>NC_091642.1:43962500-45212500 GCF_027580195.1 Bos mutus | reverse complement strand
TGGCATTTGAAATGCCTTCAAGAAGTATTTGTTAAGTGAATGATGGAGTGTCTGAGGGAATGAACAAAAGACACATCCCAGACTGGAATCAATTTCAAAACTTATTGCTTACAAGTTGTATCTGTACACACCAGTTCTAGATCTAAATAAATGAGAATTCTTTCATACCCCTCCCCGTAATGAATAAAGTATAAACTGAATATTGCAATCACTGATTCTAAAACACTACTGAAACTCAAGACTAAAAATAAAAACTTTGCCAATCAACAACCCCTCTTTCATCAGGAGATGCAAACTATGAATTGTGCTTACTAAGTTCTCAGGTACATAATGAGCACAAAACTTATTTACAAAATTACTTTCATTATTATCTCATATAGAGTTGGCCAAAAAGTTCATTCAGGTTTTTCCATAATTTCTTACTATCTTCTGTCTGTCTCTCTCTTTGTCTCTCAGTCCTTGCTATAATTGCCAAAATCCAGTGCTTTCTTTTTAGTTCTCACACTGTTAACTTCTAAATTTTGGTCATCAGTGACAAAATTCATGAAATATAGTATTGAAAACTATGGAAGAAGTAACCTCATGTGGTCACCTTGTGATAGATAGCATTTTTAGGTGAGCCTAGGACAAGCTGGAATCAAGATTGCCAGCATAAATATCAATAACCTTAGATATGCAGATGACACCACCCTTATGGCATAAAATGAAGAGGTACTAGAAAGCCTGTTGATGAAAGTGAAAGAGGAGAGTGAAAAAGTTGGCTTAAAGCTCAACATTCAGAAAACTAAGATCATGGCATCCGGTCCCATCACTTCATGGCTAATAGATGGGGAAACAGTGGAAACAGTATCAGACTTTATTTTTGGGGGCTCCAAAATCACTGCAGATGGTGACTGCAGCCATGAAATTAAAAGATGCTTACTCCTTGGAAGAAAAGTTATGACCAACCTAGATAGCATATTGAAAAGCAGAGACATTACTCTGCCAACAAAGGTCCATCAGGTCAAGGCTATGGTTTTTCCTGTGGTCATGTATGGATGTGAGAGTTGGACTGTGAAGAAAGCTGAGCGCCAAAGAATTGATGCTTTTAAACTGTGGTGTTGGAGAAGACTCTTGAGAGTCCTTTGGACTGCAAGGAGATCCAACCAGTCCATCCTAAAGGAGATCAGCCCTGGGATTTCTTTGGAAGGAATGATGCTAAAGCTAAAACTCCAGTACTTTGACCACCTCATGCGAAGAGTAGACTCATTGGAAAAGACTCTGATGCTGGGAGTGATTGGGGGCAGGAGGAGAAGGGGACGACAGAGGATGATATGGCTGGATGGCATCACCGACTCGATGGACATGAGTCTGAGTGAACTCCGGGAGTTGGTGATGGACTGGGAAGCCTGGCGTGCTGCAATGCATGGAGTTGCAAAGAGTTGGACACAACTGAGCGACTGAACTGAACTGAAATCAAGTATTTAGACCACCTGGCTCCCTCTCCAAATTTGATTGCTTTCCATTTTTAAAATCAGGCTTCCACACAGGACTCTACTTTAAGAAATGGAAAGTCTACTCTACTCTATTTTACTATAAAGAAATGGAATAAACAAGCTCATTTTCCAAGGGAACGTGTGAACACACACACAGAAGCTTTCCAATGTAGAATAATAATCACCTCCTCACTCAAGTCTATGCTTCTTCCCATATCATTGCCATTAAATTATTAACATAAATTCATAGAAGCAATATGCCAAAACCCAAACAAACTTGCCCCTTTTAAGGTAAGATGATCTTGTTTTACTTTACAGCTCCTAGTTTTTCAAACTAATTGAATACTGTATAGATGTGCCTTTTGCAACCTGAACTATAAATAATCCCCTTCATTCTAACTCTTTTCATGATATTTTTTTCCTGTGAATTATTCTCACAACAAGATTCAAAGAGAAAATGAGTTTATGTATTCGAGGAGAAAAATCAACTAGAATCTGCATCATTTTTAAGGGCTGATTATTAATTTGTGATGGTCATAGCTTAAGTATTTATCCTAGAATGGATCATATTTGAAAGACTTTGATAGTCTAAAATAGTTACATAGTAAATGGGAGGATAAAAGAAGACAGAATCTTTTCAAATTAAAAAAAAATGTTTCAGGGAAAAAATAAGATTTAAAAAGCAGTACAGTGTCTTAAACTACAGTAAATAGTTTAGTTCAATCATAAATACTGTGGCCTGATCAAGTAATTTATACAACTATGACTCAGTTTCAGTTCAGTTCAGTCACTCAGTCATATCCAACTCCCTGTGACCCCATGAATCATAGCACACCAGGCCTCTCTGTCCATCAACAACTCCTGGAGTTCACTCAGACTCATGTCTATTGAGTCGGTGATGCCATCCAGCCATCTCATCCTCTGTCGTCCCCTTCTCCTCCTGCCCCAATCCCTCCCAGCATCAGGGTCTTTTCCAATGAGTCCATTCTTCGCACGAGGTGGCCAAAGTATTGGAGTTTCAGCTTCAGCATCAGTCTTTTCAATGAACACCCAGGTCTGATCTCCTTTAGGATGGACTGGTTAGATCTCCTTGCAGTCCAAAGGACTCTCAAGAGTCTTCTCTAACACCACACTTCAAAAGCATCAATTCTTCGGTGCTCAGCTTTCTTCACAGTCCAAATCTCACATCCATACATGACCACTGGAAAAACCATAGCCTTGACTAGACGGACCTTTGTTGGCAAAGTAATATCTCTGCTTTTTAATATGCTATCTAGGTTGGTCATAACTTTCCTTCCAAGGAGTAAGAGTCTTTTAATTTCATGGCTGCAGTCACCATCTGCAGTGATTTTGGAGCTGAAAAGTTAGAGTCTGACACTGTTTCCACTGTTTGCCCATCTATTTCCCATGAAGTGATGGGACCAGATGCCATCATCTTAGTTTTCTGAATGATAAGCTTTAAGCCAACTTTTTCACTCTCCTCTTTCACTTTCATCTAGAGGTTTTTTAGTTCCTCTTCACTTTCTGTCATAAGGGTGGTGTCATCTGCATATCTGAGGTTATTGATATTTCTCCCAGCAATCTTGATTCCAGCTTGTGCTTCTTCCAGCCCAGCGTTTCTCATGATGTACTCTGCATAGAAGTTCAATAAACAGGGTGACAATATATAGCCTTGACGTACTTCTTTTCCTATTTGGAACCAGTCTGTTGCTCCATGTCCAGTTCTAACTGTTGCTTCCTGATCTGCATATAGGTTTCTGAAGAGGCAGGTCAGGTGGTCTGGTATTTCCATCTCTTTCAGAATTTTTCACAGTTTATTGTGATCCACGCAGTCAAAGGCTTTGGCATAGTCAATAAATCAGAAGTAAATGTTTTTCTGGAACTCTCTTCCTTTTTCCATGATTGAGTGGATGTTGGCATTTTGATCTCTGGTTCCTCTGCCTTTTCTAAAACCAGCTTGAACATCTGGAAGTTTGCGGTTCACGTATTGCTGAAGCCTGGCTTGGAGAATTTTGAGCATTACTTTACTAGCATGTGAGATGAGTGCCATTGTTTGGCAGTTTGAGCATTCTTTGGCATTGCCTTTCTTTGGGATTGGAATGAAAACTGACCTTTTCCAGTCCTGTGACCACTGCTGAGTTTTCCAAATTTGCTGGCATATTGATGCAGCAGTTTCACAGCATCATCTTTCAGGATTTGAAATAGCTCAACTGGGATTCCATCACCTCCACTAGCTTTGTTCATAGTGATACCTTCTAAGCCCTCTTGACTTCAAATTCCAGGATGTCTGGCTCTAGGTGAGTGATCACACCATCATGATTATCTGGGTCATGAAGATCTTTTTTGTACAGTTCTTCTGTGTATTCTTGCCACCTCTTCTTAATATCTTCTGCTTCTGTTAGGTCCGTACCATTTCCGTCCTTTATTGGGCCCATCTTTGCATGAAATGTTCCCTTTGTATCTTTAATTTTCTTGAAGTGATCTCTAGTCTTTCCCAGTCTGTTGTTTTCCTCTATTTCTTTGCATTGATCACTGAGGAAGGCTTTCTTATCTCTCCTTTCTATTCTTTGGAACTCTGTATTCAGATGCCTATATCTTTCCTTTTCTCCTTTGCTTGTCGCTTCTCTTCTTTTCACAGCTATTTGTAAGGCCTCCCCAGACAGCCATTTTGCTTTTTTGCACTTCTTTTCCATGGGGATGGTCTTGATCCTTGTCCCCTGTACAATGTCACAAACCTCCATCCATAATACATCAGGCATTCTGTCTATAAGATCTAGTCCCTTAAATCTATTTCTCACTTCCACTGTATAATCATAAGGGATGTCAAAAATGACAGAATGATCTCTGTTTATTTCCAAGGCAAACCATTCAGTATCTCAATAATCCAAGTGTATGCCCCAACCAGTAACACTGAAGAAGCTGAAGTTGAACGGTTCTATGAAGACCTCCAATACCTTTTAGAACTAACACCCAAAAAAGATGTCCTTTTCACTATAGGGGACTGGAGTGCAAAAGTAGGAAGTCAAGACACACCTGCAGTCACAGGCAAATTTTGCCTTGGAGTAGGGAATGAAGCAGGGCAAAGGCTAATAGAGTTTTGCCAAGAGAATGCACTGGTCATAGCAAACACCCTCTTCCAACAACACAAGAGAAGGCTCTACACATGGACATCACTAGATGGTCAACACCAAAATCAGATTGATTATATTCTTTGAAGCCAAAGATGGAGAAGCTCTATACAGTCAGCAAAAACAAGACTGGGAACTGACTGTGGCTCAGATCATGAACTCCTTATTGCCAAATTTAGACTTAAATAGAAGAAAGTGGGGAAAACCACTAGACCATTCAGGTATGACCTAAGTCAAATCCCTTATATCTCAGTTTACTGTCTACCAAAAGAGTATTACATCCTGTTTCAAATGCAATGGCATTTATAGAAATAATGGAATAAAACAGAAATAAATAGAACTGTTTAATGGAAGTACTTTTTGAACTCTAGACCTATATTTAAAGAAATATATACTTAATATAAATCATTACTACTGTGGGTTTCAGTTTTCCCACCTATTCTAGTGCCACTTCTCTGACATGAAAATATAAACTTTTACAAAGTATTGTTCTAACTGGGTCAAGGACTGTTCTTGTTCACATACAGTACCCTTTTAGAAGAAATGACCTCTCAAAGCCTTTACTGACACTGAGGTGTGGGATAGGAAGCCATTTAAAACCACATGACTCACTGAGCCAGTTTCTATTTTTTTACTTTCTTTTTAAAAATTTTTATATTTATTTAAAAAAATAAATAAAATTTATATATTTATTTTAAATGGAGAAGAATCACTGTGAGCCACAACTTTTTAAACCATAGCTGGTCAGCAGCTACAGCCTGGTGTAGTAACAAATTCCTTCTCTTAGTCATACATTCTGGAGATAAACAGTGGATTTTCAATTAAGAGTGGGATAGGAAAAGGAATCACTATGCTTCTGATCACACACAAATGCAACTTGCATAAGAGTATGCTAAGCTGCTTTGGTCATGTCCAACTCTTTGCAACCTTATGGACTATAGTCCACCAGGCTCCTCTGTCCGTGGGATTTTTCAGACTAGAATACTGTAGTCAGTTGCCCATTTCCTCCTCCAGGGGATCTTCCCCACCCAGAGATTGAACCTCCATTTCCTATATCTCCTGCGTCTCTTGAACTGCAGGCAGCTTCATTACCCACTGAGCCATCAAGGAAGCCAACACACATGAAGCTCTAGAATAATCTAGGAAAGTGCTGTTCTGCAAAGAGAAAGAAATAACATTGTTCTAAAGACATTGTTCAGCTCAAGAAATATTAAAGGAGGACGTACTGCTTCTCCCTTTAAAAGGCAGAATCTGTTTTGCCTCCCATTTACAATGGCTGGTCTTGTGACTTGCTTTTACCCACAAAATTTACAGAATTGAACAACTCTGCATAGTTACTTCAGTTATCTTTATCTCAGTTAAACACACTTTTTACCATTTCCTTAACATTTGTGGATCTTATAATTTGGCACTTTGAGATTCTTTTCATATTTAAAATGATTTTTAAAATCAATGACAAAAATAGCATTTAACTTACTATAAATTTTTTCCTGATTTATAATTTGAAAGTCTGCATTTGTTTAAAACTAATTTACATAATGCAAAAGCTGACAAAAAATAGGTTTCATGAACAACAGTTTTTAGAAAATGCTGATCTCTAACAAAAAGGAAATGCTAATCAATTTTTGTGCTATCCATGGTCATTGCCTTGTTCTTGCAAACGTTTCAGAGAAATATACCACAAAAGAGAACATAAGCAGAAATAAAATGCAATAAACAATCAAAAATTCAGTTAATAAAATGAGAAATATTAAAATGAATACTCAGTCTTAGAAGAGTCAAATAATTAGAAAGTTGATATACCAATACTTGAAAAATGAAAATAAGTTCACAGATTTCTAACAAAGTATAAAGGACAGCATTTGAAAAAGACCAGGCAGAGTTGCAGAATTGCATATTGTTTAAAGATGTCATGACAATTATGAAGAAGAAAATCAAAAGTAACCTCAAAAAAGAACATAAAAAATCCTGAAAACTTGGCTACCAATGTGCAGTTTAAATTTTACTATTTTCCACCATTATTCTGGATAATATGAAGTTTTGTTGATATTATTCTCTTGCAAATTATTTTTTATTATTTCTAATTATTACCCAGTTATTATCATATCACTGGCAATAGATGTACAAAAAGAAAATCACAAAAAAATATGTTTATAGGTTCTCTGAATTCAAGGCCTTCCAGAGCTGAGTTTCTTTTTGACCAGAGCTCCCCAATATAATGTTCAATGTATGGATGGAGGGTGTATCAGGGCATTATCTAAAACAAATACTTCAGTTACTTCCAAAAGGCTGTGGTCTAATTTCAACATAAACAGGTACATGTCAATATTTTTCAAGGATTTGAATGTTGGATTCAATGTTTAGCTTACTGAATAAAGAGAAAATGCTTACCATACAATCATTCCTGTCCAACTAACTGGTCCTATATCTGATCATCATTTTGAATCTCAGTGGAGTTTACTTCAACCTCCAAATAATTTTTTCTTCTCCAAATGATCTACTTCTTCATCCCAATGCTAATACCATCTGCAGAGAATTGACCCTAAGGAGAGTACAGTAAGCAACATTCCCTGTACCTTTATGAGTCTTCCTTTTACAGAACCATATACATGTTCATCACAAAGTACTTTAGATCCTTAATAACACGACTAGAGCAGTTTGGATTTCCAAATGACTTTCCAGTGGAAAAATTTCTCTCAACACTAGTCAGAAACAGTGAACTCTTTGCTTCTTTCTTTGTCCCCTACAGACTATTCTCAACACTGTAGCCAGAATTAACTTCCGTGTCTAAGCAGAGTTTTCAATTCTGCTGAAAACTCTACAGTAGCTCCTATCTATCTCAGTATGCAAGCAAGTGAAAGTGAAGTCGCTCAGTCATGTCCTACTCTTTGCGACCCCGTGGATTATAGCCCACCAGGCTCCTCCATCCATGGGATTCTAGAGTCAAGAATACTGGAGTGGGTTGCCATTTCCTTCTCCAGGGGATCTTCCCGACCCAGGGATTGAACCCAGGTCTCCCACATTGCAGGCAGACGCTTTAACCTCTGAGCCACCAGGGAAGCCTGTCCATACTTATAAGACTGTCTTACCACTGATTATTTTTCTAATGTCATCCCTTATTCCACTCCAGCTCTTAACTCTGCAGTGCTCACTCAAGATACCAAACAGACCACTCCCACTTTACAGTCTTTATGGTTTGTTCACTCATTTCCTTGACCTTTTCACCTTCACTTTTCATGTCACCTTATCAGGTTTTCCTATTCAGGCACTTGTTGCCAGGGTACTTTCTGCTCATGAGTCCCTGAGAAAGGAAATCTTATCTACTACTGATAAAGATAAAAGATGGTCTAACCACTTCAGAAGAGAGTTTGGCAGTTTCTTACCAAACTAAATATATCTTTAACACTTGATCCAGCAATCTCACCTCTTGATGTTTATCCAAATGAGTTTAAAATTCATGTCTATACAAAAACCTGTTCATGGTTGTTTATAGCATCTTTATTCATAACTGACAAAACTTGGATACAGCCAAGATTTTCTTTACTAGGTAAATAGATAAATAAACTATGGTGACTCCAGACAATGAAATAGTATTCAAAACTAAAAAGAAATGAGCTCTCAAGTCATAAACAGGCATGGGTGAGCATTAAATTCATATTTATAAGTGAAAGAAGGCAATCAGAGAAGACTACATTCTGTATAATTTGAATTATATGACATCGTGGAAGAGAGAAAACTATGGTAACACTAAAAAGATCAGTAGTTGTCAGCTGTGAAATAGAGGGGGACAAGAATAAACCCGATATAGGGGAAGTTGGGGGAAGTGAAGTTACTCTGTATAGTATTAAAATGATAGATATATGTCATTATACTTTTGTCCAAACTCATAGAATGTACAGTACCAAGTGGGAACCCTGGGTAAACTATGGACTTTAGGTGATTATGATGCAGCAATGTAGCTGCTGTGGCTGCTGCTGTTGCTAAGTCTCTTCAGTTGTGTCCGACTCTGTGGGACCCCATAGATGGCAGCCCACCAGGCTCCCCCGTCCCTGGGATTCTCCAGGCAAGAACACTGGAGTGGGTTGCCATTTCCTTCTCCAATGCATGAAAGTGAAAAGTGAAAGTGAAGTCACTCAGTGATGTCCGACTCTTAGCGACCCTGTGGACTGTAGCCCACCAGGCTCCCCCATCCATAGGATTTTCCAGGCAAGAGTACTGGAGTGGGGTGCCATTGCCTTCTCCAGCAATGTAGGTGCAACTTTGATTAAAAAAAAAAAAAAATTGCCTTTCTGGTGAATGATGTTGATAATAGGGGAGTCTATATTTGTGTGAGGCAAGGAAAGTGAAAATGAAAGTCACTCAGCCATGTTCAACTTTTTGTGACCCCATGGACTATACAGTCCATGGAATTCTCCAGGTCAGAATACTGGAGTGGGTAGCCTTTTTCTTCTCCAGTGGATCTTCCCAACTTGGGGATTGAACCCAGGTCTCCCAAATTGCAGGCAGATTCTATACCAGCTGAGCCACAAGGGAAGCCAAGAATACTGGAGTGAGTAGGCATTGGAGCATATGATAAGTCTCTCTACCATTCTCTCAATTTTGTTGTAAACCTAAAACTTTTCTAAAAACTGTCTTAAAATATATTACTCCAACACTGGGAGAAAATTTGGATGACAAGAAGATGTACATCAAGAATAAAGTTTTCACTGAAATTCTTCACAGTGACCAGAGAATGAATGTATTGGGATGAATGGGAACGTATTGAATAGCACAGGAAAAAACAGCAGCCAAAGTGGCTTAAGAAAAAGAGCAAGAGAATATCCATTTTCAGGCACAATAGAGATGTCTCAGTTGCACCCTTGAACTTGGATGGAAGAATTTGAGGCTGATAGTTCTACCTATTTTTACCTGTAGCAGCTAAGCATCAGAGATACAATTTTATCACTGCTAATGCAACCCTATTGTACTGAGCAGCAAGGTATCAAATCAAAGAAATTGAAGCTCAAGGCAGTGCAACAACTGAGAAAGTAGATAGAAAACGTATTGAAGACAAATCTGACCTCAGAGCTTTGTTCAGAATCATTTGTTTACTTTATTCATTTCCTGTGGCTGTTGTAACAAATTACCACACATTTGGTGGCTTAAAATGGCAGAGATTTATTTACTCATAACTCTGGAGGCTGGAAGTCTGAAATCAGTATCACCGGGCCAAAATCAAGGTGTGAGCTAAGCTGTGCTCTTTCCAAATGCTTCAACAGTCATTTGGCTGTCCAGCTACTGGCAAGCTTGGCTTCTGGTGGAATCACTCCGTTCTCTGCTTTTGTGGTCAGATAGTATTTTCCTCTTCTGTGTGCCAAATATTCCTCTGCTTTCTTCTTAAATGATACTTGTGATTGCATTTTGGGCCCACCCAGATAGTATCCAAACTACTTTCCCCATCTCAAGATCTTTAAAATATCTGCAAACATCTCCAAAGTCCTTTTTTTTTTTTTTTTTTTTTTCCTTCATATAAAGTAACATTCACAGGTTCCAGGGATTAGGTTCTGTAAATTTTGAGGAGTGCAGCATTATTCAGCCACCACATTCCCCTACTAATTATATGTCAGTTCAAACCATAGATATAAGGCCCTATGCCAAACAATAGAGACTTTTACCACCATCAGTTAAATCTACCATAGCAGAATGAGAAGCAGAAAGTTTTGCCTGATGGCTAAATCTGGAAATATAACACACTTACTGTGAGTTTTTCTCATAAATCTGTTTAGTTATAACCTCTAGTTCTCTATACTCTCTATACAATATAAAATACAGCCTTTATCACACAAGATTATTTGATATACCTTATGATTTTCTTCTGTAATTAAGCAATTTTCTCATCTTTTGAGGAAAAAAAAAATGTAAACAGCAGAACCCTCTGTTGCACCCAGTGTTAACATATATACCTAGAAGGCTCTTACACTTCTTAGCATTTCCAAAACAGTTGTCAAGAATCTAAGAAAATCTAATTCCTTTTATGCATTTAATAAAACAGAATTTGGAAAAAACAACCCAACAATTTGACATATGCACTTTGATCTCATGATCATATCTGTAACTTAGAGGCACTCTTTGGGAAATGGAAAACTAAACAGAGGGTGAGACACAAAGGAATTTAGAGTAAATAAATGCAAGATATATAAAGGATTACAGAGTTGTGAAGTACTTAGGAGTCAGAATATCACTACGGACCTTGCAGAATTTTTATTAAATTATAAGGCAATAATGTTAGTAACTGCATGCCACAAATTTGGTAACTTAGATTAAATGCAGAAATTACCAGAGAGACACAAACTACCATAATTGACTCCAGAATGAAGAAAAATATGAAGACATCTATCATAAAGAAATTGAATCATAAAAATTTTAAACTTCCCACAGAGAAACACCCAAGACCAAATGCCTTCATTGATGAATTTTACTAAATATTTAAAGAATTAATACCAACTCTTTAAATTGTTTTAAAAAATAGAGGAGAAGGGGATGCCTCCTGGCCCATCTTTCAGGCTATTTTTACGCTGATACCAAAAGCAGAGAGACATATTATGAGAAGAAAACTACAGACATATATCCCTATGGACAAAGACAAAACAAATCTTCAACAAAATACTAGGAGACTGAACCTTCAGTTCAGTTCAGTTCATTTCGGTCGCTCAGTCGTGTCCGACTCTTTGTGACCACATGGACTGCAGCATGTCAGGCCTCCTGTCAATCACCAACTCCCAGAGTTTACTCAAACTTATGTCCATTGGGTCAGTGATGCCATTCTACCATCTCATCCTCTGTTGTCTCCTTCTCCTCCTGCCTTCAATCTTTCCCAACATCATTGTCTTTTCAAATGACTCAGTTCTTCACATCAGGTGGCCAAAGTATTGGAGATTCAGCTTCAACATCAGTTCTTCCAATGAATATTCAAGACTGATTTCCTTTAGGATGGACTGATTGGATCTCCTTGCAGTCCAAGGAACCCTCAAGAGTCTTCTCCAACAGCACAGTTCAAAAGCATCAGTTCTTCGGCACTCAGCTTTATTTATAGTCCAACTCTCACATCCATACACGACTACTGAAAAAACCACTGCTTTGACGAGATGGACCTTTGTTGGCAAAGTAATGTCTCTGTTTTTGAATATGCTGTCTAGGTGGGTCATAACTTTCCTTCCAAGGAGTAAGCATCTTTTAATTGATGGCTGCTGTCACCATATGCAGTGCTTTTGGAGACCCAAAAATGAAGTCTGCCATTATTTCTCCATCTATTTGCCATGAAGTGATGGGACCGGATGCCATGATCTTAGTTTTCTGAATGTTGAGCTTTAAGCCAACTTTTCCACTCTCCTCTTTCACTTTCATCAAGAGTATATTTAGTTCTTCTTCACTTTCTGCCATAAGGGTGGTGTCATCTGCATATCTGAGGTTATTGATATTTCTCCTGGCAATCTTGATTCCAGCTTGTGTTTCTTCCAGTCCAGCATTTCTCATGATGTACTCTGCATATAAGTTAAATAAGCAGGGTGACAATATACAGCCTTAACGAACTCCTTTCCCTATTTGGAAACAGTCTTTTGTTCCATGTCCACTTAACTGTTGCTTCCTGACCTGCATACAGATGTCTCAGGAGGCAGGTCAGGTGGTCTGGTTCCCATCTCTTGAAGAATTTTCCACAGTTTATTGTGATTTGCACAGTCAAAGGCTTTGGCATAGTCAATAAAGCAGAAATAGATGTTTTTCTGGAACTCTCTTGCTTGTTCCATGATCCAGTGGATGTTGGCAATTTGATCTCTGGTTCCTCTGCCTTTTCTAAAACCAGCTTGAACATCTAGAAATTTATGGTTCGCATATTGTTAAGCCTGGCTTAGAGAATTTTGAGCATTACTTTACTAGCATGTGAGATGAGTGCAATTGCCTGGTAGTTTGAGCATTCTTTGGCATTGCCTTTCTTTGGAATTGGAATGAAAACTGACCTTTTCCAGTTCCATGGCCACTGCTGAGTTTTCCAAATTTTCTGGCACATTGAGTGCAGCACTTTCACAGCAACATCTTTCAGGATTTGAAATAGCTCAACTGGAATTCCATCACCTCCATTAGCTTTGTTCATAGTGATCTTTTCTAAGGTTCATTTGATTTCACATTCCATGATGTCTGGCTTTAGGTGAGTGATCACTCAATCATGATTATCTGGTTCATGAAGAACCTAGTAACATATTAAAAATATTATGCATAAGGTAGATTAATGATACAAAAATCCACTACTATAATAGATCAATAGAATAAATGACAAAAAGCATGAATGATCATTTCATTATGTGAAAAAAAAAAAAACCCTGACAAAAATCCAATACCTCTTTACGATAAAAACATTCAACAAGTAACAGAAGAGACCAGCCTCAGCTTAATGAAAAGCATCTATGAAAATTCCATGGATATAATACTTAATAGTGAGTCAGATTTCCCCCATGGTCAGAGACAAGGGAATGTTCATTTTTGACATTGTTATGCAACACTGCATGGGTGGTTATTTTCAGGACAATTAGTCCAAAAAAAGGAAAGAAAAAGAAAGAAAAGTTATCTTGATTGGAAATTAAGAAGTAAATTATCTCTATTCACAGGAGACATGACCCTGCACACAGAAAATCCTTAGTAATGCATAAGTAACTACTAGAACTAATAACAAGGTCCATATAGTTAAAGCCAAGATACAAAATAATTTGTATTTCCATACTATCAATGAACAATACATAAATTAAATTAAGAAGATAATTCTATTTACAATAGCATCAAGAATAGCAAAATACTTAAGAATGACTTTAACAAGAGAAAACTTATATACTATGAAAATTTTAAAATATCATGTGAGAACATAAAGAATAATTAAACAAATAGAAAGATCTAAAATGGTGATATTCTCCAAACTGATCTATAGATTAAATGTAATTCCTATGAAAATCCCAGTTTGAAGCTGCCTTTTGTTTTTTGCAGAAATTGACAAGCTGATCATAAAATTCACAGGGAAATGCAAGTGACCCTGAAGAGCCAAAATTGTCCTGAATAAAGGTACAAAATTGGAGGACACACACTTCTCAATTTCAAAATGTACTATCAAATTACAGTACCCAAGACAATGTGGGGTAAGCATAAAGAAAAATATATAGACCAATGGAATAGAAGCCAGTCAGGTCGTCCCTGGTGGTCTAATGGTTACGAATCTGCTTATGCAGGAAATGTGAGTTCAGTGCCTGGTCTGGGAAGATTCCATATTCCATGGAGCAACTAAACCTAAACACCACAGCTACTCAACCCACAAGCCAACTACTGAAGCCCATATGCCCAAGAGCTAGTGCACTGCACCAAGAGAAGCTTCTGCAATGAGAATACTGCACACCACAACTAAAGAGAAAGCCTGCATACAGCAACAAAAGCCCAGAGAAGCCAAAACTATACAAATAAAATTCTGAAATAAAAGAGTTCAGAAATTAACCTTCACATGGCCAATTGTTTTTTAAAAATGTTAAATCTTGTTTTTCAACAAGACAATTCAATAGGGAAAAAAAAAATCTTGAAAAAATGGTGCTGTGACAGCTTAGTATCCACAAACAAAAGAATGAATCTGGAACCTACCCTCAAATCATACATAATTCAAAATGGATCAAGGACCTAAATGTAAAAGCTAAAACAATAAAGCTTAGCACTGAAGAATTGATGCTTTTAAACTGTGGTATTGGAGAAGACTCTTGAGTGTCCCTTGGACTGCAAGGAGATCCAACCAGTCCATTCTAAAGGAGATCAGTCCTGGGTGTTCATTGGAAGGAATGATGCTAAAGCTGAAACTCCAGTACTTTGGCCACGTTATGCGAAGAGTTGACTCATTGGAAAAGACTCTGATGCTGGGAGGGATTGGGGGCAGGAGGAAAAGGGGACGGCAGAGGATGAGATGGCTGGATGGCATCACTGACTCGATGGACATGAGTTTGGGTAAACTCCGGTAGTTGGTGATGGACAGGGAGGCCTGGCATGCTGCAATTCATGGGGTCACAAAAAGTCAGACACGACTGAGGGACTGAACTGAACTGAAAACAATAAAACTTTTAGAAGAAATATTAAGTGTAAATCTTCAGGACCTTGGGATAGGCATTGGTTTCTTAAATATAAAACATCAAAAGCACAAACTACAGAAGAAAAAAATAGCCACAAAAAAAAAAAAGATTACTTCATCAAAATTTAAACTTTTGTGCTTCAAAGGATACCATAAAGAAACTAAAAGATAATACGCTGCTGCTGCTGCTAAGTCACTTCAGTCGTGTCCGACTTTGCGACCCCATAGACAGCAGCCCACCAGGCTCCCCTGTCCCTGGGATTCTCCAGGCAATAATACTGGAGTGGGTTGCCATTTCCTTCTCCAATGCATGAAGGTGAAAAGTGAAAGTGAAGTCACTCAGTCGTGTCCGACTCTGAGCGATCCCATGGACTGCAGCCTACAGGGCTCCTCTGTCCATGGGATTTTCCAGGCAAGAGTACTGGAGTGGGGTGCCATCGCCTTCTCCGAAAAGATAATACACAGAATGGGACAAAATATTTGTAAAATGTACATCTGAAAAAAAGATGTGTACAGAGTATTTAAAGAACTACGTTCAGAGTGTTCACACTATATACTATAGAATCAGATCAGATCAGATCAGATCAGTCGCTCAGTCGTGTCCGATTCTTTGCGACCCCATGAATCGCCGCACGCCAGGCCTCCCTGTCCATCACCAACTACCGGAGTTTACCCAAACTCATGTCCATCGAGTCAGTGATGCCATCCAGCCATCTCATCCTCTGCCGTCCCCTTTTCCTCCTGCACCCAATTCCTCCCAGCATCAGAGTCTTTTCCAATGAGTCAACTCTTCGCATAACGTGGCCAAAGTACTGGAGTTTCAGCTTTAGCATCATTCCTTCCAAAGAAATCCCAGGGCTGATCTTCAGAATGGACTGGTTGGATCTCCTTGCAGTCCAAGGGACTCTCAAGAGTCTTCTCCAACACCACAGTTCAAAAGCATCAATTCTTCGGCTCTCAGCCTTCTTCACAGTCCAACTCTCACATCCATACATGACCACAGGAAAAACCATAGCCTTGACTAGACAAACTATAGAATACTACCTATAAATAATGACCATTATGGTCAAGCAGATGAACTCAATGTAATATGTACATTTTAGGCATTTACTTAAAAATTGTAGATTATATAATTTTGTAGAAAAATTTTATGGTTAATATGTTAACCCCATTTTCCTTATGCTAAGTTGCTTCAGTCGTGTCTGACTCTTTGCAACCCTGTGGACTGTAGCCCACCAGACTCCTCTGCCATGGGATTCTCCAGGCAAAAGTACTGAAGAGGGTGGCCATGTCCTCCTCCAGCAGATCTTCCCAACCCAGGGAATGAAGCCACATCTCTGTCCCTTGCATTTGCAAGCAAGTTCTTTACCACAAGCACCACCATGCCTCAATTATTTCCCTTACAAGCAATTTGCATAAATGTTATTCTTAAATGTTTCAGTATCACTTGGAAAAGTAATTAAAAATTTAAAATTCGAATTTTTTTAACTAAAAGATACATGGTCATTGGTGCAAATTGTAAAAACATTTGTTTTTCTCCATCTCTAGCCTTAAAGACATTAAAAATTTGGATAAACATTCATTGATATTTTCTCTCTTAGTCCAGGGAAAATTTCCTAAAAAGTATGATTGAGCTCTCTTTATATAATTTATTTCATAGATGCAAAACATATCCTAAAAAATATTATTATTATTAAACCATTTCAGCAATTTCCCCCAAAAGTTGTAATAGCAACTTGTGGAAATGCAGAGATTTTTTTGAAGTATCTTTTTGGTGAGGAGCATGGGGTTCAAGGGAAGGAGAAATAAGATTATATTTTATGCCAAAAAATGAATATTAGGACTATATGTGTGCAATTGATACATATGGTATAATTGACATGGGATTCTTCGAAATTCATTTCAGGCAGGATTTGCTTTCTGAAAAGCCCTTTTATAAAATGCTTATGATCCAAAGCACTAGCCCAAAGTCTCTTTGCAAAGACAGTATCCTTGTGAATTCAAAATAAAGTTTGACTTCCATTTGACTTTTCAGAGCAAGCATTATAATAGAGTAATCTCCAGTTAACATGGTTTCTACCATTTATTTGGAAAAGGATTCTGTTTTAAAGTACCCTCAAGAAGATTCTCCTTACAGGGCAGCAGCAAATAGACCTTAGCAAGGCTATTGTAGAACTGCATCAGTGTTTTGTCAGGCTCATTACACAAAAACACTAGGAATAATAGTTGTAAGTAAAATACTACCTAATCCTCAGAGGCTTTAATGAGAGGGGTGGACTCGTGGATCAAGAAGGGAACACTCCTCTTCCCTTTCAACTGGCAGCATCTTTGCCCATCCCGGTATGGTGGATCCCTGATGGGTCAGCTTTAAGACTTCTGATCTATTCAGAAAAGAATATTTTTTAAAAAGAATCACATCAGCTTAATTTGCATAAAAGAGGTTATACTGAGAGCAAAATTCACTGATCTCATAAATAGACACTGATAAGTTCAAAAGAGCTTAGTATCCTTGAATTTGAATCTAGGGAGAATAGCTCACTTTAATGTTAGTAATTTTCAAGGTTTTTTATCTAGTAGCTTATGAGATGAGCTTGCTCCAGGATTCTAGATAATCCTGTTCCCTTGTAAATGCCCTTGGAAATGTATGTGGGTTGACTGCAGAATTACTTCTGGCATGAAGATAGGTGCAGCAGGCTTTGGAAATTATTTACTTCACTGCTACAGCATTCCTAGACAGAGTGCCTGGCAGAGGCTTTATACCCACCGTGGTGAATGTGGGATTGACTACAACATACTTGAATATTTATGGTTGAGATGTACTATTTCCTTTTTCTAATTTTGAGTATCATTGCAGATATTCAATTTTCCCTAGAGACTGTCACTGGATTATCATTTAAATTGCCCACTGAATCACACACAAGAAAGCAATGACTAATGTTATTTTTAACCATTTAGCATAATTCCTTATATCATTTTCATTTTACTTGAATGCGGGAACATTAAAATTGTAATAAAAATAACTTTAGATAGAAGCAAGTTTATTCAAAAAACTATAGAGGAAAAACCTCTGACTTTCATCTGACCTTTCATCTGGCCTTGTGTGTGTGGGTGTGTGTGTGTGTGTTAGTCACTCAGCACTCAGTCATATCTGACTCTTTGCAACTCCATGGATGGCAGACCCAACAGGTTCCTCTGTCTATTGAATTCTTCAGACAAGAATACTAAAGATTCCCTTTCCCAGGGGGTCTTCCTGACCCAGGAATCAAACCTGGGTCTCCTGAAATATTTCCAATAAAAGTTATTTTTTTTTAATTTTCAAGAATCAATTACTATAACAAGTGTCATATCTTATGTACTGTGAGAGTCACACAGTAGCGTAAGATACAAAACCTTTATAATGTAGCTGATGGGAAAACCACCTATACACAAATGGTCATTCAGACCAAAATCGTGTCTGACTCTGCAACACCAGGGACCGCAGCATGCCAGGCTTCCCTGGCCATCACTATCTCAGATTTTGCTCAAATTCATGTCCACTGAGTTGGTGACACTATCTAACCATCTTAATCTCTGTTGCCTCCCCTTGCCATTTTGCCTTCAATCTTTCCTAGTATCAATGAGGATGCTTTTCGCATAAGGTGGCCAAGGTATTGGAGCTTCAGAATCAGTGCTTCCATGAATATTCAGGGTTGATTTCCTTTAGAATTGATTGGCTTGATATCCTTGGAGTCCAAGGGACTCTCAAGAGTCTTCCAAACCACAATTCAAAGGAATCAATTCTTTGGCCTTCAGCCTTCTTTATGGTCCAACTCTCACATTCATATATGACTACTGAAAAAACCATAGCTGTGACTGTGTAGACCTTTGTCAGCAAAGTAATGCCTCTACTTTTTAATATGCTATATCATATTTCTTGTCATAGTTTTTTCTTCCAAGGAGCAAGCATCTTTTAATTTCATGGCTGCAATCACCATCCACGGTGATTTCAGAGCCAAAGAAAAGAAAATCTGTCCCAGTTTCCACTTTGCCCCTTCTATCTGCCATGAAGTGAAGGGACCGGATTTCATGATGTTAGTTGTTTTTAATGCTGAGATTCAAGCCAGCTTTTTCACTCCTCTTTCACCCTTATCAAGAGACTCTTTAGTTCCTTTTCATTTTCTGGCATTAGAATGGTATCATCTGCATATCTGAGGTTGTTGTACTACAAGCACTGAATTTCAGGCTCTTGTTGATTACAAGGGCTATTCTACTTCTTCTAAGGGATTCTTGCCCACAGTACGTAGATATAATGGTCATTTGAATTAAATTCACCCATTCCCGTCCATTTTAGTTCACTGATTCTTAAGATCTCAATGTTCACTCTAGCTGTCATCTGGTTAACCACATCCAATTTACCTTGATTCATGGACCTAATATTACAGGTTACTATGTAATATTGTTAGAATGTGGTCCTGACAGAATGTGGTCCACTGGAGAAGGAAATGGCAAACCATTTCAGTATTTTTGCCTTGAGAAGCCCATGAACAGTATGAAAAGGCAAAATGATAGGATACTGAAAGAGGAACTCCCCAGGTCAGTAGGTGCCCAATATGCTACTGGAGATCAGTGGAGAAATAACTCCAGAAAGAATGAAGGGATGGAGCTGAGCAAAAACAATACCCAGTTGTGGATATGACTGGTGATAGAAGCAAGGTCCCATGCAGTAAAGAGCAATATTGAATAGGAACCTGGAATGTTAGGTCCATGAATCAAGGCAAATTGGAAGTGGTCAAACAGGAGATGGCAAGAGTGAATGTCAACATTCTAGGAATCAGCGAACTGAAATGGACTGGAATGGGTGAATTTAACTCAGATGACCATTATATCTACTACTGTGGGCAGGAATCCTTTAGAAGAAATGGAGTAGCCATCATGGTCAACAAAAGAGTCCGAAAGGCAGTACTTGGATGCAATCTCAAAAATGACAATGATTTCTGTTCGTTTCCAAGGCAAACCATTCAATATCACAGTAATCCAAGTCTATGCCCCAACCAGTAACACTGAAGAAGCTGAAGCTGAACAGTTCTATGAAGACCTACAAGACCTTTTGGAACTAACACCCAACAAAGATGTCCTTTTCATTATAAGGGACTGGAATGAAAAAGTAGGAAGTCAAGAAACAACTGGAGTAACAGGGAAATTTGGCCTTGGAGGATAGAATGATGCAGGGCAAAGGCTAATAGAGTTTTGCCAAGAGAATGCACTGGTCATAGCAAACACCCTATTCCAACAACACAAGAGAAGACTCTACACATGGACATCACCACATGGTCAACATCAAAATTAGACTGATTCTATTCTTTGAAGCCAAAGATGGAGAAGCTCTATACAGTCAGCAAAAACAAGACCAGGAGCTGACTGTGGCTCAGATCATGAACTCCTTATTGCCAAATTCAGACTTAAATTGAAGAAAGTAGGGCAAACCACTAGACCATTCAGGTATGACCTAAATTAAATCCCTTATGGTTATACAGTGGAAGTGAGAAATAGATTTAAGGGATTAGATCTGATAGATAGAGTGCCTGATGAACTATGAAATGAGGTAAATGACATTGTACAGGAGACAGGGATCAAGACCATTCCCATGGAAAAGAAATGCAAAAAAGCAAAATGGCTGTCTGCAGAGGCCCAACAAATAGCTGTGAAAAGAAGAGAAGCAAAAAGCAAAGGAGAAAAGGAAAGATATAAGCATCTGAATGCAGAGTTCCAAAGAATAGAAAGGAGAGATAAGAAAGCTTTCCTCAGTGATCAATGCAAAGAACTAGAGGAAAACAACAGAATGGGAAAGACTAGAGATCTCTTCAAGAAAATTAGAGATACCAAGGGAACATTTCATGCAAAGATGGGCTTGGTAAAA
The DNA here is from genome assembly GCF_027580195.1 of Bos mutus. Lineage (NCBI taxonomy): Eukaryota > Metazoa > Chordata > Mammalia > Artiodactyla > Bovidae > Bos > Bos mutus. The sequence goes on along the minus strand of NC_091642.1, from coordinate 45,191,878 downwards.
GACAGAAATGGTATGGACCTAACAAAAGCAGAAGATATTAAGAAGAGGTGGCAAGAATATACAGAAGAACTGTACAAAAAAGATCTTCACAGCCAAGATAATTATGATGGTGTGATCACTCCCCTAGAGCCAGACATCCTGGAATGTGAAGTCAAATGGTCCTTAGAAAGCATCACTATGAACAAAGCTAGTGGAGGTGATGGAATTCCAGTGGAGCTATTTCAAATCCTAAAAGATGATGCTGTGAAAGTGCTGCACTCAATATGCCAGCAAATTTGGACAATTCAGCAGTGGCCACAGGACTGGAAAAGGTCAGTTTTCATTCCAATCCCAAAGAAAGGCAATGCCAAAGAATGCTCAAACTACTGCACAATGGTACTTATCTCACACGCTAGTAAATGCTCAAAATTCTCCAAGCCAGGCTTCAGCAATACGTGAACCATGAACTTCCAGATGTTCAAGCTGGTTTTAGAAAAGGCAGAGGAACCAGAGATCAAATTGTCAACATCCGCTGGATCATGGAAAAAGTAAGAGAGTTCCAGAAAAACATCTATTTCTGTTTTATTGACTATGCCAAAGCCTTTGACTGTGTGGATCACAATAAACTGTGGAAAATTCTTCAAGAGATGGGATTACCAGACCACCTGACCTGTGCCGGGAGCCGGCATATTGCATATTGAGTGCGTATTGCATATTGAGTGCAGCACTTTTCAGGATCTGGAATAGCTCAACTGGAATTCTATCACTGCCGGTAGCCAGCGTGAGGAACTCCACCCATGACAAAGGTCATGAGGAAGGAGGCTTGGCATATGCAAAGGCGGGATCAAGCCTCAGGAGTCTCCCTGGAAATTCTCGAGCAATCTACCCCCAAAACCAGAGTCTGCCTACTTTCTGCTTTGTGCTTTCACCTACACCTCTGACTTTACGGGGGGCTGTCCCCCACTACCTCTCTGAAAAAAAGTTAGCTTACAGCTCCAGTTAATAATTCCTGGGTGTGACAGTGTTTAACCTACAAACTCCTTTGGAAATCCTCTAGCCTGCCTGAATAGGTTTTTCCGGCCTCATGTGATTGTTCAGAGCCTCCCAACTGTGAGAGGCAGGAGATGTCCTAAACTGTCTAAACACAGATTCTTTTGAGTAGTTAAAAGATTGATTAGAAATTGTATTGGTGAAGGGATTTTCACTTGTTGGGCCAATGTTTGCTGCTAAGTTTCCATATCCCTTACCTGCTGTGTCCCCTGGCAGTGTATTGATTAATATAATTGGTGTAAATAGTAGCTTTAATGTTTGTAACCTGGGACCCTTGAGTTAATTCTTTTTCTTGTTATAGCCCACCACACCTTTGCGCTGTAGGAATGCAACTTTATCTAATGCTTTTGGAGGGTGGCTCCTGACCAATCACCTTTAGAGAAAAATAAATTTTCTGAAGAAAAGGTCTTAAAATGTTAACAGGCCTCTGGGCCAGAAGATGATGCAAATCACCTAAGCTTTTGCATATGATAAGTTTGCAGGAAGAAAGCCTGGCTTGCTGCCTGACTCTACCCCTTCCCCATTATCCTCTATGCATAACTTAAGGTATAAAAACTACTTTGGAAAATAAAGTGCGGGCCTTGTTCACCGAAACTTGGTCTCACCATGTCGTTCTTTCTCTTACCTTCTGGCTGAATTATTCAGCCTCTTTTCTACACTGAATTTCCTCACTGAGCTATCCTTATCTCAGCCTCTTTTCTCCACTGAATTTTCCTACTGAGCTATCCTCATTCTATTACTCTTTATATCCTTAATTAACGTTTAATTAAGCAATTGTTTCCTGATCTTCGCCTACGCCGTCTCTCCTTCGAATACCCTGGTTCAGCCGGGGCTGGTCCTCGGCAGACCTGCCTCTTGAGAAACATGTATGCAGGTCAGGAAGCAACAAGTAGAAGTGGACATGGAACAACAGACTGGCCCCAAATAGGAAAAGGAGTACGTCAAGGCTGTATATTGTCACCCTGCTTATTTAACTTATATGCAGAGTACATCATGAGAAACGCTGGGCTGGAAGAAGCACAGGCTGGAATCAAGATTACTGGTAGAAATACCAATTACCTCAGATATGCAGATGACACCACCCTTATGGCAGAAACTGAAGAGGAACTAAAAAGCCTCTTGATGAAAGTGAAAGAGGAGAGGGAAAAGTTGGCTTAAAGCTCAACATTCAGAAAACTAAGATCATGGCTTCTGGTCCCATCACTTCTTGGGAAATAGATGGGGAAACAGTGGAAACAGTGTCAGACTTTACTTTTTGGGCTCCAAAATCGCTACAGATGGTTATTGCAGCCCTGAAATTAAAAGATGCTTACTCCTTGGAAGGAAATTTATGACCAACCTAGATAGCATATTCAAAAGCAGAGACATTACTTTGCCAACAAAGGTCCATCTAGTCAAGGCTATGGTTTTTCCAGTGGTCATGTATGGATGTGAGATTTGGACTGTGAAGAAAGCTGAGCACCAAAGAATTGATGCTTTTGAACTGTGGTGTTGAAGAAAACTCTTGAGAGTCCCTTGGACTGCAACATCCAACCAGTCCATTCTAAAGGAGATCAGTCCTGGGTGTTCTTTGGAAGGAATGATGCTAAAGCTGAAACTCCAGTACTTTGGCCACCTCATGCTAAGAGTTGACTCATTGGAAAAGACTCTGATGCTGGGAGGGATTGGGAGCAGGAGGAGAAGGGGATAACAGAAGATGAGATGGCTGGATGGCATCACTGACTCGATGGACATGAGTTTGAGTGAACTCCAGGAGTTGGTGATGGACAGGAACGCCTGGCGTGCCTTGATTCATGGGGTTGCAGAGTCGGACACAACTAGCGACCGAACTGAACTGAACTGATGTAATATTTTTCTTTACAGTATTAGATTTTATTTTCACCCCCAGATACATCAACAACTGAGTGACATTCCCACTTTTCCCAGCCACTTCATTCTTTCTGGAGCTTTTAGTAATTGCCCTCCACTCTTTCTCTGTAGTGTATTGGACACCTTCCCACCTTCTCTTTTTAGTGTCATATCTTTTTGCCTTTTCATAATATTCATAGTGTCCTTCTGGCTTGAATACTGGAGTAGTTTGCCATTTCCTCCTCCAGTGAACCACATTTTGTCAGAACTCTTCACTATGACTCTTCTGTTTTGTGTGGCCCTGCACAGCATAGCTCATAGCTTCATTGAATTACAGAAGCTCCTTTGCCACAAAAAGGCTGTGATTCATGAGACTCTAGACCTGTGATAATCCAAATAGAGCTTTAATCTAGCTGAGCCAGGATGTACTCAGACTTCTGATCAACACGTATATAAGGTGATAGACCTATGCTATTTTAAGCTGCCAAACTTGTGGCAATTTATTACAACAGCAACAGAAAATTAGTATAATCAATTTAATATTGAGCAAATTTTAAAATAAAACTTTAAACAGAGATTAATAAATATAAAATTTTGAAAAATTTATAAAATAATATTTGAAAAAACGTTTCAAATCTGAAGCATTTTTAAGGATGAATGACCTTGTCCATCTTTATAAGTGAGACTTGTGTTCTTCCTTGTATATTCTCTTAAAATTTCTCTCTTATACACTGCCTCAATGATTGGATTTCCATAAATTCACTCAAAAGATAAAGGAAAAGTTCCTAATGGCTCTTATCTTAGACATCACTTGTTCCATAGCATAGGATTGGCTGTTTATTCATTTCATTGACTTTCAATGTTTTATATGATACCTATCATTAGCATAAATCTTTAAATTTGTTTTCATGTGCATCACTAAACTAATAACCTTTAGCACTTACAAAAAATACATAGTAACTCTTAAAATTTCCGCGTCCTTGCCCCTTGCTTCTACTTCAATGCTTTTCAGCTGAGCCATGCTAAGTTTACTGCTGCTAAGATATTTCCTTGTTATTTAGTCACTAAGTCGTGTCTGAGTCTTTGAGACCCCACAGACTGCAGCCCACCGTGATCCTCTGTCCATGGGGTTTCTCAGGCAACAGTGCTACAGTGGGTAGCCATTCCCTTCTCTAGGGGTCTTCCTGACTCAGGGGTCAGACCCATGTCTCCTGCATAAACAGATGGGTTCTCTACTGCTGAACCACCAGGCAAGCCCGAGATTTTTTCTTACTAACACACAATTGATATATTCATCAATATCATCTGATTAGCACATTATTAATAATGAAAATCATAATCTATTAGGAGTGTAAGTGAAAGGTTTTTAATTCAATCTAACTCCAACCTAGCTACATTTGGACTGGGTAAATATGTGACTTGTGACGTTCTGGGCTCCCTAGCCTAGTTGCCATGATGAGCAGAATAATGCTTCCCAGAGATTTTCATGCATAATCCCTGGAAAATAAATATTGTATGCAATATACAAGATAGAATTAAGTTTTCAGATGGAATTAAGGTTGGCCATAATATAAGGAAATTATCCTGGATTATTTGGAAGGCAGACTTAAAGATCCTAGGGTTCTTTAAATATAGAAGATGGAGGCAAAAGAGTAAGGTACAAAGAGAGATCTGAGGATGCTATGATGCTAGCTTTAAAACAGAGAAATATATAATAGATCAAGGATTGCAGGTGGCCTCTAGAAACTGGACAAGGAAATAATATGGATTTTCTTTAGGTTCTTCAGGAAGAATGTAGTCTCTCTGATGCTCTAATATTAACCCAGTGAGATCCATGTCATACTTCTGAACTTTAGGACTGTAAGATAATAAATGTGTGTTTTCCTACTCACCATTGAGCTTGTGGTGATTTATTGCAGCAATAATAAGAAACTAATTCAGTCAATATTGACATAAAGAACACTGAAGAAAATCCACACATCCTAGAAGTACCAGGGAATCATTGTCTCTTCTAGAAAGATCCATCTTTATATGAGTTTATGAAATCCAGATTTTCCTCTACATTTTCAAAAAGAAACAATGTGCATGGTTGGCATTACCAGAACTACAGCAGATGACCAACATTACAAATGATTATTTGCAAGAAACAGAAATCATTATCACATCTTCTCCAAACAGGGTTCTCTGATCTAACTGCCAGCTGATGGATTCCAGTGGTCTTTATTCTTAATTGGCGTCTGCATACAAGAAGGTAAGCTAACAGCAAACTCAGCCCCACTCCATCAATCCTCTTCAATGTCAGCCTATAATTTTTAGTGCTCCTCTTTCTCTTGAAATCCTATAAGAGCTCAAAAATAATTGGAAGCACTCCATAAATTCTTCCTTTGAACATACTGATTGATCTCAGTCCAACTTCTTCAAACATCCCTAGGTATTCTATTATCAGAAATTTTCAAAAGACCTCTTTTTCTGATTAAAATGATACTTTTTAAATGAAACTGAAGTTTCTAGAAATATAAAGGACCTGAGCTGGTTTTTTTCAATAGGATAGCCTACTCCTCAAATACACAACAATCATTAGATAAGCCTTCAAATTATGTGCTTATTACCCTTAACATTTTTGCAGTTGGCACTTAGTCAAGAGATTCTCCTTAGAATCAAGGAATGTAAGCTCTGACAGAGACTAGCAAAGCCTTGGGCAGCTGGGAAGTTCATTTATCTTTCTCTTCCATTTTCCCTCAAATTGAGTTCATAATTTCTGCCAGGAGTGGTGTGAGACTTAATTGAGTGTTAAAATAAAGAACTACTGGAGTAACCTTTGGAACACTGTGACATGTACCTACTAACTTTCAATTCAGCTCTTCATTTTTTAACCATCTTCCCTGAGTAAAACTTCATTTATCAATTTACATAACTATGTTAATATCTATACTCATATATTAATATCTTGAACTAAATTGAGATGCAGTTCTATGCATTATTATCCTACAGAAAAATTTTTTTTAAAAATTCTCTTTATAATTTGATGCATTCAAAATGCTTTTTGTATGTATACCAATGCTTAAAACAACATAAAATAAACCAATCAACTAAATACAACCTCACCAGCTACTTTTCTGCCAAAAAAAACCTTAGACTATGAAAATAATAACATTAATTTAAAAATTAGTAATTATAATAAATCTAAGATTTGTTTTATTCTCCTCCAGGGTATTATTTTCTTTAATCATCTTTTTCAAAAAGTTATTAAGGTATAAATTGTATATAATAAAATGCATCTATTTAAATGTTTAATAAGCTATAAAATATATATATACCTATGTAACTAAAACCAAAATCAAGTCATAGAATATTTCTATAACTTGAAAAGTCCCCTCATGCCCTTTTGCAATAAATTACTCCCATCAGATAATCCACTAGGCTCTTCCTTCTTACGTTTGCTTGTATCTTTCAAGAAGTTATATAAATAAATCATTCAGTATGTAATTTTAGTGTTTGGATTCCTCACTCAGTATCTTTTAGAGACTCATTCATGTTGAATGCATAAGTTGTGTGTAACTTTTTGTTTATCAGTAGTATATTGTATAGATATATTTTCTTTATTCTTTCATCTGTTGTTGGACATTTGAGGTGTCTCCAGTTTCTGGCTAATAGGAATAAAGTTACTAAGAAAATTCCTGTATAAATGCTTTTGTGGACCTAAGATTTTATTTCTCTTGATAAATACTTAGAAGTGTCATTGCTAGGTTGTAGTTTAAGCATACATTTAACTTGGTAAGGTACTACTACTGTTTTACAAAGGATATCATTTTACATTCTCAATAGCTGTGCACGAACATTCCAGTGGCTTTATATTCTGGCCAATACTTGATATTGTCAATCTTTTAAATTAGAGCTGTTCAAATGAATGTGTGTGGCATTTCATTGTGATTTTATTTTGAATGTCTCAGTGATTTTTCATGTGCTTTTCTGCCATTCATATGTGTTTTTCTATGAAGTGACTAAATATTTTGCCTATGTTTTTAGTAGGATTTTTGCCATCTTATTATTGTTTTGATAGATATTTATACAGTCTAGATGCATTTTTTTCATACATCTATTATATTTTTTCTAATGTGTGCCTTGAAACTGAAAAAGTGAAAGTCGCTCTTTGCGATCCCATGGATTATACAGTCTATGGAATTGTCCAGGCCATAATACTGGAGTGGGTAGCCCTTCCCTTCTCCAGGGTATCTTCCCAACTCAGGTTTGAACCCAGGTCTCCCACACTGCAGTCTGATTCTTTACCAACTGAGCCACAAAGGAAGCCCAAGGGTACTGGAGTTGGTAGCCTATCCCTTCCCCAGCAGATCTTCCCAACCCAGGAATCAAATCAGGGTCTCCTGCACTGCAGGCAGATTCTTTACCAACTGAGCTATCAGGGAAGCCCTGAACTGTGGCTTACCTTTTCAATTTTTTATGGAGTTTAAATATAATTCATCATTTGCTTCTTTTTCTGTTTGTTCTTTTCGTGTTCTAAGAAACCTTTGCTCAGCCCAAGGTTTCAGCATTATCTCTCTTTTATTGTATTAGCTTTTACATTTAGATCCGTGATACATTTTAAGTTAGTATTTACATATGATATGAGGCAAAGGCAAAGGTTCATTCTTTTATATGAAAATACAGTTATGTTAACACTATTTATTTTTTCCCACACTGAGTACCTTGAAGCCTTTGTCAAAATTAATTGACCACATACTTCCACATTTTCAGGTCTGCTCTATTGATTTATATGTCTATATTTATGCCAGCACCACACTAACCTTATCACAGTCTTTATTACTCTAACCTTATAAGGAGTAATAAAATCAGTAGTATAAGTGCTATAACTTTGCTATTTTTCAAAACTGCTTTCCCTATTCTAGGTCCTTTACATCTCCTGTACATGTTAGAATCGGTTTGAACCTATGTGATCACAACGGGTTCACTCTCTTTAAAAGACAATCTCTTATATTTGAAATGATTTAATAACATACTCTTTATTAAATTGTAATAATTTATTTTTATGAATCATGTAAGTTTATATATTTTACTTTAACATGGTAAAATTATGAGATGAAATACTTCCAATTTAAATACTTTACTGTAAAAATAGGAGGAAGGGATAAAAGGATTAAGAAAACAAAGGAAATAAAAGCAAAATAAGCATTTTTTCATATAACACTAAAGAGTTTCTATAAAAACAAAAATAATTAATAGATATGAATTTCTGTTTTTATTTTTAACTCTGCTCGAGATGAGACATATAAATGGTAGTATATTCTCTAAAGGAACATAAAAAACAAAAAGATGGAGCTAATCAAGATTCCCCAAAATGGTTCCAACATTCACTTACTATATGATAGTTGAATAATAAGACAAAAATAAAATTTGATTTAAGACTTTATGCTATATGAGAATGATGTAGATATCAATAATACTCTACATATCTAATTTTAGGTTTCCAGATTCAACTCTGTAATAAATAAGCTGTTAAGCTTAGGAAGCCATTTTACTAAATTAAGTCTCAGTTTTATAGCAATAAAATAGGGCACGATAGTGGAGTACAATATAATTCTTAAAATTCTGAATAGCTTTGAAAATATAAAGAAAAATTTCTATAAAGTTCACACTAGCTCAATTGTCCTAGGTTCTTCAATCATAGTGTTATATTTTACTATTCCATGAAATCCTAAAGTCTAAACACCTATTTATTAACTGAGTAATCTATGTGGCTGACACTGTCAGAGCCATGAAACAAACAAAAACAAAGTAAATAACATTTTCTGCTCTCAATATTCCGATATAACTCTTAGAAAAAGAAAGAAAGAGAAAAAGAAAGAAAGAAAAAAGAAAAATCTGCCCTTGATAAAGGGCAGAGTAAATAATCAAGTTTCAAAATTAGTATCAGACAAATGTTGGAAAAGTTTGGAAAGGACAAACATTGGGAGTTGAGATCATTTTCAAACAATTTCCAAACCATCAATTGCTATGCGTTGCTCCTGCCTTTTCACCTGCTCCTTAACCATGGGTAGCTGGCCGTTCAGTCTTTCTGACTTTACTCTCAATGCCATTTAACTTAGCCTATCTAGTTTCATCTTATAAAATCTGTTGAGAAGTCAACATACTTGCAAATTATACTGTCACCCTGCTAACTTGTATAAGTAGCTCAACATAAAGCAAATTATGTCCTTCTTTCTGGAATCTATCAAATACATGAGTATATATCTATGTTCCAACCTACAAGTGGAGTTGAAGGAATGAGTCTCTTTTGGGAGATATTTAGAAAAATGTGAACGCACAAAGTGTGAATTTATAATGTATTCATTTTTTTTGTCTGGCTCACATAGTTATTTGACTTTGAAAAACATATTAGTAAAGATAATGAATTAACAGGAAGACTTGTCAAATAAGTATTTCTTCCAAACTAATTGAAAACTCTGAGATTCTCCCAACAAGGATATTAATTTGTTCTAGTCTGACTTTGCCATCATTGTTAATGATGTTACCATGTTCTAAGATCTGCTGCAAAGTGAGATAGATTTTTAAAATAACTGTGTTCTCAAAGTGGAATACATTCTCATATTTATGAACTAATTTATGTTCATATAGGTGGTGCAGGAAGAAAGAGTAATAATTACATAGTATCCCTCACTTTTTAAATCTACTTTTAAAAATTGTGTTAAATAAAAATGAAGTGATAAATCATATGACTATTATAGAAGTGAGATGAGTATAATAAGTGACATTATCCTAAAGAACTCAAAGCTGAAACTATCGTCTGAACAAAATTCTACAGAGACAGTATGATTAAACATGTTTGGAATGAGTAAAGAAAATGTAGAGCAAATAAGGAGATGATCAGTATTTGTGCGATGGAAAGAAAATGTGAATCCCTAATCCAGGTATCAAGATATCCCAAGTTTTATCTCAAGTAAGCAGGGTTGAACTGTATTTTTAATATTTTGAAACCTTACCCACTACATTGCATTCTACCTAAAGAAAACTTGTGTAAACAACAAGAAAGCACAGAGCCTGAAAGTTAGAAAAAAGAGCCCAACAAATACAAGGTAGTGTGGTGTATCTGGCATCCTTCAGATTGAGACACTAAATTTGAGCAACCCACATAGAGTCATTGGAAATAACACCTCTGTTTACAAAAAAGGAATACATAATCAAGTGTCACTGTAGTCCAAATGAAAAGTCTGTCATGATATTTCACCTTACTTTACTTTCATTTTCATTTCTAAGCAACATTCCATTTATAATTTGATGATAATGAAAGTTGTGACCTACCTAGGCAGTTTGAACATTGCAGTTAATGAAAATAATATTCTTCACTGTCAGTTAATATATTGACCTTGCTTATTCTCTAGGATATTTTGACCACAGGACTAGAAGAGGTCGATTTTCATTCCAATCCAAAAGAAGGGCAATGCCAAAGAATGTTCAAACTACTGCACGATTGCGCTTATCTCATACACTAGCTAAGTAATGCTCAAAATTATCCAGCCAGGCTTCAACAGTATGTGAACCAAGAAATTCCAGATGTTCAAACTGTATTTAGAAAAGGCAGAGGAACCAGATATCAAATCACCAACATTCATTGGATCATAAAAAGCAAGAGAATTCCAGAAAAATATCTACTTCTGCTTTATTGATTATGCCAAACCCTTTGACTGTATAGATCACAACAAACAGTGGAAAATTCTTCAAGGGATGTGAATATCAGACCACCTGACCTGCCTCCTGAGAAATCTGTGTGCTGGTCAAGAAGCAACAGTTAGAAACAGACATGGAGCAACAGACTGGTTCCAAATTGGGAAAGGTGTACATCAAGGTTGTATATTGCCACCCTACTTATTTAACTTACATGCAGAGTACATCATGCGAGATGCTGGGCTGGATGAAGCACAAGCTGGAATCAACTGTGCCAGGAGAAATATCAATAACCTCAGATATGACTTCCTTGATGGTTCAGACGGTAAGGCATCTGCCTACAATGTGGGAAACCCAGGTTTGATCCCTGGGTCAGGAAGATCCCCTGGAGAAGGAAATGGCAACCCATTCTAGTACCCTTGCCTGGAAAATCTCATGGGCAGAGGAGCCTGGTAGGCTACAGTCCATGGGGCTGTGAAGAGTCAGGCACAACTGAGCGACTTCAATTTTCACTTTCAGATATGCAGATGACACCACCCTTATGGAAGAAAGTGAAGAGAAACTAAAGAGCTTCTTGATGAAAGTGAAAGAAGGGAGTGAAAAAGCTGGCTTAAAACTCATCGTTCAAAGAACTAAGATCATGGCATCCTGTTCCATCACTCCATGGCAAATAGATGGGGAAACAATGGAAACAGTGACAGACTTTCCTCAGTTTCAAAATCACTGCAGATGGTGCCTGCAGCCATGAAATTAAAAGATGCTTGCTCTTTGGAAGAAAAACTATGACCAACATAGACAGCATATTAAAAAGCAGAGACATTACTGATCAGTCAAAGCTTGGTTTTTCCAGTAGTCATGTATGGATGTGAGAGTTGGACTATAAAGAAAGCAGAGTGCTGAAGAATTGATGCTTTTGAACTGTGGTGTTGGAGAAGATTCTTGAGAGTCCTTTGGACTGCAAGGAGATCCAGCCATTCCATCCTAAAGGAAATCAGTCCTGAATATTCATTGGAAGGACTGATGCTGAAGCTGAAACGCCAATACTTTGGCCACCTGATGGGAAGAACTGACTCATTTGAAAAGACCCTGATGCTGGGAAAGATTGAAGGCAGGAGGAGAAGGGGATGACAGAGGATGAGATGGTAGGATGGCATCACCGACTTGATGGACATGAGTTTTAGTAAGCTCTTGGAGTTGGTGATGGATGCAGAAGACTGGCATGCTGTTATTCTTGGGGGCACAAAGAGTCAGACATAACTGAGTGACTGAACTGAACTGAACTGAATGTGAGTTGTCATCCCTTGTTCCACTTAACATAAGTACCCTAACAAAGGCCAAATGCTGAACAACAGGTAAATTATCCCAAACATTTACATGCAATCAGATCCCTTAGTGAACATTCAGCTATCCTCTCTTGATAAAGCAAACTTTGCTCCAGTTCCAGTTCAGTCTCTCAGTTGTGTCCGACTATTTGCAACCCCATGAACCACAGCACTCCAGGCCTCCCTGTCCATCACCAACTCCCAGAGTCTACCCAAACCCATGTCCATGTTCCCAGGTTACAATCCATGGGGTTGCAAATTGTTGGACATGACTCAGCGACTGAGCGCACTGAGGGCATCTATACAGTGCTATATATATTACATGTAATATGTATAATTCACTGCAGATCGTGACTGCAGCCATGAAATTAAAAGACGCTTACTCCTTGGAAGAAAAGTTATGACCAACCTAGATAGCATATTCAAAAGCAGAGACATTACTTTGCCAACAAAGGTCCGTCTAGTCAAGGCTATGGTTTTTCCTGTGGTCATGTATGGATGTGAGAGTTGGACTGTGAAGAAAGCTGAGCACCAAAGAATTGATGCTTTTGAACTGTGGTGTTGGAGAAGACTCTTGAGAGTCCCTTGGACTGCAAGGAGATCCAACCAGCCCATTCTGAAGGAGATCAGCCCTGGGATTTCTTTGGAAGGAATGATGCTGAAGCTGAAACTCCAGTACTTTGGCCACTTCATGCAAAGAGTTGACTCATTGGAAAAGACTCTGATGCTGGGAGGGATTGGGACAAGGAGGAGAAGGGGACGACAGAGGATGAGATGGCTGGATGGCATCACTGACTCGATGGACGTGAGTCTGAGTGAACTCCGGGAGTTGGTGATGGACAGGGAGGCCTGGCATGCTGCGATTCATGGGGTCACAAAGAGTTGGACACGACTGAGCAACTGATCTGATCTGATGGTTACCTTTGGGAATTCATCCTGAAATGGAATGTGGAGTGGTGGTGGTGGGGAGGGGTGTTTTGAAGTGGTCGCAGTGTTCTTGTTCTGGCTTCCAGTTACACAGGTGCATTCGGTGTGTGACATTTTCTCAAACTATGTAAACAAACCAGGGATTTTGGAAAACAAAGTACTTCTGGACTGTCTGACCATGGGTTTCAAATGTGGTAGAGAACTCTAGTTCTGGTGTTCTGCAATGTACTATTTCTTCATTATAGTTTTTCTCACACTACATTATACTTGCTTCTTTGGTAGGTGTTTTTCCACTCATCTGTATCCCTATGAGGGCAGAAGCTGTAATTCTATTGCTAATTAGTGCATTCTGCATCACACAACACAGTATTCAGCATATCAAAAGTGATCAGTCAACTATTTTGCTGAATGTTGACACGAACCAGCAAATAAACTATATAGGAGGAAAGGGAAAAGATAGCAATAATAAAGGCAATAAGAATCCCAAGACCCTCTTGATGCCTGGGACAAGGCAGTGTTCAAAATCTACCTATCAGAAGTGTCATAGACAATCAAGTTTCCAGATCTCTCAGCCAATCAGTATCCAGTCAGCTATGTGTCCTGAACAAATTAGGCTAAACCTAGATCTTTCACACAGGGTCACATAAAAACCTGAAGACAGGTAAAAGTAGACCCATGGTCAGATTTTTTTTGTTATTAAATGTTTTCTCTCCCTACTTGATTCTGCCCCTCCTCTTCAGCTTAGGAGGAGGTCGTGACCTGTGACCTTGTAGGTTGTCTGGCATTTACGCTCTTGTAGTTCTTGTGGCTTTTGACATGATGATAACCCTGACCAACGTGTTATGATTCTAGCCTGCCTAACTTCCCTGTTTGGCTTTAAAGTCTAGATAGAGGTTAAATTAAGCATATTTCTATTTCCTGTACCTCACTAGCATGGCTGTCTGATTTCCTGATGAAGCAGAATTTTAGAAGTAAAGCTACTTTAGAAATCACCAAATTTAATGCTCTAATTTTATATATACAAACATGGAAAACCAGAGAGTTTAAATGGCTCCAAGACAAGCCACATATATATGTAAAAAAGAAATAGATTTTAGAAGTTGTGCCATCTAACAGGTTGTATAAAATACAGTTTAAGAAAGCAAACCTCCAGTTTGGGCAAGTTGGGATTTAAACCACAATTTTGTCAGTGTTACTTCAAGCTTATCTTCTGTAAATCGTGTTAATATTATTCTGTACTTCTAGATATATTGTGTATATTAAATGAGATGCTATTTGTAGACCTCTAAGCTAAGCTTGGCACATTGCTATCATTAAATAAATGGTAATGTTAACCTGATTTTCAGGTTCATTCTCTTTCCAGGAAGCCATAAAGTCTCTTGATAAAATTGATTTTTTTCTAGACAATTTTTAGTTGATAAATGAAATAGTTAACTATATTTCTCTTATTGGACTTCATCATTTTTTCTTGTACTTAGCCAGTTTCATAAAGTAAATGACTTATTATTTCAACCACTGCATCTCATAATGAATTTGCCATACAAAATATGACAGGTAATTAAATTTGAATGGAAATTCACTTTAAGTGGGTGTCTTGGATTTCAATTTACTAAATCTGGAAACTCTACCTCACAGTCTACCAAAGTAGATTTTGCAAAATTCAATATCATTTTATGAGCAAAGACAACTTCACACAAATACTAATTAAAGACTTATTTCAGTAAAGTTTTTCAATATTACCTCAGGTTTATTTCCTCAATACTTCGTTATTTTAATAAACATAAATACACAAAGCTTAAACTTCAGTGAGTAAGCATATCCTTTAGCTACAAATCTCTCTTATCAATAATTTTCTTTTTGTGAAAATTAACATTAGTGATCCCACAGAAAATTTTAGCCCATACAGCCTTATTTTTTTTATATTTCCCCATAATAACTGTGAGATAAAATAGAAATTTTAAATAAGAAGTTTAAAATATTCCCTATTAAAAATAAAAAAAGATATTCCCTCCCTTTTTTCTTATAGTATTTACTTAAAATATTTTTAATTGGAAGTTTTCATTTTTTTTTAAATGTAGGTAAACCACTAGACCATCCAGGTATGACCTAAATTAATTTCCTTACAATTATACAGTGGAAGTGACAAACAAGTTTAAGGGATTAGATCTGGATAGACAGAGTGCCTGAAGAATTATGGATGGAGGTCCATGACATTGTACAGGAGGCAGTGATCAATATCATCCCCAAGAAAAAGAAATACAAAAAGGCAAAATGGTTGTCTGAGGAGACCTTACCAATACCTGAGAAAAGAAGAGAAGCTGAAGGCAAAGGAGAAAAAGAAAGATATACCCATTTGAAAGCAGAGTTTCAAAGAATAGCAAGGAAAAAACAACAAAGAGAATAGCAATAAGAAAGCCTTCCTAAGTGATCAGTGCAAAGAAATAGAGGAAAACAATAGAATGGGAAAGACTAGAGATCTATTCATGAACATTAGAGATACCAAGGGAACATTTTATGCAAGGATGAGCACAATAAACCACAGAAATGGTATGGACCCACATAAGCAGAAGATATTTAAAAGAGGTTGCAAGAATACACGGAAGAGCTAAACAAAAAAAGATCATGACCCAGATAACCACGGTGGTGTGACCACTCATCTAGAGCCAGACATACTGGAAAGCAAAGTCAAGCGGGCCTTAGAAAGTATCACTACGAACAAATCTAATGGAGGGGATGGAATTCCAGTTGAGCTATTTCAAATCCTGAAAGATAATGCTGTAAAAGTGCTGCACTCAATGTGCCAACAAATTTGGAAAACTCAGCAATAGTCACAGGACTGGAAAAGATCAGTTTTTATTCCAATCACAAAGAAAAGCAATGCCAAAGAATGATCAAACTACTACACAATTGCAATCATCTCACACACTAGCAAAGTAATACTCAAAATTCTCCAAGCCAGGCTTCAACAGTACATGAACCATGAACTTCCAGATGTTTAAGCTAGATTTAGAAAAGGCAGAGAAACCAGAGATTAAATTGCTGACATCCATTGGATCACTGAAAAAGCAAGAGACTCCCCAAAAAACATCTACTTCTGCTTTATTGACTATGCCAAAACCTGCCGAGGTCCAGCCCCGGCTGATCCAGGGTATTCAAAGGAGAGACGGCGTCGGCGACCTATTTATTTAGATATTCATCAAAGATATAAAGAGTAATAGAATGAGGATAGCTCAGTAGGAAAATTCAGTGAAGAAAAGAGGCTGAATAAAATTCCAAAGCAGGGAATTTACATCACCTACAAAGCCCGTGGGGGTCCTCCCATTCTCCCGAAGGAGAGGAGACACTAAGGCCTCCCCAGTCAGATCTTAGAAGACCAGGCAAAATTAGTAGGCTTGACGAGCTTCCCCATCTCAGAGGAAAAATTCAGCCAGAAGGTGAAAGAAAGAACGACATGGGGAGACTAAGTTTCGGTGAACAAGGCCTGCACTTTATTTTCCAAAGTAGTTCTTATACCTTAAGTTATGCATACAGGATAATGGGGGAAGGGGTAGAGTCATGCAGTAAGCCAGGCTTTCTTCCTGCAAACTTATCATATGCAAAAGTTTAGGTGATTTGCATCGTCTTCTGGCCCGGAGGCCTGTTAACATTTTAAGACCCTTTCTTCAGAAAACTTATTTTTCTCTCAAGGTGATTAGTCAGGCGCTACCCTCCAAAAGCATTAAAGTTGCATTCCTATAGTGCAAAGGTGTGGTGGGCTGTAACAAGAAAAAGAATTAACTCAAGGGTCCAAGGTTACAAACATTAAAGCTACTACTTACACCAATTATATTAATCAATACACTGCCAGGGACACAGCAGGTAAGGGATATGGAGACTTAGCAGCAAACATTGGCCCAACAAGTGAAAAGCCCTTCACCAATACAATTTCTAATCAATCTTTTAACTGCTCAAAGGAATCTGTATTTAGACAGTTTAGAACATCTCATGCCTCTCACAGTTGGGAGGCTCTGAGCAATCACATGTGGCCAGAAAAACCTATTCAGGCAGGCTAGAGGACTTCCAAAGGAGTTTGTAGGTTGAAACACTATCACACCCAGGAACTTTATTAACTGGAGCTGTAAGTTAACACTTTTTTTCAGAGAGAGGTAGGGGGGAACAGCCCCCCGTAAAGTCAGAGGTGTAGGTGAAAGCACAAAGCAGAAAGTAGGCAGACTCTGGTTTTGGGGGCAGATGCTTGAGAATTTCCAGGGGGACTCCTGAGGCTCGATCCCACCTTTGCATATGCCAAGCCTCCTTCCTCATGACCTTTGCCATGGGCGGAGTTCCTCACGCTGGCTCCCGCAGTGATAGAATTCCAGTTGAGCTATTCCAGATCCTGAAAGATGATGCTGTGAAAGTGCTGCACTCAATATGCACTATGCCGGGAGATGGCTCCTGGCAAAAACCTTTGACTATGTGGATTACAACAAATGGTAGAAAATTCTTAAAGAGATGGGAATATCAGATCACCTGATCTGCCTCCTGAGATGTCTGTATGCAGGTCAGGAAGCAACAGTTAAAACTGACATGGAACAACAGACTGGTTCCAAATTGGGAAAGGAGTACATCAAGGCTGTATCTTTTCAACCTGCTTGTTTAACTTATATGCAGAGTACATCATGTGAAATGCTGGGCTGGAGGAAGCACACGCTGGAATCAAGATTTCTGGAAGAAATATCAATAACTTCAGATATGCAGATGACACCACCCTTATGACAGAAGGTGAAGAAGAACTAAAGAGCCTCTTGATGAAAGTCAAAGAGGAGAGTGCAAAAGTTGGTTTAAAGCTCAACATTCAGAAAACTAAGATCATGGCTTCTGGTCCCATCACTTCATGGTAAATAGATGGGGAAACAATGAAAACAATGACAGATTTTATTTTGGGGGGCTCCAAAATCACTGCAGATGGTGACTGAAGACATGAAATTAAAAGATGCTTGCTCCTTGGAAGAAAAGCTATGACTAACCCAGACAGCATATTAAAAAGCAGAGACATTACTTTGCCAACAAAGGTCCATATAGTCAAAGCTACGGTTTCCAGTAGTCATGTATGGATGTGAGAGCTGGACTATGAAGAACACTGAGCGCCAAAGATTTGATGATTTTAAACTGTGGTATTGGAGACTCTTGAGAGTCCCTTGTACAACAAGGAGATCCAACCATTCCATCCTAAAGGAAATCAGTCCTGAATATTCATTGGAAGGACTGATGCTGAAGCTGGAACTCCAATACTTTGGCCACCTGATGGGAAGAACTGACTCATTTGAAAAGACCCTGATGCTGGGAAAAATTGAAGGTCAGAGGAGAAGGGGATGACAGAGAATGAGATGGTTGGATAGCATCACTGACTTGATGGACTTGAGTTTTAGTAAGCTCCGGGAGTTGGTGATGGACAGGGAAGACTGGCATGTTGCAATCCATGGGGTCACAAAGAGTCAGATATGACTGAGCGACTGAACTGAACTGAAACCTTTTTTAAACTACATATGCCTCTTGCCAGCCCTATGACCCAGGAATGTGTTTATCAAGGGCCTGGGAACTCGCCTTAATATGCAGTCCTACAGGAAGTCAGTGACTATCTCCGTTATCGTGAATGGTGGGAGCCTAACTTCAGTCAGCACCCTATTGAAAACTTTCTCCTCTTATAAAGATATGAGTTTAGTTTTTCTTTGGATAAAGCCAGTTAGCAAACACAGATAATCACCTCAATTACCAGGTGATTTTAGGATGAAGTATGTGTGAAAATGTTTCTGTTAAGTCCTATTACTTGAGGACTATTTATTTTTATCTTAAGAAGACATGTTTCTGCTTGGTCTATAAAAGAGTGCAATGTCTTTCTGTCTTTGCACTCTTTTAGCAGATTGTAGCAATGCACTCTACATTCTGGTTTCATGTTTGTTTAAAAATAAAATTGTTTTCTTTCTTTCCTACCTCTGTGGAGAGGCTTTTCTGAGTTGAAAGGATATTTCAGATTAAATTCTATTTCCCTAACAGTATTTTAATCTGGGGCTTCCTAAGTGGTGCTAGTGGTAAAGAACCCACCTGCCAATGCAGGAGACTTAAAAGACACGGGCTCCATCCCTGGGAAGATACCCTGGAGAAGGAAATAGCAACCCATTCCAGAGAATAGTAGACAATCCCATGGACAAAGGAGCCCGGCGGGCTACAATTAATGGGACCGCATAGAGTTGGACAAGACTGAGTGACCTGAACACACAAACAACATTATTTAAATCTAGGCTCTGGTGAATCTGGGCTGGTTCCTCTGGTCTATTATACAAATTTTTGGTATAAAAGTCAAAGGGAAGATTGCATGTGAAATTAATTTTTTAAATGAATACATCAAAAAGAGTTTTTCACAAATTAATGATAATTTTCTGGGCTGCCTAGTCCTACACTATAGCAATAATATTCTGCCTTCTTAATTCCTATTTTTTTTGAATATCATTTTTAACCTTGGAAAATAATTCTGAAGATAAGATATAAAGTAGCTTTGCTCAGCAGGAAGTGTTTGTTTCAGGAAAGACCCAAGCAACATCATAAATGATTTTGAGATTCATAAGTAAATATCTAATGGCAACTAAAAGTTAGACAGAAAACTCTTCTTAAACTAGAGTCAATAATTGAAGTAATTATATGCAATGAACAAAAATCTTAAAATAAGACAATTTTCTGGACAAAATCATTTTCTTCACGGAAATTCTCTCTTCACATTGTTTGTTATATAGTCTACCTCACATGTAGAACAAGCCCAAAGTTTTTGGAAGAATTTGTACAAATAAAAATTACTGATATTCATAAAAGAATGTTTTAATATTGGTATACTTTAGTTAGAAAAGAAACACAAGGTAATTTCAACAAGTTACATCCTGAGTTTCCAGGCTAATATTTGTGTCTGTCATCTACTAACGGCAAATTAGTAAACTGTGTGGGGCTTTCCTGGTGTCTCGGAAGGTGAAGAATTGGCCTGCGATGCAGGAGATCCGAGTTTGGTCCCTGGGTTGGGAACACCCCTTGGAGAAAGAAACAGCAACCCACTCCAGTATTCTTATTTAGAGAATTCCTTGGACAGAGGAGCCTTACGGGCTACAGTTCAGCGTTTCACGAAGAATCGGACACGATTGAGCAGCTAACACTCACATGGTGCTTTCTGCCTGAAATCAGTAGATTTCTTAAAATTTTGGCATTAACAAAAGGATTGTAATACTGACATACTTTAATTTGCCCATATTTCTATCTTTATCCTCAATAGCAAAGGAAAAACCTGCCTGTTTCATCACTTTGTCAGCCAGGTTATATCAATTGACATAGAAAATTTCTTGTTAGCCTACACTTAAATAAGACGTCCTCCATAGTAAATAAAATTCACCTACAATGCAAACCAAGGCAATCATAAATTGGCAGGACTGTGAAGCTAAAGAAATGATGCTCCTCGTTCCCTATCATAACATTGCTACAACTCATAAATTTGGTGTAAAAATATTGGCTTTTTTTTTTTTTTTCAAGAGAAGGGTATCAAATGATATATATACATAAATATATATATATATATATATTTTAGAAATAAGCACTGTCTGATTTTTGTTCTTTAACCTTTTATTTTATAGAAGAGTGAAATCAATAATCTACTTATTCAGCCAAGTGAAAGGTAATTTCAAACAATTTCATAAGAGATTGAACTTTTATAGTTTTTTCTCTCCCACAAATTCCAACAAAAAATAATAATAACTTTTCAAAGCCTGGACAAATATAAATTGTCAAATCTTGGCAGTCTTTCAAATACATGAAATAAAATCTGTTCACAAGTGAATAATCTTACTAATAATCTTACTAAAAGTACTGCTTTCTGCAAGACATGAAGTAGTTTTTAGAACAGATTACTGGCATACTCTAAAGCTGAATATGATTGGGCTTCTGCATTTTACATGGTCTACTAGGCTGACTTGAGAATTATGACATTTGCTTTTTTGGTTAGGGCTCTCTTTCTGGCTTATAGATGGTGCTTTCCAGCTAAATCCTCACAATGAAGTGTAATGAAGCTGCAGTCACGTCTGTAGAAGCTCAATCATGTCGGACTCTTTGCAACCCCATGGTCTGCAGCCCACCAGGCTCCTCCATCCATGGAATTCCCCAGTAAAGAATACTGAAGTGGGTAGCCATTCCTTTCTCCAAGGGATCTTCCCAACTCAGAGACTGAACCTGGGTTCAATCAGGGAGATTCTTTACCATCTGAACCACCAGGGAAACCCAATCCTCACATCACCTTTCTGCAAGGCCTGAACTCTCAAATAGTGAGCGCACTGGTGTCTTTTCTTATTAGGATACTAATCCTATAGGATCACATCCCTCCCTTTATGACCTCATTTAAAACCATTTTCGTTGTTTTTTTATTTCCTTAGGTTTTTATTGCAATAAAATTGGTATAAAAATTTATCTTTTAGGTATACAACAATACATTCTGGCAACTGTATTTATTAAAATAGTGATCACCAGCAAAAGTCTAGTTACAACCTGTCACCAAACAAGTCACCTCCTTCACTTATTTCACCCACCCCCAAACACCTCCCTCTTTTAGAAACTTTTAAAGAGAATAATATATTCAACTAGAAATTTAGACAATTGAACAGTTAAGAGTTAAATGTTTTGTACTGAGAAGCACCAGCGTCACCTCTCAAGGAATGCTTTTAAGTATTTCTGTTTCTATTATACAATCTTTTTCCTCTTTTCCTTCATTTTTAAATCATTTTCATTCCTCTTCTGATTAACGTACCAAAAGGAAATAATATGATAGCAAGCTTCCCTGATGGCTAAGTGGTAAGGGATCCCCTTTGCCAATGTAGGAGACACGAGTTTGATTCCTGGTCAAGGAGGATCCCACATGCTGTCAATCAGCTGGGCCCATGTGCCACAACTGCTGAGGCCACGATCTAGAGCCTGCCAGGCACAGCTAATGAAGCCTGCATGCCCCAGAGCCCACACGCCCTGGTTCAGTTCAGTCCAGTCATTCAGTTGTGTCGGACTCTGCGACCCCAAGAATCGCGGCACACCAGGCCTCTCTGTCCATCACCAACACCTGGAGTTCACTCAAACTCATGTCCATCGAGTCAGTGATGCCATCCAGCCATCTCATCCTCTGTCATCCCCTTCTCCTCCTTCCCCCAATCCCTCCTGGCATCAGGGTCTTTTCCAATGAGTCAACTCTTCGCATAAGGTAGCCAGAGTATTGGAGTTTCAGCTTTAGCATCAATCCTTCCAAAGAGCACCCAGGACTGGTTCAGAATGGACTGGTTGGATCTCCTTGCAGTCCAAGGGACTCTCAAGAGTCTTCTCCAATGCCACAGTTGAAAAACATCAATTCTTCAGTGCTCAGCTTTCTTCACAGTCCAAATCTTACATCCATACATGACCACTGGAAAAACCATAGCCTTGACTAGACAAATCTTTGTTGGCAAAGCAATGTCTCTGCTTTTGAATATGCTATCTAGGTTGGTCATAAATTTCCTTCCAAGGAGTAAGCATCTTTTAGTTTCATGGCTGCAGTCACCATCTGCAGTGATTTTGGAGCCCAAAAAATAAAGTCTGACACTGTTTCCACTGTTTCCCCATCTATTTGACATCAAGTGATGGGACCAGATGCCATGATCTTAGTTTTCTGAATGTTGAGCTTCAAGCCAACTTTTCCACTCTCCTCTTTCACTTACATCAAGAGGCTTTTTAGTTCCTCTTCAGTTTCTGCCATAAGGGTGGTGTGATCTGCATATCTGAGGTTATTGATATTTCTCCTGGCAATCTTGATTCCAGCTTGTGCTTCTTCCAGCCCAGCATTTCTCATGATGTTCTCTGCTTACAAGTTAAATAAGCAGGGTGACAATATACAGCCTTGACGTACTCCTTTTCCTATTTGGAACCAATCTGTTGTTCCAGGTCCAGTTCTAACTGTTGCTTCCTGACCTGCATACAGGTTTCTCAAGAAGCAGGTGAGGTGGTCTGGTAATCCCATCTCTTTCAGAATTTTCCACAGTTTATTGTGATCCACACAGTCAAAGGCTTTGGCATAGTCAATAAAGCAGAAGTAGATGTTTTTCTGGAACTCTCTTCCTTTTTTCAATAATCCAACAGATGTTGGCAATTTGATCTCTGGTTCATCTACCTTTTCTAAAACCAGATTGAACATCTGAAAGTTCACAGTTCACATGCTGCTGAAGCCTGGCTTGGAGAATTTGGAGCATTACTTTACTAGCATGTGAGATGAGTGCCATTGTGCAGTAGTTTGAGCATTCTTTGGCATTGCCTTTCTTTGGGATTGGAATGAAAACTGACCTTTTCCAGTCCTGTGGCCACTGCTGAGTTTTCCAAATTTCCTGGCATATTCAGTGCAGCACTTTAACAGCATCATCTTTCAGGATTTGAAATAGCTCAACTAGAATTCCATCACCTCCACTAGCTTTGTTCGTAGTGATGCTTTCTAAGGCCCATTTGACTTCACATTCCAGGATGTCTGGCTCTAGGTGAGTGATCGTTGTAAAAAGAACAGCCCCCTCAATGAGAAGCCTGCACACCACAACTATGGAGTGGCCTCTCTCACCACAATTAGAGTAAAGTCCATGCAGCAAGGAAGACCTAGCACAAAAATAAAATAATTTAAAAAAATTATATGATCACAACTTTATTTTGTTACTTTAAACAATAATTTATGTCTCTTCATTATGTAAGATGGTATTTTATTCCTTCCTTTGGTGTCTACTAGCCATTTCACAGCCAGTTTCTTTCAGTTTTATCTATTTTTTTTTACAGTGTTAAGATTGATCACATATTTCTTTGCCAACAAAAGTATGTTACAGATTTTGGCAAAAATTGATTTTAAATTATAAAATCAGTAAATGCAATTTTACATTAAAGTATATACAAATACTGATCACTTATGGACCAAGTGATATACTAATATTTTATAATCTTTTGTAAGATTCTAAGGTTAGATCTTACATTGATGCTATTTTAAGATAACTGTTTGTAGGCACAAAGTTAAGTAGACCTTATTTTCTACAACTTATCAGTTGATCATGTCATGTTCTACTTCACTTCTTAGTTGGAGCATAGCTTAACCAGACATTTCCCCTCCCCTTCACAAATCTCCAATGGTCTTTCATTTTTTCTTGCTGATAAAAACATAATACAATGTTATCAAGTTCCTGAATCTCATCCCTTAATATATTTATTGCCCCAAATCCATTTTTTTCCAATCAATTTGATCAACCATGAAATGACCCAGTCTGTTGCCAGTTTTATATTATAATCTAGCTTAGTCGTGTCTGATTCTTTGCTATCCTGTGGACTGTAGCCTACCAGGCTCCTCTATCCATGTGATACTCCAGGCAAGAATACTGGAGTGGGTTGCCATTTCCTTCTCCAGGGTTATAATGTGATAATTTCCATTTATTCAACTGATGAATCAGTACCTTATTTCCTAGAATCTATGACTCCCCTTAGTATTCTATCTTGCATTTCTGGAGTTCATTCTCAGTTATTTCTCAGGAAACATGTACATGAGTTACATTTTATGAATCCTTAAGATTCTTTATTATATCTTCCTGTTTGATTGACTTTTTCATAAATAAAAGTAAATTATTTTCCCAGAGGATTTGGGATTTCTACAACTTAATTGTGCTATCCTATTTTATGGCTTATCTTTTGACTGTGGATGCTTTTTTCCCAAAACTTTTCAGAATGAATGTTCTTTACCTTGGAATTTGAAATATTTATCATACAGAGTAAAGAACTTGGAACTTTTAAAATCTCTTTTAGATACAAAAGTTTATGCCCTTCTTGAAATTTTAGAAATGCTTATTGGAGTAACTTCTTTTTTTCATTTTCTTTGTTCTCTCTTTTAGGATCTCTTCAGACTTAAATTGAAGAAAGTGGGCAAAACCACTAGACATTCAGGTATGACCTAAATCAAATCCCTAATGATTATACAGAGGAAGTGAGAAATAGATTTAAAGGACTACTAGATCTGATAGACAGAGTGCCTGATGAATTATGGATGGAGATTCGTGACATTGTACAGGAGACAGGAATCAACACCATCCCCAAGAAAAAGAAATGCAAAAAAGTAAAATGGCTGTCTGAGGAGGCCTTACAAATAACTGTGAAAAGAAGAGAAATGAAAAGCAAAGGAGAACTGGAAAGATATAACCATTTGAATGCAGAGTTCCAAAGAATAGCAAGGAGAGTTAAGAAAGCCTTCCTCAGTGATCAATGCAAAGAAATAGAGGAAACTATAGAATGGGAAAGACTAGAGATCTCTTCAAGAAAATCAGAGACACCAAGGGAACATTTCATGCAAAGTTGGGCACAATAAAGGACAGAATGGTATGGACATAATAGAAGCAGAAGATATTAAGAAGAGGTGGCAAGAATACACAGAAGAACTGTACAAAAAAGATCTTTACGACCCAGATAATTATGATAGTGTGGTCACTCACACTCACCTAGAGCCAGACATCCTGGAATGTGAAGTCAAGTGGGCCTTAGAAAGCATCACTGCGAACAAAGCTAGTGGAGGTAATGGGATTCCAGTTGAGCTATTCCAAATCCTAAAAGATGATGCTGTGAAAGTGCTGCACTCAATATGCCAGCAAATTTGGACAATTCAGCAGTAGCCACAGGACTGTAAAAGTCAATTTTCATTCCAATCCCAAAGAAAGGTAATGCTAAAGAATGCTCAAACTACTGCACTATTGCACTCATCTCACATTCTAGTAAAGTAATGCTCAAAATTCTCCAAGCCAGGTTTCCACAGTATGTGAACTGTGAATTTCCAGATGTTCAAGCTGGTTTTAGAAAAGGCAGAGGAACCAGAGATCAAATTGCCAACATCCGCTGGATCATGGAAAAAGCAAGAGTGTTCCAGAAAAACATCTATTTCTGCTTTATTGACTATGACAAAGTCTTTGACTGTGTGGATCACAATAAACTGTGGAAAATTCTCAAAAAGATGGGAATACCACACCACCTGACCTGCCTCTTGAGAAACCTGTATGTAGGACAGGAAGCAACAGTTAGAACTGGACCTGGAACAACAGACTGGTTCCAAATAGAAAAAGAAATATATCAAGGCTGTATATTGTCACCCTGCTTATTTAACTTGTAAGCAGAGTACATCATGAGAAACGCTGGGCTGGAAGAAGCACAAGCTGGAATCAAGATTGCTAGGAGAAATATCAATAACCTCAGATATGCAGATGGCACCACCCTTATGGCAGAAAGTGAAGAAGAACTAAAGAGCCTCTTGGTGAAAGTGAAAGAGAGTGAAAAAGTTGGCTTAAAGCTCAACATTCAGAAAATGAAGATCATGGCATCTGA
The DNA here is from genome assembly GCF_027580195.1 of Bos mutus. Lineage (NCBI taxonomy): Eukaryota > Metazoa > Chordata > Mammalia > Artiodactyla > Bovidae > Bos > Bos mutus. Next base: position 45,165,674 of record NC_091642.1, on the reverse strand, counting down.
CCCGTCACTTCATGGCAAATAGATTGGGAAACAGTGGAAACAGTGGCTAACTTTATTTTGGGGGGGCTCCAAAATCACTGAAGATGGTGACTGCAGCCATGAAACTAAAAGATGCTTACTCCTCGAAAAGAAAGTTATGACCAACCAGACAGCATATTAAAAAGCAGAGACCATTACTTTGTCAACAAAGATCTGTCTAGTCAAGGCTATGGTTTTTCCAGTAGTCATATATGGATGTGAGAAGAAGTGATGTAACTCAGTCATGTCCGACTATTTGCGACCCCATGGACTATAGCCCACAAGGCTCCTCCATCCATGGGTTTTTCCAGGCAAGAATACTGGAGTCGGTTGCCATTTCCTGTCCGGTGGATCTTCCCAACCCAGGGATCAAACCTGGGTCTCCCTCATTGCAGGCAGATACTTTTAAACTCTGAGCCACCAGGGAAGCCCAAGAGTTGGACTATAAAGAAAGCTAAGCACTGAAGAATTGATGTTTTTGAACTGTGGTGTTGGAAAAGACTCTTGAGAGTCCCTTGGACCATAAGGAGATCCAACCAGTCCATCCTAAAGGACATCAATCCTGGGTGTTCATTGGAAGGACTGATGTTGAAGCTGAAACACCAATATTTTGGCCACTTGATGCAAAGAGCTGATTCATAAGAAACGAATCGCCAGTCCAGGTTCAATGCAGGATACAGGAAGCTTGGGGCTGGTGCACTGGGATGACCCAGAGGGATGGTATGGGGAGGGAGTTGGGAGGGGGTTCAGGATGGGGAACACATGTACACCCATGGTGGATGCATGTTGATGTATGGCAAAACCAATACAATATTGTAAAGTAAAAAAAATAATAATAAAAATGAAAAGACCCTGATGCTGTGAAAGATTGAAGGCAGGAGGAAAAGGGGACACTAGAGGATGAGATGGTTGGATGGCATCACCGACTCAATGGACATGAGTTTGAGTGCATTCTGGGAGTTGGTGATGGACAGGGAGGCCTGGCGTGCTGTGGTTCATGGGTTCACAAAGAGTCGAAAATGACTGAGCAACTGAACTGAACTGAACTGAACTGATTCACAGATCTCCTTAGAGTAGAAAATGGCAACCCATTTCAATCTTCTTGCCTGGAAAATCCCATGGGGTGAGGAGCCTGGTGGGCTACAGTCCATGGGCTGCAAAAAGTCAGACATAACTGACCAACTGAGCATTTATAGATATCCTATTCCAGAATAGACCTCTTGAATTTCTTATCTTTCCCTAGTAATTTCAATTCTTTTTTTTATATTTTAATGTTCTGGAAAGTTTCTTAAACTTCACATTTCAACTCATATAATAATGTTTTATTGGTGTTTATTCACTAGGTCATATCCAACTCTTTGTGACTCTCATGGACTGTAGCTCATTAGGCTCCTCTGTCCCTGGGATTTCCCAGGCAAGGACCCTAGAATGGGTTGCCATTTCCTTCTCCAGGGGATGTTCTTGACCCAGGGACAGAACCTGTGTCTCCTGCTTGGCAGACGAATTCTTAACCATTGAGCCTCCTGGGAGATCCAACAAATGCTTAAACATTGAAAATTATATTTTTAATTTTCAAGAGAACTTTTGTGTTATTTATTTTTTGTAGCATATTATGCTTTTTATGAATAAAATATCTTGACAAATGACACTAAGGGTCAGAATTAGTTTTTTTTTTTTTTCTACTATGCCTTGTATTTAAGTTCTTTAAGTTATTTTGTTTATTAACCAGTTTGCTTTTATATTCAAAAATGAAACAAGCAAAAATAGTATTCTATATATCTATTTGTGTTTCATTAACTGGAAAAGGTATAAAAGGCTTTGTTTCCCGAGTATACCTCTTCTCAGACTGGAAAGCTAAATGACATTTCCAAGTACACATGTCAGGGGTTTTGGACTGGGAGGATTGCTTTAGATACAGGATCAGGAAGTCAGCTGACCAGTCAGTCTCTTCCAGCTTCAGACATACCTGAGTTTTTTATCTCAGGTACCAACATGCATCCTAGCATCCCTAGCATTTCTATAGTGGTTATTTAAATATCTTTAGAAAGAAATCCTCTGGGGTGTGTGTGTGTGTTGTTGTTGTTGTTGTTGTTTTTCTCTTTCTCTCTTTCTTTCTTTTGGTCTGTGTTTGTTTCTGTTATGTTGTTTCTAAATTAATTGTAAAGGCCAGGGTGCATGAAGAAAGAAGGAAAAGGAAGAAAAGAAAAGGAGAAAAAAGAAAGGAGAAAAGAGGATAATATGGCTGAAGAGCACAGCTATTCTTCACACAGAGGTCCAGTTAATCCAATTATTTTGAGTTCCACCTCTTATTTTTGTGCTGAATTTATACCAAATCTACATCCTATAAAGCATCCTCATCCACAGTCTCAGCTATGTTATCTGTTGACTTGTCTTCATACAATTTCTGACTTCAAATACTGTGCTGACTATATATTCCAGTATTGAACTTCCTTCTTTCTCTTTATTATTATACAGGATTTTTGTATTCATTCCACTGGGACCTAAAACACATAAACTCAATCTAATATGTTTAGAAAATGAATACCTTCTTAATAGCCAATATTCATATGTCACAGTGGGGTCATCCAGTTGAGTACATAAGCCAAAATGGTCCAACTAAGTTTTCATTGACACTGTTATTGAAAATTTTTTGAAATGTGCTTACAGTCAGGAGGCCCCATCAGAGAACTAGCACCAGAAGCTGAATAGTTTCTTGTATGTTATTAGTTAATGTATTTATTCAATATTTTGAGCACCTATTTAATAACAGATCCTGCTTAAAATGTTCACAATAGATCAACACCAAAAGGAAAAAAATTGTAGTATGTCCTAATGCTTTTATTCAAATAATATCATATTAGTATAACCATGAAGGCCATCCTGAAATGTGAAAACAATCACACAGGCACAGAGAAACAGGTTCTGCCCTAAGATAATTTCTTCCTAACAAAGTCTGTCAGAGGAAAAACATTTTGGAATTTTTGTTGTTTTTCAGTCACTAAGTTGTATCTGACTCTTTGCAACTGCATGCACTGTGGCACATCAGGGTCCTCTGTCCTCCACTATGTTCTGGAGTTTGCTCTAATTCATGTCCATTGAGTCAGTGGTACTGTGAGATGGTTATCTCATCATCCTCTGCTACCTCCTTCTCCTATTGCCTCCAATCTGTCCCAGCATCAGGGTCTTTTCCAATGAGTAGACTCTTCACATCAGGTGGTCACTAAGTATTGGAGTTTCATCTTCAGCATCAGTCCTTCCAATGAGTAGCCATGGTTGATTTCCTTTAGGATTGACTGATTTGATCTCCTTGCAGTCCAAGGGACTCAAAAATCTTCTCTAGCATCGCAATTTGAAAGCATCAATTTTTTGGCCTTCAGCCTTCTTTGTGGTCTAGCGCTCACATCGGTACATGACTACTGGAAAAACCATAGCTTTGACTATATGGACCTTTGTCAGCAAAACGATGTCTCTGCTTCTAATACACTGTCTAGGTTTGTCATAGCTTTCCTTCCAAGGAGGATTTTTTTAATTTCAAGGCTGCAGTCACTGTCAGCAGTGATTTTGGAGTCCAAGAAACTAAAATCTGTCATCACTTCCACATTTCCCCTTTTTATTTGCCATGAAGAGATGGAACCAGATGCCATGAACTTACTTTGTTTTTAATGTTGAGTTTCACGTGAACCTTGGGTATAAATACACACACACATGCACACACATATACACAAGCAAATAAATAAATACATCTTAGGCTAACCAGACTGATCCTTCACCTTCTAAAAATGCTCTGGCAAGATAATTCAGACTCTCTGGGTTCTTACCTGTACATAGTGCTACTCCCCATACTCACATAATTCTACATTTTAGAAAAAGAACCATATAACATTTCACTTCTGAGCTCTGCAGTTTGAATTGAGGCTGCCTTGAGCAGGCAGTTTGGTTCTCCCACTTACCTGCTATGTAATATTGGCCAAATATCATAATCTCTTTAAGCTTAAATTTCACATAAAAATTAAGTTTTTAATAATATATACTTCACAGCTTGTTTTGAGATTGAAATAAACAGGACACGTAAATGTTGGTAACATAGTAAATGCCTAATGAATTCCATATAATGCATCTTTTTTGTGACTTTCTATTTTGCCTCATTTATCCTAAAGAATATACTATTTTCAATTAACTTACACTAGATTTAGATCATTGTAGTAAATTTTAAATATTATCATTGTATAAGACTCTATACTTTAAAATGTCTGTAATTTATTGTTTGTCTTAGTCACTCAGTCGTGTCTGATTCTTTGCAACTCCATGGGCTGTGGCCCACCAGGCTCCTCTGTCCATGGGGATTCTCCAGGCAAGAATACTGGAGTGGGTTTCCATGCCCAGCTCAAGGGAATCTTCACAACCCAGGGATGGAACCCAGGTCTCCCACACTGCAAGAAGATTCTTTACCATCTAAACCACCAAGGATGCCCCTGTAATTTATTATATGGATTTTATTTGGTTTCACTGTACTGAGTTCTGCTCCCTCAGCCTGAAATTACATTTGGCTGGAACCAAGAAAATTCTCAGTGAATTATATGACCCTTTGGGGCCAACCAGGGCATCCCTGGTGGCTCAGATGATAAAGAATCTGCCTGTAGTGTAGGAGATCTGGGTTCAATCTCTGGGTTGGAAAGATCCCCTGGAGAAGAGAAAGGCAAACCACTGCAGTATTCTTGCCTGGAGAATTCCATGAACAGAGGAGCCTAGAGGGTTACAGTCCATGGAGTCACAAAGATTCAGACATGACTCAGTGACTAACACCTGAGACCAACTAGAGCACTGCTCTATATTATCTTCAATCCTAAATCCATTCAGTCAAAGCAGACTTTATGTGAGTGTGTTGCTAGTCAGTGGTACAGAAGTAAAAGGGAAAGGTGAGACCACATGCTGGCTTTCATAATTTCTCCTCGAAAGTGACACATGTTACTTAGATTCTTATTCCAAAGACCTAAGTCTCTTGGCTAAGTTTATTATCAATGGGCAATGAAGTATATTTTTTTCCTCTGGAGTATAGAAGTGAATATGTGTGAATAATCATACAATTTATTACACTGAGTGGGAATATAGGTATATCCCAGCTTCACTATGTACACTATATTTTCTACATGCATTATATATTTACACTTGCAATAATTATGTGAAATAGATAGCTATTGTTATCTCCACTTTCAATGTGAGGAAACTGATTCAAATGAACAAGGTGAACAAAGGCAGAATTCTTGAAACTCAGAGTTGCCTGAGACCAGTTTAAGTTCACTGGGTCTTACTGAGTTCCCTGTTCCCTGAAAATAGTTAAACTGAACGAGAATGACTATTCAGTGGGAGTGATGAATAAGGAAAAGATCTATGAATTCTGCAAATAGCTGGACAATAAGTTTGAAATTGCTTTTATCCTTGAGATTTTGCAAGTTGTCTAAGATCATACAGCTTGAAGAAGCTATTAAAGGAAAAAGTCATTTCCAAAGAATTGACCTCATTTACAGGAAGAAGAAAAGAGACTTCAATGTGATTTAATAATCTAGTGTTCAGGAACTATTGCTGTGAAACGCAGAAGTTGAAGAGGTTTTATTATAGATCACTTCTCAGCCAGTATGCAGAAATAATCCTTTGATTTGGTGACGGAAAATGCTATGGGTTATTATCAGTATTATATTGAATCTTCCAAATACCCTTGAGATTGCTGTCCAGACATGTTTATAAATAAAATATTACCCAAAAGTAAACATTTTCTCGGGTTGCATAATAAATAAACAAGTGTTCTAATGGAGAGTGAAAACAAGTACTTCTTAGGTCATTATTTCAAAAAAGATTCTTCAAAATAATGAGCTATACTAAGGTCTTGCTTTCTAAAGATATTTTTAGGAATTTCATAAAGAATCGGCTCACATATTGATGACTATCCTTTCTCATCACAGATTCCCAAGGGCTTTATAGATTTAATAGCTCTAGAGTGCTGTGATTGTTCTTTCAATTATTTTTGTTATATAGTAATGGTTACTTCATGCAATGGTTTGAATTTTTACCATTTGTCAAGTGAAAAAATAAATAATGAAAATAAACAGAGAGATTAAATCTAAATATAATTTTTAAAGTCAGGCAAAGTTTTAAAAAGTCTATCATTTTTATGTAATGACTCACAATTTATAAGCTAAGACAGTGCAAATCTGCAGAGTGATATGCATTTCCTTATTTTGCATATCAATATAAACATATACATAAATGAGAGATAGTAAAAATACTAGATGAAAATATAAATGAATATATAATCTGACCAAATGCATAAAATTGTAAAGGAAAACAAAATGTATTTTATTCTAGTAATGTAACACAAGAAACACTGGGCTGGAGGAAGCACAAGCTGGAATCAAGATTGACAGAAGAAATATCAATAACCTCAGATATGCAGATGACACCACCCTTATGGCAGAAAGTGAAGAGGAACTAAAAAGCCTCTTGATGAAAGTGAAAGAGGAGAGTGAAAAAGTTGGCTTAAAGCTCAACATTCAGAAAACGAAGATCACGGCATCGGGTCCCATCACTTCATGGCAAATAGATGGGGAAACAGTGGAAACAGTGTCAGACTTTATTTTTGGGGGCTCCAAAATCACTGCTGATGGTGACTGCAGCCATGGAATTAAAAGACGCTTACTCCTTGGAAGGAAAGTTAGGAGCAACCTAGATAGCATATTCAAAGCAGAGACATTACTTTGCCAACAAAGGTCCATCTAGTTAAGGCTACGGTTTTTCCTGTGGTCATGTATGGATGTGAGAGTTAGACTGTGAAGAAAGCTGAGCACCGAAGAATTGATGCTTTTGAAGTGTGGTGTTGGAGAAGACTCTTGAGAGTCCCTTGGACTGCAAGGAGATCCAAGCAGTCCATTCTGAAGGAGACCAGCCCTGGGATTTCTTTGGAAGGAATGATGTTAAAGCTGAAACTCCAGTACTTTGGCCACCTCGTGTGAAGAGTTGACTCATTGGAAAAGACTCTGATGCTGGGAGGGATTGGGGGCAGGAGAAGGGGATGACAGAGGATGAGATGGCTGGATGGCATCACTGACTCGATGGACATGAGTTTGAGTGAACTTCGAGAGTTGATGATGGACAAGGAGGCCTGGCGTGCTGCAATTCATGGGGTCACAAAGAGTCGGACACGACTGAGTGACTGGACTGAATGAACTGAACATAATACAATTTATGTGCCTAATAAAACTTTAGTAGAAATTCTATTGGCTCTGCAAGTCTGTCAAGTTTACTTATAACCAGCCTATATATGTCCTCTGCCTTTAAAGAATCTACAACTTAGCACATATCTTCAAATAAAATAACTTATAAACATCTGTAAAAAAACATAAGATGTGTTAAATCAAATATAGTCTGTAGTCCAAGTCAAGTTAGGCCAACTGTGGAACAGAATTGTATGAAATTAAACTAAAAATTGTTCAGAATACTATTAATTTCTATTTGTAACACATTTCCCAAAGGCACTAACTAGAATTGTTAAAAATTACATAAGAATTTTAATATTCTTCAGAAAATGAAGATTATTTATAAATCAAATATATATGTAGTTTTCTGATTTTTAACTTACATTCTTTTATATATCTGTTATAAGACCTAGGCATAAAAATGGCCCACTGAATTTTTCTTGCCAAATAACAGGAAACTGGAAAGCTTCTACATAATCCCATTTGCCAGCATTTTTATAGTCCTATCAGACACTCTTCTGTGTCTTTTGGTATTTACTTTGCTGTATCAAATTGGATGCCAAATTCATTTTCTAAAGAGTTAAATCTGAATTATTTTTCAATTAACTTGTCAGATTACTGAAATTTGAATTATGCCATCAAGGAATGCTATCCAAGTGAGCAGTTATGCTTCTGAGTCATTAAAGTTCATGCAAGCATGACAGATATAGCTATTGAGGCTTCAAAATTTTGGATACTATTAACTTACAGTTTAATCAACTGGAGAATTTACAGTTCTATCATTGGAAGTTTACAAAGTTACAAAGAACCCCAAGACATATGTTCAAGAAATGATAACAGGGTGCAAGTTTATAGTGATTTGGTTAAACATTCCAAGTTCTTTATAATCATCTAATTCACAGCTCTGAAGATAGTTATATTACCTTTACCCTTCTAAGCAGAGTGATTTTATTTTTATTGCTGAATTTGTTAAACTAATTCCTTTCTTAGTTACTTGATTCTTGTATCTTCTGACTGGAAAAATTTACTTGAGATTTTTCTGCATCTTTTTTATTCTTCAGATTCCAGCTCATTTTTATTTTAGAGCAATTTTACAAAAGTTTGCATAGACAGTACAAAAAGGCCCCATATACCCCAGGCTTGTTTTCCCCTAATATTAACATATCACACTGCTGTTGCTTAGTCACTAATCATGTCCCACTCTTTTGCAACACCATGAACTGTAGCCCACCAGGCTTCTCTGTCCATGGGATTTCCCAGGCAAGAATACTGGAGTGGGCTGCCATTCCCTTCTCCAGGTGATGTTCCTGACCCAGGGATCAAACCCTTGTTTACTGCATTGCAGACAAGTTATGTACAGCTGAACCACCAGGGAAGCCCATTTGTTACAATTAAAGAAATAATATTGATACACTATTATTAACTAAAGTCATACTTCATTCAGATTTTTTTTTTTAATTTCCCGTTTTATTCTCCAGTAAGTAAGTGAAGTCGCTCAGTTGTGTCTGACTCTTTGCAACCCCATGGACCGTAGCCCACCAGGCTTCTCTGTCCATTGGATTCTCCAGGCAAGAATCCTGGAGTGGGTTGCCATTTCCTTCTCCAGGGGTCTTCCCAACCCAGGGATCAAACCCAGGTCTCCCATATTGCAGGCAGACACTTTAACCTCTGAGCCAGCAGGGAAGCCCTTTATTCTCCAGGGTCCTCTCCAAATACCACATTACATTTAGCCATCATATGTCCTCTGTCTCCCTTTGGCTGTGACATTTTCTCAGATTTTTCCTGTTTTTAGTGACTTTGATAGTTTTGAGGAGTACTGGTCAGTTATTTTGCAGAATATTCTTCACATTGTATTTGCCTGTTGGTTTTCTTATGATAGGATGGGTTATGCATTTTTAAGAGGAAGAGCACAGAGGTGAAGTACCAACTTCATCACATCATGTATTAATAAACCATTAATTTTGATCACCTGGTTGAAGCAGTTTGCCAGGTTTCTCATCTGAAAAGTTACTCTTTTTTATATGGTTTCATGCTGTACACTTTAGAAGATAGTCACAGCAGGCAACCCGCACTTAGGAGGGAAAGCATTACTTCTTGGGCACAGATTTGCCTATTCTTTGTATCCATTCATCTGTTCAATCACACATTTATACCAGCATGGACTATGGATATTTATTTTATACTTTCACTTATAATCTAACATACAATTATGTATTGTGATGTTCAGATTGTTTTAGGGCGCTCTTGCAGTTGGTTCCTGCGTTTGGTATACTCCAACAATGTGGACCTCTTTCTTGTGCACTTCCTTATTGCAAAGTCACCTTGAATATTTCTTGTCCCAGTCTTAGAGTCAGTTATTTCTTCAAGTACCACTAGCTCCCTATTTTGAAGAATTGTATTAAAAATCAAGATATGGGCACTAGGTATGCTACTGAGGTATCATTGCTTCTAAGATTATCAGATAACAGAACAAGAAAATGCATGTAGGTATATTACATGTATTCCCACTTATACACACATATCTACAAATAAGTATTTTTGTAAGCCATCTGCTTTTATGTGTGAGCTAAAGTACATGAGTGTATAGCGGGGTCTCCAATTCTAAGTACTTATCAAATGGATCATTCTAACCTCTGCCCATTATTATCTATAAGCTAATATTCCAATAATGAGAAATCTGACATTCACAATTCATTAATTTAATTGTTCAATTACAATATAAGAATATAATGCTATCAGAAATGTGAAGCTGTACTCCTATGGAAAACAATTTTATCAACTACAGTTGAAAGCTTATATAGTTTCCTTTGTCTTTAGTCTTACAGACTGCACTTATTTCCAAAGTTGCTTTGTCAAACCATTTCTCCTCACCTGCTCTAGTGAGACTGTTTCATATATTTTTAATATACTTTGATTGATTGTGTGATCACTTTGCATTCCTTCCTGAGATTCTCCAATCTCTGAGATGATTTGTAAAACATATATACCTTAAGGTTCATACATTGTGTTGTAAATTTCTACAGGTTTTCAAGATACATAGGGATGTTTATCCACTATTACAATAGCATACTATTACAATAGCATACAGATTAGCTTTATTGTCCTAAAAATCCCCTGTGCTTCACCTATTCAACCCTCTTCCTCACCCCCTGGAACTCCTGAGACATGTCATTATAGTTTTGCCATTTCCAAAATGTCATATAATTTTAATTATAAAGTATGCAGCCTCTTCAGACCAACTTCAATATGCATTTACAATTCATCCATGGTACAATTAGTCATGGTATTATTGGTTTATTTTACCCTGGGGATTCTATGTTTGAGAGGAATATGAATTCAACTGAGCTAAATATGCACCTGTAGTATGTAAGCATCCATGATTACCAATTAGATTCAGGGAAAACTTGCAAAAAAATACTGAACCAGCACAAGTTAGTCTTGTTAAATACTGTAATAGAATATTTCTTAGTTTTTGAAAACTTTTCATATTTTTTCTAATTCATACTATAATTTGAAGGCAATCTCAATAAAATAAATTGTTATAAAAGGAGAGATTCAGAGTTACAAAGTATAATAAAGTTCTTGAATCTCACAACTGTATTAAACATAACATAGCAATCTAAAATAAAATAGCTGAAAAAACCTGACTATATGAGGATTTTTATTTTGAACATATGAATGAAAAAAGTGTTGTAATCTTTACTAATAATCATTTACTATTAAACCAAAAACACCAGACCAAAAAATAGGGTTTTAAATTCCAAGACTATAGAACAACCAATTTTGTACATTATATGTGATTTTTAGATGCACAATCAAATATTATCATCAAAAGTGGAGAAAGAAGAAAGAGATCTGAATGTAAGATTAAAAGTTCAGCATGATCTGAGAGAAATTATCCAGCATTGGAATTTATAATATTTGATCTTCAGAACCAACATTAACTGATTGTAGGACTCTGGATGTTAACTTGAATCTCTGACACCGCCTGTCAACTCTACACTAAGCTATTTGTATCAAATGGATGGTATGAGGATAAAATGAGGAAATAAATGTGCATATGCTTTGAAAAGTCAGTATGCTATACAAGGGTAAGTTAGTAGCAGTAAATGTGGTGAGCTTGCCTGTCTGCCCCCACACACTCTCACACATCACATTTCACACCATACTGCTCCTCTGGCTTCAGCCACACATGCCTCTATTCTGTTTCTCAAGGCATACTTTCTCTTGTGAATGGTTTTTGCACATGCAGTCCTTTACCTGGAGTATGCTTTCTTTCAGAGTCTTATAGACATCCTCCAATCCCTGCTTTCAATACCCTTTATGTGGTTTAATTTTATTCACCCTTCATATATGAGCTCAAGTTACACTTCACAGGGAAGCCTTCCCTGACAGCTTGAAAGACGAAAACTCAAGTAGAATTTCTGTGTCGCAGTCTAGAGGCAGAAGTATGTCTTCTTCAGAGGTCATTGGCCTCTTATAGACTTCAGCTGACTAAAACCTACTCAACATCACAGACAGTAGTCTACTTTGCTCAAAGTCTACTGATTTAAATGCTAATCACATTTTTTAAAATATCTTCACAGCAACATCTAGGCTGGTGTTAAACCAAACAAATGGACAAAATTCCCTAGCCGAACTAACACATAAAATTAACTATCTTAGGTACATATACCCACATGCCTCACTCTTACCGCTCTCAACTCTATTCTTAAATGTAATCTTAGAGAGTACTTTCCAAGCCAGCTTATTTAAAATTGCAACCTAGCTGCCTCCATGTCACCTTCCTTCAAACTATACCTACTCTTATTTCCTATTTCATTTTTTTTCACAAAACATATTGCTAATGGATATCAGATCAGATCAGATCAGATCAGTCGCTCAGTCGTGTCCAACTCTTTGCCACCCCATGAATCGCATAATGCCGGGACTCCCTGTCCATCACCAACTCCCGGAGTTCATTCAGACTCACGTCCATCAAGTCAGTGATGCCATCCAGCCATCTCATCCTCTGTCATCTCCTTCTCCTCTTGCTGCCAATCCCTCCCAACATCAGAGTCTTTTCCAGTGAGTCAACTCTTCTCATGAGGTGGCCAAAGTACTGGTGTTTCAGCTTTAGCATGACTCCTTCCAAAGAAATCCCAGGGCTGATCTCCTTCAGAATGGACTGGTTGGATCTCCTTGCAGTCCAAGGGACTCTCAAGAGTCTTCTCCAAAAAAAAAAAAGAGTCTTCTCCAACACCACACGTCAAAAACATCAATTCTTCGGTGCTCAGCCTTCTTCACAGTCCAACTCTCACATTCATACATGACCACAGGAAAAACCATAGCCTTGACTAGACGAAACTTTGTTGGCAAAGTAATGTCTCTGCTTTTAAATATTCTATCTAGGTTGGTCATAACTTTCTTTCCAAGGAGTAAGCATCTTTTAATTTCATGGCTGCAGTCACCATCTGTAGTGATTTTGGAGCCCAGAAAAATAAAGTCTGATGCTGTTTCCACTGTTTCCCCATCTATTTCCCATGAAGTGATGGGTCAGATGCCATGATCTTCGTTTTCTGAATGTTCAGCTTTAAGCCAACTTTTTCACTCTCCACTTTCACTTTCATCAAGAGGCTTTTGAGTTCCTCTTCACTTTCTGCCATAAGGGTGGTGTCATCTGCATATCTGAGGTTATTGATATTTCTCCCGGCAATCTTGATTCCAGCTTGTGTTTCTTCCAGTCCAGCGTTTCTCATGATGTACTCTGCATATAAGTTAAATGAACAGGGTGACAATATACAGCCTTGAAGAACTCCTTTTCCTATTTGGAGCCAGTCTTTTGTTCCATGTCCAGTTCTACTTGTTGCTTCCTGACCTGCATACAGATTTCTCAAGAGGCAGGTCAGGTGGTCTGGTATTCCCATGTCTTTCAGAATTTTCCACAGTTTATTGTGATCCACAGAGTCAAAGGCTTTGGCATAGTCAATAAAGCAGAAATAGATGCTTTTCTGGAACTCTCTTGCTTTTTGAATGATCCAGTGGATGTTGTCAATTTGATCTCTGGTTCCTCTGCCTTTTCTAAAACCAGGTTGAACATCAGGAAGTTCACGGTTCACATATTGCTGAAGCCTGGCTTGGAGAATTTTGAGCATTACTTTACTAGCATGTGAGATGAGTGCAATTGTGTGGTAGTTTGAGCATTCTTTGGCATTGCCTTTCTTTGGGATTGGAATGAAAACTGACCTTTTCCAGTCCTGTGGCCACTGCTGAGTTTTCCAAATTTGCTGGCATATTGAGTGCAGCACTTTCACAGCATCATCTTTCCGGATTTGAAATAGCTCAACTGGAATTCCATCACCTCCACTAGCTTTGTTCATAATGATGCTTTCTAAGGCCTACTTTACTTCATATTCCAGGATGTCTGGCTCTAGGTGAGTGATCACACCATTGTGATTATCTGGGTCATGAAGATCTTTTTTTGTACAGTTCTTCTGTGTATTCTTGCCATCTCTTCTTAATATCTTCTGCTTTTGTTAGGTGCATACAATTTCTGTCCTTTATCGAGCCCTTGTTTGCATGAAATGTTCTTCTGGTATCTCTGATTTTCTTGAAGAGATCTCTAGTCTTTCCCATTCTGTTGTTTTCCTCTATTTCTTTGCATTGATCGCTGAAGGCTTTCTTATCTCTTCTTGCTATTCTTTGGAACTCCGCATTCAGATGTTTATATCTTTCCTTTTCTCCTTTGCTTTTTGCTTCTCTTCTTTTCACAGCTATTTGTAAGGCCTCCCCAGACAGCCATTTTGCTTTTTTGCATTTCTTTTCCATGGGGATAGTCTTGATCCCTATCTCCTGTACAATGTCACGAACCTCATTCCATAGTTCATCAGGCACTCTATCTATCAGATCTAGGCCCTTAAATCTATTTCTCACTTCCACCGTATAATCATAAGGAACTTGATTTAGGTCATACCTGAATGGTCTAGTGGTTTTCCCTACTTTCTTCAATTTAAGTCTGAATTTGGCAATAAGGAGTTCATGGTCTGAGCCACAGTCAGCTCCTGGTCTTGTTTTTGCTGACTGTATAGAGCTTCTCCATCTTTGGCTGCAAAGAATACAATTAATCTAATTTCGGTGTTGACCACTTGGTGATGTCCATGTATAGAGTCTTCTCTTGTGTTGTTGGAAGAGGGCGTTTGTTATGACCAGTGGATATTCTTGGCAAAACTCTATCAGTCTTTGCCCTGCTTCATTCCGTATTCCAAGGCCAAATTTGCCTATTACTCCAGGTGTTTCTTGACTTTCTACTTTTGCTAATGGATATACAGTATAATTAATCTACACACATATATAGCTGCAATAGAATATAAGTTTTTTAAGGACAAGGATTTTTTGGTCAGTTTTATTAACATGATCTTTGTGAGGTATATAATAAATACTTATTGATTAATGAATAAAAGTCATAAATAAGATTTGATTACTAAATATCTCATTTACTAGTTACACACCTTGATGAATTAGTGTTTCCAGGTCTAGGCTTATTAATCTATAAAAGAGTTATTATAATACTATTCAATTATATACTTACTATAATGACTGGCACAATAGCACTAACGCTAGAATTACCTATACTTGACAAGATACATAAATATTTAGGGAACTGTGAAACTGCTTTGCTTTCTTTTTCACTGACCATCTCTACATTGGCTTTGCCAGGCAAGGAAGTGTAGGCAGGGAAGAGAAATAAACTTTGATACTATTGATAGCAGGTTGATCAATAATCAAGTGTTTATTAAAAAGAAGTATGGTTTTGGCCTTTTTTATTGGTACTGTCTAGATAATGTTATCCTTTTCAAAGTATAATAAATTCTGGCTGAAAATGCTATGGTACACTCCCTAGATCTTGAGATTGCAATTTTGCCTTCAAGAGGATGAAAGAAGGTAAGAGCCAATATTACACAGTGACTGTGAATACAGACCTTGAACTTAGGTTTTATAGACTCAAGAAGCTTCATCACTAACCAGCTGTGCAATTCAAGTGTATCAAGTAAACTCTGGAAATGTGTTTCCTCAAATGTAAAATTAAAGTAATAACAAATATATCTATCCTATAGGATTGCTCTAAATACTCAAATATATAATATTTGCAAAGTACCTAGCACAAAATTTCATGCACAATAGGGACAAAAATTTGTTTTTGTTGTTTCTGAGGGCATTATTCTGTCATGTGATCATCTTCAAAACTGAGGAAAATATAAAGGCATTGATCTTACTCCAAGGTTTTCACTAGAGTAATATTCTGACCTTGAGGGACACCTTATGTTACCTTCACTATATGAAACACCATGAAGCCACTTGGGTTTCCCTAGTGGCTTAGCAAAACCAATACAATATTGTAAAGTAATTAGCCTCCAATTAAAAATATATATATATATGTGTATATATATATATATATATATAAATTGCCTGCAATGTGGGAGACTTAGGTTCAATCCCTGGGTTGGGGAGATCCCCTGGAGAAGTGAACAGCTACCCACTCTAGTATTTTGGCCTGGAGAATTCCATTGACTGCATAGTCCATGGGATCACAAAGAGTCAGACATGACTGAACAACTTTCACTTCACGTGAAATATTACTTTCTAAAATTAAACAACCTATATATTAATATTGTACTACATGCCAAATCCTAAGCAAAGTGCATTTAGTGTGTGCATTGAGGTAAGTGCCTGATACAAAATATTTCAAACATAACCTCTTGATGCAAGGGGTTCAAAATTTATACTGTAAGACAATACAAAAACAATAATTTGAAAAGATAAATGCACTTCTATGTTCATTGCAACATTGTTTATAATAGCAAAGGCATGGAAAAAACCTAAACATCCATTGACCAATGAATGTATACAGAAAACGTGGCAAATATATACAACAGAATATCATTCACCTATAAAAAAGGAATGAATCTTGACATTTGCACAATGTGGAAAACCTTGAGGGCATGATGTTAAATGAGATAAGTTAGAAAGGAAAAGATAAATACCTTATGATCTTATATGTGGAATCAAAACCAAAACTAAATAAAACAAAATCCAAATTCATGAGTAAAGAAAACAAAAAAGATTGGTGATTGGCAATGGATGGTTGGGGAGGGTAGATGGGTGAAAGAGATCAAAAGGCACAAATTTCCAGTGATAAAATGAGTAAGTCATAGATATATGATGTATGACATGGTGACTATAGTTAATAACACTGTATTCCATATTTAAAAGCAGCTAGAGAGTGAATCTGTAGTTTTTATCACAAGAAAAAAACATTTAGCTATGTGTGGTGACAGATGTTAACTGGACATACTGTTGTGGTACTTTTGCAAACATACCTTCCTCAACATAAGATGGGGTTACACACTGATAAACTCTTTGTAAGTTGAAAATAACCTAAGTTAAAAATGTTTTTAATACACTTAACCTGCTGAGCATTATAGCTTAACCTGCTGCTGCTGCTGCTAAGTCGCTTCAGTCGTGTCCAACTCTGTGCGACCCCATAGACAGCAGCCCACCAGGCTCCGCCATCCCTGGGATTCTCCAGGCAAGAACACTGGAGTGGGTTGCCCCTTCCCTTCTCCAATGCAGGAAAGTGAGAAGTGAAGTCACTCAGTCGTGTCCGACTCTTTGCGACCCCATGGATTGCAGCCTACCAGGCTCCTCTGCCCATGGGATTTTCCAGGCAAGAGTACCGGAGTGGGTTGCCATTGCCTTCTCCATAGCTTAACCTAGCCTATCTTAAATATGCCAAGATTATTTACATTAGCTAACAATTGGACAAAATAATCTAACACAAAGCCAATTTTATAATAAAGTGCACATATTATAATAATTTATTGAATATACAGCTCCACCCATCAACAGAAAATTGGATTAAAGATTTACTGAGCATGGCCCTGCCCATCAGAACAAAACCCAGTTTCCCTCTCAGTCAGTCTCTCCCATCAGGAAGCTTCCATAAGTCTCTTATCTTTATCCATCAGAGGGCAGACAAACTGAAAACCACAATCACAGAAAACTACCAATCTGATCACATGGACCACAGACTTGTCTAACTCAATGAAACTATGAGCCATGCCATATAGGGCCACCCAAGAGAGATGTCATGGTGGAGAGTTTGGACAAAACATGGTCCACTGGAAAAAGGAATAGCAAACCACTTCAGAATTTTTGCCTTAAGAACCCCATGAATAGTATGAAAAGGCAAAAAGATGAACTTCCCAGATCGGTAGGTACCCAATATGCTACTGGAGATCACTGGAGAAATAACCCTAGAAAGAAAGAAAGAAGAAATGGAGCCTAAGCAATAACAACACCGAGCTGTGGATGTGACGGGTGACGGAAGTAAGGTCCAGTGCTGTAAAGAGCAATATTTCATAGGAGCCTGAAATGTTAGGTCCATGAATCAAGGCAAATTGCAAGTGGTCAAACAGGAAATGGCAAAAGTGAATGTCAACATTCTAGGAATCAGTGAAGTACAATGGACTGAAATGGGTGAATTATCTCAGATAACCATTATATCTACTACTATGGGCAAGAATCCCTTGGAAGAAATGAAGTAACCATCATAGTCAACAAAAGAGTCCAAAATGCAGTATTTGGATGCAATCTCAAAAACGACAGAATGCTCTCTGTTCATTTCAATGCAAACCATTCAATATCACACTAATCCAAGTCTATGCCCCAACTAGTAATGCTTAAGAAGCTGAAGTTGAATGGTCCTATGAAGACCTGTGAGACTTTCTAAAACTAACACCCCAAAAAACTGTCTTTTTCATTATACTGGACAGGAATGCAAAAGTAGCAAGTCAAGAAATACCTGGAGTAACAGGCAAATTTTGCTTTGGAGTACAGAATGAAGCAAGGCAAAGGCAAATATATTTTTGCCAAGGGAACAAACTGGTCATAGCAAACATCCTCTTCCAAAAACACAAGAGAAGACTCTAAACATGGACATGACCAGATGGTCAACACTGAAATCAGATTGATTATATTCTTTGCAGCCAAAGATGGAGAAGCTCTATACAGTCAGCCAAAACAAGATCAGGACCTGACTGTGGCTCAGATCATGAGCTCCTTATTGCCAAATTCAGCCTTAAATGGAAGAAAGTAGGGAAAACCACTAGACCATTCAGGTAAGACCTAAATCAAATCCCTTTAGATTATACAGTGGAAGAGACAAATAGATTCAAGGGATTATATCTGACAGACAAAGAACAATGGACAGAGGTTTGTGACATTGGTCAGGAGGCAGAGGTCAGGAATATTCGCAAGAAAAAGAAATGCTAAAAAGCAAAATGGCTGTCTGAGGAGGCCTTACAAATAGCTGTGAAAAGAAGAGAAGCGAAAGGCAAACGAGAAAAGGAAAGACATACCAACTTGAATGCAGTTCCAAAGAATAGCAAGGAGAGATAAGAAAGCCTTCCTCAAAGATCAATGCAAAAAAAAAAAAAAAAAAAGAATGGGAAAGACTAGTGATCTCTTCAAGAAAATTAGAGATACCAAGGGAACATTTCATGCAAAGATCGGCACAATAAAGGACAGAAATGATATGGACATAAAGAAGCTGAAGAAGATATTAAGAAGAGATGGCAAGAATACACAGAAGAACTGTACAGAAAAGATCTTCATGACTCAGATGATCATGATAGTATGATCACTCACCTAGAGCCAGACATCCTGAAATACAAAGTGAAATGGGTCTTAGGATGCATCACTACAAACAAAGCTAGTGGGGGTGATGGAATTTCAGTTGAGTTATTTCAAATCCTAAAAGATGATGCTGTGAAAGTGCTGCACTCATATGCCAGCAAATCTGGAAAACTCAGTAGTGGCCACAGGACTGGAAAAGGTCAGTTTTCATTCCAATCCCAAAGAAAGGCAATGACAAAGAATGCTCAAACTACCATACAATTGCACTCATGTCACACAATAACAAATTAATGCTCAAAATGCTCCAAGTTAGGCTTTAACATTATGTGGACTGTGAACTTCCAGATGTTCAAGATGGATTAAAAAAGGCATAGGAACCAGAGATCAAATTCCAGACATCTGCTGGATCATTGGAAAAGCAAGAGAGTGCCAGAAAAAACATCTAATTTTGTTTTATTGACTATGCCAAAGCCTATGACTGTGTGGATCACAACAAACTTTGGAAAATTCTTAAAAAAATTGACCTGCCTCATGAGAAATCTGTATGCAGGTCAGGAAGCAACAGTTAGAACCGGACATGGAACAGACTGGTTCCAAACCGGAAAGAAGCACGTCAAGGCTGTATTGTCACCCTGCTTATTAACTTATATGCAGAGTACATCATGAGAAATGCTGGCTGGAGAAGCACAAGCTGGAATCCAGATTGCCAGGAGAAATATCAATAACCTCAGATATGCAGATGACACCACCCTTGTAGCAGAAAGTGAAGAAGAACTAAAGAGCCTCTTGATGAAAGTGAAAGAGGAGACTGAAAAAGTTGCCTTAAAACTCAACATTCAGAAAATTAAGATCATGGCATCTGGTCCCATCACTTCATGGCAAATAGATGGGGAAACCATGTAAACAGTGAGAGACTTTATTTTGGGGCTCCAAAAGCATTGAAGATGGTGTCTGCAGCCATGAAATTAAAAGGCACTTGTTCTGTAGAAGAAAAGTTACTTCCAACCTAGACAGCATATTAAAAAGCAGAGACATTATTTTGACAGCAAATGTCCATCTAGTCAAAGCTATGGTTTTTCCAGTAGTCATGTATGGATGTGAGAGTTGGACTATAAAGAAAGCTGAGCACATAATTCTAAAAGAAATGAGTCCTGAATATTCATTGGAAGGACTGATGTAGCTGAAACTCCAATACTTTGGCCACCTGATGCAAAGAACTGACTCATTTGAAAAGACCCTGATGCTGGGAAAGATTAAAGGTTGGAGGAGAAGGGGATGACAGAGGATAAGATGGTTGGATGGCATCACAGACTCAATGGATATGAGTTTGAGTAAACTCTGGGTATTCGATGGACAGGGAAGCCTGGCTTGCTGCAGTTCATGGGGTCGCAGAGTCAGACACAACTGAGTGACTGAACTGAACTGAACTGACTGAATGCTTTACTGAAGATGAAAAACAGAATGGTTGTATGAGTACAGAATGGCTGTGGATGTATCAGCCGTTCACTTTCGAGGTCCTCTGTCTGATTGGGAGCTGCAGCTTATTGCCACTGCTGCTACCCAGAGTTGCAAAAGAGTATTGTAATGCCTATGGATACCCAGATAAAAATTCAAAATTCAAAACATTGCTTCTATTGAATGTGTATAACTCTCATACCCTTGTAATTTAAAAAATGATAAGATGAACAATCACAAGTTGGGATTGCCAGTACTGTATAAACAAATATGAAAACACTATATTGTGCACCTTGAACTAATATAAGGTTATATCAATTGTACCTTAATAACAGAAAATGTTCGCATTTGAATCAGTTCTAATAAGGTGGATGAAACTGGAGCCTATTATACAGAGTGAAGTAAGCCAGAAAGAAAAACATCAATACAATATATTAACGCATATATGTGGAATTTAGAAATATGGTAACAATGACCTTATATGCAAGACAGCAAAAGAGACACAGATGTAAAGAACAGACTTTTAGACTCTGTGGGAGAAGGAGAGGGTGGGATGATCTGGAGAATAGCATTGAAACATGTATATTATCATATATGAAATAGTCAGTCCAGTTTTGATGTATGAGACAGAATGCTCAGGGCTGGTGTACTGGCATGACCCTGAGGGATGGAATGGGGAGGGAGGTGGGAGGAGTTTCAGGATGGGGAACACACGTACACCCATGGCTGACTCATGTCAATATATGGCAAAACCCACTACAATATTGTAAAGTAATTAGCCCCCAATTAAAATAAATAAATTTTTTTTTTTAAAGAAAATGTTCCTACAGATGCTGTAGTTGAGATAAAGGAGCCATTTCCCATCCTAATTTCTATTTTAGAATTGGAAATTAAATTAATTCCAGGTTTAATTCCTTAACAAAATGAGAAGAAAGGCTGTTGTTACATGAGCACCTTTGTTAATTTCTGAATGTTGCTGCAGGTATTTTTCTAGTCCGAGCAACTCTACTATTTCATCTTTTCTGTTTGCACGATTGAATTATGGTCCAGTTGATTTTCATTGGAAATGCTTTGGGTCTTGCTTTTAAGAAACTTTGCCTATTTTGGGGGTTTTTTTTTGGACCCTTGGGTATATTATGCAAAGAGAACCCTCAGGTTTATTTTGGCTTCCTTCTGAGTTTGTTGAATCAGCTTTTGCCATTCGGATTTAGCATTTGAGTTTTTAACCAACAAGTCTATAAGTTAATTTACGTTAGATAACCATATGCCGCGTAAAGAATTCTAAACTCTTCTATACATATATGCTAGTACTTAATGGATTTAGTGAGTGCATTCTCAGTCACTAAGTTGTGTCCAACTCTTTG
This sequence comes from Bos mutus, assembly GCF_027580195.1. Classification (NCBI taxonomy): domain Eukaryota; kingdom Metazoa; phylum Chordata; class Mammalia; order Artiodactyla; family Bovidae; genus Bos; species Bos mutus. Next base: position 45,143,917 of record NC_091642.1, on the reverse strand, counting down.
CAGCTCCATGGTTTGTAGCCCAATAGGCTCCTCTGTCTATAGATTTAGACAAATATTTAAAGATAACTCTTAATTCAGCCCAGCTCCAAGGTGTAAACTCCTAGTTGCCTGTACACCTGGCTCATGGGAGGGATGGATCTTTATTGGTAACTGGCAATTGTAGTTTTTGGAGATCACTAATTAAAGCCAGGAATTCTGGACAAGGGGAAGAGAAGGGAGAAGTTGACTGAGGTGTAAGAGGCAGATCAGAAGGAAAGGGGAAAAAGAGAATGCTGAATACAGAGAGGCAACTGAAGGACAAGGAAGGGGAAAGTTTGCTAGGAAGAGTCTAGCTTGCTAATTGCTTAATAGCCAACATCCCTTGGATCATTGAAAAAGCAAGAGAGTTCCAGAAAAACATCTATTTCTGCTTTATTGACTAAGCCAAAGCCTTTGACCATGTGGATCACAACAAACTGTGGAAAATTCTTAAAGAGATGGGAATGCCGGACCACCTGACCTGCCTCTTGAGAAATCTGTGTGCAGATCAGGAAGCAACAGTTAGAACTAGACATGGAACAACAGACTTGTTCTAAATCAGGAAAAGAGTATGTCAAGGCTGTATATTGTCACCCTGATTATTTAACTTACATGCAAATACATCGTGAGAAATGCTGGGCTGAATGAAGCACAGGTTGGAATCAAGATTGACAGAAGAAATATCAATAACCTCAGATATGTAGATTACACCACCCTTTTGGCATAAAGTGAAGAACTAAAGAGCCTCTTGATGAAAGTGAAAGAGGAGAGTGAAAAAGTTGGCTTAAAACTCAACATTCAGAAAATTAAGATCATGGCATCTGGTTCCATCACTTCATGGCAAATAGGTGGGAACAATGGAAACAATGGCAGACTTTATTTTGGGGGCTCCAAACACACTGCAGATGGTGACTGTAGCTGTTAAATTAAAAAATGCTTGCTCCTTGGAAGAAAAGCTATGAGCAACCTAGACAGCATATAAAAAACAGAGACATTATTTTGCCAACAAAGGGCCATCTAGTCAAAGCTATGGTTTTTCCAGTAGTCATGTATGGATGTGAGCATTGGACTATAAAGAAAGCCGAGAACTGAAGAATTCATGCTTTTGAACTGTGGTGTTTGAGGAGACTCTTGAGAGTCCCTTAGACTGCAAGGAGATCCAACCAGTCCATCCTAAAGGAAATCAGTCCTGAATATTGATTTGGAAGAACTGATGTTGAAGCTGCAACTCCAGTACTTTGGCCACCTGATGCGAAGAATTGACTCATTTGAAAAGACTCTGATGCTGGGAAAGATTGAAGGTGGGAGGAGAAGGGGATGACAGGATGAGATTGTTGGATGGCATCAGCAACTCAGTGGACATGAGTTTGAGTAAACTCTGGGAGTTGGTGATGGACAGGGAGGCCTGGCGTGCTGCAGTCCATGGGGTCACAAATAGTCAGACATGACTGAGCAACCGAACTGAACTGACTTAGGCAAAAAATCTTAGTGAAGACATTTTTGATTCAGAATTTCATTTGGAGGACTTTGTGAAGCTGCACCTTGTATTGTATACACTCAGAACCACAAAATACAAACAAAATAGAAAGAAAATGATTCACCAAGACCCTCCCAAGCTTGCTTTGCAGAGTACCAGAAAAACAACACATAAGAAAACAGCTTGTTGATGGCCCCTTCTGCTGTACATCTGGGAGGCATTTTGTAGATAAAGAAGAACTGACAATGAATTTTAGATATCAAAGGTCGAAAATCTACCACATAAAATACACTGGGATATCATGTAAACACTGAACTTCACCGCTGAAAATTAACACATGAAGCACATGAAAAACAGTCCTGGCTGTGCAGAGAACGCTTGAAATTTCCTATCACTTTCCACCAACCATTGCCTAGCCTTCTCCACCTCCTACACCCTACTTAATGCAATAAGTATCTCACTAAATGAGCCAGCTGAAGAGACAGATCTGATCGTTGCTCCCTCTCTTCTTTGCTTGACCAGCCACCCCACAGTAAAGCTTTTTTTTTTTTTTTTTCTCACTGCAAAGGCTTTTGCCTCAGTATTTGGTCTAGACATTAAATGGCAGGCAAGGAGCCCACATGCTCCATCACATCTTCATGCCGACAAAACTGTTGCCCAGCTGGTCCTGAGGAATCTTAGTCTTTACTTTTCTGAAGTGAAAGAAAGTGAAAGTCACTCAGTCATGTTGGACTCTTTGCGACTCCATGGACTATATAGTTCATGGAATTTTCCAGGCCAGAATACTGGAGTAGGTAGCCTTTCCCTTCCCCAGGGGATCTTCCCAACCTAGGGATTGAACCCAGGTCTCCCGCATTGCGGGCGGATTCTTTACCAGCTGAGCCACAAAGGAAGCCCAAAGCACTTCCTAAATGAACAGTTTTGTTCAAAATAAATGTTCTCCAGAAGAGAGAAGAAGACCCAAATCATCTTTAAGGGAAGTTATGCTATTTAGAAAAAGAAACCTGAAATTAAAAAAAAAAAAAAAAAAAAAAAAAAAAAGAAATCCAAGAGTTAGTGTGTGTGTGTGTATATATATATATATATATATATATATATATATATATTAGTTTTCCCTGGAAGGGAGAATATTTAGTCTTCAATGATCCCATAAAAACTGGCTACCATTGGAAGGATTATAATGCTTGTGCACCTTGAGTCTCAGGTCCCCAATCTTACAGTTGGTCATCTCTGAACACATATGACAATCTGCATGCCCCAGCAGAGCAGAAAACCAAAGAGAACACTCTCTCTGGATCAAAGCCAAGATCTCAAGACCAAAACACCAGGTGAAAGGAAAACCTTTTCTGGTTGTATTGACTCAGCAAAACTTCTCCAAACAGAATCAGGAAGAACAGCAAACTTATTAGTCTGGGTCTGTGAGACCAGCTTGAACAGGTTTGTGCCCTATATCTACATCCTACCTTATGATTCTTCTTCCTATGGTAAATATTTTAAAATAGCACAACACAAGCTAGTAGCAAAGAAAGCAAGAAGGAATGAAAAGGAATGCTTCATTCTAGCAAAGATGCCAAACACATGGAAACCAAAAGCAAAAGCCAGGTACCAAACTACAAATCAATAGCCGTTTACTGATAAAGGAACTCATCACCAAAGAAAGAGGAGTACAAAGCCCATATTGACTCACCGTATCAGCATAGACTCATCAAGCCACTCACAGGAAGGAACAAGCAACCTCTGTGGGTAACATACCTGGAGACAGGCTGGGGTTCACAGCAAAAGCAATGCAGATGTTGTGTTGGTGGAACCTCCAGGAAGTCAATAAAAATTAAGATCACCCAAATGAGGTTATGTACTCAGAGATCACTATAACGAGGAATCAGCTATCATTATATATGTTTGGCAGAGACTCAAAGGCAAGCAGGAGACTGGGAAATCTTTATAGTGGAAAAAAAAAAAAAAAAACAGGTTCAGGTATGCTCTGATTTGAGCTTGCTGGCATGGAAATCTGGAGGAAAGTAAAGTGGAAATGGGGCATCCTATGTGATTGGTCTGTGAAGCATTTATCTTTCTCTGGGTGGTCCTGAGTTGGAAGTGGGAGCAAAAGTCACAGATATTGGGAGTTACTAAGTCAAAAAGCCTCTTGATGAAAGTGAAAGAGGAGAGTGAAAAAGTTGGCTTAAAGCTCAACATTCAGAAAATGAAGATCATGGCATCTGGTCCCATCACTCCATGGGAAATAGATGGGGAAACAGTGGAAACAGTGTCAGACTTTATTTTGGGGGGCTCCAAAATCACTGCAGATGGTGACTGCAGCCATGAAATTAAAAGACGCTAACTCCTTGAAAGAAATGTTATAACCAACCTAGATAGCATATTAAAACGCAGAGACATTACTTTGCCAACAAAGGTCCATCTAGTCAAGGCTATGGTTTTTCCAGTGGTCATGTATGGATGTAAGAGTTGGACTTTGAAGAAAGCTGAGTGCTGAAAAATTGATGCTTTTGAAGTGTGGTGTTGGAGAAGACTCTTGAGAGTCCCTTGGACTGCAAGGAGATCCAACCATTCCATTCTGAAGGAGATCAGCCCTGGGATTTCTTTGGAAGGAATAATGCTAAAGCTGAAACTCCAGTATTTTGGCCACTTCATGCGAAGAGTTGACTCATTGGAAAAGACCCTGATGCTGGGAGGGATTGGGAGCAGGAGGAGAAGGGGACGACAGAGGATGAGATGGCTGGATGGCATCACCAACTCAATGGACATGAGTCTGAGTGAACTCTGGAAGTTGGTGGTGGACAAGGAGGCCTGGCATGCTCGATTCATGGGGTCACAAAGAGTCGGACACAACTGAGTGACTGAACTGAACTGAACTAAATCCAAGTCTCCTGTATTGCAGGTGGATTCTTCACCATCTGAGCCACTAGGGAAGCACAAGTCCTAACCACTTTTGGCCAACTGCTGTAGAAGTTGTGGTTTGACTTCCTCAGTTGGTTGCTTTAGAGGTTGTGAGTTTCAGTTTTATTTTTCTTTGTGGTCTAGTGACTGTCCATTTGTATCTTGAGTCTCTCAACTATAAAATTTCTGGAGGAAAACATAGTGGAAAATGTTTTTACCTTGGGTCTGGCAAACATTTCTTAAAGTTGACACTAAATGCACAATACATAAAAGAAAGAAGTTGACATATTGAACTTTAAGAACTTCTCCTTTATGAAAGACAATGCTAAGAGAATGTAAATATAAACTCCTGATCAGAAGAAAATATTTGCAAATGATATATCTGATAAAAAACTTTATTCTAGATTATAGAAAGAACTCTTAAAAGGTAATCAAAAGAAAACAAACAACCCAATAAAAAATGAATAAAAGATTTGAACAGACACATAAAAAAATAAAATGATGTTCAACATCATTAGTCATTAGGGAAAAGCCAATTAAAACTACAATGATCCTACACTACAAACCTATTAGAATGGCTAAAATGACTACCCATACCAAGTGTTGGTAAGATGGGGAGGAAAGGAAATACTAATATACTCTGGCAGGAATACAAAGTACAGCCATTTGTAAAAGATGTCTGGCAGTCTTATACATTTATCATATAACCCAGCCATTCTACTCTTAAGTATTGAAAAAGACAACATGTGATTCACTGCAGATGGTGACTGCAACTATGAAATTAAAATATGTTTGCTCCTTGGAAGGAAAAATATGACAAACATAGACAGCATATTAAAAAGTAGAGACATCAGTTTGCCAACAAAGGTCCATATAATCAAAGCCATAATTTTTCCAGTAGTCATGTGTGGATGTGAGAGTTAGATCATAAAGAAGGCTGAGTGCAAAAGAATTGATGCCTTCTAATTGTAGTGCTGTAGAAGACTCTTGAGAGTCCGTTGGACTGTCAAGGGAGATCAAAGCAGTAAATCCTAAAGGAAACAAACTCTGAAGATTCATTGGAAGGATTGATGCTGAAGTTGAAGCTCCAATACTTAGTGATCACCTGATGCGAAGAGCTGGCTCACTGGAAAAGACTCTGATGCTGGGAAAGATTGAAGGCAAAAGGAGAAGAGGGCAGCAGAGGATGAGATGGTTAGATGGTACCACCAACTCAATAGATATCAATCTTAACAAACTCTGGGAGATAGTGAAGGACAGGGGAGCCTGGCTGCTACAGCCCTTTGGGTTGCAAAGAGTCAGACATGACTTAGTGACTGAACAAAAACAACAACAACAAATGATGTATGATATGAAGAGTGTAGAAGGTCTCTGTCAGTGAGAATACATCAGGTGTGTGCTCAGTCAGGTCTGACTCTCTCCAATCCCATGGACTGCAGCATGCCAGATTTCTCTGTCCAGGGAATTTTCCAGGCAAGAATACTGGAATGGGTTGCCATTTTCTTCTCCAGGGGATCTTCTCAACCCAGGGGTCAAACCTGTGTCTCTTGCAGCTCCTGCATTGGTAGGCGGATTCTTTACCATTGGTGCCAGCTGGGAAGTCCTACATCTGGCATAGAAATCCTTATTAACAGGTAAAGTGGGCTGGTTTTAAAGAAAACTTTTCAGCCAACAATGACAGAAACATGGTTAAAGTATCCTGCATTGACACTGAAATTACTTGACACTAAAAATTTTGGAGCGAAGTATTTGTAAAATCCCAAAGAACCAATTATTCTGCCTCATTTCTTGAGAGTGATCCAGTCTATGTATATTCCACAGCCATTCATACAGACCGTGGCTCCTCTAATGATTCTACCACACACCTACAATGACCCTTCATTGGCCAATGAACTTAGAGATAATAACCACCATGGTAAGAGTCATTTTTCGTTCCCTGTCTCAGAAATAGTGTACTTAATCTCAACTTTTCTGGTTAGCCATGCACACACTTGGCATATTTCTTGTATTGTCTATATGCTTTGCTTTTATTTTTATCATATAATTTATTTTTTTGCTTAAATAAAAGGAAAAACAGCCTCCCTGGTTTGGAAGCTTGGTAAATTATTAACATTCATATCACAACTCGAAGAAAAAGATTTTAAATTTTATGATACTTATTAAATCTTATTAAATAGCTAAATCCTTCAGCCAAGAATAAATTGTTGTGTTCTTAAAAAAAACTAGACTAGTGTTACCTATTAATACTTGAAAATTGCATCATCTTTAAAACTCATCTTATTCATGAGACAGTCTTATTATTTAAAAATAATGATAAGGATATACATAAGAATATTATTTTTTGTCACCATATTTGAAGGAGGAAAAAAAGAAAATAGAAAAATAATAAATTAAACCCATCATGAAGTAAATGAGTAAGTTGATTGATAAATTACATATACCTATCAAGAAATATTGCACAGCCATTTGGAAGAGGGAAGGACTGTCCTCAGTAATTTAATGAATTAGGTTGGTATTGAAACTCTCTCTAAAAATTCTTAGAGAGGTAGATGTTGAATTTAAAAATAGCCATGTGTTTTTCTTGTTTTTTAAAATTTATAGCTGAAAGTTCAAGAAACAAAAATATTCAAGTACCAGATGCAAAATATAATGAAAACTAGAGCAATAAGCATGTGAGCTGATATTTCTGCAGCCATGAAACAGCTAGAGATTCAGAAATGATGAGAGGATTAGATTTTAACATCCACTTCTTCAAGGAATAAGACACCAGGCTTCAATCCATAGTTTACCTGGATTTACAACTTAAGTCCTTATGAAAAAATCAAGGCACTTTAAGGAATATATTTCTAATTAAACAAGGAATAAAAACATGATACATTGGCCCAGAAAATGTACAATATCTAATGCATTTTCTTGATACTGGGTAGGAAAAAAAAAAAAAAACTATCCTATGCATAATGAAACCATATCTCACAAAGTTGGAGTTAAAATCAGCCAATTTATTATAAAGCAACCCCAAGTTAAAATTGTTATTTTAAGAATTTGTCTCAAACAAACTTGTCTCAAACAAGTGATGATATCAGAAAAATATAAGTTCAATTGTTCTGGAACTACACTTCAGAAACAGAGGCCATATAAGACTCTATGAACAAATAAAAACCAATATGCACTTTAAAATCATCTTTACCCAGTAAAATCATAAAACATGAAGAAAAAATACAAAATGAGTAGGAGTCAGAAGATGCCATTAATTAAATGATTAGGATACTAAAAAGAGAGAAAGTGTGTGAGCTATCAAAACAACCTACATTAGACAATTAAACAAGTATATATGAAAGTTTTAGGTATATACCTTTTAAATATATATAAACTATATGTATACAGAATGCTCAAACTAGTGCACAATTGCATTCATCTCACACGCTAGCAAAGTAATACTCAAAATTCTCCAAGCAAGGCTTCAACAGTACGTGAACCGTGAACTTCCAGATATTCAAGGGATCTTGATTTAGAAAAGGCAGAGGAACCAGAGATCAATTGCCAACATCCATTGGATCATCAAAAAAGCAAGAGACTCCCAGAAAAACACCTACTGCTGCTTTACTGACTATGCCAAAGCCTTGAACTGTGTGGATCACAACAGACTGTGGAAAATTCTTAAAGAGATGGAAATACCAGACCACCTGACCTGCCTCCTGAAAAATCTGTATGCAGGTCAAGAAGCAACAGTTAGAACTGGACATGGAACAACAGACTTGTTCTAAATCAGGAAAGGAGTAGGTCAAGGTTGTATATTGTCACCCTGATTATTTAACTTATATGCAGAGTACATCATGCAAAATGCTGGGCTAGATGAGGCACAAGCTGGAATCAAGATAACCGAGAGAAATATCATTCACCTCAAATATGCAGATGAAACCACCCTTATGGCAGAAAGTGAAGAAATACTAAAAGGCCTCTTGATGAAAGGGAAAGGGGAAAGTGAAAGAGTTGGCTTAAAACTCAACATTCAGAAAACTAAGATCATGGCATCTGGTCCCATCACTTCATGGAAAATAGATGGGGAAACAATGGAAACAGTGAGAGACTATTTTTTTTTTGGCTCCAAAATCACTGCAGATGGTGACTGCAGCCATTAAATTAAAAGACGCTTGCTCCTTGGAAGAAAAGTTATGACCAACCTAGACAGCATATTAAAAAGCAGAGACGTTATTTTGCCAACAAAGGTCCGTCTTGCCAAAGCTATTGTTTTTCCATGAGTCATGTATGGATGTGAAAGTTAGACTGTAAAAATAGCTGAGCACCGAAGAATTGATGCTTTTGAACTGTGGTGTTGGAGGAGACTCTTGAGAGTCCCTTGGACTGCAAGGAGATCCAACCAGTCCATTCTAAAGGAAATCAGGCTTGAATACTCATTGGAAGGACTGATGCTGAGGCTGAAACTCCAATATTTTGGCCACCTGATGCAAAGAACTGCCTCACTGGAAAAGACCCTGATGCTGGGAAAATTGAGGGCAGGAAGAGAATTGGGTGACAGTGAATGAGATTGTTGGATGGCATCACCGACTTGATAAACATGAACTTTAGTAAGCTCTGGGAGTTGGTGACAGACAGGGAACCCTGGCATGCTGCAGTCCATCGGGTTTGCAAGAGGCAGATATGACTGAGCAATTGAACTGAACTGAGGATTAGATAACTGGAAGGCTTTAACACCTTCAATATCAAATTGTGTGTGTGTGTGTGTGTGAATGGAAGAAGCATAAAAATAGATTTCAAATTGTTAACTGAGGCAAGGAAGACAGAAAATATATCAAAAGTAAATATAATATTAATTAAGATTAAAAGTAAATATTATTCAAAGAGATACATTTAAAAATGATAGCCATATTTTCAAGTGGAAGTCACCTTCAGGTGACTTCAAATGATATGCACTCTACTCTTTAAAATTGTATAGAAGGTCAGAAGGCTTTAAATTGAGCATGAACTACTTATGTAATTAAAAATAGGCTATTTGTTAAAAAATTTTTTTCCTCATTATTATTCCATCTCTGCCATCCACCAAGTCCCTAAAATTTTAACAATGAAAAAAGGGAAATTTTGTGTTTTTTTTTTTTTTTCCTCATGTTGACTTCTACCTTGCAGAAATCTAATAGCCTTTGCTCAGATATCTCAGTGTCTTTTCACTTCTCTTTCACTTATGACTTGACTCTGCACATCACCCTATATCTTTCACTGGACTGAAAAACTTTCAATTTCAGCTACTGAAATATCCATTTCCATAAATAATTTATAAAAATAACTTTACCAAAACATATTTTCTTCAATGACTAAAATGTTTTCCATGAAAAAGGACCATAAAAAATCATCTTCACAGATGATCAACATTAGTTACCAATTGCATGAGGAATTTTTTCTATCACATCTCTACAAGGCTTAAAATTTATTTTTGGCATTTTCATGCAATAAAAACTGTATATAATTGTGTATATATATATAGTATAATTGTATAAATTATATATATACATTTGTATAAATATATATTTATATATGTATGTCTATATACAATTGTATAAATGTGTGTGTGTGTGTATATATATATATATATACATTTTTATAAAGTAAATTATACAAAAATACTTGAATAAGAGGTACATAAGACTTTAGGATCCTCCATGTGGCTGCTAAGTCGCTTCAGTCGTGTCCAACTCTGTGAGACCCTATAGACGGCAGCCCACCAGGCTCTCCGTCCCTGGGATTCTCCAGAGAAGAACACTGGAGTGGGTTGCCATTTCCTTCTCCAATGTATGAAAGTGAAAAGTGAAAGTGAAGTCGCTCAGTTGTGTCGGACTCTTCGTGACCGCATGGACTGCAGCCTACCAGGCTCCTCTGTCCATGGGATTTTCCAGGCAAGAGTACTGGAGAGGGTTGCCATTGCCTTTTCTGAGGTTCCTCCGTAAAACTCCTTTAAAAAAAAAAATGCACCCTTACACACACACACACACACAAAACCCATTAACGCCAGACTTTACTATACTCACTGAATACAAAAACCAATGATTTCTGAAAGCAGCAGTGTAAGTCATACTGTTATTATAGTTTGTTTTTCCCTTCTATTTTACTTTTATTTAGTTCAGATTTCCTCCTTAGTCCCTGAAACCATCAAGGAAGAGCAGAAGACATATGACTCATTTTATTACGCATACAATTATCAATTTTGCTTCCTCGTTGTGAGGTTGATTACTTTGATTTTCAGGTAGTTGAGGGTTTCTTTATTTGGATTTTAATGATGACATTAGACCTTTAATATCCCTGTTAATGAATCTGCATTCTGTCTTCCATCTTGTAGAAGATGACATTCTGCCACAGACAATGGTTGAAACTATTTGTATTAGAATATCAGCAAAAATTGTGTGAGGTCCTCTGGAATCTCTTCCTACTGTTAATCTGTCTAAAGATTTTGCAGAATGAAGAAATTGATTTGATCAAAGGAACACTTGTGATGACAGTTTCTCCAAACTTATTCTTACTATAAACAATATCCTTTTATGAAAAGTGTGCCAAAGTACACTATAGATGTTGTAGACTCTAAGGGAAACAATTGCACAGTAGACACTTAGAAATGTAGAACTTCTGCAGCTTTGAATCATTATTTCCTTAGATCCAAGTAAATATAATGATATCATATTTATATACACAGCAAGTCTAGATGTTTCCCTTGTTTCAAATCTTTCAGGTAACACCTATTCTCAAGGATAGCACAGATCACCACCTTCATTTTCAATTATGTCTTTTACAAAATAATCAATACACTGTTAAATATAGTGAAATAGAGGTTACCATGACATCTGGGGAATGTATCAATACATATTTCTACCAGGAATACCAAAAAAATAGGTTATGTAGGTTATATAATTCAACTGAATAAGGACACTGACAGATAATAGCATTTCAAAAACCATAGAACTGACTTGAAAGATATAGCATTTGGCATCTGGAAAGAGAAGATATGGCCTAGAAGTGGAACGTTGTTAATTATAAGCATTTTCCTGGGAATAAGTAAAAGATCTTTGTTAAGGGTAGCTTCAACTACACTTGGGAGAAAATTCTGTATTTCCCTTTTAAGAGATGGGCTATTCAGCAGAAGCTTTCCTTCATTTCCTTTCTTTCCCCATTGTTCTTAAGGGTTAGGAATTTCAAAAGCCTTGACATCTTGAATTTCCTTATCTAAGAAATCCACTAACCATCTTTCCATTTGTCTTAGAATATTTAGCCCTGTTCCTTCTCACTGATAGGTGAAGTCTATGGAATGTACACGAGTCAGAAAAAGCTCTGCCACTGGATGGGTGTTTAGGAAAAAATGGTCTTGCACAAAGCCACTGCAACCTCTGAAGGAATATGGCTTTGCAAATAGTTAACTATGTGCAATGTAAATACTCAATGGTACTTGGCTTCCTTGGTAAGATTTGTGCAAATTCTCTATCTATTCATTTTATTTCCTTCTGACATGGTGCATCAAGTTGCGTGCTATTAGTTTATTACTCTGGAACAATTACCACAAAATTAGCAACTCAAAAAATACACATATGTTGTCTCACAGTTTCACAGAAGAGAAGTCTGGGCACTACAAAACTGAATCCTCTACTCAGGGTCTTATAGGCTGTGATCAAAGTAACAGCCAGGGCTATATTTTTATCTGAGGTTCAGTGTTCTGTCTAAGCTCACATGGTGTGGGCAGAATTCAGTTCCTTGAGGTTGTAGAACTGAGGCCCTCAGGATTTAAAAGACAAACAGAAAAATTATTAAAAATACTCAAATGAAAATTCTAGAAATGAAAAATAATTAATTAAAAAGAGAAATTGGGCATTATTTCTGACAATTTTTTTAAATTATTGAAAGATATCAACCACAAAATTAAAAGACAATTTTAAAGGATATTCATTACATATTCAAGAAACAATATATCACAAACAACATAAATATAAATATCATTAAAACCAGAAATATCATAGAAAATTGCTGAATATTAAGTTCAGAAAAAAGATATAATCAGTTTATTGATTGTTTAAATTATCCAGTTTATGGTCATTAAACTACCTTGGATATTTTACTGTGAGCAGCTCTTTAAGGAAAGAGCCCTCAACAAGAGGCCCCTTTTCTTGTCACTTTAGTAATGTAACTAACTTTTAAACCAGCAGCTCTATTGATCATCATCTAACCTATTTTAGAGTTCATAATTTCAATTTGAAGGCTTGCAATATGAAATGTTGGCTTTCGTGGAACACAACTTTAAGAAGTTACTCTTGAAAAGATCTCAGATTCATAAATATACAGCAAGTCTTCACTGTGAGCAGAAGTTCCAAAGTGGACATATGTAACATCATCACTCCTATTACAACACCAGATTAAAACTCCTAATAATTCAATGTATTTAGCTCTAGATTAAGACAACTACTAGATTCAATTTTATTAGTGAAAATCAGTCATTGGTTTTAAACTGATTTACTTAATAGGACCAATTACAAAACTTGTACTGTATTCTAATTTTCTTATCTGTGATGATCACCAGGATAGTGATAATACAGGATGGAGAGTTTATTTCACTCATGCACACAACATTTGAACCATACATTATCCATAACAGCATGCTATATATGCAGTTGTGATGTTTGTAACTTCATACAATTGAACATTAAATGTAAGTGGCTATGATACCAACTCATTCATTTCTAACTCTGTGCATTACAGCTTCCTGTCAGAGCCCAGAAAAATGTACTTATTCTTTCTGATATTCTGCAGAAATGATCTACTCTGTGGGAAGGACAAACATTTTAACTTTCATGAGCTGTATAAAAGGCAAAGTTTCTTTTTTTATATAATAAAAAATCATTCCCTATAGCAATTTCTATATATCACAAAGTTAGGGATGAGCCTCCTCTTGATTTACATTTACAAAACATGCAGAGCAGTACACTATATAATATAACTGGCTCCCAGATATTTTTGTATAGAACATATTCATTCTGCCTGGATATATTTCTTCTCAGTGGTACTAACTGTAGTCAGAAAAGCAAATCCTGATGTTCTGCTGCCTAAAGAGAAAATCATATCTTCTACCAAACAGTATCAGATGACCAGGATTTACAGTCTTCCCTGCTACAGCATCGCTTTTTGACAGGTTTGCATAAAGTCAAGGCTCTTTTTCTCTCATAGGATGCATTGGCAAATCTCAAATCTTTGATTAGATGAAAAAGGGGTATACTGGGAGCACTGGTGGACTTCCCAGTTGTTGCTAGTGGAAAAGAACACACCTGCCAATGGAGGAGACATAAGAGATGTGGGTTCGATAGCAGGGTTGGGAAGATTCCCTGAAGGAGGGCAGGGCAACCCATTCCGGGATTCTTCCCTGGATAATCCGATGGGCAGAGGAGCCTGGGGGGCAACAGCCCATAGTGTCACAAACAGTTGGACACAACTGAAGTGACTTAGCATGCATACCTGGGTGCACTGGTAAATTCTGACATGGGTAAATTCTAACATCCTATTACTTTACAATAAAATAACGGATACTTTCATCAGGCAGGTATTGCTGCAGTAAGATTTTCTATAGTATCTGAAAGTACCATTAGAAATAATGTTGTTTAATACTTTTTGGTTAGAAATTACAGGTATCCATCTTGAACCAGCTTAAATAATTAATTTAAAGATGTTGGTTCAGTTAAGTTCAGTCGCTCAGTCATATCTGACTCTGCGACCCCATGGACTGCAGCACACCAGGCCTCCCTGCCCATCACCAACTCCCAGAGTTTACTCAAACTCATGTCCATTGAGTCGGTGATGCCATGCAACCATTTCATCCTCTGTCGTCCCCTTGTCCTCCTGCCTTCGATCCTTCCCAGGATCAGGGTCTTTTCAAATGAATCAGCTCTTCATATCAGGTGGCCAAAGTATTGGAGATTCAGCTTCATCATCAGTCCTTACAATGAACATTCAGGACTGATTCCCTTTAGGATGGACTGGTTGGATCTCCTTGCAGTCCAAGGGACTCTCAAGAGTCTCCTCCAACACCACAGTTCAAAAGCATCAATTCGTCAGTGCTCAGCTTTCTTTATAGTCTAACTCTCACATCCATACATGACTACTGGAAAAACCATAGCTTTGACTAGACATACCTTTGTTGGCAAAGTAACGTCTCTGCTTTTTAATATGCTGTCTAGGTTGGTCATAACTTTTCTTCCAAGGAGCAAGAGTCTTTTAAGTTAATGGCTACAGTCACCATCTGCAGTGTGTTTGGAGCCCCCAAAAATAAAATCTGTCACTGTTTCCATTGTTTCTCCACCTATTTGCCATGAAGTCATGGGACCAGATGCCATGATCTTAGTTTTCTGAATGTTGAGTTTTAAGCCAACTTTTCCAATCTCGTCTTTCTCTTTCATCAAGAGTCTCTTTAGTTCTTCTTTGCTTTCTGCCGTAAGTGTGGTGTCATCTGCATATCTGAGTTTATTGATATTTCTCCCAGAAACCTTGATTCCAGCTTGGGCTTCATCCAGCTCAGCATTTCTCATGATGTACTCTGCATATGAGTTAAATAAGCAGGTTGACAATATACAGCCTTGACCTACTCCTTTCCTGATTTAGAACTAGTCTGCTCTTCCATGTCCAGTTCCAACTGTTGCTTCCTGACCTGCATACAGATTTCTCAGGAGACTGGTCAGGTGGTCTGGTATTCCCATCTCTGGAAGAATTTTCCACAGTTTATTGTGATCCACAAAATGAAAGGCTTTGGCATAGTCAATAAAGCAGAAGTAGATGTTTTTTCTGGAACTTTCTTTTTCTATGATCTAATGGATGTTGACAATTTAATCTCTGGTTTCTCTGCCTTTTCTAAATCCAGCTTGAACATCTGGAAGTTCACACTTCATGTATTGTTGAAGCCTGGCTTGGAGAATTTTGAGCATTAAGATATCTTAAAAAACTCAAGAAGATAAATGAGCCTGGGCCTTAGCAACAAGTTAGAAAACTGAGCTCAGAACACTATCAGGACCATCTGGCTCTTTTCCATGCATGCATGTGTGCACATGCTTAGTCGTGTCTGACTCTGCAACTCTATGGACTGTAGCCTGCCAGTCTCCTTTGTCTATGGAATTTTCCAGGCAAGAATACTGGAGTGGGCTGCCATTTCCTACTCCAGCAGATTTTTCTGACCCAGGGATCAAATCCACGTCTCTTGAGTCTCCTGCATTGTCAATTGGATCTTTACCACCTAATTCTAAATCTCTTTATCTATTCATTCCCTCTTCTCTCTACCCCTGGGCCTCTCATGGCAATATACATTTAAAAATACAAATCATTTTACAGGCAATTGATTATAAAGTCCCAAAAGGGCACATGACCTCAAGCATGTCAGTTACTCCCTGACTAAAATTTGAAAGTTGGGCCAGAGAATGAGAGATCAATATATTTTAGGATTGCTGGATATAACAAATAAAAACATATGGTTCCTAGTCACACTTGAATTTCAGATAAAGGACAAATAATTCCTGGTACACATTTATGTAAAAATTATTCATTGTTCAAATAAAATTCAAATGTAACTGAGTGTTCTGTGTACTATCTGACAGTCCTATTATTTTTTGATTTATTAATATAAATTAGGAGACCTGCTTCTAATGGCCATTCACTGTGGTCTTCACCTTAAACTGCCTCTATTCAGAATTTAAGGCAGTGACTAAGTTCTAACCTCTTGAAATATTCCACTGCTTTCTTCAAAAAAATCATTTAATATTTTAAAAATGTGCTCAAAACAGTGAATAGCTGTTTTAACTTTAGATTTTTAAAGAAACAGAATATGTAGGGTTATTTCCACATTCCCTAATTTCTATGTATATTTCCTATTTCTAACTCTTTGAAAGCATACACCACAGAAAGTATTTGGAAAAGTTCTTAAATAAATTTTAAAAATTTATTTTTAAAATAAATTTATTTTATTTTCAGAGCATCAGGATGGAAAGGTGATGCTCAGTGAAGAAGCAACTAACTTAGCCCACTTAGATAAATAGAAAAAGAAGTTAGTAGAAAGTGAATGTTTATTGAAAGATTTCAGTATGAAAGTTTAACCTGCTTTGGGAATGAATACTAATCCTACTGTGCAGTTGGTCTCACTACCAGTTTGAGTTATTGCCCTTTTCCTGAGTGCCTCTCATAAAAATCCAGTAAATATACATTAGCTAAAATAAGATCTCCTAGGATTAGCCAATGCTAATGAAAGAAAAATTAAAGGTTAAAATAACTTCTACAGACTTTTGTTCAGCAATTTCCAAGTTTATTAATTAAAAGTACTACTGACATAATCCATATAAAAATATCCAGGATTGTCATTTATAAAATTGATTTATATATCAAATATGAATGCTGTTCATAATCCAATTTTCACTTAATAATTTGGGAAATGTCTAAAATATACAAACATTTGCCTTTTAAGCTCATTAATTTGTAAGGCTAAGGGTGTAGTATTAATATCATTGCTTTCAGAAGATTCCTTAAGAAAGATACTGTTGGAATAAGCACAGAATTTTTAAAGATATTAAAACATTCTAAACATCTATATAACTAATAAGGTTTAGAAGAATGTGATATTTTTCTAACCAAACTTTTGTTCAGAAAGCAAAAGTTTTATTAATCTCATGAAAAGAATGATCTTTAAAATACTGGGTTAGTGAAATCAATCTTGTTGCTTCCAAAAAATAATGTAAAATTAAAATTTCATTTTGAAAATATTAAAAACATAAGAATTTTCAGTTACTAGCAAGTTAGTTTGGAGAAGGCAATGGCACCCCACTCCAGTACTCTTGCCTGGAGAATCCCAGGGATGGAGGGGCCTGGTAGGCTGTAGTCCATGGGGTCGCTAAGAGTCGGACACGACTGAGCGACTTCCCTTTCACTTTTCACTTTCATGCATTGGAGAAGGAAATGGCAACCCACTCCAGTGTTCTTGCCTGGAGAATCCCAGAGACGGGGGAGCCTGGTGGGCTGCCTTCTATGGGGTCGCACAGAGTCGGACACGACTGAAGCGATTTAGCAGCAGCAGCAGCAAGTTAGTTAACCTCATTGATTTAAACATCTTTCTAATGAAACCATAATCAAGGATTCTAGCCACAGTACCTAAGAGGATATAAAGTCAAGTACCTTGGACTTAGGTTCACAGTGCCTGGAAAAGAATTTTAGTTATGTCCTTGTCAAAATGAGTAACCTTGAGCAATTCATTTATGTCCTCAGTTCCTTTATCTGTTATATGGGATAATAATACACAGGAACTTAGCCAGTGTATTATGAGGCTCAAATAAATAACCTGTAGCAAGGTTATTCAGATCCTCATACTTCTCTCAGGTGCATCAGCACTTTGCAGTCTTTACTTTGGCCATGCCCTCCAAACTCCATTTCTCTATTCCTATAGGCTCACAACTTGATTACCTTTCATAGACTCCACTGCAGGGAACACTTCAAGAAATAATAAATGCTACTCCCAGACCTGACCATTAAAACCCTGCATGATCATCTGTGATGTTTCTCCACTCTCTGGAAAATCAAATGCACAGAACCCAGTGGAGGATTCTAAACCTCAGGGGATTTGCACCAAACAAGAGCATCAGTTCCTGAATAATTGAAGATGAGTCCCCTGAAAACCTACATTCTAGAAAAAAAAAAAATGCACTGCATTCAGTGACTGAGATGTGGATGTTACCAATAGCTGGCCAATGTGATCAATATAAGGCAAAGAATAATTCACAGATCCAAACTTTTCAAGTAAATGTGCATAATAGACCCCACAACCTACTACTGGTAGATAATTTTAAGCATAGATTCAACTGCTGTAGGGTCATTAATATCATTCACATATACTCCTTCAATAATGGTGCAATATTATATAATGAAATAATAATTAACATTTATTGAACATAGATTATATGCTAAGCACCATTTAAACATATTACACGACTGATCTCAGTTAATACTCTCAACAAGTGTACGAGGCAGGTATTATCATTATCTCTTTGACTGTTGGAAATTTGAGGCTAATGGTAGTTAAGTAACTTGACCTATTCATCCAGCTGGTAAGTAGTAGAAAGATTTTAAAGCATGCTGTATAAAGACAGGCCCATGGAGTTAACCATTTCACAAAGCTATACAGCATGCAGAAGAGAGCTGGAATGACAGCCAGGACTCTGGAAATCCAAAATCCAAACCTAGCTCTAAGGCTGTGTGATCCCAAGCAGAAGATTTTGCCCATCTGTGCCTTAGACTTCGATGGTTTCTTTTAGTGGCACTTTTTTTTTTTTGGTAATTCTTGTCCAGGATTAGAAAAATTTAAATCACTCAGAGATCAACCACTTGTAAATCAGCTTTGCTCATGCTTATGTGTTTATCTCCTGGAATAGAGGATATTTCTTAAAATTCTAATCATGTGACAAGAAAATTGAGATGAAAAGCTGATGTCAATCTGTGTTTAGGCATTTTCCTACTCAGAATACTATTATGATGTGTTTTCCTTGGGGAAAAAAGTGAAAGTCACACATGTTTAGAATTCTGTATCAAAACCCACTTCTGTTTAAAATGTTGTACAATGAATCAAAGACAATTTTGGTAAGTTAGAAAAATGTATAGACAGAGATCGAATTAGAGGAATCATGTGTTTCATAAGTAGAGTTGCAAGATTCCTGTATATATAGGACATCTCCTATAATTAATGATTTTGTCCTGCATCCTGTGTTGGCTTTTTCAGAATGTCTTAAAGGCTTTGTATTCAGCTTTTCTCAATACTTTAAAAAATAATCATAATTATTTTTAGGCTATAGTTATTAATGCTTAAATCACTTAAATAGCTACAATAAGTAAGAATCATACCACCACAAATAAAAATCTGGATATTCCTTTTGTTCTTCCTGAGAGTCTAGTAGAAGAGAAAGAATAAAATGAGGAAATGAGAATTTAAAATATTTATATTTCATATTCAAGAAAGTACAAGACTGTTCTTTAGCTAAAATCTCAGGTGCTGAGCCAGGGGTAACCACCTTTAGAGAAAACTAGATCAGTGTGCCTTCTCTAAAAGTCAGCCAGTCAATGACAGCCCCTTATTCTGTATAACAGCCAATTAGCAACTGCCTTGTTTCAGTGCCAAAGTGTCTGAAAGGCAAACATCCATAGCAGACTTACTCCCAAAATCATACTAACAGGGCTTCTTTCGTGGTCCAGCAGGTTTGATCCCTGGTCTGAGAAGCCCACATGCTGTGGGGTTCTGAAGGCTTAGTCACCTATTGCAACTTAGACTCCATACACGAAATAAGTAAATAAAAATTAAAAAACAAACACACTACACAGATGCAAATCTGTCAATCCCTAAATAAACACTTTTGTTTCTGAAAATTTACCAATCCCTGAATACCAGCCTTCTCAAAATTTTATGTAAGATTGGAGAGATGGTGTCTTCCAAACACATTTCTTCCTTGAAGGCAAGTGGGAAGTTCCCCCATTTTTATATCAGAATGAGTTTGACTTATAAATATGCATGTTCCCCAGTTTTTCAATAATTCAACACCTATTTACTGTTAGTTATAAGTTCAAACTTGTGAATAATAGATACACCCATTACTATGAGATAATCAAATTCAGTGTCCAATTCTTCTGGTTATTGCTATTATCTTATATTTTTTCTAGTTTTTGTATATATGAAACCCACAATGCCAAAACACTTGATAGTGTGTAATTCTGAATGAATTTTATGAGCATTTATTAAATGAGGAAAAATTTATTTTGAAGTAATTTGCACAGCATGCAATTATTCATCCAAAATCAAAACTGGTGGAAAGTCAGATATAAACCAACATATACTAATAGCTAAGCATGTCTTATTGATTCAGCTAGTACCAAAATAAGTGTCAAGATAAAATTTTTAATAGAGAAATTCAGATGAAGACAATGAAATAATCACAGTAGGAAAGTTTTAATTAACCTTCCACACTATATAATATTATCAGTCTTTCTATACCCCAACAAAACTATTTTCAATTCCAAGCAAGTTTTCAATTGCTAGGAAGATACATGCTAGAATAAAAAAGCAAACAAATAAACAAAAAAGTAATGGCTCTTTTTACTCTTAATGTCATTATCAAAGAGCTAAATGTCTCATTTTTTTAATGGCATATCCAAGGATGGAAGTAATGAAAACGAGTCTCCCTAAAACTGAGTTCTTCTACTGAGTTTATGATTAATCTCTCTTCCAAAACTTTACCTCTTTCCTTTTCCTGAAACTGTTCTCCTCAAGATTAAGGAGTGTCAAAGACAAGGGCCTGATAGAAAATGTAAACAAGCACCCATGTCCCTGTCTTTGGAAGTAAAAGGCTTTTACAGCCTCAAAAGGCTGACTCAAGAGTTAATCATATTAAAAAAAAAAAAAAAAAAGAGTTAAACATTAGAAAATGTGAAGATGTAGAAATAAAGAATAGCCATTGGGCCAGGAAACTGGTAACAATTTATACTACATATCTGCCACATGGCAGAATCTCTAGATCAGTTTCTTGAAAGATATAGGACTGATCCACATTCCTAAATTGGTTTTATAGGAAGCAGACCCCATCAGATGAAAATTGGTAACTGCAAGAACATAGACCGTTGACTGGTTGAAATCAGAAAGTTAACGATTCTTGAAACTTTACCTTGAGGTCCACCAGAGAATTGTGCACGAGCTGATTATGTACCCTACATTCCCCTCCCTTACAATTCCTTTCAAATCCCTTCCTTGAAAGCCTTCTGGGAGGTCTTTTGAGCATGAGCTGTCCATTTTCATTGTTTGGTGCCCTGCAATAAACATTATACTTTCTTCACCACAACCCAGCATCAATAAATTGGCTTAACTTGCACATGGGTGAGCTGACCCAAGTTTGGCTTGCTAACAGTAATAATAATGCAGTGCAATGTTTTTTTTCTTGTAAAAAGGCTCCCTTATAAGACTATTGTGAGTAAAACCTTATCCAGATGAGCCTTGAGAAAAAATACTATGCAGAGTCTCATTAAGTTAGAAGTAAATGAGAAAAATTGTATTGTTTTTGGTAAAGAAAATACATATTTTTGTGAATGCAAAAAGGTGCAGACATGTTATTAAGTTGAAGCAAACCATGACTGATTCTATAGAAGGAGATAACTATCCATCCTTATTTTCTAAAACATTATTTAAACAGCATCTGATGACCTTTCTATTGACACTGAAGTAGTTGTCTTCTTCCTTCAGTAGTTATACAGTTTGAACCAAGCAATTATTTTTATAGATTTGTTATCAGTATTTTTCAGTTCTCTTGCTTTTAAAACTCCATTTGTCCACCTTAACAAACATAGTTAAGAGATATCTGAGTCTACTTGAAGTACTGAAATATACTTCACTTCTGAAGAAAAGAGGCAAAAGTTTCTTGTTTAAAACAATACTAATAATAATAATAAAACTATTGAATGAACTCTTATGAGAGAAAGCAAAGAGGAACTAAAGAGTCTCTTAATGAAGGTGAAAGAGGAGAATGAAAAATCTGGCTTAAAACCCAGCTTTCAAATACTAAAATCATGGCATTCAGTTCCATCACTTCATGGCAATTAGTTGGGGAAACAATGGAACCAGTGACAGATTTTATTTTCTTGGGGTCCAAAATCACTGCAGATGGTGACTGCAGCCATGAAATTAAAAAACACTCCTTGGAAGGAAAGCTATGTCCAACCTAGACAGCATATTAAAAGACATCACTTAGCCAGCAAAGATCAGTTTAGTCAAAGCTATGGTTTTTCCAGTAGTCAGGTATGGATGTGAGAGTTGAACCATAAAGAAGGATGATGATTTTGAACTGTGTTGTTGGAAAAGACTCTTGAGAGTCCCTTGGACTGCAAGGAGATCAAAACTGTCAATCCCAAAGGAAATCAATCTTGAATATTCATTGGAAGGACTGATGCTGAAGCTGAAGCTCCAATACTTTGGCTACCTGATGTGAAGAGCCAACTCGTTGGAAAAGACCCTGATGCTGGGAAAGATTGAAGGTGGGAGGAGAAGGGGATGACAGAGGATGAGATGGTTGGATGACATCACTGACTCAATGGACATGAGTTTGAGCAAGTTCCTGTAGATGGTGAAGAAGAGGGAGGCCTGGCCTGCTGCAGTCCGTGGAGTTGCAAAAAGTCAGACATGAATGAGTGACTGAAAGCAAATTGAATGAGCTCTACTTACTTATTGTTTGTTAATATCCAAAATCTCTTTAGTAATATAATTATGCAACTTGAGAGAAGTACAATCAATGTTATTAAAAGTATCTCATTGCTTAAATTTGTTGAGTACATTAAAGAAAGAACTGCTAAACTTTGTATACCTTTAAGTATGAGGCTGTACTTAAAATGGAAAACATTGCTTATTAATAGGAAAAGAAATTCCAATTTAAGGTGGATAATTATTATATCATAAAATGGTATTATGCTTCAACAAATCAAATTTATAGAGCAACTCTCACAGTTGTTAACTTTATGTCAGTACATGTTCAGTATACTGGATCATGATGCTAATTATGAGTATATTTTCTCACTAATAAATATTCAGTGAGCAAAGAATAAAATAGGTTGAATGTGCACAGTAGATGTTATGCTATTATGGAAATGGAACATATATTGTAACTGCATGGAATTTTCTTACAGCAAATTTTGCAAAACAAGTAATTGTTAAGGAGAGATAAATTATCAGAGGCATATAATAAAAAAACTGTAACTTAGGGGCAATTTATTACACATTAATAATGTTTTTTTTTAATATAAGTATGGTTCATATCATACTTTTATTTTACCTCAATAAGCCTATGGATAAAGCAGTTAGGAGTAATTTAATGGGGCATCCTACTTTTTTTTTTTTTTTGCTAAATTTGGCAATTCTCTTTATAAGATTGTTTTCTTTTTCAAGTTAAATAAATTAATTGAACCACTCTGCTAGGGAAAACTACCCTTTGAATAAAATGTCTACTTCTAATGTAGCAATGTCAGGAATAACAAATCAAGAAAGGGCTTATATCTTTGCTGGATGGAGTAAGACTGAAGTGTTACTCCTTGAGACTTCTTCAAGGAATATATTGATTTTGAAAGAATGCTTGGAGACAGAGTTAACCTTGACATTTTTTCCTATGACAACAAGTCAAACAATGGCAGTCTCATTGGCATAAGTATCCTATGAAAACATGTCCTTCATGAGAAATTTCCTGCATAAACAAGAGGTTAATGAACAGGGATATGGGGGACTGATGATACATCATAAAATATACTAAATCGGCTTCCTTTTCATTGTTAGTAATTTGTATTCTGATTATGCCATGTAGGTGGAGAAACAAAAAGTATAATAGAATGTTTGTAATATATTTAAGGTATGTGGATCATCTAAGAAATGATCCTTTAGTATTTGGTCTTAGGTATGAGTGCTGAGGAAGAAGGAGATAAATAGAGAGAGAGAGAAGGAGGGAGGGGAAGGGGGCAAGAGAGAGAGGGAGAGAAACAAAAGGGAAAAGGAGGAAAGGAGGGATGGAAGGATGGAGAGAGATTTACTTAACCCATGGGTAAGAATACAATGTATGAAGTGATTCTCAGAGTCACCCTACACAAATTATTAGGCCATCCAAATACTTCTAAGCTATGAACAGCTATAGCCAACTGCACCTTGGAGTTGTCACACATCACAATACAATTGAGACATTTTCCAATAACATTACTACTAGGAATATGAGATAAGGAGCACATCCAAAAGCTGTGCGAAGTCTGCTTTGGATCAAGCTGAGTTACAGTTACTCCTAACAATGGGGAATAAAGGGAGAACAGAAATTTTCATTCTTAATTAGATCAAAGTAAAAGGTAAATAGCGTCACATTTTTCACAACTGTCAGAGCTATTAAAACTATAACACGAACATATCATTCAAGCTCACCCTTTAGCTTCACTAGCATTTGGTTACTGCTCACCTACAGTGGTATTGCTTTCTTGCTTACACATATATGAAAATATTTAGAAAGTTCCAGAATTTTGCTAAGTGTGGAATGATTCATAGTCAATTCTTACTTGCACTCATCTACCAGTGTCTTGATTTCAGGTGTGGCTTATTTTCTCCATTAATATTTCAAGGATCAATTCTGAGGGAGCTGATGAACCAACTGTTCTCAAATCCTTGCCACAAACTTCATTAATCTCATAATGAAATCATATTTAACTTTAAATATTAATTGCTTATGACTATGTCTTTTCCTCATCAGATAATAGATATCTTCATTATCCCTGGTAAAATCTAGTCTCACTTGGGTTTTGCCCTCACTCAGAGTTCATCTGCCACTTGATCCTGAACTTCTGATGCTTTCCTTATGCAGCTTTAACATCTGCCTTTACTACTCAGTCTATGCTGTTTAGTCACTAAGTTGTGTCTGACTCTTTTGCGATCCCATGGACTTTAGCCCTCCTGACTCTTTGTCCATGGGATTTCTCAGGCACACTTACTAGAGAGGGCAGCCATTTCCTTCTCCAGGGGCTCTTCCTGACCCAGGGATCAAACCCACGTCTTCTGCATTGGCAGATGGATTCTTTACCACTGAGCCACCAGGGAAGCCGTACTCAGTCTATGTACCCATACTCACTATAGCCGTTTTTTACCTCCCCTTTCTACATTTTGCCTTTTGCATCTGCTTAATTTTAAACTTTTCACATGTGTTCCTCCATTTTCAGTACCTCCTGTTATCCAAGATGAAGACTTCTTTTCAGGGGGTCCAACGTAACTGTCATTGTCCTACTCCTCATTTAATGAACAAATCAAGACAGCCTCTACTCAGTTCCTACTCAGCTCGGTGAGAATGCTAAGATTCAATAATATGCTCTTAATTACTGGACTGTAGGTAAATTTTAAGTATCCAACACCATGCTATGACTAAGCTAGTATCCATTGGTAATCACAGTTAATTATGTGTAAGATGGTTTCTCATATTCTTTCTTTTTTTATATAAATAGTACTGTTTATTAACTAGAACATATCATCTTTAGTTATCAAGTACTAGTTATCTATTACTTGATATATATAAATGAGAAAATAGGCAGGCAAAATAAATAGCCACTAATGCAAAGACCTGCTCTAGTGACACTAATTAAATAAAATGCATTCTAATCATGAAAGTTCTTTAACATATATTTATAGCTAATGACCAACTCTTCTTTTCACAGCTATTTGTAAGGCCTCCTCAGACAGTCATTTTGCATTTTTGCATTTCTTTTCCATGGGGATGGTCTTGATCCCTGTCTCCGGTACAATGTCAAGAACCTCCGTCCATAGTTCATCAGGCATTCTATCAGATCTAGTCCCTTAAATCTATTTCTCAATTCCACTGTATAATCATAAGGGATTTGATTTAGGTCATACCTGAATGGTCTAGTGGTTTTCCCTACTTTCTTCAATTTAAGTCTGAATTTGGCAATAAGGAGTTCATGATCTGAGCCACAGTCAGCTCCCAGTCTTATTTTTGCTGACTGTATAGAGCTTCTCCATCTTTGGCTGCAAAGAATAGGATCAATCTGATTTCGGTGTCAACCACCTGGTGATGTCCATGTGCAGAGTCTTCTCTTGTGTTGTTGGAAGAGGGTGTTTGCTATGACTGGTGCATTCTCTTGGCAAAACTCTATTAGCATTTGCCCTGCTTCATTCCATACTCCAAGGCCAAATTTGCCTGTTACTCCAGGTGTTTCTTGACTTCCTACTTTTGCATTCCAGTCCCCTATAATGAAAAGGACATCTTTTTGGGTGTTAGTTCTAAAAGGTCTTGTAGGTCTTCATAGAACCATTCAACTTCAGCTTCTTCATCGTTACTGGTTGGGGCATAGACTTGGATTACTGTGATATTGAATGGTTTGCCTTGGAAACGAACAGAGATCATTCTGTCATTTTTGAGATTGCATCAAAGTACTGCATTTCGGGCTCTTTTGTTGACCATGATGGCTACTCCATTTCTTCTAAGGGATTCCTGCCCACAGTAGTAGATATAATGGTCATCTGAGTTAAATTCACCCATTCCAGTCCATTTTAGTTCGCTGATTCCTAGAATGTCAGCGTTCACTCTTGCCATCTTCTGTTTGACCACTTCCAATTTGCTTTGATTCATGGACCTGACATTCCAGGTTCCTATGCAATATTGCTCTTTAAAGCATCGGACCTTGCTTCTATCACCAGTCACATTCACAACTGGGTATTGTTTTTGCTTTGGCTCCATCCCTTCATTCTTTCTGGAGTTATTTCTCCACTGATCTCCAGTAGCATATTGGGCATCTACTGACCCGGGAAGTTCCTCTTTCAGTATCCTATCATTTTGCCTTTTCATACTGTTCATGGGGTTCTCAAGGCAAAAATACTGAAATGGTTTGCCATTACCTTCTCCAGTGAACCACATTCTGTCAGACCTCTCCACCATGACCCTCCCTTCTTGGGTGGCCACACACAGCATGGCTTAGTTTCATTGAGTTAGACAAGGCAGTGGTCCGTGTGATCAGATTGGCTAGTTTTCTGTGATTAAGGCTTCAGTGCTTACTCCTTGGAAGGAAAGTTATGACCAACCTAGATAGCATATTGAAAAGCAGAGATATTACTTTGCCAACAAAGGTCCATCTAGTCAAGGCTATGGTTTTTCCAGTGGTCAGGTATGGATGCGAGAGTTGGACTGTGAAGAAAGCTGAGCCCCAAAGAATTGATGCTTTTGAACTGTGGTGTTGGAGAAGACTCTTGAGAGTCCCTTGGACTGCAAGGAGATCCAACCAGTCCATGCTAAAGGAGATCAGTCCTGGGTGTTCATTGGAAGACTGATGCTAAAGCTAAAACTCCAGTACTTTGGCCAGCTCATGTGAAGAGTTGACCCATTGGAAAAGACCTGATCCTGGGAGAGATTGGGGGCAGGAGGAGAAGGGGACAACAGAGGATGAAATGGCTGGATGGCATCACCCACTGTATGGACTTGAGTTTGAGTGAACTCCAGGAGTTGGTGATGGACAGGGAGGCCTGGCATGCTGCGATTCATGGGGTCACAAAGAGTCGGACATGACTGAGCGACTGAAGGGAACTGAACTGACCAACTGGTAATCATTTCGTGATTATCATTTACAGGAGAAAGTTAGAAGCTTAATACTCGTATCCTTTCTGATTGAATACACTTTATATTTTTAGCCATCTAAATAATATGACTTTCAACATCAGGTGAAAATCCAGTAAACTGGTATTTTTTCTTCAAATGCCTTTTGTATGCTGATGTTATCAAATGAATGCTGTAGTGGGTCAACCTTAGCTTATTGACTTGTGCTATATGAACCACATCTTCTTGGACTACATAATTTTAAAAATTATTTGCAAGCACTTAAAATTTGGTAAAATTCCAATGTAAATCTGTTTCATAATTTAAACAGTTTGACTATCTGTCAATACTAGGCCTCTTTCCTGCATGCTATGATCCACCCTACCACAGTCTCCACTATTCCTTACTCTTCTATCTGCACTAAAGTGTAGTGTTGATTGTGATGTTATACTTATTTTTATAGTAGGGTCTAATAAAAAATGAAGAGGAACTAAAAAGCCTCTTAATGAAAGTGAAAGTAGAGAGTGAAAAAGTTGACTTAAAGCTCAACATTCAGAAAACGAAGATCGTGGCATCTGGTCCCATCACTTCATGGGAAATAGATGGGGAAACAGTGGAAACAATGTCAGACTTTATTTTTGGGGGCTCCAAAATCACTGCAGATGGTGACTGCAGCCATGAAATTAAAAGACGCTTACTCCTTGGAAGGAAAGTTATGACCAACCTAGATAGCATATTCAAAAGCAGAGACATTAGTTTGCCAACAAAGGTTCGTCTAGTCAAGGCTATGGTTTTTCCTGTGGTCATGTATGGATGTGAGAGTTGGACTGTGAAGAAGGCTGAGTGCTGAAGAATTGATGCTTTTGAACTGTGGTGTTGCAGAAGACTCTTGAGAGTCCCTTGGACTGCAAGGAGATCCAACCAGTCCATTCTGAAGGAGATCAGCCCTGGGTGTTCTTTGGAAGGAATGATGCTAAGGCTGAAACTCCAGTACTTTGGCCACCTCATGGGATGAGTTGACTCATTGGAAAAGACTCTGATGCTGGGAGGGATTGGGGGCAGGAGGAGAAGGGGACGACAGAGGATGAGATGGCTGGATGGCTGGATGGCTGGATGGCATCGAGTCCACGGATTCGATGGACGTGAGTCTGAGTGAACTCCGGGAGTTGGTGATGGACAGGGAGGCCTGGCGTGCTGCAATTCATGGGGTCGCAAAGAGTCTGACACGACTGAGTGACTGATCTGATCTGAGTATAAAATAATTAAATGTTTCTTCTGTCCAATTCTCAGAAATGAGAAAATAAAGTAAAGGTGTGTTTAGGAAAAAGAACAGAGTGTATATTCTTCTTATAGAAGCCCAACTCTTTACTACCCAAAACAAGAGTCTTCAGGTAAAGACAAATGCACCTGGTTTGCTGCATTCATGCTCTCTATTTAGCCACTGTGAGTATTATTACTAAATTTTGCTGTAGATCAAGGTTCTGTAAACTACAGCTTGACATTCAAGTCCGGCCTATTGCCTATTTTTGTTAATACAGTTTTATTGGGACACAGCCATGCTCATTCACTTACATATTTGTCTTTGATCGCTTTCACATGCAATATAAAAGTTGAATAGCTACCAAAAAATCTAAGCCCCAAGACATTTACTCTCTGGCTTTCAGAGAAAGTTTGTTGAATCCCACTACAAAAAATACCCAACAAGTTAGCAGCTCCGAATCCGATGGATCTTAAAATCAAAAATAATGACTAGCAATAATATAATACAGCATATAATCAATTACTGAATTTCCTGAGAAATACCTATAAATATGGTGAAACTTTTAAAAAGTATGAGATGAATATTAATATTATTAAATTTGGGAAGGAATTTATGAAGAATATATCTAAATATTTAATAGTAACAAGTATAAATGCTTCCAATTTGCCTAGGTTAGAAAGCTCTTTCATAAAGCTCTTGCTAGAAACAGAGAAGAAAACAATAATATTAATTATAGCTCAATGAAACATTTATGAAGACAGATGACCTTGGTAAAAAGAAACATATAAAAGCTAAAAATGATGTGCCTTGATTTAAGATAATTCATGCATTTTCATCTTTATAGTTCTCAATGGAATGTGAATTAATATATTTTGACTTTTAAGAATTGATGATTGAAAATAAGATATTATCTCAATATCAAAACAAGATATTCACAAAGACATGAATATATTATCTGTGCACATATTATTATCAAAATTAAATCATTTTTTACATTTTAGACCAAAATCTTCACCTTTTCCAATATATTTTAAATATTGCTATGCTGCTGCTGCTGCTAAGTCTCTTCATTCATGTCCGACTCTATGCGACCCCATAGATGGCAGCTCACCAGGCCCCCCCGTCCCTGGGATTCTCCAGGCAAGAACACTGGAGAGGGTTGCCATTTCCTTCTCCAATGCATGAAAGTGAAAAGTGAAAGTGAAGTCGCTCAGTCGTGTCCAACTCCTAGCGACCCCATGGACTGCAGCCTACCAGGCCCTTCCGTTCATGGGATTTTCCAGGCAAGAGTACTGGAGTAGGGTGCCATTGCTTCTCCAAAATATTACTATGACCAAGTAAAAAAGTTTTGCCAAAGAGAAATTATGATTGTGGGCAAAGCGTTTATGAGCATTTCCTATTTATCACATGTTAGTACACTCATATCTATAAGACATTATGTGAAATCAATAAAGTGATATAAAAATAGAATCTTCATTTTCTAATTGTGAGGAACAGAATAAAGATTATTTTTGAAGAAAAATAAATTATTTTGAGAGGGGCTGTGTTCACTATTATTTGGTTTATAAATTGTAACGTACCGAATTTTTAAAATATATATCAGATTCTGTTCCCTAAAAGACCATCAGTTTTACAAGATTCTAAAAAGTATGACTCTTAAATTAAATGAAACAGCAGTAATTGTGCTTGAGTCAACTCCCCGGCAAACAGTGCATGAATTAATAAAAGATGACATTTGTACATCATTTATCTCCTTGCATGATATGAAAGAAATTCAATCACATAATTACATTAGCTATGAACTGTTGAGAGGGCAGAATGAGTGAAACTTGTAATTTGAGATTGAGATGGAGACAAAGAATAAGTACATGCCAGGCTAGCAAGGCGCTGGTGCTATAGTGGATTTTCATATAGAAGAAATGGTTGAAGGAAAAAGCATTTCTCTAAAAATTATCGCCTATAAATGTAAGGAAGCTCAGGTGCTCATAGTTTTCAACTCAGCTTTTGTGATTTGTAACTCTCTTCCTTCAGAAAAACAGAAAAAGTAGGAGCTGCTATTAGTAACAGAAAAATTCTGTGCTGAAAATAAAATATGTATAATAATTAAATCTATACTTTGTGCCACTTTTCCATATGTGTAGTGACTTTTTTGTCAGGATCAACATTTGTTTCTTATACAAAATATGTTGAATATGATTTCAAAATTATGTGGGAAAATGAATTAAGGTCCAATTACAGATTATCCATTTCTAACAACATCCTTTCTTTTCTCAGAATGAGTTTAAACCAGATAAAATTAAAAGAAAGGGGAAACACGTTTGAGATTTTAGACCAAAATTGAATTAGCTAATGTTTGCACTTATTTCAGGTCTTATTTTCATAAGGTGTTGGGGTATTTTTGGTTCAGCCCCTTAGCCTGACCCAACTAACCAAGTTTGAGGGAAAGCAGATGACACTTGTGAAAGCAAAGCTGTTAGGATTAATCTGTAACTAGCTTTGGGCTCTTGAGTTTGCCCTGCAGCACTGGGACACTGCTCAAATAAATGCCCCTCTCTGCTACACCAGAGCTGACAGGAAAATCGGTTTACACTTCTATAAGCTCACAAGATCCCAGCTCCTTCCTTTTCTCTAATAGTTCTTCAGATTGCTAATCACTCAGTCGTGTCCGACTCTTTGTCAGCCCATGGACTGTAGCCCACCAGGTGCCTCTGTCCATGGAATTCTCTAGGCAAGAACACTGGAGTGGATCACCATTCCCTTCTCCAGGGAGTCTTCCCGACCCAGGGATTGAACCTGGGTCTCCCACATTGCAGACAGACTCTTTATTGACTGAGCCACCAATTCTTCAGATTATCATAGAAATATTTTTATCTTGATATTCAGCAGTTGCCAGGCATCGTGTTTCAACAAACCTTTTATATAATTTAGCAGTAGTAGTACTAGTGGTAGTGTTAGTCACTCAGTCATGTCCAACTCTTTGCGATCCCATAGACTGTAACCTGCCAGGTTCCTCTGTCTTTGGGATTCTCCAGGCAAGAATACTGGAGTGGACTGCAATTCCCTTTTCCAGAGGATCTTCCTGATCAGGATCCTAAATTCTAAGTACAAGTGCTTCTCAGGTGGCTCAGTGGAGAAGAACCTGCCTGCCAATGCAGGAGACTTTACAGATGGGTTCAATTCCTGGGTGAGAAGATCCCCTGGAGATGTAAATGGAAACCCACTCCATCACTCTTGCATGGAAAATTCCATAGAAAGAGGAGCCTGATAGGCTACAGTTCATGGGGTGACCAAGAGTCAGACATGACTGAGCAACTGAGCATGCATGCACAGCCAATTCCAAGTAGGCTACCACCAAAAGTTTTCATTTGCTAAAGTGACATTAGCAAGCCAGCTAATATTTGAAAAAGTAAAAAGAAGAAAGTGACTTTGTGGATCTAATCATGTGTTAACATTAAAGGACGATTTTAGGAAGACATCTGGCAGGATTACTGAGGCATGGTAAAAGTCAGAAAGTTTTATCTAAAAATTGATTCAACTAGCTAGCTAGTTCAGTTGGGTAGAGCATGGGTACTCTAGAAATAGAAACTGTTTACTTTTTGGGTCTTTGTCTTTTTCTCTGTCTTGCTTAAAATAGGTACACTATTATGTAATGTACAAAGAATCCATAATTTTTTATTTAGTTTACAATTGATGCTTTTGAACTGTGGTGTTGGAGAAGATTCTTGAGAGTCCCTTGGACTGCAAGGAGATCCAACCAGTCCATTCTGAAGGAGATCAGCCCTGGGTGTTCTTTGGAAGGAATGATGCTAAGGCTGAAACTCCAGTACTTTGGCCACCTCATGGGATGAGTTGACTCATTGGAAAAGACTCTGATGCTGGGAGGGATTGGGGGCAGGAGGAGAAGGGGACGACAGAGGATGAGATGGCTGGATGGCATCACTGACTCGATGGACGTGAGTCTGAGTGAACTCCGGGAGCTGGTGATGGACAGGGAGGCCTGGCGTGATGCGATTCATGGGGTCACAAAGAGTCGGACAAGACTGAGCGACTGAACTGAACTGAACTGAGTATTTCAGCTAAGGTCTTGCTTTTTATTTTCATTTTTAAATTGAGATATAATTGATGTATAACATTAAAACACATTTTTTAATGAGCAGTCTGATCACTCTTATGTAACCTTATTTACCTATTTATTTCTTCCTTCACATTTGTCATTTGCTAGGCATTAGAGAATGCTCCTAAACAATGGCATTGCTACTAAGTGACCTATTCATCTTCCTGTTCTCCCCACAGGCCTGCCTTAGATAAATTCAGCAAATTGACAGCTCACACAGTCCTTGTATGAAATAATATGCTTCCTTGCTTACTAATTCCATTTCCTTAAATCTGTTCCTTCAAATTCTGCAAACAAAATAAAAGTGATAAAACTTTTTAAATCTTCATATCTTTGGCATGATAATCTTGCTCTATTCACTTCCACAATATTCCCAGAATGGTAGATGAATCCCAGAGTGGCCCTGAGTAGTAAATGCCCCTGCTGTCATAAGTGCTCAGCTTTCAAGGCTCACTGTTTATGAGACAGGAGGAGTTTATTGCTTTATGCATTGTCTCCAGCCATGGGATTTTTGCTTACACTTTTGACTGGTTTGAAAATGAGTCTTGGCTCTTCATAACCACAGGTGGGCACTTCTCTCAACAATAGGATGATATACATAACATGAAAAGAGGATAAAAGACTTATGCCAAGACATTAACTTGGTTTTATTACTAGCCTCAGAATAAAATGTTTTTTTTTTTTTTTAATTGAAATAGTAAATATGAGATGTAATAAGAAAACGTATTTGGATACATGAATGAAAAATTATAAATATTTTACAGGAACATAAAATATATATTTTAAAACTTTTCCAACATATGCCTATTTGAATGCATTTTATTTTGTTTTAAGAATTATTAGTTATTTAGAAGCTAGTGTATCCCTGTGATCAATGGATTTCAATACATATACAAATGAATATTTTATCAGGCTGAATTTATTAAATAAGTTCTCTAAGTCACATACTCCTTGGAAGGAAAGTTATGACCAACCTAGACAGCATATTAAAAAGCAGAGACATTACTTTGCCAACAAAGGTCCATCTAGTCAAGGCTATGGTTTTTCCAGTGGTCAGGTATGGATGTGAGAGTTGGACTATAAAGAAAGCTGAGTGCCAAAGAATTGATGCTTTTGAACTGTGCTGTTGGAGAAGACTTTTGAGGGTCCCTTGGACTGCAAGGAGATCCAACCAGTCCATGCTAAA
Source organism: Bos mutus (assembly GCF_027580195.1). NCBI lineage: Eukaryota > Metazoa > Chordata > Mammalia > Artiodactyla > Bovidae > Bos > Bos mutus. The sequence goes on along the minus strand of NC_091642.1, from coordinate 45,109,825 downwards.
GGAGATCAGTTCTGGGTGTTCATTGGAAGGACTGATGCTAAAGCTGAAACTCCAATTATTTAGCCACCTGATGTGAAGAGCTGACTCATTTGAAAAGACCCTGATGCTGGGAAAGATTGAGGGCAGGAGGAGAAGGGGACGACAGATGAGATGGTTGGATGGCATCACTGACTAGATGGACATGGGTTTGGGTGGACTCCAGGAGTTGGTGGTGGATAGGGAGGCCTGGCATTCTGTGGTTCATGGGGTTGCAAAGAGTCGGACATGACTGAGCGACTGAACTGAAGTCAGATTGGGTAACTGTGATGTTATCTGTTATTGTTGACATAGAGTTTGGTTTGTTTGTTTATAGTCTTATTTGAAGAGTCTAAAATCAGATATTTTATTATTATTTATGACATTATTTATTATTATTTATGACTAAGAATTATTGAGGAAGGAAGTTTTCAATTTTCAAGCAGTTGTAGGTTTGACTTTTTTACATTGAGTATTTAGTATCATTTTTATTGTTAGAAAACATGAATGATTTAGTATTAAATTAAAGGGATTAATTATACATCTGTGTCTCTTTTGCTATCTCGCATACAGGGTTGTCATTACCATCTTTCTAAATTCCATATATATGCATTAGTATACTGTATTGGTGTTTTTCTTTCTGGCTTACTTCTTTCTGTATAATTGGCTCCAGTTTCATCCACCTCATTAGAACTGATTCAAATGTATTCTTTTTAATGGCTGAGTAATACTCCATTGTTTATATGTACCGCACTTTCTTATCCAGGCTGGTACACTGGGATGACCCAGAGGGATGGTATGGGGAGGGAGGTGGGGGTGGGTTTCAGGATGGGGAACATGTGTATACCCGTGGCGGATGCATGTGGATGTATGGGAAAACCAATACAATATTGTAAAGTTAAAAAAAAAAAAAATTGTAAAAAAATAAATAAATAAATAAAATGTAAAAAAAAAAAAAAAAACACAGCAAAAAAAAATTAAAGGGATTAATTAAGTTAAATTAAGTATTAAAGGGAGTATTATTCAAAGTTGCTTTATTTCTATTTTTTAGTCTGTTTAATCTATCAAAAGATGAGAGAACAAATTTTAAGTTTTATTATTTTTCTCTATGTTTCAAATATTTTGAAGTGTTATTATTTATTAATTTATCCACTTATTCCTGTAGCCATGAACATTTTATTAAACATAAAATTATACCTAGCTTTTTTAAGGGAAAAAAAAAAACCTGGGGATAGAACTTCCTGCTTCATGGGGTATTTTTTCTTAAATAAGGGGAAATAAGGGAGAAACAAGGGAAAATAAATAAATGGATAATTCTTTCAAGCACTGAGACATGCTACGGAGGAAAATAAAGCACAGATAGGGAAAAAAGGAATTGAACATTGCCATTTAAAATCAGATAGTCAAGAAAATACCAGCAAAAATCTTTCTATTTCAGTAGACTCTTGAAGTAGGGGAAGAAGCAGAATTCAGAAATCTCAGTCATGAGGTTGCAAGCGAAAGGAAAACAAAGACAAAGCCCCAAAGTAGAGCTTTTTCTTGGAGCACTGAAGAAGTAGCAGAAACTGTGTGCCTAGAGCACTGCGGGAAAGGTGAACAGTGGCAGGAGAGGGTGTGAAAAAGAGGTCATGGAACACTTAGGGGAAGGCAAGAAAGGCAGTGGTTCTAATGCGCTACTCCTCAACCATAAAAAAAGAATCAAATCCTGCTATTTACAGTAACATGGATGGACCTTGAAAGTATTGCTATGCTAGGCTAAGTCATTTCAGTCGTGTCCGACTCTGTGCGACCACATAGACGGCAGCCCACCAGGCTCCACCATCCCCGGGATTCTCCAGGCAAGAACACTGGAGTGGGTTGCCATTTCCTTCTCCAATGCATGAGAGTCAAGAGTGAAAGTGAAGTCGCTCAGTTGTGTCCGACCCTCAGCGACCCCATGGACTACAGCCTTCCAGGCTCCTCCATCCATGGGATTTTCCAGGCAAGAGTACTGGAGTGGGGTGCCATTGCCTTCTCCGCCTTTAAAGTATTATGTGAAGGTAAATCAGATAGAGAACGAAAAATACCTTATGATTTCACACATATGTGGAATCTAAAAATAAAACAAATGAACAAACAAAAAACAAACTGAGAACAGATTAGTGGTGGTTGTTCTTTGATTGTCCAGTCGTGTCCAGCTCTTTGCAACCCCATGGCCTGCAGCACGCCAGGCCTTCCTGTCCCTCACCATCTCCTGGAGTTAGCCCAAGTTCATGTTCATTGTATCAGTAATGGTGTCCAGCATCTCATCCTCTGACATCCTCTTTTCTTTCTGCTATCAATGTTTCCCAGCATAAGGAACTTTTCCAATGAGTCATTTGTTCGCATCAGATGACCAAAATACTGGAGCTTCCACTTCAGCATCAGTCCTTCCAGTGAACATTCAGGGTTTATCTCCCTTAAAATTGACTGGTTTGATCTGCTTGCTGTCCAAGGGACTCTTAGGAGTCTTCTCCAGGACCACAGTTCAAAGGCAACAATTATTTGGCATTCCACCTTCTTTATAGTCCAGCTCTCACAATCATGCATAACCACTGGGAAGACCATAGCCTTAACTATACAGACCTTTATTGGCAGAGTATTTTCTCTGCTTTTCAACACACTATCTAGGTTTGCCATTGCTTTAGATTAGTGATCACCCAAGGGGAAATGAAGAAGGGTGGGTGAATTGGGTGAAGGAGATGATGTATGGCAACTACATTTGTAGTGATGATCACTCTGTAGTGTACATAGATGTCAAATCATAATGCTGTACTCCTGAAACTTATTTTTTAAGAAAGATAAAAATTAAAATTGTCAAACAATATCAGCTCACAAGAACTATTGCAATACAAGCCAATGATTGTTTAAAAGCTTGCTGCTTGCAAAGAAATGCATTTTATATACATTATGCTATTTACCTCTTTCAAGCACCTGTAAAGACAATACTTTAATTTTTACAACATCACATTATTAGTAAAAACTAAATTGGTGTAATCTTGGTCTCACTGTGAAAAGTTTCTGTGCATTTGCTGCTTGCTTGAGTTTTAGTTTGCTGTTCAATAATTAGTAAGTATACATCACTAATAATATGTGATGTATTTAGTTAAAGACACCATCAGCATCTCCTGAGTAATACAAATTGCAAACTCCATCTAAAATCTACTTTCTGGGAATTGCTTTAGCTACAACTTCAGGAAAAGAGTATAGAAAGTTCCCTAGGATATTCTAATGTTCCATCAAATTTGAGAACCACAATGGCAACCCACTCCAGTATTTTTGCCTGGAGAATCCCATGGACAAAGGAGCCTGGTGGGCTACAGTCCATGGGGTCACAAAGAGTCGGACATTACTGAGTGAGTAACACACACACACACACAAACCAGATTAAAAACTTTTCTTCAGTAGGAAAAAAGTATCAATTTCAGAAAAAATAGATAATAGCATAATACTCAGAGAAGAACTAACTATACAACTAAAATGGTGAAATCAGAAAAGATTTATGAATTTGCAACCTATGATTTATAAAATGTGAAGTTTTAAATAAGGACTAGTTTGCATATTTGCTCTACAGCTGATCTTTGAACAATGTTGTGGTTAGGGGTGCCCATCCCTGCACAGTCGAAAATCTGCATATAACTTTACAATTGGCCCTCAATATTCATGGCTCTACCTCTCTAGATTCAGTCAACCACAGACCGGGTGGTACTTCAGTATACACTTATGTTTTAAAATCCAAATATAAATGGAGCTTTGGAACACAAAACTGTGTTGTTCAACTATTAGCTATAACTTGAGACATATCAATTTAACTCATTCAGTATACTATGTAAGGTTCTCATTATAGACTGTGTCTAATGATGCTCAACTAATACTTCATGGTTATTAAAGTTTCAAGTTAAAGAATTCCTTCAAGGATTAGTTTTGTTGTCAAACCAGATTAACCAAATTATTAGCTGTAACAAGATAATGGCATCCAGATTGGACAGATACAGTTATCAGGACATTTAACAGATGCTAATTTATCAAGAAAAGTTTGTTACAGTCTATGTATATGATCAGAGAAGGCAATGGCACCCCACTCCAGTACTCTTGCCTGGAAAATACCATGGATGGAGGAGCCTGGTGGGCTGCAGTCCATGGGGTCGCTAGGAGTCAGACACAACTGAGCGACTTCCCTTTCACTTTTCACTTTCATGCATTGGAGAAGGAAATGGCAACCCACTCCAGTGTTCTTGCCTGGAGAATCCCAGGGACGGGGGAACCTGGTGGGCTGCCATCTATGGGGTCGCACAGAGTCGGACATGACTGAAGTGACTTAGCAGCAGCAGCAGCATGTATATGATAATCTTTAAATAGATCTAAATAATTCTTCTATCGAATCATGAATGTGAAGAACTCAGAAAAGAATTCCTCATGTCTCAAATTCTTCAAAAGGGACATTTTCTTAAAATATGAATACCAAAATGTAGGCATGATTTCTGTGGTACTCATGAGGTAGAAATTATTAGGCAGTCAGTGTAGGACTCTGAGACTTTAGTCTTGTTTTCATTAGCATCTCACTCTATTAACCTAAAGCTATACCCTTTGCCCTGAATTCCTCAAATGTGTCCTTGGTCTGACAAATTATCAGCACTCAGATCCAGGGATGGGCAGTAATTAACATCTGTTCCATATGCCTAGGGGAGAAACAACAGGTGATAATTAATCTTAAACTCACACATCTGGTCCACTGTAAAATGGCCAGGGGGCATGACAAAGGGTGGCAACTTAACTTGAGAATCAAGAGAAACCAGAAGATGCTAAGGGTCTTGATCTTTAAAATGATTGGCTAAAAATAACATATTTTAAGGACAGGAGGCAGTCAAAAATGTACAGATTAAAGATATAAAACTGCTGTAAGTCTCTCCTTTGGGGGACTCTTTACCCCCTTTCAGTGCTTTCAATGCTGAGAGGTTTATACTTTCCTTCTCTTTAATAAATTCTATTCCCTTACTACCATGAGTGTTTGTGTGCTTGTGAAGTTCATTCTGTTAGGTAGGTAGAATAGGGAAAAGGAGTCCAAAATGGCGGTGGCTAAAAGACAAGGAAGGTCGAAGGACCAGAGTGAAGACTTCAGGCAGAACAAACAGAACAAACAGCACTCCTGGCTAAGCCCAATTTGCATAGGGCAGGCCCAGATGGAGGAAAAAACATATAAAAGGAGGAGCCAAAGGGCTTTCTCTCAGACTCTCTCTCCCGCGTGCATGCACGCGCTCTCTCTCTCTCTTTCTCTCTCTCTCTTTCTCCCTCTCTCTCTCTCTCTCTTTCTCCCTCTCTCTTTCTCCCTCCCCACACACTCCTCCACTCTCTTCTCTTCGAGTCTTGGATTCTCCTGCTATCTTATAAATAAAAATGGAGCTGTAACACTGATTTGCCTAAGAGCTGTAGCACGGTTTGTCCAAGACCCAAGAGCTGTGACGCGCCGAGGGCTTTAATGTCCGTCGCTCCAAATCTTTGTTGTGATGAGACAAAGAACCGAGGAACATACACTCGTGTGACAATTCTTTGGTTCCACGAACAAGAACTTAGATTCTCCTTTCATTCATTAGGACTAATTATGAATATTTTTATTTTCTCCTCATGAGCATATACCAGAATTAAACTTTCTTTGTTCACTTGAATTTTGACACAGCCATGCAACTCTCTTTGGCCAATGAAAACGTGAACAGTAGTGTCTTGCATCACTACCAAAAAAGAAGCCTTAAGAGATAGCACATTTATACTACATTGTCTTTGGCTCCAACATAATTTGAAATGTCTCAGATGATTATTATACTACCCTAAGTGTTTCCTAACTTATAGTGACCCATTTGCATATCAAAAGGTCTCATGCCTTTCCTTAAAATATATGTCAACACCAAAAGGACCAAAATGGTCCTTTTCAAATTCAACTTAATTTGAAACTAATGGAAAAAATAACAACTATTTTTACAACAATCTACTAAGAAAACTCAGCTAGAGTGAGTTGCCATGTCCTTCTCCAGAGGGCATGGAGAATTCCTGGAGAATTCCATGGACCAAGGAACCTGGCAGGCTACAAATAGGGTCTCAAAAACTTGGACATGACTGAAGCAACTAGCACTTATGCACGAGAAAACTCCAGTTTATATAAATGTGTAATTCCCTAACAATTGTGGGGTGAAATATCCAGAAGAAAAAATGCAACTTTTTGTAGTGAATGTTAGAGTTATGCAAAAGTAACAGAGCAGAATTTAGCCTTGTTAACAACACAAAGCAATGGCCTTAAGGCTTTCTGAAAAGAAAGGGCAAAACTCTTCAGGCTGCAATCAATAGACAGTGTCAGCCAAGATGCTGTTTAGTGCCTTAAGTTTAAAAGACAAATTGCTCTTTTATTGACAGCCAGTCTGCTGTGACCTGTCTGAAAGACTTAAAGGAACCAGTGGGGCTTCAAAATTAGCAGCAAAACAAATTCATCTCAAAAGAAAAACATGCAAAATCACAAATATTTTTCTTAAAAAAATAGTTATAAAAATGCCTGATGATCAACACTCTCTTCAAAACAAGTTAATTCCAAAATTATGAAACTCTGAAGACTAGTCTGGAAGGGTCACAGCAGCTGTTTTTTCTTCCCAAGGATTATTTTGATTTAAGATTAATTTTCACAGCAACTTGCCTCACCTTCTTTAAGCTGAAATTTCTCATCTTTAGAAGCATTTCACTGTTGATTTTTGAAGTTGTAGATATATGGAGTTTGCTCACAATGGCATTAGCATTAAGAATTCAAATATCCATTTTTTAAAATTCAGGTCAGGTAGGGACTTCCCTGGCAGTCTAGTGGTTAAGACTCCATGCTCCCCACGCAGGGGGTACAGGTTCTATACTGGTACTAAGATCTTGTATGCATTGAAATCATACGACAGCACTGTGAATGCTGGTACATAATATTCCTCTGTTCTGTTTCCAAATTCAAGAGAAATGCATTCCATCTTAATTCATAATTTCATATTTCAGGCTTTGATATAAAATACAACTGGTCTTTGACATAAGTCATTCCTGTTTAGGGCCATAACCACTAGTATCACCTGGCTTTCATTTTTCAGGTCACATTTTTCCGACATAAAAGATTTATGGTCAAACTCCACAAAGAAAGAGGAAGTTTTTTATGTTTTTATAAGCCATGATCTTGACCAGTGCAAAATATTCAATTAATTAGACAAAAAATGCCCTCTTCTATTTTTTAGTCAAAAGAATTTTGTGACTTTCCATTAATATGTATATTATGTAAACTATATTTTATGGCAATACCATACTAATGAGACTGAAAGTCTGATATGAAGTATGACAACAAAGCCCCCAAATCCCTACTTTCTTTTTTTTTTTTAATTTTCTTTTTTGTTATTATTTTATTTTATTTTAAAACTTTACACTATTGTATTGGTTTTGCCAAATATCGAAATGAATCCGCCATGGGTATACATGTGTTCCCCATCCTGAACCCTCCTCCCTCGTCCCTCCCCATACCATCCCTCTGGGTCCTCACAGTGCACCAGCCCCAAGCATCCAGTATCGTGCATAGAACCTGGACTGGCGAGTCATTCCATATATGATATTATACGTATTTCAATGCCATTCTCCCTACTTTCTTTTGATTAAACAGAATGAGTAGTACACTACACCTACTTTTCCAGTCTACAAGCAAATTAATGGACACACTTTCTACAGAAGGCAAATTCCTCTTTCTAAAGCCATAGACATGAGAAAATGGATGATGGTGATGATAAAGAAGTAGGAGGGGAAGGAGGAGGAAGATAGATATATAGATAGATATTAGATAGATGATAGATAAATAGAGTAGCTAGATGGGTAGCTAGATAGATGATAGATAGATAATTAGATAGATGTGAGTAACCAATTACAGAATGCAACTCTCCTGAACTGCTCATTTTTTAGAGAAAGGGTATGATGGATGATATATTTCTTTGGCAATGTTTTTACCAAAGAAATAAATTCTGAAATAATAGTATTCTCTCAAAAGAAACTGAATGAGACGGCATAGCATAATATTTACACATTTAATAAATATTACACAAATGCTTCATGTATAAGAGGGAAATGCATACATCTAGACTTACAACTCCGGATTCTAATCCTAGCCTCTGTCCTATTTAGCCATGTCACTTACAGGTAAACACTAAACCTACATAAGCCTTAGTGAAATTATTAATAATTATGCTACATAGCTGAGCTTGGAACAAGTAGGAATTCAATAAATGTTAGTTTCTAGGGTGGATTTTACTAGTGCTGGCCAATATCCAGGTTATTTTTCTTCCTGAAACATACAAGGTTATACTTTCCACCCTCTTACAGTTACTCATCACCATGTGACCAGTTCTAATCAAGGTACTATGAGCCAAAGTGCTAGTAAAGGTAAAAAAAAAAAAAAAGGAGACCTCATATTTCACATAGTGAAACTACAAAACCAAGTAATTATCATCACTCTAGTTTCCTGAAGTAACCATATTTAACAGAGCTACACTCCAAACAAAACCAATATAAATAAGAAATAAATGTTTATTGTGTTAATCCAGAAGCTGGTATAGTAGTAGGTTGCTATCATGAATTAAAAAACTAAAATATGTAGTATTGGATAAGACATTAGATGGAAGATAGGAAAAAAATACTATAATTGGAGAATGCAATATGGAAATTGTCACCATAGGTGAACTGGTAAGCACAGGTTGAAGCTAGTGAACTTGACCTTTTAGGAAAAGAGAATAGAAAGCAAAACGATAGCGTACTGATACCTGGCATGCAGTATCATATCATACAGTATCTGACTGATACTGGCAGCATTTAGAAAGATACTAAAAGAAATGGATGAGCTCAGGAATGAATTATAGGCATAAATAAATGCGAATAGAGAGGTATACAGTGTATTTGTATAGTCCACTTGATCAGAAATCAAATGTTTTCAGAATTGGCTGAAAAGTAATTGCAAATTTCCTATTTACATCTCTTTACTTCCATTTCTTTTCAATAATTTCAGTAATAGAATATTACCTATTTTATTGCTAAAAGATAAATTTTCTCAGATGATTTGTTTGTGTTCTAAGAAATCCACTGCTAAAACTCCTTTAAAAAAAATTGTATCTGTGTAGGGTAAGAACATAAGTTCTGATGTTAGAAAATTCCCAGTTTCAAATAATTTTTGACAGTGTGTGAGATCTTGAGCATGTAATATATTATCCTTAAGCGTCAATTTTATCAGCTACAGAATAAGGATGATACTTAAAACACACTTCTGGGTTTATTATGAGGAATAAATATATAGCCACAAAACGCCTGGCATGGGCACATAATAAATATTCAGTACACAATATATATTACTATCTTTATGCTGGGATTTACTTTTCATTGTAAACTTAAAAGTCTTACTGTGTACAACAATGCAGCTAAAGAATCATGTCATGTTGCCATATTTACCTGAACTACAGATCACATAACACTGCAAAATTTTCCTTTAAATCTTCTCACAAATGATAAAAGTAATTTTATTTGAACTACCTAGGATTTAATCTCATTTTTAATGTATGAAAAAGGAATTAATAAAATTGAGAACTAACATATTTTCTCTTTTTGAACAGAATACAAACTAATGCTTGTCTTCCATTTTATTAATATTAAACATCATCATGCAATAGGCATGTACTTAAATCTTATCAGCTCGTTTTCCTTCCTCCTTGACTTATTTTGACAGTTAAAGTACAGTCACTGGCAAAATTTGTGTTGTCAAATTAACGCTTAAGTTTCTCATTTTGGAAAGAACCAGAAATACACCTCAAGTGTTTTGGAGTCATCTGGAATCCACTGAGGAGGAAGCAGACCTCAGAGATAGGAAGGAAATATTGATGTGATTCAGTGAAGGTTATGCTTGGTGGAAAGATGAAATGTGCTTGCTGCTTCAAGGAGCCAGTTAAATGTATCAGTCTAGATGGATGTGAACGAGCTCTAAAAAGGTTTTCTTAAACTTTTACCCCTTGCATAGTTTGTTGCTGCTTTCTTTTCTGACTATAATCTTACCAGGTACAATGTTCAGAAGGCAGAATTATATTTTGTAAACATGTAGTATAAATGTCAGACTTTATAAAAGATTATATAGATGCCTTAGATAAATGGGAAAGTAGGGATTACCTCGAACCAACCAGTCAATGCATCAAGAGTAAGTAATCAATCCAGATATAATCAATCTAGAAACTAGAACATTGGACAAAAAATTACAGATTTGGGAAACATATCTCTTAGATGAGAAAGAACATTTCCCCATGATAAGTAATATCTTTACCATGCTTACTGGCTATATAAGAAATTATTAGTTTTATTTTTCAGAGGAAGAGTCGCACAGGTATAAGTTGTATATTCTAGTTCTTGGAATATATATTTTTTTTTTCAGTTTCTCATCCTCTGACATTTACTAGTGCATCATGCAATCTCCAAAATTCAGGGTTCCCATTTTCAAGGCACTGTCTAGCAAATATTAAGGGAAAATACCAAAGTCAAGTATATATTAATTAGTTGCATCTTATTTTGAGTTAGAACACCAAAGTCTTTTATATAAAAATTAGGTAATATTAAGAGCCACTTTCTACAACAAGAAGTTTTAGCATTTGCATGTAAACTATTCTTTTTGCTATCCACAAAATAGTCCTAATTTTTTCATAGAAATAAAAGTTGGAAGGGACTCCTCCCACACTGTTGGTGGGGATGTAAATTGGTACAGCCACTACAGAGAACAGCATGGAGGTTTCTTTTTTTTTTTTTTGATCAATTTTTTAATCTCCTCCAGCCAAAGGGACAATGATACTGCAAATCAAATCTATGGTCTAAATCTGCAAATTTTGGAATTATAAATAAATTTTTGATTTTTTAGGTTTTCTAGTCTCTTGTGTGTGATTTTTTTATTTTATTTTATTTTTAAACTTTACGTAATTGTATTAGTTTTGCCAAATATCAAAATGAATCTGCCACAAGTATACATGTGTTCCCCATCCTCAACCCTCCTCCCTCCTCCCTCCCCGGAGGTTTCTTAAAAAAAAAAAAAGAAAAGCTATCATATGACCCTGTAATCCCATTCATGGGCACACATCCAGAGAGAAACATGATCCAAAAAGATCCATGCATCCCAATGTTCAATGTAGCACTGTTTACAATATCTAAGACATGGAAATAACCTAAATGACCATCAAAAGAGAAGCAAAAAAGATGTACAATGGAATGTTACTCAGCCATTAAAAAGAAAGAAATAATGCCTTTAAGTCAGACAGAGAAGGAGAAATATCATGTGATATCCCTGAGATCTAAAAATAAATGATACAAATTAACTAACTTACAAAACAGACAGACTCACAGACTTAGAGAATGAACTTATGGTTTCCAGAGGGAAGGATGGAGGAAAGGGATAGTTAGGGGTTTGGGATGGACACGTAGACACTGCTGTATTTAAAATGGATAGCCAACAAGGACCTAGTGTATAGCGCATTGGAACTCTGCTCAGTGTTATTCAAAGCCTGGTTGGGAGGGGAGTTTGGGAGAAAACGGATTCATTTATATGTATTGTTGAGTCCTGTCACTGTTCACCTGAAAGTATCACAAGATTTTTAATCAGCTATACCCCAGTACAAAGAAAAAGTTAAAAAAAGCAAGTTGAAGATGCAACAGATTGAAAAACACAGACTGTGTAGTTGCAATACACATCTAGGCCTGTAAGCAACTCTGGCCTGGAGTCTTTTGTTCCTCTATCCAGAAAGCATAATAGATGAGAAATTGATTAAATCACAGTAAAAGTTTAAGATTTGAGGATTTTTATGCTTTTTACTTTATTATCTTCATTTCTCTAACACTCTGAGTCACTGCCCCCCATCCCCCCCCCAAAGAAAACAATTTCCTCATAATATTGGCTATTAGATTTCTTGTTGCATGTGTGTTAGTCTTTCAGTCATGTCCAACTCTTTGTGACCCCGTAGATTGTAGACCACTGGGCTCCAGGCAGGAATACTGGAGTGGGCTGCATTTCCTTCTCTAAGGGGATTTTCCCCACCCAGGACTGAACCTAGGATCCTTGTGTCTCCTGCATCAGCAGACAGATTCTTTATCCCTCATGTCACCTGGGAAGCCCCTGATTTCCGTTTTTGTTTTTGTTTTTAATTAATTTTATTTTATTTTTAAACTTTACAATATTGTATTGGTTCTGCCATATATTGAAATGAATCTGCCACAGGCATACACGTGTTCCCCATCCTGAGCCCTCCTCCCACCTCCCTCCCCACACCATCCCTCTGGGTCGTCCCAGTGCACCGGCCCCAAGCATCCAGTATCGTGCATAGAACCTGGACTGGTGACTCGTTTCATATATGATATTATACATATTTCAATGCCATTCTCCCAAATCATCTCACCCTCTCCCTCTCCCACAGAGTCCAAAAGACTGTTCTATACATCAGTGTTTCTTCTGCTGTCTCGTACATAGGGTTATTGTTACCATCTTTCTAAATTCCATATATATGCGTTAGTATACTGTATTGGTGTTTTTCTTTCTGGCTTACTTCACTCTGTATAATAGGCTTCAGTTTCATCCACCTCATTAGAACTGATTCAATGTATTCTTTTTGATGGCTGAGTAATACTCCATTGTGTATATGTACCACTGCTTTCTTATCCATTCGTCTGCTGATGGACATCTAGGTTGCTTCCATGTCCTGGCTATTATAAACAGTGCTGCGATGAACATTGGGGTACACGTGTCTCTTTCCCTTCTGGTTTCCTCAGTGTGTATGCCCAGCAGTGGGATTGCTGGATCATAAGGCAGTTCTATTTCCAGTTTTTTAAGGAATCTCCACACTGTTCTCCATAGTGGCTGTACTAGTTTGCATTCCCAGCAACAGTGTAAGAGGGTTCCCTTTTAACTTGACCTATCTTAAAATGTTGCATGCTTCAAAGTTATGTCTCTTCTTTCTTTTTCAAAAATCCACCATTCCACAAAATAGTCTAATTTTGATATTAGAGAGAAAAATCTGATTAAACTAAGTCACTCTAAATAAAAACTTTTCTATGACACTTTATTTACCTAAATTTGCAGATCTTGCCAAATACATTCACTTTTTAATTGTAATGATTTTCAGATTATATAAATCTCAATGAGATATATCTATTTTTCTATTTATTCTATTTTTAAATCAGTTGTTTTCAAATATCTTTTTCAACTAAAAAAGTATTTTCTGGAAGATTACGGCTGGTTGTGTTATTGTAAGACTGCACCTATAATCACGGAAGTAAATAGACAAACAATTACTTCCAAACAATTTAGAGTAACAGAGATTACCTTTTCCCTCCTACCAAAAACAATCAAATAAATAGGTAAAATATATGCAATATTAATTTTCAAATCCTTGACATATGGCAAAAAAGACAGTGGGGTCTGAGCAACAAGAAATAATGAAATAATACTTATAATTGCTCTAGTTTACTGAATCAAGACATAGTAAAAGAGAGGTGAAGGGACCTAGGCAGAGAAAAGCAGACTCAGGTTGAGATGTTGTTGAGATTACAGGGTAACTGAAGCAGATAGAATTCCAAAAACAAAATACCAGAGAAGAAGAAGTTGGAAAGAGGGAGAATGTTGAATGTATACAGAGTATTTCCCTTGAGAATTCAGTTGAGTACTGAATAGAACATATGTGTAAGGAAACTACCAGAGATTGGAAAAAATCACCCATAGGATTAGAAGGAAAGGTATATAGTAGGAAAAGACGGCCAGGCACAGTACTTATTCCCACTGGTAAAGTTCATAATTCAAAGGAAATTAGAGTATGCAGAAGACTCTTTCCTAGTTAGTGGGGAAAGGTTAGCCCTCGAATAAATATTGTTCTGGTTCATTCTATCAAGACTCAAAAGATGAAGTAACTTTCCTTCAACCTATAACAAGTTTGAGAATACATATAGGAAAACAAAAATATCCAGCATTTAAAAAGGTGAAATTAATAATGCCTGGGATCCAATAAAAAAATTACCACGTATGAAAAGAAGCAAGAAAAAAAAATGACCCATAATAATCAAGGGAAAGTACATTAATCAATTATATATAAAAACCAATTAATCAACTTAATAAATAAGCTTTTCCATAATCCCAGATACTTAAGCTATAGATCTGCATACATCCTCGATTCCTCTCTTTCTCAAATAATCCACATCCAAGTTATTAGTAACTATTGCTGTTGCTTATTCCTTAAATACATATTCTGAATCTGTCTACCTCTCTGTATATAATCCACATATGCCTGTTCCAAGCCACCATTAGTATCTCCTGTCTTATTTTTTATTCATTTTTTATTTTTAATAGGAGAATAATTGCTTTACAATGTTATATTGGTTTCTGCCATACAACAGTGTGAATTAGCCATAAGTATAATCACAATCCTCTTCCTCTTCAGCCTCCCTGCCACATATCCCTTCATCCCCTTCCTCTAGGTCATCACAAAACACCAGACTGAGTTCCCTGTGTTATACAGCAACTTGCCTGTCTTCTTTCAATATCCTTCTAATGGTTCTCTTCAATTTAAGTCTGAATTTGGCAATAAGGAGTTCATGAGCTGAACCACAGTCAGCTCCCGGTCTTGTTTTTGCTGACTGTATAGAGCTTCTCCATCTTTGGCTGCAAAGAATAGAATCAATCTGATTTCGGTGTTGACCATCTGGTCATGTCCATGTGTAGAGTCTTCTCTTGTGTTGTTGGAAGAGGGTGTTTGCTATGACCAGTGCATTCTCTTGGCAAAACTCTATAAGCCTTTGCCCTGCTTCATTCCGTACTCCAAGGCCAAATTTGCCTGTTACTCCAGGTGTTTCTTGACTTCCCACCTTTGCATTCCAGTCCCCTATAATGAAAGGACATCTTTTTTGGGTGTTAGTTCTAAAAGGTCTTGTAGGTCTTCATAGAACTGTTCAACTTCAGCTTCTTCAGTGTTACTGGTTGGGGCATACACTTGGATTAATTGTGGTATTGAATGGTTTGCCTTGGAAACAAACAGAGATCATTCTGTCATTTTTGAGATTGTATCCAAGTACTGCATTTCAGACTCTTTTGTTGACCATGATGGCTACTCCATTTCTTCTAAGGGATTCCTGTCCACGGTAGTAGACACAATGGTCATCTGAGTTAAATTCACCCATTCCAGTCCATTTTAGTTCGCTGATTCCTAGAATGTTGACATTCATTCTTGCCATCTCCTGTTTGACCACTTCCAATTTGCTTTGATTGATGGACCTGACATTCCAGGTTCCTATGCAATATTGCTCTTTACAGCATCGGACCCTGCTTCTATCACCAGTCATATCCACGACTGGGTTTTGTTTTTGCTATGGCTCTATCTCTTCACTCTTTCTGGAGTTATTTCTCCACTGATGTCCAGTAGCATATTGGGCACCTACCGACCTGGGGAGTTCCTCTTTCAGTATCCTATTATTTTGCCTTTTCATACTGTTCATGAGTTTCTCAAGGCAAGAATACCTAAGTGGTTTACCATTCCCTTCTCCAGTGGACCACATTCTGTCAGACCTCTCCACCATGACCACACTAAACTGGAAAATTCTGAAAGAGATGGGAATACCAGACCATCTAACCTGCCTCTTGAGAAACCTATATGCAGGTCAGGAAGCAGCAGTTAGAACTGGACATGGAACAACAGACTGGTTCCACATAGGAAAAGGAGTACGTCAAGGCTGTATATTGTCACCCTGCTTATTGAACTTATATGCATAGTACATCATGAGAAACACTGGGCTGGAAGAAGCACAGGCTGGAATCAAAATTGCCAGGAGAAATATCAATAACCTAAGATATGCAGATGACACCACCGTTATGGCAGAAAGTGAAGAGGAACTAAAAAGCCTCTTGATGAAAGTGAAAGAGGAGAATGGAAAAGTTGGCTTAAAGCTCAACGTTCAGAAAATGAAGATCATGGCATCTTGTCAAATCAATTCATGGGAAATAGATGGGGAAACAGTGGAAACAGTGTCAGACTTTATTTTTGGGGGCTCCAAAATCACTGCAGATAGTGATTGCAGCCATGAAATTAAAAGATGCTTACTCCTTGGAAAGAAAGTTATGACCAACCTAGATAGCATATTCAAAAGCAGAGACATTACTTTGCTAGCAAAGGTCCGTTTAGTCAAGGGTATGGTTTTTCCAGTAGTCATGTATGGATGTGAGAGTTGGACTGTGAAGGGAGCTGAGCACCGAAGAACTGATGCTTTTGAACTGTGGTGTTGGAGAAGACTTTTGAGAGTCCCTTGGACTGCAAGGAGATCCAACCAGTCTGTTCTAAAGAACATCTGTCCTAGGTGTTCTTTGGAAGGAATGGTGCTAAAAATGAAACTCCAGTACTTTGGCCACCTCATGCGAAGAGTTGACTCATTGGAAAAGACTCTGATGCTGGGAGGGATTGGGGGCAGGAGGAGAAGGGGACAACAGAGGATAAGATGGCTGGATGGCATCACCAACTCGATAGACATGAGTTTGAGTGAACTCCGAGAGTTGGTGATTGACAGCGAGGCCTGGCGTGCTGCAGTTCATGGGGTCACAAAGACTCGGACATGACTGAGGGACTGAACTGAAGTGAACTGAATGGTTTTCTTCCTCCCTTTCACCAGGCTCTTTCTCCCTTCCTTGCCTTCTCATCATAGCACTTCTGGTATCTAAACTTTTTTTTTTAATTCTTTATTTTCTTTATAAAACTGTAGAAAGTTAGCCCATAAAGACAATAATCTTCGCCTGCTTTACTCACTGGTTTACATATTTCCAAAGCTTAGAACTCAACAAAAGTTGTTGAATAAATGAGTGACTGGTGAGCAATAAAGACGTCTGTCCTTGCATGCCATGATCTTCCTGGAAAACCAGATGATTAATATCCTTTGTTAGAAGACAGGGCTCTCACGGTGGCTCAGATGGTAAAGAATCTGCCTGCAGTGTGGGAGATCCGGGTTCAGTCCCTAAGTTGGGAAGATCTCCTGGAGAAGGAATGGCAACCCACTCCAGTATTCTTCCCTGAAGAATCCCATAGACAGAGGAGCCTGATGGGCTACAGTTCATAGAGTCACAAAGAGATGGACACGACTGAGTGACTACCAGTTTCACTTTCAGTAGACAAAACACCCAGCTTTCTGAGTTTCCATGGCACAACTTCCTGCTCTGTTCAGTTGCTTATTCTCCCCACTGGACCAAAAAATATCTTCCTTTCTCTACCTTGTCTCCTCCTCAAGCCGGTTCTGGCCTTTTTCTCCCCAGATAATTTTGGATAGTTAATTTAGCCCTTGCTGGATGAATATAGTTCCCAGAGTTGAATTTTTTCCTAGTTCTGTGATGGAATTCTCTAGCCTCAGCTCATTCTGGAGACCCTTTCTGAAAAATCATTTCACTCTCTGGAAGCTGGGATAGGATAAAATTACCTGCAATGAGAACTAGAAATGTGAGTTTTATTGTTCTTGTTATTATTACTGATATTTTAATTCCAACCTTTCTTCTCATACATGTCTATCTGCTATGGGACACAATAATGCACCTATTCAGGTCTTTATTTATTTCCGGGTCAGTTATAGGACGTGTTGGTAATCAAAGTCTTCCATTTACTTTAAATCAAAGGCAGGCTCTGACTTCAAAGAGTGGAATGGAATAGAGAGTTTGTCCCTTGGTCTCAATAAAAGTGGACATTAAAGGCTAATGTACATTTTTACGATTCCTGTGGGCCATGGGAAAGTGCAGATAGGAAATTAAAGGCCCCTCAGAGCAACACTGAGGAACCATATAGTCCAAGGGCAGGGTAGAGACATCGTTAATGTAGGAAATATTATTTCTAAATATGAACTAAAAGTATATAATCTCTTAAAATATTAATATTTGTCCTTGGGAAAAAAAAGGTAATTATTGAATAGGTCAGTATCTATTTTGTAGTAGTAAAAAACCAGCAAGCTGCTGCTCCCATGAGAAGGAACATTGTAAAGGAAACTTTAATTGAAAGAAAAGTACTTCTCTGGCCCATGGGAGTGGCACAGGATCCCACTTAGATCACTCACCAATCCTCCAAGATACTTGGAAACTAAGACCCAATCGATATTAGTGTTAGGTGTATCTTGTAAAGATGTCACCCACAGTGGAGGTTGGCACAGGGGGAAGGTGGAAGAATGGGAAACAAGCTCTCTCACTGTGGGAAAAGATGTGAGCTTTAGACAGAATGGCCTGATAAAAGGGCCTCTAAGAAAACCCATGCCAACTTGAAGTGAAGATCAGGTCATGATGAAGGGCTCTCCACTGGAGACCCTCATTTGGACCCTCAGAGGTCCAAGAAGAGACCAAGTTAAGCAGAATTTTAACCTTTAACTTCTTACAGTGTAATTTCCTTCATAAGTTGCTCAGAGCCTTCAATAAAGAAATGCACATATTAAAAGTTGAATGAATAAACCCTCTGACTACATACTAAATGCTATGATATTCCCAGTGGTCTCTTACAGTTGTGAGAACTGGACTGTAAAGAAGGTGGAGCACTAAAGAATTGATACCTTTGAACTGTGGTGCTGGAGAAGACTCCTGAGAGTCCCTTGGACAGCAAGGAGATCAAACTAGTCAATCTTTAGGGAAATCAATCATGAATACTCAGAGGAACTGAAGCTGAAGCTGAACTCCAGTATTTTGGTCATCTGTTGTGAACAAATGACTCATTGGAAAAGTCCCTGAGACTGGGAAAGATTGAGAAGAGAAGGAGAGGAGGGCTTCAGAGGATGAGGTGGCTGGATGGCATCTCTGATGCAATGGACATGAACTTGGGCAAACTTGGGGAAATGGTGAGGGTCAGGGAGGTCTTGCATGCTGTAGTCCATGAGGTCACAAAGAGTTGAACATGACTGGGCAACCGAACAACAACGTGCTAAATAGCTGTGTTAAATTAACAATTTATCCCAAGCCAAGCCTGAATATCACTAGCATATAATAAATATTTGAGATGTATTTAAAAAGCTGAAATGCATTCCAAAATTGTAGACCTACAACTCTATGATTTTTTAAAAGGGTAGTGTTGAGAACTTTTTGCTTACTATTTTGACTTTATAAAAAAATATAATGATCAACACTATTTCTTGCTAATTCCTCCTGCAGACACTACACTGAATATTTTTAATGCTAAATAGATGATAGCTGTAATTTATATCATTGAAGAAGTAAGATATATTTTGGTTTAGCTAAACCTCAATAGATTATAATCAAGAGTGATCCTGCCACAAATTTTTAAGTTTTCTTTTATCTCTAATAACCAGAGACAACTTTTCTTTAGACATGAAAATTTGGTTGACGGTAGTACTTCAATTTTGTTCCCTGAAGCAATCCCACAAACTAAAGCTCTGTATACAACTTGAGAAGACACTTTCTATTTACAGAGGTAGATATATTACTCTTCACTCTGATTTTTATTTCTGACATTTTAAAATGCATTTAGGCTGCATAACACAGTCATTTGAGGAAACTACCCTTAAATCTTTAATTTATAAATGTCATAATGAAGCTATACATTTGACTTTGATGATAGTAAAATTGCCCCTGAATTCCAAACTGCTTCTCAGATTTAATAGCATGTCTACTAATATTAGCATTTTTTGCCCTAAGCATAAGGCACAACATCACATAAGAAATGCCTGAGCATAGCAGATGAAAGTTTGACTTTGTGGTTCAATGTTTTCTGGTGAACAAATTTCTTTCTTTTAAGGAGTCCTTGATTGTCAATAAGAGTACTTTGGCCTTTCCAGGTGGCTCAGGAGTAAAGAATCTGCCTGCCAAAGCAGGAGATGCAAGTTTGATCCCTGGGTCTGCAAGATCCCATGAAGAAGGAAATGGCAACCTACTCTAGTATTCTTGCCTAGGAAATCCCATGGACAGAGGAGCCTGGAGAGCTACAGGCATTGGGGTCACAAAAGAGTCACACATTACAAGTCTACTTTGGTATACACATTACTTAGCGACTAAACAACCACAAGTCTACTTTGGTATTAATACACCATTTGTTCTATTTCTATTTCAGTAATTGTATTGGCAAAGCATTATATTCAAATCTTTTTTTTTTAAGGAATCTGTTGAACATGTAATCACCACTCTTTAGATATTTAAACATTTTGTATAAGTGCATGATAAAGAGTTTCCAGTTGTTTTTGCATATTGTACAAATTTCCATAGTTGAAGAGATGCAAAGTGAAAGTGAAAGTCACTCAGTCCTGTCCAACTCTTTGCAACCCCATGGACTATACATTTGATGCAATTCTCCAGACCAGAATACTGGAGTGGGTAGCCTTTCCCTTCTCCAGGGGATCTTCCCAGCCCAGGGACTGAACCCAGGTCTTCTGCATTGCAGGAGGATTCTTTACCAGCTGAGCCACAAGGGAAGCCCAAGAATACTGGATTGGGTAGCCTATCCCTTCTCCAGCAGATCTTCCTGACCCAGGAATTGAACTGGGGTCTCCTGCATTGCAGGCAGATTCTTTACCAACTGAGCTATGAGGGAAGCCCAAAGAAGATGAAAGTGGTCCATTTTCTCTTTGCTACAGTGAGTCATTCTGCAATATGTACCCTGCTGCAACTGCATTCTAAACACAAAATTGGGCATTGGTAGTATGGTATGCTATTGGTACTGTAGTATATGGTATGCTATTGGTAGTATGGTATGGTAGTATGGAAATATGGTATGCTTCCAAAATCACTGATAACATTCTGTGTTTGTTCTGTACTTGATGATATTTGCATGGAGTAGATATTCAGTTATTCAGCAACCAAAAGCCAGAAACAAAGGGCAAGTAGTTGACTTTGGCCCTCTATCATGAAATAAGTCAAAATCTGGTGCCTCCCCCTGTAACACTACCTTAGATGTTAGCCTTGTAGGTACTAAGAGACAAAGAAGCAAGAAAGGGAAGCATACTCCACTTCATCTCTTTGGCCACAGTGGAGAAAAGCACTTGCACAATGTGTAAATAGGCGCACAGAGAAACCAGACATTGATCACTGTCACCAGAGAGTGACCCATGACAAAAGTAATTACAACACTGCCTGGAGGGGCATTCCAGGCAGTAAGCATGAAACACTGAATGCATGAAAAACCTTTCGATTCGACTGAAGACTGGAGAAGGAGCTTCCTTTACAGGGAAGGAGAAAGGGCCAGCATATTAGTTTACTGTGACTATATTTGACTGAAATCCTAATGGTTTCATATAGTATATATAGAAATACACAAATAAACTAGTATAAAAAAGAAACAAAGCTGCTACTAATATCAAGCTTTTTTAACCTTTTTTTTACTTAGGTCTAGAAAGAAAAAAAAATCTGCCTACTTAATTGAAAGTCTATGATATCCTCTTATAATAGGAATTAAGTTTCTAGTGGTTAAATATCTTCTACCCTATATAACATGGCTGGGAGAAAAATAAGCAAGTCTTCAACAAGACACATAAATAAATGGAGGATAAAAATATCTAACCAACTATACCATTTATTTAAGGAATTAAAACTCACTTTTAAATGTTACACCCATTCCAGACACTCACTTTACATTTTATGCTTTCATAGGATTTGTGACAAGACTTTTTATGTGAATTTGTTACAACACACACACACTGTTTTAATAATATCATAGCTCACATCACTGAGAGTATCATAGCTCACAAATATTATTCATTTTTATGAGTTAACAGAAAGGATTAAATTTTCAAATCAGAGAGAATCAGATCCAAAATGACTGATGTCCTTATTAGAAAAGAAAGAGAGCAGCAGTAAAAAGGTCATGTGAACCCTCAGTGAGAACTCAATCATCTGCACAGAAAGAGAGAGATCTCAGGAGAAATCAAAGTATCAACACCTTAACATGTTATTTCTACCCTACAGAACTGTGAAACAATAAATTTCTATTGTTTAAGCAACTCAGTCTGCAGTATTATATTTTGCTATGGCATCTATTCAACAACACTGAAAGTATGTCCTAGACTGACCATGAGATCAGAAGTATCAATCTATTCTTTTTCTAGGCTCTTTTCCTGCAGGCTTTCAGGTTTGTATCTTGCCATGTTGTTTATGAATCAAGTGTTTGAAAATTATTTATATATCTTATATTATCTTATCATTTCTTGTAACACTGCCTCTACTTGAAAGCTAGCTACTTCATTTAATTTCTGCTGCTTAAACCAGATAATAAATTTCTGTTGCTAGTCTGAGATATTGTTGTATGGAAAGAAACCTCAGCAAACTAATAAACTCAATATCAAACTTTATTAATAATTTTAAGAATTTAAGAAGCAAGAAGTACAGGAAAAACAAAGTGAGGTCTATTATAATTTGCTTGGCTCCCCAGGGCTTCCTTCTTACATTAAGCATATACTTTCTGGCCAGAATCATAGATAAGGTCTTTAAGTTAGGTTGTGAGCTGTCTTACAAAACAAGGAGTGTTAAAATTATGAACCATCTGCATTTTATATCCCTAAGAGTTGTAAAGCTTATGTGTCATTCTTCAGGGAGGTATGGTACATAAATCTATACTTTGTAGGTTTGTTTACCATAAGGAAATGCAAAACACAGACATCCCACTCAAAGCACTTTATAGATAAGAATTCACCTCCTAGTAAATACTGGTATATTGCCCTAGAGGTCCAGTTATCATGTATACAAGAAGAGTATACTAATTATCTGCCTTGTTTCCATTTTTCTCTTGAAATATCTCAGTAATTTTGAGAGAAACAGACTACACAACAACTGCTTTAAATCTTTCTTTCCCATATTCAAATCCTAAAAGTTAATGCTGTTAAAATGCTGTACTCAGTATGCCAGTAAATTTGGAAAACTCAGCAGTAGTCACAGGACTGGAAAAGGTCAGTTTGATTCCAATCTCAAGGAGAGAAAATGCAAAAGAATGCTCAAACTACCACACAATTGCACTCATCTCACACTAGCAAAGTAATGCTCAAAATTCTCCAAGTAAGGCTTCAACAGTACATGAACCAAGAATGCCCAGATGTTCAAGCTGGATTTAGAGAAGGCAGAGGAGCCAGAGAACAAATTGCCAGCGTCCACAGGATCATAGAAAAAGCAAGAGAATTTCAGGATACTTCTCCTTCATTGACTATGCCAAAGCCTTTGACTGTGTGGATCACAACAAACTGTGGAGAATTCTTAAAGAGATGTGAATACCAGACCACCTGACCTGCTTCTTGAATAACCTGTATGCAGGTCAAGGAGTAACATTTAGAACCAGACATTGAACAATGGACTGGTTCGAAATTGGGAAAGGATACCCCAAGGCTGTATATTTTCATCCTGCTTATTTAACTTATATGCAGAGTACATCATGCAAAATGCTGGGCTGGATGAAGCATAAGCTAGAATCAAGATTACTGGGAGAAATATCAATAACCTCAGATACACAGATGTCACCACCCTTATGGCAGAAAGCGAAAAGGAACTAAAGAACCTCTTGATGATGGTGAAAGAAGAGAGTGAAAAAGCTGGCTTAAAACTCAACATTCAAAAACTAAGATCATGGCATTTGGTCCCATCACTTCATGGCAAATAGATGGAGAAACAACGGAAACAGTGACAGATTTTATTTTCTTGGGCCCCAAAATCACTGCAGATAGTGACTGCAGCAATGAAATTAAAAGATGCTTGCTTTTTTGAAGAAAAGCTATGACAAATCTAGATAGCATATTCAAAAGCAGAGACATTACTTTGCCAACAAAGGTCCATCTAGTCAAAGCTATGGTTTTTCCAGTAATCATGTATTGATGTAAGAGTTGGACCATAAAGCTGAATGCCGAAGAATTGATGACTTTGAACTGTGGTGTTGTAGAAGACTCTTGAGAGTCCCTTGGACTGCAAGGAGATCAAAACAGTCAATCCTAAAGGAAATCAATCCTAAATATTCATTGGAAAAACTGATGCTGAAGCTCCAATACATTGGCCACCTGATATGAAGTACTGACTCATAGAAACGACTCTGATTCTGGGGAAGATGGAAATCAGGGGGAGAAGGGGATGACAGAGGATAATATGGTTGGATGGCATCACCGACTCGATGGACATGAGTTTGAGCAAGCTCAAGGAGATGATGAAGTACAGGGAAGCCTGGCATGCTGCAGTCTGTGAGGTCACAAAGACTCGGACATGACTAAGCAATGAACAACAAATCCAATAAACTTTGGTAAATTTTCTTTGGATTTCATAAGCTTCTCTGAAGCTTTTGACCAAAGAAATTGCTAATTCTAGCTGAACTATAACTGAAGTAGAATAAACTTGAATTTAATTTCTCCTGTGATCATTTCTGAATCCTATTTATTATTTACATATACATTTTAGGTATTTTCACTATTTACATACTGAATACATATTCATTGAAAAATTAGAAAATATAGATAGCAAAATAAAAAAAGCATTGGCAAAAGTAGAATTAACACACTCATGTATAATTAGCCTGATATTTTCCTTATGTATAAACATAAGGTTTATTTACAAATATTATATTTTTGTTTCATAATCTGCTCTTTAAAACTAAGATCTTGTACATGTTTCAGTGCCATTCTCCCACATCATCCCACCCTCTCCCCCTCTATGAAATGAATCGCCAGTCCAGGTACTGCCAGCAGCAGTACCTCCAGAAATCATTTAGAAATAAAGATACTCCTCATTTTGTTCATAGGGTCAAGAGAGCTCCTAAATTTTGTCTGCTTCTGAGGTTACTGAAATATCACAAAACAAGACAATACCCATCCTCTACCCAGCTTGTACCCAGCTAATTTCTCTGCTCTATTGTTGATGTCAGAGCATTTTTCACATTGTCATATAACTTTGGTACTCAAAGAACCTTTTAAATTATGGAGTTAAGTTTCTTTTTTATATGAATACAGATATGAATGCTAGAGAAGTTAGAAAACTTGTCCAACATCACAAAGGTAGCTTTTTGCAAAACTAGGATCAGAATTCATAAATCCTATTTCCTAATTAAGTGTGCTAGTATATTTTCATTTGCTGAAAAAATGAGTATGGAAAAGTGGAAAGAATTCTATCCCAGCAATTCTAACCCTAAAATAATTACTTTCCCTATCTTCTTTTATGTCTAACATATTCCAATGCACACAACTCATTCCAATCACCCAGGCTAAATTTTAATTGATAATTTTTTCAACAGTCATTTATTACTCATCAAGAATATACTGATTAGTGTGCCAAGTGCTAAGAACAAATGCTTAACAGAATACAGTTCCTGTCCTAAAAGAGATTGCAGTTGGTAAATAACCAATTTACAGATGTACTTTGTACAATAAGGATAATTATGGACTTATATGATTCAAGTCCTCCTTACAATCGTAAGGTCAGAAAAGCTTCCTGGAAAAAAAAAATGATATCAAATGTAAAAGAGTCA
Source organism: Bos mutus (assembly GCF_027580195.1). Classification (NCBI taxonomy): domain Eukaryota; kingdom Metazoa; phylum Chordata; class Mammalia; order Artiodactyla; family Bovidae; genus Bos; species Bos mutus. Next base: position 45,084,311 of record NC_091642.1, on the reverse strand, counting down.
GAAAGGGGAATAGAGAGGATGGGGAAAATCATCACCTTCAGGTTTAATGAAACTTGGAAGAAATGCTAGTCTTCACCTTGCCCCTAACCCCCCAGGACCCTTGCCTACTCTCACCTTCCTCGTATTCTCTTTCTCCTAATCCAATCCCCATTGTAGGCAACACAATAACGCTAGCTTATAGCAATTGTAAACATTAAGATCCTATTCAAAGAAAATAACTAGGAAAAAAACGTTTTTTACCCTGCATTTACATCTCTTCTTTATCATAGCATTATTTTCTCTAAAAAATGTAACTGTGTAATGCTCAAAATATTGAGGCTTCTAATGCATGAAGGACTATGATTTTCAAACACTGCTGAGTAGATTCTTAAAAGTTAATGAGGCATTCAATAATTTGTATAAATTTGAGTATAAGAAAACTGAGGAAGCAAAGAAACCCACAGAGTGGTCTCTAGATTATGAATAATCTTCTCTTCCAGTGTCAACAATTAAATAAGGACTATCTCTGATTGATAGTACAAAGGCAAATTATTTCACATACTGCTATACTTTGGAGGAAAAAATCTTTGAAATATAGTTTTTAGGTTTATTGCATTTCATTAACACACATATGTTATGTGCCTTCATATATTTCCATAAAATACAAAATAATTTTCTATATATTAGAAACCAACAGAGGATGAATTTTTTAAATCTATATATTATAAATATAAAATGATGACTTACAAAGTACCTAATGTGTTAATAAAATATAGTCTTTTTAAAAAGACATTTTAACTATAATATTGAAATATCACTAGCCAAATGCACTATTTTCAATATACTTCAGAATGGCTTAACAAAGTTTCAACTAAATATTATTAGGAACAAAATAAGAACATATCTAATTATTTTTTGCCGATTCCTATTTTAATTTATTATTAATGAAGCTAAAGGACTTGTGCTACAAACAGATATGGAGCAAATTACTTTAAAAACATCTTTTGGGAGAAAAGTCTCCTAAATAATTTAACATTTAAGATTAGATGTTAAGATTAGATTAAGATTAGATCAACTGATCATATTTAGGACAATCAGATTTAACATAAAAATTACAAAATGCCAAATATCATTAAAAATGCTTTGAGCTTAAAAACCAATAAGTAGTCAACATGAGGGAATATATGCTAATCTTTTAAATAGGACAATATTGACTCTCAGAGTAATGATGTGTTTAAAGATGCAGCTATTTAAAAGACTTCTTAAATATTAAACTCATAAGGAAGCAAAACTCTAAAGGTTTGCTGTTTCCATTGTTATAAAACATTAAAGCTCATACTATTACTTCACAAGGAATAGTTTCAATACTTCATTGGGTGTTGCTTTTCCATCAGCTTAGTGTCATCAGCAGATTAATAGATATCTAGATTGCTAAACTTAGTAAATATACAAATTAAGTATAGAAAGTTAATCAACTTTTGTATTCTCAATGCTTTTATATGGTATGACATATATATGTAAAACAGCTAGTAATTCACTGTTAAATATAATGTAAAAAAGAGTAAGAAAAAAGTTCTAATTATTAATATGGACTATAATATGTCTTATAGAAAGCATTTTCAATTAATAGAATTCAAGTGTTCAAATTTAACTCCAAAATTATGATACTTCTTTGAGATAAATGTATTCATTCCATTCCCAACTTTCCCCAACTAAATTTCTCACTTTCATCCTAGTGATTTGTTTACAAGCATATACTATCTCTCAGGAAACACATGAAGAACTCAATTCTTATTTAGAACACAAAGAAGTTCCTTATAAACACCAAACTGATGCTTCTCCCTCCTAAATTAAATTTCAAGAATACCAGAAACAAAATCACATCTTTTGTTGGTATCAATTAATCCTTAATGGATTAAACTTTTAAAAGTATATCCTGCCCCATAGTTGATGTCTTTGGCTGCATTTTGTATACCCTCTTTAAAAGTCATATATGAGCCAGAAACCTTTCCATGATGTATTTTGACCCATGAAAAGCTATGTAATTTACTGTCAAGTCAGCTGCAACTACAGTGTGGTTTACATAATTTCCTTCCAAAACAATACAGTACCTACATTTTAACTACTGGCTTCCATCTCATCTATCCTGGTCAATATTTTTGTCTGGGTTCTTTCTCCTACTAGCCAGTTGGCACCTCTGGTCAGTCTGTTTATTCTGATTTCTCTAGAAACATCCCTTCCTTTCCAGATTTTACTCAGTTTTCCTATTTCAAGTGCCCAACTCAAATTTAACTGTTCTCTTAGCTATTTGAAGCATCTGCCCATATTCTTTTATTAGTCATACTACTCAAGAATATGTGCATTCCTTACTAAAGAAGTCCTGTGCATCTAATCTGCTCATTATAATCCCATGATATTTCTGCTATTTTATTTGGAGCTCAGTAATGTCATTGGATCCAGGTGACCTCTATAATATGACAGCATTTTGAGTTGTTGAAGGAATTGCCATTATTATTTAAATAACATTCGGATGTATATTAATGTTAATTCTTCAATTCTCAAAAAAATTAGCACATGTTCTTTAGTTTCCAACACTATTGAAACATATTTAGGATTATCAACAGTGACCTAGGGACAAGATTCAGCAAGTGTTTTCTTTAATTCTATTTGCTAAACATGTCTGGTTCTCTGCATTCTGGGCACATAGTAAAACTTCATGCTATTCCATCTCCAAAGTTAGGCATGGCCATATGACCTTTTTTGGCCCTTAAAATGTTAGCAAAAATGTCAATTCCAGACAGTAGCTTGAGAAGCCAGTGCTAGATTCAGTATTCTTCCTCCTGCTAGATGAGAATGGAAAGAAGAGTTAAGAATTCCTGTCAAACTGGGTAACAGGTGAAAGGAGCCCTTGCTGACATGTTGGACATACAGCAGTAATGAGAAATAACCTTTTATTGGATTAAACTACTGAGATTTTAAAGATGTTTAATTCTACAGCATTGTGTAGCCCATTTTGACTAAGAAAGCTACTAAAGACAGCCTGAATAAGTTAGTTACACACACACACACATAATAATTGATAGCCTTTACAATCTAATTTATACCTACTACTTTTAGCATGAGACAAAGTTCAAGATTGACACCTATTAATATTTAATTTCATAAAGAAAAATAAGCATTTTCTCCTATTTTTCTGAAAATAATTATGCAAACTTTCTCTCCAAAACATTATTATCCTCCCTTCTAAAATAATGGTGAAAGAGACCAAGGTCAGCCTATTTCAAATGCCTATAAGAGAACTGCTTAGATCCTTGGCTGAATTGCAGTGTAATTATAAGAGCAGGATTCACAAACAGAACAAACGTTTTTGAGAATAGTAGGTATAAAGTCAAAATATGTTAAAACTTTTGTGCTAGTGAGCATTTTATTTTTATCTTTTGTTGTTAGATGTGTCAGGCAAAGGACCACACTTTTGAATGCTGTTGAAAATATGTGAAGTCAAGATCTAATACAATAATTCTACATCTAACCAAAGATGAGGAGAAGATGTAAGATTTATCGATGCCTAAATATTTCCTTGAACTATGGACAGAGGTTCATGACATTGTACAGGAGACAGGGATCAAGACCATCCCCATGGAAAAGAAATGCAAAAAAGCAAAATGGCTGTCTGGGGAGGCCTTACAAATAGCTGTGAGAAGAAGAGAAGCAAAAAGCAAAGGAAAAAGGAAAAATAGAAGCATCTGAATGCAGAGTTCCAAAGAATAGCAAGAAGAGATAAGAAAGCCTTCCTCAGCAATCAGTGCAAAGAAATAGAGGAAAACAACAGAATGGGAAAGACTAGAGATCTCTTCAAGAAAATTAGAGATACTAAGGGAACATTTCATGCAAAGATGAGCTCAATAAAGGACAGAAATGGTATGGACCTAACAGAAGCAGAAGATATTAAGAAGAGGTGGCAAGAATACACAGAAGAACTGCACAAAAAAGACCTTCATGACCAAGATAATCACAATGGTGTGATCACTCACCTAGAGCCAGACATCCTGGAATGTGAAGTCAAGTGGGCCTTAGAAAGCATCACTACGAACAAAGCTAGTGGTGATGGAATTCCAGTTGAGCTACTTCAAATCATGAAAGATGATGCTGTGAAAGTGCTGCACTCAATATGCCAGCAAATTTGGAAACCTCAGCAGTGGCCACAGGACTGGAAAAGGTCAGTTTTCATTCCAATCCCAAAGAAAGGCAAGGCCAAAGAATGCTCAAACTACCTACAATGGCACTCATCTCACACGCTAGTAAAGCAATGCTCAAAATTCTCCAAGCCAGGCTTCAGCAATATGTGAACCGTGAAATTCTAGATGTTCATGCTGGTTTTAGAAAAGGCAGAGGAACCAGAGATCAAATTGCCAACATCTGCTGGATCATCGAAAAAGCAAGAGAGTTTCAGAAAAACATCTATTTCTGCTTTATTGACTATGCCAAAGCCTTTGACTGTGTGGATGACAATAAACTGTGGAAAATTCTGAAAGAGATGGGAATACCAGACCACCTGACCTGCCTCTTGAGAAACCTATATGCAGGTCAGGAAGCAACAGTTAGAACTGGACATGGAACAACAGACTGGTTCTAAATAGGAAAAGGAGTACGTCAAGGCTGTATATTGTCACCCTGCTTATTTAACTTATATGCAGAGTACATCATGAGAAACACTGGGCTGGAAGAAGCACAAGCTGGAATCAAGATTGCTGGGAGAAATATCAATAACTTCAGATATGCAGATGAAACCACTCTTAGGCAAAAAGTGAAGAGGAACTAAAAAGCCTCTTGATGAAAGTGAAAGAGGAGAGTGAAAAAGTTGGCTTAAAGCTCAACATTCAGAAAACAAAGATCATGGCATCTGGTCCCATCACTTCATGGGAAATAGATGGGGGAACAGTGGAAAGTGTCAGATTTTATTTTTCTGGGCTCCAAAATCACTGCAGATGGTGATCACAGCCATGAAATTAAAAGATGCTTACTCCTTGGAAGGAAAGTTATGACCAACCTAGATAGAATATTCAAAAGCAGAGTCATTATTTTGCCAACATAGGTCCATCTAGCCAAGGCTCTGTGTTTTCCAGTAGTCATTTATGGATGTGAGAGTTGGATTGTGAAGAAAGCTGAGCGCCGAAGAACTGATGCTTTTGAACTGTGGTGTTGGAGAAGACTCTTGAGAGTCCCTTGGACTGCAAGGAGATCCAACCAGTCCATTCTGAAGGAGATCAGCCTTGGGATTTCTTTGGAAGGAATGATGCTAAAGCTGAAATTCCAGTACTTGGCCACCTCATGCGAAGAGTTGACTCATTGGAAAAGACCCTTATGCTGGGAGAGATTTGGGGCAGGAGGAGAAGGGGACGACTAAGGATGAGATGGCTGGATGGCATCACAGACTCAATGGACATGAGTTTGAGTGAACTCTGGGAGTTGGTGATGGACAGGGAGGCCTGGCGTGCTGCGATTCATGGGGTCGCAAAGAGTCGGACACAACTGAGCGACTGAACTGAACTGAACTGAAATATTCCCTTAAATCATAAATATGGCCCATTAGACTATACATGAAAAAGAATAAAATTTCTAACTCAAAGTCAAGTAAACTTTAAGTCTACAGCAGGGTATCATTTATCTCATACATCCTTGCATCCTTCCCCATGCATGAACCATAATGCTAGGTGCTAGCCCATTTCTCTCCATTCTGTCTTCTACTCTCCCCTTCTCACCAGCAACATCTCACAACTTGATATATACAGAAGCCTCTGACAGGCTTTTGTGCAATGTAAACATTTCTATATTCATCTTTCCTGATCATCTATCATTGCAGACATCTCCTCTGGCATTCCTTTAAAAGATGGTCTCAGCTTTGTTCATGTATCTTCTTGAAAATTTTCAGCCACTAAATTTCATTCAAAAATTTAATGAAATCTGCCTGTGTGTATTAGTTTTAGTTCTTCTCAGTGTAGTGACACAAATTAAAGTTATCTTTACCATTTTAAATCTCTGAAGATCTTGCTTCCTGGAATCTCTTCCATATTTTAGTTCTCCTAAATATTGCTCATATGGCCTGATTTTCAGATCCATTCTCAATCAAATTTCATTTTTTTTTTTTTTTTTTTTTTTATTTTATTTAAAAAAAAAAAAATCACATGCTCCCCATCCTGAACCCTCCTCCCTCCCAACCTCCCCATACCATCCCCCTGGGCCTTCCCAGCGCACCAGCCCCAAGCATCCAGCATCGTGCACTGAACCTGGACTGGCATCTCGTTTCATACATGACATTTCACATGTTTCAATGACATTCTCCCAAATCTTCCCACCCTCTCCCACAGAGTCCATAAGACTGTTCTATACATCAGTGTCTCTTTTGCTGTCTCGTACACAGGGTTATCGTTACCATCTTTCTAAATTCCATATACATGCGTTAGTATACTGTATTTATGTTTTTCTTCTGGCTTACTTCACTCTGTATAATAGTCTCCAGTTTCATCCACCTCATTAGAACTGATTCAAATGTATTCTTTTTAATGGCTGAGTAATACTCCATTGTGTATATGTACCACAGCTTTCTTATCCATTCATCTGCTGATGGACATCTAGGTTGCTTCCATGTCCTAGCTATTATAAACAGTGCTGCGATGAACATTGGGGTACACGTGTCTCTTTCCCTTCTGGTTTCCTCAGTGTGTATGCCCAGCAGTGGGATTGCTGGATCATAAGGCAGTTCTATTTCCAGTTTTTTAAGGAATCTCCACACTGTTCTCCATAGTGGCTGTACTAATTTGCATTCCCACCAACAGTGCAAGAGGGTTCCCTTTTCTCCACACCCTCTCCAGCATTTATTATTTGTAGACTTTTGGATCGCAGCCATTCTGACTGGTGTGAAATGGTACCTCATAGTGGTTTTGATTTGCATTTCTCTGATAAAGAGTGAAGGACATTTCACTTGTCAACATGTCAATTAATAAATGACAGCGAAAGAGATAACTTCTGGAATAACAGTGTGAGAAGCTCTAGACTCTCTCCTCAGTGAAACAATCATAACTATTGAAAAGTAGTAAAATAACACACGCAACTAAAGTGTCTGTAAATTGTCCTAAGGGCATATTAACCAAGCAAATCCACTAAATTCAGTAGAAATTGCAAGAGTCTGTGACATTTAACCCACAATCTACTCCCTCCCCATCTCTCCCACTTGAAATAATAGGAACTCTAAAGTTGCAGCCAAGAACACAGTTTTCCTTTAACTCCCAGTGTAGGGTTGTGGTTTTTCCTTGAGAGAGTCAGAACCAACAATGTTTACAATATAGACCCAGGCTCTGCGTTGCAACTCTACTCAATAAGAGCAGCTGAGAAGCCTGGGGCTCTCTTACTGAGCCTCCTCTTACGGGGCAGAAGGACCCTACCAAGCACTTTAGATCCCTTATTGGGGCCGTTATGGTCCTTGCCCAGTACCCTACTGATAAAGCTAAAGTGGAATTTTAAGAGAAGAGGGTGACTGTCTTTCTGGAATTTCCTTGAAATGTCATGTCTATTACTGTTATCCAGGAATAAGATTCATCTGAACCTGTTGATGTAAATTCATTTAATAGTTAAAATTAAAAATCAACCTCTTGTGATTTAAATTGTTCCTGAATATTTCTTTCTACTTTTCTAGTCTACACATTATCTTTTAACCTAACCCAAGTAAACTTTACTCTGTCTCTGCCATATTTTTCATGTATATGTAATCACCCTAAGTGATGTTTCTCATCCTCCTTTCCTCTCTATTTCCAATGCAGGCATCATTACTCAAATGCTCATTGTTTCTTACCAGCACAAATAAAATGAACTCTTAACTCAAGTTTATGCTTTAATAGACTGTAGATATCTTTGCCAAATTAATCTTCCAGAGTTAAGGAGTCATTTTCCTCCAAGAAATCTTCAAAGTTTCTTCACTGCCCTTATCACTGCCCACAGAACAAAATTCAAGTAAACTTTACCCTTACTTTATTTCTCCTCATTATGTGGCCTAACCTTTCTTCTCCAATCTAATCCCCAACTGCTTCTTGAATTATATTTTAGGAGTTAATAAAGAACCACTTCCAGAAAACATGACTGACAAATCACACTTGCATGAGTTACAAATTAAAAAAAAAAAAAAAAGCTGAGAATGGTGTAGTTAAAAGCTTAATCAGTTAAAAGAAGTCACATAATGAGATTATCATTATTTATCCAATTTCTTGAAATTCTTGTTTAAACAAGTGCTAAAGAGAAAAATCCTTGCTTCAGTTCAGTTCAGTTCAGTCGCTCAGTCGTGTCCGACTCTTTCCGACCCCATGAATCGTAGCGTGCCAGGCCTCCCTGTCCATCACCAACTCCCGGAGTCCGCTCAAACTCACGTCCATCGAGTCAGTGATGCCATCCAGCCATCTCATCCTCTGTTGTCCCCTTCTCCTCCTGCCCCCAATCCCTCCCAGCATCAGAGTCTTTTCCAATGAGTCAACTCTTCGTATGAGGTGGCCAGCTTTAGCATCAGTCCTTCCAAAGAACACCCAGGGCTGATCTCCTTTAGAATGGACTGGTTGGATCTCTTTGCAGTCCAAGGGACTCTCAGGAGTCTTCTTCAACACCACAGTTCAAAAGCATCAATTCTTCAGTGCTCAGCTTTCTTCACAGTCCAACTCTCACATCCATACATGACCATTGGAAAAACCATAGCCTTGACTAGACGGACCTTTGTTGGCAAAGTAATGTCTCTGCTTTTCAATATGCTATCTAGGTTTCTGCTTAATTCAACCCTTGTTACTCAATATATTTATTAAATGTTGTAGGCACTTAACAACATATTCCCAAAAAACTTTCCTACATAGCAATGCTTTGTCAATCCTTTTTGTCACAGTGCATTTTGTTATAAATTGGAATGGAGGGGGGTCATGAAAGGGTAATTGCAAAATGGCTTATTTTTAAGCCCCAAGAAAGTTTAAGACTCAAATATTTAAGGAGAGAAAATTACAGTTCTCAGTTACTATATAAAAAAATACTTTGAGTCATAAAAGATCACTAAAAATGAACAGGGTTTTTAATACTAAGGAAAGTATCTTAAAGGTATAAAGAAGATAAAAACCACAGTTCAGCTCAACAAACCTGTCTGTACTGAATATCCACCACCCCATTATTTCAATAAATAGAAAAAAACTTGTCATAAACATAATGCTACCATAAGTAAACAAGTTAGGGCAAGCTAATTTAACTTAAATAAAAGTAAAATATATTAAAAAAAAAAAAAACACATCTTTGAGCTCATGCAACCTGATTTGCTATAATTTCAGGGCCTTAATTTCTTCCTCTATAACATGAAAGGGCGGGTCATGAAAATTTCAGACGTTCCTCAAACTATCACTCAAAGTAGATGTTTGTTCAAATAAATTAATTTATATACTAATAGTATTATGAATACCTAACATGCTGAGTCCTGAAAACATGCAAAGGCCTATACCAAATGCTATATGTGCTATATCTAATTTAATCCTCCCAAAAAACTTATGAGGTACTTTTATTTCCATTCATGTTATAAAGGCCAAAACAGCACAAGAAGTTTAAGTAACTTTTCAAAAAGTCTAATGAGGAACTCAGGATCCTGAGCAATAGACTATGTTTCTTTGGTAAATATGTCATGCTTGGAAAATAATGTAAATTATGTACAAGTAATTACAAGTACACAGACTATCACATGTAATATCTATGATGGTCCATGGAAGGGAGAAGATTTTATGCTAAATAAGGAAACTGTGAGGTGATATGGAAAGTCCATGCACAGGAAAACTTTGGTTTGAATCGCAGTTCTGCCAGAGCAAGTGCTGATTCCTAGTTCATTTCTCTTTCACCTATTTCATGCTGTCTCCTGTGAGTTTTCCCAAGATTACAGGCTTAACAGTTACCTGAAGTGATTATTTGTTTTAGAAATAACACTTACCTCATGTCTGGAGAGTTTCACAAGTAGCTGCCTCCCTAATTGGATTCTTATTTCAACCTAAACTCAATTTAAACTAAAACTTCATTTTAAAAAATCTGTGACATTTTGCAACTTTTACATCCTCACAAGACCTTCTGTAAACAAAAATCTCACCCCACAAATAATACTCATTTTCTTAATTTAAACATTTATTAATCTAATAGTCAAAATTATTTATATCACAAAAAATCTATTACATGTACACACTTTTCTACTACTATGTATTCCTCAAGTGTTGCTTGTTCAAACAGCTGGTCTCAAATCACCTTCCAAAATGCTTCAAGATCATTTGCATGTTTGTCCTAATAATACTAAGCAAAATGAAAAACAATTCAATTACTATTATTTAGGGCCACTTTGATCTAAGGAAAACACCTTCAAAGAGTCATGCACTGTAATAGCTTTCTTCCAAAGTCCTTCTAATAAGGAATTAACCCAGAGGTAATACCATCATAAGTTATTGATAAAATCCAGTCGATTTCCTCCCTTCAAGGCCCTCCTCCAACCGACTCAGGCCTTGAAATGGGAATGCAAGCATAAAACTTCAATATAATCCAATTTGGTGGAAGTATGAACAATAGGAGGAACATAGACTGTGTGTAGGTTTCTTTAATTAAATAATCTTTATATAATTTTTAAAAGTTACATTCCATTTACAGTTTTGACAAAATATTGGCTATATTTCCCATATTGTACTGTACATCCTTGTAGCCTATCTTACACCCAATAGCTTATACTCCTACTCTCCTACCTGTATATGGCCCCTCCACCCTCTACTGGTAACTACTATTAACAGTGTGTTCTCTGTATCTGTGATTTTGCTTCTTTTTTTGTTATATTCACTAGTTTGGTGTATTTTTTTGATTCCACATGTAAACAGCATCCCTCAGAAATTTGTGTTTGCCTGACTTATTTTGATTAGCATAATGCCGTCCAAGTCCATCCACAATCCTGCAAATGGAAAAAATTTGTTCTTTTTATGGCTGAGCAGTATTCTTGTGTGTGTGTGTGTGTGTGTGTGACACCTTCTTTATTCGTTCATATCTTTACAGACACTTAGATTGTTTCCATATCCTGGTGATTGTAAATAAAGCTGCTACGAACATTGGGGTGCATGTATGTTTTCAAATTTGTGTTTTTGCTATCTTTGAATTAGTGTTTTTACTTTTTCCAGATATACCCAGGAGCAGTGTTTCTGGGGCATATGGTAGTTCTATTTTTAGCTTTTGAGAAACTTCCATATGTTTTCCACAGTGGCTACACCAATTTAGATTCCCATCATCAGTATGCACAAATGTTCTCTTTTCTCCCACCATCAGTGTGCACAAGTGTTCTCTTTTCTCCACATCCTCACCAACATGGCTTTTAGATGATAATCATTTTAACAGATATTAGATGATATTTGTGGTTCTGATTTACATTTACCTGATGATTAGCAATGCTGAGTATCTTTTCATGTGTCTATTGGCCATCTGCATTTCCTCTTTGGAAAAATGTATTTTCAGTTCTTCTGCCTATTTTTCATTCAGTTCTTTGTTTTCTTGACATTGAGGTATATGAGCTATTGATATATGTTGGATATTACTCTGTTATCAGTCATATCATTTGCAAATATTTTCACTCATTCAGCAGGTTGTCTTCGTTTTATCAATGGTTTCCTTTGCTATGCAAAAGCCTGGATTTAAGGACAGCAACATTCAAATAGAGACTCTACCATTTCCCAGTTGTGTGACCTTAACGGTAAAAATAGAGATAATGGGATCTAACTCTTGGTTTATTGTGAAGGTAAAATAAAATAAGGTACTAAAAGAAAAAAACTTGTAAGTTTAGTGCTTGAAATGAAATAGGCATCCCCCCCACCATGGGAGTAATTATTGATAAAATAAATAGGAAAAGAAGGATGATGATAATTCATTGCTTTCCAAACAAATTGGATTGTGTGGAGATTCATGGGGATGTTTTTATTGCTGAATTTAGGAAAACAATAATTCAAGCCCTAATCTGAAGTATTAATTTCTTAAGATTCATCTATCCATTCTCGGATCTGGGACTGGCCAAAGAGATTTCAAATAAGTCCAAGGTGATTTTTTGATGAAAGATGGAGTTTTGCTTAAAGAGATCAGTAAGAGATTGGGGCCCAGTAGTGTGCAAAACAAGAAGGATAGAAATAAGGTCTAATGTCAGGGCATAAAGTAAGGAATAACTATCCATGACACATAGTGATAACCACTGTTTTATCTTCACTCACCTCTTGCAGATTTCACTCTTGTCAGCCAGAAGCTGAAAGAGCAGAGCATCAATACTGCACGTTATATAGTATGTCTTTTATCTGCTCCTTTGCCCATACTGGATTTTGAGGACCTTTGGGGTAAAAAACCCCAATAGTAGAAAGCTGACCAGACAATGTAATTGAAACTTTGTCTAAGCTACATAACTTTTGAGAATCTCAGTCTTTCCCAGCACCAAGAAAAGGATATTATACAAAATGTCCAGTTAGACAAGGTGAGTACTGAGTAAATGCTTATTAGCAACAGGATCACCAACAACACAGAGCATTTTTCTGAGGATTATATTAAAAATACCATAGAAGTCTTAGGAAAACCTGACACATACTGAGCAAAATTAACTATTTCAACTTATGCAAGAACTTACTCACTAGGTCCTAAAAGCTGTTTGTTGAAAATATAGCTGCTTGCTGATTTAAAAATAGTTGTGCAATCCAAATCTCTAAGTTTCAGGACAAACTTCCTGGAGTGCTGCCATACTAGACAGCTGAGTAAAATGACCCTGGGCATTAGTTTTGCATCTTGCAACTTTATCAAATTCATTAATGCACTCTATAGTTTTCTGGAGTGTCTTTAGGACAGTCTGTGTATAGTATCATGTCATCTATAAACAATGGCAGTTTTATGTCTCCTTTTCCAGTATGGATCCCTTTTGTTTCTTTTCCTTCTCTGATTGTGATGGCTAGGGTTTCCAAAACTAGGTGGGGTAAAAGTGGTGAAGGTACATCCTTGTTTTGTTCTTGATCTTAGAAGAAATGCTTCCAGTTTTTCACCAAAAAGTATGATAACTGTGGGTTTGTGATATATGGCTTTTATTATTTTGAAGTTAGTTTCCTTTATGCTCACTTTCTGGAAAGTTTTTATTATAAATGAACATTGAATTTTATCAAAAGACTTTTTATGCATCTATTGAGATGATCATAATGATTTTTGTGTTTCAAAATTTCAGGATACAAAATTAACCCATGGAAATCTATTTCATTTTTATACACTAACAATGAAAGATAGAAAAGAAAATTAAGGGGGAAAAATCTCAATCATTAAAAAAAAATAAAAATACCTAGGAATAAACCTACCTAATGAACCATGAACTTCCAGAAGTTCAAGCTGGTTTTAGAAAAGGCAAAGTAACTAGAGATCAAATTGCCAACATCCGCTGGATCATTGAAAAGACAAGAAAGTTCCAGAAAAACATCTATTTCTGCTTTATTGACTATGCCAAAGCCTTTGACTGTGTGGATCACAATAAACTGTGGGAAATTCTGAAAGAGATGGGAATACCAGACCACCTGATCTGCCTCTTGAGAAATCTGTATGCAGGTCAGGAAGCAACAGTTAGAACTGGACAAGGAACAACGGACTGGTTCCAAATAGGAAAAGGAGTACATCAAGGTTGTAAAGTGTCACCCTGTTTACTTAATTTATATGCAGAGTATATCATGAGAAACACTAAGTCTCTCATGATATGCATATATGCAGATGACACGCTTATGGCAGAAACTGATGAAAAACTAAAGAGCCTCTTAATGAAAGTAAACGAAGAGAGTGAAAAAGTTGGTTTAAAGCTCAACATTTAGAAAATTAAGGTCATGACATCCAGTCCCATCACTTCATGGCAAATAGATGGGGAAACAGAGGCAGACTTCATTTTGGGGGACTCCAAAATCACTGGAGATGGTGACTGCAGCTATGAAATTTAAAAATACTTGCTCCTTGAAAGAAAAGTTATGACCAACCTAGACAGCATATTAAAAATTAGAGACATTCCTTTGCCAATAAAAGTCCATCTAGTCAAGGCTATGGTTTTTCCAGTAGTCATGTATGGATGTGAGAGTTGGACTATAAAGAAAGCTGAGTGCCAAAGAACTGATGCTTTTGAACTGTGGTGTTGGAGAAGACTCTTGTGAGTCCTTTGGACTGCAATCAGTCCTAAAGGACATCAGTCCTGAATATTTATTGGAAGGACTGATGCTGAAGCTGAAACTCCAATACTTTGGCCACCTCATGCGAAGAACTGACTCATTTGAAAGACCCTGATTCTGGGAAAGATAGAAGGCGGGAGGAGACAGGGATGACGGAGGATGAGATGCTTAGATGGCATCACCGATTCAATGGACGTGAGTTTGAGTAAACTCCGGGAGTTGGTGATGGACAGGGAGGCCTGGCGTGCTGCACTCCATGGTGTCGCAAAGAGTCAGACACAACTTAGCAACTGAACTGAACTGAACTGAAGGAGATGAAAGGCCTGGACTGCTGCAGCCAACACAGCAAGTAGGGATTGAAAGTGGTCGACGCACAGTTTGGGAAAAAGAAACTAGAGACAGAATTAAAGTTTTAAAGGTGGGCCTGGGGGCCTCAACCCCCTTGGGCCAAGAGCCCTGTTTCTCGGAGCCACATCACTTTTATTTGTGTCTTGGCAAGCAAAACGTATCTATTGTGCTATGATGAAGTCAGCCTCCTGTGTCCCGGTCACATCTCCCATTTTATTGATTACTTTAAACTATCTCTGTTGTTTTCTTGTACAATGGCTATCACCTAACTGGAGGTCATAGACCCACATATGTGTTGGGAAAACATCTTATTGTGTACACAAGCAGTGTTCTGAACTTGGGCTGAACTGGCGTTCCAAGGTCCACACCATGTTTTTCCTTAGCTTAGCAGGGCATGACAACCCAACTGATCAACTTGATGTACTTTTATTTGGGTTATGTTGTATTGTTATATTTTGCTTTTATTCTTTTCCCATTGTGACTTTCTCATGGCTTAGCCAGAGCAACAGGTGGCTGACTATTAACCCCTGCACTATACTCCAAAAACTACAAGAAGCTGATGAAAGAAATCAAAGAGGACACAAACAGATGGAAAGATATACCATGTTCTTAGATTAAAAGAATCGATATTGTCAAAATGAAAATAATACCCAAGAAAATATACAGATTCCATGTAATCTGCATTGAATTACCAATGATATTTTTCCAAAAACTAGATCAAAAAATTTTAAAATTTGTATGGAAATACCAAAGACCCCAGATAGTCAAAGTGATCTTGAGACAGAAACACAGAGCTAGAGAAATCAATCTGCCTGAATTTAGACTATACTCCATGAATTTCCAGTAATCAAAACAGTATGTTACTGGCACAAAAACAGAGATATAGATCAATAAAACAAGATAGACAGTGTAGAAACAAACCCACACACCTATGATCAACTACTCTATGGCAAAAGAGGCAAGAATATATGATGGTGAACAGTCTCTTCAATAACTGCTTCTGGGGAAACTGGACAACTACATGTAAAAGAATGAAATTAGAACACTACCTAACACCATACACAAGAATAAACTCAAAATGGATTAAAGACTTAAATGTAAGACCTGGCGCTATAAAACTCCTAGAAGAACACATAGGTAAGACATTCTGTTATAAATCATAGCAATATCATTTTTAGATCCATCTCTTAGAGTAATGGAAACAAAAATAAAAATGGGACCATTTGATTGCCATAATCTGCAGTTTTCAACATTTAAAAGTTATAAAATATGTGCACTGAAATGCTCTGACATTCATGATGCTGGCTCACATAAAATGAAATAAATTTATAACAAAAAAATTGGGAATTCCTTAGTCTAAACAAATATAGCATAATATACACAGGCATCTTAATTTTATCTCAAAGAGATAAGTATTTGCTGACCACCACTTTTTTTAGCAGAAAAACAAGGACTAGAAGCCAGGGTAGGGTGGCTGATGCACAATCTCCTGCAATTTCTACCATCATAGTTCTTCCCTTGTGCTAGTCTTAATTCCTTGCCTACAACAACAGCATTCAAGCCCAATAAGAGTTATCAGGAACAATACCAACAACTGTAGACTAATATTTATCAAGGAATTACTATACACTAGACAATCTGTTACATGTTTTGCATTTGTGACCGGCGCACTAAGTGCGATGGTGGCTGCGATTGGCACACCAGTCGTGGCCAAGAGGAGTTACCCCACGTCCGAGGTAAAGGGCAGTGGCCAAGAGTGCCAGGTTACGACGGAGCAGGAATGGCAGAGAAGAGCTACCCCAGTCTGAGGTCAGGGGCGGTGGCCAGGAGGACCAACCCCACACCTGAGGCCAGAGGCGGTGGCGGGAGGACCAACCCCACGTCCAAGGAGTGGTGGCTGCGCAGGTGCATGAGGGCCTAGAGGCGCTATCCCACATTGAAGGTCAAGAAGGGCAGCGGTGAGGAGATACCCCTCGTCCAAGGTAAGGAGCAGCAGCTGTGCTTTGCTGGAGCAGCCGTGAAGAAATACCCCACATCCAAGGTAAGAGAAACCCAAGTAAGATGGTAGGTGTTGCAAGAGGGCATCGGAGGGCAGACACACTGAAAACATACTCACAGAGAACTACTCAATCTAATCACACTAGGACCACGGCCTTGTCTAACTCAATGAAACTAAGCCATGCCCATGGGGCAACCCAAGACAGGCGAGTCAGGGTGGAGAGATCTGACAGAATGTGGACCTCTGGAGAAAGGAATGGCAAACTACTTCAGTATTCTTGCCTTGAGAACCCCATGAACAGTATGAAAAGGCAAAATGAGAGGATATTGAAAGAGGAACTCCACAGGTCAGTAGGTGCCCAATATGCTACTGGGGATTAGTGGAGAAATAACTCCAGAAAGAATGAAGGGATGGAGCCAAAGCAAAAAGAATACCCAGCTGTGGATGTGACTGGTGATAGAAGCAAGGTCCGATGCTTTAAAGAGCAATATTGCATAGGAACCTGGAATGTTAGGTCCATGAATCAAGGCAAATTGGAAGTGGTCAAACAAGAGATGGCAAGAGTGAACGTCAACGTTCTAGGAATCAGCAAACTCAAATGGACTGGAATGGGTGAATTTAATTCAGATGACAATTATATCTACTACTGTGGGCAGGAATCCCTCAGAAGAAATGGAGTAGCCATCATGGTCAACAAAAAAGTCCAAAATGCAGTACTTGGATGCAATCTCAAAAACGACAGAATGATCTCTATTCGTTTCCAAGGCAAACCATTCAATATCACAGTAATCCAAGTCTATACCCCAACCAGTAACACTGAAGAAGCTGAAGTTGAACGGTTCTATGAAGACCTACAAGACCTTTTAGAACTAACACCCAAGAAAGATGTCCTTTTCATTCTAGGGGACTGGAATGCAAAAGTAGGAAGTCAAGAAACACCTGGAGTAACAGGCAAATTTGGCCTTGGAATAGGGAATGAAGCAGGGCAAAGACTAATAGAGTTTTGCCAAGAAAATGCACTGGTCATAACAAATACCCTCTTTCAACAACACAAGAGAAGACTCTACACATGGACATCACCACATGCTCAACACCGAAATCAGATTGATATGTTCTTTGCAGCCAAAGATGGAGAAGCTCTATACAGGCAACAAAAACAAGACCGGGAGCTGACTGTGGCTCAGATCATGAACTCCTTATTACTAAATTCAGACTTAAATTGAAGAAAGTAGGGAAAATCACTAGACCATTCAGGTATGACCTGAATCAAATCCCTTATGATTATACAGCAGAAGTGAGAAATGGATTTAAGGGCCTATTTCTGATAGAGTGCCTAATGAACTATGGAATGAGGTTTGTGACTTTGTACAGGAGATGGGGATCAAGACCATCCCCATGGAAAAGAAATGCAAAAAAGCAAAATGGCTGTCTGGGGAGGCCTTACAAATAGCTGTGGAAAGAAGAGATGCAAAAAGCAAAGGAGAAAAGGAAACATATAAGTATCGTAATGCAGAGTTCCAAAGAATGGCAAGAAGAGATAGGAAAGCCTTCCTCAGTGATCAATGCAAAGAAATAGAGGAAAACAACAGAATGGGAAAGACTAGAGATCTCTTCAAGAAAATTAGAGATACTAAGGGAACATTTCATGCAAAGATGGGCTCGATAAAGGACAGAAATGATATGGACCTAACAGAAGCAGAAGATATTAAGAAGAGGTGGCAAGAATACACAGAAGAACTGTACAAAAAAGATCTTCACAACCCAGATAATCACAATGGTGTGATCACTGACCTAGAGCCAGACATCCTGGAATGTGAGGTCCAGTGGGCCTTAGAAAGCATCACTACGAACAAAGCTAGTGGTGATGGAATTCCAGTTGAGCTACTTCAAATCCTGAAAGATGATGCTGTGAAAGTGCTGCACTCAATATGCCAGCAAATTCGGAGAACTCAGCAGTGGCCACAGGACTGGAAAAGGTCAGTTTTCATTCCAATCCCAAAGAAAGGCAATGCCAAAGAATGCTCAAACTACCACACAATTGCACTCATCTCACACGCTAGTAAAGTAATGCTCAAAATTCTCCAAGCCAGGCTTCAGCAATATGTGCACCATGAACTTCCTGATGTTCAAGCTGGTTTTAGAAAAGGCAGAGGAACCAGAGATCAAATTGCCAACATCTGCTGGATCATGGAAAAAGCAAGAGAGTTCCAGAAAAATATCTATTTCTGCTTTATTGACTATGCCAAAGCCTTTGACTGTGTGGATCACAATAAACTGTGGAAAATTCTGAAAGACATGGGAATACCAGACCACCTGATCTGCCTCTTGAGAAATTTGTATGCAGGTCAGGAAGCAACAGTTAGAACTGGACATGGAACAACAGACTGGTTCCAAATAGGAAACGGAGTTCGTCAAGGTTGTATATTGTCACCCTGTTTATTTAACTTATATGCAGAGTACATCATGAGAAACGCTGGACTGGAAGAAACACAAGCTGGAATCAAGATTGCCGGGAGAAATATCAATAACTTTAGATATGCAGAGGACACCACCCTTATAGCAGAAAGTGAAGAGGAACTAAAAAGCCTCTTGATGAAAGTGAAAGTGGAGAGTGAAAAAGTTGGCTTAAAGCTCAACATTCAGAAAACAAAGATCATGGCATCCAGTCCCACCACTTCATGGGAAATAGATGGGGAAACAGTGGAAACAGCATCAGACTTTATTTTTCTGGGCTCCAAAATCACTACAGATGGTGACTGTAGCCATGAAATTAAAAGATGCTTACTCCTTGGAAGGAAAGTTATGACCAACCTACATAGCATATTCAAAAGCAGAGACATTACTTTGACAACAAAGGTTCGTCTAGTCAAGGCTATGGTTTTTCTTGTGGTCATGTATGGATGTGAGAGTTGGACTGTGAAGAAGGCTGAGCACCAAAGAATTGATGCTTTTGAACTGTGATGTTGGAGAAGACTCTTTAGAGTCCCTTGGACTGCAAGGAGATCCAACCAGTCCATTCTGAAGGAGATCAGCCCTGGGATTTCTTTGGAAGGAATGATGCTAAAGCTGAAACTCCAGTACTTTGGCCACCTCATCCAAAGAGTTGACTCATTGGAAAAGACTCTGATGTTGGGAGGGATTGGGGGCAGGAGGAGAAGGGGACGACAGAGGATGAGATGGCTGGATGGCATCACTGACTCGATGGACGTGAGTCTCAGTGAACTCCAGGAGTTGGTGATGGACAGGGAGGCCTGGTGTGCTGTGATTCATGGGGTCGCAAAGAGTCGGATACGACTAAGTGACTGATCTGATCTGATCTGAGTCCAATCCCCTACTTGATGCCTGTTGTCTTTCATATAAATGCTATTTGAATATTTCTACCTATGAGGAGACACCTGAGTCCTTTAATTTTTCATTAAGCCTAATCATTAGAAAGTTCTTCCTCATTATTGTGGAGAATCATGGGAAATCCTCTTCATGAGGCATGAGATCTTCTGGTAGCAAGTAACAGTTTTGTATTCTCATGGCAACCAGAATTCATATTATTACCTGTAGGTTTTAAACAAGGCACAAGTATGCTGTGCCCTGTCTCTGTGTGTAGACTACATATATAAAACTAGGGAGAAGAAGGCAGAATGTCTGAAGATCTCATGCTTTTGAGCCCCTTTGTGTAGACATCATGTGTGCTTTATTTTTAATTTCAGTGTAACAAATGATGAATGGGAGTTGGGCTTAATTGTAGCCACATGGGCACAGTTTCTGCCCAGAGAGAAGCAATTCAAGGCTTCAGAGTCTTCCACTTCCACCAGTCCTGCAATGACTGATTGACCAATGCTGCCAAAGGCCTAGATGTAGTTAGTGGACCCACAATAAGTCATCTATCTTCCCATTGAGCCATGCCAGCTCTGGGTCCCAGCACAGGTTAGCTAGGGGAAGAGAGCCACCCTCACTCAGTGAGCATAATATGAGCATATGATGCTGGGGACAAATTTGGTATAAATTAAAACAATGAAATAGTCTGGCCAATGTCTAATTTCTAGTATCTTGAAATGTCCTTTACAGTTAAAATTATAGGGGGAAAAAATGCCTTTTGGCCAAACTCATCAAAGTGTACACATTAAATATGTGCAGTTCTTTATATATCAATTATGCCACAGTAAGGTTGCCTTTGAAAAAAAAAGAAAAGTAGAAGCAGTCATCTGAATAAGATAAATTATTCTAACAAAGCAAAATAACCCCCAAATCCCAGTTGCTTAGCTCAACCAAGACAAATTTCACACTGCATGGTTATTATAAGTTAGCATAGTTACTAAGAGACCCAAGCAGGTTGAAAATTCCCCACCATTAACCTCACTACCTTGAATATGTTGCCTCTTCTGTGTAAACAGGAGGGGAAAAGAGAACTGAGGCACTTCCCAGCAGTAACGAGCTGGTACAGCTCAGAAACAGTACACACTCTTTCTCTGGTCATGTCCCACTGGCTGGAAATAATCCCATGAAAATGCAGTCCTCTGTGTGCCAGGAGAAGAAGCAAACTTGATATTGGTAATGGTAATGTCTATCATATTACTTAGGTCTCCTAAGACCTTTAATTCTCCAATCTGCTGCTGCTGCTGCTAAGTTGCTTCAGTCATGTCTGACTCTGTGCGACCCCATAGATGGCAGCCCACCAGGCTCCCCCGTCCCTGGGATTCTCCAGGCAAGAATACTGGAGTGGGTAATTTTCCAATCTAAACATATCTAATTCTTTCACATGTTCTTCACTGACATGATTTCCTCTACCCTTCTTCCCCTGGCTTCCTTACAACTGCTACTCTAATTTAAAGATGTCCTAACACTAGTCTGTGAACCCTATGATTTCACAGGCAGGATTTTGTGACAATGCTAATTATGTAAAGGAAAAGGGATATAGCTTCTAATAAAGTCTCAAAGAAGTAATCCTAAAAGAAGCTAAGGATCATTACTCAGATATTTCATCATTTGCTTTCTAATATATTATACTCCATAGTGCAACATTCTGGCCAAGTTCTGAATACCATTGCTCTACTATCTATTCACATATGTTAAGTGAAAAGGACATTAGAAAAGAAAATTTGCATCCAATTTTTTTTACAGACTGTTGTCACATACTGAGTTGATGGACCAAAAAAAAAAAAAAAAGAAATGTAAACCATTTGCATTGCTGACAAATGTTGCTTTTTCTTAGTCAAATTATTTAGAGTGGCTTTTGTTTTTATTGATCTTTTAGACTATATATGCAGAACTATTCATTTTTGTTAACAAGAGCTCAACGTTTCACATTATGTTGAATATTGATTCTAACATCAACTGCACTATCGATCTTTCCCATCTGTTTCTGAGTGTTCTGCAGGTCATTGATATACTCATATAAATCATCTACAACAGCACTGACACACATTGGGACTCAAAATATTTTGGTTCTTATTTTCATGGTTGTTACAGAAGCATTGAAAGGTTTTGAAAAACTGCAGTAACTAAACCTATTTGGCTTTGTCCAGCCAGTTTTCTTCATATACTTTGACACCAGAACAATTACTTTTCACCCAACATCTTTCACTTCAGGAAATGTGGTACCATTTACTTCCTTTAACCTAATTCCAGGATCAGCAAATGGTCAGAATCAGGAACAAGGTAGAAAATGACCGCTTTTCACGTTGGTAAGAGAATCATGCTGTTTTCTTACTTCAACTTCTCCCACAAGTGTCTGTCTGACTCTCGCACTGCATCTCACCAGAAACAGTTAATTTATCCTGTACAAATACAGCATCAAACATGGTAATTATCTCAGTCTTCTATGAGGGGGTAGGTGTGCAAAATAACACACTCTATCTTCTATGTTCCTCTTATTATGCATGCTAAGTTGCTTCAGTCGTGTGCAACTCTTCCCAACCCTATGGACTGTAGCCTGCCAGGCTCCTCTGTCCATGAGATACTCCAGGCAAAAGTACTTGAGTGGGTTGCCATTTCCTACTCCAATATTCTTTTTTTTTTTTTCTAATTTTATTTTATTTTTAATCTTTACATAATTGTATTAGTTTTGCCAAATATCAAAATGAATCCGCCACAGGTATACATGTGTTCCCCATCCCGAACCCTCCTCCCTCCTCCCTCCCCATACCAACCCTCTGGGCCGTCCAGTGCACCAGCCCCAAGCATCCAGCATCGTGCATCGAACCTGGACTGGCAACTCGTTTCCTACATGATATTTTACATGTTTCAATGCCATTCTCCCAAATCTTCCCACCCTCTCCCTTATTATATCAAGACACAGCTTTTCTGTGCACACTTGTGAATAACAAACCTGCTGAAGTGATTTCAAGGAGAGGAAGTCAGTGTTTTCTTTTGTTGTCCTCTCCATGATAAAAAAAGCACACATTTCCATTCTCCAAGGGTAGAGTCTAACTTCCCTATATTTAGAAGGGTAGGATTAAACCTAATATGTACTTACTGGATATTAATAAACTACTTTGTGAGGATTCTTATGTAAGATACAGAATTGGCTTCCCCAGTGCTATGGAGGCTATGACTTAGCAGTATTAGTTTAATAAAGAGCAAACAAGGTCTGCCCTTTGTAAAAAGAAGAGCATCTCAGAAACCCCTCAGAAGGGGCAGCCTGTGAAAGTCTAGTTCTTCCTGTCTAATGAATCCACGCTGATACTTATGAGGCTCTCCACATCTCAACAAAATGGAGATTATTAGATACCTGGCAACTATGTTATCCAGAAGAGATAAACAGAAAAACTGCATTCTGTATTTTATCAGAAAGCACATGAAATGCAAATTACTTTAACAAGGGATTTTAATCTATCCACACTTTAAAAATATCTGCCAAGTGGTTTTTTAATCTGACTATTTAATAGTATGTGAAGATTCAAGTGACATTAAACACTGCAGCCCAGAAAGTTATCTGCATAACAGCTCTCAATATTCCTCAAAGGTAAAGATGCCCTGGTTATAGCAATGATGATTGTCTACTTCAAAAACATGAATTGGATTAGTATTAATTTGAAGGTAGAGAATATGCACCGTTTTGACAGTTGAGAAATCACACTTGCTTCAGTCTTCTAGAGTATTAGTGTTAAAATCCATATTTTCTGTATGGCCCAAATCCTGTCAATTCTGCTCCCTTAATACTTGGAATTCTTTTTCAATCCTGCATGCTGGCACCACTGCCTGAGTTCAGGCACTCCTCATGCCTCACCTCACTCATTGCAGCAGTTTCCTAACTGGTCTCTGTTCTCTGCCTGCCCTCCTCCCCCACAATCCCTTCAGTTCAGCATCTCCATGACTCCCAGAATGAGATTTCTAAAGTACAGAAACCAATTAAAACCCTTCAGTGTTTATCCATTATCTTCTGGGTAAAATTCAAACTGCTCAGTAGCCACAAAAAGTATTTTGTGACCACCTAGGGCATGTCAAGGAGAAGACAATGGCACCCCACTCCAGTACTCTTGCCTAGAAAATCCCATGGACGGAGGAGCCTGGTAGGCTGCAGTCCATGGGGTCGCAGAGTCGGACACGACTGAGCGACTTCACTTTGACTTTTCACTTTCGTGCATTGGAGAAGGAAATGGCAACCTACTCCAGTATTCTTGCCTAGAGAATCCCAGGGATGGGGGAGCCTGGTGGGCTGCCATCTATGGAGTTGCAGAGTCGGACACAACTGAAGCGACTTAGCAGCAGCAGCAGCAGGGCATGTCAAATGCCAGGCTGGATGAATTAAAAGCTGGAATCAAGATTGCCAAGAGAAATATCAACATCCTCAGATATGCAGATGATATTACTGTAATGGCAGAAAATGAAGAGGAACTAAAGAGCCTCTTCATGAAGGTGAAAGAGAGTGAAAAAGCTGGCTTAAAAGTCAACATTCAAAAAACTAAGATTATAGCATCTGGTCCCATCACTTCATGGCAAATACATGGGGGAAAAATTAAAAGAATGACATTTTGTTTTCTTGGGCTCCAGATCACTGTAGACAATGGCTGTAGCCATGAAATTAAAAGATACTTGCTCCTTGGAAGAAAAGCTATGACAAATCTAGACAGTACATTAAAAAGCAGAGACATAGCTTTGCTGACAAAGGTCCATGTAGTCAAAGCTATGGTTTTTCCAGCAGTCATGTATGGATGTGAGAGTTGGACCATAAATAAGTTGGAGAACCAAAGAACTGATGCTTTCAAATTGTAGTGCTGGAGAAGACACTTGAGAGTCCCTTGGACTGCAAGGATATCAAACCAGTCAATCCTAAAGGTTGAAAACAACCCTGAATATTCATTGGAAGGACTGATACTGAAAGTGAAGCTACAATAATTTGGTCACCTAATGTGAAGAGCCGACTTATCTGAAAAGACCCTAATGCTGGGAAAGATCGAGGATAGGAGGAGAAGGGGACGACAGAGGATGAGATGGTTGGATGGTATCACACAATGGACATGAGTTTGAGCAAACTCCAAGAGATGGTGAAGGACAGGGAAGCCTCAGTTCAATTCAGTTCAGTCACTCAGTCATGTCCGACTCTTTGCAACCCCATGAATCACAGCACGCTAAGCCTCCTGTCCATCACCAACTCCCGAAGTTCACTCAAACTCATGTCCATGGAGTTGGTGATGCCATCCAGCCATCTCATCCTCTGTTGTCCCCTTCTCCTCCTGCCCCCAATCCCTCCCAGCATCAGAGTCTTTTTCAATGAGTCAACTCTTCACATGAGCTGGCCAAAGTATTGGAGTTTCAGCTTTAGCATCATTCCTTCCAAAGAACACCCAGGATTCACCTCCTTTAGAATGCACTGGTTGTATCTCCTTGCAGTCCAAGGGACTCTCAAGAGTCTTCTCCAACACCACAGTTCAAAAGCATCAATTCTTGGCTGCTCAGCTTTCTTCACAGTCCAACTCTCACATCCATACATGACTACTGGAAAAACCCTGGCCTTGACTAGATGGACCTTTGTTGGCAAAGTAATGTCTCTGCTTTTAAATATGCTGTCTAGGTTGGTCATAACTTTCCTTCCAAGGAGTAAGCGTCTTTTAATTTCATGACTGCAATCAAAATCTGCAGTGATTTTTGAGCCCCCAAAATAAAGTCTGCCACTGTTCCACTGTTTCCCTGTCTATTTCCCATTAAGTGATGGGACCATATGCCATGATCTTAGTTTTCTGAATGTTGAGCTTAAGCAAACTTTTTCACTCTCCTCTTTCACTTTCATCAGGAGGCTTTTTAGTTCCTCTTCACTCTCTGCCATAAGGGTGGTGTCATCTGCATATCTGAGGTTATTGATATTTCTCCCAGCAATCTTGATTCCAGCTTGTGCTTCTCCAGCTCAGCGTTTCTCATGATGTACTCTGCATAAAAATTAAATAAGCAAGGGAACAATATACAGCCTTGACATACTCCTTTTCCTATATGGAACCAGTCTGTTGTTCCATGTCCAGTTCTAACTGTTGCTTCCTGACCTGCATATAGGTTTCTCAAGAGGCAGGTCAGGTGGTCTGGTATTCCCATCTCTTGAAGAATTGTCCACAGTTTATTGTCATCCACACAGTCAAATGGTATGCTGCAATCAATGAGATAACAGAGAGTCGGACACACTTTAATCATTAAATAACAACAAGGCATGGCAACCCACTCCAGTACTTTTGCCTGTAGAATCCACATTGAAAGAGAGGCCTAGCAGGCTACAGTCTTTAGGGTCCACAGAGTCAGACACAACCGAAGCGAATGAGCACACACACATGCATGCACACCCTCTTCTTAATTCCAAGCTTCATCTCTCAGCACTTTCTTCTAGCATCTACTTTCCCTGCCTCTTGGCTTCCCCTAGATTGTTCTCTTCCCTACTTCTTCCTATTGCTAATTCCTACTTACCCTTCAGTATTCAGATCAGACTCCTCCAGTATGATCTCATACACACACTCACATACACTCACAGTCACTTGAGGTTGGGTGCTCCTCCTTGACATCCTTAGTGCCACATACCAGTGTGAATTTTGGCAATTTTCACTGTGCATTGCAATTATCTGCTTTTCCTTCTTTTCCTGCTTTTTTACTTCCTTCCCTCCTGACTCCTTATTTCCATATTAGATTATCAGCTTCTATATTGAATTACAGTAGATTGGAGACAACTTTTTATGCCCAAAACTTCAGGAACAGATTTTGTCAGCATAGTTTTCTAGATAAAGCAATAATATCATTCTGAATAATTATCCAATCAATATTTGCTTATCGCTTTTGTGACTAATATGACCTTTATTTAAAATAACAAAATAAATAATAATAGGCAAGAAATAAATGTCTTTAAATAAAGACTAATTAATAAATTAGTTTTTAAAAGGCCTCAATGGAAGCCTTTCTTTCACAGAAATTATTCAGCTAAGAAGCACTCCACATCACTTAAACAGACATATTGTGTGTTCATAAGCTGAAATACTCAAACTGTAAACTACATATTGCCTATCTCAGCTAGTATAACTCTTCTGACGATTAAATCTGGACTGCCTCAGCATTGCACTACTGGTGGCTGTTGAAGTCAAGCAGAAAGGACATGTGCTTCTTTCACCACAAGATCCTCATGAATCCCCTGAAGGTACTATTAAGAAATCAGGCTTGGTAGGCTTCTGTTTTCAATGTTTACTAAGCCACACTGTTGGAAACTGTTTCAGAGATCGCTGTCCTGCCGATCCATAGTACCATCTGTACTCCAGATCTTAACTCCAATAAGTGTGATTTCATATTTTTTTATTTTGTTGCAGTGGCCAAATACTAAAATTTCCATATTATAGTCACATTGCATGTGTATGCTCAGTAGGGTCTGATTCTTTGTGACCCCATGGACTGTAGCCCACCAGGTTTCTCTGTCCATGGAATTTTCCAGGCAAGAATACTGGAGAGGGTTGCCATTTCTTTCTCCAAGGATATAATTACATTAGAGGTGATAATTTAAAAATATTCTTATGTTGGCAGTTTGTCAGAGGAGAAAGGTAGCATATAACTCATGTCAAAGGAATCAGCAACTAATTAAAAGCTGGAAGAATGGATGAACAAAAAGAAAAAATTATATTATAATCACCATGAGAACAAATCAAAGATACAGGAAAAGACATGGGATATTTCTAGATGTTAGTGGAGGAGAATGTTAATGCTTACTAAAAGAGAAGAAACTTTGAGCATGAAGACCTTTCTTTCTGACTCTTTTAACCCAATACATAGAAAATTCTTGGCACTTAGTCAGTACCCAAAATATATTTGATGAGTACATCAATGCATGAAGAGATGAGAATATGATTTTATTGAGTAAAATGTGGACTGGGTAATAAAAGAGGAACAGACAATATTAAATTTGCTAAGGAGAAGTAACAGGTCTGACTGAGCTCTCAAATTTAACTCTTTTATAAAATGGGCACCTAAGACTCCTCATTACCAGAATTATTTCAAAGAGTTTCCTTTATGAACATTTACCCTATGATTTCCTCCACTTTTCTGGAAATGCTTTTTATCTGGAAGCAAAGGGAGAAAGAGACTCTTTTAAAATTGTCCATATGTTTTCATGAGTCTAGCTGAGATCCAAAGCAGAATCAGGGCCCTTTTTGTATTAATTGCTGGATAGGAGCCCCCAGATCATCTTCTCTACCACAAAGCCACCCAAATCAAGTAGGGAGGGAAAGACCATAAAGGAGAACTGAGTTCTGCCTCCCCATGCACGCCCCATAGATCTTCAGAACATTGTACAGCTTTCAAATAGCCTTCAAATTTTGGGCATACAGACAATAGCACTTTTAAAGCACACAACTTTGAGGTCATGCTACCTCAGACTTTTATATAAACATATACCAGGCCAACTGTGGAACCTTACACAAGCTACTTAAACTCTTCGAACCTCATCAGTATTTACATAAATAAAATGGAGAAAACAGCTAACACCTACCTCATCACTCCTGCCCATTCTCCAGCCCAGTACTGGTCTCTTCAGAAGTCAACTCATTTGACCTCTTTTTTTTTTTTCCTTTTACTCTTCAAAAGCAACCCCTGCTGCTTATCTTACAACAGCACTCCATCTTCTCTATAAGATGGAACATTTACAAAACATTGACATGACCTATAAGGAACTTATTGTGCTCTGCACAGAGTGAGTTCTTCATTAAAGTTTGCTATTTTGAACTGAATTAATCAAATTGTAATACCAAATAATTGCTCCCAGGTTCAAACTACAAAATTAGGTCTATCAAGAAAATGAGCCATTGACTATATGCTATAAAGGGACCCAGTGAACATTGAATCCTACTCATATGTGTATATGTATATATGGATGTATATATATTATGAAAGGATGCCAGTAAGGTCACATGAGTCATCTAATATTAAACAGGCAGTTACTAGCAAGCCTAAAAAAGACCTTCTATTGCTCGATACCTATGAATGATGAGTGACTAGGCTTCCCAGGTGGTGCTAGTGGTAAAAAAAAAAAAAAAAAAAAAAAAAAAAAAAAAACCTGCTAGTTCAGGAGACATACAAGACAAGGGTTCAATCCCTGGATCAGGAAGATGCCCTGGAGGAGGGCATGGCAACCCGCTCCAGTATTCATGCCTGGAGAATCCCATGGGCAGAGGAGCCTTGCAAGCTACAGTCCATAGGGTTGCAAAGAGCTAAACATGACTGAGTGACTTAGCACACACACATGAACTGAATGACTATTCATTAGACAATGTGGTGAAATAATGTACCACCAAAATGTGGTACTATATGGTAAAATAATAGACTTCTCACTTCTATCCCAGTCCTAGCATGACAATTCTTCATTAAACTGTGCGTTTAATGGAAAGAACTTTCATAAAGACAATGGGATTACAGGAAGTAGGGATGGGGCTTGTGAAGTAGTAAAGTTAGACAGATTTCAGTTCAGTTCAGTCGCTCAGTCGTGTCCGACTCTTTGCGACCCCATGAATTGCAGCACGCTAGGCCTCCCTGCCCATCACCAACTCCCAGAGTTCTCTCAAACTCATGTCCATCGAGTCAGTGATGCCATCCAGCCATCTCATCCTCTATCATCCCCTTCTCCTCCTGCCCCCAATCCCTCCCAGCATCAGTCTTTTCCATTTAGTCAACTCTTCGCATGAGGTGGCCAAGGTACTGGAATTTCAGCTTTAGCATCAGTCCTTCCAAAGAACACCCAGGGCTGATCTCCTTTAGAATGGACTGGTTGGATCTCCTTGCAGTCCAAGGGACTCTCAAGAGTCTTTTCCAACATCACAGTTCAAAAGCATCAATTCTTCAGTGCTCAGCTGTCTTCACAGTCCAACTCTCACATCCATACATGACTACTGGAAAAACCATAGTCTTGACTAGATGGACCTTTGTTGGAAGTGGTCAAACAGGAGATGGCAAGAGTGAACGTCGACATTCTAGGAATCAGTGAACTAAAATGGACTGGAATGGGTGAATTTAACTCAGATGACCATTATATCTACTACTGTGGGCAGGAATCCCTTAGAAGAAATGGAGTAGCCATCATGGTCAACAAAAGAGTCTGAAATGCAGTACTTGGATGCAATCTCAAAAATGACAGAATGATCTCTGTTCATTTCCAAGGCAAACCATTCAGTATCACGGTAATCCAAGTCTAAGCCCCAACCAGTAACGCTGAAGAAGCTGAAGTTGAACGGTTCTATGAAGACCTACAAGACCTTTTAGAACTAACACCCAAAAGAGATGTCCTTTTCATTATAAGGGACTGAAATGCAAAAGTAGGAAGTCAAGAAATGCCTGGGGTAACCGGCAAATTTGGCCTTGGATGATGGAATGAAGCAGGGCAAAGGCTAATAGAGTTTTGCCAAGAGAACGCACTGGTCATAGCAAACACCCTCTTCCAACAATACAAGAGAAGACTCTATACATGGACATCACCAGATGGTCAACACCAAAATCAGACTGATTATATTCTTTGCAGCCAAAGATGGAGAAGCTCTATACAGTCAGCAAAAACAAGACTGGGAGCTGACTGTGGTTCAGCTCATGAACTCCTTATTGCCAAAATCAGACAGATTTCAGACCCCTCCAAATATCACTGAAAGCATAAAAGTCAACTTTGAGCAATCAAGAAGGACCTTTACATGAGATAGCTCTGTCATTTATCATAATGAGTTATAATAAGACACAAAATAATCCTAAAATGTAGCCATGTTATTTACAATCCCCAATATGTTTGTTGCAGTTGAGCCAAAACCAAATGAAGCACCTATAATTATTACCCAAATTCCTAATGAAATTTGAAATTTACTTCAACTTACAGAAAATGTTTATTACTCTTTTGCCCATTCCCCCAAGAAACAATTCAGTCAGCACAGACCCTGTGAGCACAGAAAATACATACATATTATGGGAAACAAATGTGAATTAGGTTTCAGACACAAGTTTGATGCTATCACTCACATGAGTGACCTGGCCAAAAAAGAAATCACTTGGCAAGAGATTTCTCCGCTCTGAGATGTTCTACATGCTAATTAAGGGCTCTGTTAGGAACCTGACCTTCAACGAAAAGGTGCTTATTAAACCCTTTTGCTTTCTACCTCTGACTGTGACACGATAAGATAAAAATCTTCCTTAAATGTTAATAAGAAATTATTTTAGCTCAGAACTTTGATGTTGCCTGTGCACAGTGGATATGAAATTCTAACTTAATATATAATTGACAGAGTGTCCCTCCCCCTGGCTTCAAGAAGTAGATTAAAACTAAAAAAATTTTTTCTTAATAAAATTTGCTATATTGGCTTTAAACAGATTTTGTTCAATTTATTATAAGTATGTAGATTCTCTTTTTGTACATAATTTAGGTAAACACAAGAATTATTAAGATCTAAGATGGATGACAAAAATATAAAAAAAAAGTATGACTAATAAAACCAGGAATCAAATGATCAGATTTAACAAAAGCACAAAAAGTTGTTGAAGCCAGAAAATAAGAAAGGAAACATTAGCATTTTGTAAAAGTATGGCATTTCTCTAGTAGATTTCCAAAAATCTTCTCTACCAGAACCACTTGTGTTTATTTTCTCAACTATATAGATATTTGGACTCCATGCTTCACGTCCTGCATCTCTATCTTGGTAGTCTGCATTTTAATAAGTTGCCCCAAATTAAAAACCACTGTTTCTGACAACCACTATTACAAAGAGACACAAAATTATTTCTCTATCTACCCAGGTACATTCATTCTTAATGGCTAATAAAGGGTTTTGCCCTTGAAAGAAAAAATTTGCTTTATCCAATCACTTTACAATATCTTCATGTACAAAATGAATCAGTAAATATTTTAATAAAAAGTTTTTACTATTTTCTCATAGTTTCTAATGTTCTTTTTTAATTTAGCAATAGGAAGTAAATGTTAGTCGCTCAGTCGTGCCCGATTCTTTGTGACCCCATGGACTGCAGCCCACCAGGCTCCTGTGTCCGTGAGATTTTCCAGGCAAGGATACTGGAGTGGGTTGCTATTTCCTTCTCCAGGGGATCTTCACAACCCAGGGATCGAACCCAGGTCTCCTGTACTGCAGGCAGGTTCTTTAGCGACTGAGCTACAAGGGAAGCCCAATTTAGCAACATAAAACACTAAAAGCAGAAAGGCCAAGAGGGGCTGCTGCTGCGGAGTCACTTCAGTCGTGTACAACTCTGTGCGACCCCAGAGACGGCAGCCCACCAGGATGTCCTGTCACTGGGATTCTCCAGGCAAGAACACTGGAGTGGGTTGCCATTTCCTTCTCCAATGCGTGAAAGTGAAAAGTGAAAGTGAGGTCGCTCAGTCCTGTCTGACCCTCAGCGACCCCACGGACTGCAGCCTTCCAGGCTCCTCCATCCATGGGATTTTCCAAGCAATATAAAACACTAAAAGCAGAAGGGCCAAGAGGGGAGACTACCTTTATTCACACTTGTACCTATACCAAA
The DNA here is from genome assembly GCF_027580195.1 of Bos mutus. NCBI lineage: Eukaryota > Metazoa > Chordata > Mammalia > Artiodactyla > Bovidae > Bos > Bos mutus. The sequence goes on along the minus strand of NC_091642.1, from coordinate 45,051,806 downwards.
TTTATAGGGTTCCTGGAGGAGTGGATGACGACTATGCAAGGATAGAATGCTATAACACAGAAAAACAATAGATGGATGAAATAGGTATTCTAAATACTGTTCTAAGTGAAAAGTGAAAGTGAAAGTCACTCAGTCGTGTCCAACTCTATGTAGCCCCGTGGACAGCTAGATAGTCCATGGAAATCTCCCGGCCAGAGTACTGGTGGATAGCCTTTCGCTTCTGCAGAGGATCTTCCCAATCCAGGAATCGAACTCAGGTCTCCCTCATTGCAGGAGGGTTCTTTACCAGCTGAACCACAAGAGAAGCCCAAGAATACTGGAGTGGGTAACCTATCCCTTCTCCAGTGGAAATTCCCGACCCAGGAATTGAACTGGGGGTGTCTCCTGCACTGTAGGTGGATTCTTTAGCAACTGAGCTATCAGGAAGCCCACAGCTCTAAGTAGTCTGAAGTGATTGTAAGTCATTTATCCTAGTACTTAACATGGCAAAGGTTTATTATAGGGGGATATAGAGAAGTCAGTGGAAGAATAAGCGGAGAGGTGCAATGGGTAAGACACAATCTCTCCTCTGGAATCCTATAAAATTCAAGCTTTAACTGCACCTGTGAATGACGTGCTCTACTAATGTACTTCCAGTATATGTTTGTTCTACAAGGTATCAAGTTTGAAACATACTCTGTGGAAGAGATTTTTAAAAAGGTGTTGCATTTCAAAGGATGATTTTAGTTCTCAATCACTATATTCATCATCCTGGTCTGGACAAATATATATATTACTAGTACAAAAAGGGAATCTTTGTGATGAATATTTATAAAACAGTTATAGGACAATTATAGCAAAATTAAGAATTCCTATGATAGTATAAGCAGTTTACTTTTTTCTTATTGAGAAAATTGTTAACAAAATTAATTTTCCATTCATGCCAAGATGTAATGAATAAACATGCTATATTAATGTTATAATGTGCTTTTTATAGTCAGTCTGTCAGTAGTAATGTATTATAAAATATGTGCCTCATCGACTTCAATCCCCAAATAATAAGCTATTACTTCTGTTCATGATGCATGTAAGTACATCAGGCAAAATTATGTTATCTTATAGCAATCTATTTAATTTTACCAGTATAGTAGATATTGAAGCATAATCCTCTTAAGTCAAACACATTTTTAAATTGATAATTTATTCATTTAGAAAGGGAAACACAATAAAGAGCTATAAATTTAAATGGATGATTCTTGATATTAACATAACTGCAAATTACTGCAATTTATCACCCTTGGATAACTTTCATGACAGGAAAATCTTTATGTGCAGAAACTTGCTTCTCTCAAAGACTGTTCTTTAAAATTTTTTTGAGAGGTGGGTGCACTGAGAAGAATGGAAAGAGATAGAAAAGAAGAAATCTATCATTATGATGTTGCCTGCCAAATTTTCTAATAGTGAAATTTTAGTCCTTTGAGAGACCCAGCAGCAGAACAAAAAGCAAAAATCCAGAATTTGAAATCATACTAAGGGTTCCTCTGTATGAATAGAGATATCTAATAGACTTTCTCTTTCTTTGTGATTGAAAAAAAAGTACAAGTTTTGCTAATAACATAAGACCTTATTTCTATTTTAAAACTTCCCACCATGGCATAGTCTAGTGAGCTATTGGAATTATTTTAATTTTTTTTAGTAACTTCAGAGTTGGGCTTCCCTGGTGGCTCAGATAATAAAGAATCTGCCTGCAATGCAGGATACCTGGGTTCAAACCCTAGGTCAGAAAAACCCCACTCCAGTATTCCTGCCTGGAGAATTCCGAGGAAAGAGGAGGCAGGTGGGCTACAGTTCATGGGGTTGCAAAGAGCTGGACACCACTGAAGTGGCTAACACTTTCACTCACTTCACTTGCAACTCTAGAGTCAATTTGGCAACTGCAGAAGAACTGAATATTAATGTATCTACAGACTTTTGCACCCCACTCAGAAGACAGCTCATGACAAATGGGCAGAGCAGTCATATTCCTTTAGGCAATTCATTTTGCTTATGTAGGACTAGATTTCTTTTATTATGTGTTTTTTAACTTATATCTTATTAAATATACACTTAACCTATAATATTGTATAAATTTAAGGTGTACAACCTGTTTATTTGACACATTCATATATTATTAGCTAACACTCTCCATAATGCTGCATCATTATAATTTATTTTTATGGTGGGAATAATAGAGACCTAGTTTCAGGTTTGATGACTGTAATATATGCTGCTATCTATATTAACTATATACTGTGCATTAGATGTCTGACTTATTTATCTACTTGTTTCAAATTTGTGCCTTTAAATAACATCTCTCCTATCCCCCCACCCTCTAGCCCCTACTAACATTTTACCCTGTTTTTATGAGTCTGGCTTTTTTGGATTCCACATTTAAGTGATATCATACAGTATTTGTGTGACTTATTTCACTTAGCATAATGCCCTCAAGGTTTCTCCATGTGGTCAAAAATGGAAGGCTTTTCTTCTTTCTCATGAATAATATTGATAGATAGATACATACATACATACATAGATAAATGAAAGATCAGTCAATCATTCTATCTTGGCTACTGTGAATAATGCTATAATAAGTGTGGTAGTGCATATATCTCTTTGACATCCTTTGAGTATATACCCAAAAGTGGAGTTGCTGGATCATATAATAGTTATACTTTTAACTTTTTGAAGAAACTCTTTATTGTTTCCCATAGTGAGTGAACCAATTTACATTCCCATCAATGGTGGACAAAGATTCCTTTTTATCCACATCTTTTCCAACACTTGTTATTTCTTGTCTTTTTGACAATAGCCGTTCTAACAATCGTAGGGAATATCTCAGGCTTTTGATTTTCATTTCTCTGATGATTATTGATGTTTAACATTTTTTTTATTTAACTGTTGACCACTGGATGCCTTTTTTTGAAAAATATCTATTCAGATCCTCTATCCATTTTTTATTCAGATTATTTGTGGAATTTTTTTATTGTTATTGAGTTGTACAATTTTTTAAATTATTTTAGATGTTAACTTCTTATCTGAATATGATTTGCAAAAAACTTTCTCACATTCTGTTGGTTGCCTTTTCATTTTGCTATTTCTTTTACTGTGGAGAAACTTTTAAGTTTGACATAGTTCCACTTGTTGATTTTTATTTTTATTGCATATCCAAAAAATCACTGCCAAATAAAACTGTCATTATTTTCAGACGATATGATTTTATGTATAGAAAATTTCAAAGACTCAATAAAAATACTGTTAGAACTAATCAACAAATTTAATAAAGTTACAAGATATAAAATAAGCATACAAAAATTAGTTGCATGTCTATACACTAGGAATGAAACATCTGAAAACAATATAGAAAGCAATGCCATTCACAATAACATCAAAAACAATGAAATACTGAGGAACACATTTAACCAACCAAGTGAAAGATATGTACAATGAAAAAATATAACACCTGCTAAAGGAATAAAATTAGACATAAACAAATGGAAAGACATCCTATATTCATGGATCAGCAGAATTAATATTGTTAAAATATGCATACTACTCAAAGCTACCTATATAGTCAGTGCAACCCATATCAAAAACCCAATAGACTTTGCCACAGAAATAGAAAATCAATCCCCAAATTGTACTGAAACCACAAATAATCCTGAGTAGCTAAAGCAATTCTGAGAAAGAACAAAGTCTTAGGCATCACATTCCTGATTTCAAATCAGGAATATACTATAAATTCAACAGCAATTAAAACAGTATTAGTATTTCTTTAGAGAAATTTAAGAACATTCACTGTAAGTGGAATATATAAAGGTCTTAGGTTACATTGTGCTGCCAAACACAATTTTAAAAAAAAGTTTCATTTTTCAGAACTTTTCATACATTCGGAGTTATGGATAAGGGATTGTGGAACTCCATGAAGTTTCATTAACAGTGGGTATAAAAGCTTCTTGCATTCCTATGGGATCTTTTCATCCCTTTGATCTCTCCTGACTGTTCTGGGGACTGTGTCGATGCCTACCTCCTACCAGGTTCAAATAATCAATTTTGTAACATGTAACTGCATTACTGAGGGTTTCCTACAGGCTGAGTGAATTAAGCCTCTTTCCCAGACACAGCACTTCTGAGCCACAGCACATTTCAGGCTTGCCTGAACTCTACTCATAAGTGGCGATCCTAAAGACAAAAAAAAAAAAAAAAGTGGTAGAGCTGGAGACAAGAAAGTACAGTGAATTGCAGTGTGTTTTTAGACTTGGTTTCATTTTTACTACTCACCATTAACACATTGTTCCTGGTCTAGTCAGAAATTCACATAGAGTAAATGATTACTTGTCAGGCACCCAGTTCCTACAGATGTATCAATATAACTGCATTTATACACCGTAGCAACTCAGAGAAGATGTGATAGTTCCCTACACTATTTAGGTTAGGAGACTGAGATTCAAAGAGAAAAAATAATGTAGATAGGTTGAACAGCCAAGAATTAAGTAACTGACTTGCTTCCATATAAGCAAAATAATTAGTGCAATTATTCCTAGTCACAGGCTTTTTGCCTCCATGTCAAAATTCAATGAATTTTAAAATGTGTTGGATTCCAAACAGCTTATTTTTCAGGACAATATATTTAAATTGTCAAAGAAGTTAAGACCTCCTCTCCATGTCCACTCTCAGATGGCATTTGGAAGTTCCAGAATCAATATTTCTTTAAGCATCACAATGGCCTAGAGCCGACTGGTGAGACAACAAACTTCCTTTCCCCAATCCAACTCATCAGCATTTAACTGTGCCAACATGGCACATGTGTACCTTGGATGAGAAGTAAAACATTGAGTCCAAATCAAGAGGGTTTTGACCAACATGATGCCTAATAGCTTGTGTGATTTTCTCTCTACACGTATGCCAACCCCCTAAGAACTGGCTAGGTCCTCATGACCTCAAATAAATGACTCCTTGTGAGTTTGGATATTCACTTTAGGTGAAAATAAGCTCTGTAGACCATAAAACATGTTTCTATCTTTCTGTGAAATAAATGACACATTAACAAATGCCAAGAAAAATTATCATATTACCTTCCCTAATAACTCACTTGTCTAATAATCCATAGTATTCCTTCTAAGCTCCATTTTGGTTTGTATATCCTTCTAGGTGAATATCCGGTCTTCTTAAAGATGCATTTCCCAGAGTCAGTGGGGAAGGGGTTTGGGTTCAAAACGACTGACCCTTTCATTGGTCTCAAGCCAGTGACAGCAGACTCAGTATATTCTGGACCAATTTAAACTGAACTTATACAATTTTAAAACATAAGAATGCAAACAAGCTACTATCAGTCTTTACCTTTAATCTTCTTTCAACATTTCTATTTTAATTTTTAAAAGAGGTCTTTTAAATAATTGAAGCTCTTTCATTTGCTTTACCAATAAATATAGGTATTTTTCATATCTATATCTTATTTCTCATAAAATTATATCTCACATTTGATAAAAACCTTATGAAAAAAGCATCACAAGTAAACAGAAACAGAGTACCTCGTTCAGTTCAGTCGCTCAGTCGTGTCCGACTCTTCGTGACCCCATGAACCGCAGCACGCCAGGCCTCCCTGTCCATCACCAACTGCCGGAGTACCTAGAGGCTTCCCCAGGTTCTCTCAGCTTGTAGGTGACAGAGCCAGGACCTGAATGGAACTTTCTACCACCAAAACTTCTGCTCTTCCTCTTTATATTTTGGATATAAGGGAAAAGGACTAAATTGAAAAAGGCTCACATGGCTATCCCCTGAAGGTATGAGCTTGGGCAACCCACTGAGCATCTCTGTGCCCCAGATTCTTCCATCAAAAATAGGAATAGCCACAATCTTTCCCTGCAGAGGGATCCCCTGGTGGCTCATACAGTAAAGAGTCTGCCGGCAATGCAGGAGACCTGGGTTTGATCCCTGGGTTGGAAAGATCCTCTGGAGAAGGAAATGGCAACCCACTGCAGTATTCTTTCCTAGAAAATCCCATGGATGGAGGAGCCTGGCATGCTACAGTCCATGGAGTAACCAAGAGTTGGACAAAACTGAGCGACTTCACTTCACTTTCCCTGAAGAATCTTCAGCTTGGCTTCCTGTTTTTACTCTTGCCATCCACAATTAATTCTTCAAGCTGTAGCCATAGCAATATTTTTTAAACATTAATGCCCTTTGCTTGCTTCCCAAAGTGTCTCAATGGGTAAAGAATCCACCTACAGTTCAGGAGATGCAGGTTTGATCCCTGGATCAGGGAGATTCCCTGGCAGAGGGTGTGGGAACCCACTCCAATATTCTTGCCTGGAGAATCCCATGGACAGAGAAGCCTGATTTGCTACAGTCCATGGGGTCACAAAGAGTCAGACACAACTGAGGTGACTGAGCACGCATACATTCCTACACACACCCTCTAATACTTTGTACATAGAATCAAATAATGAAAAATGTTTACACTTATTTACAAGGCCCTACAAGATCTAAAGCTCAACATTCAGAAAACTAAGATCATGGCATCTGGTCCCATCACTTTATGGGAAATAGATGGGGAAACAGTGGAAACAGTGGCAGACTTTATTTTGGGGGCTCAAAAATCACTGCAGATGATGATTGTAGCCATGAAACTAAAAGACGCTAACTCCTTGGAAGGAAAGTTATGACCAACCTAGATAGCTATTGAAAAGCAGAGACATTACTTTGCCAAAAAAGGTCCGTCTACTCAAGGCTATGGTTTTTCCTGTGGTCATGTATGGATGTGAGAGTTGGACTGTGAAGAAAGCTGAACGCCAAAGAATTGATGCTTTTGAACTGTGGTGTTGGAGAAGACTCTTGAGAGTCCCTTGGACTGCAAGGAGATCCAACCAGTCCATTCTAAAGGAGATCAGTCCTGGGTGCTCATTGGAAGGTATGATGCTAAAGCTGAAACTCCAATACTTTGGTCAGCTCATGTGAAGAGTTGACTCATTGGAAAAGACTCTGATGCTGGGAGGGATTGGGGGCAGGAGGAGAAGGGGACGACAGAGGATGAGATGGCTGGATGGCATCACCGACTCAATGGACATGAGTTTGAGTGAACTCCGGGAGTTGGTGATGGACAGGGAGGTCTGGCGTGCTGTGATTCATGGGGTTGCAAAGAGTCGGACACGACTGAGCAACTGAACTGATCTGAACAAGATCTAATCTACATTGCCTTTTTAATTTTTTTGTTTGAAGTGAAGTGAAGATCACTCAGTCATGTCTGATTCTTTGCAATCCCATGGTCTGTCCATGGAGTTCTCCAGGCAAGAATATTGGAGTAGGTTGCCATTCCTTTCTTCACGGGATCTTTTCAACCCAGGGATCGAACCCAGGACTCCTGCATTGCAGGCAGATTCTTTACCATCTGCGCTACCAGGGAAGCCCACTCCCTATTCAGTCACTGCACTACAGCTACCCTGGCCTTTTTCACATTTCTCAAACAAACCAATCTCACTTTTTCTTCACAGTTTTTACTCTTACAGTTGCCTCTGCCTGGAATGTTCTCCCCATGGCCAGCCCATTCTTCTTGTTCAGGTCTCACCTTAAAATCCATCTTCACAGAAAGGGCTACTCTATTCTATAAAAATATCTCTGTATAATATCTATCTATGCCCTTCACGTCAGTCTTGACCCATCACCCCGGTTCTTTATTTCCATAACACTTCTCATAAATTACCTTGTTTCTTTGTTGGCTTTTCATCTATTTCCCTTCTTCCCATTCTCCGCTCCTTAACATGCTCCGTGAAAGCAGAGACTATCAGTCTTATTTACCATTCCATCTCTATTCTCAGTGTTTGACACATGATAGGAGCTCAAAAAATATTTGTTAAATGACACCAAGCCACCTGTAAAAAGCCACATAAATAAAAGACTACCCAATTCAGATCTCAAATTTGTATTTTCTTGGTATCTCGGCCAAAGCTAATTGTTCCACTGTTTAAAAAACTGGTATTGTTAAGTAAGGGTTTTTAGATAATAAATTTTGGAGAAAATTACTTTTAAGTATTAATGCAGCAACTGAGGTCACATGCGCCATCTGTGGAAAACAGCCTTGACACTAGAATAAGACTGTAAGACTATAGGACCTGGATTAGTCAAGGTGCTTAATCATTAGATTACAATTATAGATTTACTTTAAGGAAATGAAACAATACTTAGTTTTCATTCATTCCTTTAATTCTAACTTTATCAATTTAGAACACCTATGCTGCTGCTGCTGCTAAGTCGCTTCAGCCGTGTCTGACTCTGTGCGACCCCAGAGACGGCAGCCCACCAGGCTCCCCCGTCCCTGGGATTCTCCAGGCAAGAACACTGGAGTGTGTTGCCATTTCCTTCTCCAATGCATGAAAGTGAAGTTGCTCAGTCGTGTCCGACTCTTAGCAACCCCATGAACTGCAGCCCACCAGGCTCCTTAGTCCATGGGATTTTCCAGGCAAGAGTACTGGAGTGGGTTGCCATTGCCTTCTCCAAAGAACACCTATAGATGCACAGAATTTCCCTATTAAAATTTCCTCATCTTATCCACCTCCTCCTTTGCCTTCCCTTCCCAAAACTCTTCAGGATTATGAAAAATTACTCTGCTATCTTAGGCAAGAGAGGAAGAGAAGACTCAGCCCTAGAAAGAAAAGATCTCCCTACTCTCCCTACCCTCTAGGAGTGAAACAGAAACTGATACCAAAGTATTGAGCTACCAAAGATGACTCCAACTCAAGATTTTCCCCTTCTTTAAACTCCATATAGACTTCTAACCGGGGCCAAGCAACTTGTTTTCAATGATTCTCTATATTCATTGAATCCTAAGTTTTTTGTTTGTTACGTGTTTATTCTTAATTTATTTTTAATTGGAGGATAATTGCTTTACAATATTGTGCTGATTTCTGCTGTATAAAGACATGAAACAGTCATAAGTATACATATCTCCCTTCCCTCTTGAGCCTCCCTCCCACCACCCGCCATCCCAGCCCTTTACATCATGACAGAGCACTGAACCGAGTTCCCTACACTATATACCTTCCTGATAGATTGAATCTTGAGCTTATAATCATAACTAAGTGGTTAATACCTTTGAACAAGAGCTATATCTCATATTTTATTCCCAAAGCATAGGACTTAATTGATGTCCAAAAACACTTATATTTAATTTCTATCAGTTAATATAAATCAAGCATATCTAATTATATTCATCTTCTTTGATATTCCCTACATCTCTCATAATCTCATTATTAGACCTACAAAGAGAAGACCAAGTACTGGAATGTAAAATACTGAAGTGCAGAAAAGATTCTCTAAAAAAATTGCTTTACTGCAGAGCTTGTAAAACTGAACATTAATTGATGCAAATGTGCTTACATATATTTTAATGTTTTTATTTTGAGGTTAGTTTTAAAAGTGTTGATATTTTATTTTTCAGAAGAGACATTTTCTTTATGCCTGTGTTAGCTTATTCTAATATTGCTATTCATTTAATACTTTTCCACAAGAAGTTTATTTATACCCACTAAACAACTCAGAAATGACCTTGCCAGAAAGAAAACCATGTAAAAATAAAGCAATGAGGAGAAAGGAAAGAATCATTCATTAATAATATTTTTAAAATATAATGTCTTTTACTATTATTGTAAATATTAATTCCTTGAGGTTCTCATTAATCAAATCATAGAAGCTAAAGGAATTATAACAAGAGATTACTTCAACTCTCCTCTTACTTCCCTTAGTCACTAAAAAATGTGATATATTCCTTTTCATCTCTACCTACCAGCTTCCGTGAGGAATTTTCCCTTGTGAGGATTCTCTCTCATTTTGAAAACATTCCCTCCCTCACCTAACTTTGTAATCTTTAGGGAAACTCTTTAGAAAATCATTCCTATTAGTCTGACAAAATGTTTTTTTACCTCAAAGGCTTTACTTCCCAAGCACTACCTTTGAGCTAGGAGTATCAAGAAGCTATAAAGGATCCCTTAAACAAGTAGAAGGCAGGAACTCTTAGTCAAGCTTCACTGCTTTTGTAGCTACTTCTATTTCTACTGATAGACTAAGCTTTGGAATTAACAATAACTGCAGTCAGAAAGCATAAAACCTTAGATAGAGGAAATTAACCAACTATTTATTTACATACAGCTTTGGTCTTCTTTTTTAAAAATAAAACAACTTGATTTCAAAACATGGTCTTCGAAGATTTTTTGAATATTCACAGAAAAATAATCTTATTTTTCTCAAATAGCTGACCTATCCACCTATATTCAAAGAATTATTACCTGTCATTAAGTTAAATAAAGTATCCCTTTGATACCTAAGCTACCTTGGTGGCTGAGAGGGTAAAGAGTCTGCCTGCAGTGCGGGAGACCAGAGTTCGATCCCTGGATGGGGAAGATCCCCTGGAGAAGGAAATGGCAACCCACTCCAGTACTCTTGCCTGGAGAGTCCCATGGCTGGAGGAGCCTGGTAGGCTACAGTCCATGGGATCACAAAGAGTCAGACACGACTGAGTGACTTGACTTTCACTTTGATACCTAAGTTGAATGAAAACACATAAGAAGCCCATCTGAGGAGTATCTCAATTGCAAATCACACCTTCATTTTTCACCTGTGACTTTTAACTTGTGGTCTTAAATTTTGTTTTATTAAAATACCATTCCATACCAGTCAGGTAAACTGCTACTTTTTGTTCACTATTTTTGTTTCAGTGACTGCTTTTTCAGATTTTCAAATGTACCCCAGATGTCATAAGTGATTGATTCATATCTCATCTTTCAAGCCATATTAACATGGAGTTCCTATTGAACTTGAGATCTCTTGAATTCAGTCAGCAAAGCTGAAAAGAGTAAGCATTAAGGACATTTTAACGGAGAACTTTATCTAAAACCTGCTCAACTTTTTATAAATATCAAGGTCTTCATCCCCATCTTTTGGAGAGGCAAGCACAAAAGACTCTGTTAGAACACGTTTACACAGCCATGAATATTTGTCTCTAGGAACAAATTTTGGGAGTTTTAATATAAAAAATATTATAAAATAACTATAAAAATATCAATAGCTTGAGAGAAGGATGTTGCAATGTCAAACGAAAATAAAGTTAATCTGTTGAAACAGACAATCTGAGGTGAAAGCTCTGCCCTGGACAGGCTGGTCCCTGAGCCCCATTTCAAGTAGAACTTGATCTCTACAACTGGCTATATTGTTCAGACTTTAGGAGGCCCTCTCCGTAAAGTCACCTGCTATTAGCTCCCACTTTACTGTTTTTGTTTGATATTATAAATTCCAAATCCATAATTTTGAGTAAAAAATGCACAGGCACAAATTAGCTTACTTTAAATTTGCTTAGAAGGACAGACTTCCCCTGGCTGTCTTAAATATTTCCTAAAAAACTGAAATTAAGGCTTGCATTCAAGGGACCACTGCACACCCAATTAGGAGAACTGTTAAGATTCTAATAATACTACAATATTCTGATTTAAATTTGGCAAATATTTTTCTGGCATAAAGAGACTTTAGATATTTTAGTTATAATCTGAATCAACTTTAAAGTTTCTAATTATCAGATTCATATATTTCACTCTGGTCAGTGAGATTTAGAATTTCTATATAGACTTACTTATCTCCAAAACAAGTCTGTGTCTGAGACTAATGTCTTTGAAGAGTGCACAAAATATGGAATCAGATGGCCACATGAGGAAATATCTGGCCACATATTTGAAGGGCAAATCAAAGGAAGCCAAGAGGCAGCATCTGGTATTTGTCAGCTGGCTTGCCAGGAGGAAGCAAGAGGTCTATGAAGGAGTTGCTGAGATGCCAGGAAAATCTGAATTAGAACAGAAGATTGACTTAGGATGCGATGAAGCAGCTAGACTGATAATAGGAAGACAGAGACAACAATTTCTATCACCTCTGGACACCAATCATGAGCCAAAGAAAATTAAGCAGACTATTAGCAGATTTTCCCTTTAGCAATGGCAGATAAAACAAAACACTGAAACATTTTCCTTCAATCCCACTGTAAATAATCTATTTTAAGAGGAGCAGTGGACAAGTCAAGTGTATTTAGGCATTGTTTATGATGATGGGCTACATGGTGGGAGAACATTAGTTCACAGCAGAACTACAGAAAGCCATTGCCAGTACTCAAGGCAAGCGTGTGAGACGAAATATATTAACCAAAATCTAGAATCTAAACTGATAAAGTAAAAATATTATAAGCATGCTCAGCCCCACATGGGCTATCACTTAAAACATCAAATAAAAGACAACTTAGGGTCAGCTGGAAAGGCTGATTTATAAGAAGTAGTTATCCATTATGAGTCTACTGTATTTTTAATATTTCAAAACCATCTGCCATACATCTTCTCATTTGATCTTCTTAACTACTCTGAAAGGTAAGCTAAGGAGGTATTATCTCATTTGAAGATGTATAAAACAAATTTAGAGAGATTCAATGATAGAGAAAATATTGTATTGGATTTAATAAATGGCTGGGAAGAAAGGTCACCATAAAGAGTGGTAAGGTTTTACGTCAGATGCTCCTGACAAGCAAAAATAAAGAATGTACTTATTTTTGTAAGTACTAAAGAATGTACTAAATGTACTTATTAATATTATTCTCCCAATTCATTCAAGTCTGCTGTATATCCAATAATGACCTCAGTTAAAATGACACTCAGCTCCCATGTCTTTCTATATTCTTACTATCCCTTCTTTTTCTTCATTGTCCTTATTAAAACTTTCTGATGTATGCATTTATTAACTATTTGCCTTCTGTACATTTCACTAGAATGTAAGCTGCATAAGAGCAGTGATGCTTTCTGTGCTTTTTCCTGTCATATTCACAAATATTTATTAACCTTATATTCATTGATATGATCTAGGGATTAAATATAAGGTAAATAAATATTTGTGAATTTGTGAAATAATAATAGATGATTTGAAAGTCTCATATAGAGATCATCTTACTTATTGGATCCAGATCTTTCAAATATCAAAAGATGATGCTAGACCTAAGAGATCAGTGGTATATTGTTGAGACAGTTCTGTTTATATTTACCCAGAAAAGATTTGGATATATTGAGTTTTAGCCAAAAGTTTCATTTTTTTTTAAGATGGCTCTCTATAGTAGCAGCACTTAGTTGTCTTCAACTTCATTTGAAACAATTTTGTTAGACTGTATTGTGACAGCTGTCATATCAGTGTGCATTAAAAAAAAAACCTATCAAATCTAGTGATTTTTTTGCATAGCTCTTTTAATATTAAATGTAGAAGAAAAATCAACATTTTGGTATATTATGCTTTATTATTTCAAGAAAGGTACAACTGATACACACAAGAAAAGATTTATGAAGTGTTGGCAAAAATGTGACTGATTGAACATGTCAAAAGTGGTTTGTGAAGTTGCATGCTGGCCATTTCTCACTGGATGATGCTCCATGGTTAGGTAGACCAGTTGAAGTTCATATCTATCAAATTGAGACATTAATTGAGAACAATCAGTGTTATACCACGTGGGGTGATAATCAACATACTCAGAATATTCAAATCAAGTGTTAAAAATTCACTTGCACCAATTTGCTTATGTTAATCACCGATGTTTGGGTTACACATAAGTTAAGTGAAAAAAAACCTTCTTGACCATATTTCCACATGTGATTCTCTACTGAAATGCAGTGAAAACATTCTATTTTTAAAACAAATTATGACACTTAGTATGCCAACAAACCAGAAAACTCAGCAGTAGCCACAAGACTGGAAAAGGTCAGTTTTCATTCCAAATCCCAAAAAAAGGCAATGCAAAAGAATGTTCAAACTACGTCACAATTGCACTCATTTCACGTGCTAGCAAAGTAATGCTCAAAATTCTCCAAGCTAGGCTTCAACAGTACGTGAACAGATAACTTCCAGATGTACAAGCTGGATTTAGAAAAGGCAGAGGAACCAGAGATCAAATTGCCAACATCCGTCGGATCATAGAAAAAAATAAAGAACTCCAGAAAAATATCTACTTCTGCTGTAGTCATGAAATTAAAAGACACTTGCTCTTTGGAAAAAAAGCAATGACAAACCTGTTGCTGTTGCTCAGTCACTCAGTTGTGCCCAACTCTTTGCAACCCAATGGACTATAGCACGTCAGGATTCCCTGTCCTTCACCACCTCCCAAGCTTGCTCAAACTTATGTCCATTGAGTTGGTGATGCTATCCAACAATCTCATCCTCTGTCATCCCCTTCTCCTCCTGCCTTCAATCTTTCCCAGCATCAGCATCTTTTCTGATGAGTTGGCTCTTCACATTATGTGGCCAAAGTATTGGAGCTTCAGCCTCAGCATCAGTCCTTCCAATGAATATTCATGATCGATTTCCTTTAGGATTGACTGGATTGATCTCCTTGCAGTCCAAGGGATTCCCAAGAGTCTTTTCCAACACCATGGTTCAAAAACATCAAACCTAGACAAACCTCAGTTCAGTTCAGTTCAGTCGCTCAGTCATGTCCAACTCTTTGTAACCCCATGGACTGCAGCACCCCAGGCTTCCCTGTCCATCACCAATTCCCAGAGCATTTTCAAATTCATGTCCACTGAGTCAGTGAAACCATCCAACCATCTCATCCTCTGCTGTCCCCTTCTCCTCCTGCCTTCAATCCTAGATGGTATATTAAAAAGCAGAGACATTACTTTACCTACAAAGGTCCATATAGTCAAAGCTATTTTTCCAGTAGTCATGTGCATGTGTGAGAGCTGGACAATAAAAAAGGCTGAGTGCTGAAGAACTGATGCTTTCAAACTGTGGTGCTGGAGAAGACTCTTGAGAGTCCTTCATACTGCAAGGAGATCAAACCAGTCAATAACCCAATATATTCATTGGAAGGACTGATGCTGAAGCTCCAATACTTTGGCCACCTGATGCAAAGAGCTGACTCACTGGAAAAGACCCTGATGTTGGGAAAGATGGAGGGCAGGAGGAGAAGGGTATGAAAGAGGATGAGATGGTTGGATGGCATCACTGACTCAAAGGACATGAGTTTGAGCAAACGTCGAGAAACGGTGAAAGACAGGGAAGCCTGGTGTGTTGCAGTCTATGGGGTCGCACAGAGTCGGACACGACTGAAGCAACTTAGCAGCAGCAGCAGCAGAGCAACTGAAAAACAACAATGACAGGTGATAAAAAGTGGATACTGTACGATACTGTAGAATGGAAGAGATCATGGGCAAAGTGAAATAAGCCACCATCAACCACACCAAAGACCACTCTTCATTCAAAGAAGGTGATGTTGTGTATATGGTGGCATTAGAAGGGAATCATCTTCTTTTATGAGCTTCTTCTGGAAAACTAGACAATTAATTACAACAAGCACTGCTCCCATTAGACCAACTGAAGGCAGCACTCAACGAAGTGTCTGGAATTAGTCAACAGAAAATACACACAATCTTTCAGCAGGATATCTCAAGACTGCATCTTTCTTTGCTGACCAGGCAAAAACTGTTACAAATTGGCTGAGAAGTTCTGATTCATCCATGGTATTAATTGCACATTAAACCTTCAAATGTCCATTTATTTCAGTCTTTATAAAGTTCTCTTATTGGAAAATAAAACTTTCAACTCCCTGGATGACTATAAAAGTCACCTGAAAGAATTCTTTGCTCAAAAAGATAAAAATGTTTTGGGAAGATGGCATTATGAAGTTGCCTTAAAAAAAAAAAAAAGAAGATAGAAGATAGTAAAATAAAACAGTGAATACATTGTTCAATAAAATTCTTGATGAAAATTTTAAAATGTGTCTTATAATTTTACTTAAAAACAAAAGGAGCTTTTTGGTAACCTAATATTTAATAGATATGGATGATGGGAGAAGGATGTTGGACATACTTTTGATACAGTTCAATATGGATTTCTTCATGGAAATTGTCCTGAAAATGAGGCCAAAATTATCTCATTCTGACCACTAACTGAATGCTTTCAAGAGGAAGGTAACAGCTGACTGAATTTTAATTACTTGAAACTACCTCTGGCTGCAAAAAGGTAGAGATTCTAACAAGTAATTAACACTTGAAGTTTTATATGTGCATAGCAAGACACTTCAGGCTTCCCTGTAGTTCAGCAGTAAAAAAAATCTGCCTGCCAGTGAAGGAGACACAGGTTCAATCCCTGGTTTGGAAGATCCTCTAAAGAAGGAAATGGTGGCTCACTCCGGTATTCTCTGGGAAATCCCATTTACAGAGAAGCCTGGCAGGCTACAGTCGATGGGGGTCACAAACAGTTGGGCAGGACTTAGCAACGAAACAACAACAAGAAGACACTATTTGTTGAAAAGGCCTCTGAAACAGTGGAGCGGGCACAGATTTGGAAACAAAGGATCTACAAGGACCTCAAGTGCGTTAGTTGCTCAGCTGTGTAAGGACCTCAAGTCTCCACTTATTCCCAGCTGTGGGACCCTGGGTGATTCACTTCATATTCTTGAACCTCCATTCTTCCTCTGGAAAATGGCACTGTGAGTGTCTACTCACAGGGATGCTATAAGGGCTACATGTAATCTTATGTGTGAAAGTGGTCAGATTACTAAAAATTGATGACAGCGATAGAATTTATGCTTATGTCTTTGTAATCAAAGAATAATGAATCAACTGATTTGATTTATGACAGAAAGTTAAATAAATTAATTCAAAGGGAAGAAGGGAAGTAATTGGAAGACCTTAAATCAAAAAACAAAAACCATATTTGAAACTTAACATCTTTTCCTTGCATTAAAAAGAACCAAATACCTGCACATTGTCATCAAAAATAGAATGGCTTTCAGGCAGATTCAAAGTCTCTCTCTCCTGGTGTCTGAGTTCAACTGTGGCCTCTCCTGAGCTCTTCCATAGCAAGAATTCTTCTCCTTACAAGCGTTTTTCAGAACAACACAGAAAGTGTCTGTTCCTAAGCTTCAGAAACGCTGGATTTTGAGGAAGCTCCTTTGAAAGATATCAAGGGAGGCATTAAATTAACATGAATGAAAAGGGGTTAGGCACATGGTTTCTACAAGTTAGTGACTCTTTTCGCTGGTTATTGAGAGAGTCCCTCCCTTATAGGTCCAAGATAGAACAACGTTCCCTAAAGCTTAAGAAAGCAGGAGAGAGATGAAGTTAAAAGTATACCCCACTTGAACGCTGGAAAAGGGGGTGCCCAGAGGGCACGCTAGTATCACAGGCTTGGTGAGTGACACCTGAGCCCATAAGTCACACATGTCAGGACCAGTCTGTTTCAATGCTGTGCTGCCTCTGCCTTGAAATTATTAAGCTTTTCATCAGGGGCCCACAGTGTCATTTTTCTCTGGGTCGCTCAAATCACAGAGCGGGAATGGCCCACAGGAATCTCAGGGAGCCCTCCAGCCTTCACAAGAAATTGACTGACTAAAAGCAAAAGAGCTGCCAAGAGGGGCTGTGGTGACTGTTTCCATCCAGAGATACCACCAACACCTCCGGGGTCTCCTGTGCTAAACCTGCAGGCGTCCCTGTGGTCCCCACCCCACCTGAGGAAGCCTCACAGGAGCAGGTCTGGCCACTTGCAGACCCGGGAGGGCTAAGCGGTTCTCTAGAGGAGCCGGCCTGGTGAGGCGAGGTGGGCGGTAGACGACACAGGCTAAAAGCGCTCTCTGCGGCGCCCTGCCGGGTCCTTACTCAGCGCCCGGCTGTCCGGGCAGCTGGAGGAGCCGCATTCCGCGGCTCACGCGCCTCTGGGCTGTAAGCGCCTCTCCAGGCCCAGCTCCGGGCTGCGTTGGCCTTAGGAGAGGCCTGGCGCGCTGCCCTCCGCGCTCACCTATCACCTCGAAGCCTGAAGGGACACGCCCGGGGCGCGCAGGCTCAGTTCCCTGTCAGCCCCGGGTCGCAGAGCAGCTTTCCCCAGCCAGCCGCTGCCAGCGCACACCTGTTCTTCTGCAACCGCCTTCTGACCTCAATTTCTGCATTCGCCTGAATTCAGTCTCGAAAAAAAAAAAAAAAAGGAAGAAGGCATTTTGTAAAAGTGACGAATCGGGATAAAACTTTTTTTTATTTCTTTCCCCAGTTGCCAACTCCTCTAGTCAGTCATCCCTCCGGTTGCACCCAAGCCCCTCAAAGGAGTCCGGGTGCCTGAGTGTTCCCCTGGCAGCACCCTGACCGTATCCTGTAATCTCCTGGGCGTGAATCCTGGTTAATCTACGTTTTCAAACAACAGAAACTCAAACTGTTCCTCAGAGAGAGTCCAGTCCCTTCAGAATCTCCCCCCCCCCTTTTTTTTAATGTTACAATGAACTGTGATGTTGGAGAAGATTCTTGAGAGTCCCTTGAACAGCAAGGGGATCCAACCAGTCCATCCTAAAGGAAATCAGTCCTGAATATTCATTGGAAGGACTGATGTTGAAGCTGAAACTCCAATATTGGGCCACTTGATGCGAAAAGCTGACTCATTGGAAAAGACCCTAATGCTGGGAAAGATTGAGGGCGGAAGGAGAAGGGGACGACAGAGGATGAGATGGTTGGATGGCATCACCGACTGAATGGACGTGAGTTTGAGTAAACTCTGGGAGTTGGTGATGGACAGGGAGGCCTGGCATGCTGCAGTCCATGTGGTCACAGAGTCAGACATGACTGAGCGACTGAACTGAACTGAACTGAAAAAGGGAAGTGAGAAGAGGAAAGAAAGGAGCGGGAAATTCAGTCCGTTTCAGTCTAGGCTGCCTGGAGGTGTTCAGCTTGCAATGACGACGCGATCTGCGCTCCAGGGATTTCACAGCCAGGATGGAGATTTGCGCGATCCCAAAGTGCCATCTAGAGGCGGGCCTGCGAAACAACAGCCTCCTGATCCTTTCTCTGCTGTTGTTATTTGCAAAAACGCACGTTCAGGATCACATGACATATTTGTACTTTCTCTTCTCAAATCAGCCGGCCTAAACATTCATGACTTGGAGGAAGGGGAAATCTTCTGGGTTTTAGGATAGAAGAATGGAATAATATAGCTTGGCATTTTGAAAGGCTCCCTTGGGCTACTTACTATGTGGCATGTAGTCGATGGAGAGTGGAATCCGTTGGGAGAACAGGCAGAAAACGCGTGCAACAATTTAAACAGAAGATGAGGGAGAACACTACCGGAGGGTGGCGTTTGCGAGAGAAATGGCTGGATGCAGGAGTATTTTGAAGGATTTCGTGAAGAATTGGATGTGGCACATTGAAGAAAGATAGGGTCAAGGATTATTCCAAAGATTTTACCTGAACAACTAAAACAGCTATGTTGCCAGTTCCTAAATTAGGCACCACCAGAGACAACTCAATCCAAGGGCATCCCGTAACTCTATACAAATAAAACCCAAGTAGGTAAAATCTTACATGAGGTGAGGTAAGAGAAGCTGGCCATCCCCGAGTCCCTGACTGAGGATGCATCCTTTTTTTGTCAGAACTGAGCCAGGGAGAAGGAGAAACCTCAGTGTTAAAATAAGTTCAAAGTATATAATCTCATATGAGAATGTAGATTATAATCATAACTCACATCACATTTGTCTTATCACATCAGAGCCATTGAAGAAATATTCCAACAGAGAGAATTTCAAAGTGAGAGTGGGAGGTAATAAAGCTGGTTGATATTACTCTCCCATGAGTCTGGCTTTTTCCATATTAACCGTGTAAAAACTCAAGGATTGCTAGCTATTTTTATCATGTATGCATCCCTCATTGTGCTTTATAATGCCTTGTACATCAGATGCCCTCATGTGTTTATTTGCTTGTACGAGTATTCAGTGAGCAACTGCTATGTGCCCAGATGTTTGGGGGACAGAAATGAATAAGACCTGGCTCTTAAGGACACAAAAACTTAATGGATGATATCACCAGTAGCCAGGAAAACTACAGTATACTCTTTGAATGTCACCAAAACTAAGGGAAGATTGTCAGGGAAACTGGAAAGGGACCCAATAAAAAAGCTATTTAACCTACTCAAGAAATATGTTATCTTTAATGTGCATTTCTTTTGTTACTTAATGAAAATACCTACATTTAGAAAACACAGCAGTGTTGGATTTGCATACCAGAGAAATTCCATGAACAAGGGCGAGTAGCTCTCTTTTAATGTTTGGAGAGTGTGGATGTCCCCAAAACACATTTCAAATGCTGGAGGGCAGCTGCTTTCCCCCAAGAAAGCACTTCTCACATCCCAGAGTCTGGCTTTTGGGTAGACCTTTCAGTGTTCTTTGGTTCTGTCTAGTCCCAGTCTTCCTGATAAGCACCCCATTTCAATTTACTGGTGCTTGAATGCTATACTAAGTAATTCATGTTTTAATCTTTAAAATTTCATTTCAGTTCAGTTCAGTCACTCAGTCGTGTCTGATTCTTTGTGACCCCATGAATCGCAGCACGCCAGGCCTCCCTGTCCATCACCAACTCCTGGAGTTCACTCAGACTCACATCCATCGAGTCAGTGATGCCATCCAGCCATCTCATACTCTGTTGTCCCCTTCTCCTCTTGCCTCCAACCCCTCCCAGCATCAGAGTCTTTTCCAATGAGTCAACTCTTCACATGAGGTGGCCAAAGTACTGGAGTTTCAGCTTTAGCATCATTCCTTCCAAAGAAATCCCGGGGCTGATCTCCTTCAGAATGGACTGGTTGGATCTCCTTGCAGTCCAAGGGACTCTCAAGAGTCTTCTCCTACACACAGTTCAAAAGCATCAATTCTTCGGCACTCAGCTTTCTTCACAGTCCAACTCTTTAGCCCCAGCTAAAATACAGGTGTCTCTGAACAGAAAGAATATGTGTCAGGAAAATAAAATTTGAAACAAAATCTTCTTCCAACCCAGAAAAATCTCTCCACAAAAGTAAAAGAGAAATAAAACAATTGAATTATTGAGTAAGTGTTAGAATGTGATGAGCGTTACAGGAAGTCCTTGAAGACATTGTAAAGACAGAAATAAAGTTCACCCTTCTAGGTAGCTGGGCAGATATAACACATTACATACATGTGCTCAAGACAACTGATAACTAGCTGTTAAGGAAGAGGATTCAACAGCATTATTTTTCATTCAGTCTGTGAAAGTTGGACTGTAAAGAAGGCTGAGCACCAAAGAATTGATGTTTTCAAACTGTGTTGCTAGAGAAGACTCTCGAGAGTCCCTTGGACTGCAAGGAGATCAAACCAGTCCATCCTAAAGGAAATCAGTCCTGAATATTCATTGGAAGGACTGATGCTGAAGCTGAAACTCCAATACTTCGGTCACCTGATGAGAAGAGCTGACTCACTAGAAAAGACCCTGATGCTGGGAAGGATTGAAGGCAGGAGGCGAAGGTGGCAACAGAGAATGAGATGGTTGGGTGGCATCATTGACTCAGTGGACATAAGTTTGAGCAAACTCTGCATGATAATGAAGGATAGGGAAGCCTGGCCTGCTGCAGTCCATTGGGTTGCAAAGAACTGGACATGACTTAGCGACTGAACAACAAGAATCCTATATTCACATGGTAATCACCACGACCATCTGTGTTTATTACTTGGCTCTGTCTAAAATAAAAGTAAATTTCTCGTATCATTATGAAAGGAGGTATCTTTGCCACTAGAAGTGAAGTGCTCACTGAGGATAGACTTCTACTCTCCCACGGAAACCGAGGGACTGGAGTGTCATCTTTGCTGCTGCTGCTGCTGCTGCTGCTAAGTCGCTTCAGTCGTGTCCTACTCTGTGTGACCCCATAGACGGCAGCCCACTAGGCTCCTCTGTCCCTGGGATTCTCCAGGCAAGAATTCTCCCTTGTAGGTTGCCCTTATAACTACTGGTCAATCACACATAAGTATGCTGGAACTTTATAGGCAATTGTCTGAAGGCAAGTTCTCATAGAGAAGAGGAAAGGACTGCATGGGTACCAAGGGGCCTTTCCTGAGTACCAAAGGGTTGCGCTGAAGCTGCAGAACAGAGAGAAGACCGAGGTCAGCAGCTGGACACAAATCCTATTTCATCATTTTTCACTTGTCATTTATTTCTGAAACTCATTTGAAAATTCTTTCCTTGATCTTTCCTCCAGTGCCTGAAAACCCAAACTTCCTCTTCAAAAACAAATAAGAAATCATGCTAACAGATCTAAGAAACTGCCCTGACTCAGTTTGCCTAGTGAGATCAGTCTTTCAGTAGTTTTCAAGACAAAAGGACTCTGCTGCTGCTGCTGCTAAGTCACTTCAGTCGTGTCCGACTCAGTGTGACCCCAGAGACGGCAGCCCACCAGGCTTCCCCGTCCCTGGGATTCTCCAGCAAGAACACTGGAGTGGGTTGCCATTTCCTCCTCCAATGCATGAAAGTGAAAAGTGAAAGTGAAGTCGCTCAGTCGTGTCCGACTCTAGCGACCCCATGGACTGCAGCCTACCAGTCTCCTCCGCCCATGGGATTTTCCAGGCAAGAGTACTGGAGTGGGGTGCCATTGCCTTCTCTGAAAAGGACTCTGAGACACTACAAATTCAATAAACACAACAATGTTTAGAACCTTCAGCTCAAAAGTGTACTGCTGAAGACTGTTCCATGACACATCAAAAGACGTTTCTGGCTCAGAGAAGCTGCTCTCACATGTACACACATTATAGCATCAGTATGCCTTAAATATAATCCTACCTAGAACTTTAGGTCCCTGAGATTTGCTAAGATGTTTCATGCCCCATTTTATATTTACAATTCTCTAACATCAGGAAATTTGCCATTGTTCTTCTGGACCCAAATCTTAGAAAATAATATCAGGGGCATGCATCCATGTGTTCATTCAGCCATCACTTGCTCTGTGTCAAGTATGTGCCAGCAAATGTCCTGAGCCCTGGGGAGAGTAAATGAAAGACACAACGCCTGCCTTCTGGGAACTCAAAACATTCTCAGATTCAAAGAGGAATAGGACTGTAGGCTAAAAGTCAGGCAACTAACTACAAACTACTCAGACTTGGTAAAAGTGGGATTTTCAAATGGCTGACTGATAGACAAGGTACAGGATGAACTGAAGAACAGGCTGTGTGAGCAGTCCAGACTGTTGGGCACTTTCTTCCAGGTCAAGACATTTAATGGAGGAAAAAGAATCAAAGGGAAGATTTCCAAAGAAGAAATCTGAGATAGATATATTACTTTCTTCTACTGTAACTTTCTTGAACTCTATGTGCACAGGTTTCAAAATTCAGCTCTGCAACCTACTAGATCTTCAAAAATTTAGCCTTTTTAATGACAGTTTTTTCATGTGTCATGTGGGGCTAATAATAATAGTCATCTCAGAGGGGTATTGCAGGTACTAAGTCAAGTACTTTTGGTTTAGAACTTAGCAGAGTTCCTGCTACACAGAAAAGATAGCTGTTATCAAATTATGATTGCTGTTAATTTGATTAATAATGCAATAATAATAATAATACATAATACAAATGAGACCAACTTAATTTTCCCTTAGAGGTAATAGTCTTCCTTTTTTATTCAAAATATATTTTAAAATTCTAGGTGAGTATATAAGTAAATTCACTGCTACATATAGATATCTTTGGAAGATATGTAAGAAACAAAAGAACCTCTGAGAAGACAGAAATTACCCGGGGTCAGAAATGAGAAGAAGACTAAACTTATTTTAGAGTTTTGTGGGTTTTTACCCTGTAAACATCTTACCTACTTAAAAAAATTTTAAAAAACATGCATATCAATTTTTGGCTGTGCAGAAAAATTATACATGAAAGGTCTTTATATGAGAGTGATGATAACACTTTTAATGAATTAACATTCATTGATAGCATTTTATATGCCTGGCACTTTTTTAAACCACTTGATGTCTGTTTGCTTGTTCAATCCTCACACACAATGAGAGGAAATGTCAATTTCTGGAAATAAACAAATGAGACCCAAGAGGCTGAATAACATGCCAAAGATTAATCAGCTAGCAAAAAACAGCTGAGATACTGATCCATACAATCTGGCTCCGTGTGTGTTGTATGATATAAACCAAGTCTCTGTATGACTGCAGCTGCATGTGACCCCAGGAATGTCAAGGGCCAACAGAAAGCTGATGCTTTGCTACTTCTCTTCACTAGCCCAAGGCTGCGGGCCATTGACTGGACACATTTAACAACCTATTGATATCCATGACTCTTAAGTGAATTCCACAAATTGGAGTCATTTCACAGGGGAAATAAAGAATAAAAATTGAAGAACTGAAAAAAAGTATCTTTTGTCTGAGCACCCTAAACTACTGTATCATCCCTTTATCCAAATTAAATGTCAGAATCCAAAAGCTAATAAAAATCAGTGAGTCTTTTTCCTGGCTCTTGCAACAATCTGCACATTATTTTTTGAGATCTGTCTGCTCTGCACCTGCCAAGTGAATTATTAAATTTATGAGAGTGAAGCTAAGCCAGAGTTACTGATCAGTGAAATTGGTTGCAACTGGGTGGAAGAACTGCACTGCTGAGAACTCCAGCAAATGGCAACACCACTCAAAGCATGTAGGATTCTGCTGTGCAAATGTGACCAAATCACATGCACTTGGATGCCTGAATGCCAGGGGCTCAGGGGACAGATTATTTTATGAGCCTTGTAAAACGTGTATACAATGCTGGGCTGATTACTCCTCAAAGTAATAACATTAGAGTTTATGAGAATTTGGCTCAGCTCTGGAACTGGCCTTTGTTTATCAAGATGCATTAAATAAAAACCTACTTTTTAGAGAACATCCTAGTAAAATAACTTTTACACAAGGAGAAAAAAACACTTTTTTCTCTTTTTTGCATCTATATAAGATGAAGGATGTTAAGTAAATGTATTGTGACAATCATTTCGCAATATATGCAAGCCAAATAATTATGCTGCATACCTTAAACTTACACAATGCTGTATTTCAATTATATTACAATAAAACTGAAAAAAATAGTTTGCATTTATTTTAAGACCTAATTTCCAGAACTTAAACCTATTTGTAACTACTTTTTTCACAGCTTATGTAAATCATTTTTGAATTTTTTTATTTCTTGTTCAAGAGTTCAGAGTTCAACAGTACAGTAGAACCAAAAAATAATTCTAACAGACATGACAAGTGCTGGTAGAAGAATGATCCTTCCAGAAGTCCACAGAGCTTCAGGCAAACACACTGTTGACAGATACCTGGTCATTGATTCTGCTCTCTCCCTCGAGGCATGATCAATGTTCTGTTCGAGCACAGGGAATGTTATAAATGATTCTCTAAACTGAACTGCAAGATTGCCAGGTTCTTTGGAAATAGAGATGACAACTCCGAGAATAAATGAGCAATGGTGTACAATAACTGGGTTTCCTGATTTGGCATGGCCAACATCAGCCATGTTGAAATTTGTTAGTGGTTTATCAGCTTATTGGCCTGGTATCAGCACATCCCAAATGAGATCCCATGATGGACTGAAATCTCATTCTGCTTCTGCTCCATTGACCACGCTAGAATATAAACTCAACCCTTCTAAGAGCCACAGAGAAACATCTCACCAATGAAAAATTCCTGGTGAGTTATACATTATTATAACTGGTGCATGATTCCTAAATTTATGGGTTAGGGGGATTTTCTAAACTCTCAGCTAAACCCATGCTATTTCATTTCTATTTTAAATTAATTTTTAAGCTTTATACAAAAGATTACCTATATGTAGTCATTTTCCCTTTCTCTCAAGAATGTTAATAAGGGCTAACATTTTTCTGATATGTTAGGAAGTTTTCAACTCATTCCTTATATTCAGCTATTTTACAAAATCTTTGCAGTGCACAAGTGGAGATTGGTATACATTTTCAAAAATAGAAATTTCCTATTATCAAGGTAATCTTTAAGATTAAATGTTCCAGAGTCATCAGTGTATATACATGAACCATTTCTCATTGATAAAACAACAGTAGCAGCTGATATGTCACATAATCCTAGCAGACCAGAGTAAGCAGAGTTTGCCCTTCAGACCACAATATTAGAACATGGATTTGGACGTGTAAAGCCCTGGTTTACCTTGAATTTAATTTCTTCCATGAAAAATTCCATCTAATCCTCCCTGGAAGAATCTCAAACTCCATGTGTCTAAGATAGCTTGGTGAAATTTATAGCGCAAGGAACCATGGAGAAACGAGGACAGTGAGATTACTAAAATCTTAACCGGCAAGCAAAATTCTAGAACAAATGGCACTGTCTTTAATTAATAGAAATTAATGTGCAAATCTGAGTGGGAGAAAAAGAGCTCAGAGATACTCGGATCAGAACAAAATAGACCAAAGTGGCTGAACGCTCCATGACCGCCCTTCTAGCTTCACCTCCATTGAATTTTGCCAGCTAAGATAAATTAGGCTCCTAAAACTTTAAAGTGTGTAGTTTAAAAGAGCATGTTAAACTGATAACTGATGGCATTATAAAAATACCATTTGTTGAATTCTTATAAGTTTGATATAAACAGAGATGGCCTGGGTAAGCTTACTATTATGTTTTCAAAGCTGGTCTCCAGCTGTCTCATTGGTCCAAAACTAGAGAAAGGACTTGGGCTGAATCTACTCATAGAATGAGAATTGTAGATATAAAATATAAATTAACTCCACATAAGAATGGCTCTGTGGTCACAGACCCATTAATACATCTGCTTGTAATTAAAAAACAATAAAGTGTTATACGCAGCTCAATGGCTCACCAATGAAAGGAAATGGATGATATACTAGGTATTTGAGAAATATGAAGGAAGTAGTATCTATAACAGCAGTAGAATTGTGTGACTCTTGCTAAACTCAACTAAAGCCTTGCAGAAATGTGAAGAGAGCTGAGAGTAGTTTAATTGGTGATTTAATGCTTACTCCCTGGAAGGAAAGTTATGACCAACCTAGATAGCATATTCAAAAGCAGAGACATTACTTTGCCAACAAAGGTCCATCTAGTCAAGGCTATGGTTTTTCCTGTGGTCATGTATGGATGTGAGAGTTGGACTGTGAAGAAAGCTGAGCGCCAAAGAATTGATGCTTTTGAAGTGTGGTGTTGGAGATTCTTGAGAGTGCCTTGGACTGCAAGGAGACCCAATCAGTCCATTCTGAAGGAGGTCAGCCCTGGGATTTCTTGGGAAGGAATGATGCTAAAGCTGAAACTCCAGTACTTTGGCCACCTCATGTGAAGAGTTGACTCATTGGAAAAGACTCTGATGCTGGGAGGGATTGGGGGCAGGAGGAGAAGGGGACGACAGAGGATGAGATGGCTGGATGGCATCACCAACTCGATGAACGTGAGTTTGAGTGAACTCCAGCTGCTATTCATGGGGTCGCAAAGAGTTGGACACGACTGAAGGTGTGTCTCAACTGAAGGTGAATCTCACCTTTCACATGTCATGTGATAAAGGACATGAACGTCTAGGGCCTTAACTTTTGATTTGGGCTCTGACACAGACAACCTATGTAACCCAAAGCAAAAATTATAATTCTTCAGGGTTTAAATGATCTCTAAAGTGAAAGAATTAAAATGAAAATTGATCAGCCGTAACTGACTCTTTGCAACCCCATGGACTATACAGTCCATGGAATTCTCCAGGCCAGAATACTGGAGTGGGTAGCCGTTTCCTTCTCCAGGGGATCTTCCCAACCCAGGGACCAAACCCAGGTCTCCCCACATTGCAGGTGGATTCTTTATCAACTGAGCCACAAGGGAAGCTCCAAGTTAAAGAAAATGAAAGTGAAAGTCTAAAGTCCCACCCATATGTAGTTAAGAATCTATGAACAGAGCTGTCCCTTCTGCTATGAGGCTTTCTACTGCTTATTGTACTGGATAATGAAACTGTGATCTGTGTATGCATGCTCAATTGTGTCCAACTCTTTGTGACCCTGTGGACTGTAGTCCACCAGGCTCCTCTGCCTATGGGATTTTTCAGGCAAGAATACTGGAGTGGGTTGCCATTTTCTACACCAGGGGATGTTCCTGACCCAGGGATCAAACCCGCATCTTCTGTGTCTCCTGCATTGGCAGGTGTATTCTTTACCACTGAGCTACATGGGAAGCCCAGCTTATTGCACTGGATAATGAAATTGTGATCTAGCTTCTAGTAACTATTTAACAGCAGTAACACCACCTTTGGCAGCTGTGCCAACTCTCTCACATAGTGCCCTAGGGCACCATGGCAGCCACTAAATAAAGAGCCTGCTAAGTAAAGGAGAGAAAGATCCTGTGACCACAGAAGCCTCTTAAGGAAGTAGCCTGTGACCCATTCAGGTAATTAATCTGCTCTGTTCCCTTAGTGCACTGCTGAATGTGGGAGCTCTATGATAATGCTCATCTGATTAATCCAGCCTTTCCTTGTTTCTCTTAGGATGTGTTCCCCTTAACCAGATTATTAACTACATAAGGCAGGAGAAGAAAACTGTATCCCACAAACCTATTCTGTCCTGTAGACTTTTTTTTTTTTAAGCTGGCTGTTGTTTTATTTAAAATTTCAGTTTGGATATCTTCAGATGGAGTCAAGATTTTTACAATCACCATAGAACTCTCCTATACAGCCTCATTAACCAGTATTATACTCAGTCTACATTTCCCAGGTGGTTGAGTGCTAAAGAATTCACCTGCCAATACAGGAGACTCAGTTCGATCCCTGGCTTGGGCAGATCCCCTGGAGAAGGAAATGGCAACCCTATCCAGTATTCTTGCCGGGGAAATCCTGCCAGGCAGAAGAACCTGGTGGGGCTGTAGTCCATGGGGTCACAAAAGAGTCAGATGTGGCCTAGTGACTAAACAACAACAACCACAACATACTCAGTCTAATTGCCTAGATTGGTGTTGCCTCCCCAGCCCCAGAAGTTTATGACGTATGTCTAAAGGCAGGGATTATGCCTTCATTCATTTAATTCTTAATCAATAATATCACTAGATGCCAAGAACTGAACTGTTTCCTGGGGCTAAAGGCATTAAAAAAAAAAAAAATGTTCCTGCTTTAGAGCTCACAGGCTGTTATTAGAGACAAACATTAGAAACATGTATAAGTCATACATTTCTAAGAAAGTGAAGGAGGGCTAAAGCCATTGGAAGATGGGAAAGAGGCTATCAAGACAAGATTCCAGGAAGCTTTCCTAAACTACATTTAGAAAATAGATACCCAGGCAACTGAAGAAAAGACAGAACATCATTTCTAAAACTACAGAGGCAAGAAATGTAAAGTGAGGCAGCCTGGGTAGAACATCACACGTGAGAGAATGCAGTTTTAGAACACTGCAAGTTCTAACATTTACTAGATAAGTAGCCTTGGACACTTTGCTCAGCCTCAGCTATGAAGTGCAGATAACACTCCTTTCTTAATATTTTAGTAAGGACTGACTATGATAACATGTATTGAAATCCCTGCACAGCATCTGGCACATGAGATGCACACAAATGTGGGCTCAGTGCGATTCACCTGGCAATGCTTGGCTACTGTCACCGTCAATGGACTGTCTATGGATCTCCATATGTCATTCCTAAAGGATACCACCTGACATGTTTCTTCAATTATCTGCCGCTAGATTGTACGATCCTTGGGAGCAAGGTCTTTGCAAGTTTTATTCACTCTTGAATCCCCAGAATGTCAAACAGTATCCCAGACATAAAGAGCACTCAGTCAGTATTTGTTAAATGGATGAATAGAAGTGTGCACTACAGACCTGAATAGAGAATCTTAAAACAAACTAACAAAAAAAAGCCTCTGAAATGAAGCAAAAGTCCTAAAGCAGTTTAATTAAATAGTTCTTTATGATCTGGTCTCCAAGTACAAAGGTCCCTGTGGGCAAAGGCCAGACTGTCATCCTAGCTGGTGGTTCCACTGACCAAGGGAGGAGATAAATATTCCAGAGAGGAAGCCTGAGAAAGGCCAAAACCCAAACCAGACAGAATTTAGTGATAAACTAAAGCCTAAGAAGCTGGAAGAAGCGTTTGGAACACGGTGCAGCCAATTGTTCAAAGTATGTAATCATATTTGAAACTTGCTCCAAGTGCTGGAGTAAGTAGCACATTGAACAGACAACTTAAAAAAAAAAAAAAGAACAACTAGAAATGGAGTCGTTAAGCATAGTCATAGGCCATGCCTTGTTCAAGAAGATGGAGGGTAAGCTCTCAGTACAGGAAACAATAATTTTCAAACGTGCGCAGTAACTTCTGCTGGCTTGAGCAGCAAATTCAGCAGCTGGGGAAAAGTATTATTATGTACTGTTTGTGTATCCTCTTTTTTTTTTGGCAACAAAACCCTCTAATTTTACTTAAAAGTTGTTTTTAGAGTATTGAATCTATTGCTCTGCAATCCTGGCAGAATTCTTTGTGGAATTTCCTTATAATACTGCCACTTAGGCCATCACAAAAAAAATCTGAGGCAGTGGGTCTCAGGTGGAACCCAGGCATAGTCATTCTGTGTGTTGTTGCTGTTTACTTATTAAGTCATGCCTGACTCTTTCGCAACACCATGGGCTGTAGCCCGCTAGTCTCTGTCATGGGATTTCCCAGGCAGGAATACTGAAGTGGGTTGCCATTTTCTTCTGCAGGGGGATCTTACTGACCCAGGACTGCACCCATGTCTCCTGCATTGGCAGGTGGATTCTTTACCACTGAGCTACCAGGGAAGCCCCACTCATTCTGTATACGGACATATTTTTCATTCCATAGAGTAACAGATGTCCTCATCCATGCAAGGCTCTGAGTTGAGTTCCGTATTGAAGATTTAGAAGTAACCTGTGGTTCCTGCCCCTAAGAAATATACAACTTACATTTTGTTTATCACAGGACAGTAGGATTACGGCAGCTATTAATTATCCTTCTTTTGTTTTTCAAAATTTTCTAAATCTTTAGTAATCAATATGTATTATTTTGTAATAGAAGAAAAACAGTTAAAAAAATACACAAATGCCTGGAATCTTTTTGTCTTCCTCTGTTTATTTTGCATGTAAGTCAGAAAATGTATTCATCAATATCTATGACTAATGGCATGTAGCTAATATTGTACATAATTTCTATAGACAATGGTGTGCTGTATTTTAAGAATCAGGGGATCTTCCCAAACCAGGGATCGAACCAGGGTCTCCTGCATTGCAGGCAGATGCTTTACCCTCTGAGTCACCAGGAAAGTCCTTGACTTTGACTTCGACCTTTGACTTTGACTTTTCCTTTGACTTTGATCAAAGTCTTAGCTAAATTTTCTTCAGTGTTTCTTATTTTACATTCAGTCTGATACATTGAGTGACCTAGAAGTTATAATAGGTAATGCATTTTGTTCACTTGATATTTGCCTTATTTTTTTAAAAAGAGTTGTTTATATTGGGTGCATATATATTTATGATCATTATATCTTCTTCTTGGATTGATCCTTTGATCATTATGTAGTGTCCATCTTTGTCTCTTTTCACAGCCTTTGTTTTAAAGTCTATTTTATCTGATATGAGTATTGCTACTCCTGCTTTCTTTCAGTCTCTATTTGCATGGGATATCTTTTTCCAGCCCTTCACTTTCAGGCTGTATTTGTCCCTTGTTTCGAGATGGGTCTCTTGTGGACAACATATATATGGGTCTTGTTTTTGTATCCATTCAGCCAGTCTTTGTCTTTTGTTTGGGGCATTCAACCCATTTACGTTTAAGGTAGTGATTGATAAGTATGATCCCGTTGCCATTTACTTTATTGTTTTGGGCTCGAGTTTATACGCCCTTTCTGTGTTTCCTGTCTAGAGAAGATCCTTTAGCATTTGTTGGAGAGTTGGTTTGGTGGTGCTTAATTCTCTCAGCTTTTGCTTGTCTGTAAAGCTTTTGATTTCTCCTTCATATTTGCATGAGATCTGGGCTGTAGGTTATTTCTTTCATCACTTTAAGTATGTCCTGACATTCCCCTCTGGCCTGAAGAGTTTCTGCTGAACAATCAGCTGTTATCCTTATGGAGATCCCCTGGTGTGTTATTTGTTGTTTTCCCCTTTCTGCTTTTAATAATTAAAAGCTTCTGCACAACAAAGGAAACTGTAAGCAAGGTGAAAAGACAGCCTTCAGAATGGGAGAAAATAATAGCTAACAAAGCAACAGACAAAGAATTAACCTCAAAAATATACAAGCAACTCCTGCGGCTCAATTCCAGAAAAATAAATGACCCAATCAAAAAGTGGGCCAAATAACTAAACAGACATTTCTCCAAAGAAGACATACAGATGGCTAACAAACACATGAAAAGATGTGTTTTGATGTGTTTTATCTGATAATGATAATCACTCATTATCAGAGAAATGCAAATCAAAACCACTATGAGGTACCATTTCATGCCAGTCAGAATGGCTGCTATCCAAAAGTCTACAAGCAATAAATGCTGGAGAGGGTGTGGAGAAAAGGGAACCCTCTTACACTGTTGGTGGGAATGCAAACTAGTACAGCCACTATGGAGAACAGTGTGGAGATTCCTTAAAAAACTGGAAATAGAACTGCCTTATGATCCAGCAATCCCACTGCTGGGCATACACACTGAGGAAACCAGAAGGGAAAGAGACACGTGTACCCCAATGTTCATCTCAGCACTGTTTATAATAGCCAGGACATGGAAGCAACCTAGATGTCCATCAGCAGATGAATGGATAAGAAAGCAGTGGTACATATACACAATGGAGTATTACTCAGCCATTAAAAAGAATACATGTGAATCAGTTCTAATGAGGTGGATGAAACTGAAGCCTATTATACAGAGTGAAGTAAGCCAGAAAGAAAAACATCAATACAGTATACTAACGCATATATACGGAATTTAAAAAGAAGGTAATGATAACCCTGTATAAGAGACAGCAAAAGAGACACAGATGTATAGAACAGTCTTTTGAACTCTGTGGGAGAGGGCGAGGGTGGGATAATATGGGAGAATGGCATTAAAGCATGTAAAATATCATATGTGAAATAAAACAAAACAACAAAAAAAATGACACAAATAAATTTATTTACAAAACATAAGTAGGCTAACAGACTTCAAAAATAAACTTATGGTTACCAAAAGGGAAAGGGGGAGGATAAATTAGGAGTTTGGGATTAACAGATACACACTACTAAATATAAAATAATCAATAAGGAACTGCTGTATAGCACAGGGAACTCTGCTCAAGAATCTGTAATAACCTAAATGTGAAAAGAATCCCAAAAAGAATGGATATATGTACATGTATAACTGAATCACTTAGCAGGACACCTGAAACTAACATAACTTTGTAAAACAGCTATACTCCAATATAAAACAAAAATTTAAAAAAAAAGAGTTGTTTATTTGTTTTCAGCTGAGAGTGTATATGTGTGACCCCAAGACCTTTCTTTGAAAAAATGTTTGTAAGGTAGAAAGACAGTGTCCTCACTTTGGGATTTAAACTATGAAAATGATGAAGAACTTGCTTTGTAAATATACTATCTAAAAAGAAAGAGCTTTTACTGAATTAGACCTAGAGGATGCTTAACAATCAATTATACCAGTTAACCTCAAAGTAGGGGAGGGCGATAAAATCATATATTTGTGAGAGGTGGACTTTGGAACTGTTGTATAGCACTGATTGATTATTTTTCTTTTTTACCCAATTGCTTCAGTTTTCTATTGATTCAACTGCAATGATCTTCAAATTATCTGGTAACATTTGCTTACCTGTTTCACTCCCTTGCTTAAAAGCTTTCAATGGTAACTACAGAAATAATAAGCAACCCTTATTGTGGGATTACTATGAACCAGATTAAATGCTTTTTATGTAATAACTTGCTTATTCCTGCAACAATTCATTGAGAATTGCTTTTCCTGGTTGCATTGTTTTCAGAGAACCAAAGCAAAGAAAAAGTGACTTATGCAAGGTCACATTGGGAATTGAGACCAAATTTATCACCTAATACTTAACCACTGTTATTTTTGTTCAAAATCCTCCATTTTTGTAGAATATAAGCAAAGTGCCTTAGCACTGTATTTAAGAACTTTGGTCTTACTGTTTCATGAACTCAAGGACAGAAATGGTATGGAGCTAACAGAAGCAGAAGATAGTAAGAAGACGTGGCAAGAATACACTGAAGAACTATACAAAAGAGAATCTTCAGAACCCAGATAATCACCATGGTGTGATCACTCACCTAGAGCCAGACATCCTGGAAGGTGAAGATAAGTGGACCTAGGAAGCATCACTATGAACAAAGCTAGTGGAGATGATGGAATTGAGCTATTTCAATCCCTTATGATTATATAGTGGAAGTGAGAAATAGATTTAAGGGAATAGATCTGATAGATAGAGTGCCTGAGGAACTATGGATGGAGGTCCGTGACACTGTACAGGAGACAGGGATCAAGACCATCCCCATGGAAAAGAAATGCAAAAGAGCAAAATGGCTGTCTGGGGAGGCCTTACAAATAGCTATGGAAAGAAGAGAAGTGAAAAGCAAAGGAGAAAAGGAAAGATATAAGCATCTGAATGCAGAGTTCCAAAGAATAGCAAGAGATAAGACAGCCTTCCTCAGCGATCAATGCAAAGAAATAGAGGAAAACAACACAATGGGAAAGAATAGAGATCTCTTCAAGAAAATTGGAGATACCAAGGGAACATTGCATGCAAAGATGGGCTCGATAAAGGACAGAAATGGTATGGACCTAAGAGAAGCAGGAGATATTAAGAGGTAGCAAGAATAAACAGAAAACTGTAAAAAAAAGATCTTCATGACCAAGACAATCATGATGGTGTGATCACTCACCTAGAGCCAGACATCCTGGAATGTGAAGTCAAGTGGGCCTTAGAAAGCATCACTATGAACAAAGCTAGTGGAGGTGATGGAATTCCAGTTCAGCTATTTCAAATCCTGAGAGATGATGCTGTGAAAGTGCTGCACTCAATATGCCAGCAAATTTCAGCAGTGCCACAGGACTGGAAAAGGTCAGTTTTCATCTCAATCCCAAAGAAAGGCAATGCCAAAGAATGCTCAAACTACCACACAATTGCACTCATCTCACACGCTAGGAAAGTTATGCTCAAAATTCTCCAAGCCAGGCTTCAGCAATATGTGAACCGTGAACTTCCAGATATTCAAGCTGGTTTTAGAAAAGGCAGAGGAACCAGAGATCAAATTGCCAACATCTGCTGGGTCATCAAAAAAGCAAGAGAGTCCCAGAAAAACATCTACTTCTGCTTTATTGACTATGCCAAAGCCTTTGACTGTGTGGATCACAATAAACTGTGGAAAATTCTGAAAGAGATGGGAATACCAGACCATCTGACCTGCCTCTTGAGAAACGTATATGCAGGTCAAGAAGCAACAGTTAGAAGTGGACATGGAATAACCGATTGGTTCCAAATAGGAAAAGGAGTATGTCGAGGCTGTATATTGTCACCCTGCTTATTTAACTTATATGCAGAGTACATCATGAGAAACACTGGGCTGGAAGAAGCACAAGCTGAAATCAAGATTGCCGGGGAGAAATATCAATAACCTCAGATATGCAGATGACACCACCCTTATGGCAGAAAGTGAAGAGGAACTAAAAAGCCTCTTGATGAAAGTGAAAGTGGAGAGTGAAAAAGTTGGCTTCAAGCTCAACATTCAGAAAACTAAGATCATGGCATGTGGTCCCATCACTTCATGGGAAATAGATGGGGAAACAGTGGAAATAGTGTCAGCCTTTATTTTGGGGGGGGGCTCCAAAATCACTGCATATGGTGATTGCAGCCATGAAATTTAAAAGACACTTACTCCTTGGAAGGAAAGTTATGACCAACTTAGATGGCATATTCAAAAGCAGAGACATTACTTTGCCAACAAAGGTTCGTCTAGTCAAGGCTATGGTTTGTCCAGTGGTCATGTGTGGATGTGAGAGTTGGACTGTGAAGAAGGCTGAGCGCCAAAGAATTGATGCTTTTGAACTGTGGTGTTGGAGAAGACTCTTGAGAGTCCCATGGACTGCAAGGAGATCCAACCAGTCCATTCTGAATGAGATCAGCCCTGGGATTTCTTTGGAAGGAATGATGCTAAAGCTGAAACTCCAGTACTTTGACCACCTCATATGAAGAGTTGACTCATTGGAAAAGACTCTGATGCTGGGAGGGATTGGGGGCAGGAGAAGAAGGGTATAACAGAGGATGAGATGGCTGGATGGCATCACTGACTCGATGGATGTGAGTCTGGGTGAACTCCTGGTGTTGGTGATGGACAGGGAGGCCTGGCGTGCTGCGATTCATGGGGTCGCAAAGAGTCGGACACGACTGAGCGACTGAACTGAACTGAACTGAAGGAGAGAAGAAAAGAAGGTGTCTCATACACCGGGTTATTGTTACCATCTTTCTAAATTCCATATATATGCGTTAGTATACTGTATTTATGTTTTTCTTCTGGCTTACTTCACTCTGTATAATAAGCTCCAGTTTCATCCACCTCATTAGAACTGATTCAAATGTATTCTTTTTAATGGCTGAGTAATACTCCATTGTGTATATGTACCACTGCTTTCTTATCCATTCATCTGCTGATGGACATCTAGGTTGCTTCCATGTCTTGCCTATTATAAACAGTGCTGCGATGAACATTGGGGTACACGTGTCTCTTTCCCTTCTGGTTTCCTCAGTGTGTATGCCCAGCAGTGGGATTGCTGGATCATAAGGCAGTTCTATTTCCAGTTTTTTAAGGAATCACCACACTGTTCTCCATAGTGGCTGTACTAGTTTGCATTCCCACCAACAGTGTAAGAGGGTTCCCTTTTCTCCACACCCTCTCCAGTATTTATTATTTGTAGACTTTTGGATCGCAGCCATTCTGACTGGTATGAAATGGTACCTCATAGTGGTTTTGATTTGCATTTCTCTGATAATGAGTGATGTTGAGCATCTTTTCATGTGTTTGTTAGCCATCTGTATGTCTTCTTTGGAGAAATGTCTTTTTAGTTCTTTGGCCCATTTTTTGATTGGGTCGTTTATGGACTCTGTGGGAGAGGGAGAGGGTGGGAAGATTTGGGAGAATGGCAATGAAACATGTAAAATATCATGTAGGAAACGAGTTGCCAGTCCAGGTTCGATGCACGATGCTGGATGCTTGGGGCTGGTGCACTGGGACGGCCCAGAGGGATGGTATGGTGAGGGAGGAGGGAGGAGGGTTCGGGATGGGGAACACATGTATACCTGTGGCGGATTCATTTTGATATTTGGCAAAAAACTAATACAATTATGTAAAGTTTAAAAATAAAATAAAATTAGAAAAAAAAAAAAGAAAAGAAGGTGGAAGAGAGGAGCAAAGAAAGGGAGGAAGGAAGGAGAGTGGAGGAAAGAGGGGAAAAAATCATTAATTTGGGGCTGGCTTTAGAGAAGGAAACTATTCAACTTCAGAGCACTGTGGGTTTGAAATAGAGAATCAACCCCTGACTTCAAACAGACTCCAATGATAAAAGCTCTATGGTGATTTTCTACCCCCCTCCTTTTTCTTTCTTTTTTTTTTCTGCAGTATTATAGATACTATGGTTGCAAAAAAATGTGTTTTTGAAAATATCAGAAAAAGTTTAAAATTCTGCCGTATGCAAAAACGATTCACTTTTACTTTCAACCAATTCCAGAAAGTGTTTATAAAATGCAGTAATATTTAAAAGTTCTTTTATGTAACTTCCTCATATAGGTGTGGCCACTGAACACACAAAGGAAGCTAGTGTACAATGAGTGAGGAGCTGCCTTAGCTGTTCAGCTGCCTGAAGATGGGCTTTCATGTATTCTATTTGAAATGCTCTTTCTCCCTTGTCATATTTGTCTTTATTTATAATTCTCTCTTTAAAAACACAATTCTTCACTGAATTCAAAGGCACATAGGCAGAAACAGTAAATGTCTGGAGATATTAATAAGCTTCCTGCAGACTTCATAGGTTAAAATGGACATGGGTCAATTATATATGCAAACACCTCCAGATAGTTATTTCCATTCTAACATCTTGATAGCTGCAGAATCATTGCTTCTAAGCCATTTAACTCACTTCTAGATAGCACTAGGGTGCTAGGGCATAAAAATGGATGAAGAAGAAAATTAATAAAAGTAAAATATTCCATCAGATTGCAGCAAGTACAAGTAAGACTTACTCCAGATTTCATATGATCGTAATCATCTTATCTCAAGGCTGGAAGAAAGAGAGCTTTGCAAGGCCTTACAAACTGTCTACATTCCTCTCTAGCATATATTCATGAATGTACATTAGGTGCAATGAAATTTTAAAAACAATGGGTTGCCATTGCCTTCTCCAATGTAGATATATAGACAGGCAAATAATTTTTTTCTGCTTCTGAGTTTAATCATAGAAAAAGCATTATGTAGGTAAAAATAATAATATATATCACATTTAATTGTGCACATTTAATAATTTTCTTACTGAAATAGTGGCTTTCTAACTATCCAGGATATGCCATGTCTGAAGCCACACAGGGTCCTGTGCTGGGCTAAACAGTTAAGATTAGCTACCAGCCAGAAAAAGTGTGAGAAACCACTTACAGTATGTACTTCTCTGTGCCTTCATGCTCAGGCCAAACTCGACTCAAAGCAATCAGCTCTCACAGATTATATAAACTCTAAAATCATAATATGAGAAGTTGTACAATGTTGCAATCTATAGAGAGGTAGATAGGTAATATTTAAAGGAAAAGACAGCTTACTGCTGGTTTACTTTTTTGGTTTAAAATATCTTTCTCATATCTTAATAGTCCAAATAAATGATTTCCTGGATTATCAAGCTTCAAAAATTCTAATATCCCAGTGAACTGAGAACACAATGTAATTAATATAGAGTATTTTGTGTTGGCTTCTGATCTAGGGCTGGACTTCAAGGGCATTAGGTGCTTTGATACTGCTGTTAAGAGTCTCAGATATACTTTTACATCCTTTGTGGATGAAAAGACTGATGGTGAATCTGTTAAGAGACCACCAAGAAAAATTGCTGAGATAAAATGTCAAAAATAAGAATATGTAAAATTTATAAGAATTAGCTCAGATGGTGTGGTCATTCATCTAGAGTCAGATATTCTGTAGTGTAAAGTCAAGTGGGCCTTAGGAAGTATTACTATAAACAAAGCTAGTGGAGGTGATGGTATTCCAGCTGAGTTATTTCAAATCTTAAAATATGATACTGTTAAAGTGCTGCACTCAATATGCCAACAAATTTGGAAAACTCAGCACTGGTCACAGGCCTGGAAAAGGTCAGTTTTCATTCCAATCCTAAAGAAAGGCAATGCCAAAGGATATTCAAACTACCATAAAATTACACTAATTTCATATGCTAGCAAAGTAATGCTCAAAATCCTTCAAGCTAGGCTTCAAGTATGTGAATTGAGAACTTACAAGCTGGATTCAGAAAAAGGTAGAAGAACCAGAGATCAAATTGCCAATACCCGTTGGATCATAGAAAAAGCAAGAGACTTCCAGAAAAGCACCTATTTCTACTCCATTGACTATGCTGAAGTCTTTGACTGTGTGGATCAAAACACACTGTAGAAAATTCTTAAACAAATGGGAATACCAAAACGCCTTACCTGTCTCCTGAGAAACCTCTACGCAGGTCAAGAATCAACGTTTAGAACCAGACATGTCCCAACGGACTGGTTCAAAATTGGGAAAGAAGTATGTCAAGGCTGTATATTGTCACCCTACTTATTTAACGTATATGAAGAGTGAGTATATCATGTGAAATGCCAGGCTGGATGAATGACAAGCTGGAATCAAGACTAAGGAGAGAAATATCAATAACCACATATATGCAGATGATACAACTCTAACGGCAGAAAGCTAATAGAACTAAAGAGTTTCTTGATGAGGGTAAGAGAGGAGAGTGAAAAATCTGGCTTAAAACTCAGCATTCAAAAAACGAAGATCATAGCATCTGGTCTCATCACTTCATGCAAATAGATGGAGAAACAATGGAAACAGTGACAGATATTATTTTCTTGGGCTCCAAAATCACTATGGATGGTGACTACAACCTTGAAATTAAAAGATTCTTGTTCCTTGGAAGGAAAGCTGTGACAAACCTAGGCAGCATATTAAAAATCAGAGATATCACTTTGCTGACAAAGGTCCATCTAGCCAAACTATGGTTTCTCCACTAGTCATGTACAGATGTGAGAGCTAGACCATAAAGAAGGCCAAGTCCTGAAGAATTGATGCTTTTGAATTGTGGTGATGGAGAAGACTCTTGAGAGTCCCTTGGACTGCAAGGAGATCCAACCAGTCCATCCTAAAGGAAATCAGTCCTGAATATTCACTGGAAGGACTGATGCTGAAGCTGAAGCTCTAATCCTTTGGCCACTTGATGTGAAGAACTGACTCATTGGAAAAGACCCTGATGCTGGGAAAGACTGAAGGCAGGAGAAGGTGATGAGAGAGGATGAGATGATTGGATGGCATCACTGACTCAATGGACATGAGTTTGAGCAGGCTTCCAGAAGTTGGTGATGGACAGGGAAGCCTGGTGTACTGCAGCCCACGGGGTCAGAAAGAGTCGGTCACGACTGAGTGACTGAACTGAGCTGAACTGTCTCTACTATTAAGAGTTCTCATTCGCTCTCCTCAGAAAGAAACTGGGGATAGTTTGAACATTACATTCACATGAGTAATCTTAACAAGATTTGGAAACTTGAAAAGAATCAAGATAGTCACAAAGCCTTTCAATACTGAAATTTGAATCTTAGAATTGAAACTAAAACAGCACTCTATCCAAAGCAGGAAGAACAAGGAAAAGCCAGAGGAACAGAGACTCTGGTGTCGCCAAAGTAGATAAGAGCAAATACTAGGCCAAGTGGTATCTATGGGAGACAAACCTTAAGGCCAAGTGCCAAGCAGAGGGGAAAAAACGATACAGGACTAGACTTAGAAGAAAAGTAAAAAGTGTTCCAGGCAACTGTTGTTGTTGTTTTAATATTCTTTTATTTTTAATTGAAGGATAATTACTTTACAATGTTGTGATGGTTTCTGCCATTCATCAGCATGAGTCCACCCTTTCCTTTTAAAACCCCCTCCCACCTCCCTCCCCATCCCATCCCTCTAGGTTATCACAGAGCACTGGCTTTGTGTTCCCTGGGTCATCAAGCAAATTCCCACTAGCTTTCTACTTTACATATGGTAATATATATGTTTCAATGCTACTCTTATAAATTTTCCCACCTTCTCTCTCTCCCTCACTGTGTCCAAAAGTCTGTTCTCTATGCCTACATCTTCATTGCTGCCTTGTAGATAGATTCATCAGTACCATCTTTCTAGATATCATATATATATGTGTGTGTTCCCAGGCAACTATTTTAATAAAACTGAAAAGTCCTGAATATGAAAAAGTCAAGATTCTTTAAAGGTATAAGATCAAATAAGACTATGAAGATATTTTAAATATCCTTCCCTAATACAGGTGGCCAACTATTTGCAATAAGAGGTATATTTAAAGACTTTCAAAAAAGTAATCTTCACTATAACAAGTACTATATCTCTTTGGTCAGTAACGTTTCTTAATGATCATATAATGTAAATATGCCTGGCATGCAAGGTTTGAAATGGGCTAATCAAGGTACCTCATGGCCTTATAATATTGTCCATGACTAATTGGACCAGTAGTGAATGGTCCATCCAATAAAAGGAAATTAATTTGCTATTCAGCAAATTGTATATAATTCTCAGTGGAAAATAAGGGTATCTATTTCTCCATGGCACAAGATGAATTCTAGATGAGTTATCAAAAAAAAGTTGAGAAAAATTACATTGTTTTCACATTAAAAAAATAATAGATAAGTTTGCTCCTGAAATTTTAGGGTAAAAAAAGATCCAGAAGTAAAAGAATCTCTGCCTAAAAGAAAAGTCTTTTTAATGATCTTGAGTTGAGGCGTGCAAAAATCAAAAAAGGAAGAGAAGACCTAATTTATCAGACAGTCATTTTCAGGTTCTACATAAAGAACCAGGGATAAACAATCAAATAAAACCATATTTAAATGTACACTTGACAATCATTTAGGTGTTTTTGTTCTTTCCAACAAAGTAAATTGTAAGAATCCATTCTTCTTACTCAATGGGAGAAAAAAACTTTAGAAAAAAATGGTGACTAAAAACCTAGGGGCAGCATTCTATATAAATAGAAGAGCAGCAGGCTTTATCTGCCTGTCATATCTGATACGGCACTAACTGTGACACCACAAAGATTTTAATAAAACCAATTATTTCCAGAGAACACAGAGCATAAAGGACAATTCATATCAGCTTGAAAGAACCGCTGAAAAGGAAGACAGGAAGCTGTTCAATGTAGTCTCACATCAAAAGTCTTTTGCTTTGCTTCAACAGAACAGGTATCTTGGTGGCTGAGTTTATATGCTTACATTGGTAGGGTTTCTTCAGTGAGTGAAGAAGAGCTTTATACGATCATAATAAACACTATGTGAACAGCATGCCCATAAAGAAAATTTTTCTTAACAGATATCTCTGTAAAAAGGACAATTTATGTTAATGCTGGACACCAACACTCTGACCAGAATAGGTAGAAAGAGTATTCAGTATGGATATTTTACTCATAACTATACCTGAGGGATGATTTTTAAATCTGAATTTTAGGAAGTTTAGTTTTCAAAAGATTTAGGGAAAAACTTTAACTTAACCTAATGCTGATAGAAAAATTGTATACATGTTTAACATACATTAACTTAAGCATGAAAAGTGAAGTGAGTTTTAGTCACTCAGTCGTGTCCAACACTTTGCGATCTCACAGATCTCACTTGCCCACCAGGTCTGCCCATAGTATTATTCAGGGAAGAACACTAGAGCGGGTAGCCATTCTCTTCTCCAGGGAATCTTTCCAACCCAGGGATCGAATCTAGGTCTCCTGCATTGCAGGCAGATTCTTTACCATCTGAGCCATAAGTGTATATAGTTGCAGTGAAATACTATCAATATTAAGTAGATTGGTATTGATTGAGAAGGTACAGCTATGTTCTCTGAACTTTGTGCATGCTAAATCACATCAGTCATGTCTGCCTCTTTGCAACGCTATGGACTGTAGCCCACCAAGCTTCTCTGTCCATGGGATTCTCCACGCAAGAACATTGGAGTGGGTTGCCATGCCTTCCTCCAGGGGCTCTTCCTGACCCAGGATTTCCATGTCTCTTATATCTCCTGAATTGGCTGGTGGGTTCTTACCACTTACCACTAGCGCCACCTGGGGAGCCCATCTGTGAAGCTTAAGATAATTGAATTAAGACGCAGATTTGTTGAATAATACACACTATTGGCATTGACTTTAGGCAGTCTGCCTTCCCAATTTCCTTGACCACTGAATGGAAATGAGTACCTACCTAATACTCTTGTTGAGTAAATTGTACAAAATAAGCCAATTAGCATAAATTTAACTCACATGAGGTACTTAGTACTAAAACATAAAGATCATAATGACATTAGTCTCTGACTCCTCCTCATAGTGGATCTGCTCTGAGTATTCATTATCGCCTGTCTCCTAATTATAAACATTGTGATGTTCCACCATTTCTTTTTTTCAATGGCAGGCATGTTCTTCTTCAGTGTTTATTACTCTTCATAGGTAGCTCTTTTGATATTACACTACAGATACATAAAGTTCTCCTTCAACATAGTCCCTACAATAACTTTTCTTTCCCCTACTAAGCCTTATAAGAGTGAGTGGCTCATTTTACTCGCTAGCATAGGAATGATATAATCTGCTCCTTTGAAACTATAGTTCTTTGCTACCTGTGTTCTGTTTTATGAAAGTATTCAGTTCACTTTTAGAACCCTCCTCATACTAATTTATTAGTACTCACTATTTGTGCTGCTGCTGCTGCTGCTAAATCGCTTCAGTCGTGTCCAACTCTGTGCGACCCCAGAGATAGCAGCCTACCAGGCTCCTCCGTCCCTGGGATTCTCCAGGCAAGAACACTGGAGTGGGTTGCCATTTCCTTCTCCAATGCATGAAAGTGAAAAGTGAAAGTGAAGTCGCTCAGTCGTGTCCGACTCTTAGCGACCCCATGGACTGCAGCCTGCCAGGCCCCTCCGCCCATGGGAGTCTCCAGGCAAGAGTACTGGAGTGGGTTGCCATTGCCTTCTCCGATTATTTGTACTAATTGTGTACAAATATGATTCTTCCTGTGTAGCACTTGCCCCTGACAGTAAGTATATCATGGCTACTAGTCTGCACACTAAGCTAAGCCAGCATTGAAATCAAATACTTGTCCCAGAATTGTTCATTGAGCTACATCATAGTAGATCATGAATTATCATCAATACTGATACGTCAGAAAGCCATTGGACAATCTTTCTTAAACTTACTGACATCTTGGCCATTAGTTGTATAACTATGCTTCCTTCATTGAAGAACTCATAAACTTGATCTAATATCAGTAGGAGACTCTGGTGCTACAAAGTTTAGGCTATCCAATTCCCACAGGCCACTTATGTAATTATAATGAGTGAAGGGAACAAAAACATACCAGTTAATTCAGTCCTTAGGTCCAGCTCTAACATCCTGTGGATTTTGCATATTTGCCCCATTGGAATATTTTCATTAATGAATAAAAGAGGATCTTGGCTCATATCCCAATGAGAAAGGAAATGTTTACACTTGATGTCATCGTTTTCAATTAATTGACTTCTCAAGGGGAAGCAGATAAACTGG
Source organism: Bos mutus (assembly GCF_027580195.1). Classification (NCBI taxonomy): domain Eukaryota; kingdom Metazoa; phylum Chordata; class Mammalia; order Artiodactyla; family Bovidae; genus Bos; species Bos mutus. The sequence goes on along the minus strand of NC_091642.1, from coordinate 45,007,237 downwards.
ACACCAGGGAAGTTTACTGAAGTCCATTGCCACAGAGCTGGGACACAGTGAACCCCAGTTTGTCTGTCCTTTCTCAGACAGAGAGATGTAGTCTCCACTGATCTAATGTTTGAAATGTTTCATGGAAAAGAATGTCACCACTCAAGTTGAAAAAGTAGTAAAGGTGAGGGCTGATTGTTAAATATGTTATTCTTAAGTAGGAAATAGAAAGACTCTTTCAAAACCAACATGAATTGTATTGTGAGGAAGCTGAAAGTTACGGACTTAACAAAATATTATGTCTAGACTAACTAGGAAAGGAGGGAGAGCCAGTAAAGATTCATGAAATGGGACAAATAGAGGAATCAAGGAAAAGAAACTTTCCTGGAATTTGTGGAAGAGATTTAGTAAGAAAATTGGAATAGTAAAAATAGAGTAATAGGAAATCATGATCATAAAAGACAATACTTATTAAGATTTTAGAAGTAACAAATGATGGCATTGGACAATCAGAACTGCACTAGGGAATGATAATGGAAATATAGAAGAGGAAGGGCTTCAGGAACTTTTCAGAAGATAGGATTGACAATTAGTGAATGTTTGGTCATGAGGAATGAAGGAACAGAAGTTCCTTCAACCTGACTAAAAAAGTCTAAGTGAATCATGGGAATTCAGAGAGCATGTTTGATGTTTTAGATGTGATGAGTTTGAGATTTGTACTTGTCTCTCACTCTACACTGTACTTCCATGTGAGCAGGGCCCATGCTTTTCCTGTTCCCATTACAACTCCATCATTAGCCACAGTGTCTGGGATACAGTAAATGCTCAAAAAATATTTAACTGAATGAATTCAAGGGAATATGCATGCAAAGGATGAAAATAACATAGCCGATAAGTGAAATCATTTCAATAAATTCTGGTAGGCTATATAATGGATTATCTTCTAACATATACATTTATATATATTTATATGTAATATAGCACTATAACATTTAATAACATAAAATGAGTAGAAAAAATAAGTAGAAGGAAAAGTAACAAAATTATATCTATTTAAGTACAATAAAATACTTTTTGGTAAATAACTTATTAAAAGAAAGCAACAAATAATATGGTTTATATTTGAATGGTGAAATAATGAATGATATTTATTTTCATATTCCTGATCATCTCTATTTCACATAGATGAACCATTAAAATTGACAGATTATTAGTTTCCTTTGTTTTTATTAAAGATAAGCAAATTGGAATCAAACAGAAATACCTTTGTTACAATCATTGACTAATTTGCTAATGTACGAAGCAAAAAGCAAAAGCTGACTTTCATCAATGCTGAAAAAATTAATGAAATTGATAAGAATTAATCAAATTTTTTCTCTAAGCTGAAGCTACTTACTTGAAGGAAAAACAATTCAGCAATTTCAGGTTTTGATTTTGTTGGTGTCACTTGGTGTAGTTTAACTTTGATTTGTTTGGGCAGCAAACAACTGATAAAGGCTTTTTTATAGTATTAATTTGTTAGCCACAATAATAACAACCTTGGCACTGATAGGATCTTATTTCCACTTATTCATTTTCCTCCCCAGCAGTTTTGTGGTAAAACTTTTTGCAAAAGGACTTTTAAAAAGCAATAAAAAAGATCATTTCTTCTTTCTCACATACTCAATAATTTTCCTTTCCACTCTGCTGGAGCTTATATGTCCTTAAATGATCTTATCATCTCTAGCTAATATATATATATATATATATATTTTATCCAGTCCTTTATAATTAGACGATGGGATTCAAAAGGGGATAAAAGTGAGGTTGCCAAATTCCAAAATATAGAATAACTGACATTAAAATGCCTTTAAGGCTAATCTTAACCAACCATCTTATTTTATGAATGAAAAAACTGAGGCAAAGAGAAAAAAAAATGCTAGTTAATTCCTATTTTACTAGTTAGTGAAATAGTCACTAACTATTTGCTAGTCATTTGCTAGTCAGTGTCTACATGGCTAATTAGTCCTTCTTCACTAGGTTGTTGCTATGGCTATTTCCCTTAGGAACAGGAATTTAGTCTTTATAAAATACATATGCCAAATGCCAAGAAAGCAAGCAAGACAACACTGTATGGGAGACATGCTGATCACTGTCGAGTATCATTAATTAAGATGTCCTCACTTATTGGTTTTCCACAAGGGTCAGTCTAGGATCCAACAGGCTCACATTTCATTGGTGACATATTTAACACATACAAAAACAGAAAGAAAATAAGAAGCAGTTTCAAAAAAATCAGAAATTTGGAATATTCTGAAAATCTGCTGCCTATATCCAAGGCATCATAAGCATACAGATTCTATTTTTTTATGGGAATACATACATTTAAAATTTGGGGAAGAATAAAAGAAATATGGTCATATTTATAAGATATATCTACATGTACTACCTGAAGTGGCTATAAAGTTTGCCTTCAGAAAGCAACTTTGATTCCTTACCTGGCCAATTGCTTCTCTTTCTCTAGAAGAGAAACCAAATTACCTCCCAAAGGTCAACGTTAATTTGTGAATCTGAATTCCAGGCTTATATTCATATTTTGCCTCACATAAAGCCTAGTTGATAATACTTAAAGGGAAAAAATAGAGAATGTGTGACTTTTTGGTGTATAATATGGCTTTGGGGTAATTATTTAAAAAGCTTTCACAGAAAGATCAGAGGTATTCATGAAAGCTTTAAGGAACTGACCAGCCCATCTCACCTGTAACAGAAACTGGAACCGAACCAATGGTCCTTGAAAGTGTGAGGAAAGTTCTCTGATGCTCTCATGGATTTCTCTCACCCAGATCATAGTGACAAGAGCTAATTACTTAATTTTCAGGAATTTTATGATCCAGTTGTTAAACAGAGCCATTATTAAAAATGTAATTATGCAAACGTACAACCAAATTAATTTTGTTAAAATCTAAGGCAATAAATATGCAAAACTTAGCAGTTCATAATTAGATTACTACATCTTACCATTCATTATCTGTGCTCCTGTGATTAATTGCTTCCATTGTAACTGTATGGTAGAAACACTATAAAATAGTGTCCCCCACACAAATAGTCTCTCACTTCTTAACTGCATGTTCAATAATCTCATAGAGATACCTTGATATCAGATCAGATCAGATCAGTTCAGTCGCTCAGTCGTGTCTGACTCTTTGCGACCCCATGAATCGCAGCCCGTCAGGCCTCCCTGTCCCTCACCAACTCCTGGAGTTCACTCAGACTCATATCCATCAAGTCAGTGATGCCATTTACAGCATACTAACCATCAAATTAAATAACTCAGAGCTTGAGGTATCATTTTATTGTTTTTGACTAAGAAAGTGATGGAAAGATGTTATTAATGCAAGCAAAAGTTAAAAATATGTTGTATCTGCTGCTCTTACATTGTGCATAGAACAAAAAATTGAGGATTTGGTGTTATGGCATTCAAAATTATATTTTGATATTATTTAACAAACTCCCTTGCTTTACTGATGAATGAGTAAAGGTCTGGTGTACATCCCTGATGTTTCATTTTCATCTTATTCATTAATGTAAATGAAATGTCAATCAACATTTATGTCACAACTATACTGATGTATCAATGCAATCATAGTTTATCTATAGATACATGAAAGTGAGAGTGAAAGCGTTAGTCACTGAGTCATGTCCAGCTCTTTGAGATTGCATAAACTGTAGCCTGCCTCACACCATGGGATTTCCCAGGCAAGAATACTGGAGTGGGTTGCCATTCCTTCACCAGGGGATCTTCCCAAAGAACGGTTTGAACTGAGGTCTCCTGAATTGCAAGCAGATTCTTTACTGTCTGAACCACCCAAGAAGCCCATGGATACAAGAATGTAGCAAAAATTGATGAAAGCTCTCTGGAATAATCAATTGGCAATGTAGAATTTATAATGAAATATATCAGATATTTTATTATTATTTATAAATTGAGCTTGATGTGTGTTTTATATTAGTAAAAATTAATAAAATTGGTGAGCTTATATATATATATATATATATATATACGCGTGTGTGTGTATATATATATATCAATTCAGTTCAGTTCAGTTGCTCAGTCATATCCAACTCTTTGTGAACCCATGGATGGCAGCATGCCAGGCCTCCCTGTCCATCACCAACTCCCAGAGTTTACTCAAACTCATGGCCATTCAGTCAGTGATGCCATCCAACCATCTCATCCTCTGTCATTCCCTTTTCCTCCTGCCATCAATCTTTCCCATCACCATAGTCTTTTTGAATGAGTCAGTTCTTCACATCAGGTGGCCAAATTATTGGAGTTTCACCTTCAGCGTCATTCCTTCCAATGAATATTCAGGACTGATTTCCTTTAGGATGAACTGGTTGGATCCCCTTGCAGTCCAAGGGATTCTCAAGAGTCTTCTCCAACAAGACAGCTCAAAAGCATTCTTCAGTGCTCAGCTTTCTTTATAGTGCAACTCTCACATCCATACATGACTACAGGAAAAACCATAGCCTTGACTAGACGGACCTTGGTTGGCAAAGTAATGTCTCTAATTTTTAATATGCTGTCTAGGTTGGTCATAACTTTTCTGCCAAGGAGCAAGCTTCTTTTAATTTCATGGCTGCAGTCACCATCTGCAGTGATTTTGAAGCCCCCAAAAATAAAGTCTGCCATTGTTTCCATATTTATTTGCTATGAAGTGATGGGACCAGATGCCATGATTTTCATTTTCTGAATGTTGAGCTTTAAGCCAACTTTTTCACTCTCCACTTTCACTTTCATCAAGAAGCTCTTTAGTTCTTCACTTTCTGCCATAAGGGTGGTATTATCTGCATATCTGAGGTTATTGATATTTTACCAGCAACCTTGATTCCAGCTTGTGCTTCATCCAGTCTAGTGTTTCTCACGATGTATTCTGCATATGAGTTAAATAAGCAGGGTGACAATATACAGCCTTGACGTACTCCTTTCCCGATTTGGAAACAGTTTGTTGTTGCATGTCCAGTTCTAACTGTTGCTTCCTGACCTGAATACAGATTTCTCAAGAGGCAGGTCAGGTGGTCTGGTATTCCTATATCTTTCAGAATTTTCCACAGTTTTTCATGATCCACACAGTCAAAGGCTTTGGCATAGTCAATAAAGCAGAAATAGATGTTTTTCTGGAACTCTCTTGCTTTTTCAATAATCCAGTGGATGTTGGCAATTTGATCTCTGGTTCCTCTGCCTTTCTAAAACCAGCTTGAACATCTGGAAGTTCACATATTGCTGAAGCCTGGCTTGGAGAATTTTGAGCATTACTTTGCTAGCGTGTGAGATGAGTGCAACTGTGCAGTAGTTTGAGCATTCTTTGGCATTGCCTTTCTTTGGGATTGGAATGAAAACTGACCTTTTCCAGTCCTGAGTTTTCCAAATTTGCTGACATATTGAGTGCAGCACTTTCACAACATCATCTTTCAGGATTTGAAATAGTTCAACTGGGATTCCATCACCTCCACTAGCTTTGTTCACAGTGATTCTTTCTAAGGCCCACTTGACTTTGCATTCCAGGATGTCTGGCTCTAGGTGAGTGATCACAACATGGTGATTATCTGGGTCGTGAAGATTCTCTTTTGTATAGTTCTTCTGTGTATTCTTGCCACCTCTTCTTAATGTCTTCTCCTCCTTTAGGTCCATACCATTTCTGTCCTTTATTGAGTCCATCTTTGAGTGAAATGTTCCTTTGGCATCTCTAATTTTCTTGAAGAGATCTCTAGTCTTTCCCATTCGATTTCTTTCCTCTATTTCTTTGCACTGATCACTGAGGAAGGCTTTCTTATCCCTCCTTGCTATTCTTTGGAACTCTGCATTCAAATGGGTATATCTTTCCGTTTCTCCTTTGCCTTCTGCTTCTCTTCTTTTATCAGCTTTTTGTAAGGCCTCCTCAGACAGCTGTTTTACTTTTTTGCATTTCTTTTTCTTGGAGATGTTCTTGATCCCTGCCTCCTGTACAATGTCATGAGCCTCCATAGTCCATAATTCAACAGGCACTCTGTCTATCAGATCTAATCCTTTGAATTTATTTCTCATTTCCACTGTATAATAGTAAGGGATTTGATTTAAGTCATATCTGAATGATCTAGTGGTTTTCCCTACTTTCTTTAAGTCTGAATTTAGCAATGAGTTCATGGTCTGAGGCACAGCCAGCTCCTGGTCTTGTTTTTGCTGACTGTATAGTTTCTCCATCTTTGGCTGCAAAGAATAGAATCAATCTGATTTCAGTGTTGACCATCTGGTGATGTCTATGTGTAGAGTCATCTCTTGTGTTGTTGGATGAGACTGTTTGCTATGACTAGTGAGTTCTCTTGGCAAAACTCTATTAGCCTTTGTCCTGCTTCAGTCTGTACTCCAAGGCCAAATTTGCTTGTTACTCCAGGAGTTTCCTGACTTCCTACTTTTGCATTCCAGTCTCCTATAATGAAAAGGACGTCTTTTTGAGTGTTAGCTCCAGAAGGCCTTGTAGGTCTTCACGGAACTGATCGAGTCCTGCTTCTTCCGCGTTACTGGTCGGGGCATAGGCTTGGACCCTGCTGTTTCTTTGTTGGGCCTGCACTCAGTTCATCCTCAAGGAAGAAGAGTATTTCTCTGGATCAGACAAGTGTCCTTGTATGGGCATCAGTCAAAAGAGTTGAAGATTATGCACATAAATATCTGCTCTGTCTTCTGGTACTCCAGTTTCATGAAACCTGAGAAATAAGGCAGCAACAGGCTAAAAACCTGGCCATCTCTGTTTCACTTGGCTGCCTTCTCTCTTTTTCAACCTATTTCATTCCACTTGAAAAACAGTGGGCCTGAGAACTCCTGTAACATTTGCTTCTAGCTGCCTCTGACTCTTGCCATTAAAGCAGGAAGATCTGAGACTAAGGGGTGAGTTCCAGGGAACGGAAGCAGATGATTTTACATAAACCGCATTAGAGACTTCCAAGTCTACTCTTGGTATAGGAAGATTGTTTCTCTGTGGGCAGTAAAGTTCTAAATTGTGTTCTGGAACCTAGTCTACAGCATAATGAAAAATTCTCTCTCTCCATCATCTTACTCTGGCAATATATATTCTCTTTGGAAACTCAGAGTACTTCTGAGTACTTCTTAAATGTCTTTTTTCAAATAGCATCTTAATCTCACCCTCTTTCCCCATTATAGTTCTCACAAATTATAGAAATGACATTTCTTCCCAAATGTGCCCATCTCCCTAACCTGAACTCAGTCTTTAGTACCATTTGAGCTGGAAGACAAAGTCTGGCTCCAAAATCTAAATCATCATAATGTAGTTCCTTGTGACACCGAGAATGATAAACAAAGAACCATGACATATTTCAGAGGTGTGAAAAGAATTGGCAAATTTCTATTAGCTCTGTAATTTGTCATGGTGCTAAAAAAAAAAAAAGTGCAAATTGTTCTACAGGCAAAACATCACAGACTCTTTGTCAAAATAGAAAATTAAAACAAAAGGCAACCATACTGGGAGAAGTTTGACAGTCGTCATCAGTACTTCCTGTTAGGAAGACAAACTATGTCCTTGATGGCCAAAAATATCATATTTTTTGTAGCCACAAAAGCTACAGATAAAAGGAGGAAGACACTTAGAACGCACAGTAACCAAGATATGCTTTTGAATGTGACATTTCTGACATATAGATGAGTGGATGTAAGGAATCCAGAAAAATAGATTTCACAAGAAAATCACATGACTATTTCTGAAAACATATAATGCTCTTACTGTCTTTTAATTCCTCACGTTTGAGGAGCAAGTTTTATAAGCAATGTTTCATTTTCCTTCTAGCCCTACTATAACAGAAATAGCTATAGCATGATTATAAAGGGCAACTAAAAATCTCATCAGAGGAAAAGTTAGAAAAAAAAAAAAAAAAAAGAGGATACATGGCAGACTAGAGAACTCTTTCTAAATGTAGCAGCTATCACTCAACTTCATACAATGGTTCTGTGTAGAAATACAGGGCCAGTGTTGCCAAATCTTTCATTCTCTTAGAGTCAAAAATCCAGATATTATTAGAAATATCTGAGTTCTAAGTGTTGAGACTTGCCAATGATTAAAGAAAGCACAAATAAAACTTTGTAGACCATACACATGCAGGCTAAACAAAACCTAACTGAAGGTCAATTTTGAGATATCAGTTTGAAGATGCTATCAGAAATTCATAAAGTATTTAAAAGGCCATGAAACTTATCTTGTTTTACTACAAAAACTAAACACAAACTATTTATAAGGACATAAAATGTTATGATTTAAGGATGATTGAAAGGAGTGAGTGAGCTCTTCACTACATAGAATCACCTTCCTGCTTCCAAGTCAAATGATGTTAGTGATTTTCCATTTTTCCAAAGTGTCTGATGGCCCGATTACTACACCTCAGTCAGGCAAAGTAGTGATTCAATTACCTGATAATGCAAGATGAGAGATTTCATGCACTCCACTGACATTTTAATTACAAATTTGACAAATTCAGTCATTGACACACATTCAGTATTTACACTTACTGGGCAAAACCATAGAGTTATGTGATTTTTCAGGCAGTCATTGCTTGTAAATATCTTTTATTATGAAATGAGGTTTTATTCTGATGGCCTAAAAAAAAAACTCTCTTATCTAGCCAGTCATTATTATATGTTCACATTAAGTAAAACCAATTCAGTTCAGTTCAGTTCAGTCGCTCAGTTGTGTCCGACTCTTTGCAACCCCATGAATCACAGCACACCAGGCCTCCCTGTCCATCACCAACTCCTAGAGTTTACCGAAACTCATGTCCATTGAGTCAGTGATGCCATCTAACCAACTCATCCTCTGTCATCCCCTTCTCCTCCTGCCTTCAATCTTTCCCAACAGCAGGGTCTTTTCAAATGAGTCAGCTCTTCACATCAGGTGGCCAAATATTGGAGTTTCAGCTTCAACACTAGTTTTTCCAATGAACATCCAAGACTGATTTCCTTTAGGATGGACTGGTTGGATCTCCTTGCAGTCCAAGGGACTCTCAAGAGTCTTCTCCAACACCACAGTTCAAAAGCATCAATTCTTCTGCGCTCAGCTTTCTTTATAGTGCAACTCTCACATCCATACATGACTAACTGGAAAAACCATAGGCTTGGCTAGATGAACTGTTGTTGACTAAGTAATGTCTCTGCTTTTTAGTATGCTGTCTTGGTTGGTCATAACTTTCCTTCCAAGGAGTAAGCATCTTTTAATTTCATGGCTGAAATCACCATCTGCAGTGATTTTGGAGGCCCCCAAAAATAAAGTCAGCCACTGTTTCCACTGTTTACCCATGTATTTGACATGAAGTAAAACCAATTACTTAACAGTCAAGAACAAGATAGAAGTTTGTTTTCTTGAATAAAGTAAATCTTCACATTTAGTAAAAACAAGCAAATCATAACTGAATAATAAATAGATTGATAAGTCTGTTCCTCATCTTCTTCATTTTTACCAGTGGCAGCCTGCACTTGATACCTAGCAGGACCCTGTGGGGTTCCTCAGCACAAAAGACTTCCTATGTCTCCCATTTCTTAGATTACAGGAAATAGGCTTCATTCAGCTTTCACGACCTTCCCTGAGTTCCAAAAAGGGCAAGTTCAAACAGTTGTTAATTAGGGAAGGAAGAGAATGCAAAAGAAGGGAGGAACAGTCAAGAGAAACAATAGTGCAGTGTTGGGGCAAGGCCTTGGTTTCCTATGAAAGGATATATACAAGAATATCTTTGAACAGTGTTGCAGATACTGAAAACCCCACCTGGTGGGAGAAGTTAGTGGTTAGCAAAGGTATGTAGACTGATTGGAACCAGAAGGTCATTGATGCTGATTCCCACTTACCCTACCATCAACCAGTCAGAGAATGTCCATGGACTGATCACACCCTCCTTGAATCACTACTATAAAACTTCTCACCATCCCCTCCAGGTTGGTACACAGAGTTTTGAGGGCACTAACCTATTGAGGTCCCCTTTGCTTGCCAAAACAATAAAGCTTTTTTGCACCCACTACACACCAAACTCTGCCTCCAAGATTTAATTTGATGTCAGGGTACAGAGGCTGGATTTGGGGGCTTCACTCCCTAGTGATTTTAAACTTTCAGTAACTGTGCATGTGTGCCTGCAGTCACTCAATTTTGTCTGGCTCTTGGTTGCTCAGTCCTGTTTGACTCTTTGTGACCCCATGGACTATAGCCTGCCAGGCTCCTCTGTCCAGGGAATTTTCCAAGCATGAGTACTGGAGTGGGTTGCCATTTCTTCCTCCAGGGGATCTTCCTGACCCAGGGATTGAACTCATGTCTCCTGCAATTCCTGCATTGGCAGGCAGATTCTTTGCCACTGCACCACCTGGGAAGCTATATTACCAATAAAAATAGTAATTACATTACAAATAAAAAAGGCTCTTTCTGATAAACTTAGAAGCCAATTTTCAAAAGTAACACATTACTACTTCTATACTGTCCAGTGAACCTTTTTCTAATGTTCTCCTTCAGTGAGAATAAGAAACACAATGCAGAACAATGTTCCCTTTGACTGTTAGAAGAGCATTATTCAACACTAATGGCAAGCATATTCACACGTTGCCAACAACTCCATCTCTAAACTAAAGCTATAAATGTTTGACTAACTTCCAATGAAATATTTATAACAGTTTCCCCCTGAGAAATAATTGTAATCTCCATAAATGCCTGCAATAAGATAATGTAGTTTGAGTAATGTATGTTTCTTTACAGTTCAGCAGAAGTTTACAATCAGAATGTCAGTGACTATCAGGAGTTTTGGTCACTCCTACCCTGCACATTAGTGATCTGCAAAATGTAAAGGTCCAGGCTGCTGTGAATATTTGAATATCTTTCTTGCTGAGGAAGTTTTCCTGAAGATTTTATACTTTTATTGTTTCTGAAATCTAGCCATCTTATATAAACTGGATCAAGATCACCATAAATTTTGGAAAGCTGAGCAAGAGTATTTTCTAATGTATGCATTTATGACATTAACTAGAGAAAACAAAACACCACCAATATAGATGTTTATTTCTTGAATTCAGCATTTATTTCCCTTGGGCTATAGTAATGGATGTGTTACTAAAGACATTGAAAGAGATATTCTGGTAAAATTTAATACAAGAAAACAAAACAGAGGTATGTGGTATGTTTAGCTAGTCCAGAGTTAATAAATAAGATGCCTTCCTCCAAATAGAAAATGTTGTCCTCTGGATATTTTTTGATAACTGTGGCTAGCTAGAGTTACCTTGTCAATATGTGTACTTAAAAAGTAAAATTAAGTGGATTAGAGGAGTTTTGGGTGCTTCATGTTATTAACTTATAGGTTCAATTTATTTCTTTTTTTTTTTAACCCAACTGACTAGTTAGTTGTTAGACACAATTTATTAAATTCAGTAGTAATTTTAGTGTACTGACATAATACTAAAATAGTTGAGCTTAAAGAGAAGAGTAAAATCAAGTGGATTAGATTCACACACATTTGGGTGATTGATAGAAATTTTCACATTTTAACCTTCCATTGCAGTGTCTTAGAGATATAGGTTCAACAGCAATCCCATAAAACTCCAAGACTTGTTCTCATAGAAAAGTGAATGTTTAAGATGAAAAGACAGGATTTTTCCTCTATAGTTGCCAGGGTTAAACATACCATTGAGAATATTTTATTCAGCTTCTCTATGCCTGCCCCCAAGACAATTATTTCCTTATTATTGAGTCCTGCGTATTAGGCAAAGAGCCTAGCCAGCTCAAAACAAAATTGAGAAACAGACAAAAACTGGTTTGATCTCTAAACAAGAGCTCTTCTGCTTCAGGATAACTTCTTGCCTGTTCCCATGTTGGTCTAAGGGTGACTAGGGATTTAGATCTATACTGTATTCAGGTCAGTATTTCTCAAGAGGATTCAAGATCTAAAAAAGGTCTTTTTCAACTCTGATTAACCCAGTGCTTTAAGTCAGTTCTTTCCTGATGGCTTCTGAAACTCTACTAAATGATTTGAATCTGTAAAATTAGAGTCTACGAATGACTTACATTCCATATGGCTTCCCTTTCACCCATGAGTCTTTGACACAAGAAATGACCATTGAGAAGAGTTTCATATTTACTATTAGGCTGAGAGAGGATGGATTTGGAGACTGGGGTTTTTGACTGCTTCTGAAATCTGGCATGATGGAGCTGATTTTTATTCACTTACAAAGTTCCTCAAGGGTAAAAGTCTGCACTTCAAACTCACCTGTGTAACTTTTCAAATACACATGTTCCAGATATTCTTACTAGTGGCTGGGATGAGGTTGTATCCAGAAACTTGCGTTGGTTTAAAGCAAAACAGTTATGGAGCCACAGAGTTGAACTTGGATCTAAGTTCTGGTTATTACATCATTAAAAAGGTCTATTCTGTAACTAAATTCTCTCTCTCAAATCTTGAGAGTGAAAAAGAAAAAATGCACTCAATTGTTTTGTCTATCAATCTTTTCTTAGGACATGAAGACTTCTAAGCAAATATTTTCAGTAACAAACATGATATTCTGTCATGGTTTAAATCTAGATTTTCATTTTCTCCAAATTCTTACTATTGATGAATGAGCCAGCAGAAACCCTAGTTGATCGTACAGTTGTCCCTCAGTATCCCGGGGGATTGGTTCCAGGATCTGTGCAGATCCTGAAATCTAAAGATGCTCAAGTCCCATATATAAAAATTGGTATTCACATCCTACCTTATACTTTAAATCATTTCTAGATTACTTATAATATCTAATAAAATGTAACTGATGTATATATATATATATATATATCTACATATCATTACTAAAATGAATAGGCAGGGACAGGGGAGCCTGGCATGCCACAGTCCATGAGGTCACAAAGAGTCAGATATGACTTAACGACTGAACAGCAACAAAAGTCTTCTATCAGGCCTAATTTTTACTTTCCATGGCAAGGGTCAATTCGGTGTTTATTAAAAGTGATGCTAAGTTGCTTCAGTCATGTCCGACTTTGTGCAACGCCAGAGATGGCAGCCCACCAGGCTCCCCTGTCCCTGGGATTCTCCAGGAAAGAACACTGGAGTGGGTTGCCATTTCCTTCTCCAATGCATGAAAGTGAAAAGTGAAAGTGAAGTCACTCAGTCGTGTCTGACTCCTAATGACCCCATGGACTGCAGCCCACCAGGCTCCTCCATCCATGGGATTTTCCAGGCAAGAGTACTGGAGTGGGGTGCCATTGCCTTCTCCAGTTAGAAGTGATAGGAAACAATAATTGGAATAACTGGAAATAAATACATATATATATATACACATATCTGTGTGTGTGTATATATATACATATATAAACGTAACCTGCTTGAGGCAAATTCATATTTCCTTTTTGGAACTTTCTAGAGGTTCTGTTTTATTTTGTGTTTATCCATGGTTGGTTGAATCTGCAGATGTGGAACCTGAGGATACCAGAAGGCTGAATGTACTCCATTACCAAAATAAATAGGCAGATCTCTTCAAATACCATCCCTGGCCAAGTCATTGATATTGTTAAACCACCAAATTCCCTGTAGACTGCAAAGTGCATGTCTCTTTCAATCAGAACGTCCTGTTTGGGTAACTAATTAAGAAAGCCCATCCTTGTCAGAATAAAAGTGATCTAAGCAATAAACATGATAGGTGAGCAAATATTAACAAGAGCACTTCTGCCACCTAGTGACCAAAGACTGCAGGAATATTCTCAGCATTTGGAGAGAAGCAGCTTTTGCCTGGAAAATCCCATGGACTGGGGAGCCTGGTAAGCTTCAGTCCATGGGGTTGCTAAGAGTTGGACACACTGAGCAATTTCACTTTCACTCATTGGAGAAGGAAATGGCAACCCACTCCAGTGTTCTTGTCTGGAGAATCCCAGGGACGGGGGAGCCCGGTAGGCTGCTGTCTATAGGGTTGCACAGAGTTGGACACGACTGAAACGACTTAGCAGCAGCAGCAGCAACTCTTCTATAGGGTTTTCCAGAAGGTTCAGTGGTAAAGAATCAGCCTACAATGCAAAAGATGTAGGTTCAATCCTTGGGTCGGGAAGATCCCTTAGAGGAGGAAATGGCAACCCGCTCCAGTATTCTTGCCTGGGAAATCCCATGGACAGAGGAGCATGGTGGGCTACAGTCCATAGGGTCAAAGAGTTGGGCACAAATGAGCAATTGAGCACACAGTTCTTTTATCTCATTGGAAAAGACCATAATGCTGGGAAAGAGTGAAGTCAAAAGGAGAAGAGGGCAGCATAGTATAAAATGGTTAGATAGCATCATCGACTTCATGGACATGAATTTGAGCAAACTCCAGGAGATAGTGAGGGACAGGGGAGCCTGGCACGTTGCAGTCCATGGGATTGCAAAGAGTCAAACATGACTTAGAAACTGAACAACAAAGCTCTTTTATCAGGCCTTATTTTTACTTTTCGTGGCAAGGGTCAATTCGGTGTTGCTTAGAAGTGATAGGAAACAGTAAATATTTCTGGAAATAAGTGTGTAAATTTGTTCACACTCATTCAAAAACCAAATTGGAGTCTAATAAATTAAATCATTAATGTCATGATTCATTTGTGTGACCCACATGCTTAACTTTGGCTCCATAAAATAGGCTACAGACACCAAATGTCTTTAGAGCCCCACCCATGCTATAGGCAACAGTGTGTGATTTCTATATAAAGTTTATATATTTCATAATTTTTTCTCTAATTTGGAAGAGAATAGAGTCTGGACAGTTATAATAACTTTATTTAACTTTCAGTAAGAGGTTAACTGTGAGAACTGCGTAAATTTGGTGCTAAAATTCACATTTCGTAAAATATAATTCACATCAAAATACTCTGTCCCTACGAAATGCCTTTGGCTCACAGCTCAGAGGACCGAGCATCTTTATCTCCCCTTATGATAATGACAAAGACATTTAATCTCTCACTTTGGGTTTCTGAGCAGAAAATGATAAGCCCTAACTTACTCTCAAAATCAAGCAAGTGGTGAAAAATAGCTACTCCATAGCATATGTCTTACATTTTTAAAAGATATGAAAGCATTGTGGGCTGAACCAATTCACTTATCTCTAGCCAGAATAGGAGCAAAGAAATAATTAATGAGAATACAGATAGTTCTCTGGGTAATGAATTCAAAGAAAAGAGTTTAAAGTTATAAACTTTTCTCTTGATCCATACAATTGAACTCCTCTTTGTCAGAGATTTTAAAAAAGTAATTATAGCTAATGACTATCATGATTAAGAATTTGCCAAAACCATCATTATGAGATGTGTTGTTGTTTACTTTCTGAGTCTTATCCAACTCTTTTGCAACCCCATGGTCTGACTGTAGCCCACCAGATTTCTCTGTCCACAGGATTTCCCAGGCAAGAATAGTGGAGTGGGCTGCCATTTCCTTCTCCTTCCCAAGGATCTTCCCTACCCGGAGATTGAACCTGCAGCAACAGGCAGATACTTTACCACTGAGCCACTAAGGAAAACCATTATAGAAGTAGTCTACACGTAATCCTTTCCCTTGCTACTGTAGGAGAGCCAAATTCGTGTCTCTTTAGCATGCAGATTATTTTAGTCTGAAAACAATCAAGCCCGAAAAAGCTCAGGAAGAGTATTTGACATTCCCCTGAGCCTAAAAGAAGTTAGATAGAGCACTTTTCACCACAGCTATCACCAGAGGTATCTGCAAAGAATATGCACTAGGTGAGGTACGGCTTCCTACGTGGTGCTATGGTAAATAATCCCCCTGCCAATGCAGGAGATACAAGAGATGCGGGTTCAATCTCTGTGTGGGGGAAGATACCCTAGTGTAGAAACTGGCAACCTACTCCAGTATTCTTGCCTGGGAAATTCCATGGACAGAGAAGCCTGGCAGGCTACAGTCCATGGGATCACAAAGATTTGGGCACAACTGAGCACGCATGAGATGCGATGGAAGGGGAACTTTGCCAGGCCTAGAGATCAGGGTTTATTCTGTGCCCCATTGTCTCTGCAAGCCCAGACACATTTGTTTACCAAGCGCTTGTTTTTCTGTCTCCATGTGAATTACCATCATCCCCTTTGAAGTCCCCCCCAACCTGTACACCAACATCCTCTTTTGTTGTTAGCTGAAGGTGGTATTCAAGGTGAAGGCTTGGTCCAGTTTGGTGAGTTACTCAGTTTTCCTTGGTCTCTTCCACGTATAGAGTTGGACATGCGAGAGTCACACAGAGTCAGACACACAAGAGTTATGCAGAGTCAGACATGACTGAGCAGCCTTCACTTTCACTTCCATGTATATATGCTATGGTGGCGCTAGTGGTAAAAATGTGCCTGCCGATGCAAGAGACACAAGAGATGCGAGTTTGACCCCTGGGTTACGTGCCTGCCAATGCAAGAGACACAAGAGATGTGAGTTTGACCCCTGGGTGGGGAAGATCCCCTGGAGAAGGAAATGGCAACCCACTCCAGTATTCTTGCCTGGAGAATCCCATGGACATAGAAGCCCGGCGGGCTATAGTCCATGGGGTTGCAAAGAGTCAGACATGACTAAGCATGCACGATAAACTTTTGTTTAATTTTCTCCTGTTTAGTGGGGTCTCATATCAATTTAGTTCTAAGATGAAACAGAAGAATCTAGAAGGTTAGAACAAAGTATTTTCCTCCCCCAACAGTTACCATCATTTTCAAACAAAGAAAGCTAAATATTGTCCATTATGCATCTATTATATGCCACACATTTTGGCATATCTGTGTATCTCAATACAAAGAATAATTACTTCTATTTACCAACGAGGAAATTGACATTCAGCTACAAGTAGCTATATCATGTAGCTGCATCAAGAAAATGATAAAGTCAGAATTGAAATCAAACTATTTGATGCCAAAAAAAATTTTTTAAATATCACATTTTTCCAGTATCTAGGAAATTTCAGGGTTCATAGGGAACAAGAACATTCAAAGTTCTAGCTCCCCCCTCTCCTCCCAAACTCCCAAAATCATGTTTTGCACTATAATCTCCTTAACTCTCATTGCTAGAAAAAAATAGCCTGAAAGAATTTCAAGTTATCCAATACATCTCAAATATTAACTTCTCTCAACTTGACAATAAACAATACATTCCTGATTAAAACATGTTTTAAGAAAATATTCAAAATACATTTAGCTAATGCTGGGAATTTTTCAAGAGTAACACATATACTTTAGTGCATTAGGACTTCAGCCCTATCAATTCTACTCAAAACTAAAATTTCTAAAACACTTATTTCATCGGTTACTTAAATGTTCTAAGGCCTTCAATATTTACTGATAGTTTAGAATAAAACCCAAATTGTTTAACTGAGTATTTGAGGGGTTAAAGAAAAAACCCATAGATCCAAAATGGTGTTACTTGTGCTAAAGACCATGATACCAAACCTAGATTTAATACATGACATAGTTGCAGTTTCAACCTTCACCAGAAATACAGTCTTAATCAACTGGTCTGGAGCTTCCTAGTTAGCACCAATGAGGCAGTCTTCCATGTGGGCCCTCTTTCTCCCCTAGAGGAAGAAGAAATGACCTACGCAATAAAATCCTTTCCAGTTCATGCCCCCCTGCCACCTCAAAGATGTCTAGGCCTAAAAATTGTCCCCTCTTTCCTTTTGCCAATAGCTCCCTTGCTTCCTGTAAAAATGTCCCTTTAGTTCATCCCTCAGAGCACTCTTCTAGTTGATAGATAGGGTGCTGCTCAACTCATGAACCACCTAATAAAGCCAATTAGATCTTCAAATGTACACAGTCGAATTTTGTTTAACAGAAGTGAGTGTTAAATGAACTTACACCTAGCAGGCAGCTGCTGCTATTCTCCATTTTATAAAACTTCCTTTCTCATCAGTTTCTTTTATCAACTCATCAGCACATTCTCTTGCTTACCCTTTTCTATTCCTTTGCTTAAGAAATTCCCAAGTATAGCACAATTTTCCTTACCCTGTATGTGTGTTCAGATGCTCTCATATTTGTAGAGTCAATCTTTTTTGAACGTTTTATCATGTTAGCTCTCAATAGTCACTGTGTACTATAGTATCCTATGCATGTGTTAAGCTTCTTCGGTTATGTCCAATCCTTTGTGACCCGATGGATGTAGCCCGCCAGGCTTCTCTGTCCATGGGATTCTCCAGGCAAGAATACTGGAGTGGGTTGCCATTTCCTACTCCAGGGGATCTTCCTGACCCAGGGATTGAACCCAGGTCTCTTATGTCCCCTGCACTGGCAGGCAGGCTCTTTACCACTAGTGCCCCTGGGGAAGCCTAGCTCTAACTTTTTCTTACTCATTGTAGAGCATACTTCTATGTGCATACATGTTTATCCCCATTGTACAATAGATTTTTTAGGACAAAGATCCAATTCTATTTAATATAGTGCTATATGTATTCATCATCTACTGTTTAATAACTAGGCACTGTTTAGGGGACGTCACATTCCTATTTAAAATATATTACCTGACAAAGGATCCAAAGAAGGTGATCACAAAGTATTTGTAGAAGAAGAAGAAAAAAAGAAACTAGTATTTTCAAAGGTACATTATGATTCCAGCACTGTAATAGATATTTTCATAGACTTTATCTCAGTTCTAACTACAATCCTAGAAATAAGGCTATTGCCTGATTTTTGTAAATATTCATTACTCATTTCTCAAAGCCTGCTGATGTCTCTGTATATAGTTCTTCAATGAAGTACTCTTGAATTAAACCTTCTGAGTGAGCCATCTGCTTCCTGCTGGCCCCTGACTGATACACATAATTAGAGTAAATTATGAAGAATGGCTATAATTACTTCACTTTTGGCTCTCCTATTACTTCAAATTTATATCCAGAATCTACAATACAGATTTGTATAATTCATTTTACAACCCAAACATCACAGACTCATTCCTAATTCTTGGCTCTGAATTATTTCTCTTAGAGAATAATATTTTAGTTCTTAATCAAAGAGAGTCTCTTCCTTTCTATTGGTACCTAAAGACAAAAGCATTTTCTGTCTTAGAATCATAGACACCCATATCTGACTTAGTCATAGGAGATATTTCTTGCACTTCCACTTCCTAAGAGAGATACTGGAAGATATAGTCCAATCCACATGATAAAAAGTACAGTGTAAATAGTCAATTGAAGCTAAAGAAAAACCACTTGATAGATACTGTCTCTTAAATTTTTACTTTAAATCCTTTGTTAGTTAGTATTAGTCACTCAGTCATGTCTGACTGTTTGCCACCCCACGGTCTCCAGCTTGCCAGGCTCCTGGCAATTCCAGGCTCACGGAATTCTCCAGGCAAGAATATGTTAGCTATAAGTGTTTATAAAAGTCACAATGTGTCCTTAAGGACTGAATATTTTTTGCTTTGCCAGGTTTGCTATTTTTTTGCCCTCTATCTTCATGAGAATATCTTCATGGGAATTGATTTCAAATATGTCTTGTATGGCATAGGGCACTTTGGTTCCAGGCCTATCAGTCTGTTCCTCTGGGCCAGGTGATTTGGGAAGAGAAAGAAAGCAAGAGAGATTGGGTTGAGTGGGAAAGAAGCTGCATCGATAATTCTTACACTAGCTAATTTGGGGGCCCAGGGCAGGCCACCCCAAAATATGCTTTAGTGGCATATTGATTATTTTGAATTAAAGTTACTTAGGAAATGAGCAATTTAGATCCTTTATATTCTTCACCTCAAACCAAAGTTTCTTTGATTCCTTTATGTTAGTTTCCCACTTCATCATCAATTATATCTAAGTGTCTTTGTAGATTGCAGGAAATACATGTAGACAGCAGGAAATATATTTACCTCTTTAATATACTTTTAATCAAAAGTGGAATGGAATACACAGGGCACAGTTATATCAGGAGTGTAGGGAATTTGACTAACTTCTTGTTTGCTTATGGAACTATTGACAGAGAGAATTTTCAATATTAATTTTGATCTTTAGTAAATCTCTTTTCCTATAAAGAAAGCCAATACCTGACTGAAGGTGACAAGGCAGATGTATTCTCTATTTATACATTCTCAGCACAAAGGTAGGAAAAAAGATAAAAAGGAAAGATTGATTTTTTTTCTCTTATATGAAACTATACTGTGATCACCCAGTAGTGTTGTGTGCACAGAGATGTCTCTAGAAATTTTGTTTATTGAGATGATCATTCTCAGCTGTTACTATATGATGCTCCACTATAATTTTGATAAGGTAGCTCTCCAAAACAATGTAAAAGAGAATTCTGAAGCATGTTAATGTTTGCTATAAGTTTAAAGTGGCCTTGGAAATTATCTTTGTAAATCATCTCCACACCCCTGATCTCTAGTTTAGGAAACTATGCCACTGAAAGGATCTCAGAAACAATAAAGTAATGACTGCAAGTTTCTGTTTCCTGACTTTTAACCCTAAGGCTCTTTGAAGTCAAATATCTCTTAGCTCATTTAGCTAGCCGGAAGCACAGGATGGTATCCATCTAATAGTTCAGTTCAGTTCAGTTCAGTCAGTCAGTCATGTTTGACTCTTTGCAACGCCATGGACCGCAGCACGCCAGGCTTCCCTGTCCAACACCAACTCACAGAGCTTGCTCAAATTTATGTCCATTGAGTCGGTGATGACATCTAACCATCTCATCCTCTGTCATCCCCTTCTCCTCTCTCCTTCAATCTTTCCCAGCATAAGGGTCTTTTCAAATGACTCAGTTCTTCGCATTAGGTGGCCAAAGTATTGGAGTTTCAGCTTCAGCATCAGTCCTTCCAATGAATATTCAGGACTGATTTCCTTTGTAATGGACTGGTTGGATCTCCTTGGAGTCCAAGGGACTCTCAAGAGTCTTCTCCAACATCACAGTTCAAAAGCATCAATTCTCCAGCACTCAGTTTTCTTTATGGTCCAACTCTCATCCATACATGACTGCTGACTGCTGGAAATACCACAGCTTTGACTAGACAGACATTTGTCAGCAAGGTAATGCCTCTGCTTTTTAATATGCTGTCTAGGTTGGTCATAGCTTTTTTTCCAAGGAGTAAGCATCTTTTAATTTCATGGCTGCAGTCACCATCTGCAGTGATTTTGGAGCCCAAGAAAACAAAGTCTCTTACTGTTTCCACTTTTTCCCCATCTATTTGCCATAAAGTGATGGGACCAGATGCCATGATCTTCATTTTTTGAATGTTGAGTTTTAAGCCAACTTTTGCACTCTCCTCTTTCACTTTCATCAAGAGGCTCTTTAGTTCCTCTTTGCTTTCTTCCATAAGGGTGGTGTCATCTTCATATCTGAGGTTATTGATATTTGTCCCAGCAATCTTGATTCCAGCTTGTGCTTCATCCAGCACGGCATATTGCGTGATGTACTCTGTATATAAGTTAAAAAAACCAGGATGACAATATACAGCCTTGACGAGCTCTTTTCCCAATTTGGAACCAGTCTGTTGTTCCATGTCTGGTTCTAACTATTGCTTCTTGACCTGCATACAGGTTACTCAGGAGGCAGGTCAGGTGGTCTGGTACTCCCCTCTCTTTAAGAATTTTCCAGTTTGTTGTGATCCACATAGTCAAAGGCTTTGGATAGTCAATAAAGCCGAAGTAGTTGTTTTTCTGGAACTCTCTTGCTTTTTCTATGATCCAGTGGATGTTGGCAATTTGATCTCTGTTTCCTCTGCCTTTTCTAAATCCAGCTTGAACATCTAGATGTTTTCAATTTACAAAGTGTTGAAGCCTTATTTGGAGAATTTTAAGCCTTACTTTGCTAATGTGTGAGATGAGTGCTATTGTGTGGTAGTTTGAATACCTATTATTTAACATCTGAAATGTGCAAGAATGAGAGAAACCTTGTCACAGGGTGCGAGATAATTCCTAGCCAAGCTATGAAATGTGGCAACAAGGACCAAAGAACTTCTTTTGCAGATATAGAGGGATTAGCTAAGTCTCCACAAGGTGCAGGCTTCGAGAGTAACAGATGGGCACAATTCAAGGGATTTCAGCTCTCCTGGGTGGAATATTCATGCAGTGAGTGAGAAAGGAATTAGGCTTGTGCAGGACATTCT
Source organism: Bos mutus (assembly GCF_027580195.1). NCBI lineage: Eukaryota > Metazoa > Chordata > Mammalia > Artiodactyla > Bovidae > Bos > Bos mutus. The sequence goes on along the minus strand of NC_091642.1, from coordinate 44,985,220 downwards.
GATAGCTTCTGAGATGGAATAATACAAAGGAAATAAAATATATGTTGTCTGGTAAGGTGAAAAAACAGAGTTTTAATGATAAAAGTTGATGAAATATTAGCTGAATTGTGACCCCTGAATCCTTATCCACAAAACCTTTGTCATTCTCATTTCTCATTAGTTAGAGAGGAATTTGGATCTGTTTGGGGGACTGTATAAAATTGAATCTTTCTTCAAAGTGGGTCTCAGGCTAGAAAAATGTGTGCCCACAAGAGCCCTGCCACTCCTGCCACACATAAATTGAAGCTTCCCAAACTATCGGTAGAAGCATGTTGGGTTCTGAAATATTGATCCTCATACCCTCTTGAGGAAGCTGGATGGAGCTCAAAGCTACCAGAGCTCCAGACTAGGAAATAAGAAATATGCTTTCAGGGATGGGTTATAAAATAGGAGATAAGGTGATGAATCTGGGAAGCATCTGGGGCTTCCCAGATGCTGTAGTGGTAAAGAAACTGCCTGCCAATACAGGAGATGCAAGAGTTGTGGGTTTGATTCCTGGGTTGGGAAGAACCCCTGGTGTAGGAATGGGCAACCCCCTCTAGTATTCTTGACTGGGAAATCCCATGGACAGAGGAGCCTGGCAGGCTATATAGTCCACAGGGTCCCAAAGGGTCAGATGCAACTGAGCACACACACACGATGAAATAAAATGACAATAAGCCAAATACACATTTGAATTCTGTGGTCACTCAGGAATCTACACACATAGTGAGGAGGGACAACCCCATAGGAAACCACTTGGTCCTTGCTCCAACTCTCCTTCCATGCTTGAGGTCATTGGGCGGAGTGGAGGGGACTCAGTTGAGGGGCAGCAACTTGACTATCAGGCACTGATGCTGACTTGAAAATGCTCTAAGTAAATGACATATGAGCTCGGGTCACTGGCTTTTCCAAACATTTCTAATAATCAGGAATACCTTGTTGTCACTCTGTGAACAAGGGTATTTCTGCTTTCTGGAATCAATATGAAATTTGTATGGTGAGAGAGGCAGGCCCTCTTTCTTGGAGCACTTCCCAAGGGGCATCTAGTTACATCCAGACACAACTTTCTGTGCATTCTGCCAATTTTTTGCTTCCCCAGCAAGCCTGACATAACCCAGGAAAAAGTAAGTCTCCTTTTTCTATGATTATACTCTGGCCTTAAACTAAACTAAAATTAGTTGCAGAAGGCAGAATGGCAGAATGGTTTGGAGTCATACCAGTCTTGAATTTTGAGCAGTGTCTCTAGCATATAATGCATATGATTTAGGGAAATATATATAATTTAGGGTAGGAATATTGGTGATAGTAATGTCTACCCACTAGATTCATATAATAAAGATTGTATGATTCATATAGAATAATAATTCTCTCTATATAAATCTATTCATAATAGATTCATACTAATAAAGAACGTACTAGTCCTCACGTGAATCTACTGGGTAGACATTACTATGACCAATATTCCTACGCTAAATTATACATATTCTCTATGGCTTTTCCAATAGTCATGTACGGATGTAAGAGTTGTACTGTAAAGAATGCCAAGCACCAAAAAAATGATGCTTTTGAATTGTGGTGTTGGAGAAGACACTTGAGAGTACCTTAGACTGTAGGGAGATACAACTAGTCAATCCTAAAGGATATCAACCCAATCCTGAATACTCATTAGAAGGACCAATGCTGAAGCTGAAGCTCCAATATTTTGACCACCTGATGTGAAGACCAAATCATTGGAAAAGTTCATCAGGCACTCTGTCTATCAGACCTAGTCCCTTAAATCTGTATCTCACTTCCACTGTATAATCATAAGGGATTTGATTTAAGTCATACCTGAATGGTCTAGTGGTTTTCCCTACTTTCTTCAATTTAAGTCTGAATTTGGCAACAAGGAGTTCATGATTTGAGCCACAGTCAGCTCCCAGTCTTGTTTTTGCTGACTGTATAGAGCTTCTCCTTCTTTGGCTGCAAAGAATAGAATCAATCTGATTTCGGTGTTGACCATCTGGTGATGTCCATGTGTAGAATCACATCTTGTGTTGTTGGAAGAGGGTGTTTACTATGACCAGTGTGTTCTCTTGGCAGAGCTCTATTAGCCTTTGCCCTGCTTCATTCTGTACTCTGAGGCCAAATTTGCCTGTTACTCCAGGTGTGTCTTGACTTCCTATTTTTGCATTCCAGTCCCCTATAATGAAAAGGATATCTTTTTTGAGGTGTTAGTTCTAGAAGGTCTTGTAGGTCTTCATAGAACCATTCAACTTCAGCTTCTTCAGCATTACTGGTCTGGGCATAGACTTGGATTATTGTGATATTGAATGCTTTGCCTTGGAAATGAACAGAGATCATTCTGTCATTTTTGAGATTGCATACAAGTACTGTATATCAGACTCTTTTGTTGACCATGATGGCTACTCCATTTCTTCTAAGGGATTCCTGCCCACAGTAGTAGATATAATGGTCATCTGAGTTAAATTCACCAGCCCATTTTAGTTCGCTGATTCCTAGAATGTCGATGTTCACTCTTGCCATCTCCTGTTTGAGCACTTACAATTTGCCTTGACTCATGGACCTAACATTCCAGGTTCCTATGTGATATTGCTCTTTACAGCATTGGACTTTACTTCCATCACCAGTCACATCCACAACTGGGTGTTGCTTGTGCTTTGGCTCTGTCTCTTCATTCTTTCTGGCGTTATTGCTCCACTGATCTCCAGTAACATTTTGGGCACCTACTGACCTGGGGAGTTCACCATTCAGTGTGCTATCTTTTTGCCTTTTCATACAGGAGTGGTGGCTGCACTTTACTGGAGTGGCTGTGAGCAGATATTCCACATCCAAGGTCAGGAGTAGCAGTTGTACTTCACTGGAGAGGCCTTGAGGAGATACCCCATGTAAGAGAAAACCCAGTAAGATGGTAGGCACTTCAGCAGCTGTGAGGAGATACCCCACTCCCAATGGCAAAAGAGACACCCCAGCAAGATAGCAGGAGGGGTGAATTCACCTTTAGAATCAAACCCCATTCCCGCTAGAGATGCTCATAGGGCCAAAACAAACCTCAAGCGCACCAGGACCCAGGAACCCCACAAAGACTGAGACAGAATTGTATTTGAGCATCTCATGTGGAGGTAAGGGTCAGCAATGGACTGCCACAGGGACAGGGGCTCTGGGTGCAGCCCACTTGGGTATGGCATGAGCGCTCTTGGAGGAGGTTTCCATTAACCCCACTATAGAGCTGCCAGACCTTACACAGGACTGGGAAAAGGACTCTGCGAGAACACAAACAGAACCTTGTGTGCACCAGGACCCAGGAGAAAGGAGCAGTGACCCCACAAGAGACTGAACCAGACTTGCCTGTGAGAGTCCAGGAGTCTTCAGCAGAGGGGTGGGTGGGTGGTGGCCCACTGTAGGGTTTGGGACAGTGAGTGTACCAGTGCATGCATTGGGTCTTTTGAAGGAGGTCATCGTTATCTTCATTACCTCCACCATAGTTTCAGTTGAGTTCAGTCGCTCAGTCATGTCCGACTCTTTGTGACCCCATGAATCACAGCACGCCAGGCCTCCCTATCCATCACCAACTACCAGAGCTTACCCAAACTCATGTCCATCGAGTTGGTGATGCCATCCAGACATCTCATCTTCGGTCATCCCCTTCTCCTCCTGCCTTCAATCCCTCCCAGCATCAGAGTCTTTTCCAATGAGTCAAATTTTCGCATGAGGTGGCCAAAGTATTGGAGTTTCAGCTTCAGCATCAGTCCTTCCAATGAACACTCAGGATTGATCTCCTTTAGGATGGAGTGGTTGGCTCTCCTTGCAGTCCAAGGGACTCTCAAGAGTCTTTTCCAACACCACAGTTCAAAAGCATCAATTCTTTGGCGCTCAGCTTTCTTCACAGTCCAACTCTCACATCCATACATGACCGCTGGAAAAACCATAGCCTTGACTAGATGGACCTTCATTGGCAAAGTAATGTCTCTGCTTTTTAATATGCTATCTAGGTTGGTCATAACTTTCCTTCCAAGGAGCAAGGGTTTTTTAATTTCGTTGCTGCAGTCACCATCTACAGTGATTTTGGAGCCCTAAAAAATAAAGTCTGACACTGTTTCCACTGTTTCTCCATCCATTTCCCATGAAGTGATAGAACCAGATGGCCATGATCTTAGTTTTCTGAATGTTGAGCTTTAAGCCAACTTTTTCACTCTCCACTTTCACTTTCCTCAAGAGGCTTTTTAGTTCCTCCTCACTTTCGGCCATAAGGGTGGTGTCATCTGCATATCTGAGGTTATTGATATTTCTCTTGACAATCTTGACTCCAGCTTGTGCTTCTTCCAGCCCAGCGTTTCTCATGATGTACTCTGCATATAAGTTAAATAAGCAGGGTGACAATATACAGCCTTGACGTACTCATTTCCCTATTTGGAAGCAGTCTGTTGTTCCATGTCCAGTTCTAACTGTTGCTTCCTGACCTGCATATAGGTTTCTCAAGAGGCAGGTCAGGTGGTCTGGCACTCCCATCTCTTTCAGAATTTTCCAGTTTATTGTGATCCACACAGTCAAAGGCTTTGGCATAGTCAATAAAGAAGAAATAGATGTTTTTCTGGAACTCTCTTGCTTTTTCCATGATCCAATGGATGTTGGCAATTTGATCTCTGGTTCCTCTGCCTTTTCTAAAACCAGCTTGAACATCTGGAAGTTCAAGGTTCACATATTGCTGAAGCCTGGCTTGGAGAATTTTGAACATTACTTTGCTAGCGTGTGAGTTGAGTGCAATTTTGCTGTAGCTTGAGCATTCTTTGGCATTGCCTGTCTTTGAGATTGGAATGAAAACTGACTTTTTCCAGTCTTGTGGCCACTGCTGAGTTTTCCAAATTTGCTGGCATATTGAGTGCAGCACTTTCACAGCATCATCTTTCAGGATTTGAAATAGCTCAACTGGAATTCCATCACCTCCACTAGCTTTGTTCATAGTGATGTTTTCTAAGGCCCACTTGACTTCACATTCCAGGATGTCTGGCTCTAGGTGAGGATCACACCACTGTGATTAGCTGGGGCCACCATAGTTTGGCCCCAGGTAAATAGCAGGGAAATGAAGATCATGGCATCTGGTCCCATCACTCATGGGAAATAGATGGGGAAACAGTGGAAATAGTGTCAGACTTTATTTTTGGGGGGACTCCAAAATCACTGCAGATGGTGACTGCAGCCATGAAATTAAAAGACGCTTACTCCTTGGAAGAAAAGTTATGACCAACCTAGATAGCACATTGAACAGCAGAGACATTACTTTGCCAACAAATGTCCATCTAGTCAAGGCTATGGTCTTTCCAGTGGTCATGTATGGATGTGAGAGTTGGACTGTGAAGAAAGCTGAGCGCCAAAGAATTGATGCTTTTGAACTGTGGTGTTGGAGAAGACTCTTGATAGTCCCTTGGACTGCAAGGAGATCCAACCAGTCCATTCTGAAGGAGATCAGCCCTGGGATTTCTTTGGAAGGACTGATGCTAAAGCCATGCATACTGAGCATGGCTCTGAACTGAAATAGCAGGGAGGAACACAGCTCCACCAATGTAATCCAATCAACAGAAAATTGGATTCAAGATTTACTGAGCATGGCTCTGTCCATCAGAACAAGACCAAGTTTCCCCCTCAGTCAGTCTCTCCCATCAGGAAGTTTCCATAAGCCTCTTATCCTTCATCAGAGGCCATATTTAAAACCATAATCACAGAAGACTAACCAATCTGATCACATAGTCCACAGCTTTTTCTATCTCAATGAAACTATGATCCATGCCATGTAGGGCCACCCAAGACAAGACGGATGGGTCATGGTGGAGAGTTCTGACAAAATGTGGTCCACTGGTGAAGGGAATGGCAAACTACTTCAGTATTCTTGCCTTGAGAACCCCATGAACAGTATGAAAAGGCAACTCAACTTACCTCAATTCAATTCAATAGACATTAGTTTTCTTTAAAACATCTGCTTTCTTCAAGAGATTGTGTTCAACAATGTAAGGAAAAACTAAAGAAGATATAATCATTGTCTTACCTAAAACATGGGGTTTCCTTGAGAATTATTAATAAATAACTTGATATTTTTCATAAATGACTAGTTCATGAATCTTTCTATTGTAAATGACTAAATCAACTTGACTAAACAAACACACATAAAGAGTGGGGAGTGGGGCTTGGTAGCTCCAGCAATCCAAGTCAAGACTGTCTACATTCAGGCATGGCTAGATCCAGATTCTCAAGAAAGTAACAAATCATCTGCATCCTTCTGTTCAACAGCTCTGTTCTAGTTCTGCCTCCTGTGTGTTGACTTCATTTTCAGACTCATTTTCAGTCTGACTTTATTTCAGACTTAATTTTGTATTGCCAAAATGGCCAACAGCAGGCACAGACTCACATTCTCACAGTTCAGCAACCTAACTACAAAACAAAAATCTCTTTCCCATGCTTCCAGCAAAAGCCCCTGCACTGGGTCTCATTACAGTGACTCTGTTCAGACAACCCTCTGTGAGTGAATCATGGAAGTAGATGGATGACTTGAATTGGCCCAACTTATGTGAGAAAAACTTTGTTGTTGATATTAATCTTCTTCATTTCTTTTATTTTTAAAATTATCAGGTAGGGATTAATATCAAAAGTTTATATCAAGAGGACATTCAGTAATTCATTTAAACATAAAAAAAACCTTGCAGATTTCTTTGGCATTTTAATTAAAGTCTACTCTTACAACAATATCTTTCAATTATAACCAACCTAATCTGAATTCTTTAGGTAAGTAAACAAGAATGTTAAGTGGCTTCAGTTGTGCGTCTGACTCTTTGCGACCCTATGGACTATAGCTTGCTAGCCTCCGCTGTCCATGGGATTCTCCAGGTGAGAATACTGGAGTGAGTTGCCATTTCCTCCTCCAAAACAAGAACATCTCTGAATAACTACTGGGTGGGTAAAATTATTTTTATAACTGCTTCTTAGGAAAAAGATGTCATCTGTTTTTCTGTCCAATGGGATACATTTTCATGTTAAAACATGAGCAAGAAATTTACATTTCTCAACAAGACTCAAATTAGTTTAAAGAGAGACAAAAAAAAAAAAAAATCTAAGTCTATACAACTGAGATAGAAACTAGTGTTGTCATTGATAGATAAACTGGAGCCACTCAAATTAGCCAGAGGTTGAGGATGTTTGGCTATTTTTGTGGCTGAACAGTGCTCTTTTCTCAGTGTTCAGACATAATTACAGAGTGGTCATGTTTGTATCTTGTTTGACTACAGTCCCTGGTAGCCTCTGATTATTGATAATATTCTTTGAAAAACATTTATATTCTGAGAAAACAGTATGTTGTTAGCAACCAGGACAATTTTTTTTAACCTTCTAGAGTTTCATAATTTCAAAACCATAGGATTCTTTCCCCATTCTTTCCCACTTTTTCTTAAAGATTATTAGTCAGAGAGTTTCATCAAAATTAATCATCTATAATTTCCCATGTCAGCCTCTGATATAAAATCAATTAGAGTTGGCAAGTTAAAAGCACAGAAGCATTCAAGATCTATTTGCAAGATTCATTTGTAGTAGAAAGTGATGAACCATATAAGATTTATGCGTAGCATATTGAAACACGCATCACTTTTCTATTAGAAAAATTTACTTAACTAGCTGTAACACCCTCTGCAAATCAAAGGAAGCAAATAAATACTGCAATTAGTACTCTGATATACAATAAGCAATTACCAAGTGAAATGTGATGGACCTAAAAGCTAGAACACAACATTCAGCAAAATAAGACCATGGCATTCAGTCCCATCACTTCACGGCAAATAGATGGGAAAACAATGCAAACAGTGACAGACTTATTTTTCTGGGCTCCAAAATCACTGCAGATGGTGACTGCAACCATGAAATTAGAAGACACTTTCTCCTTGGAAGAAAATCTATGACCCACCTAGACAGCATATTAAAATGCAGAGACATTACTTTGCCAGCAAAAGTCCATCTAATCAAGGCTATGGTTTTTCCAGTTAGTTATGTATGGATGTGAGCATTGGACTATAAAGAAAGCTGAGCGTGGAAGAATTGATGCTTTTGAACTGTGGTGTTGGAGAAGACTCTTGAGAGTCCCTTGGACTACAAGGAGAGCCAACCAGTCCATCGTAATGAAAATCAGGCCTGAATATTCATTGGAAGGACTGATGCTGAAGCTGAAACTCCAATACTTTGGCCACAACGTGAAGAACTGACTCATTTGAAAAGACCCTGATGCTGGGAAAGATTGAAGGCTGGAGGAGAAGGGGACGACAGAGGATGAGATGGTGGATGGCATCACTGACTCGATGGACATGAGTTTGAGCAAGCTCCAGGAGTTGGTGATGGACAGGAAAGCCTGGCATGCTGCAGCCCATAGGGTTGCAAAGAATTGGACACGACTGAGTGACTGAACTGAACTGAAAAGCTAGAAAATTGGAGTTAGCTTCTAGCTAATGAGGAATACTAATTTAGAAGTCCTTTAAATACTGTATCTCCATGTGTGACTCAGAATACGATATATTTAATAATTTACACTTGTTAACATTTATTTTTACTTTATCTTTTAAGATACTTTCACATATACCTTTCCCACTCCATTTGCTTCTCTAAAATAATCATAAGAGCCTATAGTGTTTAGTACTTAAAAATGTGCTAATTTTTGCTTCATTTAAACTTTACAAATAGTGTACAGAGGGTGCATTTATTATAGTTATGTTGGTGAGGAAATCAAGTATTAGAAAAAAATGGTCATGATAGTCAAAGAAACGAAATAGAAACCAAAAAACTACTATAAATTTGCCATATATTTTACAACCATATTATATTCCTTGCCAAAGTGCAGGAATTTGTATGAAATTATTAATATAAAAGGGATTAGCAAACTGGAGCTACTGTTTAATTTTCAAGCATTTAAGATGAGATGCAGAAAGATCTCAAGATCCCACAGAGCACTTCTGATTGTCTCTTGGATTTTGTGGTAATGCAATGTGGTGTCCAGGTCTCCACATATTGTCTTGGCCATATGTCAAAGAATGAAACGGCATTCAGATGTATAGTAGAAGCTTTATAAAATGACCTCTGCTTGACTGACTACCTGAATAAATCAATACTCTCCATTCTTCTACAAAACATACTGACTGATGGTCTTAGCAAGTTCAGTATTCCAAGGTAGGAAACTACTCTGACATAAGCTTATAAACTCTGCTCTGTTTACACAATCATCTTCCAACATGTGTTTTGTCTGCAACTAGTAACAAATAAGTGACAAATCCAACAGATTCAGACTTGGTAAAATATAATTCCCTTTAATTAGAATTTTTCTTTCCTTGCTTACATGTCACATAATAGAATATTCTGCTTGGTGAAACAATTTGATGCATTGAAAAAGATTCAGTAATATCTTTTAGGATAGACACTGCTTTGTTGAGACTAGGTGAGATTATCACTTGCTTTCAGTGATAATCATGGTTGAATTTTCACAGTTGTGTTTGAAAGCTTTATAAGTTGAATTTCTCACTAGAATATCAATTCTATTAGGAAGGATTCTTTTCTGGTCTGTTCACTGTTGGTTCCCTAGTACATATCATAAAGCAGGTATATAGTTAAGATTTGTTGAATTCACAAATTCCAAGTATCTCTCACTATTATCATGCATTTCTTACATAGGGACAAATCTCCAAGTGAAATAATAGCTCCATAGAAGTTCTATAACCACAGAAAAATTCATCTCATTACATTAACATTTTAGTTTAAATACACACACACACACACACACACATATATATACATAAGCATACATCCAGCAGCATAGAACAGAAGGTGATTCTTAGTTCATTAGATTCTTACAGTTTCAAGTAAATACTCTTGGTTAACTTGTTCTACTATAAGAAGTAAGATGATAAAAGAAATATTGAGTTTTGCTGACTGCTAGGTTTTTTTTTGTTTTGTTTGTTGTATATTTGCTATGATCTCAGAATAAAATAAGGAGCTTTCTTTCATAACAAAGTAATAGATATAGCCAAAGCTATGGTGTTTTCAGTATTCATATATGGATGTGAGAGCTGGACCATAAAGAAGGCTGAGCACCAAAGAATCGATGCTTTTGAACTGTGGTGTTGGAGAAGACTCTTGAGAGTCCCTTGGACAGCAAGGAGATCAAACCAGTCAATCCTAAAGGATATCACCCATGAATATTCATTGGAAGGACTGATGCTGAAGCTCTAATGCTTTGGCCACGTGATGTGAAGAGCCAACTCACTGGAAAAGATTGTGATGCTAGGGAAGATTAAGGGCAGGAGGAAAAGTGGGTAACAGAGGATGAGATGGTTGGATGACATTACCAACTCAATGGACAAAAGTTTGAGCAAACTCTGTGAGATACTGAAGGACAGGAAGCCTGTCACAGTGCAGTCCATCTGGGATATAGTGAAGGACAGGGAAGCCTGTCACAATGCAGTCCATAGGGTTGCAAAGAGTCGGACATGACTTAGCAACTGAACAGCAAATAGATTCTATTTCCAGATAAGTTTTAGACTTCCCCTTTTAAAAGAGGCTATAAGAATACTGGAGAAAAGGATTCCTTGAAGACGACAAAGATGATTTGATTTCCATTTAGATACCTTAGTATCTTGAGTAACTTATTAAAGTTATCTTAGATTTAAAATCTATATTCTTAACCTTTCTGTTCTTTAGGCTCTAGATAGGTTTTGACTTTTTATTTGTAAAATCAAAAATAGCAAAATCGCAACTTTGACCAGAAAGATTTTAAATGTTACAGTAATGCTAGGCCTTGGAACAAATCTAGAAAATTATGAATGGAAGCTAATTTTTCACCAACAAATTTACAAACTGACAATCTACTCTGGAAACTGCTGTCTTCTAAGAGGAGATAGTAGATCAGTCTTGAAAGATGAGTGAAAGGATGAATATATCCTAGGCAAGGGGATGATGTGCATAGAGGCACTGCTATGAGTATCCATTGTGAGTTTGGAGGTTGTAGGGTCACCAAGTTATAAGTAAAAGACAATTTACATTGACAGAAGTAAAAATGGAATTATAGTTCACACAAGTAAATACACACAACGGAAACATCTCCTAATATACCTCTCAATCATTCCAGACTGTAAGTTCCAAAGTGTCAAAGGCAAATGCAATTTTTGTTTACAGGGAGTCAAGGCATGGGTACACAATCAGAACTCTCTTCCAATCTCTGGGCTCTTAATTATTTAATACATTGACTTCATTCTCAAATAGGTGTTTTATAAGCAGCAGAAAGGATAGCTATTAACAATCCCAAGCCTATCCTTCCCTTATACTTTTTTCTTGAGTCCATGGAGCTAATCTTAAGAGTGACTTGTCAACTTTTCCTAAGTGAATCGTCCATCATTGAAACAATCATGGTGATCTAAAAACTATAATATATGTGCTGAACACAAATATCATTCCACTTCTCATGGAGTAAAGGGGAAGCAGTCCATGGAAAAGATCATGGAAAAGAGAATTTCATCTACTAGAAGCAGGAGGGACTAGATCCTGGAGAAATTAAAACATCCAATGCTCAGTACATGGAAGTCTAAATAGGCTGTCCTGCCAGAATGAACATGTTCAGTGTGGAGTCACAACCAATACGAGAGGAAAGTTAATTCAGAGTAGATTGTGGAAGATCTTGAGAACAAGTGTATTTTCAGTTGGCACTGCTTTATAATAGAGTATGATGCTGTAAAAGTCATATATTAAGAAGATTCATCCAGTAGTAGAAAAGATAGCAATAAGGAGTGAGGGATAACAAGCAGAGGTCTTGGATTACTTTGAACACCCAGGGTTGAGGTGATAGTGCTTATGGCTGTGGAAATAAAACTGAGAAAGCATATACGAGATGCTGAAAAAGAAAACTTGACATGACTTTTTGAAGTCTGGGTTAAAGAGAGAGAGAAAAAATACTGGTAGGGAGACTTCAAGGAAAACACTAGACTGAACCCTGGGTTATAGGGAAAGGAATGTTTAACTTTGTTTTCTTTTTTATGTGATTCTTAAATCTTAATGCAGTGCTACAAAACTAAAGACATTGTGAATATATGTGTAATTTTTTATTTTTTTAATAGTTCCAGTGAATACTTCTAGGATACTGTTGCTATGCTCAACAACTCCCCATATATACAGCTTCACAAACTCCTGTCTTTTTGGTCTGTGAATTTTTGTAACTTTGTAAATTCAAAGCAGTATACCATACTGAAATATAAGAAACCTGGGAAGTTGGATAATATAAGTTACATCAGAAAGTAACTTAAAACTCTGAGGGGCAAGGGTCAAAAGCCGTTGCTTACTTTGAATGTGTATTTCTAAATTTACAGAAAAGAGGACTCTTGAGAAGACAAATTTTACCCACATATACGGTATATGATACATATTTATTGATACTGGTAACAGAGAAGTTATGTGTAATAAGTAGAAGACAGACAAGAGATGAGGCCTTTGGCTCTCAGAAAGGGTATACCAACAAAACCCCCTACTTAAAAATATCACATAGTATTCAGAATAGGGCATTATGCTCTTTTAAGTCTCTCGGTTCTTATCCCAGAGCCTGACGCACAGCAGCCTCAAGGAAGTAATGTACAGAACGAGTCAACAAGTCCGGGGATGTGTGAGGACTCAGTGTAGCCTTTGGCCCCCTGCAATTCTGAGTTAGGTCACTAGATGGCAGGACGAACCTGCAATTTCTCTTTGGGACCTGGCTTTGTGGAGGATGATCCTCTGGAAAACTGTCAGGATGGCTTCTTGGAAGCCATTCAAAGCAGCTGGAAGGACAGAATCCCCCTCCCCACCATCCTGAATCTTTAACCAGAGGAGTCAGCCAGAGGGCCGGGTGTCAGTCCTGGTTACGTGAGGTTTCCCGTGAGTCTGTTCCCCTACCTACTGCAGGAAGCTCTCATTCCTGGTCCTCTTTCTGCCAGGGAAGTTATTTTCTCAAGGACTAGGGTCCTCATATGAATACGACGCTCTGTTCATCCCTCAACATATTTCTAGCTTTAAGTATCTTTCTTATGTCCATTTAACAGCTTGAGGACTGAGAGTTACAGGGTGAGAGGATTTGCCTAAGTCACAGTGCTCAGGTCAGAACGGAGTAGAATCAGATGTGTGTATGTCCCCTTCCTTGCCCTCCCTCCTGCCTTAGGGGCTGGTGACTAGGCACTGGAAGGAATGTGGAGGAGCGGCAGCTGGTATCTAGTTCAGCCATCCCTGGATGGAACTCGCTTTTCCTTGGCCCTTCTAGCAGAGAATGTCTTTCTTACTCCTCTCTCTCTCCCATTCTACTGCCCAGCAACTCTCCTCCTTATGGACCTTCCTATCCAGGACAGTCTCACCTGCATCCCCAAACTCCCATTCAAGAGAAGTGATCGTGTAGACTGGTTGGGTTCCTCTGACCTCAGTTCAGTTCAATTCAGTTCAGTTGCTCAGTCATGTCTGACTCTTTGCGACCCCATGGACCACAGCACACCAGGCCTCCCTGTTCATCACCAACTCCCAGAGTTTACTCAAACTCATGTCCATTGAGTCGGTGATGCCATCCAACCATCTCACCCTCTGTCATCCCCTTCTCCTCCTGCCTTCAATCTTTCCCAGCATCAGGGTCTTTTCCAATGAGTCAGTTCTTCACATCAGGTGGCCAAAGTATTGAAGTTTCAGCTTCAGCATCAGTCCTTCCAATGAACACTCAGGACTGATCTCCTTTAGGGATGGACGGCTGGATCTCCTTGCAGTCCAAGGGACTCTCAAGAGTCTTCTCCAACACCACAGTTCAAAAGCATAAATTGTTTGGCACTCAGCTTTTTTATAGTCCAACACTCACATCCATACATGACTACTGGAAAAACCATAGCCTTGACTAGATGGACCTTTGTTGGCAAAGTAATGTGTCTGCTTTTTAATATGCTGTCTAGGTTCCTCTGACCTAAGATGGTTATCAGTCTTCTTGGGCTGCCATAATAAGATATCACTGAATGGGTGGCTTAAACAACGTAGACTTATTTTCTCACATTTCTGGATACTAGAAGCCCAAGATAAAGGTGACAACAGAGATTGTTTCAGACAGTTTTTACAAGGCTATAGGCGCCATGTTGCCTGTTTTTTGTGTCCTCTCGTGGGCTTCTCCATGTGAGTGCACAGAGATAGGTAGCCTCAGAGCCCAGAAGCAGCCAGGCCCACCCACCCCTCTTCACTCCATGGCTTTCATGAGGCTTACCTAGAGGAATCCCTGATGCCACTTATGCTGATGAAGGGCCCACTTGGGGCATTCGTGGGCTCCCTGTGTACAAACATGGGCATGCAGATATACCTACTGCGCTAGTTACCAAAGAACTCCTGGCAACAGACTTACTCTTCCACACATCTCTGTGATAAGCCACAAAATTCCTTTAAGCATTTCCCTTTTAAAGCGAGCATGATCACAAATGTAGATTGGTACAACCACTAAAAAACTAAAAATGGAACTACCATATGATCCAGCAATCCCACTCCTGGGTATATAGTCAAAGAATATATGCAATAGGACATGGCTCAGCCATAAAAGAGAATGAAAGCATGCCACTTGCAGCAATGTAGATGGGGCTAGAGATTATCATACTAAGTGCAGTAAGTCAAAGACAAAGATCATATGACATCACTTCTGCGTAGAATCCGATTTTTTTAAATGATAGAAATGAACTTAATCAAGAAACAGAAACAGACTTGCAGATATTGAAAACAAGCTTATGGTTACCAAAGGGAAAATATGGGTGGGCACAAGGGATAGATCAGGAACTTGGGATTAACATATACACACTACTATATATAAGATAGATAACTAACAAGGACCTACTGCACAGCACAGAGAACACTATTTAATATTCTATGATAACCTATATGAGAAAATAATATGAAAAAGAATGAATATATGTATATAATTGAATCACTTTGCTGTACATCTGAAATTAACACAATATTGTAAATCAACTATAATCCAATAAAACTAAAAAAATAAAAATAAAGTGATCACTAACAGCTTTTACAATAGGGGGCACTAGAGAAAAGGTGAAAGAAAAAGGGATCCTCTTTCCACACACTGCTTGACCTGAGAATATCCTGGGAACTCTGCCCCTGCCAAGACCCAGCAGGCAGTCCCTCCTTGAGTTAGTGAGCACAAGAACAACGTGATCACGTAGAGAGGGCTCCGTATAGCCCTCTCTGAGGGAATTCTGGACCTCAGGCTATTTTGCCTGCAGTTCAGTTCAGTTCAGTTCAGTTCAGTCGCTCAGTTGCGTCCGACTCTCTGCGACCCCATGAATCGCAGCACGCCAGGCCTCCCTGTCCATCACCAACTCCCGGAGGTCACTCAGACTCACATCCATCGAGTCAGTGATGCCATGCAGACATCTCATCCTCTGTCATCCCCTTCTCCTTCTGCCCCCAATCCCTCCCAGCATCAGAGTCTTTTCCAGTGAGTCAACTCTTCGCATGAGGTGGCCAAAGTACTGGAGTTTCAGCTTTAGCATCATTCCTTCCAAAGAAATCCCAGGGCTGATCTCCTTCAGAATGGACTGGTTGGATCTCCTTGCAGTCCATGGGACTCTCAAGAGTCTTCTCCAACACCACAGTTCAAAAGCATCAATTCTTCGGCGCCAGCCTTCATCACAGTCCAACTCTCACATCCATACATGACCACAGGAAAAACCATAGCCTTGACTAGACAAACCTTTGTTGGCAAAGTAATGTCTCTGCTTTTGAATATGCTATCTAGGTTGGTCATAACTTTCCTTCCAAGGAATAAGCATCTTTTAATTTCATGACTACATTCACCATCTGTAGTGATTTTGGAGCCCAAAAAAATAAAGTCTGACACTATTTCCACTGTTTCCCCATCTATTTCCCATGAAGTGATGGGACCAGATGCAATGATCTTCGTTTTCTGAATGTTGAGCTTTAAGCCAACTTTTTCACTCTCCACTTTCACTTTCATCAAGAGGCTTTTGAGTTCCTCTTCACTTTCTGCCATAAGGGTGGTGTCATCTGCATATCTGAGGTTATTGATATTTCTCCTGGCAATCTTGATTCCAGCTTGTGTTTCTTCCAGTCCAGCGTTTCTCATGATGTACTCTGCATAGAAGTTAAATAAGCAGGGTGACAATGTACAGTCTTGACATACTCCTTTCCCGATTTGGAAACAGTCTGTTGTTCCATGTCCAGTTCTAACTGTTGCTTCCTGACCTGCATACAGATTTCTCAAGAAGCAGGCCAGGGGGTCTGCTATTCCCACCTCTTTCAGAATTTTCCACAGTTTATTGTGATCCACACAGTCAAAGGCTTTGGCATAGTCAATAAAGCAGAAATGGATGTTTTTCTGGAACTCTCTTGTTTTTTCCATGATCCAGCGGGTGTTGGCAATTTGATCTCTGGTTCCTCTACCTTTTCTAAACCCAGCTTGAACATCTGGAAGTTCACTGTTTACGTATTGCTGAAGCCTGGCTTGGAGAATTTTGAGCATTACTTTACTAGTGTGTGAGATGAGTGCAATTGTGTGGTAGTTTGAGCATTGTTTGGCATTGCCTTTCTTTGGGATTGGAATGAAAACTGACCTTTTCCAGTCCTGTGGCCACTGCTGAGTTTTCCAAATTTGCTGGCATATTGAGTGCAGCACTTTCACAGCATCATCTTTCAGGATTTGAAAGAGCTCAACTGGAATTCTATCACCTCCACTAGCTTTGTTCATAGTGTTGCTTTCTAAAGCCAGCTTGGCTTCACATTCCAGCATGTCTGGCTCTAGATGAGTGATCACACCATCGTGATTATCTGGGTCGTGAAGATCTTTTTTTTTCCAGTTCTTCTGTGTATTCTTGCCACCTCTTCTTAATACCTTTTGCTTCTGTTAGGTCCATACCATTTGTGTCCTTTATCGAGCCCATCTTGGCATGAAATGTTCCCTTGGTATTTCTAATTTTCTTGAAGAGATCTCTAGTCTTTCCCATTCTGTTGTTTTCCTCTATTTCTTTGCATTGATCACTGAGGAAGGCTTTCTTATTTCTTCTTGCTATTCTTTGGAACTCTGCATTCAGATGCTTATCTTTCCTTTTCTCCTTTGCTTTTCACTTCTCTTCTTTCACAGCTATTTGTAAGGCCTCCCCAGACAGCCATTTTGCTTTTTTGCATTTCTTTTTCATGGGGATGGTCTTGATCCCTGTCTCCTGTACAATGTCACAAACCTCATTCCATAATTCATCAGGCACTCTATCTATCAGATCTAGGCCCTTAAATCTATTTCTCACTCCCACTGTATAATCATAAGGGATTTGATTTAGGTCATACCTGAATGGTCTAGTGGTTTTCCCTACTTTCTTCAATTTCAGTCTGAATTTGGCAATAAGGAGTTCGTGATCTGAGCCACAGTCAGTTCCTGGTCTTGTTTTTGTTGACTGTATAGAGCTTCTCCATCTTTGGCTGCAAAGAACATAATCAATCTGATTTCAGTGTGGACCATCTGGTGATGTCCATGTGTAGAGTCTTCTCTTGTATTGTTGGAAGAGGTGTTTGCTATGACCAGTGCGTTCTCTTGGCAAAACTGTATTAGCCTTTGCCCTGCTTCATTCCGTATTCCAAGGGAAAATTTGCCTGTTGCTCCAGGTGTTTCTTGACTTTCTACTTTTGCATTCCAGTCCCCTATAATGAAAAGGACATCTTTTTTGGGTGTTAGTTCTAAAAGCTCTTGTAGGTCTTCATAGAACCGTTCAACTTCAGCTTCTTCAGCATTACTGGTTGGGGCATAGACTTGGATTACTGTGATATTGAATGGTTTGCCTTGGAAACGGACAGAGATCATTCTGTCATTTTGAGACTGCATCCAAGTACTGCATTTTGGACTCTTTTGTTGACCATGATGGCTACTCCATTTCTTCTATGGGATTCCTGCCTGCAGTAGTAGATATAATGGTCATCTGAGTTAAATTCACCCATTCCAGTCCATTTCAGTTCGCTGATTTCTAGAATGTTGATGTTCACTCTTGCCATCTCTTGTTTGACCACTTCCAATTTGCCTTGATTCATGGACCTGACATTCCAGGTTCCTATGCAATATTGCTCTTTACAGCATCGGACCTTGCTTCTATCACCAGTCACATCCACAGCTGGGTATTGTTTTTGCTTTGGCTCCATCCCTTCATTCTTTCTGGAGTTATTTCTCCACTGATCTCCAGTAGCATATTGGGCACCTACTGACCCGGGGAGTTCCTCTTTTTTTTGCCTTTTCATACCATTCATGGGGTTCTGAAGGCAAGAATACTGAAGTGGTTTGCCATTCCCTTCTCCAGTGGACCACATTCTGTCAGATCTCTCCACCATGACCCACCTATCTTGGGTTGCCCCAGGGGCATGGCTTAGTTTCATTGAGTTACACAAGGCTGTGGTCCTAGTGTGATTAGATTGACTAGTTTTCTGTGAGTATGGTTTCAGTGTGTCTGCCCTCTGATGCCCTCTTGCAACACCTACTATCTTACTTGGGTTTCTCTTACCTTGGGCATGGGGTATCTCTTCACGGCTGCTCCAGCAAAGCGCAGCCGCTGCTCCTTACCTTGGACGAGGGGTATCTCCTCACCGCCGCCCTTCCTGACCTTCAACGTGGTATAGCTCCTCTAGGCCCTCCTGTGCCCACGCAGCCACTGCTCCTTGGAAGTGGGGTTGCTCCTCCCGGCAGCCACCCATGGCCTCGGGCGTAGGGGCGTGGGGTAGCTGCTCCTGGTAGCCGCCCCTGACCTCGGACGTAGGGTAGCTCTTGCAGGCCACCGCCCCTGACCTCGGACTTGGGTAGGTCTTCTCCGCGGTTCCTGCGCCTTTGCAGCCTGGCACTCTCGGCCGCTGCCCCGACCTCGGACGTGGGGTAGCTCCTCTCAGCCACGCTTAGTGCGCTGGTCGCAGCCGCCCACGCTTAGTGTGCTGGTCGCAGCCGCCTGGGCTTGTATTTTGCCTGCAACACTACCCTAATTTCTCCTCCTCACGCCCCTCCCTTAGGCATGTCTCTTAAAATCATGGATAAGCATGCTCCATGCCTGCTGCAACTGTGCCCCTGGCCAAAATCCGAGACTCAGAAGGAATATATGGTCTGACTTAAACTCACAATCATGAGCCCAAACCGTATCTTCTGGTTCCAAATTTCATACTATACTGTTTTCAGATGGGGTTGCCCAAGAACACTGCTTCCCACAGTAGGAAGACTATTGTGCCACCATTCTGAAGGCAATGAAGGCTTTGTCTTTAGCAGACTGCTGTGATGAGCTGGATGTCATGCCTTCTGAGTGTGGATCA
Organism: Bos mutus; assembly: GCF_027580195.1. Lineage (NCBI taxonomy): Eukaryota > Metazoa > Chordata > Mammalia > Artiodactyla > Bovidae > Bos > Bos mutus. The sequence continues at coordinate 44,965,852 of NC_091642.1, read as the reverse complement.
GAAGACACCATACCATGACACAGGCATGGCAGTGTTGTCCTGGTTCACAGATGAAGAAACAGGATCTGAAGGAGATGGAACTTGGCCAAAGTCATATAGCCAGAAGGTGGCAGAGCTGGGATTCCATCCCACTAGGGACAGGAGTATAGAAGGGCAGGAAGTCCTTCTATAGATCAAAGAGGCAGCATCATTGTCTTTGTGGAGGTGCCAGAGTAGAGGCAGTGCTGGGAAGGGCTTAAGGTCCAGAACAAATACATGCAGTGATCTTATCTATGAAGCAAAGTGCAGACTGGACAGTTGGGACTCAAGGAGGTGGAGAGGGCATCTCCTGAGAGAAAAGGCCTCCTGGAGACTGTGGAAATGAGATGAGACTCACAGCTGTAGCCAGAACAGTGGCTCAACTTTCAGATTGACTCTCATCCAGATGTCTATCCCTTCCCAGCACAGTTCCAGGAAGCTTCGTGACCTCTGGACTAAGTGTTCAATGCAAACAAATACAGTGATCAAAGCCAGCACCTCCAGTCCTCTACCTCATTCAACCTCCTGCCACTTTGGAGTAGGAACAAGGGGAAAGTCTGGATGCTGAAGAGTAAGGGAGACACACGAACAAGTTGCCAGCAGACGGTTTTAAGCTCTGGATCTCTTAGTCTCTGCCCTTTGCTTCAGGCATCTGGCTCTTTACCACCCTGGACATTTTTTCAGGTCTATGGAATGGGTCAGCAGGAAGTAAGGAAATGAGACCTTTCATTAGCCAAGGACAGGCTAGTTGGAAGGATCTGGTGGGCAGGGGAGGAGGGGGAAGTCTCATCCATATTTCTTGTGGTGTTTGGAGGCCTCTACCACACCCTCACCACATGGCTCTGCAACCTCTATCTGAAACTCTTATGATGGGTTCCCTCACCACCCTAAAAGGACATTTTATGACAGCTCTATTAGAAATGTCCAGAATTGAATAGATGTTGCTTCAGAGTTATTGCTCTATCCTTCTTGACCACTGGCAGATAATTCAAGCCATCCACTTACAAGGTATCCATTATATCTCCTTCAGTCAGTAGAATGACACTCAGACATTCAAGTCAGAAATGTGTGTGCCCAAACAAATTTCTTTTTCTGCTCACTATTTCACACTCAACCAATTCCTAAGCTCTGTCAATTATACATTACGGATGTTTCTCAAATGTATCCAGTTTCTTGATCTAATTTCTTTTACCCTGATTCTGGCCACCATCATCTGTCATTTAGGTGGTAGTGAGAATGGCATCACCGATGCCATGAACATGAACCTGGGCAAACTCTGGGGGATGGTGAGGGACAGGGAGGCCTGGCATGCTGCAGTCCACGGGGTCACAAGGAGCTGGACACGACTGGGCAACTGAACAACAGCAGCAAAGTACTTCCTTGCAGGTCATCTTTTTTCCAGTTTCATGCTCTCCAATCATTCTCCATATTTTAGTCAAAACAAGATTTGAAAATTCAACTGTGATCCTTCCTCTCCTATTGGGATTTCTCTAATGACCTTTGGTTGGAGGTCCAAAGTCTTACAGTTTGTAAGTCATATCATCAATTGGCTTATGCCTTATCTCTCACCATTTGGCTCCACACTATAAGACCAATAAGACTAACTAATATTATCCTTGGGAACCTGGCCTACTTTTTCTCACTTTCAAGCCATTGCACAGACTATTCCCATTGTGAAGTTTGGACAAAGCACTGAATGAAGCAAGGATAGTCTTTAGATCACCCACAACTTCCTTAAGACTCCCTCTGGAAACTTTTTCATCTGAAACCATTTTAGTCTCATAGACAAGTTGAAGAAATCATAATGAAAAGTCTCAGGTGCTCTTCCTCCATCATTCACCAATGGTAGGATCTAACATATCAGAGTACAAGTATCAAAACCTGCAAGCTGACATCAAAACAATACAATATGGGTTTTACTTGCATTTAACCATTATTTATCTGAATTCCTTTTTTCTTGGTGTTTAGTTCTATGAAATGCTATTGCCATGATAGGTTTGTCTAATCATCACAATTAAGACAGAACTAGTCCATCACCCACAATGAAACTTTCTTGTTCGGCATCTTTATCTTCTCCCTGAAGCCCTATTCCCTGCCAACTGCTGATATGGTCTTCCTTATTTAATTGTGCCATTTCAAGAATATTATATGAAAAGAATAATACAGTCTATAAACTTCCAAGTTTATATTGATTTTACTTAGCATAATATCTTTGAAATTCACCCAAGTTATTGTATTAATTGCTGCTTTTTTTCCTGTGAATTTTCCGTGGTTTATTTATCCATTTGCTTGTTGAAGGATAACTGGGTAATTCCCAGGGTCTTTTTAAATAAAAATGATGTTTCCAAAATGTGTTATTTACACATATTTATTTTTTAAACTTAGGAAGGAAATTCTGATACATTTCATAACATGGATGAACCTTTTAGACAAGTGAAATAAGTCAGTCAAAAAAAGACAAATCCTGTATGATTCCACTTATATAAGACACCTAGAGTAGCCAAGCTCATAGAGACAAAAACAAAACAGCAGTCACCATGGGTTGGGGCTGACCTTGGGGTTGGAAATAGGGAAATACTGTTTAATAAATACAGAGTTTCAGTTTGGGATAATAAGTCCATTCACTTTGTGAATGGACTTAACACTGCCAAACTGTACACCTAATAATGGTCAAAATGGTAAAATTGTATGTTGTTTACACTTACCAGAATAAAAGCTAGAAAAGTAAAGTGAATGGATAGAATACAACATCATGGAATATAAGAAATATTAAAAAAATAAAGTTAAGATGATAGAGAGCAGGACCACTTAAAGTAGTCAACACAGGTTTCTCTGAGGCAGGAACATTTCAATAGAAGAGAAAGAGCCAGCCAGTGACATGACAAAGGACATTCAGCCTGGGTGAAGACCAAGTCCAGAGCCTGAGACAGGGGTGGTCTTGGTGTGTCAAAAGCAGCAGGGTGTTTGCTGCGCCTTCATGGATGAGTGTCTGTGTACATCTGCGTGTGTGTGTGTGTGTATGGTTAGTATGCACAAGCATGAGTGCATTCATAGGTATCTTTATGTTTCTCTGTTGAAGACATGAATCTTGAACATAATTAACCATGTGAACCAACTCACATTGGCCCAGAAATGAGAACTGTCAAAATACTGACAATTTGAAGTGGGAATTGTGCAGTATCAAAGAAAACTGCCACCCAGCACTGTACCAGAAGCCCCTGGGAAATCCTTCTAAGAAGAATTATTTATTAATCTGGGGTTGAAGGCCAGGCAGGCCCATGTTGTCCCTGTCCACCAGGCTGATTGGACCTTGTATTGCCAAGCCCAGCCTCCTCCCTTACCCTAAGGCATCTGCCAGCACCCTGCTAGAGGGCCAGTTTCCTTGTGACTATATCCCTGATCTGCAGAAGCCCTGGTGAGTACTTTGGTAAATGGATCTGGGGTCCTGGGTCATATAGTTAGCGCTTTGACTTGATCTTGGAGGCCTATAAGAGACTTTCTGGAGTGGGGGGAGGTGGGGAGAGGGCAAGTAGAAGCCATGCTGGAGTGTCTCTTTCTCTGCTTATGCTGGGGCATCTGGAACTTTTCTGGATTCACCTGGACATTTGCAAATGAGATTGTACCTTTGTTTTCAAAGAGAGCCAAGAGGGACTAGATCCTGGATCCTGGGCTGCTGAGGTTTCCTGGGGGAGGGACGTCTAGAAAACAACTTTGAAGATCAGATGAAATGTTAGGATTGAAAAATGAGAAGGGTATTCAAGGAATATTGCCAGTGATCTTGACATATAGGAATACCTGCCAGGAAATAGAGAGGGATCTAGCATCCTGCCTGGGCTAAGACAGTGAGAAATTTCCAGAGAAAATTCTCCCCCTGGCAAGTCTTTCTTGCAGTGAGAAACAAACATCAAGAGAAAGCAAACTCAAGTTAGTTGTGGCTGGGTTAGTAACTAGTAGTGACTCTTCCTCCCTGGATCATTAGCTCGCAGCTCAGTGCCTACCACTGAGTAGATGTTGGTTATCTGGCACTGAGGGCAAAGGACTGTCCAGATATAAGGATGGGATGCAGGTAGCAGTAGGGCCCAAGTGGGAGAAGTGCAAGAGCAAGCTAGGTCTCCATTCACGATTACTCCCTAAGCCAGCAGGCATGAGTCTCTGGCCATGAGTATGCCTATTTGGTCTTGCAAAGGACACAGAGAACATAATCAGAGATTTCTGCAGTAACACCAGAGGACAGGCACTGGTGACTCCTTCCTCTCAACAATGCAATTATTTACATCCACCTTTGTTGAAGTATTAATTAACCAGTGTCATTGAAGAATGTATTAATACATTTCCAAATTCCCAGTTTGGAGGCAAGGAATGGATTATCCATCTCTACATCACATGTGCCCAGTTAGGTTATAGGTTCAGTAAATATGTGTAGATAAAGAGCACAAGATGAGATAATCTCCCTTGACCTTTCTTACACCAAGGTGAGGATCATGTCGCTGTTTACATCACTTCCTTTTCTTCTCCTGACTGCGGTGACAGCATCTTGTGCAGACACAGAAACAGAGAACTGTGAGAACATCCGGAAGACCTGCCCCGTGATTGCCTGTGGTCCTCCGGGCATCAATGGCATCCCAGGCAAAGATGGGCGTGATGGTGCCAAGGGAGAAAAGGGAGAACCAGGTACAGTTTGGGCTGTTCTTTCTCTGCGACTTTATCTCCCAAAGCAAACTGCCTGGATTGGGAGGAGGGTAATGTATGCATGCTGCTTGTATTACTCTCAACCACATATTATCATTTGAAACAGAGATACGGCTCTGATTCTGGCATCCCAGACTCTCACACAGGAACTGCTGACACCTGGTGGTCCTCCCGGCTCAGGGAGTTGACCCTCAAGACATCCCATGGGACATAGGAGGCCTTTCTTCTATGATCCTTACAAACAGCAGCTCAGAAAAGTTAACCCTAGCTCAGTGTCTCCTTTCCCCTGGGAAGGGATTGGGCATCATATTTTTTTGAGAAATAGAGAGGAACACAAATATTGAGTCGTGTTTCCTTTTTCCTCCAACAGGTCAAGGACTCAGAGGCTCGGAGGGCCCTCCTGGAAAGATGGGGCCTCAAGGAACGCCAGGGATCCCTGGGATACCAGGACCAATAGGCCAAAAAGGAGACCCTGGAGAAATTATGGGTAAGGAGTTTACTTTAGCAAGGGCCAGGCTCAAGTCCCCTGGGGTCTGTGGGCTCAAGTATCATGTGGGACATGCCCCTTCTGCTGCTTCCTGGGGAGATGCCCAACTCTGCTTCCTGACTAAGCAGCCTCCAGCTTCTCTAGGTTACTTAGAGCCTCAGGGGTTCCTATCAATTCCTGAATACAGGGTCACAAACCGTTCAGAGCCAAACCCTCGCCAGATGCCTGCTGGAGGATCTGAGCCCTGGATATCCTTCAACTGAAACAATTTGGTCCAAAAGGGAGAATATATGCATTGGGCTTATTATGCCTATTTTCACAAGAGTGGTAGATACATGGTATGTCAATTATCTCTTACTTCATGAGAAACAACACACAGCCATTTATTTAAATCAAAATTCTGTGAATCAAATAATTTCTTTGCTGGTCTCAGCTGGAGTCACTCATGTGTGGTCTCACATACATGTTGGCTATCGTGCGCCCGTCAGCTGGAGTGATGAAGGTGCCTGAGCCATGGGTCTCTCATCCTCCAGTTGACTCACCTGGCCTTAATCACACAGAGGTGATTACAGGATTCAGACGAAAAGGAAGAGCGGAAGCTTAAGGCCTCCTTAAGGCTTGGGATACATACACTATTGCTTCCGCCACACCGCATTGGTCAACACAAGTCCCAAGGCCGGCTCAGATTCAAGGAGTGGGGAATAGACTCCATTTCCTCAGAGAAGCTGTGTCATATCCAAGTCATTTTTGCCATCTACTACACATAGCTTGTCTCATGCCCTCCCCCATGGATAATGGACAACTCACAGAAATCCTAGTTTACTGATTAACAGGACAAACTCAGGGAAAAACAAACAACAAAATGAATAAAAACAAAACATCGCCAAAGATGAAACTCTGTAGACTTTACAGTCAGGATTCACCAGCTCATAATAATTCTTCCATGAGTTTGTTCCACAGTTTTGTCCATGATAGAGCTATTTGTTTGGAGAAATAAAACAATTAGTGACTAGCTTGGCATGTGGAGAGCTATAATGCTATTAACAGATCAACAGGGAGTGTATGTATGTGTATGTGTGTGGGAATGTATGTGTCTATAAAGTGTCTTCACATACATTCAACAGATGAAGAGTCATGTTTTGGGTTAGATGGAAATAAAGACAATTTTCCTTCTTTTTGCTTCTTGATATTTTTCATTTTTTTTCAAAGAGCAAATATCAATATAAAATAAACTTTTAATTTTATTTATTTATTTTTTTAGTTTCAAAAGGTACCCTACCCCCTTATAGTTCTAAGATAACTTTTTAACAACACTCTTTCACTTAATTTTCTAGGTGACTATATTAGCCTGGCTACTTCAGAAAGAGCAACTCTACAATCTGAATTGAACCAGATCAAAAACTGTAAGCCTTCTCTCTTTTCAGGCAGCTTGAAGTTTGGTAAAGTGAAAGACAACAGTTATTGAATATATTTAATTTTCTAGTACCTGGATAGGTGTCTATTCATATTCTGATTTCATGAAATCCTCACAACTTTTGGTAGAAATGAAGGCAAAGAAAAAGTACATAATTTGCTCAAAAGCATAGAACTAATGAGTAGCAGAGCAACTTATAAACTTTAGTCAGTCTGATACCAGAGAGGGCTACCCAGGAAGCTCAGTGGTAAACATTCCATCTGCCAATGCAGGAGATGTAGGAGACGCAGGTTTGATCCCTCGGTTGGGAAGATCGCCTGGAGTAGGAAATGGCAACCCACTTCAGTATTCTTGCCTGGAAAATTCCAAGGACAGAGGAGCCCGGCGGGTTGCAATCCATGGGGCCTCAAAGAGTCAGACACAGCTGACCAAATGAGCATCCATGCATGCTAATACCAGAGACCCCGATTCTGCTTCTTTATATCACAGTGTACAGTGTACATACAGGTCACTGAAAATGGGCCAAACCTCTCTCCCTTTGTTATGCTGGTCCTGAGAACTGGCAATGGGGTTTAACCTGTTACTTGCCCTGAGACAAATATTCTAAGACATTTACATTCATTTATGTTACTATTGGGTTAAAACTTAGAACTCTGAATTATGTGTGTTCTAGAATATGGCCCAAAGAGACAAAGCCTTTGTTCCAGCCCATCGGTTCAGATCAGGGCTGCTAGACTTAACCCGAAAAAAGCTTACTGAGTTAAATCTGAATTTCAGGTAAACAACAGCAATTTTTTAATTTATTTTTTTGGTATATGTATATCCTAAAAACTGCATATGAGATCTTTAAATTTTTTAAATCCACTGCTTTTCTATAATTCAAATGCAACTACCATATTTTATGTGGCATCTGTACTATAGAAACTTTCATCCAGAAAAATATCTTGGGCTGGACTTAGAGACAAACCATGTCATCTATATTTTCCCATTTTAGGGCTAATCTTCTCTCTGGGCAAAAGAGTTGGGAAGAAGGCATTTTTTACCAATGGTAAAAAGATGCCTTTTAATGAAGTGAAGACCCTATGTGCACAGTTCCAGGGCCGTGTGGCCACCCCTATGAATGCTGAAGAAAACAGGGCCCTCAAGGATTTAGTCACTGAAGAGGCCTTCCTGGGCATCACAGATCAGGAGACTGAAGGCAAATTTGTGGATCTGACAGGAAAGGGGGTGACCTACCAAAACTGGAATGATGGCGAGCCTAACAACGCTTCTCCTGGGGAGCACTGTGTGACACTTCTGTCGGACGGCACATGGAATGACATCGCTTGTTCCGCCTCCTTTTTGACCGTCTGTGAATTCTCTCTCTGAGGGAGCATGAGCCTAAAGTCCTCCTGTTCCTTTACTCATCTCATGGGCCCACAACCTGGTTTGGAGGATAAATCTATGTCAATTTCACACACCCAGTACTGAGTTGCTCTTTTGTGGGGAAACAGAGACAATAAGAATGGATTGAGAATGATGAGATGTGGAACTGAAAAGCGTGAAGAGACTTATAGTGGTGTAAGAGTTTCTGGTTCAGACCCAGTCACTAATAATAATCATTTCAGGAACAACAAAATAATGGTAGTAATAGTAGCAACAGCAGTAATAGTGGGAGTACTAATAACATATTTTAAAATGTTTACTATGAGTCAGACATTACATGTAAGATTATACATTAAGTATCTAATTTAACTAGGCTGTTCATTTTTGTTTGAGACTATAAAGAAAGCTGAGCACTGAAGAATTGATGGTTTTGAACTGTGGTGTTGGAGAAGACTCTTAAGAGTCCCTTGGACTGCAAGGAGATCTAACCAGTCCATCTTAAAGGAGATCAGTCCTAGGTGTTCATTGGAAGGACTGAAGTTGAAGCTGAAACTCCAATACTTTGGCCACCTGATGCAAAGAGCTGACTCATTTGAAAAGACCCTGAAGCTGGGAAAGATTGAGGGCAGGAGGAAAAGGGGACAACAGAGGGCGAGATGGTTGGATGGCATCACCGACTCAATGGACATAGGTTTGGGTGGACTCCGGGAGTTGGTGATGGACAGGGAGGCTTGGCGTTCATGGGGTCTCAAAGAGTCAGACACGACTGAGTGACTGAATTGAACTGAACTGAATGGTACATGTACTTTGTGCATGTTAAATCATGTGTTTTCTTTAGCTGATAGGTATAACATCAGGCCAGGACGTTAAGCTTGATGTTTATAACATCTTACTAAATTTGAACATTTAAAATCAGTTTCTAAAAAATGTACATTAAAATATCCAACTATGATTGTGTATTTGTTTCTCATTTATTTCTGCCATTTCTTGTTCTCTCTATATTGAAACCATATTAATAATCACCTAAAAATTTAGGATTACTATTTTTTACATCTTTATTCCTCTTTTCATTTTTAAATACCCTCTGTATTCCTAGCAATGTTATTTCACCAATGTTTTTTTAATGAAAGGGCCCTCATCAGCTTTCTTTCGTTTAGTACTCTCATGAGATGTGCCTTCCCATTATGTTACATTCACCTACTTCTGTCCTTATATTTAGAATGTTTCTCTTTTATTAACATATGTTTGGCTCTTTTGAATATCTAATGTGACAATCTACATTGGATTTACAGCTCTATCATTTAACAGCTATGTTATCTTGAGTTCGACTTCTGTTGAAGAGTTTAATTCATATACATTCAATTTAATTATTAATATAACTGGTTCAAATATAGCTTTTTAATTTTTAAAATCAATTCCATTCTTTTTTTACTTATTCCTTCTTTCCTGCCTTATTTTGGATTAATCATATTTATTTCCATCTTATCTATTTGATATTTAGTCAGACACTTGAACACTCTTGGTGATTTTCCTGTGGATTATCATACACACCATTATTGCCTTAGTATTTTGCATCATAAACTAATACTTGACTACTTCCCAAGCAATGCACAAATCTCACTAGAGTTTCACTCCACTTGTTCTCCTCCTGCTTTATATCTGGCTGTTGTTACATATTCATAAACTCCACACTAAATTACTCTTGTCATTGCTGTATGGACAGTTAATATTTTAGGTGTACACTTTCAAGAGATTGTTATACCTTTTTGCAGTTTTTTCACTGAGGATAAGTTTCTTTCAGTGTGAAAAACTTCAGTTCTCCATTTGTCACACCTTCCCTAGTGACTCTAAATATTTTGCCAGTTTTTTTTTTTTTCTCCAGCATGTTTCCTCTGCCACACTAAGGTCAGTCTTAACCCCAGAATTGGCAATGTCCCCCAAAGGCACAAGTATTTATCAGTAACTAGATATTGGAAGCATTATTTATAATGTATTAATAGACTTCAGTTTACCTTGTTTTCAGTGCTCTACAGTACTCTGATATGACTAAAATATAATCTTGATTAACTTTTTCTGGCTTTTTCTAATTATTATAGTGGAAGCCATGGCTTTCTGTAACCTACTCTATTTTACCTATAAGCAGAAGCCTTATTATCCACCTAATTCCTGAATCTAGTCTTTACAAAAATTTTATCGAGAATACATCTGAGAGGACTGCTGTAACTATCTACTCAGCCCACTGCTTCTTTCTTTACTATGTTTACAGGAAAGATAACATTTGGATAATATAAAAATCATACTTCCTGTTTTAGCTCCAACATGTAAAGGGTTTGAAAGCCAAACCCCCATTCTCAAAACAAAAGCCAAGAAAGCTACACAAGCATAAAATAAATGACTTTTCTTACATCCTTCAGAGAACTGAATTCACAAGGCAAGCAATCTAAAGATGAAGTTCCCAACCCCATGTAGTAATTCAAGACTGAAAATTTTATTTTAACTTTTCCTGATCTCATTTTTCATTTTCTGATTCTGCTCAGACTGAGCCAGAAGGGTGTCACTGACATCTTGTGGAGCCCGAGTCCTTCTTCAGCAACCTAGCCTAGAGCACTTTAAGAGGACATGGCTCCTCCAACCCTTGCAAGTCAGGACTTTTGACACTCCAAAATGAGTCCCTATCCCTGCTCCACAATTCCACGGTTTGAGAAGTTGGAAAGACATATAAAAAGGTCACAAGCCACACCATCGCTATGAAAGAAAGCATGAAAGCTGCTTTCCACATGAAAGCAGCGACTAAAGGCAGAAACAGAAAAATATAAAAACAGAATACAAATACAAATCAGTTCAGCTCAGTCGCTCAATCGTGTCCAACTCTGCAACCCCATGAATCACAGCACGCCAGGCCTCCCTGTCCATCACTAACTCCCGGAGTTCACTCAAACTCATGTCCATCGAGTCGGGGATGCCATTCAGCCATCTCATCCTCTGTCATCCCCTTCTCCTCCTGCCCCCAATCCCTCCCAGCATCAGAGTCTTTTCCAATGAGTCAACTCTTCACATGAGGTGGCCAAAGTATTGGCGTTTCAGCTTCAGCATCAGTTCTTCCAACGAACACCCAGGACTGATCTCCTTTAGAATGGACTGATTGGATCTCCTTGCAGTCCAAGGGACTCTCAAGAGTCTTCTCCAACACCACAGTTCAAAAGCATCAACTCTTTGGCACTCAGCTTTCTTCACAGTCAAACTCTCACATCCATACATGACCACTGGAAAAACCATAGCCTTAACTAGACAGACTTTCATTGGCAAAGTAATGTCTCTGCTTTTTAATATGCTGTCTAGGTTGGTCATAACTTTTCTTCCAAGGAGTAAGTGTCTTTTAATTTCATGGCTGCAATCACCATCTGCAGTGATTTTGGAGCCCCCAAAAATAAAGTCTGACGCTGTTTCCACTGTTTCCCCATCTATTTCCCATGAAGTGATGGGACCAGATGCCATGATCTTCATTTTCTGAATGTTGAGCTTTAAGCCAACTTTTTCACTCTCCTCTTTCACTTTCATCAAGAGGCTTTTTAGTTCCTCTTCACTTTCTGCCATAAGGGTGGTGTCATCTGCATATCTGAGGTTATTGATATTTCTCCCGGCAATCTTGATTCCAGCTTGTGCTTCTTCCAGTCCAGCGTTTCTCATGATGTACTCTGCATATGAGTTAAATAAGCAGGGTGACAATATACAGCCTTGATGTACTCCTTTTCCTATTCAGAACCAGTTTGTTGTTCCATGTCCAGTTCTAACTGTTGTTTCCTGACCTGTATATAGGTTTTTCAAGAGGCAGGTCAGGTGGTCTGGTATTCCCATCTCTTTCAGAATTTTCCACAGCTTATTGTGATCCACACAGTTAAAGGCTTTGGCATAGTCAATAAAGCAGAAATAGTTGTTTTTCTGGAACTCTCTTTCTTTTTTGATGATCCAGCAGATGTTGGCAATTTGATCTCTGGTTCCTCTGCCTTTTCTAAAACCAGCTTGAACAATTGGTAGTTCACGGTTCATGTATTGCTGAAGGCTGGCTTGGAGAACTTTGAGCATTACTTTACTAGTGTGTGAGATGAGTGCAATTGTGTGGTAGTTTGAACATTCTTTGGCATTGCCTTTCTTTGGGACTGGAATGAAAACTGACCTTTTCCAGTCCTGTGGCCACTGCTGAGTTTTCCAAATTTGCTGGCATATTGCTGCAGCACTTTCACAGCATCATCTTCCAGCATTTGAAATCCCTTAGGAGAAATGGTGTAGCCATCATGGTCAACAAAAGAGCCCGAAATGCAGTACTTGGACGCAGTCTCAAAAATGACAGAATGATCTCTGTTCGTTTCCAAGGCAAACCATTTAATATCACAGTAATCCAAGTCTATGCCCCAACCAGTAACACTGAAGAAGCTGAAGTTGAATGGTTCTATGAAGACCTACAAGACCTTTTAGAACTAACACCCAAAAAAGATATTCTTTTTATTGTAGGGGACAAATACAAATACAAAATACAAAAACAGAAAAGAGAAACCCTCTCAAGCCCATTTTCACCATGGTAACAGTCAGTAACAGTGCTTAGGCCACACTCAATTTAACACATTTGGGAAAATTTTCCCATTTTTGGTGATTTTTATCAGTTCCTGTAATTGCAGGGACAAAGCAGCGTCAAATATTGCCTTTTCACTCAGCGAGTGACTTTTGAGATGCTGCAACATTTGAGAAAAGGGAACACATGAGATCATGAGACCTGACCTTTATTTTCCTGTGACCACATCTTTTCTTCCCCATAGAACCCTGACACTTCCTTGAAATCTCCTGATCTCAAATATCTCTTTCCAGTGCAAAGTGTGGCATGGGTTCTTCCTATAAGCAGCCTCCACTGCCTTAAGAGAACAGGACATCCCACACACAACGTGGGGCAACGCTCCCAGTAGAGCTCATGGTTTCATCCTTAGATGCAATGACCCATCTCTCTCTCATTTCCCACCATGCATGTCCTATAGCTACCAAGGCCTGGTACCTTGGAGCCACTGCTGCTCCAGCACCTTCCATTATGCTCTGAGGCCTCTCACCTTCGGTAAGCTCCCTTGAGTCCACATTGGTGTCTACTGGACAATTATTCTCAGAGATCCGAGTTGTTACAGCTGCTGGGAGGCTTCTGCAGCCTATGCTTCTGGAGCCCTTTTGGCTCTAGGATCTTCCCAAATCTGCTTTCTTACAGCTTTGAGGTAACAAAGCCTTAGATAATTTGCATTCTCTGACATCAGAAATGTTCTTTTGTGTCATATTGTGTTCTGCTTGCATTTTTTTCTATATCTCTTTCCCTTTCTTTCTCTTTCCTGTATCTCCCTCTCTCTTTTTAAAGTTTTATTGCATAATATTTGAAAAGAATCCTGATTTATACTGAACAGGGCAGAGAAACGTATGTGGAGATTGGTTATGGAAGGACATAAACTGTGTGGTCCCATCTCACGGTCTTTGAGTCACAAATGCATCAGAAAGTCAAGATGGTTCATGTTTGTCTTAAGCGTGAACTTTCTCAGGCCAGCACTCAGGGAACCTATGTCTGAATGGGAAATTTCAGTTTGGGTCCCTCAGTGTGGACAATTTGATGTGATAAGTACTGCGATGGACTGAGTTATGGCCCTCAAAGATATATCCTTGTCCTAATCCCTAGAACCTGAGAATGTTACCTTTTGTGGCAAAAGAGTGACTAGTACCTCCTACGTGAGGTGATTAAGAGAAAGCTCTTGAGGAGACGATCACCCTGTGCTCTCAGGGTAGGCCCTATGAATAATCACATGTATCCTTATATGAGAGAAACAGGGGGAGTTGGTAGGTAGACACACAGAGAAGAAGACACACAGAAGAGGAAAAAGCAATGTGTCCACAGAGATTAAAGTCTGTAGCCACAGACCAATGAATGCCTGAAGCCAACAGAAGCTAGAAGATTTACAGAACACATTCTTCACTACAGCCTCTGAAGTGACTACAGCCCTGTAGACACCTTGATTTCAGCCTTCTGGACTCAAGAAATTTGAGAAGATAAATTTCTTTTAAGTGATCTGGCTTGTGTTATAGTATACCTATGCACGGGAGGTTTTCCTCAGGCAGGGCTGAGTGAAAAAACCACAGGATTGTGAAGAACACGTGACGCTTGTCCCTGTGTTGTTTCTACAGAGTGGCCACAAGCAGCATTGATCCCCTTTGAAGGTTGCCTGTGAGCTCAAGGCACCCTCCAATCCCTCTTCTCTGAGGAGCCAGAAGGTCACCTTGTCATAGAAAGATGAGGGGAGGAAGCCCTGAGCTTATGAGCACTGGAATTCTCTCATTCTGGTAGGTCTTCAGCCAGCTGATTCTTTTCTGTGTCCTCTACAATTTTGGTTCACTCATATCTGCCCTAAAATGTGGCCTTCTTGATAATGGGCCCTTACCTTCTGTACCAGCTTATGCATATGCTAAGTTCTAGGTCTTCAAAAATAGCATCTTCATCACCTGTATTAGCATGGACCAGTTTGTTTTCCTCTTATGTTGGCAGTATTTTGATTTTGATCCTCCTTCCCTGCCAAGAATGGTTTCTTTCTGCACTTTTGTTAACCCAGCAGCTTGGCCAGCCTCTCCATTCCTGTCTCCATTCCTGCTGTGGTCTTCATCAGAGTTCTCAGCTATAGAATGGCCATGGAAGGAATAAAAGAATGAACACATCATACTCTTTAATGAAGAGGTAACTTGTAAGGTGGATGCTGAAAATGGATACAAATGTGTTCTACACATACATACATACGCACACATACATATACAGACAGACACACATCTCTTGCTACATTTGGCAGAAAAATATTCCAATTGAAACTTCTTCCATAACATTGAGCTTCATTTTCTGTTTCTGAACCAGCAAAATTAGAAGAGATATTTTCGAGTGAAATCACCAAGATATTCCAGTAGCAGCAGGGCCAGGCCACACTGTTCAGTACAAGCCAGAGCTTGCATCCGGGTTCTGACATGTGGACATTAAGGTATCCTGCCTTCTGGGTGATGGGCATGCTCATATTGTCGGTATGCAAGCAGGGCCTGGAGCATCTTATATATGACTGAAATGGAGCATTGGGTGTTTGAACTATTAAAAGTAAGCTGAGACAAATTAAATTTTATAAGAGCAAACACTGATTTGAATAGGGTGGCACCATACTGAAAGTAGTTAGGAATGCTCAGTTGACAGAAGATAAGTGAAAGTTTTTTTTTTTTTTTTGTAGAGAACATGTAGAAACAAAGCAAACAAATATTTGATTGGCTATAGCCTGAGAAGTTGCCTTATTTGGGAAAGCCTAGTTGGCTGTTTGTTACTGGTTGTTTTTAAGCTTTGTTTTCTCAGGTTCAAGTTCAGTGACCCTGTCTTAGATTTCAGTTTGCTTACATAAGCTGCCAGAGCCATCCCAGTCTGATACCTTCCTTGTTTAATTACTTTAACACTTATCAAAACTAAAATGATTTTGTTTCAATGCAAATCCTACATGGATTTGTATACAAGATTTTTATACAAGAGTTTAAAGGAGCAATTTCATAAAAAATAATGTTTGTTTGTTTGTTTTCTGACTCAGCTGTAATGGCATTCTGTATCAGATGGATTCATGTTTTTCTACCAGGATTCATTACCAGGAATGAAAGGAGTATGACTATATGATGGTTTCTAACTAACTCTGACATATCAATAATTCCAGTGGATCAACTGGTGGTACTTGCCTCCATAGCAATAACAACTTGATATCAAGAGTAATAAATGCTGGAGAGGATGTGTAGCAAAGAGAGTGCTCTTGCCCTGTTAGTAGGAATGTAAATTGATACAGTCACTATGGAGAACAGTTTAGAGATTCCTTAAAAAACTAGGAATAAAACTACCATATGACCCAACAATCCCATTACTGTGCATATACCCTGAGAAAACCATAATTAAAAGATACATATGTACCCCAATGTTCATTGCAGCACTTTTTACAATAGCTAGGACATAGAAGCAGCTTAGACGCACATCAACAGATGAATGGATACAGAAATTGTGGTACATATATACAATAGAATATTACTCAGCTATAAAAAGGATGCATTTGAGTCAGTCCTAATGAGGTGGGTGAAAGTGAAGGTAGCTCGGTCATGTCCGACTCCTTGTGACCCCATGGACTATGCAGTCCATGGAATTCTCCAGGCTAGAATACTGGAGTGGGTGGCCTTTCCTTTCTCCAGGGGATCTTCCCCCAAGGTGGGTGAACCTAGAGCCTACTATACAGAGTGAAATAATAAAGAGAAAGAAAAATATTGTATTCCAAATATTGGAATCTAGAAAGATGATACTGATGAACCTATTTCCAGGGTAGCAACAAAGACGCAAACATAGAGAACAGACTTGTGGACATAATGGGGGAAAGAGAGGGTGGGGCAAATTAAGATGACAGCATAGAAACATACACACTACCAATGTAAAACAGATAGCAGGTGGAAATTTGGTATGTGACACAGGAACTCAACCCAGAGCTCTGTGACAACCTAGAATGGGGAGGCAGATAGGAGGAGGTTCAGTAGAGAGGGGACACATGTATACCTGTGGCTGATTCATGTTGATATATAACAGAAATCTACACAGTATTGTAAAGCAATTATCTTCCAATAAAAAAAAAGAGTAAACCTTAAAAAAATATTTTTTTTGTATTTGGAAAGCTAACATGCATAGCTTTATACAACATGAAACAGAGTAAGCTAATAAAATTTTGAAATCTAAAGTTATTAATGATGGTTAAGTAAGTGTCTTTTAATTTCATAGCTGCAATCACCATCTGCAGTGATTAGTCTTATGTAATCGGGAAAGGAATACTTCAAGGCTATATATTGTCACCCTGCTTATTTAACTTATATACAGAGTACATTATGCAAAACGCCAGGCTGGATGAATCACAAGCTAGACTCAAGAGTCCTGGGAGAAATATCAACAACCTCCGATATGCAGATGACACCACCTTAATGGCAGAAAGCTAAGAGAAACTAAAGAGACTTTAGAGAAACTAAAGAAATTAAAGAGAGGGTGAAAGAAGAGATGTTGGCTTAAAACTCAACATTCAGAAAACTAAGATCATGGCATCTGGTCCCATCACTTCATGGGAAATAAATGGGGAAACAGTGGAAACAGTGACAGACTTTATTTTGGGGGGCTCCAGGATCGCTGCAGATGGTGACTGCAGCCATGAAATTAAAAGATGCTTAGTCCTTGGATGAAAAGTTATGACCAACCTAGACAGCATATTAAAAAGCAGAGACATTACTTTGCCAAAAAAGGTCCGTCTACTCAAGGCTATGGTTTTTCCTGTGGTCATGTATGGATGTGAGAGTTGGACTGTGAAGAAAGCTGAGCACTGAAGAATTGATGCTTTTGAACTGTGGTGTTGGAGAAGACTCCTGAGAGTCCCTTGGACTGCAAGGAGATCCAACCAGTCCATTCTGAAGGAGATCAGCCCTGGGATTTCTTTGGAAGGAATGACGCTAAAGCTGAAACTCCAGTCCTTCGGCCACCTCATGTGAAGAGTTGACTCATTGGAAAAGACTCTGATACTGGGAGGGATTGGGGGCAGGAGGAGAAGGGTATGACAGAGGATGAGATGGCTGGATGGCATCACCGACTTGATGGACATGAGTTTGAGTGAACTCTGGGAGTTGGTGATGGACAGGGAGGCCTGGCATGGTGCGATTCATGGGGTTGCAAAGAGTTGGACACGACTAAGTGACTGAACTGAACTGAACCATTTTTAAGTGTGTAATTCAATGGTATGAAAAGATGCTCAACATCTCTAATCATTAGAGAAATGCATATCAATGAGATATCACCCCACACCTGTTAGAATGACTATTATCAAAAAGTTAAAAGATTGCAATCTTGGTGAAGATGTGGAAAAAGGGAACCCTGGTATGTTATTGGTGAGAATGTAAATTTGTACAAAATTTGCCACTATAGAAAACAGTATGGGGTTTCCTCAAAAAAAAATTAGAAATAAAGCTACCATATGATCCAACAATTCCACTTCTGAGTATTTATCCAAAGAAAATCAAAACATTAACTTGAAAAAATTCTGCACCTCAATGTACATTGCAGCATCATTCACAGTAGCCAAGATACAGAAACAACTGAAGTATCTGCTTATTGATAAATGGATAAAGAAAATGCAATACACAGAGAAAGAGAGATTGGAATATTATTCCATCTTTTTTTTTTTTTTAAAAAGGACCTATTCCCATTTAGGAACCAGTACATTTTTTAACAAAAGGACATATTGCCATTTAGGAACTAGTATAACTTATGACAACAGTTCCACGGGAAAGCTTTGAGGCCTCCACGGAGGACATATGAGTTGCAGGAATCATTACACATCAGGAAGTCTGAAGCTATGCCTCCCAACCTGGTATTTTTTGTTCATTCTACCCTCTCGTCCTGCTCACTGCTTAGCAGACCTTGTTTCTAGGAGGAAATCTTTGTCAGTCCCACCTGATTCTCCTGGGAAGTCCTTTGGGACCTTATGAGGCCCAAAGAGAGGTCATTTTTACCATATGCAGTATAGCTCAGTAACCCAGCTGACCTTCCACTTTTATCAGTTTTCCAGGCTAGAAAGTTAACCCAAGGTCAAATTCCATAGAAGAAAGGAGAAATTTGTTAGCCCTTTACTTAACATTGAATCATTTCAAAAACTTGTGTATTCTCAGACTGCTTCACAAGAAAGAGCAAATCAAACTTAAATGGCATGATATAAACATGTCTCTTGTTCTTAGTCATTCAGTCATGTCCAACTCTGTGACCCCATGGACAGTAGCCCACTAGGCTCTTCTTTCCATGGAGATTCTCCAGGCAAGGATACTGGAGTGGGTTTCTATGCCCTCTTCCAGGGGATCTTCCCAACCCAGGTATCAAACCCAGGTTTTCTGCATTGCAGGCAGATTCTTTACTGTCTGAACCATGTTTCGGGAAGCCTGAAACATGTCTCTAGATGTTACTGTTTCAGCTGATTACCAGGATGATGAAAAGGACAGGCACAGCTGGGCACTGAGTAGACGTGACATAGTCTTGCTGAGCGTTTAAATGAGCTCAACAGAAGAGCTTCATTGCACTGAACTGACTTGAACAACAGACTGGAAATGGAACCCACTAGGGTAAATTTCCAGAGAAGGCAATGGCACCCCACTCCAGTACTCTTGCCTGGAAAATCCCTTGGATGGAGGAGACCGGCAGGCTGCAGTCCATGGGGTCGCTGAGGGTCGGACACGACTGAGCGACTTCACTTTCACTTTTCACTTTCATGCATTGGAGAAGGAAATGGCAACCCACTCCAGTGTTCTTGCCTGGAGAATCCCAGGGACAGGGGAGCCTGGTGGGCTGCTGTCTATGGGGTTGCACAGAGTCGGAGATGACTGAAGTGACTTAGCAGCAGCAGCAGGGTAAATTTCTAAAGTAACTAGTATGGCAATGGACTTTCCAGAAAGTGGTATATTTATGAGAAGTTCAAATGCATAGAGAAACCTGTGGATTAATTTTGTTCCCAGTTCCACACAAAGACATACTCACCAGGTAACCCAAGCAATTGTGTTGATAGTTCAAATAGATAAAACATCGTTCTTACCACATGTGTGTATCAAGGCTATTTTTACTTAGTTGTATAGCCTCAAATATATTTTTTGAAAATGAATTCTATTTCCACCTTTGTAGAAGGCCAGTAGTGCTTTTCTGCATCCCCCACATAGCCCTGAGACAACATGAATACCATTGCAACATAGGGGAGCAGAGTGCAGGCAAGGGCTGCTGAGAGTTCTTTGTGCCTGGGGTTTGATGGGCAGACACTTGTCCTGCTCGCTGCCTCAGCAAGCTTCATCCCTAGGAGGAAATCTCTGTTAGTCCCACCTGATCCTCTTGGGAAGTCCTTTGGGACCTTATACCTCAGGGAAAGAAGTCTGGTAAGTGGGAGGCTAGGAGACCATGCTCCAGCTGGCATTCCTGTGTTTTCCTGCCAATGATAAGCTTTTATGGCCAGAAGGCATTCTTGAAGGTTTTGTACTTCATCGAAACATCTCTTGTAATTTGGTTATTTCAATATCCATATAGACAGTTCTCTCAAGAACATGATTCTTAATTTCTTGACACTTCATATTGCCAAGATTTTGCTCTCCTAACTAGCACACATGACCCCAGGTAATTTCCAGATTTGTTAGTACCATTCATGCCCCTCTCAACTGGTAGAGTTTTAATCATTCCACTTTCTGAAACTTTTCAGCTCACTGCATCCTGGAACCAGGTTCAATGCTTTTAGACTTCCTGAGATTTTGTAATCCTTGATCCTACCATCTTTCACATCCCCCCAGTGCCTTCATAGCCACATTTCCTTCATACGCAGCTTAGATAGTAAAGTTAATCATTATAATCACTCTTTTGCAATTTTTAATTCCTTTTATTAATTCCTCACCACCTACCTCTTCTAAATGTCTGAGAAAAAAAAATCTCAATCATGTTTAACTTCTGCTTTCCATCTTCCTCTTACTGCACATGGAGAGCTGACTGTGGCTATAGAAATACAACCATGATGACCTTCTCACTGTAAATTCATGATTTCAGACATCAAGTAAGCCCAAAGTGTCACCTTCAGCCATGAAATTAAAAGATGCTTACTCCTTGGAAGAAAAGTTATGACCAACCTTGATAGCATATTGAAAAGCAGAGACATTACTTTGCCAACAAAGGTTCGTCTAGTCAAGCCTATGGTTTTTCCTGTGGTCATGTATGGATGTGAGAGTTGGACTGTGAAGAAGGCTGAGCATCGAAGAATTGATGCTTTTGAACTGTGGTGTTGGAGAAGACTCTTGAGAGTCCGTTGGACTGCAAGGAGATCCAACCAGTCCATTCTGAAGGAGATCAGCCCTGGGATTTCTTTGGAAGGAATGATGCTAAAGCTGAAACTCCACTTGGCCACCTCATGCAAAGAGTTGACTCATTGGAAAAGACTCTGATGCTGGGAGGGATTGGGGGCAGGAGGAGAAGGGGAGGACAGAGGATAAGATGGCTGGATGGCATCACTGACTTGATGGACGTGAGTCTGGGTGAATTCTGGGAGTTGGTGATGGACAGGGAGGCCTGGCGTGCTGTGATTCATGGGGTCGCACAGAGTCAGACACGACTGAGCGACTGATCTGATCTGATCTGATCTGACTCTCTCATATTCCCAATAAGACCTTTATGCCATAGTCTCTTTTCTTAGGGCTCCCTCTCTTTCTTTCCTAACTTTGGTCTTATCAAAGGATCTTGCTTATTTCAACAGAAAATTGGAAACAAAAAAAATAGATTTCCCACAATCAAATCTCCCAGGAAATTTTCACTGATGACTATAAATCCTGGCCTCCTTCCATTACTATTGATGAACTGTCTATGCCTCTTTCTAAGACCAAACCAGTTACTTATGGGCTGGATCTCGTCTCCTCTCAGGGACTCAGGGATATCTCTCTTTGACTAAATTTGCTTTATCGGTTTTCTTCTTCTTCTTTTTTTTTTGTTTATTTTTCTCAGCAGGATGTAAATATGGTATAAAATATCTCATTTGAAAAATATTTGCCCTCAACCCAGCACTCCTCTAAATATTCTTCATTTCTCCAATCACTGCCCTTCAAACAAAAAAACTGTCTTCATGATACTTTTACACGCACAATGGCACAAGTGGTACTTTTATCCAGTACCAATTCCCCTTCTTGAAATCACAAGAATAAACAATCCCCGTGCAGATTAGTTGGGAATAAGTGATCTAGTTCCAGAAATGCAAGTGTCAGCAAAAATGATGCAATTCATCCAATCCATGGCCTTGTCCATAATGTCTCATCAATTTCTTTTCCAAAATGAGTATGTGGACAATTTGTAAGTTTGTGGACAATATTTATAAATTGGAATCATTAGACAGATTTTCCCTGGAAGAAGAATCAGAAGAGAAGAGGATGTGAATAAAAGCTTTCGGAATTCATAGACCTGAAGAGCTGCTCTCTAATGGTGAACTATAAGAGAGAGTTATTCTCTCTAGGGAGTGCTAGTGCAGGATGCAGTTTAACTACAGCATCTTGACTCCCCCAGATTCTGTCCCCATTGATTCTTGTTCCCTTCCCCCTCACTTTTCTGGTTGACTGATTTCACAGGAAAAGAATGTCTTATTTCTGATGATGCTTCTTTTGTACAAGAATGCCTGGCTTCTTGTCTAGCAATCACTTGTTAATAGAAGCTTGGCTCAGTATTTTAATTTCAAAGACCTCTTATTATAAACTATTGTTCACTCCTGAGCATCTGAAGGGTACCGGCAGTATGGAGACACTTTGCTCATGTTGGAGTCTTCCGAGGATCACTGGTAGGCAATTCCTAATACTGTACCCACATACAGATCAGGAAATTGAGGCCCTGCTTAAGTGCAATAAATTGAAAGATATTGCACTGCCAATAGTTCCCAGCTCAAGTTCTATTCTGGCTGACCCCAAAGAGTCCTGGCCATAGGCTTTATCACAACACTGACTGTTTCTCTGTCTAGAGAATGATTTTTATTTTCTAAATCTGTTGTGAAAATAATTCTATGATCAAGATGCAAAATGAGAAAATAAAAATCACTTGCTTAAGTGTCTTCTGTCTTAAAAATCTAAACATGCAGAATAAGTAATATTTTAAGAACAATTAAGAAACCAGGGCACCCGAAGATTTCAGAGTATTTCGGGGTTTTGATTACTAGGCTAATGTGGAGATGAGTGAATCTAGGAGATAAATCACTACATATTCTGAAGAGAGATGTCCAGTGAAAATAAGGACGATAACCTCAGTGTCATGGGAAATCAGCTTAAAGAGTGCACCCAGGCTTTCTGGAGGAGGTATAGAAAGAGGACTTCTTGCCAGTAACTCTTAGTTTCAACCCAAGGAAGCATCAGATTGAGGTAAAGATGAGGAGGAGTAGGAGAAATAGGAGGACAGGTGACAGTCAAGAGATGGTTTAAGAGGGCCAGAGACCCTCCCATCAAAATACCACCTCAAATGCAGAGGTCAAGGATGAAATTCTGCCTGCCAGATGCTCCACTGGGGTCTCAAATGCATGGAGTTGGAGTGAAAGTGCTATTTCTGTTAGTTCTGTCTCAGTTCAATGACCTTTTGTCTGGACTTGTGTGCTGTGCTGTGCTTAGTCACTCAGTCATGCCCGACTCTTCGGGAACCCATGGATTAATGAGATTTAATTCAGCCTTTCGAGCTCTCAATCAATTACCACAATAACCACCGCCTTTAGTTCTAGGTACAGGAACTGTCCTTACGAGTTCCTTCCATTTTTACTTGTGGTCTTGAAGTCACTTTCTGCAGATGCCCAGCTTTTCTTTTTATGGCTCATCAGGTCATTTGTTTCACAGCTTTTCATCTCTTATAGTAAGTCAAGGTCTGTGTTGATAGGTAAATACCCCAAAGAGCTCTCTTTCTTTCTCTTGACAAGCTTTAGTAACTTCATTTCTTCTTTCCACAAGATGCTGACCTGCCTTTTTGACTGAGGCTTCCTTAGGCTGGATACCTTTATAATGACCTGTCTGGTGGGCTCTTTCCTTGAGCAATGTTTGTTTATAATTTATTTCTCTCTCAATTATCAGCTTTACATGGCCACTGGGCACTGCAGCATCTTTCAGTTTCCTCCAGGATCCTTCTGCCTCGTCAGCAACATGATCTCCAGCCACTGGTTCCCGTTATCGCTTGTGTCCTCTTCTGCCAGTTCTTTGGTCTTAAGCCAATATTCCTGCACAGATACCACCTGACTCTTCACATAGCCATGGGAATCACTTCAGGAGATCGTGAATCTTTTTCAGTTGCCCATCATTGATTGGCTCAGACAGTAAAGAGTTGGCCTTCAATGCAGGAGACCAGGGTTCAATCCCTGGGTCAGGAAGATTCCCTGGAGAAGGGAATGGCTACCCACTCCAGTATTCTTGCCTGGAGAATTCCATGGACAGAGAGAGGAGCCTGGCGGGCTACAGTCCATGGGGTCACAAAAAGTCAGATATGACTGAGCGACTAACACTTTCATAGTACTTTTAAGTGTGTTTTAACTTCCTCCATTTGAATTTTGATGAATTCTGCTTGTTCTTCCAATGTCTGGATCATAATTGCATTATTATACAGTTATTTTTCATCTGAACATTGAAGATTTTCTGTCCCCAATGTCTTGATATAGTGTATATGATGTTCCTATTCACAGATCTGGATATATCCAGAACATCTGGCAAATCTGGGTTTTCACCAATTCTATTACAGAATGAAACATGTTGAGAACACTCCATTTTGCTATATCCAGCACTGAATTATTAGACGTGTTTCCTGTCTCCCTATAAAGAACGTCTTTGTCTGAAAATTGTGCTTAAAACCAAACTAAACCTGAACACTTGAATAACATCACACTCTATCATCTCCCACTGATATCCAGGGAGGGCAAGACTTGGTCTCATATCAGTAGGTACTTTTACCATAAAATGGTTCAGTATCTCCTGGGTTTCCAAACAGTACAAATCTTGGTAGGATGAAATTAATCCATAGTGGTCCAGCTTGATATAGACCCATGGTTGCTTGCTGCAACCATGGCTATTTGGGTTACAGAACATCACTGAAATTACTGAGTTGAGCTGCTCACAGAACCTAACTTGCACTAGAGAACCCAGGCTGACCATGCCTAGAATGGGCTGGATGGGCAGGGCCAAAGTAATAAAGAATTCACACATCTTCAACTCCACTCTTGGCTCTTTTTCCACGCTTCAGTTTTTCCTTCTAGGGTCCCAAATGCCCACCCAATCCTCAGTGTATGCTGTTTCCTCTGCCTGGAAAGTCTTTTCCCTCATCACCCATATGGGAAGCTCAACACAGTCCTGTAACCACTGTCCTTTCTCACCCATGTGTCCCCAGCACCCAAGGTAGACTTTGGCTATGATTAGGTGCTCAGGGTTCCATGCATGTGTGTGGAAGAAATACATGAATGAACATCTGAGTAAAGAAAAGAGGAGAAAAGCCATTATTTGTCACCCATGAAGGGTCTTACAAAATAATCTGCTGATTAAGCAGAGGATTTCCTTAAGAATTTAAAGCTTATGGCAATGGAGATTAGTGGAATAATATAATTTAAAATGTTGAATAAATGTTTAACATCATATGGTCAAGTAATGCTTATCAAAATTTATTATTTTGGA
This sequence comes from Bos mutus, assembly GCF_027580195.1. Taxonomy (NCBI): domain Eukaryota; kingdom Metazoa; phylum Chordata; class Mammalia; order Artiodactyla; family Bovidae; genus Bos; species Bos mutus. The sequence continues at coordinate 44,940,614 of NC_091642.1, read as the reverse complement.
TTATAAAAAGATTTTAACTTTTTTTAGAAAAATCAAGTACCATAATGGAGACCATTTCCTATAATTAGAAACAATAACAAAAATTTAAATGTAAACTAGGAAAAATTCATTAGACACTAAATATGCTGGTATCATGATTTAGACTTTTCAGCTCCTAAAAATGTGAAATAAATTTCTGTTGATGACTGTCCACCCGGTCTGTGGTATTTTTTGCAGCCTGAATGGACTAAGAAATTGTATATAATCAAACAATACCTTTCAGATTTCATAAAATCTAAAGACTTGATACAAAAGTTCAAGTGCTGAAAACAGAGCAGGTATTTCTGTCTCTCTTTCATATACAGAGAAGGCACAAATTGAAAATAATAAAGAATACATAAGATACAGAAGGAAACACATCTTCAAAGCTGACATTTCCACCATGTGTGTAAGGAACTATGGAGAAGAGCAGTTGGTAACAACCCTGTTCTGACTCTAGGTCACCTTCCCGTTACCACCTGTCATCCTCTAACCCTGCCACCACTTGTGAGCAGCACAGTCTATCTTATCCTGGTGGCCTGTTCATCATGAATGCAAGAAACAGAAAATTCACATCTAGGTCGGCCAGAGGGCCTGTAGCCTAGGTTTCAGCATGGAGATTGTGTAGGGCTAAGAAGGTCAGTCTAGCATGGCCACCAAGATAAATTTTCTCTATAGGATGAATGGGGACCACAATGATCCCCTCAGCAGGCAAATTTACAGGCAATGAAGGGTGAGAAACCAGTGAAGGATGAGAAGCCCAGTGTAAACACACCAGGAATTGTTCCACAAAGTCTTTTCTTCCTCAACACCTTCCCATGGTAATCCAGGGAGTCCTCAGATTTGTTACACAGGGAATAATGACTCAGATATAGATCTTAGGGAAAGAAGAGTCCTTCCTATCTAGAATTCTAAGACTGAAAGAAAGTGAAAGTGTTAGTTGCGCAGTCGTGTCCAACTCTTTGCAACTCCATGGACTGTAGTCTTCCAGACTCCTCTATCCATGGATTCTCCAGGCAAGAATATTGAGTGCAATGCCATGCTCTTCGCTAGGGGATCTTCCCAACCCAGGGATCAAACCGGGGTCTCCCACATTGCAGGCAGATTCTTTACCATCTGAGCCATCAGGGAAGCCCAAGACTAGCCCACAGATAACCCAACAGACATGGATGATGAGGTTGACAAAGCGAACTGTGAAATAAAAATAGGTCATGGCTCACCACGACCCCGTGATCATGTTGCAAGACTGGCATACACAAGACCAAGAGCTGACAATTATTGAAAAGATTAAATAAAAGTGGAGACTAATATTGGGACGCCTGTTGTATGCTGCCCTCTGCTGGTCATTTTCGGAGCAAGCTTTCATCAATTTCCCTCAACAGAGAAGACTGAGTGAGGGAACTGGGTGTCAGGGAAGCAAGGCATATCTAGGCAGTGTCTGAGAAAGGAGCGAACTCAATTCCGTGTTCTTCCAACACCTTGATTTTTCCATCAGCTCTGCTGACCTTCTGACCTCTTCTTGAAGCTGAAGTGTAGTGATATAGGAGTTTGATATCTGTTAGCCACACTTCTAATGGGTTGGCTTCCTAATAAGACAGGAAGCCTCCTTACTGCCAGACCTACTTGTGCACAGGGCATGTAGCATAGCTTGGCTTCTTAGTAATCCCCACAGCTCTCTGACCCTGTCTCAGGCCCTAGAGTTACTGGTTAAGTTTTTCCCCATCTCTCACCAGTAATCTATATAGGAAAGGTGACCCAGAAAGCCTGTGACCTGCCCTGAGATGAGTTGGTGCCAGACGTGAGTCTCTCTACTTTCAAGGCAGAAGCAACCAAATCATAGCAGATGATGGAAATGAAGATGATAGTAACTAGTTCAAAACCTGAATGCCTCGGGCATGGGATTAGGAAGGAGCCGGAATAACCCCTCTCCGGTAGATGCTTTCAACCAGAATATGTGCTCAAGGGCTGCTCTCTAATAATGACTCTTGGGAAGAAACACAGCAGATGGAGTGTGGTGATCGAGTTTTGTGCTAGGCCCCCAAATGGCTTCCCCACATCCCTGCCCTCACCAAAATCCTTCATTTCCTCACTGGATGGTCTGATAGGTAAAGAGTGTTTTAGCCCTCATGCTGCTTCCTGCTATCTGAGAATGGCCAGGTGTTGATCCCATCCCATTTTGCTTGAGGATTGGCTCAGAGTTTCATCCTTGGAGAAGTTAGTATGAACTACTGTCCGTTTCTGGGCATGCGCCAGGTACCAGGAACCAGGGAAGCTACTGGTTCCTATTGGATTCTTCCCAGAACCACTGGCAGGCTGCTTTAAATGTGGCACCCATGTAGAAATGGAGAACCGGAGCCTCAGCAGCCAGTTAGACAACTTACAGGTTCTTGATCTCCATTGCATATCCTATTAACACTGACACCGAAGACCTGAGACACAACTCCCTTGCAGACTGACACAGGCTTTGCTCAGAATGGTTGTGGTTCTGGACCAGGATCCAGAGGAACAAAGTCTAGCTTATTGCTCTGAATGATGGAGACTGCCTTGACTAAGACTACAGACTCTTTGCCTGAATACTTGAGGAGTTATCCTTGTACCCTTCACTGACATTCTCCACTTGCCAAGCCTGAGGACACACCTGATCTTGTGTCAAACTAGTGGGCTCTAAAGATGCCACCCAGAGCACCGACACCTAAGAATAAAGGTGACATTGTGAAGAAGGAATGACATTGGGATACAGTCATCGTTTAGATGAGTACTTTGAGGACTATCACAGCCCAGATCTCCTAATGATGTGGAGGAAATGTGATGAATTATAGACAGAACCCCGCCCCAACTTCACTGAGCATCTACATTAGTCCAATCCATTCCAGAGACTCACAAAATCAAAGGGCGGTAGATACAGATGCTTGGAGAAGGAAATGGCAACCCACTCCAGTGTTCTTGCCTGGAGAATCCCAGGGATGGGGGAGCCTGGTGGGCCACCATCTATGGGGTCGCACAGAGTCGGACACGACTGAAGCGACTTAGCAGCAGCAGCAGCAGCAGATATGGATGCATGCAGTCCCCTTGCTCTCTCACTTCTCCTCTCAATCCATACAGTAGCCGGTCTTTAATTCAGGTAAAATTTATTGAAATCATAAAGTAGTTTTCATCTTTCTCCTATAGTTTATCTGCTAGATAAAAGTTTACCTAGCTTGTCTGCTAGACAAAACATCAACAGAGAAAAGCATTTTTCATTTCAAATGTCTCTGTGGGCTAAACTGTTCATAGAGAATATCGTGTTGTTTAAAAAATAGTAGGCTGATTCATCAAAAAAATGTCTACTTATACTTTCGAGAGAGCATAATATAATGGGTAATTTATATAATCTCAATTTTCTAAATCCATCTTGAAATTTATTACTATCAAGAGGCAAGCCAAGAGAAAGTAAAACCACGTGCATAAAAGAGATTTTTACCCTAAAAATAAATATAGAGAGAATTCAAAGTTATTTTGAAGATAAAATAAGAAGGCTGGTAACTGAAGATCATTGTGGTATTTCAGGATTTTGGGTACTAATGCACAGAGGCTGAATGAAGCCAAGTGATAACACACATCCATTTTCTGGATGGGACTGTTTATGGAAAAAAGGGGGGTCACGGTGGATGAAAAAGAGGAAAACTACGGTTTGGAAAGAAGACATGAGTGTATGCAGCCTTCCTAGAGGAGGTGGAGGGAAAGGACATCTTTCCAGGAACTCCCAGTGAGACTCACATCTTATTCAGAGAAGAACAACAAAATTTTAGGTGACAAAGAAGGAGGAGGAGAAACAGTGAGAGAAACGTAGTCAAGAAGAGGAGCTTAACAGCTGGCCCGGGGACTCTCACTTCAGAGACAGCACCATCTTGTGTGCGGAGATCAGAGAAGCAAGTATCTTTTCCAAACGTCCCACTGAGATGATTACATACACAAGAATCCACTTCCAAAAGCTGAAGTTGAACTGCACTTTCTCTTATTCTCTGTTTTAGGCCTGTGACCTCCTGTCTGATGAGGAGGAGGTTTTGTTCAGCCTTCCGAGCTTTTAACCAGTCATCAAGAGCTTTCCTTTTCAGGGTTAGAATCTGCCACTGATAAGAAAAAATCGTTCTTTCCAACTGTAATTCAAGATCTTGGAATCGTCTTCGGCAGGTCTCTAGCTCTTCAGTTGCAAGACTTACCAGGCCATCGGCTTCAGAACTTTGCACCTTATGCTGTAAGTCAAGATCTGTCTTGACAGCTAATATTCCCAGATGCTCTGTTTCCTTTTGGTGATGTGCTTCAGTCATATTATTTCCTTTAACACCAGGATAATAATCTGGCCTTTCAATGGAGGCTTTTTTTGCCTGGCTACCTTTATGATGAGCTTTCTTCTCTTTTTTGACAATATTGTTGTAGAACTGCTTTTTCTCTCTACTGTGAAAGTTTAAATGTTCCTTTGACATTGCAGCATCCTTCCATTTCTTCCCAGATCCTTTTGCATGGTCATCAACTTGGTCTCCATTCCCTTGTTCCTCTAATTCCAAGTTCTCCCCAGTGTCTTTCCCTCTCAGGGAAGCTGCCATTTCTTTAATCTTAAGCCAATCTTCCTGCAGAAACACCTGACTTTTCACACAGGCCGTAAAATTCACTATGGAGAGCTTGAGTCTTTGTTCAGTTGCTGGTAGAAGATTTAAAGATGTTCTAGCTTCTTGCACCTGTGTTTCAACAGCTTTCTGTTCCTGGTAAAGGGCCTGGATATCTCTTGCTGTGTCAGACATAGGCTGTTCTTGGTCTGAACGTCGAGGTTTTGCTTTTGTCCCATGTCTTATCATAATACAAATGATGTTCCTTCTTGCAGGTTTGGATACATTCAAGTCACAAGCTAGTCCTGAGTTGTTATCTTCTTCCAAGTCAGCATGATTCTGGCTAAAAGTATTACTTTTTCCTATGGCTAGTGCTAAACTGCTACTGGCAGGTTCCTTGTCTTCCTGTACAGAAAACCTTTCCTTGCATGACCACACAGTTCTGTCTAAAAGCAAGAGAACTATAAACACTTGAGCTACCACAGCATAATCAATCATCTCCCACTGATATCCAGGGACAGTGAGACTTGCTCTCATATCATCACAGGCTCCTGTTATTAAATACTCCAGCATCTCCTGTGTGTGACAATCGTGCACATCTCCAGCAGAATGAAGTTCCTTCATAGTGGCCCAGTGAGACACAGAAGCATGTGGGGCCACCACGGCCGACTGGACTATGCCGCACCATGGGGATGAGTGCTCTGTGTTCTATGTGGAACCAGACCAGTCCCAGGCAACTGGGGCGGACCATGCCCACCGGAAGTGGGGTGGGGAGGCCCAAAGCAGTAGAGAACTCACATGCCTTTACCCTGACATTGAACTTTCTTTCTTTCTTAAACTTCTTGCTGCTGCTGCTGCTGCTGCTGCTCCTGCTAAGTCGCTTCAGTCGTGTCCGACTCTGTGCGACCCCATAGACCGCAGCCCACCAGGCTCCCCCGTCCCTGGGATTCTCCAGGCAAGAACACTGGAGTGGGTTGCCATTTCCTTCTCCAGTGCATGAAAGTGAAGTTGCTCAGTCGTGTCTGACTCTTTGCGACCCCATGGACTGCAGCCCACCAGGCTCCTCCGTCCATGGGGTTTTCCAGGCAAGAATACTGGAGTGGGGTGCCATTGCCTTCTCCGAAACTTCTTACATGGCCCCAATCCATTATGTACACTATTCTCTAGTACAGAAAACCCCTCCTTCCATATAAAATGGGGCATACCCCTGTTTTATAAACTTAAAACTTTATAAGTTTTATAAAGTGGTTACTCTTTCTCACTTGAGTGGCCCCAGCACACAAGACAGGGCTTGGCCATGACACTCAGTGTTCAACATGTGAAAGATCAATGAATGAGCATTTGAATAAAGGAAGGAAGAACAAAGCCATCCTTTGCCTTCTTGAAAAGTAACAACACTCTGCTGACCAGCAGCAGACAGTCCATTAGGATACTTTGTTTCCTGTGGGTATAGATTAGCAGAGCACTGCAACTGAAAAGGTTGAACAAATTTTTAACATTAGGCCACCATGGTACAGGCATCAGAGTTCACTGTTTTGGACTACAAGGAAATCCTCAAAGTTCTTTGAAAGATAAAATACTGCAGTAGAGATCATTTCTCCAAGCTTATTTTTTTAATTAGAAAGTAGTAACCCAATTTAAAGTAAGACCAACAACTTCCTGGAAAAATCCAGAGGTGTGCTAAATCATCTTTGCATACAAAAAGCCACCAAATAAAACACTGTAAAGTTTTTTAGAAAATACTAACAATTCATAAGATGAGCCTATATTCATGCTTTATTCATGAAAACAGAGAACCCCATGTACAGATGTGGAAACTGAAGCTCAGTGAGAAGAGCAGCATTGCTGCCTAAACCCTCTCCTTGACCTCCTGTGATTCTCAGGACCGGTTAGCACAGGATGACCCCGCTAGCCTGGGAGGCAGGCGCTTCCTCTCTGCCAACTCCAGCCCCTGGTCCCCACACTTCAAATAAGATGTTATGGTCATTTTCCCCTTTTCAGAGCGACGGTTTCTGTTTGTTTTCTCTCCAGCAGAGTATGGCCATTCTGGTTTCCTCATATTCAATGTCTTAAAAACTAATGTTTTATTAATTTTATTATTTCAGCTATAAATGAATGGTAGTGTCTGCGTATCAACAAACTTTTTTTACTGAAACGTGTAGTGGTCTGGACTTGATCCCAGGGCCTGTGATTTGCTAACCCAGGACTGAGAGCAACTCTAATCAACATATTAGATCCCCAAGAAACACTGAAGAATGGTTTCCACCACTAAAACACTGTTGGATATTTCAAAGTCTCATCAGTTCTAACTGTAAGTGTTTTTCAAAGTCCAAAGAGACTAATATTAGTAAATATTTATCGATTTAAGTTGTCTAAGATGATATGTGAATTAAAAAAAAAGAGCTAGAACTAAAATTTAGAAATTCTTTTGCATAGTTCTTGGATATTTATAACTATACTTGCCAGAAGAGAAAATTTTTCTCAAGTTAAAAAAGTAATTCGCTTTGTGAGTTTTGGAGAGTGTTTTTTATTAGAATTTTAAAAATCACATGAGCTATAGAAATATGATTATATTATAAAGAACATTTCTATTTTCTCCAAATCTTCATAATAGTGTTTTACAAAAGAAAACCTGACTCTATTGTCATACTTGACTTCATTTCATTATCATAATTATTATCATCACCATTATTATCACTCTGATGACGAGGAAGACATCATTCCAGTTGCCTTAACCATTCATGTCACTCATTCATGGTGACATTTTTTCTGAAGACAGCAGAGGGCGCTCCTCTATTTAAGATACTGCATTATCCACCAGGAAAACTGTTTCAAGATGTTTATGGAATAGCAAGAAATATATTTCAATAAAATTATTGTCTTTATGATTTTCTTCAGTTTGATGGTTTCAAAGGAGATCATTTCCTGAATGTAAGTATCATTAGTATTCCTACCCATCCAATCATCCTTTAAAATGTAATATAAGCTACAGATCTGCTAAGAAAAGTTATCTACTCACATTAAAAAAAAAAAAAAAATTTTGATGAAGAATTTAAGGAGATACCAAAAATGTTGGACTTTTTTCAAACTATGCCCAATAATTTTGCAGAGCCAGTTTTAACAAAACATTTTCTTATGGAAAATTTCAACCATAAAAAAGTAGAAAAAATGATAAACATATAACCCTAAATTCTTCACACCAACCACCTCTCCACAACACACAGTGAATGATCTTGAACCCAGTTCTAGTCATCGTATCAATCCTGCCACGAATTTTGTAAGTATCTACAAATGATAAGGCTATATAAATGATAGGGCTTCTCTCGTAGTTCAGTGGGTAAAGAATCTGCCTGCAGTGCAGGAAACTCAGGTTTGATTCCTGGGTGGGAAAGATCCCCTGGAGAAGGAAATGGCAACCCACTCCGGTATTCTTGCCTGGAGAATCCCATGGACAGAGGAGCCTAGCAGGCTACAGTCCATGGGGTTGCAAGAGTCTGATATGATTTAGTGACTAAATCATCATAAATGATAAGAACTTAAAAACCATTAAAAAAAAAAAACAGACAGTGCCATTATCATGTCTTAAAAGATGAACAATAATTCCTTAATATTGTCAAACATCATTTTTCACAAATTTTCATACTGACTGGTTCAATGAATCTATACTAAGATGTATATACTACATTTGATTATTATGTCTCTGAGTCACTTTTAATTTATAGCTCACTTCCCTTTGGAGGATAATTACTTTACAATATTGTGATTTTTTTAAAGAAATTAAATTTACCTTGTTGATCTTGTTACTCAAAGTGTGGTCCATGGATCAGCAGTATTGACAACTGCCCAGAGCTTATTCTAAATAAGAAGACTATCCCAAACTACTATATCAGAATTTATATTTTAACAAGATCTTGGACTATTTATACACATGTCAAGGGCTTCCCTGGTGGCTCAGATGGTAAAGAATCCCCCTGCAATGCGGGATACCTGGGTTTGATCCCTGGATTGGGAAGATCCCCTGGAGAAGAGCATGGCAACCCACCTAGTATTCTTGCCTAGAAAGAGTCAGACACAACTGAGCCACTAAGCACACACATATACATGTTAAAGTACATGTATGTTCTTTAACAAACATACATGTTATGAAGTACTTCTGCAGAGTTTCTTACAGTATAGATTACGGTGTTTTACAATTCTGTGATGCTATTTAGAATGCTCCTCGGCACCTGCATTTTTTGTTAACTGCAATTAAATCTGGAAGATCTATCCTACTGAATTTTAATTTCTTGACAAGACTCCTTCCTAAGTGTTTTGTGTATTTTACTGAGAGGATCATAATGCTCAATTTTGTCACTCTTTGTGTTAGCTGCCACTGATCACTCTTTCTGCCTATTTATTTAAAGGTTTACAAAATAGTGTGCTAATTTTATCATCCTTACTTTTATCAACTGAGATAATTTTCTAAAGAGAAAAATTTTCTGCATCTACTATTTTATTGATCTAAAATTTGTACAGGAAATGTAAGTTAAGTAGCACTCTCCCTTTCCCCACCTTTTTTTTTTTTATCAATTTTAAGAATATCACATTAGTGCTCAAGCATGTTCCAAAGATGTCCAAAATAGATGTGGTTTTGAAGTATAAATATTAACTCGTAGAATTTTAAAAAATATATTTGATTATGTAATTCATCAAATGTTACTATTATTGATTACTCAGTTATTTTGTTAATTATTCAGTTATTATTATTGATTCTTATTTTGTCCCAATTTTTGCTATTTAGATACACTTCATGCTGTCTCCTGATCCCTTTTCACATGACCATGATCTCAATATTTTTTGATAGCTTTCCTTGCTTCCTATCACAAAATATTCCATGCTCATTTTGTACATTCCTGTTCTAGTCATGAAATCAACCATTTTTCCAAGGACTCTCAGTTTGATTCAGTAGAAAGTGGTATTTGAAGATCAGAATCTATGCACTAATGGTGCCCATGGCTACTGAATATAAACATTAGTTATTATTTCTAGGATGTTTTACTGGACAGTACAAAGAAATGTACATTTATAAGAACATCTTGTGTTTACAGGAGTAATTTCAAAGTTAAATTTATTATACAGAATTTTTGTTAACTTCTATAGTTATACTTTCTGTTATGAAAAAGATATACTTCTTTATACCTTTTTTAATTATGAAAAATCTTAATTATTAGTGAATTAAGATTATATTAACATAATTATTCATAGTTTTACTATGCTTCTGAAATAGTATTAGAATAACAATACAAAATTATGACTAGTGATATAATGATCAAAAACAACTTTAAGTTTTTCTGATTTGTTTTAAAGTTATTTTGTTCTTAGAACATATACCACTAAAAATGGACAAATTATTGTACTTTAATTTGAATAATTCCCATTTTTTCAGTTAAGCCACCAACTGAACACAGTCAGGTTTATTTACTTCATTTTGTTCTTCATTTTTAGGAATACTTTAATTCTGTCTTATATCTGTAGATAATTTTCACTGCTGCTGCTGCTGCTAAGTCGCTTCAGTCGTGCCCGACTCCTTGCAACCCCATGGACTGCAGCCCACCAGGCTCCTCCATCCATGGGATTTTCCAGGCAAGAGTACTGGAGTGGGGTGCTATTGCCTTCTATTCCAAAGTCAAATAGAGAAACAAGATAGATTCTGAGAAGTGTAACTGTGAAGAATTATTCTTTAAAAATTATTCTCAGGTTGATTTCACAGCAGAACAACAGCCAAGTTAGGTCAAAAGTGTACATGTTCCAGGGCAAAATGCAGCCAAAATAGGAAAGCTGGGCTTTTTTCATGTCCTGAAAATGAGATGCAGGACAATTAAACTTATTTTCGACAACATAAAGTACTTGTGTATGTAACTTATAGTCTTTTGCTACGCTGTAAAGAAATCATGGCACATACTGTGAACAATTCTACCACATTACTGGGGACTTGGTTAATGAGGGGAAGAGAGGCAACTCTAGATTTTGTGTATTATACATTATAAATATATCATGTATGATTATTTCATCTTTCTACTTATTCTTTTTCTCTTCAATAAAATGAGAGATTTGAATCAGATGATCTTTTAAATCCTTTTCAGCAGTGAAAGTCTTCTCTATTTTAAATGTGGTAGGCAATTTCCAAGGACAGCCACCATCACTGCCTTCCCTCCCTGTAGGAACATACTGCTTCTCACATTGAAATGACTCTAATTCCCTACTCTTTGAATCTGGGCTGACCTTAGTGACTTCTTTGGCCTATAGAATAAGGAAGAAGTCAGGGTCTAGTAATTCCCAGGATGAGTCATAAGAAACCTCACAGCTACAGCCTGTGTCTCTTGAAACACTAGTAAGGAAGAAGCCAATCTCTGAGAAACGCAATGACTACCCTGCTGTGAGGAAGCCCAAGCAAGCTTCATGGAGCAAATACATGGAGAAAAAGAAATGGCCAGCCAGCCTTCATCTGTTCCTTTCATCTCAGCTTAGGCATCAGACACGTGAGTTAAAAAGCCTAATTATCTATCAGGTTTAGTCAAATCTTCAGATGACTCCAATCTCAACTGTCATCTGACTCCAACCACATGAGAGACTCCAAGCAAGAATTTTCCAGCTGATCCCAATCAACCACTAGAAACACACAAAAATACCAGTAAAGTGTTCTTTAAGCACCAAATCTTAGGATGGAATTGACACAACAGTAGACAAGCAAAATAACATGATAATTGCTATAAGAAAAAGAAGTCAAAATGCATAAAAGAAGACAAGGCTAATATTTACTGTGGGGAATAAGGACTATTTCTCAGCAGAAATAAATAGAGAAGGTATTTAAGTCTTGAGGTAAGAAAACATCTTGAGGAACACATGGGGACAAACGTATATACAGGATATTTGGCAAAGGCTTACTATCAAAAGCCTTTTTATATAAAATTTGAAAATATATGATTATTTCTTATTATTTCACTTAATAAAAGCCAAGAACATACCATAAAATTAAAACTAAATGAAAGAAAAATATAGTCAAATTGCATACTCATTTCCTTAAGCTGGGTCTGATTTTAACTAAAGAATAGCATGTAGAGTATTGAGTGGAGAGGACTGACCACATAACTTTCACATAATTTTTAAACTCATGCTGTTTCTCTCAGCCCTTCCCATTTCCATGAGCCAGAAGTGGACACAGGCCTTGAGTGCTGGTATTCTAGTTTCAAATGCTTAGAATCCAGGTAAATCGATATACATTGCTTATATTTTGGGGAAAAAAATCACTGTCTGATTAAGCTCCATGTAAAATTATCCCATCTCTGCCTGGACTAGGACGTGAGAGATAACTTTAGGTGTCAACTTCTGTTTTGCTTTTACTGGTATGCCATGCATATTTTTCATGTCATAGATGTTATTGTGAAAAATGGTTTCTATTGGCTAAATATGATCCCATCTCTGTGCTTTTATCACATATAACCATTCCCCCGTAGATGGGTATTTAAGTTATGACTTTTTCTCTTTTTATAATTTGTGAGTACCATCCATACATGGTCACTCACCTAGAGCCAGACATCCTAGAGTGTAAATTTAAGTGGGCCTTAGGAAGCATTACTACAAACAAAGCTAGTGGAGGTGATGGAATTCCAGTTGAGCTATTTCAAATCCTAAAAGATGATGCTGTGAAAGTGCTGCACTCAATATGCCAGCAAATTTAGAAAACTCAGCAGTGGCCACAGGACTGGAAAAGGTCAGTTTTCATTCCAATTCCAAAGAAAGGCAATGTCAAAAAATGTTCAAGCTACTGTATAATTGCACCCATTTCACATGCAACTAAGGTAATGCTCATAATCCTTCAACATTTCATGCAAAGATGGGCACAATAAAGGACAGAAATGGTATGGACCTACTGGAAGCAGAAGATATTAAGAAGCGATGGCAGAAATACACAAAAGAACTATACAAAAAAATCTTAATGACCCAGAAAACCATGATGGTGTGATCACTCACCTAGGGCCAGACATCTCGGAGTGCAAAGTCAGGTAAGCCTTAGAAGTATCGCTATGAGCAAAACTAGTGGAGATGATGGAATTCCAGTTGAGCTATTTCAAATCCTAAAAGATGATGCTGTGAAAGTGCTGCACTAAATATGCCAGTAAATTCTGAAAACCCAGCAGTGGTCCCAGGACTGGAAAAGGTCAGTTTTCATTCCAATTCCAAAGTAGGGTAATGCCAAAGAATGTTCAAACTACCACACAATTGCACTCATTTTATATGCCAGCAAAGTACTATTCAACATTCTCCAAGTTAGTCTTCAACAGTACATGAACCAGAGCTTCCAGATATTCAAAGCTGGATTTAGAAAAGGCAGAGGAACCAGAGACAAAATTGCCAACAAACATTGGATCATAGAAAAGCAAGAGAGTTCCAGAAAAACATCTACTTCTGCTTCATTGACTACGCTAAAGCCTTTGACTGTGTGGATCACCACAAACTCTGGAAAATAATGGCAACCCACTCCAGTAATCTTGCCTGGAAAATTCCATGGACTGAGGAGCCTGGTGGGCTACAGTCCATGGGATCACAAGTAGTTGGACATGACTGAGCAACCTCACTTATGGGAATACCAGACCACCTTGCCTGCCTCCTGAGCTACCTGTATGCAGGTCAAGAAGCAACAGTTAGAACTGGACATGGAATAATAGACTGGTTCCAAAGTGGAAAAGGAGTACATCAGCTGTATATTGTCTTGTTTATTTAACTTATATGCAAAGTACATAATACAGAGTGCCAGATTGGATGAATCAAGATTCCTAGAAGAAATATCAATAACCTCAGGTATGCAGATGACACCACCCTTATTGCAGAATGCAAAGAGGAACTAAAGAGCATCTTGATGAAGGTGAAAGAGGTGAGTGAAAAAGCTGGCTTAAAACTCAACATTCAGGAAACGAAGATCATGGCATCCAGTCCCAACACTTAATGACAAATACATGGGGAAAAAACTGGAAATAGTGACAGATTTTATTTTATTGGGCTCCAAAGTCACTGCAGATGGTGACTGCAGCCATGAAATCGAAAGACACTTGCTCCTTGGAAGGAAAGCTGTGACAAACCTAGACAGCATTGCTAAGAAAAATCTGTAAGTCTAAGATATGGTTCTTTCAGTAGTCAGGTACAGATATGAGAGCTGAATCATAAAGAAGCTGAAGAATTGATACTTTCAAACTGTGGTATTGGAGAAAACTCAAGAGTCCCTTGGACAACAAGGAGATCAAACCAGTCAGTCCTAAAGGAAATCAACCCTGAATATTCATTGGAAGGACTGATGTGGAAGCTGAAGCTCCAATATGCTGGCCACCTGGTTTGAAGAGCCAACTCATTGAAAAAGACCCTGATACTGGGAAAGATCAAGGGCAGGAGCAGAAGGAGGCAACAGATGAGATGGGTAGACGGCATCACGGACTCAACGGAGATGAGTCTGAGCAAACTCCAGGAAACAGTGAAGGACAGGGAAGCCTGGCGTGCTGCATCCATGGGGTCACTAGAAGCTGAACATGACTTAATGACTGAACAACAACAACAAACCTTACAGTAAACAAGTTGGCACATTGATAATCTTTGCCTTAGAAAGTTAATAGACGGTCTTAATGCACCTTTTAATCTTCAGTGTCTATGAAAATAAATAAAAGACACATAGTAATAAAATTGGCTATAGTTGAGGATAGTCAGTAACTAAAAACACAATGCCACACTCCTTCTCCTCTAATCATTATTTCTCTTCCACCTGGTTCCAGACATAGTACTATATATCTTAAAATAAGAAATACATTTGAAAATGCTGAATTTTACAAGTTCCAAATGATGGAGTTTACAATCTGGAGTTAAACTTTGTAGTAATGACCCTGAAATACTTTAATATTCAGTGTTCTCTCAGAACTACTGGCTACACTGGAAACCTAAATCTCTCTCTCTTTTAAATACATATATATATATATATATATATATATATATATAGGATATGTATATATATGAAACAAAACATTTAGGTAAAATTTCCTAAATAATTATAGGCCACACACTAGCCTTGGTATTCTCAAAATTGATTCTTATAATTATATATTTGTCACCCTCTGTTTTATTTTCAGATCCCTAACCCAGGGAACTTTCCTGTGTGTGTGTGTTTTTTTCTTCCTTTCCTTTTTGTTCTCCTATGCAGTAATTTTTTCAGAAATGGTCTTCATTTCTATCATTCTTCACTATATGCAATTTTCAGGTCTTATCATGGCAATAAAAGTACTTCATGCCAATTAAAAAAATAAAGTTCTTTGTTAAGAGTTCCTCAAGATATAAATTCAAAGGAATGGTACAGCTGGTGATTTTAGGCTTTAGACAGATCAGCTGGAACAGATGATGATCTGCAGCCACTTGGTATTCAGATCACATCATGAAGAGAGGACAAACTTTGAAAAAGCAAAAATGTTTCATGCCCTTAGAGCTATAAAAGAAATGATTCTTAGGACTTATTTTCGTCAGTGGGCTATGATTTCCAAGGTCACCTGGAGCTAGGCACTCAAATGCTCTAGCACTCACGCTCCAGTTTTTCTTCAGGAGATATCTGGAGATAGAAATTCCAGTTTTACCAATTTCATATAATTATCTTTATTTGCTAATAGAAAGTAAGGTTAGGGGGTCTTAGTGACTTCCCAAGTTTACCAATTAGTAAGCAACACAGCTGAACTTGAAGATAGTCCAGTCTGACTCCAGAGCATGAACTCAGAATTTCTCTAAACACTTGGTTCCAGGCTCCTTAATCATTGCCCAATATGCCAGGCACATTAATTTCTGGTGCTTATTTGCTCAGTCTTGTCTGACTCTTTGTGACCCCATGGACTGTAGCCCCCCAGGCTCCTCTGTCCATGGAATTCTCCAGGCAAGATACTGGAGTGGGTTGCATGCCCTTCTCCAGGGGATCTTCCCAACCCAGGGATTGAACCCAGGTTTCTCACATTGCAGGCAGATTCTTTACTGTTTGAGCTACCAGGGAAGCCCAAGAATACTGGAGTGGGTAGCCTATTCCTTCTCCAGTGGATCTTCCCAACCCAAGAATCAAACCGGGGTCTCCTGAATTCCCAGCTGAGCTACCAGGGAAACCCAAAAATATTCAGTCCACGGAATTCTCCAGGCCAGAGTACTGGAGTGGGTTGCCATGCCCTTCTCCAGGGGATCTTCCCAACCCAGGGATCATCAAACCCAGGTCTTCCACATTGCAAGTGGATTCTTTACCATCTGCACCACCCACACTCAAAATTAAAATCGCTAATTTAGAATCTGTTCTTATTGCTGCTGTGTTAAAATAAATATAAATTGGTGAATTAGTTGACAGTTTTTCAAGTCTTAGATATTTTTCAGTTTGAAATATTTAAAATAAATTACATTTAGAAGCTAACATTTGAAATGAAAAATAAAAATCAATCATTATCAGTACTGTACACCTAATGTTACTTACTTTTATATGCTAGAAAAAGTAATCTTGAATTACCAACATGAAGTTGAAAGAAGTTGAAAGGCTCCTATGAGGAGCCTTATAGAACAAATGACATCGTCAACAAAAACAGTCTGATCTACTAGTGATGTTCCACAGTATTTTTTTTTAGTATCTTTATCCATTGTTATAATAAAATTTATATCACTCTAAAAATATAAACCTCCATTATTATAGTACCATAAAATAGAAACTTTTAAAGTGTTTTAAAATTAGTCAAAAAGCCAAAGCTTGTCTTATCATTTACTTTTCATTCAGTATGCTCTAAAAGTAATTAATCTAAAGGCAAATTTTTGATTAGTATATACCATCATTATCTACTTGCATCAGTAATATTCATTAAATGTACAAACTGACCTTTATTCATTATTTAAATACTGCCATTTATTCTGGGATTTTCTTGATGCCCTGAGAATTAATTACATTTAATGTTCTTATTCCCTGATATACAGATATATCCCAGAAAAGTATTTGTAACATCTGAAAAAAAACTGTTAGTAGTAATTTCCTCTCTAGTTACTTTGTATCTCTTTTAAAATATACTGCTGTCATATGTGAGCAACTTCAACAGAAATTCTCAAAATTCAATTCTATAAATATATTATAGAGCATATACTGCTGCTAAGTCGCTTCAGTCATATCTGACTCTGTGCGACCCCATAGATGGCAGCCCACCAGGCTCCCCCGTCCCTGGGATTCTCCAGGCAAGAACACTGGAGTGGGTTGCCATTTCCTTCTCCAATGCATGAAAGTGAAAATTGAAAGTGAAGTCGCTCAGTGGTATCTGACTCTGTGTGACCCCATGGACTGCAGCCTACCAGACTGCTCCATCCATGGGATTTCCCAGGCAAGAGTACTGGAGTGGGGTGCCATTGCCTTCTCCGTATAGAGCATATAGTAACCCCTTATTATAATCTAATATGAATGCTATAGTATCATTTTCTAAAAATTAAGGATGAACCACTAAACAGTGAATTTCAAAGGACTTCTATGTCAAGAAAAATGGCATAGAATAATTTTTCTCTATTTCCTCTGATGGGCACAGCCAAAAATCCTGGACATTATATATAAAACAAACATAAAAAGACTCTTTGAAAGGTGGAGAGAAAAAGGTCAACCAGTTAGGAAACTCAGCAACCTACAGAAAAACATAGCAGTAAATTTCCTAGGTTTTCTTTTTGTTTCATACATTCTAGACAGAGTGCTGAAGAACAGGACACCCTGGAAATACAAATGAGTATAGCAAAAGAGCTCCCTCACAAGTCAGAGGCCCAGGATAGAGGCAGCCTAACAAGGCAGAAAATTTTTACACAAATGACTGTTCTATTTTAGCTAAACATTGAAGAAAAAACAAGGGCTATATCCAAAATCCCAGACCAAGTAGGAGTTTAGAGATGTCCCTTTCTAGACTGCAGTGAAATGCTCCAATGTCCTGGCTGGAATCATGTCAGTGAAAATCCAATCAACAGCCAGTATTTTCATCCCTCTGCAGCAGAACAAGCTCACATCCACGGTGTCATGGAGGGCACTTGGGGAGCCTGGACTTCTACTCTTCTTTTGTAGTAACAAAGTGTCTCCTCTCTCTCCTGCCAGGGTGATATCTGCTGCTGCTAAGTCACTTCAGTCGTGTCCGACTCTGTGCGACCCCCGAGACGGCAGCCCACCAGGCTCCCCCGTCCCTGGGATTCTCCAGGCAAGAACACTGGAGTGGGTTGCCATTTCCTTCTCCAATGCATGAAAGTGAAAAGTGAAAGTGAAGTTGCTCAATCGTAGCGACCCCATGGACTGAAGCCTACCAGGCTCCTCTGTCCATGGGATTTTCCAGGCAAGAGTACTAGAGTGAGTTGCCATTGCCTTCTCCAGCCAGGGTGATATCAGAGGAGGTCTAAAGGAGAGTTAGAATTTTCCTTATTTCTAACAGTAGCAAGAGCATCTTTATCCCATGATGTCAGTGGATGACCCATGGAAGGCGATAATGAGGCAGCCTTGACTCTCCTCAGAGATACCAATAGAGGCTTACTGAGAAGCCACAAGTTCCTCTGCCATCCAGTAGTAACACGGAAATGCCCTGGAAGGTATAAATAGAAGCTGTTGAGAATTGTGACTTCCACCCAAGAAGGCACTAGGAAATAAGAGATGATGTCTACTCCTGGTGGCTCAGACAGTAAAGCGTTTGCCTGCAATGCGGGAGGAGACCTGGGTTCGATCCCTGGGCCGGGAAGATCCCCTGGAGAAGGAAATGGCCACCCACTCCAGTACTCCTGCCTAGAAAATTCAATGGATGGAGGAGCCTGATGGGCTACAGTCTATGGGGTCTCAAAGAGTTGAACACAACTGAGCGACTTCTTTCTTTCCTTCTTCTTTCTCCCTTATCACAATGATGTCAGAAGATGCCTGCTAAAACAGAACATTAAAATAAGACCACGAGTCTCATAATATAACATTTCATATGCCCAAGTTTCAGTAGACAAATCACACTTCACACCAAAAACTTCTAACATGAATGAGAAAAGACAATCAATAGATACAACATCAAAATAGTACTGGTGTTAAAAATTATCTATGAAGGATTTAAAGCAGCCAAAATAAAAATGTTTTAATGAGCAATATAAACATGCTTGAAATAAATTTTACCAAGAAATAAAGTCTTAGAAAAAACAGAAGATACAAAAAAGTCAAATGAAAAATTCAAAAATGGAAAAATACAATAACTAAGTTTTTTTTTTAAGCTCTCAAGGAATGACCTCAAAAGCAGAGTGCAGAGTTCAGATGAATCAGAGAACTTAAAGATAAAACAACAGAAATCACCCAATCTTTATTATAAAGACAAAATAGACCAACAAGAAAGAGAAGAGCCTTAGAGAACTATGGGACTACAACAAAAGATCTAACATTTATGTCAATGAAATCAAGGAATAAGAAAAATAAATGATAAAAGTAGAAAAGATACTTGGAGAAATAATGGTTGACAAGTTCTTAAATTTCACAAAAGAGTTAAACAACAAATTCAAAAATCTGAATGAATCTTAAACACTAAATCAAAGAAATCTACACTAAGGTTATTACAGTCAAACTTCTCAACACAAAAGATGACATAAAAATCCTGAAAGCAGGGAAAGAGAAACGATACATAAACTATAAAGAAAAATAGACTTCTCATCAGAAACCAAGGATACCAGAAGGAAGTGGCACAACATTTTTTAAGTGCTAAAAAATCCAAATTTTAACAGTGAAATCTATATCCAGTGAAAATATCCCTTAAGGATAAAAGAGAAATCAAGACTTCTTAACATGAAGCAAAGATAAAACAGTTTGTATCACAAAAAACTATGGAAAATTCTTAGAGATGGGAATACCAGACCACCTTACTCATCTCCTGAGAAACCTGTATCCAGATCAAGAAGCAACAGTTAGAACCAGATATGAAACAACTGACTGGTTTCAAACTGGGAAAGAGGTATGACAATGTTGCATATTGTCACCCTGCTTAATTAACTTATATTCAGATTACATCATGAGAAATGCTGGGCTGGATGAATAACAAACTGGAATGGAGATAGATTGCAGGGAGAAACATCAGTGATCTCAGATATGGAGATGATATTACTCTAATGGCAGAAAGTAAAGAGGAACTTAAGAGCCTCTTGATGAGGGTGAAAGAGGAGAGTGAAAAAGCTGGCTTGAAACTCATTATTAAAAAAACTAAGATCATGGCATCTGGTCCCATCACTTCATGAAAAATAGGTGGGGAAAAAAGTGAAAATAGTGATAGATTTTATTTTCTTGAGCTCCAAAATCACAGCGGATGGTAACTTAAGTCATGAAATACTTTTGTTCCTTGTAAGCAAAGCCATGACAAACCTAGATAGTGTATTAAGAAGCAGAGATATCTTAACTTTGCTGACCAAGGTCCCTATAGTCAAAGTTATAGCTTTTCCAATTGTCATGCGTGGATGTGAGAGTTTCTCCATAAAGAAGACTGAGTGTCAAAGAATTGATTCTTTTGAATTGTGGTGCTAAAGAAGACTCTTGAGAGTCCCCTGGACTGCAAGGAGATCAAATCAGTCAATACTAAAGGAAATCAATCCTGAATATTCATTGGAAGGACTGATGTTGAAGCTTCTAATAATTTGTCCATCTGATGTGAAGAGATCACTCACTGGAAAAGACCTGGATGCTGGAAAAGACTGAAGGCAAAAGAAGAAAGGAGTGGCAGAGGATGAGATGGATATATGGCATTACCAACTTAGTGGACATGAGTTTGAGCAAACTCTAGGAGACAGTGAAGGACTGAGGAGCCTGGCATGCTGCAGAACCCTGGGGTTGAAGAATCAAACATGACTTAGCAACTGAACAATAACAACAAAGATAAGAAAATTTGTCAGTAGTAGGACTACCCTAAAAGAATAACTAACAGATATTCTCTAGAACAAATAAACTTTTAAAAATCTTAGGCCATCAGGTAGAAAGAAAAACAGAAAAAGTGAAAGCATTTTCTTCTCCTCTTGAATTTTTTAAATGATGTTTGATGATTGAAGCAAAAATTATAGTGCTTTTGATATGGTTCTCAATGTATATAAAGGAAATACTAAAACAATTATAAATATGGGAGGGTAAAGAAAGGTAAGTTTTATATCAATTTTACTTAAATTGATATAATATTGACACCAACAGATCATACTAAGATATAAATATACAATGTAATATTTAAAATACTTAAAAGATAAATAAAAATGGAATTCTTAAAAAAGTTCATTTTAATTCACCCACAAGAAGGCATGAAAATAAAACAAAGAAATAAAAAATAGAACAAAAAACAAACAAAAATAATAATGGCAGTTTTAGAACCTAACAAATCAATACTTACAATAAATGTAAATGGTGTAAGTATAGCAAAATACAAAGGTTGTAGAGTATATTGAAAATTATGACCTAACTATAGTCTATAAAAAATTCACACCAAATGTAATGATATAAATAAGATGAAAGATGATAGAAAAAGATATTCAAATATTAATTTAAAAAAAGCAAGAGTGAATAGATTAATATCAAGTAAAGCAGGTATCAGACTAGAAAAATACCAGAAATAGAGATGGAAATTACAAAATGATAAAGGGTCTATTCATCAATAATACATAAAAATCCTAAGTCCATTTATATCAAACATCAGCACTGTACTATACGTGAAGGAAAAGCAGAACAGAAAGGAGCAATAGACAAATTCACAAATCAACATTTTTCTTCAAACAATTGATAGAACGACTAGACAGAAATCAACAAGGATAACAAAGATCTCACCAACACCATCAACTAACAGGAGCTTATCAACACTTACAGAACACTCCACTCTAGAATAGCAAAATGCACATACAGGCAGTCCCTCAATATCTGAAGGATGTGGTTTTCAGGACCACCCATAGATATCAAAATCCAAGAATGCTCAAGTACCTTATATAAACAGGTGCAGTATTTAAATCTAACCTGCATATCCCCCAAAAAAACTTTAAATCATCTCTAGATTACTTATAATACATAATAAAGCACAAATACTATGTAAATAGTTATAAATAAAATGTAAATGATATGTAGATAGCTGTAAATACAAAATAAATGCTATGTAGTTGATGATAAGAAGCAAATTCAAGGTTTGATTTTGGAAATTTCTGGAAATTTTAAAAAATACTTTCTATGTGAAGTTGGTTGAATATATACATATGGAACCTGCAGATAATGAAGGCTGACTATACTTTCCAAGCATCTGTGAAAAATATACAAAGAAAGGCTGCAAACTGGGTCATAAAATATACCTTAACACTTAAAAGATTGAGTCATACACAGTGTTATTCAACCACAATGAACAACTAGAAACCAGTAGCTAAAGAATAATGGAAAAATCTCTCAGTGCTTGGGAAAAACAAATATTAAAAGCTTAGTGAATATGTTTATGTCTGTTACTATATTTTGTTATTTAGGAGGTCCCAAAAATATCATTTAATTTTAAAATTTGTACATTTATTCCTATACGATGAAAGTATGTGTCCATATCATTGTATTAATTAGTAAATTTGT
This sequence comes from Bos mutus, assembly GCF_027580195.1. Lineage (NCBI taxonomy): Eukaryota > Metazoa > Chordata > Mammalia > Artiodactyla > Bovidae > Bos > Bos mutus. The sequence continues at coordinate 44,918,399 of NC_091642.1, read as the reverse complement.
TACTATGTATCTATGGCCAGACATAAATTGAAGAAAGTGGGGAAAACCACTAGACCATTCAGGTATGACCTAAATCAAACCCCTTATGATGATATAGTGGAAGTGAGAAATAGATTTAAGGGACTAGATCTGATACACAGAGAGCCTGATGAACTATGGACGGAGGTTCGTGACATTGTACAGGAGACAGGGATCAAGACCATCCCCATGGAAAACAAATGCAAACAAGCAAAACAGCTGTCTGAGGAGGCCTTACAAATAGCTGTGAAGAGAAGAGAAGCAAAAAGCAAAGGAGAAAAGGAAAAATATAAGCATCTGAATGCAGAGTTCCAAGGAATAGTAAGGACAGATAAGAAAGCCTTCCTCAGTGATCAATGCAAAGAAATAGAGGAAAACACAATGGGAAAGACTAGAGATCTCTTCAAGAAAATTAGAGATACCAAGGGAACATTTCATGCAAAGATGGGCTCGATAAAGGACAGAAATGGTAAGGACCTAACAGAAGCAGAAGATATTAAGAAGAGGTGGCAAGAATACACAGAAGAACTGGACAAAAAAAATCTTCATGACCCAGATAATCATGATGGTGTTTTGATCCTAGAGCCAGACATCCTGGAATGTGAAGTCAAGTGGGCCTTAGAAAGCATCACTACAAACAAAGCTAGTGGAGGTGACGGAATTCCAGTTGAGATATTTCAAACCTTGGAAGATGATGCTGTGAAAGTGCTGCACTCAATATGTCAGCAAATTTGGAAAACTCAGCAGTGGCCACAGGACTGGAAAAGGTGAGTTTTCATTCCAACTGCAAAGAAAGACAGTGCCAAAGAATGCTCAAAGCACCGCACAATTGCACTCATCTTACACGCTAGTAACATCTTATTAACGTTATTAACGTCTAATAACGTCATCTTAACGCTCAAATTCTCCAAGCCAGGCTTCAGTAGTACGTGAACCGTGAATATTCAGATGTTCAAGCTGGTTTAAGAAAAGGCAGAGGAACCAGACATCAAATTGCCAACATCTGCTGGATCATTGAAAAAGCAAGAGAGTTCCAGAAAAACATCGATTTCTGCTTTATTGATTATGCCAAAGCCTTTGACTGTGTGGTTCACAAACTGAAAAATTCTGAAAGAGATGGGAATACCAGACCACCTCACCTGCCTCTTGAGAAGCCTGTACTGCAGGTCAGGAAGCAACAGTTAGAACTGGACATGGAACAACAGACTGGTTCCAAACAGGAAAAGGAGTAAGTCAAGGCTGTATACTGTCACCCTGCTTATTTAACTTATATGCAGAGTACATCATGAGAAATGCTGGGCTGGAGGAAGGACAAGCTAGAATCAAGGTTGCCAGGAGAAATATCAATAATCTCAGATATGCAGATGACACCACCCTTATGGCAGAAAGTGGAGAAGAACTAAAGAGCCTCTTGATGAAAGTGAAAGAGGAGAGTGAAAAAGTTGGCTTAAAGCTCAACATTCAGAAAACTAATATCATGGCATCTGGTCCCATCACTTCATGGCAGATAGATGGGGAAACAGTGGAAACAGTGTCAGACTTTATCTTTTTCGGCTCCAAAATCACTGCAGGTGGTGACTGCAGCCATGAAACTAAAAGATGCTTACTCCTTGGAAGGAAAGTTATGACCAAACTAGACAGCATATTAAAAAGCAGAGACATTACTTTGCCAAAAAGGTCCATCTAGTCAAGGCTATGGTTTTTCCAGTGGTCATGTATGCATGTGAGAATTGGACTGTGAAGAAAGCTGAGCACTGAAGAATTGATGCTTTTGAACTGTGGTGTTGGAGAAGATTCTTGAGAGTCCCTTGGACTGCAAGGAGATCCAACCAGTCCATCCTAAAGGAGATCAGTCCTGGGTGTTCATTGGAAGGACTGATGCTGAAGCTGAAACTCCAATACTTTGGCCACCTCATGCGAAGAATTGACTCATTGGAAAAGACCCTGATGCTGAGAGGGATTGGGGGCAGGAGGAGAAGGGGACGACAGAGGATGCGATGGCTGGATGTCATCACTGAGTCTTTTAATTTCATGACTGCAATTGGAGAATTTTAGCATTACTTTACTAGTGTGTGAGATGAGTGCAATTGTGCGGTAGTTTGAGCATTCTCTGACATTGCCTTTCTTTGGGATTGGAATGAAAACTGACCTTTTCCAGTCCTATGGACACTGCTGAGTTTTTGAGTGCAGCACTTTCACAGCATCATCTTCCAGGATTTGAAATAGCTCAACTGGAATTCCATCACCTCCACTAGCTTTGTTCGTAGTGATGCTTTCTAAGGCCCACTTGACTTCATATTCCAGGATGTCTGGGTCTAGGTGAGGGATCACACCATCGTGATTATCTTGGTTGTGAAGATCTTTTTAGTACAGTTCTGTGTATTCTTGCCACCTCTTCTTAATATCTTCTGCTTCTGTTAGGTCCATACCATTTCTGTCCTTTATCGAGCCCATCTTTGCATGAAATGTTCCCTTGGTATCTCTAATTTTCTTGAAGAGATCTCTAGTCTTTCCCATTCTGTTGTTTTCCTCTATTTCTTTGCCTTGATCGCTGAAGAAGGCTTTCTTATCTCTCCTTGCTATTCTTTGGAACTCTGCAATCAGATGCTTATCTTTCCTCTTCTCCTTTGCTTTTTGCTTCTCTTCTTTTCACAGCTATTTGTAAGGCCTCCCCAGACAGACATTTTGCTTTTTTGCATTTGTTTTTCATGGGGATGGTCTTGATCCCTGTCTCCTGTACAATGTCACAAACCTCCATCCATAGTTCATCAGGCACTCTATCTATCAGATCTAGTCCCTTAAATCTATTTCTCGCTTCCACTGTATAATCATAAGGGATTTGATTTAGGTCATACCTGAATGGTCTAGTGGTTTTCCTACTTTCTTCAATTTAAGTCTGAATTTGGCAATAAGGAGTTCATGATCTGAGCCACAGTCAGCTCCCAGTCTTGTGTTTGCTGACTGTATAGAGCTCCTCCATCTTTGGCTGCAAAGAATATAATCAATCTGATTTTAGTATTGACGATCTGGTGATGTCCATGTGTAGAGTCTTCTCTTGTGTTGTTCAAAGAGGCTGTTTGCTATGACCAGTGCATTCTCTTGGCAAAACTGTATTAGCCTTTACCCTGCTTCATTCCATATTCCAAGGCCAAATTTGCCTGTTACCCTAGGTGTTTCTTGACTTCCTACTTTTGCATTCCAGTCCACTATAATGAAAAGGACATCTTTTTTGGTGTTAGTTCTAAAAGGTCTTGTAGGTCTTCATAGAACCGTTCAACTTCAGCTTCAGCATTACTGTTTGGGGCATAGATTTGGATTACTGTGATATTGAATGGTTTGCCTTGGAAACGAACAGAGACCATTCTGCGTTTTTGAGACTGCATCCAAAGACTGCATTTAGGACTCTTTTGTTGACCATGATGGCCACTCCATTTCTTCTATGGGCTTCCTGCCCACAGTAGTAGATATAATGGTCATCTGAGTTAAATTCACCCATTCCAGTCCATTTTAGTTTGCTGATTCCTAGAATGTCCACGTTCACTCTTGCCATCTCCTGTTTGACTACTTCCAATTTGCCTTGATTCATGGACCTAACATTCCAGCTTCCTATGCAATATTGCTCTTTACAGCATGGGACCTTGCTTCTATCACTAGTCACATCCACAACCGGGTATTGTTTTAGCTTTGGCTCCATCCCTTCATTCTTTCTGGAGTTAATTCTCCACTGATCTCCAGTAACAATTTGGGCACCTACCGACCTGGGGAGTTCCTCTTTCAGTATCTTTCCTCTTTCTTATCATTTTGCCTTTTCATACTGTTCATGGGGTTCTCAAGGCAAGAATACTGAAGTGGTTTGCCATTCCCTTCTCCAGCGGACCACATTCTGTCAGACCTCTCCACCGTGACCTGCCCATCTTGGGTGGCCGCACACAGCATGGCTTAGTTTCATTGAATTAGACAAGGCTGTGGTCCGTGTGATTAGATTGACTATTTTTCTGTGATTATGGCTTGTATGTCTGCCCTCTGATGCCTCTCACAACACCTACTGTCTTACTTGGGTTTCTCTTACCTTGGACATGGTGTATCTCTTTATGGCTGCTCCAGCAAAGTGCAGCCACTGCTCCTTACCTTGGACGAGGGGTATCTCTTCACAGCCGCCCCTCCTGACCTTGAACGTGGAGCAGCTCCTCTCAGCCCTCCTGTGCCCGTGCAGCCACCACTGCTTGGATGTGATTACCACCTGTTTTTTCCTTAGGCAGTCAGTCAATCAGTGGTTCAGTCACTCAATCCTGTCCGACCCTTTGTGACCCCATGAATCACAGCACGCCAGGCCTCCCTGTCCATCACCAACTCCCGGAGTTCACTCAAACTCACATCCATCGAGTCAGTGATGCCATTCAGCCATCTCATCCTCTGTCGTCCCCTTCTCCTCCTGCCCCTAATCCCTCCCAGCATCAGAGTCTTTTCCAATGAGTCAACTCTTCGCACGATGTGGCCAAAGTACTGGAGCTTCAGCTTTAGCATCAGTCCTTCCAATGAACATCCAGGAGTGATTTCCTTTAGAATGGACTGGTTGGATCTCCCTGCAGTCCAAGGGACTCTCAAGAGTCTTCTCCAACACCACAGTTCAAAAGCATCAATTCTTCAGTGCTCAGCTTTCTTCACAGTTCAACTCTGACATCCATACATGACCACTGGAAAAACCATATCCTTGACTATACAGACCTTTGCTGGCAAAATAATGTCTCTGCTTTTGAATATGCTATCTATGTTGGTCATAATTTTCCTTCCAAGGAGTAAGCATCTTTTAATTTCATGGCTGCAATCACCATCTGCAGTATTTTGAAGCCCCAAAAATAAAGTCTGACACTGTTTCTGTATAGGTTGCTCAAAACTTTTCCTCCGAGGAGCAAGTGTCTTTTCATTTCATGGCTGCACTCACTATCTGCAGTGATTTTGGAGCCCAAGAAAATAAAGTCTGTCACTGTTTCCACTGTTTCCCCATCTATTGGCCATGAAGTGATGGGACCAGTTGCCATGATCTTAATTTACTGAATGTTGAGCTTTAAGCCAACTTTTTCACTCTCCTCTTTCACTTTCATCAAGAGGCTCTTTAGTTCTTCTTCACTTTCTGCCATAAGACTGGTGTCATCTGCATATCTGAGGTTATTGATATTTCTCCCAGCAATTTTAATTCCAGCTTGGGCTTCATCAGCCCAGCCTTTCTCATGATGTATTCTGCATATAAGTTAAATAAGCAGGGTGACAATATAGAGCCTTGACGTACTCCTTTCCTGATTTGGAACCACTCTGTTCCATGTCCAGTCTACCTGTTGTTTCTTGACCTGCATACAGATTTCTCAAAAGGCAGTTCAGGTGGTCTGGTATTCCCATCTCCTTCAGAATTTTCCAGAGTTCGTTGAGGCCCACACAATCAAAGGCTTTAGCATAATCAATAAAACAGAAGTAGATATTTTTCTGGAACTCTCCTGCTTTTTCAACGATCCAACGGATGTTGGCAGTTTGATCTCTGGTTCCTCTGCCTTTTCTTAAACCAGCTTGAACATCTGGGAGTTCATGGGTCACATAATGTTGAAGGCTGGCTTGGAGAATTTTGAGCATTACTTTGCTAGCGCGTGAGATGAGTGCAATTGTGTGGTAGTTTGAGCATTCTTTGGCATTGCCTTTCTTTGGGATTGGAATGAAAACTGATCTTTTCCAGTCCTGTGGCCACTGCTGAGGTTTTCCAATTTGCTGACATATTGAGTGCAGCACTGTCACAGCATCAACTTTGAGAATCTGCAATAGCTCAACTGGAATTCCATCACCTCCACTAGCTTTTTTTCACAGTGATGCTTCCTAAGGCCCACTTGACTGCATTCCAGAATGTCTGGCTCTAGGTGAGTGATCACACCATCATGATTATGTGGGTGGTGAAGATCTTTTTAGTACAGTTCTTCTGTGCATTCTTGCCACTTTTTCTTTTCTCAGGCATATGGAAATTAATTACTGCCGTTCCATGGATCTGAGTGCTGATAATTTATCAGACCAAAGACCCATTTGGTGTTTCCCTCATAGTTCAGTTGGTAAAGAATCTGCTTTCCTTGGGTTTCCCTTGTGGCTCAGCTGGTAAAGAATCTGCCTGCAATGTAAGAAACCTGGGTTTGATCCCTGGGTTGGGAAGATCCCCTGGAGAAGGGAAAGGCTACCCACTCCAGTATTCTGGGCTGGAGAATTTCATTGACTGTATAGTCCATGGGATCACAAAGAGTTGGACATAGCTGTGACTTTTATTTTCATGGACCCCTTCCGGGCATTTAGGACAAAGAGTATAGCTTTAGGCTAATGGAGCAGGATGTTTAGTGCAAGCAAGACTGAGGTCTCAGTAATCTACACTGACTGCCTAGTAATTTTTACTTCACTACTATGTGTTAAGTAGTACCCAAGATGTGCAGAATGCAGCAATGGGGAAGAAAAAAATGGGAAACCTCTGCTACTGAGGGGCTTTTATTCCAGTTATTGTATAAAATTCATTAATTAACTGATGAATTAACTAATGAAATAGTAAGATAAATGCTGATAGTGATGTGGAAAATTTAAAAACAGAGCAAAAGAATTAAGATTGAGATCAGGGGATAGAAATAGGAGAACAGATTACAGTATTAAAATAAAAGCAGTCATGGTAGATTTCCTTGAGGTGGTAAAGTCAGCAAAAACTTGAAAGAAGTATATACAATTAGCAAGCAGTTTATGGGGAATGAGTATTCCAGTCAGGGGGCTGAGCAAGAGCCAAGTATTTATACCCGATGAAAGCATCCAGACAAGTAGATAGAACAGGGGGCAGAAGAGATGGACTGAAACAGGTCAGAGCAAGAGGAGAAGATGAGGTCAGGAAGGCCTGCTGCTGCTGCTGCTGCTAAGTCACTTCAGTCGTGTCCAACTCTGTGCAGCCTCATAGATGGCAGCCCACCAGGCTCCTCTGTCCCTGGGATTCTCCAGGCAAGAATACTGGAGTGGGTTGCCATTTCCTTCTCCATCAGGAAGGCATAGGTGGTAAGATATTTTAGGCCTCTCTAGCCTTTGAAAACCTGGCTTCCCAGGTGGCACAGTGATAAAGAGTCTGCCTGCCAATTCAGAGGACTCAAGAGACAAGGGTTTGATCCCTGGGTTAAGAGTGATCCCTTGGAGTAGGAACTGGCAACCCACTTTAATATTCTTGCCTGGAAAACCCCATGGACAGAGGAGTCTGGTGGGCTACAGTCTGTGGGTTTGTAAATACAGCCTTTGAAAGACTTCTACTCAGCTTTTACCCTGAGGTCAAACAAAAGCTCTTACAAAGTTCTGAGGCAGAGGAATAACATAAGCTAAATTATATTTGAAAAGACACTCTGATAAGATTAGAAGCAAGTGAACATGTCAGGAGCTCCTGCAGTAATCCAGCCCAGGGATGATGGTGGCCTGGAGCAGCATGATGTTCATTTTGTGGATTTTTGAAAATATCCTAAAAAATATACGTAAAAAAAAATAATGAAATTATGAGTTCTATGAAAAAAAAATGATAATTTTGCTTTGCTGTGGGCAAGATGCAGAAGAGTAGACCACCAAAACTGATGTCTAATTCTAGGTCTAATTATCTGTGCAAATGTAATGCCCCTACACTGTAGTTGCATAATCAGTTAAGAGAATTTTTCCTAAGGGGTTTCTAAATTCCTGTTCAGCTTTGAAATTTACAAAATAGGTTATTATTCTGAGTGAGCCAAAATTAACTTTAGTAAGAATAGATGCTGTCAGGCAACTCTGTAATTTTTCATTCTTTTAGTGCACATTTATAGTATAGTAGATAGGAAACTACGAACCACTTGGAAGTGAAGTGTGGAAATATGCAGAAAATATTGGCCTTCTTTTCATAGTTTTAGACATTAGGGTTGCCCTGTTTTGAATAGATAATGGCCTTTCATCTTTTTTTTGTTGCTCTGTTGTAAAATTATGATTTATTTTTGGTTTGCTATCTCTATTTTCAGCATTACAAAGTGTTTCACAAAATGTTATGGTCAACATGGACCAGAACTGAAAGATTTAATACTAAATAATGTCTTAGTGTAACTAGAAAACTGTATAAAGCACTAGTTTGTCATATTATCCTCCAGACAGTCTCATGGTTTTCTCCATTATGTGACCTCTATTTAACTGAACAAGCTAAATGTAACTAAAACTGTTCATCACTCAACAAATAAACATCTACTGAATCCTTATTATGTACCAGGCGCAGTCCTAATCAGTAGGGAAACTATGCTGAGCTGTGATCCCTTCTCTTAAGAATCGCATTGTATGATCAGAAAGATAATGTACTATACATCTAAATATAATGAATATGATTAAATGCTACTATGAGGGGTAGTATAATGAAAGTGGGCTCCGCCCCTTACATGCGACAGTGTGCCATCTATCTAAATTCTCTAAGCATCAATATCTTCATCTAGAAATACAAATATATATAAGGGCTCTTTTAAGATTGAATGAAAGTACTATGTGCATAGCCTATAATAAGTTTTCAATAAAGTTGATTATTGTTATTATTGTCAGTAAAGTTATATTATTATTGCAATAGAAGTTTAAGACTGCCTATGAAAGTACAGAGGCAGAAGCATTGCCTTCTTGAATGTCGAGACATTATATCATCACCACGCAACAAAGACTGAAGAAGGCAGAGTGTACTGAAAGAGTTTAAAATCAAGTAAAGCAACATATTCAAATCTTACCCTGGCCATAGTATGTGTGACCTTTGCAACTTACTAAACTTTTCAAAGCCTTAGGTTTTTTCCTGTATAAATGGAGACAACCTACCCTGTAGAGTTTAGGGGAATAGATAGCAAAATAATATCTAAAGTGCTTAGCATAGGACCTTGCATATGAAAGAGTTTTTTATAAAAGGCAGCAAATATGATAATGATGATGATGAAAGTAAGTAAGGCATAAATAAGGACTCTAAATTCTAACCCAAGTTAAGTGATAATACTTTTACTTCTAGATGTATTTAATCTTGACTCAGTATTAAATTGCTTTACTAGCTTGTTTGTTTCTCAAAGTCTCCATCTTTATTCAAACTTAATCACTAAGAGTATTACTATCAGCCTTTACTTCACTTAGAAAGCAAGGGACACTAAAGAATGAAATGAGTAGAACAAAATTCCTGCATATTCCCATTATTGGCACAGACAGCTTCTTTTTTAAAACCATATCATATTGAGTTTTACCTTTTTAATTTCAAAGTTAGAAGTCATAAACTTGTTATCTGCCTCAATGTTCAAATAGTGACTGTCACACTGCCACATTTCTGGGAGGAAGGGGCCCTTGGGTTATTGTAAAACTAGAAGGTTATGATGTACAGTTTACGCTAATGAAGGTAGGCTTCCAGTCAGGAAGTGGAGTCACTCCCTGTGGTGAGGCTGTTAAGTAGCCAGGAATGAGACATGTCTATAATTAGACAGGCATTAAGCGTTAGTGATCCCCGTGATCAGGGAGCCTGTGCCCAATGGACTAGTCAGACTGGCTGGCTACTTACCCAGAGCTATTTCCTCCATTATTCAAAGTCAGAAGCAATATAATGAGGGGTGGGCTAACAAATTCCACTGAGTTGAAATTATCCAGTCAAAAATAAATAAATAAGGTTTTTGAAAAACCTTATTTGAAAGTTGCATATGCTTAGAGAAAAACTACAAAATAGAAAAACAAAACAAAAATCCACGGTGTCTAGGAAGGAAGCAAATTGGTAAGGTAAAACAGGGAAAAAACAAACCTCAAAACTGTGGGTAGTATCATAGGGTATGATCACACCATTATTCATCTTCATCATTTCTGGGATCTGAAAATAAAAGAGCTAAGAAAACTGACAAGTCATTAGGTTTTATGGAATTTATATTTGTTAAAAAATATAAAAAGTTAGGGATCTTTGTGTAATCAGCAAGGCTGACAAACCTAGAATATTTCGAAGCTATGGGCTTACTGAGTTTTACAATAACCCAAGGGCCCCTTCCTCCCAGAAATGTGGCAGTGTGACAGTCACTATTTGAACACAGAGGCAGATAACAAGAGGCAGATAAAAGGTGGCAGAAATGCTAGTTTACCTTCATTGCTTTACAGATGAGAAAATTCAAAGCTGAGGAGGAACCAAAAAAGAATTAAGGTAACTACAGCTATTATTAATTAAAATACATTCCCAAATGGCTCAGGGATAAAGAATCTGCTTGCAATGCACAAGATGCATTGTGTTCAATCCCTGGGTCGGGAAGATCTGGAGAAGGAAATGGAAACCCATTTCAGTATTCTTGCCTGGAAATCCCATGGACAGAGGTGCCTGGCGGTCTACAGTCCATAGGGTCACAAAGAGTCAGATATGACTGAGCACACACGCATCCACCGTTCATTTTTAGCTTTATTTCATTTCCATTCTTTGCCTTATTTTACCCTCAGTCCAATTTAACGAGGCAGTGATTTACCATTACTCACATCTTATACATGAGAAAAGTAAGCAAAAGAGAAGAGGGATGTGTAAGTGCTCACACAATACATGCCTTGTCTAAAAACTCATAGCTACTGGTGTTCATAGAGCCAGGATTAAGACTTTGGGTCTCTGGTATCAGGCCTTGCATTTCATCCAGTAGGCTAGGCTGCAACCCTATACATTCTAAATAGACCTAGGCAGATTGTTTGCTTGTAGTTGTTAAAATTCAATGATAATAAATAGGGAAATCCTTGTAACAACTGATCTCATCATCTGTCCACGGGGTGCTATAGTAATGCAATTATTTTTGTTAACATATTGACATTTTATGTGATTTTTAATTGGTTTATTTAGTCTGTCTAGAACAGTGCCTGGAACATAGTATATGCTTAATGAATAGTTGTTAACATGAGTCACTTTATTATATGCTTACAATCACATCACTTGAGGGACTAGGATAATAATGAAGAAATACAGGTTATTGCAATATGGCACTTTTCCCAAGTAGTTGAGAGGAATATCAAACAAGCATACAAATACCTAAATAATTTTAAAAACTAGGTTACAAAGAAAGTAAAACAGGATAATGTGATAGGGGAGCATTCTGGGAGAGTTGTTTTTGAAGTGGTAACATTTGTGCTGAACCCTGAATATCAAGAAGAACCAGTCATATAAACATCGGGGGAGAAAGAATCACAGGTATGGTGGACAGCATGTGTAAATGCTCTAAGGCAGGAATAACTGTAATTTTGCAGAAGAGAGAGGTGTGGTTTGAGCTTACAGAATTCAAGGGAGAGTAGCAGAAAGGGAGAGAAAAGGTGTAAGCAGAGCATGGAGGCCAGTGGCCCCTGGGGCACTTTAGAAATACTGATGTCTTTTTCAGAGGCTACATGTAAGTGATATCATGTAGCATTTGTCTTTCTCTGTCTAACTTATTTCACACAGCATAGTGCCGTCAAGATGCAATTATGGTGTTGCAAATAACAAGATTTTCTTATTTTTTATACCTGAATAACATTCCATTACATATAGATGCTATTTATTTATATATCTAACTCATTCCCTTAATTCATTCATCCAGACACTTTTGTTGTTTCCCTATCTTGGCTACTGTAAACAATTCTGTGACTGTGTGTGCATGCCCACGCATACATGCATACTCAGTTGTGTCCAACTCTTTGCTACTTCATAGACTATAGCTTGCCAGACCCCTCTGTCCATGGAATTTTCCAGGCAAGAATATTGGAGCAGGTGCCATTTCTTTCTCATTTCCTTTTCCCCGGTATCTTCCCAACCCAGGGATTGAACCCGTGTCTCCTGTATCTCCTATTTTGACAGGCAAGTCCTTTACCAGATGAGAAACCAGGGCAATGAATGTAAGGGTGCAGATATCTGTCCAAGACTGATTTTGTTTGCTTTGTGTCAGATCTGGAGGAGACAGTAGGGGAAACGGGGAGACGTTGGTCAAAGGGTTGTTGCTGTTGCTGTTCTTCAGTCGCTAAGTTGTGTCAGACTCTGCAATCCCATGGATAGTAGCACACCAGGCTTTCTGTCCTCCACTATCTCCCAGAGTTTGCTCAAATTTATATCCATTGAGTAAGTGATGCTATCTCTCCAGCTCATCCTCTAACAGCCCTTTCTCATTTTGCCTTCAATTTTTCCTAGCATCAGAGTCTTTTCCAATGAGTCAGATCTTCGAATCAGATGGCCAAAGTATTGGAGCTTCAGCTTCAACATCAGTCTTTCCAATGAATATTCAGGGTTAATTTCCTATAGAATTGACTGGTTTGATCTTGCAGTCCAGGGAATTCTCAAGAGTCTAGTCCAGTACCACAATTCAAAAGCATCAATTCTTCAGCGCTCAGCCTTCTTTAGGGTCCAAATCTTATATCCGTACATGACTACTGGAAAAATCATAGCTTTGACTATAGTGATCTTTGTCAGCAAAGTTACGTCTCTGCTTTCTAATACACTGTCTAGGTTTGTAAGAGCTTTCTTTCCAAGGAACAAGCGTCTTTTAAATTTCCTGCCAACAGTCACCATCTGCAGTGATTTTGGAGCCCAAGAAAACAAAATCTGTCACTGCCTCCACTTTTTCCCTTTCTATTTGCCATGAAGTGATGGGGCTAGATGTCATTATCTTAGTTTTTTAATGTTAAGTTTCAAGCCAAATTTTTCACTCTCATAAGAAGCTCTTTAGTTCCTCTTCACTTTCTGTCACTAGAGTATCATCCGCATATCTGAGGTTGTTGATAGTTCTCTTAGCAAACTTGATTCCACCCTGTGATTCATCTAGGCTGGCATTTCCTATGGTATACTCTGCATAGAAGTTAAGTAATCAGGGTAACAATATACAGCCTTGTCGTATGCCTTTCCCAATTTGGAACCAGCTTTCCATGTCCAGTTCTAACTGCTGCTTCTTGACCACATACAGGTTTCTCAAGAGACAGGTAAGGTGGTCTGGTACTCCCATCTCTTTAAGTATTTTCCACACAATCAAAGGCTTTGACATATTGGACACCTTCTGACCTGGGGGCTCATCTTCTGGTATCATATCTTTTTGTCTTTTCATACTCATCAATTGTTAGCTGAACAAATTCTGGGGATGAAATGTACAGCACTGTTGCTATAGTTAACAGTACCGTGTAATATACTTAAAACTTGCTAAGAGAGTAGGTCTTAAATGTTCTTACCACCCATACAAAAAATTGTATTTACATGAGGTTGTGAGAGTTGGACCGTAAAGAAGGCTAAACACTGAAGAATTAATGCTTTTGAGCTGTGGTGTTGGAGAAGACTCTTGAGAGTCCCTTGGACTGCAAGAAGATCAAATCAGTCAGTTCTAAAGGAAATCAATCCTGAATATTCATCAGAAGGACTGATACTGAAGCTGAAGTGCCAATACTTGGCCACCCAATGGGAAGAGCCAACTCATTAGAAAAGACTCTGATGTTGGGAAAGAATGAAGGCAGGAGGAGAACAGGACAACACTGGACGAGATGGTGGATGGCATCAGTGACCCAATGGGCATGAGTTTGACCAAGCTCTGGGAGATGGTGAAGGACAGGGAAGCCTGGCATGCTGCCAGTCCATGGGGTAACAAAGAGTCAGACATGACTGAGTGACTGAGCAGCAAAGAGATATTTTAAGTAACTTTATTGTGGTAAGCATTTATATATATTATATATATAAAAAAGTATATAAAATATATATATAAATAATACATATATAAGTATATACATACACATCTGTATTTCTATCTATCCATATCTATATATATAGATATTGATACATATATCAAGACATCATGTGGTGTACCTTAAATTTACACAATGTTATATCATTGTGTAATGATATATTATGGCATCCCAGGTGGCACAATGGTAAAGAATCTGCCTGCCAATACAGAAGGCACAGGAGATGCAAGTTTGACCCCTGGATTGGGAAGATCCCCTAGAGTAGGATATGGCAACCCACTCCAGTGTTCTTGCCTGGAAAATTCCATGGATGGAGGAGTCTGGCAGGCTACAGTCCATGGGGTCACAAAGAGTTGGACACAGCTGGGCTACTGAGCACACACACATATTGCATTCTTATGTAGTGACAGTGTATTGGTGTTAATTATATCTCAATAAAAATGGAAGTCAGGAAACACCTGGAGTAACAGGCAAATTTGGCCTTGAAGTACAAAGTGAAGCAGAGCAAACGCTAATAGGGTTTTGCCAAGAGAATGCACTGGTCAGAGCAAACACCCTCTTCCAACAACACAAGAGAAGACTCTACACATGGACATCACTAGATGGCCAACACCAAAATCAGACTGATTATATTCTTTGTAGCCAAAGATGGAGAAGCTCTATACAGTCAGCAAAAACAAGACCGAGAGCTGACTGTGGCTCAGATCATGAACTCCTTATTGCCAAATTCAGACTGAAATTGAAGAAAGTAGGGAAAACCACTAGACCATTCAGGTATGACCTAAATCAAATCCTTTATGATTATACAGTGGAAATGAGAAATAGATTTAAGGGACTAGATCTGATAGATAGAGTGCCTGATGAACTATGGATGGAGGTTCATGACATTGTACAGGAGACAGGGATCAAGACCATCCCCAGGAAAAAGAAATATAAAAAAGCAAATGGCTGTTTGAAGAGGCCTTACAAATACCTGTGAAAAGAATGTAAGTGAAAAGCAAAGGAGAAAAAGAAAGATATACCCATCTGAATGCAGAATTCCAAAGAATAACAAGAAGAGATAAGAAAGCCTTTCTCAGCAATCAATGCAAAGAAATAGAGGAAAACAACAGAATGGGAAAGACTAGAGATCTCTTCAAGAAAATTAGAGATACCAAGGGAATATTTCATGCCAAGATGGGCTCAATAAAGGACAGAAATGGTATGGACTTGACAGAATTAGAAGATATTAAGAAGAGGTGGCAAGAAAACACAGAAGAACTGTACAAAAAAGATCTTCACGACCCAGATAATCATGATGGTGTGATCACTCACCTAGAGCCAGACATCCTGGAATGTGAAGTCAAGTGGGCCTTAGGAAGCATCACTATGAACAAAGCTAGTGGAGGTGATGGAATTCCAGTTGAGCTATTTCAAATCATAAAAGATGATGCTGTGAAAGTGCTGCACCCAATATGTCAGCAATTTGGAAAACTCAGCAGTGTCCACAGGACAGGAAAAGGTCAGTTTTCATTCCAGTCCCAAAGAAAGGAAATGCCAAAGAATGCTCAAACTACCACACAATTGCACTCATCTCATGCACTAGTAAAGTAATGCTCAAAATTCTCCAAGCTAGGCTTCAGCAATACATGAACTGTGAAATTCCAGATGTTCAAGCTGGTTTAAGAAAAGGCAGAGAAACCAGAGATCAAATTGCCAACATCTGCTGGATCATTGAAAAAGCAAGAGAGTTCAAGAAAAATATCTATTTCTGCTTACTGACTATGCCAAAGCCTTTGACTGTGTAGATCACAATAAACTGTGGAAAATTCTGAAAGAGATGGGAATACCAGACCACCTGACCTGCCTCTTGAGAAATCTGTATGCAGGTCAGGAAGCAACAGTTAGAACTGGACATAGAACAACAGACTGGTTCCAAATCAGGAAAGCAGTATGTCAAGGCTGTATATTGTCACCCTGCTTATTTAACTGATATGCAGAGTACATCTGGAGAAGGCAATGGCACCCCACTCCAGTACTCTTGCTTGGAAAATCCCACAGATGGAGAAGCTTGGTAGGCTGCAGTCCATGGGGTCGTGAAGAGTCAGACACAACTGAACAACTTCACCTTCATTTTTCCCTTTCATTCATTGGAGAAGGAAATGGCAACCCACCCCAGTGTTCTTGCCTGGAGGTTTCCAGGGACGGGGGATCCTGGTGGGCTGCTGTCTATGGGGTTGCATAGAGTCAGACACGACTGAAGCGACTTAGCAGCAGCAGCAGAGTACCTCATGAGAAACGCTGGGCTGAAAGAAGCACAAGTTGGAATCAAGATTGCCGGGAGAAATATCAATAACCTCTGATATGCAGATGACACCACCCTTATGGCAGAAAGTGAAGAAGAACTAAAGAGCAAGAGGAGAGTGAAAATGTTGGCTTAAAGCTCAAAATTCAGGAAACTAAGATCATGGCATCTGGTCCTGTCACTTCATGTCAAATATAAAGCACAGTGAGAGACTTTATTTCAGGGGGCTCCAAAATCACTGCAGATGGTGATTGCAGCCATGAAATTAAAAGACGCTTACTCCTTGGAAGTTATGGAAACTTAACTTGGAAGTTAAGGAAAGTCATGACCAACCTAGACAGCATATTGAAAAGCAGAGACATTACTTTGCCAACAAAGGTCTGTCTAGTCAAGGCTATGGTTTTTCCAGTAGTCATGTATGGATGTGAGAGTTGGACTATTAAGAAAGCTGAGCACTGAAGAATTGATGCTTTTGAACTGTGGTGTTGGAGAAGACTCTTGAGAGTCCCTTGGACTGCAAGGAGATCCAACCAGTCCATTCTAAAGGAGATCGGTCCTGGGTGTTCATTGGAAGAACTGATGTTGAAGCTGAAACTTCAGTACTTTGGCCATCTGATGCGAAGAGCTGACTCATTTGTAAAGGCTCTGATGCTGGGAAAGATTGAGGGCAGGAGGAGAAGCGGACGACAGAGGTTGAGATGGTTGAATGGCATCACTGACTCAATGGACATGAGTTTGGATAGGCTCCGGGAGTTGGTGATGGACAGGGAGGCCTGGCATTCTGCAGCTCATGGGGTCGCAAAGAGTTGGACACAAGTGGGAGACTGAACTGAACTGAAAACTGGAAAGAAAAATACTGATCCTCCCCACTCTTGCTATAGTGAGTCAGTTGCTCTAGGGCCCTCAACCAAAATTATTTTTAATACTTCCAGTTACATGTACCTAGGGGTGAAAGCCACTGATGAGAGTGGTTTTAGGTCATAATAGGAAGTGCTAAGAGCTTGATAAAGAGGTCAAAGGAAAGCAGTAGAACAAATTTATTCCCAGAATATCTACAAATTCATTCTCAGTGTGGTCACTTAGCTCAATGAGACAAAAAAGTATGCTCTCTAATTTCTTGAAAATCACTTCTTATTTATTACAGATTGTTAATTTCTGTATTGATACTGTTTTGGAGCATTATTACTTTTATTTATAATTTAAGCCTTTATATTTATAATTAACTAAAGTTTATCTAAATGAGCTGTGAAAAATAGAATTTTTAAAGATGTGTTATAATTCAGGGGCTATCTACATGAGAAAATTCAGTGGAAAACTGTCTGAACTCATGAATTTGGCCACTATAGCTAGACAAGACTGGTAACTCATATTAATTACTGTACATTTTTTGCTGAATGTATGTGTGTGTTTAATAAAATAATGTGTATCAGCTTCTCATTTTCTTCACTGGAGCATAGTCTTTTCCCATTTATTTTAATGTTTTTGGTTGTTGCTTGTAACCATAATATTATGTTTCTGTTGATTCGATTTTAAAAATCCTACTTCATTAGATTACAAAAAAGAAAGTACCTTGAAATATTTAGATTAAAGCATCCTGTGTAGTATGAGTCTGATTGTCAATTATGGTGAACTTTCTATGAGGAAACAGAGATCAACAGTAAAACCACAGAAAATGTCAGTCCCCAACCTCTCCTTAAGTGGGTGTGGTTTCCTTTGGGGCAGTCATAATAGACTTGTCAGCCAATCCTCCCAATTACTGCTGATGCTGATACAGCTCACCCATCACAGTTTATTTCACAGTCCTGTTTCTTCAGAAAGAACTTTGATTTACTGCTAATTAGAGTAGCCACGTTTCCCCAGGCACAGACAACATTTTGAGTGATGATGTAACTAAAAACCAGGTTTTTGTGATAAGTCAGTACAATTTAATGAAATAGAGAAGGCATTATTTTCTCTGTGAAATACAGGCCATCACACAAAGACTGGAAGCATTAGAGGTACTTTTCTTAGATTATAAAGATAAAGAGACAGGAAATTATTCCAGATTGCTACATTGATCTGATAAAGTTTAAAAAAAGATTGCAGGCTTCTGACTCATTGTCAGACAATTTGTAAACAAACACATATAGAATTGCTATCACTCCTTAGAAAGTGTGTTTGCTTGTTTGGCTGAGAACTGAACCAGACACTACAAGCTGGTTACAAATATGGATTCCTTTGGTGAGGGAAAAGTCATGGGATGTGAATTGTGTAGTTTCCACACACAAGCATTTTAATATGTGCCACAAGGAGAACAACTCAACAACCTTGCAAGCATCTAAGTATAAAAGGCAAAAATCCTGTGGTTAAAAATGTTTTCAGCCATAGTATTTATATCACTCAAAATTCCCAAGGTTACAGGTTGCTGTTTTTAGATATCCTCAATTTCGGTGCTACTAATTTTACCTAATGCTTTAGTGAATTTGGGGAAGGGGAGTAGACTAGGGAATATTATGTTCCAGTTGTTACATGCCACAAACAGAAATGAGTATGTCTTAAATTCATCTTATTAAATATACACTAGAGAAATGGTGTATTTAATGCTTCAAAAATCTGTATCTAGTGGGTTCATAGACTCAGGGGAAAAATCCCCTCTGCACATTGAAAAGTGACAGTGAAATATATTTTTACTCTCTGAACACTGAATCTATTCTACAGTAATTCAATCAGGGGCATTTAAATATTTAAATATGTAACACAATAATCAAGACTCAAGATTCTATTTCACAATATAGCCATTCTCAAAAACTTACTGAGCCTTAACTGTTCAACCTTCTTTTGCACGTATATATGACACAGTCCCTCCATAAGAAAAGCACTTACCATAGGTAAGAAGTGCCACAAAGATGTTTCAAAGTTTAATGGAACTTCAAAAATGGAATATGTGCCAAGAGATTTTTGTTTGCTTGTTTTTTGCTTTTTACATACTGAACCGAACAGCCAAACAGTACAGCTGTAACTAAAGTTCCAATTTTTGTAAATTACTGAATATGCCTATTTTTTTGAGACTGGTTCCAATGCAGACATGGAGCAATTTTTAGTTAGGGCTGCTTTTTTTTTTTTTTGTGATAGAACAAATGTAGCATTCAAAAATATCTAGCTTGCTAAAAAAGATGGAAAAATCTCTGACATTGAGATTTGCCAGTCTCAATTTTTTTTCACCAAAATACCCATAATTAGAACCCAGAATAGAAGAAACTCCTGCTTCAAAACTATCTGTTTAGCCTGAAACCAGACTCCTGACTTAATTTTTTAAAGGTTCATATTTTGAAAACTGTATATGGATTTTGTATATCATTCTATAATGTATTTATTTTGTCTTACTATATCCTCCACGGAGTGATAGTATAAAATTGGCCATTAATGAAGATGCCGTGATGTTGAACCTGACATACCTTCCAGCCCAGAATAAAACAGCTCTTGGAAATTTGTGCATCCCATATTGTAAAGCAACATATTAAAGAGAAAGACTAATACAACTATACACTCCCCCACCCCTCCAAATAATGTGCTCTATAAAACTGAGACTACTTTTACAGCATTTATTGAAAGAAAAAAAAAGTATTCAGGATGCCTATTTTAAGGTCAACCCCAGACTAGAAACTGAAAGACTCTAAGTGGTAACTAAACCACACTCATTACATGACCTTGAACAAGCCAAGCAGTCTGTGGCCATGATTATGTATACAAACCGCCTACATGGAGTGTCATGCCAAGGTCACTGTGTTTATGCCAGCCATTTTTGTTATACATGGAGAACTCCATGCAGTTCTGGATATGGGAGCTGGAGTGGATGCCAGCACAACTATAATGAACAGACTGCCAGAAACAGGCTGATTATATAGGCAATTTAGAGTTGAAGAAGTTATGAGAAGGAATCAAGTGAATAAACATCTATGTTACAAAGAGTGATTCTGGATGAACTACATAACTGGTCACAAAATTGAAATAATTATTGAAATATCAAATATATATTGTTTTACAAATAGAACTTTCCTCTCAAATAATATGTATTTTTCCATTAAAATAATATATGCTAGTGAAGGCTAGCAAATACCACAATTCACCAATAAGTTTTAAGCTCTCAGTAAATTAGTATACAAGAGCAATTTAAATTTTTAAAAGCCAGACAACCTTAAAAATTATTGCACAGGTGTAGTCAAACATTGGCAAATATAGCTCATTGTTATGTAACATAATTTTAATGTAAAATCTGAATTCTTAAAGGAAAAAAAGCACTTAAGCCTATTGGTATATTTATTTAGTGTGATAAATGCATTTATCCTATTAGTTTTCAACCTACACCTCAATACACTTTAGTTTTGCTAAAAACATGATGCAAGCCAAAAACTCCTTTGAAGAATTGGTCTATATACAACCTGACCCAGAAATTCTGATCTTGCCCAACAATAAATCTGCATACATCTCTTGGCTCTCTTTAAATGCATGAGATGGGAAGTTATATCTTCACAATGTCAAATAAATGGAAGGATTTGCTGACTTAGTAAAGGAAAAAATTAGGCAAAAAAGTCTATAATTGCATTTTTCACTTTTCTGTCTATTGTAGTAATATCATAATATCATCCTGATAAAATGTACTTAAAAATATGACATCTATAGAAATTGAAACTGGCATTTAGTATTAGAATTTAAAGTTGTTTTAATGAAATTAAATGCGAGTAAAGTATCATATTAATAAGTGGAGATTCTTAGTAAAACATATAATGCTATATAATACTTATAAAAATGTTACATTAAAATTTTTCCTTTGTCACTGTAGTATTAAAAGGTCTATTACTCCACAAAAGCCCCCAAAAGACTAATATCCAAACTTTTTGAATGCCTTTCCAAAACCAATGTTTCTAGTGAATATGAGATAATTAGAACTCTGGTTTCCAATATTGTTTATACATTATGTAAAATCAGGTACTAAAAGCAATATATACACATAATATAAATTATATATAAAATGAGTAGGGTGAACATAGAATTTATCATCAAACAAGGGCACTTTTGGCAATAAAGGATGCTTTTAATAATTAAATCAGGATATCAAGTATAAACTGGGATTGTCCTGGGCTGACAGAGACACTCGTTCTCTAAGAAAGATCATAGTAACTTCATGTACAGACAGAAAGGAGAAAGTTATCAGCTTGCTTCATGATCACAGAGTATGTGAGATTTCACAAGCTGAAATATGTTCTCTGCTTCATCTCATTAAAGGCAGAGAGTGTATTCCATGGTTCTAATGTGGAATAGATGCTTACATGTGATGCAATCGGATGCAGCAGACACAGAGATAGAGAACTGTTTAACCTAAGAAAATTAAAGTTGAAAGTCTAAGAATAAGGAAAGACCAAGGGAAGTAAGTTTATTGATAACAACTTTGTTAAATCATTAGATAAAGTTCTCAGAACTAGTTTTTAACAGAAGTTTCAACTAAATCTGAATTAAAACCATAAATTATAGTCATAACTAAATTTTATAGATTTAGTTAAATCTATAAATTACAGTCATAACTAAATTTTATAGATTTAGTTATGACTAAGTCTACTACTTTTCAATAGATTTGGATTCATGGCTTAGGATAATGTATGCGTTTTTCATTTTCTAAATGATAAACTAGAGCTTTTTCTATTATGACTCACATTAGAAAAACAAATTCTACAAAGTGATTTTACTCATTTATTTATATGGCATTTTAACCCCAAAGTTTTAAGTACTGTATTTGTTAAAAGGGTAACAGGAATAGAAGTTTTCCTCATTTCTTTTCTCATTCAATAAATATTCATCACAGTGATTCTCAAACATTAGCAGAAACAAGAACGACCTAGAGGACTTATAAAAACACAAATAGTTGGACCCTATCCCCAGACTTTCAGATTCGTTTGGAATATAGTAGGACTGAAGAAGTGGCATTTCTAACATGTTTTTTAAACTTCCCAGGTTAATCTGAGGCTAGTCCTCAGGGCACCACCCTTTGAGGAACATCAATATATTGAACATGTAGTGTTTGCCAAGTGCTCTGTGCTGGGGATACAGCAGCAAACAACAAAATAGACAAAACTTCCTGCCCTTGGTAACTTTATCTTTTTTTCTTTTTTTTTATTTTTATTTTTATTGGAGTATAGTTGACTTAACAATGCGTTATTTTCAGGTGTATAGCAAAGTGAATATATGCAGATATATAGATAGATAGATATGGATATATATAAATATATGTATCTATCTCCACCTTTTTTTTTAGATTTTTTTTCTCATATAGGTCATTACAGAATCCTGAGTAGAGTTTCTTGTGCTATACAATAGGTCCTTATTATCTATTTTCTATAGAGTAGTGTGTATATAGGAGAAGGCAATGGCACCCTACTCCAGTACTCTTGCCTGGAAAATCCCACGGATGGAGGAGCCTGGTAGGCTGCAGTCCATGCTGCTGCTGCTAAGTCGCTTCAGTCGTATCCGACTCTGTGTGACCCCACAGACGGCAGCCCACCAGGCTCCCCCGTCCCTGGGATTCTCCAGGCAAGAACACTGGAGTGGGTTGCCATTTCCTTCTCCAATGCATGAAAGCGAAAGTGAAAGTGAAGTCGCTCAGTCATGTCCGACTCCTAGCGACCCCATGGACTGAAGCCCACCAGGCCATGGGGTCGCTGGAAGTCGGACACGACTGAGCGACTTCACTTTCACTTTCGCTTTCATGCATTGGAGAAGGAAATGGCAACCCACTCCAGTGTTCTTGCCTGGACAATTTCAGGGACGGGGGAGCCTGGTGGGCTGCCGTCTCTGGGGTCGCACAGAGTCGGACACGACTGAAGCAACTTAGCAGCAGCAGCAGCATTGTGTATATATCAATCTCAATCTTATAGACCCCTTCATAGACCTTATTTTCTAGTGAAGGGAGATAGACAATAAATGTATGATTAAGTATATATGTTAGATAGTGATAAGTGATGTAAAGAAAAATTAAACAGGAAATGGGGCATGTGATGAAGTAGTGAGGGGCATATGATGAAGAGGTTCACCAAGGAGGACTTACTCAGAAGGCAACGTTTGACTAAAGACCTTAAAGAGCTGGAGAGTGAATCAGAGATATCTGGAGGAGCCCTGAGTTCAAATGCCCTAAAATGCTTTGCTGCTGCTGCTAAGTCGCTTCAGTTGTGTCTGACTCCGTGCGGCTTTGGCCGAGTTTAAAGAATGTGAGGAAGAACCAGAACGGCTGGAGTTGAGTGAGCTACTAAGGCAGAGCAGATGGAAACAAGGAGAGGCAATGGGAAGATCAACTCAGGTTAGGCCTGAAAAGCCACTGAGAGGTCTTTGGCTTTTATTTGGAATGACGGGAGAAGCCATGAATAAAATCTGAACAGAGAAATGGCATTAACTGATTTGTATTTTGAAGGAATCACTGGGTTTGCCAGGTTGAAAATAACAATCTGGAGCTCAAGAAATAGGTGTCGGTTCAGTGTTTAAATTTGAGAGTTTCCAGTCTGTTGATAGTATTTAAAACTGTGAAATTCTTGAGTTTACTAAAGAAAGGACTATATGAAAAAAATAGAAGTAAAATTCAACTTAAGATGTTAGAAAGCTAAAACTAACAGCCTAGAAAAGGGACAGAAAAGGAACATCCACGAAATAGGAGAGAAACCAGCAAAGACTGGCATTCTAGAAGCCAAGTGAAAAAATTCAGCCACCAGGAATGAGCCCATCAGCTACTAATAGATCAAGTCATATGAGCAATAAAATTTACTCTTCACATAAGCAACATGGAGGTCAATAGTGATACTGACAAGAGTTGTTCCAGTGAGATGATGAAAATTAAAAGCTTACCTAGAATACTTTTTTTTTTTTTTGAGAATGGCAGGAGAGCTATAGAGAGATAGTGAGCACAAGCAATTCATTTGAGGAAGATGATGCTGTGAAAGTGCTGCACTCAATATGTCAGCAATTTGGAAAACTCAGCAGTGGCCACAGGACTGGAAAAGGTCAGTTTTCATTCCAGTCCCAAAGAAAGGAAATGCCAAAGAATGCTCAAACTACCACTTAATTGGACTCATCTCACACGCTAGTAAAGTAATGCTCAAAATTCTCCAAGCCAGGCTTCAACAATACGTGAGCCATGAACTCCCAGATGTTCAAGCTGGTTTTAGAAAAGGCAGAGGAACCAGAGATCAAATTGCCAACATCCGCTGGATCATCGAAAAAGCAAGAGAGTTTCAGAGAAACATCTATTTCTACTTTATTGACTATGCCAAAGCCTTTGACTGTGTGGGTCACAATAAACTGTGGAAAATTCTGAAAGAGATGGGAATATCAGACCACCTGACCTGCCTCTTGAAAAACCTGTATACAGGTCAGGAAGCAACAGTTAGAACTGGACATGGAACAACAGACTGGTTCCAAATAGGAAAAGGAGTACGTCAAGGCTGTATATTGTCACCCTGCTTATTTAACTTATATGCAGAGTGCATCATGAGAAATGCTGGGCTGGAAGAAGCACAAGCTGGAATCAAGATTGCCAGGAGAAATATCAATAACCTCAGATATGCAGATGACACCACCCTTATGGCAGAAAGTGAAGAAGAACTAAAGAGCCTCTTGATGAAAGTGAAAGCAGAGAGTGAAAAGGTTGGCTTAAAGCTCAACATTCAGAAAACTTAAGATCATGGCATCTGGTCCCATCACTTCATGGCAGATAGATGGAGAAACAGTAGAGACAATGGGTGACTTTATTTTGGGGGGCTCCAAAATCACTGCAGACAGTGATTGTAGCCATGAAATTAAAAGACGCTTACTCCTTGGAAGGAAAGTTGTAACCAACCTAGACAGCATATTCAAAAGCAGAGACATTACTTGGGCAACAAAGGTTCGTCTAGTCAAGGCTATGGTTTTTCCAGTGGTCATGTATGGATGTGAGAATTGGACTGTGAAGAAAGCTGAGCACTGAAGAATTGATGCTTTTGAACTGTGGTGTTGGAGAAGACTCTTGAGAGTCCCTTGGACTGCAAGGAGATCCAACCAGTCCATCCTAAAGGAGATCAGTCCTGGGTGTTGTTGGAAGGACTGATGTTGAAGCTGAAACTCCAATACTTTGGCCACCTGATGTGAAGAGCTGACTCACTTCACCTTTGGGAGGCTTGCACAGTCAAAAAATCATTTTTACATGAATAAACAATATTCAAACAAATCAAAGTACTAAACTGCATTTATAGTTCAAGAGACATGCAGGTAATAAGTATTTTCTAGTGCTAGGGTAATCATCATGGGGAGGGTTTGGTCCTCAGTTTGTGCTACTGCCTAATGTGAGGTCCAGCAATACTTGGACTTTTGTCCTAAACCTGGATACCATCAGAATTTCTGAAGATTTTCAGAAATACAAGTTCTTTAACTCCCCACCACATCCCTCCTTTATGAGTTTTGTGAACCTCAACATCTATCTTAACACTTGGCTACATAAGTTCTTAAGTTCATGTAGTCATAAGCTGGTTGGAACTGGTTCTCTCAAGAAATTTTTATTTTCTTGTTTTAGCTTAATTACTCAGATATTAGTCTTCCTCCAGAAAAAAGTGAAAGACATTATCAACATTGTCAACATAGATGGACTTTTTCATTCATTTTTATCCAAGGACAGTGCATTCCTGACCAAAACAAATGAAATCCACATTACATAAAGTAGAATGATGATTTCTAATCTTTTGTAAGAATTATATTTTTTACATTCATTATGCTATATAAATCAGTTATAGTTATAGAACCTGTTTCTAGCAAAAAGAAATTGGCAAAATCTCATTCATCTTTGAAAATTCTTCTGAAATACCTCCTTCTATATGAAACTTCAACTGACCATCAAGAATTATTTCTCCCTCCTCTGAAAGAGCAGTGTACCTCTACATAGCATCAATATTGCCATCATAAGTAAATATTGAGGTTAACTGTTAACCTGTTGTTATGAGCTGGATTTCATCCTTCCCCCAAATTTATACATTGTGGCTCTAAGCCCCAGTACCTCAAAATATGATTGCACTTGAAGACAGGCCTTTGAAGAAGTATCTAAGTTAAAATGAGGCTGTTAGTGTGGGCTCTAATCTGATCTGACTGTGTCCTTATAAGAAGTTGAGATGTGGACATACGAGAGACACACAGATAGACATGTGCACGCATGGAGGAAAGACCAAAGACAACGTGAGGACACGGCAGAAAGGCAACTACGAGTAAGCCAAGAAGCCAGACCTCAGAAACCATCGCTACCAAACACCTTGATCTTGGATTTGAGCCTCTATATGTGAAAAATTTTTCTTAATTAAACTATCCATTCTGTAGTATTTTGTTTTTGCAGCCCTAGCAAATTAATATTTTAATACATTTGTCTATTTATCTTATGGAGGATGAGTTTTTAAAGGTATGCACTATGTCTTACCTTGGGCCCCAGAATGTGTCTGGGGCCTAGTAAATGTCCAGGAAATGTTAATTAAACTAATTCTAGAGATAACAATTTGGGTCATAAACAAAAAAGTACATAATGTGTAGTTTAATTATATATAAATTATAAATTAAAATAATTTATCAGATGTTAAAAATATTTTTAAATTGGAAGGAATTTAGGAAGCAAAAAAAGATATAAATAAGAAATTAACAGCCACTTATGATCCCACACTTGGGCATAACCCTTTTACGATTTTAGCATATTGATATAAACTTTTTTCATTTGAAATTTATACATATATATGTAATTCTTTTTTTAACATCATTCTTTTGTATCATTATTTTTTGTTGAGTAATATGTAAACATTTCCTATATTATTAGATAATCTTTAACAATTTGCCTTTTAATGCATACACACTATTTTATCATATCAATCTACTAAAATTTATCTCCTATTTAGATTGTTTCTGATTTGGAGATGATGCTACAACAAGCCTCTTTGTATAAAAACCTTTACTCACATCTCTACTATCTCTTTATGATTAAACACATTTAGGATTGGACATATGCACATCCAGCAAATTTAACAATACGCAAGGCTCCTTCTAGGAATGCCAGACTCACAGCGTGTAACCCAAGATGTCTATGAAAAAATTTTATTCACAGAACATACTGAATTCCCATATATCAAACTCAGGATAACTATTTTCTATAGAGATGGGAAAACGAATTTCAAGATGTTATAAAACAAAAGCCAATCAAAAAAATAGTCATTAACTCGACACAGCATGGGGATTCCCCTGGCGTTTCGGTGAGGACTCAACACTCTCACTGCTGCAGACACAGGTTCAATCCTTGGTCAGGAAACTAAAATCTTACAAGCTGTGAGGCCAAAAAAGAAAAAAAAAATTCACACAGTGTACACACCAGAATTTACAGATGAACTGGGCATTGAAAAGCTTCTGAATAACTACAGTTTACAGAGGAAGTGAAAAATGGCCAGACCATCTATGATAGACAGAAATTACTCCAAACAGATGTTCAATCCCTAACCCCTAGAATCTGTGGATATGTTACCTTACATGGCAAAGGGGAATTACTGTAACAGATAAAATTAAGTTTTTTAATCAGTTCAGTTCAGTTCAGTTGCTCAGTCGTGTCTGACTCTTTGCGATCCCATGAATTGCAGCACGCCAGGCCTCCCTGTCCATCACCATCTCCCGGAGTTCACCCAGACTCATGTCCATCGAGTCGGTGATGCCATCCAGCCATCTCATCCTCTGTCGTCGCCTTCTCCTCCTGGCCCCAATCCCTCCCAGCATCAGAGTCTTTTCCAATGAGTCAACTCTTTGCATGAGGTGGCCAAAGTACTGGAGTTTCAGCTTTAGCATCATTCCTTCCAAAGAACACCCAGGACTGATCTCCTTTAGAATGGACTGGTAGGATCTCCTTGCAGTCCAAGGGACTCTCAAGAGTCTTCTCCAACACCACAGTTCAAAAGCATCAATTCTTGGTGCTCAGCTTTCTTCACAGTCCAACTCTCACATCCATACATGACCACTGGAAAAAGCATATCCTTGACTAGATGGACATTTGTTGGCAAAGTAATGTCTCTGCTTTTGAATATGCTATCTAGGTTGGTCATAACTTTCCTTCCAAGGAGTAAGCTGACCTTAAAAATAGGGAGGTTACCCTGGATTATCTGGGTAGGCCCATTGTAACCACAAGGGTCCCAAAATGAGGAAGAAGGAGGCAGAAGCATCAGAGTGATGTGATGGGAGAAAGATTCAACCAGCCACCATTGGTTTTGCAGATGGAAGAGTATAAGCAAAAAATGGGACGAGTGTTTAGACACTGAAAACAGACTTTCCTTTAGAGTATCTAGACTAGAAGGCAATCCTTCTCAACACTTTCATTTTAGCTCAGTGAGACCCATGTCAACTTCTAATCTCCAGAACTGCAGTAATGACTTTGCATTGTGCTCAACCACTAATTTTGCAGTAACTTGTTACAACAGCAATGCGAAATAATACACCATAAAAAAAATGGGGCTACAATAAAGGCACAAAATCAGAATTCATGTGGAACATGAAATACCATAAAGATCAGAGATTTATGTTAATAAATAGTGGGAGACAAATTACAAAGGGTAGGTTGAGACTAGGTGGGAGGAAATTATGAATGTCTTTCAAAATAATTTGTGTTTTATCCTACAAATGATAGAGAACATTTGAGCAGGAAAGCAACACAATAAAAGATATATGTTTCAGCAAAATTAATCTGATGGCAGTATGTAAGGCAGATCAAATGGAGAAAGAGAGCAGTGAAGTTTTTACAGTAATCTTAAGTATGAATGATAGGCATCTGGACAATGATGGCAGCTTCAGTTGAAATGGAAGCTCAGGCATGAGAAACATTTTAATAGGCAAACCATGATTTTTTTTCTCATATTAAAATCATTTCACAGACTTATCCTAATTCCAAATTGTCAAGTAAAGTGCTGAAGATTTAAATAAATTATAAGAAATCAAATAGTCCCTCAGAGATCTCAAAAGAGAACATATATTCCCTTTTTAAATTTGTACAGTTCTACATTGAAGTATTTTAGAAAGAGATTGATCTTTTCTCTTTTGTTTTACCCTGTAAATCCAGATGACTAAAACTTACTATTCTCTTCAGAGAAGGAATGGGAAACAAATTGTCTACCATGAATGTCATTCCATCTATTTAAACCTGTAACTGATTCCAGACAATGGGAGACTTCTTTTGTCAGTAATGAGCTTAAACTCCACCTTCACATACAAAGTATTTTTCAAAGAAAATAAAAAGCAAAATATTTAATTCTGTTCTCAAAAGAGCCCTTGATAAGATTGAACATTGATTTGCATTTCTACTATTTTTTTTAACCAGTAGATATTGCCTAAAATTCAGCTGAATGATAAAGTAATGAGAAAAATTTCCCAATTTCCCCTTGAGTATGTGTTTGTGTGTATTTGTTAGCCCTACTTTATTTACAGTAGCTTGATGTAAATTGGATGAGAACATTTGAATGTCAATTTACTTGTGAGAAGTAAATTACATTAGTCTTCTTGGCTTTGAATCTTGTGAATTGAAGCGAAAGTTGCTCAGTCATGTCTAACTCTTTGCAACCCCAAGGACTGTACAGTTCATGGAATTCTCCAGACCAGAATACTGGAAAGGGTAGCCATCCCCTTCTCCAGGGGATCTTTCCAACCCAGGGATTGAACCCAGGTTTCCCACCTTGCAGGCAGATTCTTTACCCACTGAGCCACAAGGGCAGCCCCATTTATTAGTTATGTAATCTGGAACAAATTGTGTAATTTCTATGCCTTAGCTTTCTTATCTTCAAGGAAGACATAATAGTACTACCTCAAGGGGTTATTATTAGGGTTAAATGTGTTCAGTTCAGTTCACTTCAGTCACTCAGTCATGTCCGACTTTTTGCGACCCCATGAACCACAGCATGCCAGCCCTCCCTGTCCATCACCAGCTCCTGGGGTCCACCTAAACCCATGTCTATCAAGTCGATGATGCCATCCAACCATCTCATCCTCTGTTGTCCCCTTCTCCTCCTGCCCTCAATATTTCCCAGCATCAGGGTCTTTTCCAATGAGTCAGCTCTTCACATCAGGTGGCCAAAGTATTGGAGTTTCAGCTTCAACATCAGTCCCTCCAATGAACACCCAGGACTGATCTCCTTTTGGATGGACTGGTTGGATTTCTTTGCAGTCCAAGGGGCTCTCAAAAGTCTTCTCCAACACCACAGTTCAAAAGCATCAATTCTTCGGCATTCAGCTTTCTTTATAGTCCAACTCTCATATCCATACATGTCCACTGGAAAAACCATTGCCTTGACTAGATGGACCTTTGTTGGCAAAGTAATGTCTCTGCTTTTTAATATGCTATCTAGGTTGGTCATAACTTTCCTTCCAAGGCATAAGCATCTTTTAATTTCGTGGCTGCAATCACCATCTGCAGTGATTTTGTAGCCCCAAAAAATAAAGTCTGACACTGTTTCTACTGTTTCCCCATCTACTTACCATGAAGTGATGGGACTGGAAGCCATGATCTTCGTTTTCTGAATGTTGAGCTTTAAGCCAACTTTTTCACTCTCCTCTTTCACTTTCATCAAGAGGCTCTTTAGTTCTTCTTCACTTTCTGCCATAAGGGTGGTGTCATCTGCATATCTGAGGTTATTGATATTTCTCCTGGCAATCTTGATTCCAGCTTGTGCTTCCTCCAGTACAGCGTTTCTCATGATGTACTCTGCATAGAAGTTAAGTCAGCAGGGTGACAATATATAGCCTTGACATATTCCTTTTCCTATTTGGAACCAGTCTGTTGTTCCATGTCCAGTTCTAACAGTTACTTCCTGACTCGCATACAGGTTCTCAAGAGGCAGGTCAGGTGGTCTGGTATTCCCATCTCTTTCAGAATTTTCCACAGTTTATTGTGATCCACAGAGTCAAAGGCTTTGGCATAGTCAATAAAGCAGAAATAGATGTTTTTCTGGAACTCTCTTGCTTTTTCGATGATCCAGCGGATGTTGGCAATTTGATCTCTGGTTCCTCTGCCTTTTCTAAAACCAGTTTGAACACCTGGAAGTTCACAGTTCATGTATTGCTGAAGCCTGGCTTGGAGAATTTTAAGCATTACTTTACTAGCATTAGTATATGTAAAATGTTTAAATTTGAGGTGCCCATAGCATAGAAAGAATTTAGTAATGATAATAATGACTATTTTTCATCAATATTCCTCCTAAGGAAACTATTTTAAGTTTAATGGAAATGACATAAATATATAAATTTGTAATGACTTGATATTTATAATATCAATCTATCAAGATCATATTTCCTATTTAATCATATCTTCTACAGTGCTTCTCAGCACAATTACCATTCATTGACATGCTCATTCATTTTCTTAATATTTCCATTCAATATTTCCAAATATTTATATCTGAAGTACTATTAGGACAGGGAAACCTGGCATGCTGTATTCTGTGGGGTCCAAAGAGTCAGACACAGCTGAGCAACTGAACACAACTATTAAAAATAGCATATTGTGATCATAGTTTCTAAACAGTTAAAAGCAAAGGTTAAATTATTGGGCTTTATATATTTATCAGGTAACAACTTCTTTTAATTCTTATAAGATTTTTTTTTCAACTAGCCAATATTTTAATACACAATATTAACTACTTTATAAAAAGTGCTTTCATGATCTGTTACCACCTAAAATAATACATCATACAATTTTCAAATATGTGTTCTTTGACTTCTAACCTCTGCTCTTCTTTAGAATTACCTTTGCTGCAGCCAGTACATGCTCCTTTTTAATGACTCCACACTTACTCCCACAAGCATTTATCCGTGACTCTTCTGCTAATAGATGAACAAAGAGTAAACAGATGCACCCGTAGGTCGCTACTCGTCTCCAAACGAAGGTGAGGCTTCTGTCGCTTGAAAACGCGCTTTAGAAAGCCACGAGAAGCCTTGCGCCTTATCATCTTCCTCTGCGAGACGTGGTGGAGAGCGCCATTCTCACCGTCGGGTTTTGGCAGCAGCCGCCTCAACTTCCTGGGTCTTCGTTGCGCAGCACTGAAGCTCAGGCCAACGAGTACACCAAGAACCCCGACTCAGACGCTCCCACAGGCCCCGAGACCCCGGCCGGAACGTTTGAATCTGCCCTTCTTATAAGATTTTTAATGAGTTCTCTTTGGATAATTTAAGAGTACAAACATTGTCTGGAAACAATGGCTACTTAGTGTGTCATTCCCATAGTTTTAATTTTTTATTTTTGCTTCATTTGACTTGATTCATTAGTTTGATGTTTTAGAATACTCCTTGGCAAAGTATATTCTCTAGAATCAAGTTCGATGGAGTGTTAATAAATGTTTTGAAGATAATCAGTATCATAGTCAAATAAGTTTGGAACAGCAACTAGACATTGAAACTTGATTCCTAAGAAACTGTGTCATAAGCTACAAACGATCAATGAAAATGAAAGAAATTATGATGATGAAATATGTAAGTTGCAAAAAGCAAAACAAAGAACATGTGGCTTATTAATAGGGGCCTTAATCTCATCCCTATACTTTATACTAGTTTCATTTATCAATTGAGAAGGAAAACAAATTAGTCAGCTGGGCTCCTTAGTATGCCATTTGCTCTATAACAACAGAAAGGCAGTTAAGTATATAAAATATATTAACAAAAGACAGACCATGTAGCTCCAGAAGACACATAAAAACAAAGTGGTGAAAGAGTTAAATATGAGTAGGGGTGGGAAGCAGGCACCATATTTAGACAGACAGATGATAGATAGATACATATGAATAGTTTAAGACTTAGAAATAAATAGCTTTTATATAATTTATTTATACATAGACTGCCTTTTTTCTTCATAAACTTTATCAAATGTCTATGTGTTGCCTTCTGACAATATAAAAAAAATAAGGAAATCAATTCTTCTCTTAAGAAGGCTTCCACTTAAAGAATAACTTATGACATATGAAAGAATTTCCACAATAGAAGTATGTAAAAAGTTCTATTGGAATATAGGAAAGTAATAGGAGTCCATATCTGAAGTGTGTTTATAAGACAAGTAAAAGACTTATAAACAACTCTCGTCTTATATACTTGTCTTATAAGACAAGTAAAAGATTTGTATTATAAACAAGTAAAAAACTTATAAGACAAGTAAAAGAGAATGAAGAAGGTAAGTCATTTGAATAAGAAGTAGCAACATATACAAGGTCAAGAAAATACCAAAAAAAAAAAACTCCAAGAATTTAGTCATAAAAAGCACAGTCAACATTTATGGAGCATGTACAACCTATCAAGCATTTCACGTACATTACTTCTGTTTATAATAGCCTTTGAGGACATCCTCATTTTAGATATAAGGAAATCGAAAACTTCTAGAGGTTAAGTAATTTAACCATGGTTAAACTGTCCATGGTTCCAAGTGACAATTCGTGTAGTTGGATTCAGATTCATTTCTGTCTGACCACAAACTGCATGCTCTTAACCATCATGTCTATGTTAAATAGCTACTCTGGTGCAGCTGGCTCACAGGAGACAGGACTGGTAGGGAAAAAAAAAAAAAAAAAAAAAAAAGCACTGAAGGTGAGTCTGAAAAGGAAATCTCAGAAAAGACTGTAAATGGTCATGTGTGCAAGTTTAAAAAAAAAAATGTAAACTTTTCATTCTCTGGGCAGTAACAACAACAGTAAAAGTAATAAAATTCAGACTATGATCATTTATGTGAAAGTAGTGTTAGTCGCTCAGTCACGTCTGACTCTTTGCAACCCCATGGTCTGTAGCCCACAAGGCTTCTCTGTCCATGGACTTCTCCAGGAAAGGATACTGGAATGGGTAGCCATTTCTTTCTCCAGAGGATCTTCCTGACCCAGGAATCAAACCCAGGTCTCCTGCAGGCAGATTCTTTACCGTCTGAGCCATCAGGTAAAACTTATTAAATACCAGGTATCTTACTGAGAAAGGCTGGGACTAGGGTGAGATCAAAGAAGATGTTGGGGTACAGAATTTAAGAAGGTACTCACCCTCAGGGTCATTGGGTCTTGTTACTGAGCACTTCACATATAAAAGGACATTAAATGCCAGAAGCTTAGCCAGAATACTAAAGGATGAGACCAATCCAATAGATAGTAAGTGAACGAGGGTGAAAGCTGGTTTGCTCTCAGTCATTATACCCACCCCCAGTCTATTCCACAGATGGTGTTATTGGAGCATTCTTTTGTACTCTATGCTATAGCACTCTCCTTAGGCATTTCATTCTCCCTTGGGAGATAAAGGGGGTACTTTTTCCACCTTAGGCCACTTGTGCATGCTAAGTCACTTCGGTAGTGTCTGATTCTTTGCAACCCCATGAACTGTAGTCTGCCAGGCTGCTCTGTCCATGGGATTTCCCAGACAAGAATACTGGAGCGGGTTGCCATGCCCTCCTCCAGGGGATCTTCCTGACACAGGGATCAAACCTGCATTGCAGGCAGATTCCTTAGCACTGAGGTGCCATTTGAGAAGTACCTAATATAGCATTTAGAATATGTGCCCACTTGAGGTTAGGGCATAAAGATTGAATAGACTTCAGAGAAAAAAAAGAACGAAGACAAATGTAGGGGCTGCAGTGGGGGAATCTGCATTTCTGTTAATGATAGCAAGATAAACCCACATTTCAGAAAAACACTACAGAATTTGGAAAGTCCTTTCCATGCTGTACAGAAACTTTGTACAAAGGGCTCATCTCAGGATGATTTATTTTGAGAGTGTTCATTTGTCTTTATGGTCCAGAATCTGAGAAATTATGTATTTACCTATAGGTTTTTGTTCAGTAGATTTTTGTTCATTCCTATCTACTAGAAGAAACAACCTTAGAGATAGTAGTTTCATTGATCTTAAAGACATTAACTTATTAGTTTTGTATCTAACCTACCAAATCTTATCTATATTTTTTCTTCAATATTCATAAATATTCAGTTTCTCAAATAATCTGAACCAGCTTTATCATTCTACTGGTTCCTTAATAATTTATTAAATATTTTCTCACCTATGTTCACTTTATACTTGCAAGTTATATATACAATGTTCTTAAATTTAATTTTATAGTTTGATCTTACCGTGGAATAAATTGAGGCCAAGTGAGAAAGAGGCAAACTGCTGGTGCTGCTAAGTCACTTCAGTCGTGTCCAACTTTTTATGACCCTATGGACTGTATCTCACCAAGCTCCTTTGTCCATGGGAGTCTCCAGGCACGAATACTGGAATGAGCTGCCAGGACCACTCCAAGGGATCTTCCTGACCCAGGGTTGGAACCCACCTCTCTATGTCTCCCGCACTGGCAGGTGAGTTCTTTACTGCTAGTGCCACCTGGGAAGAAACCTAGATTATCTTAAAAGAAACTCATTCAAGAAGTCCAGAGGGTCTTTAGAAGGGGTCAAGTGATTCACTAGAAGTTTGGCTAGGAAAGCCTGAGGAATGAGAGGGAACTAAAAAAAAAAAATGACTACCCCAAAAGGCATTCCTAGAATCAATGGAATTGTAGTTGGAAGTTTTTTGCAGAGAAATGTCTGAAGACTGTGCAAAATCACTTATGAGAAGTTTTGAAATCTTGCAAGCCTTTAAGATTCTGTTGCACTATGCTCAGTGATGGGACCAACCATATTACAAGCGCAGCCACTCTGCCCTGATTTACCTTGGTCCCCTTTTCCTTTGCGTAAAATTCACAGAGTAGAATCATAGACACTAGAATGTTTATGCCCACTCAAAATTTATCTGTTGAAATCACAACCCTCAATGTGATGGTATTTGGAGATAGCATCTTTAGATCATGAAGTCCAAGTCCCCATTAATGGGACTACTGTTCTTATAAAAAAGACCCCAGAGTGTTCTCTCATTCCAACTGCTAAATGAAGATACAGCGAGAAGACATCTATTAAACAGACCTCACCAAACACTGAATGTGCCAGTGCCTTGATCCTGGACGCCTCAACCTTTGGAACTGTGAGAAATAAATATTTGTGCTTTAAGCCACCCAGCCTATGGTAGTTTTGCTATAACAGCCTTAATTGTCTAAAATAGACAGCTGGTGGGTGAGAAGAATAACTCTGAGAAACAAAACAAAGCATCCATCTATCTATGGTTAACGGAATTTTAGGTTTGATTAAGTTTGAAGTTACATACTACATTATACTAGAATGTGTATTTTAATGAGATGTCTCTTATGATGAAAATGAGTGAGAAAAATTATACAGCCTACCTAAATTTAATCTGAGTACTGAGAAAACAGAAAAACTAGACCAAGAGGAATTTTAGGGGCAATAGGAAAGGAGTAGAATTGCTTTATGATTGCTCAAACCAGTCAGTCCTAAAGGAAATCAACCCTGAATATACATTGGAAGGTCTGATGTTGAAGTTCCAATACTCTGGCCACCTGATGCAAAGAGCCAACTCATTAGAAAAGACCCTGGTGCTGGGAAATTTTGAAAGAAAAGGAGAAGTGGGCAGCAGAGGATAAAATGATTGGATGGCATCACCGACTTGATGGACATGAATTTGAGCAAGCTCCAGGAGTTGGTGATGGACAGGGAAGCCTGATGTGCATGGGATCACAAAGAACTGGACATAAATTAGCGACTGAACAACAACGATTGCTGTCTATTGAGTCCCATTCTTTTAACACACTGGCTGCTTTTTTCAGAGTAAGCCAATTATATTTATATCAATTTTAATTATTACAGTAATACATATGTAATTGATGATGAAGTTGGGGAGATAAAGTATATAAAGTATTTTCTTCAAGGGCATAAATGTATTAAGTGGCAAAGACTGAACTAGAACCCTGGACTTTTCATTGGTCTTAAATTATACTGTGAAAGTTGAAGGGCATTATTGAAGTTTTATAAAGGGGAATGACATTTCAGTGATATGAAACTTCAATGTAATTCAGTGTAATTAAGCTTCTTTTCCCCTCCCTTTTCCTCTTTTTTCTTCCTTTCTTTTCTCCTCCTCCTCCCCTCCCTCTTCTCCCTTCCCCTCCACTCTTCTCCCCTTCCTTTCCCTTCCCTTCCCTGTCTTCCTCTACCCTTCCCTTCCCTTTCAGAGCAATTTTATCCTAAACCCTGTACTGAGCTTGGGCAGATCAAGTTAGGCATCTGACTGTGAGAATGGAAGAAGCTGGCTTAAAACAGGGTAACTGGAATTCAACCAGAGGTAGGGAACATCCACACAGAAGCTGCCCTGCATGAGGAGTCAGAGCTGATCAAGGTGACACTATAGTAGAGTAAAAGATTCAAAACCGAGCCCAGGTTCTCTTGTTTCAGCCTCACTAGCATTATTCTTGCTACCCACCCGCCCCTACTTCTAAACCTTAAAAAAAAAAACAAAAACTGTAGAAATTGCAAAACCATCTTTTGAAAGAACTGTTCTGGAAGTTGCCAGGAGGGAACTGAACTAACGATCTCTAGCAGGAAGCATGGAAACCAGAATAATCTTCAATCTTTTCCTCTGATGGTTTTGCAGCAGTTAAAGATGAAGAAAACTTCAACTTCAGCCAGATCACAAGTACACACACTCCTCTCCTCCCCTCCCCCGATAAAACTCCAGTCCTGCTGCAGTTAGGGGAGTTACTGTGATGCTCCTCAGGTACTTCTGGATGTGCACCAGCTGAATAAATCCTTTAACCTCTATTTGAGTCATATAAATGATTTTTTCCTTGACAGTATTCACATGAGAAAGGAGTCATGCTGAGTGTGAGCTCTCAAAGTCTGAGAGGAAGGAAGAGGGTGTTCACAAGAAGAGGCAGCATGTGTGGGGCATCTCTACATGGGTATAGAGAGCATCTATGCAGAACCTACAGTTAGGGATCTATTTGCAATTAAGAAATACTGGAAGCTACAATGATAAGGGATTTTTATGTGTGTTGTTTGGCATATCCCTTAGCATCTGAACACATAGTACACATTGATGCAAAATAAGAATTGTGTAATAGATAAGCTGTGAATAAGGAAAGCTTCTGGGAGATGGCTTAGAATATAAATTTGAAGAACATTATCCCAATATAGATGATAGTCTCTGTTTTCAAACAAGAGGGAAGCATTTTTGTTTCATTAAGCCATGAAGTTGTTGGGGATTTGGTTTTCTTGATGAGAGGACTCTGCTGTTTTCTGAATGTTAATCCTGGGTATTCAAATTCCCACTCTAAAGAAATACTTAGCACCACAACAATAAGACAAAAGCCCAAGGAAAGTAAACATTCCAGAGGCCTTCAGAGGTTAAATAGGAATCTGGAAATAATTATCCTATTGCTGAAAAATAAATAGCATATGGAATATATAAGCAGTGGGGGAGGATTTCCTCTTCTTAAGCAGGGTTTTATTCTTGAAACATTTTTTGAAATATATTACCTTTTGAAATATTCTAAAAATATATTCTAATAATATATTTAATATTTGATATTGATAGGTATATTTAATATTATTTTTATGATCACTTTTCATCACTTTAAGTTATTCATTGTGTAATAAATGATGGTATTACTATAACCTTATGTCTGACTTTTTATTACTTAAATTGCTCCCATTATATATTAAGTGATTTAGTCTACAGAAAAGTATAGCACATATATAACATATATAGAGAGTGAGAGAACCTATATGTGTGTATGTGTGTGTATATATATGTGTGTGTGTGTGTGTGTGTGTGTATAGAACCTATCGCCCAGTCAAGAATATTTTTTAAACTGAATTTGCTTTATAGTCTCATTTTCTTCTCTGTCTCTCTCTTTTATTACTTTCTAAGCTTCATGAAGAGGGTGTCTAGACTATTACCACTTCCTCCCTTTGTCTTCCTCCCACAGTGATCTGGTTTCTGTCTGTACCACCACACTGAAGCTGCTCTCACCCAGAAACTGTTCTCCTGGTCATTAAATCAGAGGGGAATTTTTTAGTTCTTAAATTACTTGGCCACTGAGCACATTTAGCACTACTGATCACCTCTTGAAACTCTCTACAATCTTAATGTTCCCCATACTGCTTTCTTTTCAAATTTCTTCCTAATGATTTGGCCATCTTTCCTCAGTCTCCTTTCCTCTTTCTTCCTCCATTTTATTTCAGAGTTGATAATGTTACTATTTATTCATCCAACCCCTCAAATAAAAACACTAGGCATCATTCTTGACCACTGGCTTTCCTTCTGACCTTATACCCAACTAATTCTAAATATATCTCTACTCATGTCCTCACATCCTTTTCCACTGCTGCTATCTCAGTAAACACTCTCATTATCCCTCACCAAGTGATTACAAGAGCTTCCTAATTAGTCTCCCTCTTTCCAGCCAGACTCCCCACATTCCATCCATCATAATTGCCTGATGGTATCAGATCACTCCCCCATTAAAAACCTTTCAGTGGCTTCCCATTAATTGCAAGATAAAATCCAAGCTCTTTGGGATATCTGACATACCAGATTTCCCTTTTTAAAATCTGGACATAGCTTGCCTTCTTTAGTCTCACACACAACATCTTGGTATGAACTCTTCTACTTCCTACATTTATCTTACTGTTCTGTGCACCTACATATTTGCACAGGCCATTTGTTCTGCCAGGGAATCCTTTTCTTCTGTAAACTGACAACTATTATTCATGTTCACTGTTCCACAAAGTTGATTCTTCTGTACTCTTTTCAACTTACTCTATATAATACTCTGCCCCCATGGTTTTTACATCTACAGCTCAAACCTCTCAACAGTTTTTATTTTTTTAATATAAATTTATTTATTTAATTGGAGATTAATTACTTTACAATATTGTATTGGTTTTGCCATACATCAACATGAATCCACCACAGGTATACACGTGTTCCCCATCCTGAACCCCCCTCCCTCCACCCTCCCCGTACCAGCCCTCTGGGTCGTCCCAGTGCACCAGCCCCAAGCATCCAGTAACATGCATCGAACCTGGACTGAATTCGTTTCATATATGATATTATACATGTTTCAATGCCATTCTCCCAAATCATCCCACCCTCTCCCTCTCCCACAGAGTCCAAAAGACTGTTCTATACATCTGTGTCTCTTTTGCTGTCTCGTTTACGGGGTTATTGTTACCATCTTTCTAAATTCCATATATATGCGTTAGTATACTGTATTGGTGTGTTCCTTTCTGGCTTACTTCACTCTGTATAATAGGCTCCAGTTTCATCCACCTCATAACAGTTTTTAAAACACTATATTCAACTTCTTATTGGACACTGGTGGATATTTCGTACGTCCAAAACTTATACATCTTTCTTCTTAAACTTACTCTTACCTTCGTTATCCATGTTAATATTACATCTCATTGTTCCCTGCAGAAAATTGGAGCTCTCTAGTTTCCTCCTCTTCCTTACTTCTGCATATCTAATTTCTGTTCAGTATGGTTGATTCTGCTATTAAAATACAATTTAAATAGATTCACTCAGAAGCAATTACACTAGTGGTGTCTAAGTTAAAACTGCCCCATTCTTGACCATGTCAATATCCTACTTAGCTAACTCTGTTTCTATTATCACACAATTATCTCAATCCATCATCCTTTATCATACAGGTTGTATTTCTACCCCAAAAATTGGAATGCATTTTATCTCTACTCAAAATCCTTCAACAACTCCCCAGGGTCCAAAAATAGAATCTAAATTCGTTTACATGACCTTTAAGAACTTGCTCATAATTTCCTTAACTTCCTTTGCGACTTTACCATAAAGATAGGAAAACATATACCTCTGTTTCTCTACTTCAAAAAAATTTATTATTAATTGGGTTTTAGAAAGTCAATTATTTCAAAATTTGTCAGTTACTATCATTTTTGTTTCTGTAAGATGAATATGGAATGGCATGAAACAGAAAAAGAGAGACTGGAAACAAATAAAACTTGAAATTTAAACTTATATGAAAATAAGCTAGTAAATGGTCAGCAGCCCCCCTCTATATACCTATTCAAGGCAGAAAAAAATAAAAACAGCTAAGACTTCATAAAAGTTCTTTAATAATTAAGGACCTATTGTTTTATTTCATATGAAAAACAATCAAACTCCTGAAATGTAATTCAGGTTAATAAGACAGATGATGGTCAGTTTTTGCTTTGTGTTTTTTTTTTTTTTTTTTCTCAATTGATTGTAAATTATTCCTCTACAGTAAAAAAAAAAAAATCTAAAATTGTACAGAGGTGTTTGGCTCTTTGTAAAACTAATTCAGAATCCTTGAATTTTGACAGTTAAGTTCTTTCTCCTTTTGCATTATAGAACACCACTTGAAGAAAATTTATATTTTTGCATCTTGGCAATACCCCAAGGACAACATGACTAGCAATGAATTTTCTTCCAAAAATCCAGAGAATGCAATGAGAGCCTAATCTGGGCTCAGTTAATTATATGTTTATAAAGCACTCTGTTGGTGTTTTTTTCCCCTCATGTATTTATTTTTACACAAACATATACACTCTACCAACTGTGGTACAACCACAGTCATACCCTCTACACTCCATGAGAGTTTACCTCCTGCATTTACTTATTCAACATACAACAAATATTTCATATACACTTGCATGAAGCAGACTTGAGTCCTACCTTCATGGAGCTTCAGTTCAGTTCAGTTCAGTTGCTCAGTCATGTCCGACTCTTTCAGACCCCATGAATTGCAGCACGCCAGGCCTCCCTGTCCATCACCAACTCCTGGAGTTCACCCAGACTCACGTCCATCGAGTCAGTGATGCCATCCAACCATCTCATCCTCTGTCATCCCCTTCTCCTCCTGCCCCCAATCGCTCCCAGCATCAGAGTCTTTTCCAATGAGTTAACTCTTCCCATGAGGTGGCCAAAGTACTGGAGTTTCAGCTTTAGCATCATTCCTTCCAAAGAAATCCCAGGACTGATCTCCTTCAGAATGGACTGGTTGGATCTCCTTGCAGTCCAAGGGACTCTCAAGAGTCTTCTCCAACACCACACTTCAAAAGCATCAATTCTTCGGCGCTCAGCCTTCTTCACAGTCCAACTCTCACATCCATACATGACCACAGGAAAAGCCATAGCCTTGACTAGATGGACCTTAGTTGGCAAAGTAATGTCTCTGCTTTTAAATATGCTATCTAGGTTGATCATAACTTTCCTTCCAAGGAGTAAGCGTCTTTTAATTTCATGGCTGCAGTCACCATCTGCAGTGATTTTGGAGCCCCCCAAAATAAAGTCTGACACTGTTTCCACTGTTTCCCCATCTATTTCCCATGAAGTGATGGGATCGGATGCCATGATCTTCATTTTCTGAATGTTGAGCTTTAAGCCAACTTTTTCACTCTCCACTTTCACTTTCATCAAGAGGCTTTTGAGTTCCTCTTCACTTTTTGCCATAAGGGTGGTGTCATTTGCATATCTGAGGTTATTGATATTTCTCTCGGCAATCTTGATTCCAGCTTGTGTTTCTTCCAGTCCAGCGTTTCTCATGATGTACTCTGCATATAAGTTAAATAAGCAGGGTGACAATATACAGCCTTGA
Organism: Bos mutus; assembly: GCF_027580195.1. Classification (NCBI taxonomy): domain Eukaryota; kingdom Metazoa; phylum Chordata; class Mammalia; order Artiodactyla; family Bovidae; genus Bos; species Bos mutus. The sequence continues at coordinate 44,875,878 of NC_091642.1, read as the reverse complement.
CGTACTCCTTTTCCTGTTTGGAACCAATAAATAGCATTTATTGAACTTAGCTACATTCCTTGCATTGTGCTACACATTGTATCCAAATCATCTTATTTAAACCTTTAAGCTCACCATAATGAATTATATATAATTATTACTGAACTGAATTACTATTATTATTATTATTAATTTACAGGCAAGAAAAGTAAACATTTAGGGAAATGAGTAGCTAACCACAGTTTCAATGGAAGCAGCAATGTGTCCAGCTCAAAAGTCAAAAATAGTCCTCCTTGCAAGTAGTGTTAGCCACCTACAGAGTAATGACCTGTGAACTGTAAGTAGAAGTTTTTAGGTGAGATTTCTGAAAAAGTTCATACTAAGACAGAACTCTTTGTTCTTTCTGCTTAGATTGAACAAAGACCTGATATCTGAAGTTAATATTTACCAAGAAAAAAAAGGGCAAAGAATGGAATTGTAAAGATAGATACAACCATTCAGACTGCCTGCCTCTGGACATTGTATTATGTGAGAAAAAGGGGAAAAAAACTATCTTATTTAAACTTCTGTTGTTGGGTTTTCTATTCAGTTCAGTTCAGTTCAGTCGCTCAGTCTTGTCCGACTCTTTGTGACTCCATGAACTGCAGCATGCCAGGCCTCCCTGTCCATCACCAACTCCCAGAGTTTACCAAACTCATGTCCATTGAGTCGGTGATCCCATCTAACCATCTCATCCTCTGTCATCCCCTTATCCTCCCGCCTTCAATCTTTCCCAACATCAGGGTCTTTTCAAATGAGTCAGCTTTTCCCATCAGGTGGCCAAAGTATTGGAGTTTCAGCTTCAATATCAGTCCTTCCAATGAACATCCAGGACTGATTTCCTTTAGGATGGACTGGTTGGATCTCCTTGCAGTCCTAAGGACTCTTAAGCGTCTTCTCCAACACCACAGTTCAAAAGCATCAATTCTTGAGTGCTCAGCGTTCTTTATAGTCCAACTCTCACATCCATACAGACTACAGGAAAAACCATAGCCTTGACTAGATGGAACTTTGTTGACAAAGTAATGTCTCTGCTTTTTAGTATGCTGTCTAGGTTGGTTACAACTTTCCTTCCAAGGAGTAAGCGTCTTTTAATTCCATGGCTGCAATCACCATCTGCAGTGATTTTGGAACCCAGAAAAATGAAGTCAGCCACTGTTTCCACTGTTTCCCCCATCTATTTGCCATGAAGTGATGGGACCGGATGCCATGATCTTAGTTTTCTGAATGTTGAGCTTTAAGCCAACTTTTTCACTCTCCTCTTGCACTTTCATCAAGAGGCTCTTTAGTTCTTCTTCACCTTCTGCCATTAGGGTGGTGTCATCTGCATATCTGAGGTTATTGATATTTCTCCCGGCAATCTTGATTCCAGCTTGTGCTTCATCCTGCCCAGCGTTTCTCATGATGTACTCTGCATATAAGTTAAATAAGCTATTACATGCAGCCAAACTCAACTTCAACTGACACTCTCAATGATCCATTCTCCACATAGCGCCTGAATAATCTTTAAAATGTACATCTGATTGTATATCTGCCTTATAAAACATGTAACTGTGAGGCACAGGAAAAGTGGGAAATTGTCTGTGACACCTGTGTGGCTATATATGTCTTTTATTTTGTATCAGACACATGCTTTTTGGCTCAGAATAATATATAAGGTTTCTAAGTGGTACATGGACTGCTCATTTGTTGAGAGCATAAAGATTACAAGATTTTTTCTTAAGAGCCATGATTTATAGCATGAGAAATCCTAAACTAGGAACATACTGTTAACAGAATTCCAAATATAAGGATATTTCTCCCAGCGTGTATCATCAGTATTTTGTCCAGAGATCCAATTAGCATGTTTCTAAGAAGATAAGACTGGTCACCAGCCTTATTTCTGACTTCAGAAATATTACCGTGGTAAACAACAGAGTAACAGGTCACAGGTGAGCTGCTCTAATGCCTTTCCCCCCAGTTTAACCTGAGACAGTTCTTTCTTTACCATGTTTCATCTTAGTATGTTTCATTCATAGGTATGGTTACTTATGAATATAATTAGGAATATTTATTGAGTGCTTACTGTCTACTGGACACTGTCCTAAAGCTTTACCTGCTGTCTTAGTTAGAAAATACTAGAGACTGGGTGGTTTAAACAACAGAAATATATTTCTCATAGTTCTGAAAGCTGACAAGTCACAGAACAAGGTGGGACTCATCTGCTCCTGATGAGAGCTCTCGTTCCAGCTTGGAGATGGCCAAAGTCATGGCCTGTCTTCACATTGCCTTTCTTAGGTGAACATCCATCCTCATGACCTAATCGAACTCTGATTACCTCCTGAATCCCCATCTTCAAACACCATCAGGTTGAGGGTTAGGGCTTTAGCATACAAATTTGGGGAGCACACAAACATTTTGTTCGTAATACCTGCATTACCTCCTTTAATCTTCATGTCAACCTATGAGGTAAATATTATTTTAATTCATCTTACAGATGGTGAAACTGAAGCATGGAGAGGATATGTAATGCACTTACGGCCATAGAACTAGTAAGTGGCAGAAACTGAATTCAAATTCAGGCAGTTTGGAATGAACTCCTGGGTTCTTAACCACCATGCCATGCCACGTTACTATATTGAAAAGCAATTATAAGGAAACAACATGAAGTGCTCAATAATTTACAGTCTGGATGTATGTCTACCCTCTTTAAAAAACTCTCCAAAATAAACTTATAATTTGCTATGTATCCTTATTCAACACAAGAGACTGTGTGGAGAAACTTAGAAGCAAATGTGTAAACTATATTTTTCTCATTAGCTACCTAAATTTTTATACTATTGATTGTGAATCACATCTTTGGGGGGATGAGTATTGTGTATTATTTTTCCTACAACATGAACTATATAACTTTAAATTATAGGAGTAATTTCAAAAAGAAGATGCCTTACTTGACATATATCAGAACTTTATATAAATTAACAGTAGATATTTTACCATTTACATCATGACTGTGTATTTTTAAAAATTTTCCTAAAAATTTTCATTTCCCCCAGATCTAACAAAAAGCCTTCACAATAGTTCAATGCTTTGTTAGCCATAGTAATAAATCAATACCATAGATTTTAGACTTCTTCAATTTTTTAAATTATAGGACACTTTTCTCATTAATTATATTTACTAATGTCTTCAAAATCCTTAAACCTTAAAATATAAAATGTGACACCCAAAATTGTTAATGGTATTCTCACGTTTTCTCAATATTCTATCACAACCATCTGTCTATAGTAGCTTTGTCTGATTGAAATATATGTGTCACAAATGTGAGCAGCATACACAAGCTTAGATTTTCTAAAGTAAAAAGAAAAAGATAGAAGTAATCTTCAGTTCAGTTCAGTCGGTCAGTTGTGCCAACTCTTTGCAACCCCATGGACCACAGCATGCCAGGCTTCCCTGTCCATCACCAACTCCCAGAGCTTACTGAAACTCATGTCCATTGAGTCAGAGATGCCATCCAACCACTTCATCCTCTGTCATCTACTAATACTAACAGTAGATTTTACTTAACATAATTTAGTAAAAATCATATCATTTTAACATATAATAAAAAGAGATATTTCACATTATTTGTTTTATACTAAATCTTCAAAATCTGGTATGTATTTTGCACTTAACAGCATATCTCAATTTGGATTAAGCAAATTTCAGGTGGTCAACAGCCACATGTAGCTACTGGGTACTGTACTGGACAGTACAGTCTGTCTCACACTTTCAGTTCTCACAGAAAGCAAGCACAAAATACAATGGTATTATGGCACCTAAATCTCTCTATTATTAAGTGGCAAGGCCTCCGGAAAGAACCACCCAGACAGGGTCACTGTCTTGCTCAACTATGAAGTATCAAGTAGTATTCTGCAAATACAGAAACAGATTGTACTTTGTGTGGGTCACATCCTCTGCAGTACAGTTCCAGATGTAACTCTGCATAGGTTAGATTTCTTACCAATTTTTTCTGAGTCAAAAGTCAATACATACATAAGTGTAGCTGGAATTACGTAAAAATTATAAAGCAATTACATGGAGCCTGGTGGGCCATAATCCATGAGGTCTCAAACAGTTGTCCATGACGAGCACTAACACACAGGAAAACAAGGTCCTTAGTGTGAGTACATTCAGTACATTCAGTATTCAGTACATTCTTCTAAAATTTCTATTTTGTCTTTCCCAAAAACTACTTCATATTTTCCATAACTGTCAATTTTCAGTTCAGTTCAGTCGCTCAGTCATGTCTGACTCTGCAACCCCATGGACAACTACCCATGGACAGGTCTCCATGTCCATTCCCAACTCCCTGAGTTTACTCAAAATCATGTCCATTGAGTCAGTGATGCCATCCAACCATCTCACCCTCTGTTGTCCCCTTCTCCTCACACCTTCAATCTTTCTCAACATCAGGATCTTTTCAAATGAGTCTGTTCTTCACATCAGGTGGCCAAAATATTGGGGTTTCAGCTTCAGCATCAGTCCTTCCAATGAATAATCAGGACTGATTTCCTTTAGGATGGACTGGTTGGATCTCCTTGCAGTCCAAGGGACTCTAAAGAATCTTCCCCAACACCACAGTTCAAAAGCATCAATTCTTCGGCACTCAGCTTTCTTTATAGTCCAACTCTGACGTCCATACATGACTACTGGAAAAACCATAGCTTTAACTACATGGACCTCTGTTGGGAAAGTAATGTCTCTGCTTTTTAATACGCTGTCTAGATTGGTCATAGTTTTTCTTTCAAGGAGCAGTCTCTTTTATTTTCATGGCTGCCGTCACCATCTGCAGTAATTTTGGAGCCAAAAAAAATGAAGTCTGTCACTGTTTCCATTGTTTCCTCATCTATTAGCCATGAAGTGATGGGACCAGATGCCATGATCTTAGTTTTCTGAATGCTTAGTTTTAAGCCAAGTTTTTCACTCTCCTCTTTCACTTTCATCAAGAGGCTCTTTAGTTCTTCACTTTCTGCCACAAGGGTAGTGTCATCTGCATGTCTGAGATTATTAATATTTCTCCTGGTAATCTTGATTCCAGCTTGTGCTTCATCCATGGTAGCATTTCTCATGATGTACTCTGCTAATGAGTTAAATAAGCAGGGTGCCAATATACAGCCTTGATGTACTCCTTTCCCGATTTGGAAACAGTTTGTTGTTCCATGTCCAATTCTAACTGTTGCTTCCTGACCTGCATACAGATTTCTCAAGAGGCAGATCAGGTGGTCTGGTATTTCCATCTCTTTCAGAATTTTCCACAGTTTGTGGTGATCCACACATTCAAAGGCTTTGGCATAATCAATAAAACAGAAGTATATACTTTTCAGGAACTCTCTTGCTTTTTCCATGATCCAGTGGATGCTGGTGATTAGATCTCTCATTCTTCTCCCTTTCCAAAATCCAGCTTGAACATCTGGAATTTCATAGTTCACATACTGTTGTAGCCTCGCTTGGAGAATTTTGACCATTATTTTACTAGCATGTAAGATATGTGCAATTATGTAGTAGTTTGAGCATTCTTTGGCATTTCTTTTCTTAGGGATTGAAATGAAAACTGACCTTTTCCAGTCCTGTGGCCACTGCTGAGTTTTCCAAATTTACAGGCATATGGAGTGCAGTCCTTTCACAGCATCATCTTTCAGGATTTGAAATAGCTCAACTGGAATTCCATCACCTCCAGTAGCTTGTTTGTAATGATACTTCCTTAGGCCCACTTGAGTTCCCATTCCAGGATGTCTGGCTCTAGGTGAGTGATCACACCATCATGATTATCTGGGTCATGAAGATCCTTTTTGTACAGTTCTTCTGTGTATTCCTGCCACCTCTTCTTAATATCTTCTGCTTCTGTTAGGTTCATATCAGTTCTGTCCTTTATTGTGCCCATCTTTGCATGAAATGTTCCCTGGTATCTCTAATTTTCTTGAAGAGATCTCTAGTTTTTCCCATTCTATTGTTTTCCTCTATTTCTTTGCATTGATCGCTGAGGAAGGCTTTCTTTTCTCTCCTTATTATTCTTTGGAACTCTGTATTGAAATGTGTATACCTTTCGTTGTCTCCTTTGCCTTTAGCTTCTCTTCTTTTCTAAGCTATTTGTAAGGGCTCTTCAGACAACCATTTTGCCTCCTTGCATTTCTTTTTCTTGGGGATGTTCTTGATCCCTGCCTCCTGTACAATGTCACAAATCTCCACCCATAGTTCCTCAGGCACTCTGTCTATCAGGTCTAATCCCTTGTATTTTTCATTTCCACTGTATAATCATAAGGGATTTGATTTAAGTCATACCTGAATGACCTAATGGTTTTCCCTACTTTCTTCAATTTCAGTCTGAATTTGGCAATAAGGAGTTCGTGATCTGAGCCACAGACAGCTCCCGGTCTAGTTTTTGCCGACCGTATAGAGCTTCTCCATCTTTGGCTGCAAACAATAGAATAAATCTGGTCTCAGTGTTGACCGTCTGGTGATGTCCATGTGTAGAGTCTTCTCTTGTGTTGTTGGAAGAGGGTGTTTGCGATGACCAATGTGTTTTCTTGGCAAAGCTCTATTAGCCTTTGCCCTGCTTCATTCTGTACTCCAAGGCCAAATTCGTCTGTTACTCCAGGTGTTTCTTGACTTCCTACTTTTGCATTCCAGTCCTCTATAATGAAAAGGACATGTTTTGGGGGTATTAGATCTAGAAGGTCTTGTAGGTCTTCATAGAACCATTCAACTTCAGCTTCTTTAGCATTACTGATCGGAGCATAGACTTGGATTACTGTGATATTGAATGGTTTGCCTTGGAAAAGAACAGAGATCATTCTGTCACTTTTGAGATTGCATCCAAGTACTGCATTTTGGACTCTTTTGTTGACTATGATGGCTACCCATTTCTCCTAAGGGATTCTTGCCCACAAGTAGTAGATATAATGGTCATCTGAGTTAAATTCACCTATTCCAGTCCATTTTAGTTTGCTGATTCCTAAAACATTGATGTTCACTCTTGCCATCTCCTGTTTGATCATGTGCAATTTGCCTTGACTCATGGACCTGACATTCCAGGTTCCTATGCAATATTGCTCTTTACAGCATCGAACTTACTTCTATCACCAGTCACATTCACAACTGGGTGTTGTTTTTGCTTTGGCCCTGTCTCTTCTTTCTTTCTGGAGTTATTTCTCCACTGATCTCCAGTAGCATATTGGGTACCTACTGACCTGGGGAGTTCATCTTTCAGTGTCCTATCTTTTTGACTTTTGATGCTGTTCATCCAGAACTTACACAGGACTGGGGAAATGGACTCTTGGAGGGCACAAACAAAACCTTGTGTTTGTGACCCAGGACCCAGAAGAAAGGAATAGTGACTCCACCAGAGACTGAGCCAGACTTGCCTGTGAGTTTCTAGGAGTCTCCAGTGGAGGCATGGGTCAGCAGTGGCCTGCTGAAGGGTGGGGGCACTGAGTGTATCAGTGTGCACATGGGACCTTTTGAAGGAGGTCGCCATTATTTTCACTACCTCCACCATAGTTTCAGTTCAGTTCAGTTCAGTCGCTCAGTCATGTCCAACTCTGTGTGAGCCCATGAACTGCAGCACGCCAGGCCTCCCTGTCCATCACCAACTCGTGGAGTTCACTCAAACTCACGTCCATCAAGTCGGTGATGCCATCCAGCCATCTCATCCTCTGTCATCCCCTTCTCCTCCTACCCCCAATCCCTCCCAGCATCAGAGTCTTTTCCACTGAGTCAACTCTTCACATGAGGTGGCCAAAGTACTGGAGTTTCAGCTTTAGCATCATTCCTTCCAAAGAAATCCCAGGACTGATCTCCTCTAGAATGGACTGGTTGGATCTCCTTGCAGTCCATGGGACTTTCAAGAGTCTTCTCCAACACCACAGTTCAAAAGCATCAATTCTTCAGTGCTCAGCTTTCTTCACAGTCCAACTCTCACATCCATACATGACTACTGGAAAAACCATAGCCTTGACTAGATGGACCTTTGTTGGCAAAGTAATGTCTCTGCTTTTTAATATGCTATCTAGGTTGGTCATAACTTTTCTTCCAAGGAGTAAGTGTCTTTTAATTTCATGGCTGCAATCACCATCTGCAGTGATTTTGGAGCCCCCAAAAATAAAGTCTGACACTGTTTCGACTGTTTCCCCATCTATTTCCCATGAAGTGATGGGACAAGATGCCAGGATCTTCGTTTTCTGAATGTTGAACTTTAAGCCAACTTTTTCACTCTCCTCTTTCACTTTCATCAAGAGGCTTTGTAGTTCTTCTTCACTTTCTGCCATAAGGGTGGTGTCATCTGCATATCTGAGGTTATTGATATTTCTCCTGGCAATCTTGATTCCAGCTTGTGCTTCTTCCAGCTCAGTGTTTCTCATGATGTACTCTGCATATAAGTTAAATAAGCAGGGTAACAATAAGCAGCTTTGACGGACTCCTTTTCCTATTTGGAACCAGTCTGTTGTTCCATGTCCATGTCTAACATGGAACTTATCCACCATAGTTTAGGCTCAGGTAAGATAACAGGGAGGGGACACAGCCCTGCCCATGAACAGAAAATTGGATTAAAGATTTACTGAGCATGGCCCTGCCCTTCAGAACAAGACTCTGTTTCCCCCTCAGTCATTGTCTCCCATAATCTTCTTATCTTTGTCCATCAGAGGGCAGACAGACTGAAAACCACAGTCACAGAAAACTAACCAATCTGATCACATGGATCATAGCCTTGTCTAACTCTGTGAAACTATGAGTGAACTATACTGTACAGGGCCACCCAAGACAGACAGGTCATGGTGGAGAGTTCTGACAAAACGTGGTCCTCTGGAGAAGGGAATGGAAAGCCACTTCAGTATTCTTGCCTTGAGAATCCCATGAAAAGTGTGAAAAGGCTTCCCGTATAATCCAACACAATTCAGTGCCTCAGTATATATTGAGTACTTTCTACAATAGGCAGCAGTAGGTCTTGAAGATTCAAACCAATTGAAGATAGGCATTGTTCAATTTCATCGTTACTCTAAAGAATATCCCTGATTTTTTTTTTTTGGTGGGGCACACTTAGTGTCTGCCGTTAGTAGACTATGAACACATGCTTATTGAAATAATTATTTAATTTGCCACACACTGTCTTGCTATTTTTGCTGTGTTCCCCTGCACTGGTAAATAAAAGAAGGTTGGGTAGACATGTTTTGAAAGAAAAGTTAAGAAGGTGAAATGAGGAGAAAAGACTAAAAAACTCAGTTCAGCTCTGTAAGAAAGTGCAACCAAAATATTTAAAAACAAAATACCCTGAGGTTTGAATAAATACTAAGTCTCTACATAAGTTTTTTGCCAATTTACACATGCATGTAGGTGTCTTGCAGTTTAGAATGAAATGTAAAATGTGTCAGGATCAGGCATTTTTAAAAGATAAAACTGGAAAGGTTATTACTTAGCTGGTTTAACCTACTCAGGGTACAAGACTAGCTATTCTCATTGGTTGAACTCAACTAGTCTGGTAGAGGTTCTTTAATCCAGATACTGCGTAGATACTTAGGAGTTTGTTGAGCATCATAGAGACAGAACTCCGAAATGAGACATTCATGCATATTTATCTGGGTCTCTTATCCTTAAATTCAAAGCTTTCCCCATATTTTCTCCAAATTCTGATATTTTTCTCCATTATCTGCTGCCTTAATTTATTTACCTGCCTCGTATTTATCTGCTGCCTTATTTTCACTGTTCTTATTATCATAAAATGCATCTACTGAAGAGAAAGATATTGAGAATTCACTCTATTAAAGATTTGCTGAGTTGTCTTGAAAGGAGTCATCACAGAAATCAAAGAATCTCCACCAGCGACATGATTGTCCAGCCCCACTACCTCACCAAACCCCCCAATGTGTGACCCCAGGGCCAAAGGAACACATCTTGAGATATGCAGTCCATTTATCCCTTGAACTCTCTTACATAATTTGCAGATACATAGAGAGAAAATGAGTGTGTATTTACCCTAGGGCCTGAAGATAACTTTTATTTTTTATCCACAGTAAAGATATCATGATGCTGAACCTGAAGCTGCAATATTTTGGCCACCTGATGCAAAAAAAGCCAACTCTTCGGAAAAGACCTTGATGCCGGGACAGCAGGAGGAGAAGGGAGTGACAGATGATGAGATGGTTGGACGGCATCACCAACTCAAAGGACATGAGTTTGAGCAAACTCAGGGAGATAGTGAAGGACAGGAAAGCCTCGCAGGCTGCAGTTCATGGGGTCACAAAGAGTTGGGAACAACTTAGCAATTGAACAAAGACATCATGAACAGTATGACTAACAAAACAGTTTCTGATTGTAGTTATAGTCCAGGGGAATATGTGTTTAACTTGTAGCATTCTTGTATCAGACTTTCTATGACTATGTGAAGATTATTCTGTCACAATAAATGAAAGTTCTCAAAATTCATTTTATGTTCCATTTTAGCAAATGGTTCTGTAAGATTTTGCTTTTCTCCAATATCTTGATCAAAACACTGGCATTTGTTTTATTTAGTACTAAGGGAAAGGTTTTTGTATGCTTGCTCTGCCCTAGGACTCTCTTTACAAGCCTGCTCTTCTATGTGACTGTAATCTTTGCCATGATCTGGAGTCCCTCCTGTGCTACAGTAAATGGGAGGGTTGCATTTGCTCTATTTTGTGGATAGGAGTCATAGCCAGAAAACAGATTCATCCCATTGTGGCACAAGCAACTTTCTCATAACAAAGCTAAACATCTCTGGACAGTAGTTTTTCAGATATATGACTATCTAACCACTTCACCAGATGGTCAACACCGAAATCAGACTGATTATATTCTTTGCAGCCAAAGATGGAGAAGCTCTATACAGTCAGCAAAAACAAGACCAGGAGCTAACTGTGGCTCAGATCATGAACTCCTTATTGCCAAATTCAGACTTAAATTGAAGAAAGTAGGGAAAACCACTAGACCATTCAGGTATGACCTAAATCAAATCCCTTATGATTATACAGTGGAAGTGAGAAATAGATTTAAGGGCCTAGATCTGATAGATAGAGTACCTGATAAACTATGGAATGAGGTTCGTGACATTGTACAGGAGACAGGGATCAAGACCATCCCCATGGAAAAGAAATGCAGAAAAGCAAAATGGCTGTCTGGGGAGGCCTTACAAATAGCTGTGAAAAGAAGAGAAGTGAAAAGCAAAGGAGAAAAGGAAAGATATAAACATCTGAATGCAGAGTTCCAAAGAATAGCAAGAAGAGATAAGAAAGTCTTCTTCAGCAATCAATGCAAAGAAATAGAGGAAAACAACAGAATGGGAAAGACTAGGGATCTCTTCAAGAAAATCAGAGATACCAAAGGAACATTTCATGCAAAGATGAGCCCGATAAAGAACAGAAATGGTATAGACCTAACAGAAGCAGAAGATATTAAGAAGAGATGGCAAGAATGCACAGAAGAACTGTACAAAAAAGATCTTCACGACCCAGATAATCACGATGGTGTGATCACTGACCTAGAGCCAGACACCCTGGAATGTGAAGTCAAGTGGGCCTTAGAAAGCATCACTATGAACAAAGCTAGTGGAGGTGATGGAATTCCAGTTGAGCTATTCCAAATCCTGAAACATGATGCTGTGAAAGTGCTGCGCTCAATATGCCAGCAAATTTGGAAAACTCGGCAGTGGCCACAGGACTGGAAAAGGTCAGTTTTCATTCCAATCCCTAAGAAAGGCAATGCCAAAGAATGCTCAAACTACGGCACAATTGCACTCATCTCACATGCTAGGAAAGTAATGCTCAAAATTCTCCAAGCCAGGCTTCAGCAATATGTGAACCGTGAACTTCCTGATGTTCAAGATGGTTTTGGAAAAGGCAGGGGAACCAGAGATCAAATTGCCAACATCCACTGGATCATGGAAAAAGCAAGAGAGTTCCAGAAAAACATCTATTTCTACTTTATTGACTATGCCAAAGCCTTTGACTGTGTGGATCACAATAAACTGTGGAAAATTCTGAAAGAGATGGGAATACCAGACCACCTGATCTGCCTCTTGAGAAATCTGTATGCAGGTCAGGAAGCAACAGTTAGAACTGAACATGGAACAACAGACTGGTTCCAAATAGGAAAAGGAGTTCGTCAAGGCTGTATATTGTCACCCTGTTTATTTAACTTCTATGCAGAGTACATCACGAGAAATGCTGGACTGGAATAAACACAAGCTGGAATCAAGATTGCCAGGAGAAATATCAATAACCTCAGATATGCAGATGACACTACCCTTATGGCAGAAAGTGAAGAGGAACTCAAAAGCCTCTTGATGAAAGTGAAAGTGGAGAGTGAAAAAGTTGGCTTAAAGCTCAACATTCAGAAAATGAAGATCATGGCATCCGGTCCCACCACTTCATGGGAAATAGATGGGGAAACAGTGGAAACAGTGTCAGACTTTATTTTTCTGGGCTCCAAAATCACTACAGATGGTGACTGCAGCCATGAAATTAAAAGAGGTGTACTCCTTGGAAGGAAAGTTATGACCAACCTAGATAGCATATTCAAAAGCAGAGACATTAGTTTGCCAACAAAGGTCCGTCTAGTCAAGGCTATGGCTTTTCCTGTGGTCATGTATGGATGTGAGAGTTGGACTGTGAAGAAGGCTGAGCGCCAAAGAATTGATGCTTTTGAACTGTGGTGTTGGAGAAGACTCTTGAGAGTCCCTTAGACTGCAAGGAGATCCAACCAGTCCATTCTGAAGGAGATCAGTCCTGGGATTTCTTTGGAAGGAATGATGCTAAAGCTGAAACTCCAGTACTTTGGCCATCTCATGCGAGGAGTTGATTCATTGGAAAAAACCCTGATGCTGGAAGTGATTGGGGGCAGGAGGAGAAGGGGACGACAGAGGATGAGATGGCTGGATGGCATCACTGACTCGATGGACGTGAGTCTGAGTGAACTCCACGAGTTGGTGATGGACAGGGAGGCCTGGCGTGCTGCAATTCATGGGGTCGCAAAGAGTCGGACACTACTGAGTGACTGATCTGATCTGAACCACTTCAAGCCCTGAATCATGTAGGTTCTCTTAATTTATAATAGTTTATGTTTTTAATTCCAGCACAAAGTTAAAAAGTTCACAAAGTTCAAAGTTTAATATGGATAAGATATACCTTTTTATTATAGGTATTGTAACTAATTTTCACTGCAACTACTTTTAACCTTGATGGAGATAAATAACTTTAAAGTAAAAAAAAAATACTCTATTGGAAACTATGGCTAAATCTAGTGAACTAAATTTGAGAATGCATGGTAATCTCAACATGATGAGCCAAAATTTACATTCATTCTACAAGATAGTAAATCTTTGAAAGAATAGTTCAAATGATTATTCTTAAACCTGAAGAAAATTTTATTAAGAAAAATTTATTAAGGTCTCCCTTGAGCAAATTCAAAGAATAAAATCACTACTTACAATGCGTGTGTGCATGCTTAGTCACTGTCATGTCTCACTCTTTGCGACCCTATGGACTGTGTAGCTCACCAGGCTTCTCTTTCCATGGGATTCTCCAGGCAAGAATACTGGAGTGGGTTGCCATTTCCTCCTCCAGGGGATCTTCCCAACCCAGGGATGGAAACTGGGTCTCCTGTCTCCTGCATTGTAGGTGGATTCTTTACCACTGAGCCACCTGAGAAGCCCCTACCAATTACAATATTTATAAGTATTTTCCTTTTTGACTTTACTGTAAACCCATGTGTCACAGACATTTTTCACTCATCTTTTGAAACCCCATAACAGCATAAGGTCTTTCATATATTGAGTAACTGGAAACAAAGTGTTGAAAGAGTGAATTTGACAGTTTTTAAATCATGGACCTGAGGAGAAAATAAAAGATCCCTTCTCTTTGTTTATGGACTTGATATTGGGAAATGAACCAATATACAAAATCATACCAAATAAGGCAAGCATTTACTTTCTTATTGAACCTCGAATAGGGAAAATCTCAATTCCACAAGTGGGGATAAATCTCAGAGAGGTCCTAATTTTACCTTTCATTTCAAGTTTTATGGATTTAGTGATAAGAAAAAAGCAGAAAATAAAGGCTGAGCATAGCATAAGCATATGCTTTAGCAGAGAAATAGTTAATGGAACTGTAGTTAGTGAAAAGCAGCATGAAGAATTGTTGCTTAATTGTTGAGCTTGCTTAGCCTCAACCAGTGAGTCATTGAGACAATAACTTCATACAAAGTGATGATGTTAATAATACTTCTACTAATAGCTTTGTATACATTCAGAGGTCCTCAATTAAAAACTAGTACTTTTCTACCATTCCTTTGTTCTTGGTGAACCATAATGTACGTTTTTGTGTTATGTTATTAAACAAAAGACTGACAAACATTTAAAGTTTTGTTTTGTTTCTTATTTTATTGGAAGGAAGTTTTTTTTTTTTTCTTTTTCGTTTCTATTGATTTCACAGTTTACTACAATTAGAATTACCATAATGGTAGGATGTGGTTGGGAGAAATATATGACATCATCCTTTATAATCACTAGCATGGCATTTCCCGAAACAAAACACTACAGGATATCAGTGAAGCTGAGTCTCTTCTTGGATCTAATGGTTTTATGCACGCCAGTCTGAAAATGCTGACTGCATCATAACCCTGGCTGCCAGCATTCAGCTTGTAAAACAACAGAAGAGCAATAATAAAACTGCTATTTGTGTTTTATGGAACTGTGTTAAACTAAGAAAATAGCAGAGTATCCAAGGGTTGAGTTTTTAAATATTCTTAACGGTCACAATTTTTGTTCCTAATTATGACAACGCCTCCAAAGTTTTTTTTGTTTTTTGTTTTGTTTTTAAACTGTGCTATATTTCCAAAGATAAACATATTGAAATACTAATTGAAATATGTCTATGCACATTTAATATTTTAATTATTTGTCTAAATGGATAGCATTCTTTTTATGCTTTTCATATTTTGAGCATTCTCATCTTATGCTATTAGAGTAGCTTATATTGGGCTTCCCCAGTGGCTCAATAGTAAAGAAACCGCCTGCGATGCAGAAGACGCAGGAGACCTGGGTTCAGTCCCTGGGTATTGGTAAACCCCCTGGAGGTGGGCATGGCAACCCACTCCAGTATTCTTGCCTGGAGAATTCCCATAGACAAGGAGCCTGGTGGGCTATAGTCCATAGGGTTGTAAAGAGTCAGACATGACTGCAGCGACTGAGCATGCATGTTGCTTATATTATATGAAGAAATATGGTAACATAAGATATTTTTAAACATTAAAAAGACAGCTTAACTAAGTGCTATCAACTCAAAATTGCTAAAATCTTGAGCAGTGATTAATGTTTTCCAGTACATAGGTACAGCTTTATTTATACCTATCATTAGTTCATAATACTATCATTATACAGCTAAGCACTTGATTAGCCTTTTAATGTTTACTCACTTGGACATAAGATAAATAAAATTGCAAGCCTTATTAACATCTGCAAAAATACTGCAGGACTTTGAGTAACAGCTATCTGAATATTAACTTTCACTATGGTAGATTGAAGATGGATGCACATTCTTTACTATTCCTTTCACTGAGAGGTGGAGCCTAATCCTCTTCCTCTTAAGTCCAGGATGCATTTATTAACTTGCTTGACAGCAATAGAATCTTACATCCTGGGCATCTGAGGCCAGATATCAAGAAATTTTGCAACTTCCTCAAGCTTCTTGAAATTCTTCCTCTGGGAGCCTATATAAGAAATCTGATGACTTTGAAACTACTGTGTTAGGGAGTTACTGTGTTAACTGGCCACACATGCCAGTTGAGAGTCCCAGCTGATTCTAGCCTTTTATTCATTCTCATCAAATCACTGAAATATGGCCAGTCTGACTATCAGATAAATACCACCAAGTAATCTTAATTGATAGCATATGGAGCAGAAGAATCACCCAATTGAGCCCTGCCCAGATTTCTGACCCCAAATTGTGAGATATAGTAGACAACAATTGCAGTTGTCTTAAGCTGCTAAAGGAAAATATATTTGGTGTCAGAAATGTTCTGGGTAGAGAAACAGTTTTCCACCAGCAGGATGTTGTTGTTGTTTAGTCCTAAATCCTGTTTGACTCTTTTGTAATTCATTCCATGGACTGTAGTCTGCTAGGCTCCTCTGTCCATAGGATTTCCCAGGCAAGAATACTGGAGTAGTTTGCCATCTCCTTCTCCAGGGACTCTTCCCAATCCAAGAATCAAACCCACATCTCCTGCATTGGCACACAGATTCTTTACCACTGAGACACCAAGGAAGTCCAACAACTCAATTCAATTCTGACACTAGCTATCTGGAGTTAACACGGGTCTGCAGGTTAAGAGCACAAGACTAAGCACACTTGAAATGTCAATCACAAGTCCTGAGCCTTCTCAGTGGCTTTAAATCAGGGGTTTCCAAAACTTCCCCCACACATCCAATAAAAAAACAGTGGGTAATCATTAGTCAAGGCCATTTCACCTGTCTTCACTAATCAAGGTCTTTTTCATTGTAGCTACAAAAGACCTTCATTTCCTCCCAGTTGCCTGTAGCCTAAACCATAAGATGTTTGCTTGAGTTGTACAGAATCTTGGGGTCAAGTGTGTCTAATTTGAGCTGAGCTGGTTAAGACTGGATAGGACCAGCAACCCTCCAACTAGCAATGGGCCAATGTCTGCTTGATGACTTTTTGACATCAGAGAGTGGAAAATTTCACCCTCAGGTTATGCTAAGTTCCTTCACTTTTGCATGCACAGAGGTCTGTGGCTTAGTTATGACTACACAGAATGATTACTGTACTTTTTTCTAATCACCTTTCCCCATGCTCCCCATGCCTCAGCTTTACCCCATAAATACCCCAAGCCCTTTGCCTCTAGGAAGGTGGGTCTGAGGTTTGTTTTTCTTTTTTGCTTAGCTGCCTCATGAATAAGACTTCTCTTTGCTGCAAAGCTCAGTATCTCAGCATTTGGCTTGCTGTTCATTGGGCAAAATAAACTTGGTTTGGTAAAAATAATTTGCTATATAGGCTCACAGGACTCAGAGAAACATTTATGTTTATCAATTTATTATAAAGGATGTTATTAAAAGATACACATGAATAGCCACATGAAGAAGTACATAAGGTGAGGTCTGAAAAGGTACTGAGTGTAGGAGCTTCTGTCCCTTGGAAGTGAGGTATACCACTCTTCAGGCAGGTAGATGTGTTCACCAACCCAGAATGTCTCCAAACATCATAGCTTAGGGATTCTTTATGAAGACACACTTAATTACTGAGTAAATCTCTAGCTCCTCACCTCTCCTTGGAAGATGGGGAGTGGGGCTGGAAGGTGACAAGCTTCTAATCATAGCATGGTCTTTCTGGTGACTAGCCCCTATCCAGAAGCCCTGAAGTGTTGCCTTATTAGAACAAAAGATGATCAAGTTCTGTGTAAGACACTTATATTTCTCACATTACTCAGGAAATTACAAAAGTTTTAAGAGTTTTGTCTCAGAACCTCTTATTATGTCATAGCCGCTAAGGTTTCCAAGTATTTTGTTAGCAACCGTAACACACAGCAACTGGAACACACAACTGGAACACACAAATCTTGTTGTGTTATCTATATTCTTGCAAAGTTGATTGAATTTTATGAGAATTAGTAGTAAACTCTATTTTAATCATTTTGAGTTAAGGAATGTTCTCTCCCTCCCCACCCCCCGCAACTTTGCCTCCAACCTCTCTTTCTAAATACAGTCCTTTTTTTTTTTTTTCCTTTTGGGAAAATCCACCATTAAGAGAAGTCTTGGCAAAAAGTATGCCTTCAGCTGCCAAAGGGCTAGGTCCTTTTTCTACCTGCCTTAAGTAGCAAAGGGATAATAATTAAACCTTCCAATCTTTCAGGACTCTTAAATCTTGAGTGAGTAATACAAAGACATGAAGACAATAGATACATTTCCTAAAAACCTAAATATGATCATCCATTCCTCTCCTATATATCTTCCAGTCTTTTCAAATTAGATCAAATCTAAGCTCCTGGCTTGGTAGAAAGTGGCTTTATGTTGTGTTCACAGCTTATCTTTTAAACATTATCTCTCAGTGTTTCCCAGGATCCTCAAGAATTAATTATTCTGGACAACATTGTGGATGGAATTGCATTCTCCCCTACAGATGTATTAAGGTCCCAACTGCTAGCATATCAGAATGTGACCTTAGAAAATCAGATCTTTACAGGGGTAACCAAGTTGAATTGAGGTCATTAGGATGCTTTCTAATCCAATATGACTGGTGTCTTTATAGAATGGGATTATTTGGACATAGGGAAACATATAGAGGGAAGATTATGTGAAGATACACAGTAGAATTCCATGTGAAAATAGAGAATTGGAGTGATGATTCTATAAGTCAAGCAATGCCCGAGACCACCAGAAGCTAGGGAAAACGCCTTGAACAGTTCCTTCTCTTGAACCTTAAGAGAGGATGTGGTCCTGTCAGCACCTTAATTTCAGACTTCTAGCCTTGAGACCGACAAAACAATACTTTTCTTTTTTCTTAATGCAGCCAGTTTTTTGTACTTCGTTTTGACAGTGCTAGGAAAACAATGCAACTACTTAAGAGTGTTATGTTTGTCCTTAAGGAAGTAGATAAAATAGAATATTAAGAAAGTTTATGATAGATATTCCAAGATTTTTTAAGAAGCAAGTGGAAATATTCTGGGAATTTTTCCTGAGGAAAAAAAGGAAAGACATTTGAGCTAGGCATCACACAATGTGAGATGCAGGAAGCAAAGATGGAAAAATGTCATTTCTAATAGTGGACACTTGAAGCAAGAGTGTAAAAGTAGGGATATGTACTTTATTTTTAAAAGAAAATGAACTTGTGTCATTGCTTTATATACTGGATGCATACAGTGAATTCTAAGAACATTATCAATGGCTCAGTTTAACCAGACTTCTTTTAAAAGTAAGTACATAGAAGAAAGAATTCTGATAGTTGCTTTAATATCCTTTTCTAAGTCCTCCTCTAAGAAATCTCATAATGGGTTTAGTACTGTTTAGTTATTCTCGAGAAGTTTCTAGACTTTTGTTGTTTACCAAAGAGTAAAAAATTTTAAATGACAGGAGACATAATAAGGACATCAGCATCTTATTTTGGGACATAAGAGTATTTTAAATTATTGTCATCTTCTATCACAATGAATTCATTAAAGAAATGAAATTTCAACTATGGAAAAGGAAACATTATAATTTCAGAGTAAATTAGTATCCTTTAAATTGAAATAAAAATAGCATTGTGAAAATTTTCTTATATTGTCATTTTCTCATTTCCCCCAACCAGAGAAAACAAACTGCTGTTTGGGGGGTGGGGAAACATTGCTTTAAAATTAAACATATGAATGGGCTTCCATTCACCATGGTCATAGTTCCTGCCATTAACTAAATGGGAGGCTGATGGTGCTGGAGATGGTGGGTTTTATTTAACAGGCTTCATCATAGGAGGGCCTGAGAAACACAGAAATAAATTAAATCACAATTATTCCAAAGAGGTTCCATTAAGAAATGGGTTAGTTGTTCTTCTTAGGAGAAATAACACCTTTTTCTACACAGGGACTATTTTTCTTTTTCAGAGATATAGTTCTTGGTCAAATGAATCAGAAGAGTCTGAAGGGTTAAAGGTGTCCTTCTGAACTAACTGGAAGAATATACATCACCTTCCTGGGATGTACTATCCCAACTCCTCTTTTTTAATCTTTCCTATATTTTACTTAAAAAATTATAAATACAGTTTTAAAACAACTAATGAAAGGAAATAGAACAGAACAAGTTCACTAAGGGCCAGAGTAGATGACATAGTTTCTAAAGTCAAGTAGGAGCATTTATTATAACAAAGGCTTGCTAATATTCTGGGTGTGGTTACTGCATGGGAAAAACTCCACAGTACTGGGCTCATAGGCTATGACTTGATCCAAGAGCTATCCGCCTTTCTATTACAGCCATAGCCTCAGGCTGGATGTGAGCCATATGCTCCAATTACCTTAAATTCTACAACTTTTCAAACATCCCATGCTTTAGATTTCTGAACCTTGCAAATGCTGTGCGTCTTGGTTGCCTTTCCATTTCTTTTTCTCAGGGCAAACTTTATTTACTTTGTTCAGTGTGCTTAGTCGCTCAGTCATGTCTGACTCTTTGCGACCCCATAGACTGTAGCCTGCCACCAGGCTCCTCTGTCCATGGGGATTCTCCAGGCAAGAATACTGGAGTGGGTTGTCATGCCCTCCTCCAGGGGACCTTCCAAACCCAGGGATCGAACCCAGGTAACCTGCCTCACAAGCGAGTTCTCTACCATCTGAGCCACCAGGGAAATCCACTATGTTCAGAAGAGTCACTAATCTTACTACACACCAGATATTGTTTTAAGCACTCTACGTACATCAGTATACCTCTCACTAAAATCCTTTAAGGTAGGCACCATTATTACCAACCGTTTCATACATGGATAAAATTTAGAAACAGATTTTAACTTTCCCAATGACACTAAGCTGTAAGGTCTGAGTTAGCCAGAAATCTTCTACAGAGTCCAAGCTCTTGGGCAGTATGCTGTTCTCTCCCTTTGTGAAGACTTCATGATTGCCTCAGAATTCATCAAACATTAAAAAAATTAAAATAGTTGATTTACAATGTTGTATTAGTTTTGATGTACAGCGAAGTGATTCAGATATGCGTGTGTGCATACTCAGTTGCTTGTCACGTCTGACTCTTTTTGACCCTATGGACCACAACATTCCAGGCAAGAATACTGGAGTGGGTTGCCATGCTCTCCTCCAGGGGATCTTCCCAACCGAGGGATCAAACCTGTGTTTCTTACGTCTCCTACACTGTAAGGTTCTTTACTGCTAGCATCACCTAGGAAGCCTGGATATATATAATTTTTTTAATATTTTTCCATTATGGTTTATTGCAGTATGTTGAACATAGGTACCTATGCTATCGGGTAGAACTTTGACTTTCTCTGTCAAATAGTGTTTATCTGTTAATCCCAAGCTCATACTTAATTTCTTCCCACTTTCTCTTGGTAACCAACCATAAGTTTGTTTTCTAGGTCTGAGTCTGTTTCTGTTTTGCAAACAACCTCATAGACAACAGGCTAGTGTGCATCCTTTATTCTGGAAAATAGTGATCCCCATGGCAAACTAAAATTCCACTGAATGTCAGTCATTTGCCATAGGGCTGTTGGTATGTAACTTCAATTTGGAAAGAATGGCAAATGCCCTTCTTTCTGTGATCCTCAGTTTGTCCATATGATGTTTTGACCAAATAAACTTTGCAGAAAACTGTCTAAAAGAGAAAGGGTGTGAGCAGACTGTACAGAGCCAATTCAAAGGCTATACTTCCTGAAATGCATGGTTCCCACAAACAACACACATCTGGCCTAATAGGCATCTGAAAAGAGCCAAGATAATCCTCGGTATATCCAATTTTCAGTGATGCCCTATGATCACCAAGATTGAGCCATTCAGTATTTTTCATTTCTAAAACTCACTCAGTGTTTCCCTCTACTCTGCACAAAGTCTCCAAATGAACACTTTTAGGAGATTGCAGTATAAGTGATTGGAAAAGTTAACCTGCATTTGCAAATACTGAGCACACCACACATAATATGGAGATATATTTACCAAATAACTGGTAAATATATCTTTTTATTCAACCCTTGTTTAGTATAACATTGAATCCATCTTCTGGCTCTCTAGTGTATTGAAATGGGGAGGGTGGATCCAGAAAACACTCATTTTGAATGTCATGGAAACTTTTCAAAGTGAGGGGAGAAAAATTTTTTGTAATGCTTTTGATTCTCATAGCCTATATATTCATTAAATGATTCTGCAAATGCAGCAATTAAATAAATCCTCTGAGAATTAAAAGTCAATAAAACAATGAATGAAAAACCCCAGTGGATGGTTTGCTCTTTTCATAAAACACAAGTAAAAGAAAACTATAAGGAATAAAAAATGCTGGACGTATAGATGTTTGGGTTTTTTCAATCACTTTATATTTTTGTAAAAGCAAATCTTTCTGATGGTTAGTTCCTGCCTCATGCTGACAGTTGACAAATAAGAAAGCAAGGTCCTATTTCAGAGTAGACAGTGTGGAGCCCTTCTCAAAAGCATTTTTAAATTAGAGTGACAGAGCTTCACAAGCATTCCTGGCAGTAAAGGATGAATATTAATGCCTCAAGAAAACAATAAACTAGATCTATAGTCCTTTACCTCCCCCACTAAACCACTTACTATAACAGCAAAGATAGGCCTCCTGCAGTTTGACTTTTGGTCTTTCTTTTTAATGATTCAATGGCTTTTATTTATTACTTTTGACTCAACAAAATCAAGAATTTTTCTTTTTTTTCTTTTTTTAGTATTTTTAATTGAAACACAGTTGATGTAGAATATTATGTTAGTTTCAGGTATACTACATAATTATTTGATATTTGTATACATTATAAAGTATGCCTGAAACTAACATAATATTGTACATCAACTATATTTCAATTAAAAATAATTTAAAAAGAAAAGAAAAATTCTTAATTTTGTTAATCAGAAAGTAATATATTATATTAGTTTCAGGTATACTACATAATTATTTGATATTTGCACACATTATAAAGGGCTCCGCTGGTAAAGAATCCACCTGCAATATGAGAAACCTGTGTTAAATCCCTGGGTTGGGAAGATTCCCTGGAGAAAGGAAAGGCTACCACTCCAGTATTCTGGCCTGGAGAATTCCATAGACTGTATAGTCCATGGGATTGCAAAAAGCAGGACACGACTGAGCGAGTTTCACTTTCACTTTACATTATAAAATGATCACCATAGTAAGCCTAGTAAGTATCTGTCCCATACAAAGTATTTACAGTATTATTGACCATACACCTTTGGCTGTATATTTCATTCTGATGATTTATTTATTGCAAAACTGGAGATTTGTACCACACCTTCATCTATTTCACCCTCCCAACCCCCTCCCCTCTGACAGCCTCTTATTTGTTCTATGTATCTATGAGTCTATTTTAATAAATTTTAACAAATTTTGTTTTGTTTTTTAAATTCCTCATATAAATTGGATCATTCAATTTGTATTTCTCTGTCTGATTTCTTTCATTAGCAAAATACCCTCTTGACCCATGCATGTTGTCCAAATGGCAAGATACTGATTTTTTTTGGGGGGGTGTGAGTAATATCTCATTGCATCTACTGATAAATATTTAGGTTGTTTCCCTATCTTGGCTATTTTAAATGATGCTGCAATAAACACAGGGGTGAAGGTATCTTTCCAAATTATCGCTTTTGTTTTCTTTGGGTAGGTATCTGGGAGTAAAATTGTTAGATCATATGGTAGTTCTAGTTCTAACTTTTTGAGAAAGCTCTGTACAGTTTTCCATAATACTTACAATATTCAATTCCACCAACAATGCACAAGAGTTCCCTTTCCCCCACATCCTCAAGAACGCTTGTCATTTCTTGTCTTTTTGATGAGAAGGAAATGAGAAGTATTTGAAGAAGTATTTGATGAGAAGTACCCACTCCAGTATTCTTGCCTGGAAAATCCCATGGACGGAGGAGCCTGGTAGGCTACAGTCCACGGGATCACAAAGAGTCAGACATGACTGAGCAATTTCACTTCGCTTATTCTGACATGTGTTAAGTAGTTGTTTCATTGTGATTTTGATTTATATTCCCCGATGATTGGTGGCATCTTTTCATGTGCCCAGTGGCTATCTATATACCTTTGGGAAAATGTTTATTCAGGTCCTCTGCCTATTTTTTTAATCTGGGTTGCTTGTTTTTTTGATGTTGTGTGAATTCTTTGTATATTTTAGATATTAATGCCTTATGGAATATTTCATTTGCAAATATCTTCTTCCATTCAGCCGGATACCTTTTTGATTTTTGATAGTATCCTATGCTGTGCAAAAAGTTTTTTAGTTTGATGTAGCTCCATTTGTTTCTTTTTGCTTTTGTTCCCTTTATCTGAGGAGACATAGCCCCAAAATATAGCTAACACCTTTGCCAAAAAGTGCACTCTCTGTGTTTCCTTCTGGGAGTTTTATGGTTTCACATCTTGCATTTAGGACTTACTGTCTTCTTTATTTTCACACTTACAAGGGGGAAACGCATAATAATGTCACAAGTCTCATGAGCAAGACAACATCTTTTGATATACCGCTTCACTTAGGAGACAGATTATCCTCTCAACTCCTCCAAATCCAGGCACATAAACATAAATACATTTACAAATGTTTGGTTTGAAATTTTTTTCAAAATGTTATGGGACCAAGGAATCCCATATGAGGTAATATGCCATAGCATGAAGACAGATGGATCTATATAGTAAATTCTGCCTCAATTTATAGAACAATTGTTTTTAATTCCTAAAAGAACTGAGTTACATCCTGAATGACATAAAACGGCTCACCCACCCATCCACCTACATTACCTTTACTTTGCTTTCTATATCAGAGAGAAGATCTTTGACTAAGATAGAAACCAAAAGATTCCCATGGTCTAGATTTAGAGCTGTTTGTTTTTAGAGTGTTTTTCTTTCCATCTGGTACACTGGGGATTCTGCATGACAGTTAGAAGAGGTATCCCGTTCTGTTGATTTGGGAACCCTTGCTTCCAAGTGCACTTTTTAAATGAACAAGCTTGTCTAACTGGAACATTACCTATAATGGCAATTTTAGGTTGTCTTAATAAGATGTCATTTTTGTAGATATCCACAGATTCCAGAACCACAGTTCTTAGACACAAAATAGGCAGATGTGCCAGAGGATACTGCACTTAATTTCCTGAAACTTAAAGGTTCCATTTTTTTAGCTAACTCTTGGGTCTTTCAAAGCCAGATTAACTCATAAGAGGACTGTGTTACTGGGCTGGGGATTTTATGGTGTTTTTCAGTGTACCTTGTTGCATGGACATTTTTTTGAGGTTGCTGGTGACCTACTGTCAATCTGTTCATTGACCACCTTATCCTAGCATAGGAGTCTTAGAGTTAGGTGGTGACCACTCTTAACAGCTTTTAAATATCTGTGCCCTCCAATTTTGCAGTTTGGGCTTTAAATCTTTCCATTAGAAATAGATTTATTACACTTTTCATGATAAGATTTCTTTATATTAAATAGTAGTGGTGGCCCTGATGGTTTTTTACTGGTGCCTACTTCGATTTAGAGTTGGAATTTTACTATCTAGACAGTCCAAATTTCTTGTCTTAATTTATTTCTCCAAGTACCCCAGAGGTTTATGCTTTAGACTTGCCCTGAGGCTTTGTGAGACCCCAAATGGCTCCCACCTGCTGCAAACCCACAATATAACTATCTCAGAATATTTTGGGGATGCCAGAATCTTTCTAGTAATTTTTAATAAACTCCAGAATTTTTTGAGAATAATATATATTTATTTAAAAGTTTGTTTGAATGAGAGCTACACGTAAAGGAGTGAAACTCAAATCTAAAAGTCGTTTATCCACAGCCCTTGATACTGAGGAGAAGAGCAGTGAACGCAGAGGGTTCACCCATGTGTCACGCTTCCATGGGCTACTAAGCAGTCAGCTCTGGATCTCATACCTCATTGCCATAAAACTGCTTAAGAAATGATCAAACAAGACAATTTAGGTGATAAATGCAAACTTCAATACTTCACAAAGTGGGCAGTCTCCATTTTTAAGATTACAAAGAACTGCAAAATGGTGAGTGGGTGGGGGCAAGACATTTTCATAAGATAAAGAATATGAAGAGACAAATAGAAAGTATCAGATTTGATGGCACCACATAGTCAACCTTATTTAGATTGAGAAGACCCAGGAGTGGCTTCACTTTAGGGATGGGCAGACTGAATAAAACCCTGGGTAGTCATTAGTCCACATGGACAACAGCCTTGTCTAACTCAATGAAACTATGACACATGCAGTGCAGGGCCACCCAAGATGGACGGGTCATGGTGGAGAGTTCTGACAAAACGTGGTCCACTGGAGAAGGGAATGGCAAGCCACTTCAGTATTCTTGCCTTGAGAACCCCATGAACAGTATGAAAAGGCAAAGATAAGACACTGAAAGATCAACTCCCCAGATTGGTAGATGCCCAATATGTCACTGGAGATCAGTGGAGAAATAACTCCAGAATAAATGAAGAGATGGAGCCAAAGCAAAAACAACACCCAGTTGTGGATGTGACTGGTGATAGGAGTAAGTCCAATACTGTAAAGAGTAATATTGCATAGGAACCAGGAATGTTAGGTCCATGAATCATGGTAAATTGGAAGTGGTCAAACAGGAGATGACAAGAGTGAACATCAACATTTTAGGAACCAGTGAACTAAAATGGACTGGAATGGGTGAATTTAACTCAGATGACCATTATATCTACTACTGTGGGCAAGAATCCCTTAGAAGAAATGGGGTAGCCATCATAGTCAACAAAAGAGTCTGAAATGCAGTACTTGGATACAGTCTGAAAGAAGACAGAATGATCTCTGTTCGTTTCCGAGGCAAACCATTCAATATCACATAATGCAACTCTATGCCCCGACCAGAAATCCTAAAGAAGCTAAAGTTGAACAGTTCTGTGAAGACCTACAAGACCTTCTAGAACAGTCAAAAAACATGTCCTTTTCATTATAGGGGAAGTAGGAAGTCAAGAGTTACCTGGAGTAACAGACAAATTTGTCCTTGGAGTACAGAATGAAGCAGGGCAAAGGCTAATAGAACTTTGCCAAGAAAATGCACTGGTCATAGCAAACACCCTCTTCCAACAACACAAGAGAAGATTCTACACATGGCCATCACCAGATAGTCAATACCAAAATCAGATTGATTATATTCTTTGCAGCCAAATAAAAAAGCTCTATACAGTCAGCAAAAGGAAGACTGGAAGCTGACTGTGGCTCAGATCATGAATTCCTTATTGCCAAATTCAGACTTAAAATGAAGAAAGTAGGGAAAACTAGGTCATTCAGGTACGATCTAAATAAAATCCCTTACAATTATACAGTGGAAGTAACAAATAGATTCAAGGGATTAGATCTGATAGAGAGAGTGCCTGAAGAACTATGGATGGAGGTTTGTAACACTGTACAGGAGGCAGGGATCAAGACCACCCCCAAGAAAAAGGCAAAATAGTTGTCTGAGGAGGCCTTAAAAATAGCTGTGAAAAGAAGAGAAGTAAAAGGCAAAGGAGAGAAGGAAAGATATACCCATTTGATGAAGATTTCCAAAGAATAGCAAGGAGAGATAAGAAAGCCCTCCCCAGTTATCAATGCAAAGAAATAGAGGAAAACAATAGAATGGGAAAGACTAGAGATCTCTTCAAGAAAACTAGCGATACAAAGGGAACATTTCATGCAAAGGTGGGCTCAATAAAGGACAGAAATGGTATGTACCTAACAGAAGCAGAAGATATTAAGAAGAGGTGGCAAGAATACACAGAAAACTATACTAAAGAGAATCTTCACGACCCAGATAATCACGATGGTGTGATCACTCACCTAGAGCCATACATCCTGGAATGCAAAGTCCAGTGGGTCTTAGGAAGTATTGCTATGAACAAAGCTAGTAGAGGTGATGGAATTCCAGTTGAACTATTTCAAATCCTAAAAGTTGATGCTGTGAAAGTGCTGCATTCAATATGCCAGCAAATTTGAAAACACAGAAGTGGCCACAGGACTGGAAAAGGTCAGTTTTCATTTCAATCCTTAAGAAGGCAATGCCAAAGAATGCTCAAACTACCACACAATTGCACTCATCTCACATGCTACAAAGTGATGCTCAAAATTCTCCAAGCCAGGCTTCAACAGTACATGAACTCTGAATTTCCAGATATTCAAGCTGGTTTTAGAAAAGGCAGAGGAAGCAGAGATCAAATTGCCAACATCCGTTGGATCATCAAAAAAGCAAGAGACTTCCAGAAAAAAACATCTACTTCGGCTTTATTGACTATGCCAAAGCCTTTGACTGTGTGGATCACCACAAACTCTGGAAAATTCTGAAAGAGATGGGAGTACCAGACCACCTGACCTGCCTCCTGAGAAATCTACATGCAGGTTAGGAAGCAACAGTTAGAACTGGACACTGAACAAGAGACTGGTTCCAAATTGGGAAAAGAGTACGTCAAGGCTATATATTGTCACCCTGCTAATTTAACTCATATGCAGACTACATCATGTGAAATGCTGGGCTGGATGAAGCACAATCTGGAATCAAGGTTGCCAGGAGAAATATCAATAACCTCAGATATCCAGATGACACCACCCTTATGGCAGAACGTGAAAAAGGACTAAAGAGCCTCTTGATGAAATTGAAAGAGGAGAGTGAATAAATTGGCTTAAAACTCAACATTCAGAAAACTAAAATCATGATATCTGGTCCCATTCCTTCATTGCAAATAGATGGGGAAACAAAGGAAACAGTGTCAGACTTTATTTGGGGGAGCTCCAAAATCACTGCAGATGGTGACTACAGCCATGAAATTAAAAGACGCTTGCTCCTTGGAAGAAAAGCTATGATCAACCTAGACAGCATATTAAAAAGCAGAGATACTACTTGCCAACATAGGTCTATCTAGTCAAAGCTATGTTTTTTCCAGTAGTCATGTATGGATGTAAGAGTTGGACTGGACTATAAAGAAAGCTGAGCACTGAAGAATTGATGCTTTTGGACTGTGGTGTTGGAGAAGACTCTTGAGAGTCCCTTGGACTGGAAGGGGAGCCAACCAGTTCATACTAAAGGAAATCAGTCCTGAATATTCACTGGAAGGACTGCTGCTGAAGCTGAAACTCCAATACTTTGGCCACCTGACACAAAGAACTGACTCACTGGAAAAGACCCTGATGCTGGGAAAGATTGAGGGTGGGAAAAGAAGGCAATGACTGGATGAGATGGTTGGATGGCATCACTGACTCAGTGGACATGAGTTTGAATAAACCCCAGGAGTTGATGGACTGTGAAGCCTAGTGTGCTGCAGTCGATGGGGTTGCAAAGAGTCAGACACGACTGAGCAACTGAACTGAACTGAATCATTAGTCAGATCCATCTCACCTGCCTTCACTTATCAGGATTGTTTTAGTGACGTTGTGCCTAAAGAGTAAGATGCTTGCTGGAGCTGTTTTCCAGGAACTTGGAGTCAGCTGTGCCTAGTTTGAATTGAGCTGATTAAGAGTAGGTAGGACTACCAACCCAACCCTCTCAACTGGGCATGCAGTAGTGTTCAACTGGTGACCTACTGATATCAGAAGTTTAAAAACTGCACCCTCAGATCCTGCTAAAGGCCTCCACTTTTGCAAGTATGGAAGCCTGTATCTTAGTTACATCTGTGCAGAATGAGGATTACTGCACAGTTTTTTCTATCACCTTTCCCCACACTCCCACGCCTCAGGCTGACCTATTTCTTTATAATTTATCCCATAACACCCTGAGCCCTTTGTTTCCCTGGGAGGTGGGTCTTTGAGGCTTGTTTTCCCCTCTGTTTGCTTGGCTGCCTTGTAAATAAAACCTCCAATATTGCACAAACCCTCTCTCTATTGCAAATGTGGCTTGCTGCCCATCAGGCTAAAAGAACCGAGTTCAGGAACAATGATATACTGTGTTTCAGGACTTCCCTGGAGATCCAATGACTGAGACTCTGTGTTCCCAATGCAGGGGGCCCAGGTTCTCTTCCTGGTCAGGGAACAAGTTCCCATATGCCACAACTAAGAAGTTCGTAGGCTGCAACCAAAGATGCCTCATGCTGCAACCAAGACCTGGTGCAGCCGAGTAAATAAAGATTAAAAATGAAACAATGATATACTGTGTTTCAAGTCAAGTGGAACATTTACAGGGACATGAGAATTACATAATTTTTGGTTTGCTGATGTGGCACTCCATGCAAAAGCGGCTCCATCTTGGACCTAGAAAGTTATTTCAACACTTGTTAAAAGATAAACCAAGGCATATAAAAAAATTCCAAGGATTCACTTGAGCACTGACTGACTAGAATAAGGCAGCACCAAACTGGAAATGGTTAGGATGCTCTGAGTACAGAAGCCTGGGGAAACACCTACATAGAGAAAGTGCAGAAGCAAAGAAAGGAAGCTATTTGATTCTCCAGAGCTTAAAGCCTAGTTGCCTTTTTGTGACTGGTTATCCTTAGTACTTTGGTTTTGTAACCTTGAGGTACTTACAAGCTTAGGTTTTGGTTTGGTTGTGTAGGCAGCCATGGTATTAGAGGCTCCTCAATCTAATGGTTGGAGAAGGCAATGGCACCCCACTCCAGTTCTCTTGCCTGGCAAATCCCATGGATGGAGAAGCCTGGTAGGCTGCAATCCATGGGGTCACTGAGGGTCAGACACGACTGAGCGACTTCACTTTCACTTTTCACTTTCATGCATTGGAGAATGAAATGGCAACCCACTCCAGTGTTCTTGCCTAGAGAATCCCAGGGACGGGAGAGCCTGGTGAGCTGCTGTCTATGGGGTCGCACAGAGTCAGACACGACTGAAGCGACTTAGCAGCAGCAGCAGCAGCAGTCTAATGGTCTCCTTGTTTAATTAGCTTAAAGGTCTAAATGAGAACAAGTGCCTGACACTTTCAGGGTCTCAATAAAGAGCTACTATCATCAATAGAAGTAGCATTTTGCTACAGAATGACTAATCAAAAGGTAAACCAAGTATTTTTGATCTACCTGTGCATTAAACAGAGTGAAAAGGGTGGTGATAAAATGCTTTAGATAAATCCAGTTCCTAGCTTGGCTTTGCCACTACTTGTATGACCCTGGGAGAGGGGCTTAATCTCTCACATCTCTTTTTCAATATGAGGGTGATAACCATACTTACTTTATAGGAGTTTTGTGAGGATCAAAGGAGATATTAGGTAAAGTTCTTAATATTGTTTCTGTTTTATAACTGAATACTAAAATAGTGTTGGCAATTATTAACATTATGGCTTATTTTATTTAGTCTCAATGAAGAACAGTCCTGGTAAGAGTACCTTAAATCTCTTATTCAAGAAAAGAGGGAGAAATTACAGATTTGAAAAGGTCATTTGAAATCTATTACAAAGAAACTAAAGCAATAAAATCCAAATAGGTGGGCAGAAAAGACACACACATTGAAAACACTGAGAGGTGAAAAGAAAGGCTTAAGATTTCCTTATTTTATTTATTTAATGAACACTTTAAAATATTCACTAAGGACCAGGGACTTCTGTAAGCACTTCATAATCAGCAACTTATATAACTTTAATAATCCTGCGGGGAAGATACCATTTTTATCAGTTTTATAGATAAAAGGGAAAGGCCAAATAAGTTACATATCCCAAACTCACACAACTAGCCAGTAACAGAGTGAAGATCTGAACACCCAGGACTGATCTCCTTCAGAATGGACTGGTTGGATCTCCTTGCAGTCCATGGGACTCTCAAGAGTCTTCTCCAACACCACAGTTCAAAAGCATCAATTCTTTGGCGCTCAGCTTTCTTCACAGTCCAACTCTCACATCCATACATGAGCACAGGAAAAACCATAGCCTTGACTAGACAGACCTTTGTTGGCAAAGTAATGTCTCTGCTTTTTAATATGCTGCCTAGGTTGGTCATAACTTTCTTTCCAAGGAGTAAGCATCTTTTAATTTCATGGCTGCAGTCATCATCTGAAGTGATTTTGGAGCCCAGAAAAATAGTCTGCCACTGTTTCCCCATCTATTTGCCATGAAGTGATGGGACCAGATGCCATGATCTTCGTTTTCTGAATGTTGAGGTTTAAGCCAACTTTTTCACTCTCTTCTCTCACTTTCATCAAGAGGCTCTTTAGTTCTTCTTCACTTTCTGCCATAAGGGTGGTGTCATCTGCATATCTGAGGTTATTGAGATTTCTCCCAGCAATCTTGATTCCAGCTTGCACTTCATCCAGCCCAGTGTTTCTCATGATGTACTCTGCATATAAGTTAAATAAGCACAGTGACAATATACAGCCTTGATGTACTCCATTTCCTATTTGGAACCAGTTTATTGTTCCACTTCCAGTTCTAACTGTTGCTTCCTGACCTGCATACAGATTTCTCAAGAGGCAGGTCAGGTGGTCTGGTATTCCCATCTCTTTCAGAATTTTCCACAGTTTATTGTGATCCACACAGTCAAACACTTTGGCATAGTCAATAAAGCAGAAATAGATGTTTTCCCACAGCTCTCTTGCTTTTTTGATGAACCAGCAGATGTTGACAATTTGATCTCTGGTTCCTCTGCCTTTTCTAAAACCAGCTTGAACATCTGAAAGTTCATTCATGTATTGTTGAAGCCTAGCTTGGAGAATTTTGAGCATTACTTTGCTAGCGTGTGAGATGAATGCAACTGTGTGGTAGTTTGAGCATTCTTTGGCATTGCCTTTCTTAGGCATTAGAATGAAAACTGACCTTTTCTGAATCAGTTAGGGATTTCTAAAGACTTTCGGCAATGGCAAAATAATGAGTGTAACTGTGAGGTAGTTTGAGCATTGGGGGCATAGTGATTTATTAACTATCTAAGATTTTAAGTTCTGAACCATTGAAATGAACTTTTATCATCTTCCACAAGTTGAACTCCAAGGGTAACTGTCAGTTACAGTTCCTGTATATACAGTTTTATGAGAAAAGCAGTGTTCTAAATAAAAATTAAATGGGCAGCCTCAAGTGTAAACATAGATACTGAGGGGTTAATCAGGCAGCGAATGAATCCAACCTTACTCTGTTATTTTGTTCTATCTAGACTCTCAACTTTGAGAAGGCAATGGCACCCCACTCCAGTTCTCTTGCCTGGAAATTCCCATGGAGGGAGGAGCCTGGTTGGCTGCAGCCCATGGGGTCGCTAGGAGTCAGACATGACTGAGGGACTTCAGTTTCACTTTTCACTTCGTGCGTTGGAGAAGGAAATGGCAACCCACTCCAGTGTTCTTGCCTGGAGAATCCCAGGGACGGGGGAGTCTGCTGGGCTGCCATCTGTGGGGTCGCACAGAGTTGGACACGACTGAAGCGACTTAGAAGCAGCAGCAGCAGGCACTCAACTGAGTGGATAATGCCACCAATAGAAAGGTAAAGGTATATGGCCTCTAAGGGTCCTTGACATGATACCCGTGAGGTCCAGGACTTTCCACTTTATGTGCACAAAGGGCACGTGTTGTCAGAAAGCCTAGATTCAAATCCTGCAATCCCACTTGCAAGTGTTAGGAGCTTAGGCATACTAGTGAGCCCCTCTAAGCTTTATCTTCCTCATCTGTAACTTGGAGATAAAAGTGCTTTGTGTAGATAATGTGAACATTAAAGCTACTGTATCAGCAGAGCCTAGCACTGTGCCTGCTTGTAATAGGTACTCAATACATAAACTATCGCACAATTGCACTCATCTCACATGCTAGCAAAGTAACGCTCAAAATTCTCCAAGCCGGGCTTCAACGGTACATGAACCCTGAACTTCCAGATGTTCAAGCTGGATTTAGAAAAGGCAAAGGAACCAGAGATCAAATTGCCAACATCCACTGGATCATTGATAAAGCAAGAGAGTGTCAGAAAAACATCTACCTCTGCTTTATTGACTATGCCAAAGCGTTTTTCACAACGAACTGTGGAAAATTCTTCAGACCACCTGACCTGCCTCTTAAGAAATCTATATGCAGGCCAAGAAGCTACAGTTAGAACTGGACACAGAACAACACACTGGTTCCAAATTGGGAAAGGAGTATGTCAAAGCTGTATATTGCCACCCTGCTTATTTAACTTATATGCAGAATACCTCATGAGAAATGCTGGACTGGATGAAGCACAAGCTTCAGGACACGACTGAGCGACTGATCTGAACTGAACATTCTAGATTGATTAGTGAATAGTTATTAAGGATGTATATGTTACTAAAATCTGTCTGCCTATGCAGGAGACATAAGAGATGTGGGTTCAGTCCCTGGGTCAGGAAGATCCCCTGGAGGAGGGCATGGCAACCCACTCCAGCACTCCTGCCTGAAGAATCCCTATGGACAGAGAACAGTCAGACACAACCGACATGACTTAGCACGCATGCATGTTACTAAAGTCAAATAGACAAAGTTTTGTACTGTAGCATCAGAAAGCAGTTCTTCTCCAATAGAGAGCAGTTCAGTATATGGTATAAAGCACTAGACAGACTGGCAAATGGCTTTCTCAGTGCTTACTGGTTTTGACAAAAAGAGCACCAAGTAGTGACTCTTTTTCTAGAGAGAAGACAGCCTGCAATAAAATCTGAAATAATCCCAATAAACTTACAAGCTCTTTGGGCTTTTCTATATCTTTGATGGTGTCTCTAACTATCTTACATCTAAGGAATAACTTCCAGACCAATGAATGCTGATCCCAGTCATTGATGATCAAATGGTGGAACGGCATCACTATCTTCCTGTTACATGAGTCCTGAGAGCTACACTAAAAGAGCGTAAGAGTTCGCGTGCCCGGCCACTATCTCACATAGGCAGAGTGAAGACAGAGTCCCACGAGATAAACTGAGAGGGTGCTGAGGGCCCCATGTCCTGTCAGTGTTTCTCAGGAGTGAGACTGGAAACGAAACACAAGCCTGCACACTGCTTTCTGCTAGGATGTGCCACAGCAATATTTTCTCTGACCTTGAACACCATTTACCCCTGCTGCTGGCAGCTCTTAGTGAGGACACTCATCCTGACCACATTTCCCTCGTCATCACATTGATTCATTTACCAAGAAACGACGCGACGTTACCATTTCAGGCCGTCAGATCAACTGTATTAGCACTGGGTGTCACTGTTGTTCCATGAAGACCGGACACAAGCGTGCTTCTTCCTCAGCGAGTTTCAGAAACGGCCGAGAGGCTTCTGGAAAAGCTCATCACAAACTTTGGCAGAACCACACAACGTTTCTCAACCAGCCTGGCCTTAGCGTTGCTATTTTCAGATTCTAAATCTAACCTATTCCAAGAGCAAGAGGCCAGGAGGAAAGCCAAGAGGCCTCTGAGGCACAGAATTTATACAGATTTCATCAAATTACTAGGATTACTAGAAAGGTATATTTATAAGCAAGAAGTTCTGCACTTGCTACAAGTTTCATAAACACAATAACAACAACTCAATGCCTTAAATATATATTAATATCTGAATCAAAATGAATTACATCATCATCCCATGAAAGAGTTCCAGGAGCATTTCTTTGGTAAATGAGACACAAATATTAACTCTTGCTTCTTATTGCAGTCACTTCATAACCAAGTAACAGCCCGTAATCAAGGCTATTAAAGCTTTCAGTCTAACCTTCTAAACTGCTCTTGGACAAAAGCAAGCACAGCAGGCAATGCATTTTGAGGCAATTACAGGCATAACTCAAGTATTTACAGGACACAGCATTGTAATAGAACAATCTTTTTGGTATTTCCGAGGTAACAGTTAAACCCTTCAGCAGTGGTGGCCCATCAGGGGTGGGAAAAGACCAATTGCTCCTGAGGGTGGAAAATAATTTTGCAGCTTAAGCTAGTGAGGGATGGCATTTCTTCTTCTACTACATTCAAAGCGCACTCCAGCAACTTTTTTTCCCCTTCTTCTACATGATTTCCTCATGACAATGTTGTGGTTACTTTAGCAGGGGGTGGAAAACTGATAAGTGTAATTGCTGTAATCACAGGATGTATAGGATGTAAATATTTGTAGGGCAATTAAAAACGATTTGCCTCTTTAGCTTCTTAAAATAAAAGGCACATCTGAACAGCAAACGAGTGGAGTTTTTGTTGTTGTTTGCTTATGTTTTTAAGTAGAAAAGATTTTAAGAGGCAAGAATATGAAATGATTTACCTAAACTTCATTTTGTGGTTTGGTTAGATGTGAATAAAGGGGAGAAAAACAAAATATTGTGGGTCAGGAGAAATGTGCCATCAAATAACTAAAAATAAATTTCAAGAGAACACCCTAGGGTTATAAATGATCTCAGTGTGTGGTATTGTCAATTATCTTCTCCAGCAGGAACACTGTTTGGGGGGCAGGGGATGTCTAACTGCCAAGATGTTATTGTAACGAGTCAAGGGCTTTGCCTCATTGATTAGACACCGGTGGGATGGTAGTCAAAATCCCATGCCTATTAACCACCATACCAAAAGTGGCAGTTCTCCTCTGAGAATAGCTTTTCTTTTTCACTCTTATCTGATTTATACATAAAATTTTGCTTCTCTACATTCAAAGTAACGTTTTGATTGCATTTGACTCATGCGCTGCATTTCTAATGTATTCTAATATACTGGGCTTCCCTGGTGGCTCAGTGGTAAAGGATCTGCCTGCCAATGCAGAAGACACAGTTTCAACTCCTGGGTTGGGAAGATCCCCGGAGTAGAAAATGGCAACCCACTCCAGTCTTCTTGTCTGGAGAATTCCATGGACAGAGGAGCCTGGAGCACACATCAGTCCATTGGATCGCTAAGAGTTGGATGTGGCTTAGCGACAAAACAATGACTAATCTTTACTAACAGCAAAGAGAACAAAAAGACTACCATCTACCCTGTAGAAAGTGTATGGTTTGCATAAGGTAGGAAAGAGGAGGGCTGAACAGCATTTGGATACTCCTATAGCACACAGGTTAAAATTGGCATACTACAATTTGGATAGGCAAAAAGTTATAATTTGTTATGTTCTATCACTGACGTCATCTTACCCTTGATCCTCAATTTCTCTGATTTAAAAAAAAAAAAAAAAATCCCAGGGACTTACCTGGAAGTCCAGTAGTTAAGACTCCATGCTCCCAATGCTGGGGCTGTGGGGTCTGGGGTGGGTGGGGCAAGGAGTAGGGGGAGTGTTCCATCCCTGGTGGGGAAACTAGATCCCATATGCTACAACTAAGCGTTCACATGCTACAACTAAGACCCAGTGCAGCCAAATAAATAAAATACTAAAAAAAAATATATATATATATATATCACAAGCACAGAAATCCTTAAACTTAACCAATGGGTGGTTTCAAAGGCTCTCAGGGTCACTTAATCTCTTACAGGTAAACAATCAATCATTTTGGATTTTTTACGTCTTTAGTGCTCTTAGGAGGCCATCTGGGGGTGAATAATCTCCTGAGGAGGAAGGAGAGGAAATTTTGATCCACACGCCATCCACTGTGAGCCCTGCTGAAATAACAGGCCGTCTCGGCACTCATCTCTGTCTTTGGCTTCATTTGTTGTCACAATGTCCATGGACATGCTCCTTGGAGGTCTGTGGTCTCAGGACAGACAGAGTGACTGGTCCCATGAAGCTCAGCAAACTTCTTGTGCTAGTTGGGCACTGAACTTTGACTTTTCCAGCACTGTTGATACTCTGAGACTTAGTGGTATGTCTGTCACCTGCAAAGCCCAGTGGAGTCCCAGGGAAGATAAGATGGATTCTAAATGATAAGATAAGGTCTAACTTATCTTTGTCTAGTTTCACTTGCTGTTGGGGGCTGTGTGCAGAGGCCTTCCACCTAATATATTGGATTCAAGTTCCCGTCACAGCACCATGGCACCTGACTGGGGTATAAGGAGATGGCGGCGGCAGGTCATGGGCAGAGACACCACGTGAACTCACACTGCAGTCCCAGAGCCCAGAAGCAGCACACCTGGGCCTCACCTGCCAGGACTCCACCCCCTCCCGGTGGACAAGCACCCTGTGAATTAGCCCAGACAATGGCCCATCAAGGAGAGTGCACACTCTAGAATGCAAGCTCCTGCCTCTCCAGTCTTTGAACAAAGAATTAAATTTTCCTTTGCTCCTGAGCCAAACTCAGTCTTATTCTTTAGGCACAAAGGACATTGGGCAGGAGGACTCCTGCTGGGGCCTGACTCCAGGGGTTGGTAACATGTCCTCGGGACCCTTGACTTTGCAGTGGTGCCTGAGCCATTGGTGACCCTTTGGCAATTACACCTAATTTTATTTACTTATGCTTAATTTGGGGCTTCCCTGGTGGCTCGGATGGTAAAGAATATGCCTGCTAATGCAGGAGACTTGGGTTAGATCCCCAGGTCAGGAAAATCCTTTGGAGAACAGAATAATTACCCACTCCAATATTCTTGCCTGAAGAATTCCTGGACAGAGGATCCTGGCAGGCTACAGTCCATGGGGTTGCAAACATTTGAACATGATTGAATGACTAACACTTTCACTTTCATGCTTAATGTTAATTCTCAGCCACCTGCTTGGTTCTTCTCATAGAAATGCTGGAATTTCGGACATTTTCCATATCAGGTATAAGATATAGAGGAGCTTGCTGTCCCAAGTCTGTACATCTAGACCCTTCTCCTACCTGGTGCAGACCCAGCTTTCTAATACCACGTTGCCTGAAGCAGAGGGATGCAGAGAAGAAGTTTGGGTGTTCTTTGATTTCCCCTCACTCAATCTGGAATCCAGATCCGGGTTTCTAACATATTGCTTTTTCTTTTTTTTCTCCCTAATTCCCACCCAAGGGTCCTTGGTCAGCATGGTCATCTCACCTGAATTACCTGGTCTTCACCACATCTCATTTACTAATCTCAGAGGTGGAATAGCTTTGTATTTCCATTTTCTATCTTAAAGTGCTGTACTGTGCTTAGTCGCT
This sequence comes from Bos mutus, assembly GCF_027580195.1. Classification (NCBI taxonomy): domain Eukaryota; kingdom Metazoa; phylum Chordata; class Mammalia; order Artiodactyla; family Bovidae; genus Bos; species Bos mutus. The sequence continues at coordinate 44,837,299 of NC_091642.1, read as the reverse complement.
CAGTCATGTCTGACTCTTTGCGACCCCATGGACTGTAGCCTGCCAGGCTCCCCTGTCCATGGGGATTCTTCAGGCAAGAATACTGGAGTGGGTTGCCATGCTCTTCTCCAGGAGATCTTCCCAACCCAGGGATCGAACCCAGGTCTTCCGTGTTGCAGGTGGATTCTTTGCCATCTGAGCCACCAGGGAAGCCCAAGAATACTGAAGTGGGTAGCCTATCCCTTCTCCAGGGGATCTTCCTGACCCAGGAATCTAACGGGGGTCTCCTTCACTACAGGCAGATTGTTTACCAGCTGAGCTACCAGGAAAGCCCATCTTAAAGTAAGCACCCTCTGTTATATATTTTATCATAGAATCAGAGAGCATATTTTGAATTCCTAGTTTCATCCTTGATACGAAAAGGAAGATTTAGAAATCCTTTTTATTCCTTCACAAAAATCTGACTCATCTTCTGTGTTCAGTTGCTTAGTTTTGTCCAACTCTGCAACCCTACTCTATGGACTATAGACCACTCAGCTTCTCTGTCGATGGAATTTTCCAGGCAAGAATACTGGAATGGGTTGCCATTTCCTCCTCTAGGGGATCTTCCCCACCCAGGGACCAAATCCCCATCTCTGCGTCTCCTGCGTCTTCTTTACAGGTGAACCACTGGGGAAGTACAGATTTTGTCTTGCTCTAAGCAAAAAACAAACAAAACAAATCCCCAAAATCTAACCAAAGGAATCCAGTTGACCTTGAAATTTCACATTGAACATTGACTTTATTCCCAACTGTACACACTGAAGCAATATAAGCAATTTATTCCCTGGATTGAGAGTTATGAGACAACAAAATTTGGGGGACAAATTTTAATGATTAGCTTGGTGTCTTAAAAATATCATTTCAGTTATACTTCTTACTCACAATAGTTTTTAAAGATTAGCTTACCATCTTAAATAATATCATTTCAGTTTTATTTCTGCCAATGCTTTTGGAGTCTGTACAAAGCTACATGGCACTAAAGACATCCACAAAGTCCCAGGCATTTCTCTCACTTCTTTGTAAGAGAAGAATAGACTTGATTTTAAGCTAAGAGACTCATAGCTAATGAAGAGAAATTGCCAAAAGGCAGATTTTGACCAACCGGACCAAATTCCTTATAATGTCAGAATTAAGTTCTGAAATTAGAAGTTAAGACAAATACTGCATTTATAAAAGTGATCTTAGGCAATTTCTTTGAGCCTGGTGGGCTTTGGTCCATGGGGTCGCAAAGAGTCGGATATGATTGAGCAACTTCACTTTGTTGCCTGTAAAGTATATTTCACTCTAATAAAAAGTAAAAACAAAGAAACAAAATGATCCTTCAGTTAGCCCAGTAATCAATTTTTATTCCTCTAATAGGGGTATGTTGCATGAAAAAGATACACCTCAAACTCTGCTGTCAGACTCAGAAATGCTGCCATTATAAACATGGGACTCATGGATCAATAAAGTTGTTACTCCTCTTTTTTCCAAGGGGATATAGAGTTCAAGTTGCAAACGTTAGATGTACTTATGATGTAATGCAACGTTATGCAGAAAAATGTTCTAAGAAATATTTGATAATGAAATGCAAAACAAGTATGCTGAAAGTGATCAGATAAGGACAATGATAATAATAACAGTATTGGCATAGCTCTGTGTCAGAACATTATTTCATTTCATCCTCCAAACAGCACCATGATGTAGATATTATTATTATCCCTGTTTGAAGAAAACTGAGACATTATTCAGAGATAGGTATCTTACAGCATTAAGTAATCAGTCTAAAGAATAAGAAAAAAATATTTTTTTAAAGATTGGGAATCTTAGAATTCTGCATTTTCTCATTAAAAAGAATCAGAAAATGGAGTGATTACCCTAAATAGCATAATATAAACACAAATATTTACATGAAAACCATTGCAAAATTATTTCTTGTTTCTGCTAGGCCTATGGAAAAGAAAGAGAAACTAATTTTAGGATAAAGTTGCTGTTACTAAAGAGCTATATATTCTCTTGCCTTGAATTCTAATAGAAAATAATTCATAAAATGCCTGGGTGCATTCAAAATTGAATAGATGTATTTTCTAGTTCATGGTTTTCTATTGTTTCCACATGTACACACCAATTAAAACAATTTCAAACTTAATTTGTTAAAACACAACATTTCAGTTTTGCAGATCATGTTTTTAACATTAAACTTTGTCCTTCCCTGCATGCTAATCTTCAAAAACACTTTTTAAATCAATCCTTGCCTGATAAATATGTCCATTTGGTTTAGCTCTTTGACTCATGTTCCATAATAATTCTGATTTTTTTTTTTCTGAGCCACAAATTGAAGCCAAGGGAAGCATGAATGCACAGTTTTCTTTCCTCTTTGTAAGTTTATACAAAGGTGAGGAGACATGTCTTTCATTAAGCAGATAGTAACTTCTTAAAGTTTTCAGAACCAGATGGACTAAATGATAACCTCTCTGGTGATTAGAATGTCTGATTCTTTCTAAGAGACCTTAAAGGAAGCCAATTAGCATCAGCAGATGTGTGTACAATGGAGAAAGGGAAGAAAAAGAGGGCAGTAGTGGCTTTTTAGGGACGTGGATAGAAAAAAGATAAGACTTCTAGACGAGGGGGATGTGGGGATTAGAGTTTTATGTAGAAGGTCTAGGGAAACAGTATAGGGGTTGTAGAGGACAAGGACAGGGAGGGGCAGTCACAGATTTGAAGGGAATTAATGTGGATACAGTACACCAAGGAAATTATACTTAACGAGTATGAGAAACCAATACATATTCTGTTAAGAGGGGAATATATATTACATTGTCTTTCATTCTGAAATTGTACCCTAGAATCAAGCATTGTACGAATGTTAAGATCAAAATAAGACTCCAAAATTCTCAAGAGCTCAGTTCAATTCCCCAGGTTCTTCTGAATATAGCTTAGATGAACACAGCTCAGTGGAAGTATTCTGAGAGCCATGCAGGTAATTTAAATTTTTATATTTTATTTCCTTGTAAATTTAAAAACCCTTTCAGACAAATTGTAACTACAGCATTAATTGAGGTATCTCCTATAGCATGACTCCTCTAAATGTAAAGAAAAGATCTTGATTTTTTAAACTTATTTATCAATTGATCTTTAACATTTTTTAGAAAGAGTTTGTTCTACTGTAATTGTTTGATAGTTTAATTGAAATTTTTAACTTTTTGTGGTTTTCAGTCTTTTTTCCTCATAATTATCTAGCAAAATTACTATCACTAACATAATTATTTTTAACATCAACCTAAAAATGCTTTGTGTGTGTGTGTGTGCACAAAAATGCAAGCTATTTTATAGCTTGCCAAGGTTAAAAACTCAGTTCCTATTTTAAAAATCATTTAAAATTTATTTAACATTTAATTATCAAATTTACTATGTGTTTTCTAAAAATATCTCAATTTTTCTCCATTTTATTATCTTTAAAAAATTTCATACAGCAATCAAGCAGCTGTTTTGTTTTGATCTGCTCCCCAAAATTTAATTGCCTGTCATTATTAAATTTTGACTTATATTCCTCTAGTTTCTTTCTTTACTCTTCCTATCAAAATACCAGCTTCTTTTTCAAACAGCCTTGTATCAGATGTATACATTTATTTTAAATTTGAAAATTAGCCATACTTATTTTAATGCAAAAAATAATTTAAGTATATTATTATTAAAATCATATTTCCATTTAAATACTGATTACAATTTACATAGGTAGCACTTGTGTTGCCTGAATAAAAAATTCATGTAAACACATTACAAAAATCATCTGAATTGAATCAATCCATTGACATTGGTTTGATTGATATGATGTATGCATCCGTAGTACTAGAAAGGATGTGCTATCAACATACTTACTATAACATAGCAAATTTTATGAAATATTACTGTTATAGTAAAGCAAGTTTCCTACAGAAAAATAATCTACACTGCTTCAGGTTTTAAATGGAAATTAATTAAAATAAAATCAAATAAAGGATTCAATTCCTCAGTCTAACCTGTTTCTCATTAACATTTTCAAGTGCTTAATAGCTGCTGATGACTATGGCTCTTGTATAGAGTAGTATAGGTCTAAAAACAATAAAATGCATATTGTTATCTTTATTTGTATGTGTAGTGATGGAGGGACATAGTTCTCACTCCTCTCCTCACATGCTTGGGACTACTTGACAAAATGTGGAGTTGTTATTTTTATCGCAACAGTTTCCAGAATAGTGATTAGATCACATTTACTAGTTTCATGGTCACTTTGTGCAAAAAGTTCCAACACTTGAGTGTGGCTCTCTCTCTCTCTCGGACTTTGCTGCTATATTTTCTGTTCTTGCCCTGCCTCCATAGGGTAACATAAGCCCAGATGAGGCCTCTTCACGCAGGCTAGCTGTCCTGAGCTCTCATCTTTTCCTGCAGGACAGGAAGAATTTAGACTTTTATAGATAAACTTATTTATTTCATTTTGGAAACCAATTGGTAGTAAGAATAGAGATCTAAAAATGGCCCAAGTTCCACTTAGTTCTTGAGCCCAAATCATTTGTTAATCCAGTCTTCCAGCAAGTTCTAAATTGGAGGTAATTAGCTGCTACAGCTGCCAAGTCAGTTCAGTCACATTCGATTCTGTGTGACCCCATGGGCTGTAGCCCACCAGGCTCCTCGGTCCATGGGATTCTCCAGGTGAGAATACTGGAGTGGGTTGCCATGCCCTCCTCTAGGGGATCTTCCTGACCCAGGTCTGGACCTGTGTCCCCAGTGTCTCCTGCACTGCAGAATTCTTTACCACTAGTGCCACTGGGAAGCCCAATTAGCTGTTACTTAATTTATAAAGAAGAGGTGGGACTTGTTTATCATTTTTATTTGCCTCTTGTGAGTATATCTGGCTTCCCTGATAGCATAACTGATAAAGAATCAGCCCACAATCAGGAGACCCTGATTCAATTACTGGGTTAGGAAGATCTGCTGGAGAAGGGATACTCACTCCAATATTCTGGCTTGGAGAACTCCATGGACTGTATAGTCCATGCGGTCACAGAGAGTTGGACATGACTGAGCAACTTTCACACTGTGAGTATATCTTTCTCAGGAACTTCATGGTGGCAAAGCAGTTAGGCAAAGATGGAGCTCAGTACTTCTAGATTCCTTAGTTAAATATCACTTGCTTATAGCCGAGTTCAGTTCATTTCAGTCGCTCAGTCGTGTCCGACTCTTTGCAACCCCATGAACCGCAGCGCGTCAGGCCTCCCTGTCCATCACCAACTCCCGGTGTCCACCGAAAACCCATGTCCATCGAGTCGGTGATGCCATCCAACCATCTCATCCTCCATCGTTCCCTTCTCCTCCTGCCCTCAATCTTTCCCAGCATCGGGGTCTTTTCAAATCAGTCAGCTCTTTGCAATGGCACAGCTATTTCTATTTTCATCTTAGTTGCATTGTCGTCTTTTTAATAATGACCCTGGAGCAAAAGGATGAAGTCTTTTTATCAACTTACATATACAAATGATACTGTGAATGGGATTATTTCTTTATCAAGATAATGATATTAGTCATTGAAGACATAGCTTTTGAGGTCACAGAAGGAAGTAATTAAAATGTCAAAAGATAGTCCACACTTATCTTAACCCAAAGAAATGTCCCTTTAAGAGTTGTATATGACTTATAAACATCTCATACATTTGAACGAGGTTGAACAGTTTCTGGTCCGCCCAGTTTCCTGTTCATAACCACCCCAAACCCTATTATTTAACCCTCTTGTTCCTGACAATAAGTTGTCCTGAGCCACGACTGCCACCTAGTGTCAATTTGAGGAAGAGTTTGATCCAAAATAGATTTCCTGCATCATTTCTTTTATATTGATATATTCCACGTTCTCTGTCTTTCCATATCTAGCTTCAGTTTATTTCATTTATGCAAATTATTATTATATAAACTGAAATAAATGTGATATTATGCTCTCAGTACTGTTCTAGAGCTAGACTTTCCAGGTTTACTTTTCTTTACCACTTAGAGTTCTATGACCTTGAACAAGTTACTCAGATTTTTGTCCCTCAATTGAGTCCTTGTAAAAATGCAGTGATAACAACACCTATCTAGTAAAGTTATTTTGAACAGTTAGTTATGTAATTTATATAAAAGGATAGCATCACCCGCTAGCATACAGAAATTGTACTGCAGAACAATAAGCTGCAAGTGTTATGTGCACATATCCTTTTTAGTCAGCTGCTTTCTTCCCTTTTCTCTTCCAATTTTGACTGTTTTTCCATCTCCCTCAAATAAACCTAAATTATGTCTGATAAATACATTATTTTTACAAATAATTAGAGATGTGACTGTAGCAAAGGAAAGGAGATTAATGTTTGACCGTGAAATTACAGGTGACTGACTAGCACAAATTATAATTCTCTTAGCAATACTCAAAAGAACCATTTAGAATTTCAGTAAATATCTTACTTGCTTCCTTTTTCAGTCCATGCAGGCTGTAATAATAAACTACCACAGACTAATGGCTTATGAACAACAGAATTTGTTTCCCACAGTCTAAGATCAAGGTACCGGCTGATTCAGTGTCTGGTGAGAGCTAGTTTCCTAGTTCACAGTTCACTGTCCTCTTACAATGTCCTCAGTTGTGGCAGGAAAGAGAGAGATCTATGAGATCTCTTCCATAAGGGCACAAATCCAAATCCTGAGGGCTCCACCCCATAACCTAATCACCTTGCAAAGGCCACCTCTTAATACCTCACTTTGGAGGTCAGAATTGCAACATCTGAATTGAGGCTGTAGGGGAGGAGGGAGTGTAGGGAGACAAACATTTAGCCCATAACTTTCCAAACTTTCTCTTTTAAAAATAATCAGCTGTCAAGAAAATGTTTTCTTAAATATTTGATTCCAACTTCTCAAAGATTTAAAATTATTTTAATTACACAAAACACTAAAAGATATTTTCTTTTCATGAATCTTTAAATCAGAAATAATGGAGAAATTCTCCCTGAGTCCTTCATCACTCAGTTCTACAAGCCACCCTTGACGTAAAGACTATTCCCTTTGATGTGTTTCATTTTAGGATTTTCCCCTGCATTTTGCCATTGCTGACGGTCTTTAGAAATCCCTAATTGACTCGGAAAAAGTCAGTTTTCATTCCAATCCCTAAGAAAGGCAATGCCAAAGAATGCTCAAACTATCGCACAATTGCACTCATCTCACATGCTAGTAAAGTAATGCTCAAAATTCTCCAAGCCAGGCTTCAACAACACATGAACCATGAATTTCCAGATGTTCAAGCTGGTTTTAGAAAAGGCAGAGGAACCAGAGATCAAAATGTCAACATCTGCTGGATCATCAAAAGAGCAAGAGAGTTCCAGAAAAACATCTATTTCTGCTTTATTGACTGTGCCAAAGCCTTTGACTGTGTGGATCACAATAAATTGTGGAAAATTCTTCAAGAGAAGGGAATACCAGACCACCTGACCTGCCTCTTGAGAAATCTGTATGCGAGTCAGGAAGCAACAGTTAGAACTGGACATGGAACAACAGACTGGTTCCAAATAGGAAAAGAAGTACATCAAGGCTGTATATTGTCACCCTGCTTATTTAACTTCTATGCAGAGTACTTTTATTCATGAAATAACTTCTATTCATGAGAAGTGCTGGGCTGGATGAAGCACAAGCTGAAATCAAGATTGCTGGGAAAAATATCAATAACCTCAGATATGTAGATGATACCACCCTTATGGCAGAAAGTGAAGAAGAACTAAAGAGCCTCTTGATGAAAGCAAAAGAGGAGAGTGAAAAAGTTGGCATAAAGCTCAACATTCAGAAAACTAAGATCATGGCATCTGGTCCTATCACTTCATGGGAAATTGATGGGGAAACAGTGGCAGACTATTTTTCTGGACTCCAAAATCACTGCAGATGGTGACTGCAGCCATGAAATTAAAAGATGCTCCTTGGAAGGAAAGTTATGAACAACCTAGACAGCATATTAAAAAGCAGAGACATTACTTTGCCAAGAAAGGTCCATCTAGTCAAGGCTATGGTTTTTCCAGTGGTCATGTATGGATGTGAGAGTCGGACTATAAAGAACGCTGAGCACGGAAGAATTGATGCTTTTGAACTGTGGTGTTGAAGAAGACCCTTGAGAGTCCCTTGGACACCAATGAGATCCATGCAGTCCATCCTAAACAAGATCAGTCCTGAATGTTCTTTGGAAGGACTGATGTTGAAGCTGAAACTCCAGTAATTGGCCACCTGATGCAAAGAGCTTTCTCATTTGAAAAGACCCTAATGCTGGGAAAGATTGAAGGTGGGAGAATAAGGGGACAACAGAGGATGAGATGGTTGGATGGCATCACCAACTCAGTGGACATGAGTTTGAGTAAACTCTGGGAGTTGTTAATGGACAGGGAGGCCTGGTGTGGCCATTGGGTCGCAAAGAGTCAGACTTGACTGACTAAACTGAACTGAACTGACTCGAGTGCTTCTTTTCTGATCATCACCACACATGGTGTTCAATTCTCAGACCCTTGCTCAGGGGATTACAAACATCTCCAAGGCTGGATGGAAGGTATCTCTCTTGGCACTAGCACAAGTGCAGCCCAAGGTCCTTCTGCTCCTCCACTCCTTGGTCCTATTGAGAGCCTTCCTCTGTTTCAACTGAAGACCTTGGTCTTCTGGTTCCTTTCTCTCTGAACGCACTTTCATTAGAATTGTGAGCAGAAAAATTGTCTCTTGGAGCACAAACCCAAATCTTTCTATCCTAGGCATCAGTCAGGAGTTTCCTTGAATATATGTTTCTGTTTCCTGAAGCAGAAAATGTCCTTGGGGTTTGTGTAAGAGAAAGAGGAATATAGAGAAACTGAAAGATTATTTTAAGATACTATTCTGTCACACAGGTATTTAAACATAGATAAATATATGGTTTTATTTAGACTTAGCTTTTCTCACCCAAATGTCATCACCCTGTAGATATTATTTTTCAGATTGTTCTTTTATTTAATAACCATATTGTCATAAATTTAAAATATTGACTGAGGCACTAAAGGAAATCAACCCTGAATTTCATCGGAAGGACTATGCTGAAGCTGAAGCTCCAACACTTTGGCCAACTGATGTGAAGACTGACTCATTGGAAAAGACCCTGAGACTGGGAAGGATTGAAGGCAAACAGAAGGGGGAGCAGAGGATGAGATGGGTAGAGAGCATCTCCAACTCAATGGATGTGAATTTGAGTAAACTCCGGGAGATAGTGAAGGACAGGGAAACCTGGTGTACTACAGTCCACGGGGTCACAAAGAGTTGGACACAACTTAGTGACTGAACAGCGACTATGTGGAGTAGTAAAGGAGTTCAAGAGTTAGGAAATAAGCACTAAAATCTTATTTTAAGAATGTCCTTTTCCACTGGTTTTTAGTTATAATGTGTCAGATTTAACAAATGTTTTCACCTTTGCTCCCTCTGTGAGTATGTATGACGATGTGATTTTAGTCACTCAGTTGTGTCCGACTCTTTTACAACCCCATGGGCTGTAGCCCGCCAGGCTCCTCTGTCCATGGAATTCTCCGGGCAAGAATACTAGAGTGGGTTGCCATTTCCTCCTCCAAGGGAACTTCCTAACCCAGAGGTCAAACTGGTGTCTCCTGCATTGGCAGGAGGATTCTTCACCACTGAGCCACCAGGGAAGCCTGGGTAAGCATGTACACCAACTTTCAAACTATTGACTTATAAATGAATTTTATCAAAATAATCTATTTATAAGGTGGTGACCTTCTATATTTATATTAGAGATTTGTTTTTTTAATCTAGTTGTTTTTTCTTATTCCCTAGAAATTAATTGCCTTCAAAACCTCTCCTGTGGTATAGTTCCCAAATTAGCAACAAAACCTAAGAATACATGATCATATTTTAAACCTTTCATAAGTGAAGTGAAATATAGTTTGCTCTTTCTACACAAAAATGTATGTATAATTTTTAAAAAGAGTTTTTGTCATTTTCTCTTATGGCAAATTGTATCTAAAGAATTTTACCATGCAGCATTAATTGCAAATCATATGACTATGCAGTCGAAGTCAAAGTGGACTTAAAGGTACAAATATAGTTCATGAACCAGTTAGAATATACATTTAATCTCGACTTCCTATGCTAAGTGGTAGTAAGTAGCTAAAGAAAACTCATTATCATGGATAAATACTAAAAGGAAAGTTTTGTTTAGTTTTAAGTAACATATAAAGCTCACCATGATATTGTATATATTTAGGCTAATTCGTGTGTAATTAGTCACTCAGTCATGCGTGACTGTTTGCTACCCCATGGACTGCAGCCCACCAGGGTCCTCTGTCCATGGGCTAATTCATAGACACATTCTTTTTTGCCTAAAGTAATTCACATTCTTTAAATTCACAGTATGTTCCAGTTGAGCTATTTCAAATCCTTAAAATGATGCTGTGAAAGTGCTGCACTCAATATGCCAGCAAATTTGGAAAACTCAGCAGTGGCCACAGGACTGGAAAAGGTCAGTTTTCATTCCAATCCCAAAGAAAGGCAATGCCAAAGAATGCTCAAACTACCGCACAATTGCATTCATCTCACATGCTAGTAAAGTAATGCTCAAAATTCTCCAAGACGGGCTTCAGCAATACGTGAACTGTGAACTTCCTGATGTTCAAGCTGGTTTTAGAAAAGACAGAGGAACCAGAGATCAAATTGCCAACATCCACTGGATCATGGAGAAAGCAAGAGTTCCAGAAAAACATCTATTTCTGCTTTATTGACTATGCCAAAGCCTTTGACTGTGTGGATCACAATAAACTGTGGAAAATTCTGAAAGAGATGGGAATACCAGACCACCTGACCTGCCTCTTGAGAAATCTGTATGCAGGTCAGGAAGCAACAGTTAGAACTGGACATCGAACAACAGACTGGTTCCAAATAGGAAAAGGAGTATGTCAAGGCTGTATATTATCACCCTGCTTATTTAACTTATATGCAGAGTACATCATGAGAAATGCTGGACTGGAAGAAACACAAGCTGGAATCAATATTGCCGGGAGAAATATCAATAACCTCAGATATGCAGATGACACCACCCTTATGTCAGAAAGTGAAGAGGAACTCAAAAGCCTCTTGATGAAAGTGCAAGAGGAGAGTGAAAAAGTTGGCTTAAAGCTCAACATTCAGAAAACGAAGATCATGGCATCCCGTCCCATCACTTCATGGGAAATAGATGGGGAAACAGTGGAAACAGTGTCAGACTTTATTTTTCTGGGCTTCAAAATCACTGCAGATGGTGATTGCAGCCATGAAATTAAAAGATGCTTACTTTTGGAAGGAAAGTTATGACCAACCTAGATGGTATATTGAAAAACAGAGACATTACTTTGCCAACTAAGGTCCATCTAGTCAAGGCTATGGTTTTTCCTGTGGTCATGTATGGATGTGAGAGTCGGACTGTGAAGAAGGCTGAGTGCCAAAGAATTGATGCTTTTGAACTGTGGTGTTGGAGAAGACTCTTGAGAGTCCCTTGGACTGCAAGGAGATCCAACCAGTCCATTCTAAAGGAGATCAGCCCTGGGATTTCTTTGGAAGGAATGATGCTAAAGCTGAAACTCCAGTACTTTGGCCACCTCATGTGAAGAGTTGACTCATTGGAAAAGACTCTGATGCTGGGAGGGATTGGGGGCAGGAGGAGAAGGGGACGCCAGAGGATGAGATGGCTCGATGGCATCACTGACTCGATGGACGTGAGTCTGAGTGAACTCCGGGAGTTGGTGATGGACAGGGAGGCCTGGCGTGCTGGGATTCATGGAGTCACAAAGAGTCGGACCCGACTGAGCAACTGAACTGAACTGAACTGATGTAGCTGTACATTTGCATGCATGCAGGCTAAGTCACTTCAGTTGTGACTGACTCTGTGCGACCCCATGGACCGTAGCCTGCCAGGCTCCTCTGTCCATGGGATTCTCCAGGCAAGAGTACTGGAGTGGGTTGCCATGCTCTCCTACCGGGGATCTTCCCAACCCAGGGATTGAATCCACATCTCTTGAGTCTCTGGCATTGGCAGGTGGGTTCTTTACCCCTAGCACCATCTGAGAAGCCCATGTAGCTATATAAATAGTATTAATAGCTTTCCACCATGTTGGGATTTCTTTTTGGAACATTATTTGGGAATGACATATAAATGCCTACTACAAGTGTGAACTTGTCAAAGCAAAAATGTAAAAATCTTTAGAAATGTGATTCAAGGGCACTTAATATTTTTTAAAGAAAAAGAAAGTATGAATCAAATAATTTTTTTTTAATTACATTGAATTTGTAAAAATGGAGACAGAGAGGGACATTTTATGACAGCAACTGCTAAGCTGATAATGACAATAAGCTGTGTTATCACTAATGAATCAGTACTTCACTATTCATTAGTTTTCTAATAAACACAATACTGCATATGAAATATAAAGAAAAGTCAAACGTTTGGACCCCATGCATTTCATAAAAGTCATTGGTCATCTGCCTGAAAGATATTTATGTAGAACAGATTCACAGAAAGTCGTTTTAGACACATAGCCCACCCCTATACTATATACATGTTCTTTCCTGTTATCGGTGTGAGTGAGTATGAGTAGGGAGAAAGAGAGAAAATCATGAAAGAAAGAAAGACATATTGTTTTGGGTATTTTTTTGCTTTGTTTTTCTACTATTGTAGCACTGAAAATACCATCAGACTTAAACTGGGCAAGAAAGTTATTTTTAGGGTTGGCAGTAAATTCATCTGGAGTATGTAATCACTCACTTTTTTTTTTATTTTTATCTTTTATTCTTGGCACAGTTAACATTTTGCCAGCATCTCCTGATATGGACACAGGGTAAACACTTTCATGATCTCATTTTTGCAATTACTATCTCCTGTTCCCAGGTGAGTGGTTACAAAATGCATGCTGTGCATTTGTGGACTCTCTCTGTCTCTCAAGGGCTAATTGGCTTACACGCAGTTTTCTGTGGTTAGCCACTTAACTCTGAAGCTGTCTTTTACCTCATGATTCATGGCATCCTTCTCACTATATCAGGTCTTGGAGCAATTGTTCTGGTGAGGTTGGGCATGTAATTATCTTCTCATCATTTCTGTTTTTGTCTGCCATCCTGCACCCTTCTGGATTCACCCTTTTGGAAAGGTGGAAGGAAGAGTTACAAATACATGTAAAAGTTGTATCTGCAATATAAGTTAAAGTAGAAATGCCTGGACATCCAAATATTAACTGATTTGGCTCTTCCGGAACTCTCAGATATCACATAAATGTGCTGATGTAGAGAACTTCCGTTCTCTCTTGTGGTTCTTCTTTCTTATTTCCTTTCAGATCTCAAGGTAATTGTGAAATAATATGAGACCATGTTTATCCATATATAATTACTATTTAATTTTGACATTGTGCCAGTCACTATTTAGTGCTAAAACACATACATACACAAACTAGGTACTATAGAAGATAAAAATCTCATATTCTTCACAGGGGATTATGCTGGTCAACATCATGAGCATGCCTCTGATTGCTGGGGAGGATTCCAGTATCTGCCCCTCCTCTTCTAAAAAGATGTCTACCTCATTTGGTTTCTGGGAGGATTAAATACAATTTGTTGTTTAGTATCTAAACAGTGTCTTCAGTATAAATAGTACACAATTATATTACTGTTATATCATGACAAATGATTCTATCAATGAGTACTGAATTACAAGGACTGAACAATAGGAATGTAGATGTTTTGTAATGGAAAGATTTTTTGAGAGCAGTGATTGTCAATAAAGTTTTTATGGCCTTTGGGATAAGCTTTAATTGAAGAACACCAGTACTAGAACAAAGGAGAATCAGGAGAAATTTAGGAAGTGATTTATCAGGAGAAACCAAAAAGATCCACTTCACAAGGATGAAAGGTTGGTGTGATGAGTAATGTGGCCCAAGATTGTATAAAATGCAGATGGAAAATGAAGAGTGTTGAATTTTGTATATTTGCCAGTTTCTAAACATTCGATATAAACTTAGAAACTCTTTAGGAAGGGGAAATCCATCCTTGTATTTTTTTAGGAGAAACTAATGTATTTAAACCAGAGACTCAAGTCCCAGGATCCAAAGTAATTCTTATGGATTTTGATTGTCTGTATCTGGACAACAGCTAACTTATCTCAACAATGTTTGCTAAGATGAGGACTATTTTAAGAGAGCATATAGCCCCTGGCTGCTCAAATGGTAAAGAATCTGCCTGCAATGCAGGAGACCTGGGTTCAATCCAGGGGATCTACCTAATTGGAGTGGCTACCCACTCCAGTATTCTAGCCTAGAGAATTCCGAGGATAGAGGAGCCTGGCGGGCTACAGTCCATGGGGTGGCAAAAAGTTGGACAAGAGTGAGCGACTAAAACTTTTATTCACTAGCTATTTTAGAACAGCAGCATTAAAAATAAAGGGAAAAGATGCTCTGAGGTAGAAGGAAGAGAATTAACAAGAAATTAGCACGCTGACTATTCACAGGTACATTTGGATCATCTCAGTGGAACCTAAAATAGAACGTGAGTTCTCTGCTAAGTCTGTACTATGTTGCACGGCTATTTTTGGTTCCTAATGTCCCACTCTCTTCTCAAGCTGTTTTTCTTTTAAAAAGAAAGTATCCTTATCCTCTCAAAATTTCTAAAAGGTTGAAATTAGTAGCATCCCTACCTCTTTCACTGCGTACACATTGAATTCTATGGATGAGATGGCATCCAGTAAATTTGTGTTGCTTGGGCACTGCCTGGCCAAAAGTTGATTTGCTGCTTACATCAGAATAGACCAGTACATACCTGGAAGTCTCCCCGCTGACTCAACAGTGTACCCCACTAAATGGCAGGCCAGACAGGCCAGTGTTTCCTTGAAATACCAGCCATATATGCATCATTCTTTTCCTCTCTGAAACAGAGGCCCCGTTGTATAAATGTGGGTCAAGTCCAAAGTTCATGTGATGGGTGTCTCCTGTTGTTCAGACATCTATTAGTTGAACCAAGTCATCCTGGAAAACCATCTTAACCTCTGTATTGTGTTTATGTCAGTTCTCTCCAGAGTAGATCAATGCATATTAAATGGCAAGTAGCTACATAATAAAATATGATTCTAAAATCATATACTAGCTTACCTGCTCAAAACTCTTTCCAATCAATATGAAAAAAAGTCTGAAACTTATGCCCACTTCCAAATGAGGGCTTTGACTTTAGAAATCTGTAAAAATGTGTGCATTATTTAAGAGTGTAACATGTCACCTCTAAGGAGTTCAACAGAATGGGTACTTAAGGAAAGGTCACCCTGAACAAGTTAGTTTTGTTTGGAGAGACAGAATCATAGGAATCTAGAGTATGACAAACTCTCCAAGGATTCTGGGATAGACTTACAGTTCACTGCAGTCTCACACATACATAGGAAGCCCCACTAAAGCACCTGGATGAGAAAAATAATAATAGAAAGGCATAGGATTTATTGAGATGATCTATCCTTATTTTAAAAGTATATGTGGAACACATTTATGAATTATTATGTTGTCACTCCCAAGCCAGAGGAACTTTTGTATAAATTAGACTTATTTTGTACAGGTCCACTAACAAGTGCTCTAAGATCCTACGAATACTATTGAAAATACATCCAAAGTACTTTTAGATTTCAAAGTAACAATGCGCAAACCTGGAAAAAATATTCTTTTTTTTAATAGTTTTCTCTTTTATTAAGGAAGGAAAAAAATCTTCATGATTCTGCTGAAAGATCATCTCCCACTGCAGAGGTAATCATGGAATGTCTCAGCTCTCCTTCCATTGATGGGTCCTTTCTCAGTCTTCCCATGCAGAAGACTATGTAAAGTCCTGTCATACAGCAGTCACACAGCCTGGTGTAACACTCAGAATCGGTTCACTTGTGCCTGATGCAAAAGTTCTCAACTCTGGGTCCCCATTATGTTATATACAAAGTTATCCTTCCTCTAATATATTAAAAACGACCATCTAAATAAAGCCACCTGTAAAGTGGCTTTCACAATATATAACTTGTCCCTCTGCCTTTTCTGGAAAATGGAAACTTGGGAGGTGTATATTTCAGACAAAAGAAACTCTATATGTATCTGTTTTATAGCTTTGGAAAAAATATTCTTATATCTATCCTTAGGAATACTTTTAGCTATTAAAAAAAGGCATATGTTTAGCTGGATAATTTAATATGATTGAAGCTACAAAAAGTTATAATGGACTAATTAATCAATAAAGAGTATAAGTTTTCACTTCTCTCAGTTTTCAATTATTGTCAATAAAATGAGTAGCACAAGAAAACAGGTTTAATATTGAATGAAATACCCAAATTTTCTTTCTGCATGTCTAAATACAAATTAATGTAGTTTTATTTTACTTTACAGGAAAGCAGCTTCTTACTTTCAGCAATTTATCCAATGGAGAGTTTACAAAAAGAACTTATTTTTTATTAATAAACTAATTAGTAGTAAATGTCTATTTAGTGACAATTTCTGATAATCTCAAAGGAAATAAGATATGTATGTTTATTTAAGTCATCACAGGACACAAAGACATAAATTAAATATAACAGTAATAAACACTTAAAAAGTAATAACGTTGCCAAAATAAATTTTGTTGAAGGTTCTATCATACCACAGTCAGAGACTTTCCCTACTTAAGGGTACAAAATATTTTTATGGATGCCAACCAATACTCACAGCTAACCTCATCACATATTTTTAAATCTAGTATCAAATGAAACAGAGAAAGATCTTTAACTCACTCATTGTAAATCCCTATGATTTTCACTAATGCATTTTGTTTGAAAAATGAAGATAGGTGGGAAAGTGTAGCTTCAACTCATCAGAGTGGATTGGAGGAACTTGCCAAAATTTCAAGAGTTGTTTGACCTATAGTGATGATGTTCTAAAACCAGACAAAATTGGACAGACTTAAAAATCCAAAGAAAGCACATGCAAATTAGAGGTTTCCAAGTGTTATAAACTTAGCCAAAGAACTTGCTGAAGGTTACATAACTTGGGTCTTGTATTTTTGTCTACCAAGTGTTGAAAGATTCTCTCGGATATCTCTTTCTCTTCCTGTATTAATTTTGAAGGAAATTAGAAAGTTTTTATTGTTTTTTCTTGAGGGAATGTGGCAGTATTGATAATCTGCATTAAATCTTATATTTTAAGCCTGACTGGTAACATTTTAAATGCTGGTCGTAGCCCCCAATGAGCTAGAGTATGTACAAGTTTGTAGAACACAAGGATTCTTGGAACTTTAAAAAACTCTGTTAAAGTTGTTAAAATATTATCTGGCTCATGTTTTGCTTGGCATAAAACGACACACTGGCACTTCACATCTTACAGTGCACCCGTATGAGAGAATCACAGACCACATATATGCAACCTGGCAAATGATAAATTAAGTTACTGTCAGGGTTTAGTCTAAGCCAAGTGCCTCCTTCTCTAACTGCTGCACTTTCTACTATTTAAAATCATTTCTATCATGTATTATTTTTAATTGTGGCAAGGAGAACACCATGAGATATATGAATAGAATTTATGTAACAAGTCTTTCAATCATATATACCTTGTTTTATAGATATTAAAACAAGAAATAACATTTTAATTGATTGAAAGAAAATTATGATACAGAGAAGCTTCATGTGGAAAGTTTAGAAATGATACTTTATATACTTATATATATATATGATGCTATATGTTCAATTAAAAATATTAATAACATAACTAGTTTTTAATTTGCATTTCTCTAATAATTAGTGATGTTGAAAAATGGTACAGGTGAATCTATTTGCAAAGTAGACATAGAGAACAAACGTTTGAGCACCATGAGAGGGAAGGGGCGGAGAGTGGGATGAATTGGGATATTGGGATTGACATATAACATTCCTATGTATAAAATAGGTAATTAATGAGAACTTACTGAATAACACATGGAGAAAAATGGAAAAATTATATGTCCTAATCTGTTTGTAGGACATATATTAACCCTAAAATATAGTCCAATATACAGTGAAGTGAAGTGAAGTCACTCAGTCGTATCTGACTCTTAGTGACCCTGTGGACTGCAGCCCACCAGACTCCTCCGTCCATGGGATTTTCCAGGCAAGAGTACTGGAGTGGGGTGCCATTGCCTTCTCCAATATACAGTAAATACAGACAAATACTGTTTTATTCCACTTACACAAGGTACATAGAATAGTGAAATTCATAGAGTCAGAAAGTACACAGGCCTTGATAGATACCTGAGGTCAGGGGCTGGGGAGGTGGGGAAGGAAAATGGGGAGTTTGTGTTTAAAAGGTACAGAGTTTCAGTTTAGGGAGGTGAAAAACTGGGGAGATGGATGATGGTAATGTGAATATTCTTACTGTCACTGAACTGTACAGTTAAATATGGTAAAATAGTATGTTTTATATCACATAACTTTTACTACAATAAAAAATTTACAAAGAAATAATTATATTTCCATTTCATATGATGACAGGTAAAGTGACCCTACTTTTTTTGAGGTAACATCTTGCTTTAACTATTTCTCCGGTATGTATAAGCTTTTCAGAAAAAAATCAGTATCTTTTCTCTTTTGAGTGTTAATTTTGAGAAAGCATATTAAATTTGACTCAAAATCCTTTTTCTTGACATGTAGAATTTCTGTGTATTTTGGCTCAGATTGTCTTTCACAATATACATTTAAATGTAATATATTAATCAGCTTTATTGCTGGAAAGACTGATTTTTGTTCAGAGTGATATTTACTACCCTTTGCCTTGGTTTGATTTTACGGGAGATTCCAGTCAACTTTAATGTGTGCTATTTTAACATTTTACTACAGTTCTCACTTCTTTTGAGAAAGAATTTATTCCTTTTTCAAAATTTACAGGATTCCTTTACGACTTCTTTCTAAAAGAAAAATAAGTCAGGTCGTAATTAATTCCCTTAGAGATAGCTTATGAAATTAGTGCTGACTCTGTCCCTTTACTATGGTTTGTGAGGCCTTAAAATGTAATTTAAGAGGTGAGATTATAAGCACTTCCTCATTCAGGAAAAAGCAAGAGGAAGAAAACTCCTCTCAGGAAATATAAAAAGCCTTAGAAGAAAGATTATTTTGTACGCATTGTGAATGGAGAGGGTGGATCACGCATGAGTTGTGTTCTGTCAAAATAGATGGTGGCACTTTGTTAGGTTATAAATTCAAATGTGGTCTCACAAGCTCAGGTCAATTTAAATCATGAGGAATCTTCACAAAGCACCATTTAGTTCATTCTCACTGTGACCAGGAGACCCTATTAAGCAACAAGGTACCTCTCAGTGGGAGACCAAAGTCCGGGATTGTAATCCTTCATTAGTAAAAAGAGGGAAGACTAAGGATAGAATAAGGGAAAGAAGTGGACTTGCAGGTAGGAAGTCCTTTCCAGTTAAGTGACCTTGTGACCATTTCACATCACTTCGGCCAAGCCTGGGTTTCCTTAGTGAAAAACTGCTATGTTCCCAAACTCACGTGGCAGGCAGTGCTAGTTTTCTTCTGCATCTCAGATTTGTTCCTAGTCTCTGATAGCTATCTGTGTCTTTGGGCACGTTTTAGTGTGGGTTTTACCTCTCTCGCTTGTAATAATTGAAGATATAGAAAAGCTGATTTAAAGGTGACTTCCAACTCATACAATTCTCTAAGAAGCTTGAAATAGCAGGGCAAAAATTGAAAATAAAATTATAAAACCAAATACAAGTGATCAAAAAAACAGTATTAAACATAGTAAAGAATCTTTCATGGTTTTTAAATTAGTTTTTCAGCTTTGAAACCAAAAGAAGTTACATAAGTTGTATTTTTCTTTAACTGGTTTCAAAACTGATCTTTATGCAATTAAAGGAAAAACAAGCTAATAAACCAACATGGTATGACTTTATGTTTATAGAGACAGATTACAGGCTCACCTTGGAGATACGGCAGGTTTACTTTCAGACTACTTCAGTAAAGAATATCATAATAAAACCATTACCTCCAAACAATTCCAATAGTAACATCAAAGATCATTGATCACAGATCACCATAACAAATATAATCATAATGAAAAAGTTTGAAATATTATAAGAATTACCAAAATATGACTCAGAGACACAAAATGAGCAAATGCTGTTGGAAAAACAGAGACAATAGACTTACTCCACATACAGTTGTCACAAACCTTCCATTTTTAAACTACGCAGTATCTGTGAAGCACAATAAGATGAGTATGCCTGTATTTGACTCTGGACATCATCTAGCACTTATGACAACTCCAAAGCCATCCTTTCCAGAGCAGACCTTATTAGTCAATTCAAATACTGAGTTCATATTTGAATTTAGAATTACAATATAACTGTTAGTCATTTTACTGATTTAACTTCACTGTTCCTTTAAATTTCATTGAGTAGCCTGAGGCTCAGATAGATAAGATTCTAGCCCAAAACCAAGCATTAGCAGGTCTTTTAGTCAGTTTCTGCCTAATTCTCTGCCTCCAAGACCTGAAATATACTGCTTGTATTCCTCTCCCCACTGTAAGAACAAGAAAGCTTGAAAGAAGATAAATCCAAATTGAACATCATTTATTTTATTTGCAGTGCTTATTAAATATTTGCAATTTGATAGTGTTCTAAAATGAAGGTAATATAATGGTCAATAAAACAGAAAAAAATATATGGACTTGTGGGAGACAGATAATAAATGGGATCACTAAGTAAAATATTAAATATGTTGATAATGTGACAGAGAAAAAAATAAGACAAGGAAAGTTCAGTCACTCAGTTGTGTCCGACTCTCTGCGACCACAAGGACTGCAGCACACCAGGCTTCCCTGTCCATCACCAACTTCCGGAGCTTGATCAAACTCATGTCCATGGAGTTGGTGATGCCATCAAACCACCTCATCCTCTGTCGTCCCCTTCTCCTCCCACCTTAAATCTTTCCCAGCATCGGGTCTTCTCCAATGAGTCAGTTCTTCGTATTAGGTGGAAAAGTGTTGGAGTTTCTGACACAGCATCAGTCCTTCCAATGAATATTCATAACCGATTTGTTTTAGGATTAACTGGTTGGATCGCCTTGCAATCCAAGGGACTCTCAAGAGTCTTCTCCAACACCACAGTCAAAAGTATCAGTTCTTTGCTGCTCAGATTTCTTTATGATCCAACTCTCACATCCATACGTGACTACTGGAAAACCCATAGTTTTGACTAGATGAACATTTAATTCATCTAGTCAAATGAACTAGTTCATTTAGTTGGCAAAGTAATGTCTCTGCTTTTTAATATGCTATCTAGCTTGGTCATAGCTTTTCTTCCAAGGATCAAGTGTCTTTTAATTTCCTGGCTGCAATCACCATCTGCAGTGATTCTGGAACCAGAGAAAATAAAGTCTGTCACTGCTTCCATTGTTTCCCCATCTATTTACCATGAAGTGATGGGACTGGATGCCACGATCTTGGTTTTCGAATGTTGACTTTTAAGCTAGATTTTTCACTCTCCTCTTTCATCTTCATCATGATGCTCTTTAGTTCTTCTTCACTTTCTTCCATAAGGGTGGTGTCATCTGAGTATCTGAGATTATTAATATTTCTCCCGGCAATCTTGATTTCAGCTTGTGCTTCATCCAGCCCTGTATTTCTCATGATGTACTCTGCATGTAAGCTAAATAAACAGGGTGACAATATACCTTGACAATGTCCTTTCCCAATTTGGAACCAGTCTGTTGTTCCATGTCGAGTTCTAACTGTTGCTTCTTGGTCTGCATACAGATTTCTCAGGAGGCAGGTCAGGTGGTCTGGTATTCCCATCTTTTTTAAGAATTTTCCACAGTTTGTTGTGATCCACACAGTCAAAGACTTTGGCATAGTCAATAAAGCAGAAGTAGATGCTTTTCTGGAACTCTTTCGCTTTTTCAATGATTCAGTGGATGTTGGAAATTTGACCTCTTGCTCCTCTGCCTTTTCTAAATCCAGCTTGCAACATCTGGAAGTTCTCCATTCACAAACTATTAAAGCCTCGCTTGGAGAATTTTGAGGATTACTTTGCTAGCATGTGAGATAAGTGTAATTGTGTGGTAGTCTGAACATTTTTGGCATTGTCTTTCTTTGGTGTTGGAATTAAAACTGACTTTTTCAGTCCTGTGGCCCCTGCTGAGTTTTCAAAATTTACTGGCATATTGTGTGCAGCACTTTCACAGCATCATCTTTTAGGATTTGAAATAGCTCAGCTGGAATTTCATCACCTCCCCAGCTTTGTTTGTAGTGATGCTTCCTTAGGCCCACTTGACCTTGCTCTCTAGGATGTCTGGCTCTAGGTGAGTGATCACACCATTGTGGTTATCTGTGTCATGAAGATACTTTTTGTATAGTTCTTCTGTGTATTCTTGCCACCTCTTCTTAATATCTTCTGCTTCTGTTAGGTCCATACCATTTCTGTCCTTTATTGTACCCATCTTTTCATGAAATGTTCCCTTGGTATCTCTAATTTTCTTGAAGAGATCTCTAGTTTTTTCCATTCTGTTGTTTTCCCCTGTTTCTTTGTATCTATCACCAAAGAAGGCTTTCTTATCTCTCCTTGCTAGTCTTTGGAACTCTGCATTCAAATGTGTACATCTTTTCTTTTCTCCTTTGCCTTTAACTTCTCGTCTTTTCTCAGCTATTTGTAAGGCCTCCTCAGACAACCATGTTGCCTTTTTGCATTTCTTTTTTTGGGGGATGGGCTTGATCACTGCCTTCTGTACAATGTCACAAGCCTCTTTCTATAATTATTCAGGCACTCTGTCTCCTCAGATCTGATCCCTTGAATCTATTTGTCACTTCTATTGCATAATCATGTGGGACTTGACTTATGTCATACCTGGATGGTCTGGTGGTTGGTTTCCCCTACTTTCTTCAATTTAAGTCTGAATTTGGCAATAAGGAGTTCATGATCAGAGCCACAGTCAGCTCCCAGCCTTGTGTTTGCTGACTGTATAGAGCTTCTCCATCTTCAGCTGCAAGGAATATAATCAATCTGACTTTGATACTGACCATCTGGTGGGGTCCACGTGTAGAGTCATCTTTTGTGTTGTTAGAAGAGGGTGTTTGCTATGACCAGTGCATTCTCTTGGCAAAACTCTGTTAGCCTTTGCCCTGCTTCATTTTGTCTTTCAAAGCCAAACTTTCCCATTACACCAGTAATCTCTTTACCTCCTAATTTTGCATGTCAGTCCCCTATGATGAAAAGGACATCTTTTGGGGGTGTTAGTTCTAGAAAGTCTTGTAGGTCATCATAGAACCATTCAACTTTAGTGTCTTCAGCATTAGTGGTTGGGTCATAAACTTGAATTACTGTGATATAGAATGTTTTTCTTGGAAATGACCAGAGATCATTCTGTGTCATTTTTGAGATTGCACCCAAGTACTGCATTTCAGACTCTTTTGTTGACTATGATGGCTAAACCATTTGTTCTAAGGGATTCTTGCCCACAGTGGTAGATATAATGGTCATCTGAATTAAATTTGCCCATTCTGGTCCATTTTAGTTCACTGATTCCTAAAATGTCAAGATTCACTCTTGCCATCTCCTGTTTGACCACTTCCAATTTACCTTGATTCACGCACCTAACATTCCAGGTTCCTATGCAATATTGCTTGCTACAGCATCAGACTTTACTTCTGTCATCAGTTACATCCACAACTGGGCATTGTTTTTGTTTTGGCTCCATCTCTTCATAGTTTCTGGAGTTATTTATTCTCCAGTAACATATTGGCCACCTACTGACCTGGGGAGCTTATATTTCAGTATCATATCTTTTTGCCTTTACATACTGTTCATGGGGTTCTCAAGGCAAGAATACTGAAGTGGTTTACCATTCCTTTCTCCAGTGGACTATGTTTTGTCAGAACTCTCCACCATGACGTGTATGTCTTGGGTGGCCCTACATAG
Source organism: Bos mutus (assembly GCF_027580195.1). Taxonomy (NCBI): domain Eukaryota; kingdom Metazoa; phylum Chordata; class Mammalia; order Artiodactyla; family Bovidae; genus Bos; species Bos mutus. The sequence goes on along the minus strand of NC_091642.1, from coordinate 44,813,347 downwards.
CATGGCTCATAGTTTCATTGAGTTGGACAAGGCTTGGTTTATGTGATCAGTTTGGTTAGTTTTCTGTGATTATGGCTTTCATTCTGTCTGCTCTCTGATGAATAAAGATAAGAGGCTTATGGAAGCTTCCTGATGGGAGAGACTGACTGTGAGGAAAACTGGGTCTTGTTCTGATGGGCACGGCCATGATCAGTAAATATTTAATCCAATTTTCCACTTGATGCTGGGGCTGTGTTTTGTCCCTGTTGTGTGGCTTGAGGACAAACTGTTGACCTAAGCCTCCACATGAGACTCCTGGACACTCACAGGCAAGTCTGACTCAGGCTTTTGTGGGGACACTGCTCCTTTCTCTTGGCTCCTGGTGTGCACAAGGTTTTATTTGTGCCCTCCACAAGTCTGTTTTCCCAGTCCTGTGGAAATTCTGTAATCAAATCCCACTGGCCTGCAACATCAAATTCCCTTGGGGTTCTCAGTCCCTTTGCAGGATCCCCGGGTTGCAAAGTCTGTTGTGGGTACTGGGACTTTCTTAACGGTGCAAGAATTTCTTTGGCATAATCGTTCTGCAGTTTGTGGGTCATTTGCTCTGCACCTCTATGGTGGGTAATGCTGTGTGACTCAGGTCTGCTGCAGCCAGAGACTCTATCCCTATGGAAAGCCATTGCTGACCCATGCCTCCACGGGAGACACTCAAACACTCAAGATAAAGGACTATATATTAGAAAGTCAGACGGAGATTTTCTCATGAGATGATGATATTTAAAGGAAGAATAATGGAAAGAAGGGAGGAAAGAGAGGAAAATTCATTTCAAACAGAAGGAGGTCTGTCACTGAGGCTGAGGGCACGGAAGTAGTGAGCCAAGTGATATTGTAGTGGGAAGTAGATTCTGAGAGAGAGGAGGTTGAAGAGAGCAGATGGAATAGTCTTGTAGGATACAAGAAAGACTTTGTATTTTGAGCAAGATGGGTAGATTGAAGGGCTTTGACAAAAGAGTGCAAGATCTGCTTTTGTGTGTTGAATTGTTGACTACTTTTCTGGTGAGAAAGAATTAGAAATATATATTTCAACTTAAATTAACTATACAGAAGTATGCTGCTTAGGGCTGAATTGTGCCCCCTCCAAAAAAAAAAAAAAAATTCTGTATATTGAAATCCTAAGCCCCACACCTGAGAAGGTAACTGTATTTGGAAATGGGGTCTTTAAAGACATGATTAAATTAAAATCAGGCCATTAGGGTGGACCCTAATCCAGTGTGGGGCTTCCCAGGTGGCGCTAGTGGTAAAGAACCTGCCTGCCAATGCAGGAGACATAGAGACACAGGTTTGATTCCTGGGTTGGGAAGATCCCTTGGAGAAGGGCATAAGAACCCACTCCACTGTTCTTGCCTGGAGAATCCCGTGGACAGATGAGTCTGGTGGGCAACAGTCTATGGGGTCACAAAAAGTGAGGAACAACTGAAGTGACTTAGCATGAAATCCAGTGTGACTGGTATCCTCATAAGAAGAGCTTAGGGTACAAATACAGGAGGGGAGTGCACAGAGGAAAGGCCATGCGTGGAGACAATGAGAAGCAGCTACCAGCCAGCCAAGGAGAGGCCTCCGAAGAAACCAGATTCTGCCAACACTTTGATCTTGGATTTCTAGCCTCCAGAAGTGTGAGCAAACAAATTTGTCATGTGAAGACTACCCAGTCTGTGTTATTTTGTAATGGTAGCCCTAGCAAACAAATTTCTATAGGCAATGCCAAAGAATGCTCAAACTACCAAACAATGGCACTCATCTCACACGCTAGTAAAGTAATGCCCAAAATTCTCCAAGCCAGGCTTCAGCAATATGTGAATCATGAAATTCATGATGTTCAAGCTGGTTTTAGAAAAGGCAGAGGAACCAGAGATCAAATTGCCAACATCTTCTGGATCATGGAAAAAGCAAGAGAGTTCCAGAAAAACATCTATTTCTCCCTTATTGACTATGCCAAAGCCTTTGACTGTGTGGATCACAATAAACTGTGGAAAATTCTGAAAGAGATGGGAATACCAGACCACTTGATCTGCCTCTTGAGAAATTTGTATGCAGGTCAGGAAGCAACAGTTAGAACTGGACATGGAACAACAGACTGGTTCAAAATAGGAAAAGGAGTTCATCAAGGCTGTATATTGTCACCCTGTTTATTTACTTATATGCAGAGTACATAATGAGAAACGCTGGACTGGAAGAAACACAAGCTGGAATCAAGATTGCTTGGAGAAATATCAATAACCTCAGATATGCAGATGACACCACCCTTATGGCAGAAAGTGAAGAGGAACTCAAAAGCCTCTTGATGAAAGTGAAAGAGGAGAGTGAAAAAGTTGGCTTAAAACTCAACATTCAGAAAACAAAGATCATGGCATCCTGTCCCATCACTTTATGGGAAATAGATGGGGAAACAGTGGAAACAGTGTCAGACTTTATTTTTCTGGGCTTCAAAATCACTGCAGCTGGTGACTGCAGCCATGAAATTAAAAGATGCTTACTCCTTGGAAGGAAAGTTATGACCAACCTAGATAGCATATTCAAAAGCAGAGACATTATTTTGCCAACAAAGGTCCGTCTAGTCAAGGCTATGGTTTTTCCTGTGGTCATGTATGGATGTGAGAGTTGGACTGTGAAGAAGGCTGAGCGCCAAAGAATTGATGCTTTTGAACTGTGGTGCTGGAGAAGACTCTTGAGAGTCCCTTGGACTGCAAGGAGATCCAATCAGTCCATTCTGAAGGAGATCAGCCCTGGGATTTCTTTGGAAGGAATGATGCTAAAGCTGAAACTCCAGTACTTTGGCCACCTCATGGGAAGAGTTGACTCATTGGAAAAGACTCTGATGCTGGAAGTGATTGGGGGCAGGAGGAGAAGGGGACGACAGAGGATGAGATGGCTTGATGGCATCACTGACTCGATGGATGTGAGTCTCAGTGAACTCCGGGAGTTGGTGATGGACAGGGCGGCCTGGCATGGGGTCGGCAAAGAGTCAGACACAACTGAGTGACTGATCTGATCTGATCTGATCTGATACAGTCCATGGAACTCTCTAGGCCAGAATACTGGAGTGGGTAACCTTTCCCTTTTCCAGGGGATCTTCCCAACCCAGGAATCAAACCCAGGTCTCTCACATTGCAGGCGGCTTCTTTACCACCTGAGCCACAAGGGAAGCCCTTGTGGAAGTGGGTAGTCTATCCTTTCTCCAGCGGATCTTCTCGAGCCAGGAATTGAACTGTGGCTTAGACGGTAAAGCATCTGCCTGCAGTGCAGGAGACCCGGGCCCGATCCCTTGGTTGGGAAGATCCCCTGGAGAAGGAAATGGCAACCCACTCCAGTACTCTTGCTTGGAAAATCCCATGGACTGAGGAGCCTGGTAGGCTACAGTCTATGGGATCACAAAGAGTCGGACACAACTGTGCAACTTCACTTTCACTTTCTAATGCATTGAAGGTGGATTCTCTACCAACTCAGCTATCAGGGAAGCCCAAGGCAACAAAACAGTTGCCCAACGTGTGGCTCGAACCCACGACCCTGAGGTTAAGAGTCTCATGCTCTACTGACTGGGCTAGCTAGGTATGACTTACTGAAAAATATAGTCAAATGCACATTTTCTTTTGACAGGGACACAGCATATTTTTCATATGATATTAAGTATACAGTGACAACCAAAGTGTTTTTCCTCCTATTCTTTTTACTGTAAAGGTAAATATCTTTAATATTTTATACTTAATACAGGGGACTTCCCTGGCAGTCCAGTGGTTGGGACTTCATCTTCTAATGCAGGGAGTGATCCTTAGTCAGGGAGCTTAGATCCCACAGACCTTGTAGCCAAAAGACCAAAACATAAAACAGAAGCAATACTGTAGCAAATTCAATAAAGATTTTCAAAATCATCCACATCAAAAAAATCTTTAAAAGCGATATTTAATACAAATAGCTGGGCAGACTATATTCTACCTCACTGTGGCAATTGGAGACCACTCATTTCTTCAGCTTATTTTGCACATGCATCATTTTTAAAAGAATTGATCACCTAAATATGCCAACAAAGCCTAGCTATAAGGCAGCTATCATAAACTACCAAAGTTTTTATTAATCATTTTCTTACATAAAGAAAATTCTAATTTCCAAACTTTTAAATAATGCTTAGCATTTGTTTGCTTATGTATGTTTTGAAAAGTGTTAGAATTGAGTTTGGTAAAGATAGAAAGTTGCTAAATAATTCACTTTTTTTAATAACTAATTTTATTACATAAACTTTTCAATTCTCAAAGTCTCTCTCTCTCTATTTTTTTTGTCCTGAAGTCTTAGTAATAAGACAAAGTATAAACTGGGGAAATTCTGGTGTAGCATTTCCCTGACTGAAGCAAAGAAAAAAATGTAAATAAGCCAAATAAATACAGAGAATGTATGGTTGAGTCATTGGGGGAGGAAGATTAGTATCTGTCTCTTTAGGCTCCTCACTTACACCTCCACACACATACACACCCGTGGAAACATGACCTTTACCTAGGGTTGTCAGAGAAAATACAGGACACCTGCCTAATTTGAATTCAGATCCACAACAAAAAATTGTCTCAAATATCAGATATATTTGTATTTGTTAAATCTGGCAACCCTTCCCTACAAGCACCCTCTCAGTGTTGTGGTGAAATTGGTCTGTTCAAGCTCAAAAGAGTAGATCATTAAGTTTTCTGGAAGTTTGCAGTCTGGTTGACATCAAGGTGCTGGTTTGAAATTGGCCAGAGTAGGACTATTCAGTTCAGTGCAGTGCAGTCACTCAGTCATGTCCGACTCTTTGTGACCTCATGAATCGAAGCATGCCAGGCCTCCCTGTCCATCAACAACTCCCGGAGTGCACTCAGACTCATGTTTATGGAGTCAGTGATGCCATCCAGCCATCTTGTCCTCTGTTGTCCCCTTCTCCTCCTGCCCCCAATCCCTCCCAGCATCAGAGTCTTTCCCAATGAGTCAACTCTTCGCATGAAGTGGCCAGGGTATTGGAGTTTCAGCCTCAGCATCAGTCCTTCCAATGAACACCCAGGACTAGTCTCCTTCAGAATGGACTGGTTGGATCTCCTTGCAGTCCAAGGGACTCTCAAGAGTCTTCTCCAGCACCACAGTTTGAAAGCATCAATTCTTCAGCGCTCAGCTTTCTTCATAGTCCAACTCTCACATCCATACATGACCACAGGAAAAACCATAGCCTTGACTAGACGAACCTTTGTTGGCAAAATAATGTCTCTGCTTTTGAATATGCTATCTAGGTTGGTCATAACTTTCCTTCCAAAGAGTAAGCGTCTTTTAATTTCATAGCTGCAATCACCATCTGCAGTGATTTTGGAGCCCCCCAAAATAAAGTCTGACCCTGTTTCCACTGTTTCCCCATCTATTTCCCATAAAGTGATGGGACAGGATGTCATGATCTTTGTTTTCTGAATGTTGAGCTTTAAGCCAACTTTTTCACTCTCCTCTTTCACTTTCATCAAGAGGCTTTCCACTTCCTCTTCACTTTCTACCATAAGGGTGGTGTCATCTGCATATCTGAGATTATTGATATTTCTTCTGGAAATCTTGATTCCAGCTTGTGCTTCTTCCAGCCCAGTGTTTCTCATGATGTACTCTGCATATAAGTTAAATAAGTTGGGTGACTATATACAGCCTTGACGTACTCCTTTTCCTGTTTGGAACCAGTCTGTTGTTTCATATCCAGTTCTAACTGTTGCTTCCTGATCTGCATATAAGTTTCTTAAGAGGCAGGTCAGGTGGTCTGGTATTCCCATCTCTTTCAGAATTTTCCACAGTTTATTGCGATCCACACAGTCAAAGGCTTTGGCATAGTCAATAAAGTAGAAATAGATGTTTTTCTGGAACTCTCTTGCTTTTTCGATGGTCCAGCAGGTGTTGGCAATTTGATCTCTGGTTCCTCTGCCTTGAGCTTCCCTGGTGGCTCAAATGGTAAAGCATCTGCCTGCAATGCGGGAGACCTGGGTTTGATCCCTGGGTCAGGAAGATCCCATGGAGGAGAAAATGACAACCCACTCCAATACTCTTGCCTGGAAAATTCCATGGACTGAGGAGTCTGATAGGCTACAGTCCATGGCATCACAAAGAGTCAGACATGACTGAGCGACTTAAATATGAACACCACAGAAATTGTCAAAATTTAAAAAGCAAGCCTTTTCTTTTTGTAAAGATGGTTGCTGAGCCATGTACCAGATCACCACGGCTTCCCCTGAATAAGGAGTTTGTTCAGAGCATCTGAAACTATTAATATTTCTTTATAGGAATAAAGATGTCTTAAAATTGCAAAATACTTTGCAATTTCCATAACCATTTCACATACATTATTTTACTGAATCTTTACAATCTCACGTTTGTTCTTAATTAGTGGATGGTAAGAAAGAAAGCTTCAGGGAGATGATATAACTTCCTTGAGGCAAGCAATTGGTTAAGAATCAAAATGGTGAAAAAAGTAAGGATGTATTTAGAGAGTGTTTAAAGTAACACCACAAATAACTTAATGTAAATGGGAAAATGTATCTGTATAGGGGAGAGTAACCACCTTACCAAGAGGTCAAATGGTGGGAGAACCTGACGTATGTCAGTCCTGATGTGATGCATCATGAAATACACAATGTCACTGACAATGTAGCCTTGCCAAAAGTATTTACCCTGAATCTCATCAATTAGACCTAAATTTCAATTTAGAAGAAATACAAGAGATAGGGGGACATATTAAACTACACAAGGAGCAAGCAATTAAATAAATTCAGAATGTGGAACATTTTATGAGAACACTGATCTGGGCTTTTAAAAAAAATGTAATTAAAAAAAGAGGGGTATGTGGAGAGAACTTTCTAAAAGAAACTAAAAAGATGTACCAGCACATACAACATAAGAACATAGAATTCTTCTTTAGGAAGAAAAAAGGACTAGAAAACACATCCATGGCATAAGTGGGGAAATTTGAATGTGGACTGAAGATTAAATGGTAACAAGTCAATTTTGTTAATCTCCATAGGTTTGCGATTAGTATTGTACTTATGTAACACAATGTCCTCATTTTGAAAAATTTAAGGGTGAAAATAAATACTGTCTAAAATTTATGTTTTAAACATTTCAGAATAAATGTGTGTATCCATAGAGAGTAAGATGTAAAACAAATATAGTAGATGGTTAATTGTTGAATTTATGTGGCATAAATACAGTGTTCATTGCACTTGTGCTTCAACTTTTCTGTTTATTTCAATATTTCACAACAAAAAATTGAAGATATAAAAGAGAAAATCAGCTTTGGACATTGAAAATGCTCAAAGAAAGCAGACTTATGTACGTATGGAGAAGTAGTGGTTTAAGAAGAAAGAGTTGTTGTTCAGTCGCTAAGTCATGACTCTTTGGGACCCCACAGGCTGCAAGCCAGGCCTCCCTGTCGCTCACCATCTCCCAGAATTCTTTAAGAAGAAAAAAAGAGAGGTTACTAAAAGTTTTCCAAGGATTGGCCTTTAGTCATGGGATTGGTCCCTGGAGACAAACCAAAGTGACATTTAAAACTTTTTTTTTCACTAGTAAATACATGCCCATAAAAACTAAATAAAAATGTTCTCAAGTCATCCAGAATTTTAAAGTGATTCATGATCCTTGCTACCTCACTGATCACGTAGAAGATATGAAGCTCTGAGATTACATTTGAGTTAAACCTCCTTTATGTTCCACAACTAACCCACTACTTTCTTTTTTCTCCTCAAGCTGCATGTATATTCCAGGAACTCCTGAAATAGCAGTCAGTTCTTAGATCAGAAAAGAATCCGGATTTAGTTCCTCCATGTATTGAGATACACACGATCTCAGGCTGTGCTTGGTTCTATGCCCACACTAGTTTCTATTTTGATATCGTTCACATTTGTCCATAAACCTTTCCTTAATCGACTCACTTTCAGTTATTTCCCTCCTCTTTTTGAGGGTATGGGAAACATGCAGGTGCTCTCTCTCATGACTTTCTGGGACTTCTGGAAATATAATGAGGCTAAATAAGGCCGTGTTCCCAAAAAAACCATCTAATCATTTTTGTTCCAGTGCTGTGCTGGGTTGAAGTCAGAACTCTGGGTTCTTGCTACTTTATTTGCATAAGACTCAGTCCCCAGGGCGTGAATTCTTTTATTACCCCTTGGCTACTTCCTGGAGAGTGGCCTATATGAAATATAGGGCATAGGCCTTTTAAGGATATGATGCTATGTAAACTCTCTAGCATCCTCTTCTCCTCTCTCTTTCTCTCCACCCTTCCCCAGTTAGGAAAAACTTGATCCAGTTTTGGAGATAAGAAAAAAATCAATCAGACTGCTTAAAGTATCCCCCTAAATCTTGTATTTATGCCTCAAGGCCTAGGCTTTGAAAACTTAGAAATAAATATTTACTTTTGTTCTCTGGATTCTACTGGATCATCACTTTCCTGAGATTAAGCATAGTCAGTCCCAGATGGCACCTTAACTAATGAAGGAAGACAACTTAATAGGAGCATAGGGATACAAAGCCCTTTGTTTTACATATCAACACGATACTCAGTACATTTATAAAAACATCAACATGTACTTATCCACCATTCTGCCAGTATACCACCCTTCCACAAACATTTTGTAAATCAGAATATATGATCATTTTTTTTAATATCAAAGTGTCTTAAATTAGCTCAAGGTTTTTTGTACAAACAAAATGAATTCTCTAACAGAGTGCAACATACTTTGAGCCAAATATGTAATTTAAATTTTTCTTGCACTTATAAAAGAAAAAACAGGTGTAATTAATTTGATAAATTTTTTACTCAGTATGTCCAAAATCATTTCAACATGTAATCAACATCAAAACATTAATATGTTACATTGTGTTTTTCCATGACAAGAAACCCAGCAAATGCTTTATGCATATAGTATATTTCAATGTGCACTAACTATATTCTGAGTGCTAAATACAGTCACTACTGTATCAGACAGCATGATTCTAGCATCTGTTTTCTCAATGCATCACAAAACATCAGAATTTTCTAAATTGAATATGCATGATTTTTCTAATTGGAGTAAAGGTTTTCTCTGATGTTTATAAAGTTTTCTCCATTTGATTTATGGGGGCTAACAAATGATAATGAAATAAAAACAAAAACATCTGTATATAACATATAAAAGCACATTTATGTCACAATAATTCTCTAGTTTGAAAACTTGTGTTTTAGATTGATGTAGTTTTTTAAAAAATTTATTTCTCTGTTTATCCAGAGTATGACTTTTTAGTAGTAATAAGTAAAAATAGTAATTAGGCTCTAAATATAAAGGGTCATTGTTGATTACATGATGAAGTGTAAAACTGAAAGCATTAGTTGTTCCTGACTCTTTGTGACCCCACGGGCTGTAGCTCACAAGGCTCTTCTGTCCATGGGATTCTCCAGGCAAGAATACTGAAGTGGGTAGCCATTCCCTTCTCCAGGGAATTTTCCTGATCCAGGGATTGAACCTGAGTTTCCTGCATTACGGGTAGATTCTTTATCATCTAAACCATCGGGAGAACCTCCTAAAAGAGAATACTAGGTAGAAGAAGACAGAGAGAATATCTAAGGAAGAAAAATAGGAAGATATTTTGAAAAACTAGATTTTTGTACTTTATTTAGTGGTTCCTAAAGACACTTAGATGCATTGTTTTTGGACTGCAGGGTCAGTGCTCATTTATGAAAATCAGAAGAAAGCCTAGGAGCTAAAAAAGTTCAAGTGAAAGTTTTAGCATTCAAAAAGGAAATAAAATTTGTAAGGAAGCATGGTATAGCTATTTTTAATGTAGTAGAGACCCTATCTGTGAGGATACATGTAAAAACCTTTCTATACATGCCTATCTAATGCTCCAATAGTATGTTTCCAATATGGCTCAGGAAAACATAATACACGTTATATAAAAGAACACTGCAGAAGTGCAACTTCTTGTTGAAACCTAAGACTGCAGTGAGATACTAAGTAAGCTGGACATAGGTTATAAGGATTGAATGCTTTACATGCTTTGATCAATCCAAAAGCATGGAACTGTACAACCTTGAATAATTTCCTCCAAATTTTATTTACTTTAAAGTCCTCCTCCACATAATGGTAACCTAAAGTTCTGAGATCTGTACAAGTACTGTAGATACTTGTCCAACAGTATCTATCACTTTTTAAATTCCTGGATAGTGGTGATCTCTTCCTTTGGCACTGACAGGTGGTTTGCAGGCCATTTTTTAAATCAATTCAGCCTTTATTTACATAGTACCACAAATTCAATCATGTTGTAACTAAAGTGATGGCTTGGTAGTCAAACAGCTACATAGCTAACAATTACATTGGAAACGATGAGCTCAGTTTGGTCCTTTCTAGAACCTGTAGTGTGTTCAATTATTTATATGTAAACAGCTGATCCAATCATTTATATAAAACTGATTGTAGTCATTCACACTTTTGAAAATCCAGCACCATATAAAGTTATTATAACCAATATATCAATTGCTAAAAATTTAAATTTGAACTAAAAGTTCTTTATCTTAAAGTGATATAGACCCAATCAAAAAATGGGCCAAAGAACTAAATAGACATTTCTCCAAAGAAGACATACAGAGGGCTAACAAACACATGAAAAGATGCTCAACATCACTCATTATCAGAGAAATGCAAATCAAAACCACTATGAGGTACCATTTCACACCAGTCAGAATGACTTCGATCCAAAAGTCTGCAAATAATAAATGCTGGAGAGGGTGTGGAGAAAAGGGAACCCTCTTACACTGTTGGTGGGAATGCAAACTAGTACAGCCACTATGGAGAACAGTGTGGAGATTCCTTAAAAAAATGGAAATAGAACTGCATTATGATCCAGCAATCCCACTGCTGGGCATACACACTGAGGAAACCAGAAGGGAAAGAGACACGTGTACCCCAATGTTCATCGCAGCACTGTTTATAATAGCCAGGACATGGAAGCAACCTAGATGTCCATCAGCAGATGAATGGATAAGAAAGCAGTGGTACATATACACAATGGAGTATTACTCAGCCATTAAAAAGAATACATTTGAATCAGTTCTAATGAGGTGGATGAAACTGGAGCCTATTATACAGAGTGAAGTAAGCCAGAAGGAAAAACACCAACACAGTATACTAACGCATATATATGGAATTTAGAAAGATGGGAACAATAACCCTGTGTACGAGACAGCAAAAGAGACACTGATGTATAGAACAGTCTTATGGACTCTATGGGAGAGGGAGAGGGTGGGAAGATTTGGGAGAATGGCATTGAAACATGTAAAATATCATGTATGAAATGAGATGCCAGTCCAGGTTCGATGCACGATACTGGATGCTTGGGGCTAGTGCACTGGGACGACCCAGAGGGATGGTATGGGGAGGGAGGAGGGTTCAGGAGGGGGAACACATGTATACCTGTGGTGGATTCATTTTGATATTTGGCAAAACTAATACAATTATGTAAACTTTAAAAATAAAATAAAATTAAAAGAAAAAAATAAAATAAAATTTTAAAAAAGGCCACAAAAAAATAAATAAATAAAGTATATAGAAAATTAAATTTTATTAGTGAAGCAATTCTTTTAAGTAGGTCAGAAATATTTTCCTATAAACCAAGATAACAGAATTGGGGAAATTTTGATTCCATTTAATTTGTGCATTCATCTTATAACAATCTGGTTAAATTGCTCAAGGACTTTCAAAGAAATAATAAGAAAAAATTGAAATTCAGTAAGAATGCAGCATTCTGTTTCTAAGCCCTGATGTCACTTAATCTCATTCAATGAAAGGACAAAAAAAAAAAAAAAAAAAAAAAGGTATGTGACTTTCCCAGTAAATGTCTCATCAAATTTGGAAAATAACAATTGAAGTTATGTTCTAACTCTCTAAAAGAACTTTTGTAAAAACTTAATGAAGGCTTTGGATTTCAGGGCATAAATATAGTCAGAAATAGTTACTAAGGTATAGTAATTAAATTTATTATTTCTGTTAAAGAACTCGTATATCTGTCTAAGATTTACCAAAGTGATGGATACCAAGAAAATAATCTGTGGGCTTAATTGCCAAATTCCCAAACTATAAAGAATACTACTAGGATCAGAGAGTATAATGGCCCCTTAGATCACAAAGTACAAACATTACAGAATCTTTTCTACCACAAAAATGTACATATATGTATTACTTTTTCACATAATATGCCATTGCCTTCTTTAGAGCATCTTCAGAGAATGAGAAACTCATATTAATGTTTAACTACAGTACTATTGATAGGTACACTCTCAGTTCAGTTCAGTTCAGTTGCTCAGTTGTGTCTAAAATTTGCGAGCCCACGGAATGCAGCACACCATGCTTTCCTGTTCATCACCAACTCCCGGAGCTTACTCAAACTCATGGCCATCGAGTTGGTGATACCATCCAACCATGTCTTCCTCTGTCATCCCCTTCTCCTCCTGCCCTCAATCTTTCCCAGCATCAGGGTCTTTTCCAGTGAGTCAGCACTTCGCATCAGGTGGCCAAAGTACTGGAGTTCAGCTTCAACATCAGTCCTACCAATGAACACCCAGGACTGATCTCCTTTAGGATGGACTGGTTGGATCTCCTTGCAGTCCAAGGGACTCTCAAGAGTCTTCTCCAACACCACAGTTCAAAAGCATCAATTATTCAGTGCTCATCTTTCTTTATAGTCCAACTCTCACATCTATACAAAACTACTGGAAAAACCATAGCTTTGACTAGATGGACATTTGTTGGCGAAATAATGTCTTTGCTTTTTAATATGCTGTCTAGGTTGGCCATAGCTTTTCTTCCAAGGAGCAAATGTCTTTTAATTTCAGGGATGCAGTTACCATCTGCAGTGATTTTGGAGGCAAAAAAATAAAGTCTGTCACTGTTTCCATTGTTTCCACATCTATTTGCCATGAAGTGATGGGACCGGTTGCCATGAACTTAGTTTTCCGAATATTGAGTTTTAAGCCAATTTTTCATTCTCCTCTTTCATATTCATCACAACAGGCTCTTTAGTTCCTCTCCACTTTCTGCCATAAGGGTTGTGTCATCTCCGTATCTGAGGTTATTGATATTTCTCCTGGCATTCTTGATTCCAGTTTGTGCTTAGTCCAGCCTGGGACTTCACATGAAGTACTCTGCATATAAGTTAAATAAGCAGGGTGACAATATACAGCCTTGATGTACTCCTTTCCCACTTTGGAACCAGTCTGTTGTTCCATGTTCAGTTCTAACTGTTTCTTCCTGACCTGCATATAGATTTCTCAGGAGGCAGGTCAGGTGGTCTGGTATTCCCATCTCTTTCAGAATTTTCCAGTTTGTTGTGATCCACCCAGTGAAAGGCTTTGGCATAGTCAATAAAGCAGAGGTAGATGCTTTAATGGAGAAGGCAATGGCACCCCACTCCAGTACTCTTGCCTGGAAAATCCCATGGACGGAGGAGCCTGGTAGGCTGCAGTCCATGGGATCGCTGAGGGTCGGACACGACTGAACGACTTTACTTTCACTTTTCACTTTCATGCATTGGAGAAGGAAATGGCAACCCACTCCAGTGTTCTTGCCTGGAGCATCCCAAGGACGGGGGAGCCTGGTGGGCTGCCATCTATGGGGTCGCATAGAGTCGGACATGACTGAAGCTACTTAGCAGCAGCAGCAGCAGCAGCAAATGCTTTAATGGAACTCTCTTGCTTTTCCAATGATCCAAGAGATGTTGGCAATTTGATCTCTGGTTCCTCTGCCTTTTCTAAATCCAGCTTGAACATCTGAAAGTGCACGGTTCACGTTCTGTTGAAGCCTGGCTTGGAGAATAATGAGCATTACTTTGATAGCATGTGAGATGACTGCAATTGTGTGGTAGTTGAACATTCTTTGGCATTGTCTTTCTTTTGAATTGGAATGAATACTGATCTTTCCAGTCCTGTGGCGACTGCTGAGCTTTCCAAATTTGCTCATATATTGAGTGCAGCACTTCAGCAACATCATCTGTTAAGATTTGAAATATTCTCTACTGAAAAATACCAAAGTACTCTCCATTTTAAAAAATCAGCAGGGCCAAATATATGTCACATGAAATATTTCCCTCATGAAATTTGACAGTTCTATGCAAATTTTCAAATTTATGAGAGATCAGTTTTTGTTCTAGCTTAGGAAAATATTGTATTTTTTATATTCTCTCTTTCAATTCTTAGTCAGTGACTCTCTAATCTATGCTTAAAATTCAAGCTTCCCTCTTTAGAGACACAAATATGTGGATCCAAATATTCACTGAACATCTCTAACTGGTTCTTCCAAAGCACCTCTAACGAAAAATCTCTACAGGAGGCAATGACAAGACCATCTCCAAGATAAAGAAATGCAAAAAGGCAAAATGGTTGTCTGAGGAGGCCTTACAAATAGCTGAGAAAAGAAGAGAAGCTAAAAGCAAAGGAGAAAAGGAAAAATATACACATTTGAATGCAGAGTTTCAAAGAATAGTAAGGAGAGATAAGAAAGCCTTCCTCAGTGATCAATGCAAAAAAATAGGGGAAAACAATAGAGTGGGAAAGAGTACAGATTTCTTCAAGAAAATTAGAGATACCAAGGGAACATTTCATTCAAAGATGGGCACAAAAAAGGACACAAATGGTATGGAACAAACAGAAGCAGAAGATATTAAGAAGAGGTGGCAAGAATACACAGAAGAACTGTACAAAAAAGATCTTCATGACCCAGATAACCACAATGGTGTGATCACTCACCTAGAGCCAGATGCTGGAATGCAAAGTTAAGTGGGCCTTAGGAAGCATCACTATGGACAAAGCTAGTGGAGGTGATGGAATTCCAGTGGAGCTATTTCAAATCCTAAAAGATGATGCTGTTAAAGTGCTGCAGTCAATATGCCATTCAAATTTGGAAAACTCAGCAGTGGCCACAGGACTGGAAAAGTCAGTTTTCATTCCAATCCCAAAGAAAGGCAATGCCAAAGAATGCTCAAACTACCACACAATTGCACTCATCTCACATGCTAGCAAAATAATGCTCAAAATTCTCCAAGCCAGGCTTCAACAGTATGTGAACCATGCACTTCTAGATATATAAGCTGGATTTAGAAAAGGCAGAGGAACCAGAGATCAAATTGCCAACATCTGTTGGATCATTGAAAAAGCAAGAGAGTTCCAGAAAAATATCTATTTCTGCTTTATTGAGTACACCAAAGCCTTTGACTGTGTGGATCACCACAAACTGTGGAAAATTCTTCAAGAGATGGGAATACCAGGCCACCTGACCTGCCTCCTGAGAAATCTGTATGCAGGTCAGGACGCAACAGTTAGAACTGGACATGGAACAACAGACTGGTTCCAAATCGGGAAAAGAGTATGTCAAGGCTATATATTGTCACCTGGGCTTATTCAATTTATATACAGAGTACATTATGAGAAATACCAGGCTGGACGAAGCACAAGCTAGAATCAAGATTGCCAGGAGAAATATCAATAACCTCAGATATGCAGATGACACCACCCTTATGGCAGAAAGTGAAGAAGAACTAATGAGCCTCTTGATGAAAGTGAAAGAGTAGAGTGAAAAAGTTGTCTTAAAACTCAACATTCAGAAAACTAAGATTATGGCATCTGGTCCCACCACATCATAGCGAATAGATGCAGAAACAATGGAAACAGTGACAGACTTTATTTTTTTGTCTCCAAAATCACTGCAGATGGTGACTGCATCCCTGAAATTAAAAGACATTTGCTCCTTGGAAGAAAAGCTACGGCCAACCTAAACAGCATATTAAAAAGCAGAGACATTACTTTGTCAACAAAAGTCCATCTAGTCAAAGCTATGGTTTTTCCAGTAGTCATGTATGGATGGGAGAGTTGAACTATAAAGAAAGATGAGCACTGAATAATTGATGCTTTTGAACTGTGGTGTTGGAGAAGACTCTTGAGAGTCCCTTGGACTGCAAGGAAATCCAACCAGTCCATCCTAAAGGAAATCAGTCCTGAATATTCATTGAAAGAACTGATGTTGAAGCTGAAGCTCCCATAGTTTGACCACCTTATTCTAAGAACTGACTCACTGGAGAAGACCCTAATGATGGGAAAGATTGAACGAAAGAGTAGAAGGGGATGACAGAGGATGAGATGGTTGGATGGCATCACCAACTCAATGGACGTGAGTTTCAATAAGCTCTGGGAGTTGGTGATGGACCGGGAAGCATGGTGTGCTGCAGTCCATGGTCGCAAATGGTCAGACATGACTGAGCTACTGAACTGAACTGAACTGTAGATGGAAGATACTGTTACCTATCCTCATCCTCATCTTTTTGTGCCATTTATACTTGTAGAAGGTGCCACCATCCCTTCAGATCCCCAAGGCAACACTTTTGGGGATATTTTAAATGCTTCTTTAGCATTCATTTTTTCCAAAAATTCTGTAACAAAAGGATGTCTTGTTATAACTGCAAGTTAAAGTTGTATCTAATCATCTCTGACCCTGGCTATTAGTTCCCTTTCCTTCCTTCCACCCTGTAATCTTTCCTGAGCTTTTTCAACATGTTTTTCTCTATCTTTTCTAACAATTCTGATCATCACTTGTCACTCTTCAATAGCTCTCCATTTGTAGCAAAATAAGTTACATTCATTTTGCATGACATTCAAGGCACTTTATGATCTGGCTTCCTGTTTACCCACTCATCTTTATCTGTCACTCAAAATCTGTACAATGCAAATGTAAACTACTAAGAACCCCTGAACACTCCTTTCTCATTTGACTTATGCATTTATATATACTTTGCTCTTTTCTTGGAATGCCAGGCAGTTCTGCTATGCAATTCATCAGTTTTCAAGAATGACCTAAATGCTAACTCGCCATGAAGACTTCTTTGATTCCTTCAGGCTGACTCAAGTGTCCTCTCCTAGGTTCTCTCTGTACTTTGTACACAATATCCTTACAACAACTGCTTCATTGAGTCATTGCAACTGCTTGTTTACCATTACAGAATAGTAAAAATTATTGTCAAAATTAATTAGACTTATTTTATAAGGATCCTCAAGAAGGCTTTCTTTCAGCTCTTAACATTAGGAAAAGATGTGCTTTTCTTGAATAAATCATTGTTCTTTAATATAAGAATATCTAATTTTGTAACTTTCTTTAGAAGATTATAATACCTAGGACCCTCAATGGCATACTGTATACCAGCAGATTAATTGCTTTTTATTGAATAAATAAATAAATAAAAATGCATCTTTCTTGCTTTGATCACTAGAGAGCACAGAACTAAATCTGCAGCAACAACACAGGACCTTGAGGTATGCAAGTGCTGTATTAATCTTAATGCTGGTTTCATCTCATTTTTTTTTAACCTTTTTTGTTATTCATTATACATATCACCTTATCACTTTACTTTTATTTTTTAACTTTTTCAACAGAGTATGGTGGTGGTTTAGTCACTCAGTCATGGACTTTGCAACCCCATGGACTTTAACCTGCTACACTCCTTTGTCTGTGGGATTCTCCAGGCAAGACTACTGGAGTGGGTCGCCATTTCCTTCTCCAAGGGATCTTCCTGACCCAGGGATCCAATCCAGGGTCTCCTGCATGGCAGGCAGATTCTTCCTGAGCCACCAAAGAAATCCTTAATAGAGGATATACATGCCTTACTGTTTTCCTGAAAGGAAAATAGGGTATAATCATAAGCAACAATTGCACATTCATTGTTTAATTAAAAAAGAATGAACGTAAACACAAAAACAACAATTTGGCAAAGTTTAGTAAAAGAGATCATTGAATTTAATTTCTTGTTAATATTATTATGGCAGAAAACAATAGTTTACTGTTCTACCTTTAAGTTCACTTTCACTGTTAGGTCAGTAAATTTACACTCTCCAAACTATAGATATTACAGCTTCCCCCCAAAGTTGTAGCTGATCCCACCAGATTTTCAGTAAAATATGTTCAAGTGATATCAGAAAGATTATTATCATTCTACTTTTAGTCTACCACATAGGTCTTTTCCTAAACCTAGTCATGATGAAGATCTAAAATCACAGCAAACTTTCCATTTTGAATTTTCCCAGTCACAAAGGAAGTAATTCTAACACAGGAACTGTTCAAGACTCCTTAAGTGTGGTTCTTGTTAGGTTATCAGTACCATCTTCTCCTTGGCTCTTAGATGGGAAAATATCTCTAATAGTACAGGTAGGGAGAGTTTGTGCATTAGGAGAAAAACTAACAAACAGAGCCAAAGCCATGACTCCTGGTGCTGTTTTTATATTTAACTGTTTGATTCAAACAAAATTTCTATTCATAAGATGCATTGCTTTAGTAGAGATTAAATTGCCCATGCATTTTTTCATGGAAGCATAACTTCCTATGAGGAACATGTTTCAGTTTAGTCTTTAATTGCAAATTTTCCTTTTATGAAAACTACCTAGATGGACATAAAAAGAAGGAAAAAAGTCAGGAACTCAAACTGGACAAGCATTCTCTGAATAATTGGATGATTTGGAGTTGGATGGAAAGCTTATCTGAAAGAGAAAAGTTTCTTAGTTTGGGTTTTTTAAGTGAAATCCTTTACATTTCTCTGTGTGTTTCTGCAAGATTTTCAGCTATTAAAAAAAAAAGCACTAAGGAAATGAGGAACATAGTTTTGAAAATAATTGCAATTGGACTATGTATTATTTAAATCCTGATGAAAAACAAAAATTAAATGTTTACATTCTGTCAGTGGATCAAGGTTCCTAATATAAGAAGAAACACACTGTGGGTTGATCCAACCAAACTGTATTTACAAGTCAGTTAGTATTCTAAGATATTTACCATTATACCTCATTTAACTTCACAACAACCCCGCGTGGTACATGGGTGATGATGGTCACATAGATAAGGAGACCAATGTCTCCACAGGCAGCTTTCTCAATGTATTAATAAATGGCTGAAAGGAAAGGTTAGGGGCCATAGGATTAGAGGGAGCCAGGAGTAAAGGGCTGATTTTGAGCCAGATATGAATTTGAAAACCAAGTCCACCACCTGCTAGGTGTATAGCCTTGATAAATTACTTAACCTCTCTGAAGATCCATAAGGTACCAATTATACCTATATTTTAGTGCTGATAAAAACAACACTATGTGTCAGAAATAGGGTAGGTGCTAAATAAATGTTTGTCCAATATATTAATAAATAATAGATGAAAAGTTCTAGCGTGGTTTTCAGTGAGGATTAAATGGATTAATATATGTGGCTGCCTAGCACATAATAGGTACTAGTAAATATTGGTAACACCATTATTATTGCTATTACATTATTAAAGTCTCTAAATAGTATTATTAAAGTCTTTAAGTAAGCATAGCTAATACTATTATCATCATTAACTTACCAGGTTTGAATTTCAGTTCTTAGATCCCTCTTACTTGTTATGCCAATTAGAAATTAAAAATGCCCAATCTTTTCAGAGCGAAATAATCTCTTTTCAAAGTGAGGGCTGAGAGAAAGTGACTCTTTATGATCTCATCTTTGAAGATGAGTATCTGCTTGTAATTCATATCTTTCCCATTCTTTCTTAGGTTATTTTTCTAACATTCTTAAAAGTACTTCCAAAAAAACTGCCAGTGAACGTGGCTACGTTGCTAAATTTCTCTCTAATTAGGGCCAGCAATATACCATGTTCCCTTTCTACTCAGTTCAGTTCAGTCACTCAGTTGTGTCTGACTCTTTGTGACCCCATGAACCGCAAAACGCCAGGCCTCCCTGTCCATCACCAACTCCCAGAGTCTACCCAAACCAATGTCCATTGAGTCGGTGATGCCACCCAGCCATCTCATCCTCTGTTGTCCCCTTCTCCTGCTGCCCTCAATCTGTCCCAGCATCAGGGTCTTTTCAAATGAGTCGGCTCCTCACATCAGGCGGCCAGAGTATTGGAGTCTCAGCTTCAACATCAGTCCTTCCAATGAACACCTAGGACTGATCTCCTTTAGGATGGACTGGTTGGATTTCCTTGCAGTCCAAGGGACTCTCAAGAGTCTTCTCCAGCACCACAGTTCAAAAGCATCAGTTCTTCAGCGCTCAGCTTTCTTCACAGTCCAACTCTCACATCCATACATGACCACTGGGAAAACCATAGCCTTGACTAAATGGACATTTGTTGGCAAAGTAATATCTCTGCTTTTAAATATGATATCTAGGTTGGTCATAACTTTCCTTCCAAGGAGTACACCTCTTTTAATTTCATGGCTGCAGTCACCATCTGCAGTCATTTTGGAGTCCAAAAAAATAAAGTCTGACACTGTTTCCACTGTTTCCCCATCAATTTCCCATGAAGTGATGGGACCAGATGCCATGATCTTCATTTTCTGAATGTTGAGATTTAAGCCAACTTTTTCACTCTCCTCTTTCACTTTCATCAAGAGGCTCTTTAGTTCCTCTTCACTTTCTGCCATAAGGGTGGTGTCATTTGCATATCTGAGGTGACTGATATTTCTCCTGGCAATCTTGATTCCAGCTTGTGCTTCTTCCAGCCCAGCATTTCTCATGATGTACTCTGCATAGAAGTTAAATAAGCAGGGTGACAATATACAACCTTGACATATTCCTTTTCCTATTTGGAACCAGTCTGTTGTTCCATGTCCAGATCTAACTGTTGCTTCCTGACCTGCATACAGATTTCTCAAGAGGCAGGTCAGGTGGTCTGGTATTCCCAACTCTTTCAGAATTTCCCACAGTTTATTGTGATCCACACAGTCAAAAGCTTTGGCATATTCAATACAGCAGAAATAGATGTTTTTCTGAAACTCTCTTGCTTTTTCCATGATCCAGCAGATGTTGGCAATTTGATCTCTGGTTCCTCTGCCTTTTCTAAAACCAGCTTGAACATCAGGAAGTTCACGGTTCATGTATTGCTGAAGCCTGTCTTGGAGAATTTTGAGCTTTACTTCACTAGCGTGTGAGATGAGTGCAATTGTGCGGTAGTTTGAGCATTCTTTGGCATTGCCTTTCTTTGGGATTGGAATGAAAACTGACCTTTTCCAGTCCCGTGGCCACTGCTGAGTTTTCCAAATTTGCTGGCATATTGAGTGCAGCACTTTCACAGCATCATCTTTCAGGATTTGAAATAGCTCCACTGGTATTCCATCACCTCCATTAGCTTTGTTTGTAGTGATGCTTCCTAAGGCCCACTTGACTTCACATTCCAGGATGTCTGGCTCTAGGTGAGGGATCACACCATCGTGATTATCTGGGTCATAAAGATCTTTTTTGTACAGTTCTTCTGTGTATTCTTGCCACCTCTTCTTAATATCTTCTTCTTCTGTTAGGTCCATACACTTTCTGTCCTTTATCAAGCCTGTCTTTGCATGAAATGTTCCCTTGGAATCTCTAATTTTCTTGAAGAGATCTATAGTCTTTCCCATTCTATTGTTTTCCTCTATTTCTTTGTATTGATTGCTGAGGAAGGATCTTTCCTTTTCTCCTTTACTTTTACACTTCCCTTCTTTTCACAGCTATATGTAAGGCCTCCTCAGACAGCCATTTTGCTTTTTTGCATTTCTTTTTCTTGGGGATGGTCTTGATCCCTGTCTCCTGTATAATGTCACAATCCTCCATCCATAGTTCATCAGGCATTCTATCTATCAGAACTAGTCCCTTAAATCTCTTTCTCACTTCCACTGTATAGTCATAAGGGATTTGATTTAGGTCATACTTGAATGGTCTAGTGGTTTTCTCTACTTTCTTCAATTTCAGTCTGAATTTGGCAATAAGGAGTTCATGATCTGAGCCACAGTCAGCTCCCGGCCTTGTATAGAGTTCTTGTATAAAACTCCGGAGAAGCTCCAGACTGTATACAGCTTCTCCATCTTTGGCTGCAAAGAATATAATCAATCTGATTTTGATGTTGACCATCTGGTGATGTCCATGTGTAGAGTCTTCTCTTATGTTGTTGGAAGAGGGTGTTTGCTATGACCAGTGTGTTTTCTTGGCAGAACTCTATTAGCTTTTGCCTTGCTTCATTCCGTACTCCAAGGCGAAATTTGCCTGTTACTCCAAGTGTTTCTTGACTTTCTACTTTTGCATTCCAGTCCCCTATAATGAAAAGGACATCTTTTTTGGGTGTTAGCTCAAGAAGATCTTGTAGGTCTTCATAGAACTGTTCAACTTTAGCTTCTTCAGCATTACTGGTCGGGGCACAGACTTGGATTACCATGATATCGGATGGTTTGCCTTGGAAATGAACAAAGATCATTCTGTCATTTTTGAGATTGCATCCAAGTACTGCGTTTCAGACTCTTTTGTTGACTATCATGGCTACTCCATTTCTTCTAAGGGATTCCTGCCCACAGTAGTAGATATAATGGTCATCTGAGTTCAATTCACCTGTTCCAGTCCATTTTAGTTCACTGATTCCTAGAAGGTTGATATTCCCTATTGTCATCTCCTATTTGACCACTTCCAATTTGCCTTGATTCATGGACCTAACATTGCAGGTTCCTATGCAATATTGTTCTTTACAGCATCTAAACTTGCTTCTATCACCAGCCCCATCCACAACTGGGTGTTGTATTTGCTTTGCCTCTATCTGTTTCTACTATGCAAGGGCTACTTTATTTGCTTGCCTTAAGAGAGACTTGACATTGCCATTCTCAATTCACAAACCCACAAGTCACTGTCACAGACCTGGTTTTTATCTTTCAAGCACCTCTTCCTAAACTGGTATCCTTGCCTTTAAGGAAAGGAGAACAGATGCTTCCATCAGATATTATTAACCTGAGGAAAAATGCAAATCCTGCCATGACAAATGTGGCTTGTGATATAAGCATGCTGTTGTCCTCGACTCTGGAATGGACAAACCATCTGAAGGGTACAGCCCAACCTGCTGACTGGCTTTGCATGTTCAGGAAACCATCTCAACAAAGGGTTGAATCTGTTTCAAATTAGGAGAGTAGAAATACAGTAAGATGATTGCACAGTGATTAAATAACTGAAAACAATTTATCAATTCAATAAGTTGTCACACCATCTGTCACATAAATGAGACAGTATAGATTTGGCCTGTAACACAGCCTGATGAAATGCAAACCAGATCTGATTATTCCTTTTGTAAATTCTTCATTTTTATTACCTTTATTGAATGAACTTCCTAGTTTCAGTAGTCATTTGTCAAGAATTCTGTTCTCTTCTTGACATCTTTTTGTGTTTTTACTCTTTCATTTCAGGAATGCACAGCTCGGAGATTGTACCAAAAAAGTATGTCAAGTTTTCATTCATTTTAAGAATCAATGAAACTTGAAATATATTCTATTAATAATAGCTACCATTTATTGAGGACTTATTATGTGCTATGCTAAACTTTTTATAGACAGTCTCATTCAATCCTCACAGCAATTCTTTTAAATAGGTTTTATAATTTGTGCTAAGAGAAATTAAATATTTTACTCAGGGTCACACAAAACTTAAGTGAAATATCTGGAATCTAAACTTCAGTCTGTCTGACTCCAAAGACTGTAGTTTTCATTACTTACTTTTTATTTAGATCCAATTCCATAAAAAAATATTCCAGAATATCCCTAGCCAAATACTATGAGGAACTCAGGGAAGGCAGATAGCAGATTCGGTTTGGTAGGTACAATTTATAAGGCACAGTCTAGTCCAAAAGTGTATAATTATTAGAACTGAAGTAAGTCCATTTCCCACTTCACTTCCCTAAGTCAGTAAATTGTAACTATTTAAACCCTGTGGAGAAATCTTAAACTGTATTATTGAGTAGACAAAAGGAGATAAAGAAATAAAAAGCCAATGCTTTAATGATATAATTAAAACCAGATTTTTCAGCTCACCTCAGATAACTTTTATTCTGATACTTCAAAGCCTAAATACAGGTAGACCATTAGAGATTCTTCAATCATTTTGAGATATACACACACACACACACACACATACACACATTATATATATATATATATATATATATATATATATATATATATGTATATACATACACACACACACACATACATAGTCATTATACCAGCCATTTTGGCTTTTTAGGTCCAAATCCACCCTTCTTTGCCTGTGACATGCTTCCATTTTAACACCCAGTACAATGCTTTGTCAGTAGAATATGCTGGGGTGGAGGTGGGGGAGGATATACTGCAAGAAGAAAGGGGTTTCTCTTCTTGTTTGGTGCTTTATGTCTTACTCCAGCGGCTCAGATACCAACGCTTCCTTGTCAGCAGGCAGCATCCCAGCTAGTGGGAAGGGGGCTTCTCTGATATTGCATTAAGGGGTTCAGTGACACATACCCTTCCAAAGATTTTTGCCAGTACAACCATGGGCATCTTCCCAGTGAGTCTCATCAGTATCCCAGTACTGGGTCAGCTTCTTTGTAAGTCTCTCTGGTACCAACTGTGTGTCTGGTTTCTTTCAGTATAGCTCCTGCCTGCTTCACAAACTTCATTGTCCAGTGGGCAGAGCCACATTCTCTGCAGAGAAGCTTGGACCCCAGCTTGGGGTGGAGGACAGCTGCTCCAGGTTAGTTCCTCCCTCAGGTTCTCTCACAGCCCTAGAGTCAGAAGCTGTTCTCTACATCTGTTATCCCTGCACTTCCATCACACTAGGAGCCTACATACAAACTCCTCCAAGAATCCTTTTAGATTCCCCATGTAAATTGCCTTTTTTTGCTGATTTCTGGTAATTATATATTGAAACCTCTCATATGCTTCTTGGCACTTTCCCCCTTTTGTTTTAGCTATAATAAATATGCATTCTTTCACACCCCTCAGGGTAAGAATAAGACGATACTGTTTATTTCTCAAATTAAATTATAATTATGTTCTAGAAATACAAAGCCAGTCTAGGTTAGCACAAAGTCCAGAATCATATTTTATGTTTTTAAATTTATTTATATTTAATAGGAAGATAATTGCTTTACAATGTTGTGTTGGTTTCTTCTATACATCAACATGAATTGTATACATATGTCCACTCCCTCTTGAACATCCCTTCAATCTCCCACCCCTTCCTAACCCTCTACGTTGTCACAGAATACTGAGTTGGGCTTCCTGCATCATATAGCAAATTCCTACCATTTACCTATTTTATACATGGTAATGTATGTTTCCATTCTAAATATCAGCTCTGGGTGTCCTTTGGAAGGAATGATGCTAAAGCTGAAATTCCAGTACTTTGGCCACCTCATGTGAAGAGTTGACTCATTGGAAAAGACTCTGATGCTGTGAGAGATTGGGGGCAGGAGGAAAAGGGGACGACAGAGGATGAGATGTCTGGATGGCATCACCGACTCAATGGATGTGAGTCTGAGTGAACTTCAGGAGATGGTGATGGACAGGGAGGCCTGGCATGCTGTGATTCATGGGTTCGCAAAGAGTCAGACACAACTGAGTGACTGAACTGAACTGAATGTATGTTTCAGTTCACATATGTTTCAGTAGATAGTATGCTACTATCTCAATTCGTCCCACCCTCTTCTTCTCCCATTGTGTCCATAAGTCTGTTCTCTATGCCTGTGTTTCTACTGCTTCCCTGCAAATAAGTTCATCAGTACTATATTTCTAGATTCCATATATATGTGTTAATAAACAGTATTTGTTTTTCTCTTTCTGATTTACTTCACTCTGTAAAACAGGCTCGACATTCATCTGCCTCACTAAAATGGATTCAAATTTGTTTGAATTCATTCCTTTCTATGACTGAGTAATATTCCATTGTATATATGTACCACAATTTCTTTATCCATTCATCTGTCAGTGGACATCTAAGTTGCTTCCATGTCCTGACTATTGCAAATAGTGCTGCAATGAACACTGGGATATATGTGTCTTTTAGAGTTGTGATTTTCTCAGGGTATATGCCCAGTAGTAGGACTGCTGGTTCATATGGTAGTTTTACTGATGGAGCCCCCAGGGAAGCCCAAGCTCATCTGGTAAAGAATCTGCCTGCAATGCAGAAGACACTGGTTCAATTCCTGGTCAGGGAAGATCCCCTGGAGAAAGGACAACTACCCACTCCAGTATTCTTGGGCTTCCATGGTGGCTCAGTCAGTAAACAATCTGCCTGCAGTGCAGGAGACCTGGGTTCAATTTCTGGGTTGGGAAGATCCCCTAGAGGAGAGCGAACCACTCCACTATTGCTTGGATAATCCCCATGGACAGAAGAGCTTGGCAGGCTGCAGTCCATGGGGTCACAAAGACAGCTTTATTTCTAGAATCACATTCTTCAGTTCAGCCCAGTC
Source organism: Bos mutus (assembly GCF_027580195.1). Taxonomy (NCBI): domain Eukaryota; kingdom Metazoa; phylum Chordata; class Mammalia; order Artiodactyla; family Bovidae; genus Bos; species Bos mutus. Next base: position 44,787,079 of record NC_091642.1, on the reverse strand, counting down.
ACTCAGCTGTGACCAACTTTTTGTAACCCCATGAACTGCAGCACAGCATGCTTCCCTGTCCATCACCAAATCCTGGAGCCTACTCAAACTCATGTCCATCAAGTTGGTGATGCCATCCAACCATCTCATCCTCTGTCGCCCCCTTCTCCTTCTGCCTTCAATTTTTTCCAGAATCAGGGCCTTTTCCAGTCAGTATGTTCTTCACATCAGGTGGCCAAAGTATTGGTGTTTCAGCTTCAGCATCAGTCCTTCCAATGAATATTCAGTAATGATTTGCTTTAAGGTGGACTGGTTGGATCTCCTTGCAGTCCAAGGGACTTTCAAGACTTTTCTTCAACACCACAGTTCAAAAGCATCTGTTCTTCAGCACTCAGCCTTCTTCACAGTCCAACTCTCACATCCATACATGACTACTGGAAAAACTATAGCTTTGACTAGATGGACTTTTGCTGGCAAAGTAGTGTCTCTGCTTTTTAACATGCTGTCTAGGTTCGTCATAACTTTTCACACAAGGAGCAAGCGTCTTTTAATTTCATGGCTGCAGTCACCATCTGCAGTCACTTTGGAGCCCCCAAAAATGAAGTCTCTCACTGTTTCCATTGTTTCTGCATCTATTTGCATGAAGTGATGGGACCAGATGCCATAATCTTACTTTTCTGAATGTTGAGCTTTAAGCCAACTTTTTCACTCTTCTCTTTCACTTTCATCAAGAGGCTCTTCACTTTCTGCCATAAGGGTCCTATCACTTGCATATCTGAAATTATTGATATTTCTCCAAGCAATCTTGATTCCAGCTTGTGCTTCTTCTAGCCCAGAATTTCTCATGATGTACTCTGCATAGAAGTTAAATAAGCAGGGTGACAATATACAACTTTGACATACTACTCTCCCAATTAGGAACCAGTCCTTTGTCCCATGCCCAGTTCTAACTGTTGCTTCTTGACCTGCATACAGACTTCTCAGGAGGCAGGTAGCTGTGAAAAGAAGAGAAGCAAAAAGCAAAGGAGAAAAGGAAAGATATACCCATTTGAATTCAGAGTTCCAAAGAATAACAAGGAGAAATAAGAAAGCCTTCCTCAGCAATCAATACAAAGACATAGAGGAAAACAATAGAATGGGAAAGACTAGAGATTGCTTCAAGAAAATTAGATTCCAAGGGAACATTTCATGCAAAGACGGGCTTGATAAAGAACAGAAATGGTAGGGACCTCACAGAAACAGAAGATATTAAGAAGAGGTGGCAAGAATACACTGAAAACTGTACAAAAAAGATCTTCATGACCCAGATAATCATGATGGTGTGATCCCTCACCTAGAGCCAGACATCCTGGAATGTGAAGTCAAGTGGGCCTTATGAAGCATCACTACAAACAAAGCTAGTGGAGGTGATAGAATTCCAGTGGAGGTATTTCAAATCCTAAAAGATGATGCTGTGAAAGTGCTGCACTCAATATGCCAGCAAATTTGGAAAACTCAGCAGTGGCCACAGGACTGGAAAAGGTCAGTTTTCATTCCAGTCCCAAAGAAAGGCAATGGCAAAGAATGCTCAAACTACTGTACAATTGTACTCATCTCACACGCAAGTAAAGTAATGCTTAAAATTCTCCAAGCCATGCTTCAGCAATACATGAACCATGAACTTCCAGATGTTCAAGCTGGTTTTAGAAAAGGCAGAGGAACCAGAGATCATATTGCCAACATCTGCTGGATCATGGAAAAAGCAAGAGAGTTCCAGAAAAACATCTATTTCTGCTTTATTGACTATGCCAAAGCCTTTGACTGTGTGGATCACAATAAACTGTGGAAAATTCTGAAAGAGATGGGAATACCAGACCACCTGACCTGCCTCTTGAGAAACCTGAATGCAGGTCAGGAAACAACAGTTAGAACTGGACATGGAACAACAAACTGGTTCCAAATAGGAAAAGGAGTACGTCAAGGCTGTATATTGTCACCCTGCTTATTTAACTCATATGCAGAGCGCATCATGAGAAATGCTGGGCTGGCTGAAGCACAAGCTGGAATCAATATTGCCAGGAGAAATATCAATAACCTCAGATATGCAAATGACACCACCCTTATGGCAGAAAGTGAAGAGGAACTCAAAAGCCTCTTGATGAAAGTGAAAGAAGAAAGTGAAAAAGTTGGCTTAAAGCTCAACATTCAGAAAACTAAGCTCATGGCATCCAGGCCCATCAATTCATGGTGAATAGATGGGGAAAGAGTGGTAGATTTTATTTTGGGGGGCTCCAAAATCACTGCAAATGCTGACTGCAGCCATGAAATAAAAGATGCTTACTCCTAGGAAGGAAGGTTAAAACATCTGCCTGCAATGTGGGAGACACAGTTCAGTCCCTGGGTCAGAGGATCCCCTGGAGAAGGAAATGGCAACCCACCTCAGTATTCTCGCCTGGAGAATCCAATGGATGCAGGAGCCTTGTAGTAGTCCACGGGGTCGCAAAGAATCAGACACACTGACTAACTTCACTTTCTTTAGAAAGCATATTAAAAAGCAGAGATTTTACTTTGTCAACAAAGGTCTGCCTAGTCAAGGCTATCATTTTTCCAGCAGTCATGTATGGATGTGAGAGTTGGACTACAAAGAAAGCTGAGCACCAAGAAGTGATGCTTTTGAACTGTGTTTTGGAGAAGACTTGAGAGTCCCTTGGACTGCAAGGAGATCCAACCAGTCCATCCTAAAGAGATCTGTCCTGGATGTTCATTGAAAGGACTGATGTTGAAGCTAAAACTCTAATACTTTGGCCACCTGATGCAAAGAGCTGACTCATTTAAAAAGACACTGACGCTGGGACAGATTGAGGGCAGGAGGAGAAGGGGACGACAGAGGATGAGATGGTTGGATGGCATCACCGACTCATTCTACATGAGTTTGGGTAGACTCCGGGAGTTGGTGATGGACAGGGAGGCCTGGCGCTCTACTGTTCATGGGGTCACAAATAGTCAGACACGACTCAGCGACTGAACTGACCTGATTGTATAATTGTAAGAGATTTGATTTAGTCATACCTGAATGGTCTTGTGATTTTCCCTACTTTCTTCAATTTAAGTCTTAATTTGGCAATGCAGGGTTCATGATCTGAGCCATAGTTATTTGTTAACCTGTATCATCCATGAAAATGAGTCCAGATTATAGGTCTCCAGTTTTCCCTTTCCAAGAGGGTAAGAGCTGGTACTTACCCTTTACATATAGTAAGCAAGCAAAGGATTAGATCACCAGCAAAATAAACCCATCAAAATCACCTTTTTTTAATCTGAAAATATTTTAAAAAGGCATTTTAATATTGTCATACATAGAAGTTTTACATTTTATGGTTAATATTAAGCTGACTGTGATATATCTCAGGCTTCCCTGGTGGCTCAGGCTGTAAAGAATCCACCAGTTCCAGGAGACCCAGGTTTGATCCCTGGGTCAGGAGGATGCCCTGGAGAAGGGAATGGCTAATTCACTCCAGCATTCTTGCCTGGAAATGTTCGTGGACAGAGGAGCCTGGAAGGCTACAGTCCATGGGATCTCAAAGACTTAGACATGATTGAGTGACTAACACACACACATACATGATGTATCTATGGGGTAAGTGGGTGAGAGTTTCTTAAACTTTTCTGAGCTCTGAGCCTCTGAAGGTCCTGCCTAGAAGAACACTGGCATCTCAGTTTGTCCTGCCATCACTTGTTGGTATACAAGGCCACTGCTGAGCTTGTGGGGGCTTCTTTCCTCTGCTTATTGCTATTGTTTCAGGCCAGGTCCCTGCAGAGGCCTGCCTGGTCTTTTAAAGGAGGGTGGCTCTGAGTGTTATTTCATTCTCTTGTTACCAGCTTGGTTATGATTCATCCTTGGTCAAGTTTCCAAGCCCTGGGTCTAATGTCTAGTCCATCTGGGTACACAAACCAACATCCTTGTCAGAAGTCTTTCTGCATCAGAACCTTTGGATCCAGGTCGTCTCAAACACTAACCCACATGAAATCTTCAAACTTTATGTGACAGATCTAACACAAAGTGTTCCTTCTACATTCTGGTGATTCATCTGCCAAGCCTGATGGTCATTAGAAAGTACTGAAAGGGAGGCATAGCCACACTACTTAGCGAATGAGTCACTCTCCCATTCCTTCCAATCAAATCATTTTTTCTTGATTGGATGAATGCAGAACTTGCAGCAGTATCAACACATACACACAGAATTCTGGAATGTTCATTTCAATATTTTATTATGACATTGTCTAATGTTTCTCACTAGAATCAAAATCCTGAATGTGAGCTTAATGTCCAATATTTTCCTGTCCTTTCTGCAGGATACAGAACACAATATTTTTTTTAAGATTTTTTATATGGACCATTTGTAAAGTTTTATTGAATCTGTTACAATATTGCTTCTGTTTTATGTTTTGATTTTTTGGCTGAGGCATGTAGGATGTTGGCTCCCCAACCGGGGTTTGAATTCGTATTCCTTGCATTGGAAGGTGAAGTCTTAACCACTAGACTCCCAGGGAAGTCCCAAAATGCAATATTTTCATATATCATAATTGAACAAATATTTGTTGAATGAGGGAGTGAAGAAACTGCATTATTTTTAATTCCAAGAAATTATATTGACTAAAGTAAATCACAGAATTAATATTTTTACCATAAAATATATATCATCGAGAGTTACAGAAGAGGGATTTGAAAACTACTTACCTAATTAGAGACTAGTTATAATAAATCAACCATTCAAAGAACATTTATTGGGTACCTACTATGAGCTTAAAATATGTTAGGTTCTAGGATCACAAAAATAAATAAGATGCTGGGAATCAGGGAGTTTATTGTCCAAGGAGGAAAACTAGTACATAGACAAATATTCATTTTTCAATGTAATGAGGCCAATAAAATGAGTATGAAACACTGGAGTTGCAGAGAACACACGGTTATGTAGCACCCTGTAACTCTCCCAGTAGAACACTCAGTACTCTCTAGGTAATCACCAACTGAATAATTGCCTTCTCTAAAAGATTTTGAGCTCTGTGAGGTCAGTGGCTTTGCTTTATGCTCACTACAGCCTCCAAGTAGCTAGCAGAGAACCTTGCACATAATGGGCACTAAATAATCTTTTGATTGAAGACTACATTTAAATGAATTTTGCTCTGATGATTTAAAACATTAGTAAACATTAGCAGTAAACAATTTCAATTATTTGAATTAAATAAATTTTCTAAAATAACAAACATAACACATGCCCCTTTGGGACAATTTAACAAGAAAGAAATGCTGATAAATTAGACCACTTGGACCTTTCATTTCTTCCTTCAGTGATTGATGTTGACTGCTTATCCAACATCCATTGTTTCTAAGGCTTTTCTGTTGAAAAATTAATTTTAGTTATATAATATTCCTTCACATACCTCAACTGCCCAGTTGCATAATTGGTCCTAAGGTAGGGTTTCCAAATTTTGGGTTCCGGGAACCCCTTGACAACTCTTATAATTACTGAGGATTCTAAAAATGTTGTTTATCTGGATTGTATGAATTCATATTTACTATATAAGTAATTAGCTTCCCCCAGTGTCTCAGCAGTAAAAGAATTCACCTGCAATGCAGAAGTCACCAGAGACGTGGGTTTGAGCCCTGATTCGGAAAGATCCCCAAGAGTAGAAAATAGCAACCCCACTCTAGCATTCTTGCCTGGAAACTTCCATGAACAGAGGAACCTCACAGGCTACAGTTCATGGGATCACAAAAAGTTGGATACAACTAAGTGACTGAGCATGCAAGCATGGTGCCTCAGTAGGAAACAGACTCTGCCTGCAATGCAGGAAATGCAGGAGATAGGAGATTGATCCTCCGGTGGGGAAGATCCCCTGGAGAAGGAAATGGCAACTCAGTTGCACAACTGGCCCTAAGGTTATTTCAAAACTACTGGTCTAAGGTAATTTCTCTCTCCATCCAATGACTGAGAAGTTCAAAAACACTGTCAGCATTCGGCATGCCCTCAGTCACAGGATTTGGGTCAGTGATGGAAAAAGTATCCAGTTCATGCCAGGAAATCTTGAGAACTCTATTTAAGGCTTCTAAAAGAAATCATGGTATTCTCTTTCATGGTAAATCCAGGAGAAAATGCCATCTCTCTCTTCCTCTGAATGTTGTGACTTGTGAAGTGTAGCCATAGATGCCAGCTGGTCTGGGACCAGTCTGGCTTATGCCTATTGTCCTGGAGTGAGTATTAATAGCACCTCCTTTCACTCTCTAAAATTTCCCAGTTTAGGTGATTAATCAGGCAGGAAGTCACCCCAGGCATGTGAATATGATACAAAGAATGGCAATAGCTCTTTTGCCAGTATAAAGAAAGCAGAAAGAGGACAAAGGTAGTATTCAAAGGCTTCAAATAGGAAGCAGCCAAATAAATCACAGACCAGAGCCAGAAAGACACTGACCCTGAATCACCCAAGGGCTAGGATTCTAGAATGGATTTCTATTCCAATCTCTTTCCTCACTTCCAAGATCATTTTGAATTTAGATCACTAGGCCCTGAATATTCATTGGAAGGACTGATGCTGATGCTGAAGCTCCTATACTTTGGCTAACTGCTGCGAAGAGCCAACTCATTGGAAAAGACCCTAATTCTGGGAAAGACTGAGGGCAAGAGAGGATGAGATGGTTGGATGGCATCACTGACCCAAACTAAACTCTAGGAGACAGCGAAGGACAGGGAAGCCTGGCATGCTGTACTTCATGGGGTTCCAAAGAGTCAGACGTGACTTAGCCACAGAACAGCCATAACAACAAGGCCCTGAAGATGAAGGTGAACTGACTGAGTGCTCCCCCACCTCAAGTGACAGGTGGTAGTGGCTTGGTGCAGGCTCTTCCAACTTTCCCTTGGTCACATAAATGTATCCTCACACATACTTCACAGAACAGCTTTTGGTTGAGGTTTGTTTTTCTAAGAATTAAATTACTGGGTTGGTCAGAAAGTTCATTCAAAAGATGTTATGGAAAAACCCAAATGAACTTATTGCCCAACCCAATACTATGTACTTTTTATAACAACACATTATGAACTCTGAGTCTGTAGATATAAATCAACCTGACATCATGTTACTAGATCCATCATATAAATACGACACTACTCCCCACCCCCCTGCCCCGATCTTGGGCATATAGGTTGTTTCCAGGTTTTGCCACCTGTTAATAATGTTCAAATGATGATTTTAATACATGAATTTCTTGCCCTGTAGCTTGTGATATGGTAGATTTCTAAATCTGGGATTTCTAGATCAAAGGGTTTGTGAGGATAATTATTCTTCAAAGTAAATAGAAAATATTTGAATGGAGGAGTAAAGGAATAAGTAAAGATCTCAAGACATACCAGAAGAAGCAATGATCTGAATTCAATGTTCTTCCTTCTGATGGTAAAGCTGGGGAAGGAGAGAGGTTTGGAATCTCTTTAATTGGTATCTTTTGTCATCACCTGACTGCTCGATTTACCCAAGTTTTCAGAAAGAGAATGTGGATGGAGAATAAAATGGGATATAACTCTTTCAGTTAGGGAATGTTTTTTTCTCCCGCTTGGCATGTTGAGAAAATAAGTAGCTACATAAAATATTAAATACTCAATTAAATAGATACATATAATATTTGTTTAAATGACAATTGATAGTTTCATTACCAACTAGAAAAGTGACTTTACAAATAAAGATAATATGCAGTAGATTAAACCATTGAAAACCATTTATATTAACTTATGAGCCATATACAGGCTCATATATATACATATAGCCATATATAGGACTCATATATATATATATAGCCATATATAGGACTCAGTAAAGAGTCCCCCTGCAATGCAGAAGACCTGGGTTCTATCCCTGAGTTAGGAAGATCCTCCGCAGAAGGGGATGGCTACCCACTCCAGTATTCTTGCCTGGAGAATTTCATGGACAGAGGAGGCTTGCAGACTAGAGTCCATGGGGTTGCAAAGAGTCAGACACAACTGAATGACTAACACTTGACAAGGCATATAAGATTAGGTTTAACAGTGCCTCTTTCAAGGCAGAAAACTAAAAACTTAAAGTTCTAGTGTTGACATATAGCCATTTTTAAACAAGTAAAAGGAAGTCATGATCTGAATATTTAGATTGTTTTTCAACTGTCATTCATGTAACATGTATGTGTTCTGGATTTTATAGCAATGTCCACTTTATAAAAGAAATGGCTTTAATTCTCTTGCTAGCTATCTTTTTTGTCCCTCCAATATGGACAAAAGGTTGGAAAGGCAGGTTGGAAGAAAGACTATGCTTATAATAAATAATCTGCTAATTTATTTGAATAATTATCTTCTAATTAAAGGATATAAGTGGCTAATCCCATCAGCAATTCACTCATTGCTTCTAGTTTTCAAAGACTAGATTTCATTCAGATTTTCATATCTATGGATTTTGGAGGTGTAAAATCATAGTGCAATTGCTAAAACTGGCTCAAGACATTAGAAAGATATAAATCAGAAATCATAAATTTATGATGAGATTATCTGCACATATTAAATATTAAATGTTGCCATGTACATACAATTGATGTATATGTGAAAATGAAATACATAAGCTTGATACAATATTAAAAATGTTAATAGAGGAAGGATTCTCTCCTACCCTTCCTTCTTTCCCAGTACCATCAGTTTACCAGATATTCTTCCAGAGACAGACAAAAATATGTATGTGTGTGTATTACTGCTTTGTACATAAATGGTAGCCTTTTATTTTATTTTTTTAATTTTATTTTATTTTTAAACTTTACATAATTGTATTAGTTTTGCCAAATATCAAAATGAATCCACCACAGGTATACATGTGTTCCCCATCCTGAACCCTCCTCCCTCCTCCCTCCCCATACCATCCCTCTGGGTCGTCCCAGTGCACTAGCCCCAAGCATCCAGTATCGTGCATCGAACCTGGACTGGTGGTAGACTTTTAAATATACTATCAAAAAAGCATTATGCTTTTTTTTACTTCACACTGCAGTTGGCTTTCCAGATGCCCATGTATCCCATATACAGTTATATATGAGGAACTTGAGCATTGCAGATTTTGGTGTCTGTGGGTGTTGTGGGATGGATGGTCCTGAAACAAATTCTCCATAGATAGGAGGGGTGACTGTACACCATGTAGCTTCAATTCAGTACATACAGAGCATATAGTGCTTTTTAACTAGTTGCGTATGGCCCAAAATCACTGCAGATGGTGACTGCAGCCATGAAATTAAAAGACGCTTACTCCTTGGAAGGAAAGTTATGACCAACCTAGACAACATATTATGGCAAAACCAATACAATATTGTAAAGTTAAAAAATAAAATTAAATTAAAAAAAAAAAAAGCAGAGACATTACTTTGCCAACAAAGGTCCGTCTAGTCAAGGCTATGATTTTTCCAGTAGTCATGTATGGATGTGAGAGTTGGACTATAAAGAAAGCTCAGTGACAAAGAATTGATGCTTTTGAACTGTGGTGTTGAAGAAGACTCTTGAGAGTCCCTAGGACTGCAAGGAGATCCAACCAGTCCATCCTAAAGGAAATCAGCCCTGAATATTCACTGGAAGGACTGATGCTGAAGCTGAAACTCCAATACTTTGACTATTTGATGCAAAGAACTGACTCATTTGAAAAGACCCTGATGTTGGAAAAGACTGAAGGCGGGAGTAGAAGGGGACGACAGAGGATGAGATGGTTGGATGGCATCACCGACTCAATGGACAAGAGTTTGAGTAAACTCCAGGAGTTGGTGATGGACAGGGAGGCCTGGCGTGCTGCAGTCCATGGGGTCATAAAGAGTTAGATACAACTGAGCAACTGAGCTAAACTGAAGTGATATGGCCTATTTAATCATTCTCTTATTTTTAGACATCTACATTGTTTTTCTAACATTGTTATAAATAAAACTGTAATGAATATCTTTGCACATGTCCTATGTATATGTGGGGAAATTCCTAGAAGTCAAAAGGTATATGCATTTTACATTTTGGCCAAATGGCCTTCTGCAGCAATCTAATCCGTTCCACTAGTTGCGTGTGAGTTACCTGCAATGCTTTACTCTCATGCACAAACTGTCCTAAACTTTTTGATATTTGCAGATCTGATGAATAAAAAATAGTATATAATTTTCATTTTGTTTGTTTGATTATAAATGAGTGTGAATCATTTTAAATGTCGAAGAACTTTTATTTTTTTTCCTGCTGTTTATATCTTTTGCTCATTTTTGTTCTATTTAGGATTTGGTTATTTTTATTAATTTGTTATTGATATTTATAGCATTAAAGAAATTAGCCCTCTGTATGTAACATTTATGGTAAATAGGATTATTTAAGTCTCTTATCTTTTAAAAATTTCATTATCCTTATTATACATACTTTCTCATTTTAGGATAGGTCATGTTTACTACTGTAATAGATAAAATTCATCTGTTTTCTTCTATGGTCTGGATTTGGTGTCAATCTTAGAATGGTTGATTCCTAGTGTTTTTTAAAAGCTCATCTTCTTCTTCTAATTGTTAGTTTTACTTTTCTTGTTTAAATCTCTAATCCACTTGAAATGTATTTTGGAATAATGAGTGAAATATTGAATATAATATTTGCCTCAATCCATTTATTGACTAACCATCTTTACTCCACAAGGAGGCAATGATACTTTGTTCATTTAATTTGTTTTACCCAATAAATTACATTAAGATACATACATTTTAAAAAATAAAAGTATAATGTTTTAGTAATTAGCTAGCCTAGTTTCCCCTATATTTTGTCATTTTTCAGAATTTCTCTGGTCTGATTCCCAAATTGTTCTTCAGAGGAGCAAGTAGTGGGATTTAGGAAGGTTTTGTTTTGTTTTTCTCTAAAATAATATAATTCTATTTAAATTTATTTTTTAAACTTCAAACAAGAAAAGTTGTTGTTTTGTTGTTGTTGATAAGAAGAGAAGATAAACCCCTAAGGTGCAGATATGACATTAAATAAATTCCCTCTCCCCTTCCTGCTCCCCTCAACAAACTATCTCTAACAACAACATCATTCCAGTGGGTTTTCCTCAGAAGAACATTTCTGCATTTAGGTATCCCATTGTTGTTATGTGGGAAGTGGAGCATATTATCTGAATCCCTACAACAAAAGAAAATGGTGAGTATATATTTTTTTTCTCTTTTGCCATGTTTTCTGATCTAGTTTCCACTAATTAAGCAGCAGTTTAGTCCCTTACACTTTGAAGTTTCACTCATTACCTGGCTTCTGTAAGTCAACAAAAGGCAACATCTGAAGCTCTCAGGATTGGGCCATCACTTTGCGGACTGCTAATTGAATGTAATTACTTTATTTTGTGCCAGGGTTCATACTTGTAACATTGCCTTGTAATAATTTAAATTGTCTGCATACTGCAAGGGGACTGTTTGACGCCAGAGTGGAGACGGCCAGGCAGCCACTTGGGCCTTAGAAGCAAAGTCCAAAGTAAGGAGACATTGTCATTTGGCTACCTACTCATTAGCTTCCCTCCATGCTGTCTGTTGTTTTGTGTGGACAGGATGTGTAGTCACTGAATCTTGCCCCTAAAAATATCTGTGAAAACATGCATTTGGGATGTACAGTAATTGGTTGCTTAGTTGATCGCAGATATTTTTAAAGACCTTGGGAAAAGGCAAGGTATTTTTAAACCATGACCTTACAATACCACTTTACTTTTCTCTCCCTTTCTCTCTCTCACTCTCTGTTCCTCCCTCCCTCCCTCCCTCCCTCCAAAAAGAGAGGAAGATAGAATTGTAAGGGAGCAAGAATCAAAATGATAATGAGAAGGTAATCCTTCATTATCTCATTTTGAGATATTTGAAAGAATGATGTGTATCCTTGAAGAATAAACCCAAATCCTCTTGCCACTTCTCTGGCCTAATGTTTGGCAACCAGCTTGCTTCCAACAGGAAGTATTACCCAAACTTCAGTTTTTACTGCATGTTGGAAGAAAGTTTATTGTAGAAGAGGAAAATTACAAGCCTGAAGCCCTAAACAAGCTCTGGAAAAGCTCTTTGACCCACACACTAGGTGCAATCCAGGCCGAATTCTTGACTCTACTTCAGTGATTAATCACATGGTGAATCTGGTCTCACTAACTCTAATAATAGGGCTTGCTCTTGACTTTTTGTGAACCAGGCAAATAAGAACATCTTCCCTGAGTGTTAGAATCCTCCTTTTTTTGTTAATGGTGCCAGCAGGTCTACACCACTGGCAGTTAAAGCTAATGTGAGCCTTGCATTCTCAAATAGCATTCAAGTTCAAAAAGAAAAGAATGCTACAGTTCCTTAAGAAAGGGCAAAACACATGGTAAACAGGAAAAAATCACTGAAAAATATAAATGAGATAAAATTTAATAAAATTAAGTATAAGTCTTACTTAAGACTAGCACTTTTAGTAAATGATTGTATGATTCTGCTTAAACCCCTTTCGTGTTTAAAAATCATGTACTTGGGTCACAAATACAATGAATTTTCTCGAGATATTTCATACTTATAAAATTAAAGTATACTGTAAAAAAATAAAATAAAGTGTGAGTCTTTAATTTATCTGAATCCTCTGCAATTATTTCTTTAAGATGATTAGAAGAATAAAATGACTACCAAAGTAAAAGATATTAATTCTTTCCCAATATGTGTATAGTTAGTGTTTGTTTCTAGATATAATTCACATACCATAAAATTCACCTTTTCAAAGTGTACAAGTCAGTGATTTTTAGTATATATATTGAAAGTTGTATGGCTATTACCACTCTCTAGTTTAATAACATTTTAATCACCCAACAAAAAAACTCCATATCCATTAGCAATCACTCCCCATTTATCCCTTTCCCACCAGCTTCTGGTGACCTCTTTACTAATTTCTGTCTCAGTAAATTTACCTACTCTGGACATTTCATGTAAATGGAATCATACAATATGTGGCCTTTGGGGATCAGCTTCTCTCAGCATGTTTTTAAGGCTTATCTACCTTGTAGTGTGTGTCAATACCCCATTTTTATGGCTAAATAATACTCCAGTGTATAGATAGATGCCTTGTGTGTATCCATTCACTTCTTGATGGATATTTGAATTGATTCTACTTTTTAGCGATTTTGAAGTGCTTTTATATACATTCATATATGAATTTTTGTGCATATGCTTTCAATTCTCAGAGGTATACACCTAAAAGTGGAATTCATGGGTCACATGGTAACTTTCTGTTTTATTTGTGGAAGAACTGCTAGATTGTCTTCAAGTGTGGCTGAACCCTTTTACATTTGAACCAGTAACCTATGAAGATTCCAGTTTTTCCATATCCTTACCAAAGCTTTGCCTGTTTGTCTATTATTTTGATTATAATCATCCTAGTGGATACGAAGTGTTATCTTAAAGTTTTGGTCTGCATTTCTTTAACAACTAATGACATTAAGCAACTTTTTATGTGCTAGTTGACCATTTGTATATCTTCTTTGAAAAAATGTTTATTTAAATTTTTTGCCCAGTTTTTTTTTTTAATTTTATTTTATTTTTAAACTTTACATAATTGTATTAGTTTTGCCAAACATCAAAATGAATCCATCACAGGTATACATGCCCAGTTTTAATTGGATTATTTGTCTTTTATTGTTAAGTTGTAAACATTCTTTATATATTCTGGACACTAAGCCATTATCCAATATATGATTTGCAAATGTTTTCTCCCATTTTGTGGTTTGTCTTTTCACTTTATTGAAAGTGTTATACAGTTTATCTGTTCTTTTTTTCGTTTAGTTGCTTGTGTTTTTTGCTGTCTCAGCTAAGAAATAATTGCCTAATCCTGTATTCTAAAGATTATTCCTATGTTTTCTTCTAAGAGTTTTATAGTTTTAGTTTTTACACTTATGTCTTTATTCCCTTTTGAGTTAATTTTTTGGATATGGTGAGAGGTAAGAATCCAGCTTAATTTTTTGCATGAGGATATCCAGTTATTCTGGCACCATTTATTGAAAAGACTATTCTTTCCTCTCTGAACGGTCAAAGTACAGGTGAAAATTAATTGGCCATGCCTGGGTTTATTTCTTTCAGTTCTATTCCATTGATTTATTTGTCTGTCCTTTTGCCAGTTCTACACAGTCTTGAATATTATAGTGTTGTAGTAAGTTTTGAAATTGAGAGGTGTAAATCTTTCACATTTGTTCTTCTTTCAAGGTTGCCTTAGATGTGTATGATAGTTTTAACATAATTATAGTAAAAATCACAACAGAAATGTTTGAACTGAGAAAGCCTGGAGACATAATTTGCTTTTATTAAGTATTTTTAAAAATTCTTTTCATGAATAAACAGTTTCACATAACCTAAATGTCTGTCTGTAAACTGTTCTCCAGTAATGTTTTTAGTAAGTGGCCTAATTCATCTGAAATCCAATTAACATTTGTTTAATGAATGTTTTAGAATGCTAAATTAGCAAATTTCCTGGTGCTACAGTAGCTAAGACTCTGAGCTCCCAATTCAGCGATCTTGGATTCCATCACTAGTCAGGAAACTAGATCCCACATGCCAAAACTAAGATTTTGCATGCCACAACTAAAAGATGCCGTGTGTTTCGACTAAGACCCAGCACAGCCAAACAAATGTGTGTGCTTAGTCGCTCAGTCGTGTCCAGCTCTTTGTGACCCTATGGACTGCAGCCCGTCGGCTCCTCTGTCCATGGGGATTCTCCAGGTAAGAACACCAGAGTGGATTGCCATGCCCTCTTCCAGGGGATCATCCCAACCCAGGGATCAAACCCAGGTCTGCTGCATTGCAGGTGGATTCCTTACTAACTGAGCCACCAGTGAGGCTCAAAACAAAAAAAAAAATAAATAAAAATAAGTAAATAAATATTTAAAGAGGAAAGAATGCTGAATTATTGTGGGAGTAAATAATTCAATAGAATAGTCAGACACATGCTTCACAGAGAATTTGTGCTAAAATACTTACATTTTTCTTTCAGTTCTTCTGTTTATTGATTATGATCTTTAGCAAGTCACTTTCCCTTTCCAATCTTGGTATTCCTTTATGTAGTTTTATTATAACACCTTGTTCCTGGCAGCTGGAAGAAAGGAAAGGGGAGGTGGTGAGCATATGCCTTCCTCCTAAAGGCTCAATCTGAATAGTGCACACGTAATTCAAATTCACATATGGTTGCCTAGAAATTAGTTATGCAAATTAGGGAGGCTAGGAAACGGTCTTAATTCAGAGCAACTATATTCTCGGCTAAATTCAGAGAAATTACTTGCTAGAGATGAGACAGAACAATGATTCTTCTATCACACTTCATGATTGAGGCCCACTAACCCTTCGCCATGGGGTCACAAAGAGTCGGACACGACTGAACGACTGAACTGAACTGAAGTGAACCTTTCACTGAAAGATTGATGCTTTTGAACTGTGGTGTTGGAGAAGACTCTTGAGAGTCCCTTGGACTGCAAGGAGATCCAACCAGTCCATCCTAAAGTAGATCAGTCTTGGGTGTTCATTGGAAGGACTGATGCTAAAGCTGAAACTCCAATACTTTGGCCACCTCATACGAAGAGTTGACTCATTGAAAAAGACCCTGATGCTTGGAGGGATTGGGGGCAGGAGGAGAAGGGGATGACAGAGGATGAGATGGCTGGATGGCATCACCGACTCGATGGACATGAGTTTGGATAAACTCCGGGAGTTGGTGATGGACAGGGAGGCCTGGCGTGTTGCGATTCATGGGATCGCAGAATCGGACACGACTGAACTGAACTGAACCCTTTACTTGATTTGCATGGCTAGTTTATACCTTCCCAGGTGCCTCTAGTGGTAAAGAAGCACCTGCCTACCAGTGCAGGAGATGTAAGAGATGTGGGTTCAATCCCTGGGTGGGAAAGATCCCCTGGAAAAGGAAATGGCAACCCATCCCAATATTCTTGCCTAGAGAATTCCATGGACAGAGTTAGTCCATGGGGTCACAAAGAGTTGGACATGACTGACCAGTTACTGCTTGGAACCCTTTACTTGATTTGCATGGCCAGTTTGTATCTTTCAATGAGAAAGCATTTTGCATGTTTCTAATAATACACTTTTTGTGATAATAAAAGCCCTCTCAAATGTGCAAACAAATTTCCAAGAGCCTCCAAGAATAATTTTGTTCCTTATTTTTAGGTCTGAATTTTATCGAAATACTCCAGGGACTTGATAACAAATCAAATACTACAGAGAAGTTTATAATGAAAATCAGTAGTCACTCCTTCTGTACATAGACAGCAATCTGTTCCTATTTTTAATTCTTGTGGTTGTTACTTCTGTAACTATATATGTTTGAACTTCCATTTCCTATTTGATCTAATTTAGATATGCATGGGGCTTCCCTGGTGGTTCAGTCAGTAAAGAATCCACCTGCAATGCAGGGACTTGGGTTCAATCCCTGGGTTGAGAAGATTCCCTGGAGGAGGACATGGCAACCCAGTATTCTTGATGGAGAATCCCCATGGATAGAGGAGCCTGGTGGACTACAGTCCATGGGGTCCCAAAGAGTCAGACATGACTGAGCAACTGAGCACACACACATAGACGTGTGTGCCTGAGTGCTAAGTCACTTCAGTCATGTCTGAGTCTTTGTAGCCCTATGAACTGTAGCCCTCCAGGCTCATTTGTCCATGGGGATTCTCCAGGCAAGAATACTGGGATGGGTTGCCATGCCATTCTCCAGAAGATCTCCTCAATCCATGGATCAAACCAGAGGTTCAATCTCATGTCTTGCCAGCCTCCAGAGGATCTCCTCCACCCACGGATCAAACCCATGGGTTTGGTCTCTTATGTATCTTATGGCTCCTGCATTGGTGGTTAGGTGCTTTACTACTAGTGCTACCTGGGAAGCCCTCTAATTTAGATAATATCTATTAATTCTAATTCTCTGGCATGGGAGGTGAAGATTTCATTCACTCTCTCTATCCTATTCCCCCATCTACTCATTTGTATCACGTGCTTAATATTTATTTTATTATTTCTTTCATTGGCTATCTTTATAATTTTTAATATGCTTACATCACTGATTCTTATTCCATTAATTTTTCAGAGTATCCTTTGATTTCTACCTTGTAAAATGAACATATTAACAACACCTCCATTTTCTCTCCTTTCTTCTGTTTATTTCCCATTTTTCTGTCAGCTACATTTTTATGTATACATTATCAAATTGGGAACAGTTTCATTTCACCTGACAACTATTAATGCATAGTTTCGATACACACCTTTTCTATAAATTGGCTTCAAGAGTTGGAGATCAATGGGTCAATAGTAGGGTTTACATTATTGTGACTATGTAAAGAAGATATATTCGGTCAAGAAAGTGCTAGAATTACATTTTCATATTTATAGGCTCATTGCCAAAACTGTTGAGCAAATTAAAGCAGATTGGTCCCAACATCAGCATCAAATGAACTTTACTTTCTTATGCCTCAAAAATTACCTAAACTTCATTTGAGTTTACCTTGTGGTTGCACTTTTTACTCAGCTTTGGTATTAATAAGTCATAGACAAATATGATATTCAGTTAATCAACGTGTATCAAAGTCCATAAATATATGCATTTCCTGTGACCCAGCAATTTCATTTCTAGGAATTTAATCTAAGAGAAAAAAACAAGGAAACATAAGATGCATGGATATCCAACACCTGGTTATTTATAAGAAAATTGGAAACCTAAGTGCCCAAAAATAGAGGTTGGATTTATATTATACTCATGTAAGAGAATTAAAAATGATGCTGTACATACATATTTATTGACATAGGAATACACCCAAAATATCATATGAAAAGTGCATGCTTCAAAATAGTATATTTAGTATAATTCCAATATTTTATTGACCTGCATAATTAAAAATCATGCCCAGTTTGATCTAGAGGCTCAAATAGCACTGTATATTATTACAGAGTACGGAAAAATATGTATAATAACATTAAGAATGGTGTTCCCTGCAGTGTGATTTTGGTTTCCTTCTTTATAATTTTCTATATTTTCTTAAATTTCTAAAATGAGCAAGTGTTACTTTTATAAGCAGAAAAATAGAAGTTAACTGATTCTCTTCTATTTAAAGATTTTTGGTCCCTCTTGACAATCAGAGATCATCAAAGTATAGTTTTCCAATGGACACGGTGTGGGATAACCTCCCATTTATCATAAGAGCTTCAACTTTCCTTACCTCACTTTTTATATAGGTCCTTATATTAGACTCAACCACAGTTAATCTATTTTTTTCCACATGCTGTTTTCTTTCTGTGGTCTCATGTTTTCTAATTATTTAAAGACAAATACTCATTCTTTATTTGGGCAAAATGCTATTTGTTATCCCTATCATTTGGGGTGATATTATTATAAGATATTATAATGGGTTTTTCCTTATGAATTTGCCTATTAATCATAAATACTTCACACTAAATTTAGATATAAGGAATAACCCATTTAATCAGACCAGATGAAGTGAAAGAAGCTGCTCTTCCGGCAGACAGAGTTGAGTACTTATCCAGATAATTTGATTACTGTAAACAGTCAACTTTGCCTGAATTATCTGGATAATTGCCTCACCTCTCCATTTTACATAGCCTAAGGTTCTAGGTTTATTTTTGTATTGTAGGAGCCACTTTCTGCAGTGATCAGCAATCAGAGAAAATCAGATTATCACTGTTTAACCTTCCTGTGCCTTGGATAATTAAGTCAACAAATTAGATGAAGGCTCCAATGCGGAAGGGGATTGGTAGACTGTGGTCAAGACACATATTTATGAATTTTCCCTTAAGCTGCTTTTCTTGAGGAAGCTTTGATAAGAAACATATGATCTCAATTATCATTAACTCTCTGTGGTTTCCGTGTTTAGGAGCTTGACCTAGACTTTAGAAGGCCTAGGACCGCCTTCGATGTGTGCTTGAGCAGTATATTGCCAGTCCCTTCACATTTTCCGTCCTGTTATCTCACGCTGAGAAAGGGGACCTAAATCACTCTTCACACACTCATGGCAGACTCAGGCTATACTACTTATGTGGACTGCTTTTAGTTTTTCTTTACTAAGAATCAAATAAGTATATTTTTCTAATCAACTAAGCATCTTTCTTCAAGCTTATTTTAAAGCATAAAATTATTTACAAAATAATTTTGTAATTATTGAAATGAAATCTCAAGGTCAAAGGGAAAATATGTAGATATGAAAATAATTCTTATCATACACAAATAAGAATTTAGCAAAAATACCGCTGCTGTTGTTTGAAAATCTAACCCTGTAAATAGGGGTTTTGTTTTTGCTTTTAGAATTTTTAATTTAGTTTCTCTGTATGAAAAAGGCTTAAAGGATATCAGAATGCTTGTTCAATTGCTGATGAGTCTTAATACCATCTTTGAATAGACAGATTGAAAAGCTACTCCAGATATTAACTTTGATTCATGACCAGGAGCAGGGCGGACAGTGAAGACTTGAAGGAGTCGGCCAGCTGAAAGGCGCAGGCTGACAGCTCTGCTGTGACTGAGTGCACAATTTAAAAGGGGTGTTTCTGTCTCATTCATACCATGTAAATACATATATACCATTTAAGGTTTAATCAGACAAAATATTCTGTCTATGATTTGCTGTGAAGAATTCTAATCGCTGCTTGCGTCTAAATCTAAAATAGCCAGCAGATGTCACAGATGAAAGTAACTACAGAATTACAATTTTCTAAGCCAAAATGAAAAATTCAGGTGAAAGTCACAGTTGCCACAAATTCCCATCACTCATCGTTTAATGCTTGGGAGCTAAATTATAACTCTCTCTATAACTTTGTATCATTAATGCTTGCAAACCAGAAAAGAATAAAATAATTTATTGTTTTGCTTTTTCTATATTCTTGTTCTCTCAAATTCACACTACTTTGGTAAGTATTCTCATAGATTTTTGGGTTGTTGTTGTTTAGTTTGTTTATTTTTAATATTTTATCAAGGTTTCTAGCTCTCAACAGGGTTTTTCTGTTGGTCACAGGCAAGTTGGTTAGAGCTGACAGCAAAATCTACAAGTATTAATAAACCATCTCTCTATAATTTTTATTGAGAATGCTTACAAAGTTATAAGGGTAAAGAATGCATCACCCACTTACGACATCTGCAAGTTATAGGTTGAAGCACAACAGTAAAGGGAAAATCATAAAACTGGTGTATGTATGCCGTGTTAGCTTGAAACATGATTACATTCATAAAATGCCTCCATGATACTGCTGAGGAGTATTCAGCACAGAACAAAGAAACACATTATTACCATGTTGTGACCTTAGGAAGCTACAGGAGAAAAAACCTTGGGTAAAGTTTCTGGGGCATCAACTTGCCGACAAGTTGATCAATTCTTACATCCTAATTCATTTCACTTAAAGTCTGTATAAGTTATGTATATAACATATGTATGTCACAACTCTCAATTTCTATAAGCATTATGGAGAAAAGCAATTAAGAATTCAACATTTATCTTTATATTTCCTCTTCCTTCCACTAATACACACACCACAATGTCCTTCAGGACTGTACCACCATCACTGAAAAGTCAGTTCAGTTAAGGGGATATATATGTCTCATGTCTCCTCTTTGTCCCTCATATATGCAGGAATAGTAAGCTGTTAGTTTGGATAAATTCTAAAGCTTCAGTATCAGCCATATTGAAAGATACTATTTATATTGCTTTTCTAATAACTATAATTTATTTTCTTTTCCTTGATATATCTTTTCAAGTTATCATTACTATCTCTAAACATTTTATGAACCAATAGAATTCACTTGAACTCTTATTTCAGTATCTTGTGAGTCTAAAAAAATCATCATACAAGGAAGCAAAAACACATACACACACATATAAAGAAAACAAATGTTAATTTTGAAATTTAACAAGCATTATGTTTGGCTAACTATATTCTAGAAAAAAAAATACTTCATGACAAATATAAATGTGCTTTTCCTGAAAAATTAACAAAAATTTAAAGAATTACTGTAAACTGAGGACTAAGATATGAGATCATAGCACACTAATTCATAAAATATACTTTTAAATGAACTGAATATTAATTCTACTTTGAGAATTTGATGTATGTTAGGAAGTCATATACAAAGCTGGCTTAAAACTCAACATTCAAAAAACTAAAATTATGGCATCTCATCCCATCACTTCATGGCAAATAGATGGGGGAAAAGTGGAAACAGTGATAGATTTTCTTTTCTTGGGCTCCAAAATCACTGTGAATGGTGACTGCAGCCACAAAATTAAAAGTCATTTGCTCCTTAGAAGAAAAGCTATAACATACCTAAACAAAATATTAAAAAGCAGAGACATCACTTTGCTGACAAAGGTTCATTTAGCCAAAGCTATGGTTTTTCCAGCAGTCATGTATGGATGTTAGACTTGGACCATAAAAGAAGGCTGAGTGCTGAAATATCGATGCTTTTGAACTGTGGTGTTGACAAAGACTCTTGAGAATCCCTTGGACTACAAGAAGATCAAACCAGTCAATCCTAAAGGAAATGAACCCTGAATATGCATTAGAAGGACTGATACTGAAGCTGAAACTCTAATACTTTGTCCACCTGATGCAAAGTGCCAGTTCATTGGAAAAGACCTTGATGCTGGGAAAGACTGAGGGCAGGAGGAGCAAAGGGTGACAGAGGATGAGATAGTTGGGTGGCATCATCAATGGACATGAGTCTGCATCAACTCCAGGAGATAATGAAGCATAGAGAAGCCTGGCATTCTGCAGTTCATGGGGTCACAAAGAGTCTCACGTGACTTAGCAACTGAACAACAGCAAACCTAGTGAGAATAGAGAGTAAGATATTCTCTAGTCAGCAGGATAGATTTTTCTAGTACCTAGGGGAAATATCCCTGCAAAGAGTATTCCTGTGAATAGATGAGGCCTTGTGCTAAAAACATCAAACTAGAGTTATTTCTATAACTTACTATTATAAGAAATTGCTGGAAAATATTCACCATAAAGTAGAAATGAAGAAGAAACATATTCATTGGAAGGACTGATGCTGAAGCTGAAACTCCAATACTTTGGCCACCTGATGCAAAGAACTGACTCATTGGATAAGATCCTGATGCTAGGAAAGATTGAAAGCAGGAGGAGAAGGGGACGACAGAAGATGAGATGGTTGGATGGCATCACTGACTTGATGGACATGAGTTTGAGCAAGCTCTGAGCATTGGTGATGGACAGGGAAGCCTGGAGTGCTGCAGTTCATGGGGCTGCAGAGTTGGACACAACTGAGCGACTAAACTGAACTGTGATAAAAACATCAAAACTAGAGCTATTTTAATAACTTACTGTTATAAGAAATTGCTGGAAAATATTCACCATAAAATAGACATGAAGAAGAAATGTACTGGAAACTTAAGAATAGAAGAGAACTTAAAACCACTACTCTGACAAATAGAATATCAGGATCCAATTCATCGGAGTAAGATGGAAACTCAAATAATAAAGTAACAGATAAAAGATTCAAAGATTGTTTATAATGGATAAAAGTTGTTTATAATAGATAAACAAAAATTGAAGGGTATGTTTTCTTTTATGTCCAATTAATTTTTAAGTTCCTGTGATCAGTCCCGGAGAAGGCAATGGCAACCCACTCCAGTACTGTTGCCCGGAAAATCCCATGGATGAAGGAGCCTGGTAGGCTGCAGTCCATGGGGTCGCTAAGAGTCAGACACGACTGAGCGCCTTCACTTTCACTTTCCACTTTCATGCATTGGAGAAGGAAATGGCAACCCACTCCAGTGTTCTTGCCTGGAGAATCCCATGGACGGAGAAGCCTGGTAGGCTGCAGTCCATGGGGTCGCACAGAGTTGGACACGACTGAAGCGACTTAGCAGCAGCAGTGATCAGTCCCAAGAAAAAATATTAAAGACCACCAATAAAGACCACTTTATTATTTGTTGATTTGTTTTATGGTTCATTTGTCCTGGTGTTGAAGAATTAAAGTATTAAGATAAAAACAGTAGCTGCATTATTTTTAAGTCCTAAAATCAGTAGCATAGTGCTAAAAAGCACTTGATAAATGATTAACTTGATCCATGTATTATTTTTCCCAGCTTGAACTGTATAAAGAAAGGATCCCCACATTCAGGGGGCTGACATTCCAGAAGTTAATTTAAGATTTTTTGTTGTCTTTTTAAGACTAACCCTAACCCATATTTTCATTCACTAATTGATAATTTGGAGAACATTTTCTAATGTGTGTCCCACCGCTTGACCTATGAGAGGCATATGAAACCTTCTGACACCAGATACTAATAGAAAATGGACACAAATGCTGCTTATATAGGAAAAGTAAGATGATTTGGGCTTCTCTTGTGGCTCAGCTGTTAAATAATCCACCTGCAATGCAGGAGATCTGGGTTCAATCCCTGGGTTGGGAAGATCCCATGGAGAAGGGAAAGGCTACCCACTCCAGTATTCTGCCCTGGAGAATCCCATGGACTGTATAGTCCCTGGGGTTGCAGAGTCAGATACGACTGAGCGACTTTAACTTTCACTTTTAAGAGATGATTCAGGGCTAGGGGCGACATAATGGTAGCAAAGAAAGCAAAGAAAAGATTACACTCACTAACATGAAGAAAGACACAAATATCGAGTTGTTGACTGCTTCAGTGTAAGATAAGCAGGATTCATGGTGGCATAAATAAAAATAACTGTGATTCCACTTCCTTTACCTATTCTTAAGCTATAAATTGCTTTCCCTTTATATATTTTTTTTTCTTTTTCTTTACTAGAATTTCACTAGAACAGAACATGCATCTTCCACTCTCTCTAAAATCAATAGAATTATATCATATTCCTAATATGTGCCAATTACTAGAAAGATATGAATAAATGAAAAAAGATTGTTGTAGCCCAGGATCTTGTGCTCCACTCTCAGATCCTCAGCTGGTGTAAGTCTTACTCAAGCCACTTGTGCTGAGAGAAGAGAAAGTATCATTCTTTAGAGAATAACCGGAATAAGTGATCACCAAAAGAAGAGAAGCACAGGTACAATGTAGCCAGAAAACAAAGTCTCCATATACCAATATGATTTCTTATCTCTAGAATTCCACTTAAAGGGCAAGCTTGCTGAACTTCTTTGTGCTCATTTGTCTTTAATATCACCTAAACTATAGAAATCTTCCATATCCAAGGCTTGTCTCAGGCCATCAAAGTCCCCTGGACCTGGCGCAAGGGTGGCAGAAATAATTAGCAAGACATTTTAAAGGAGATATGGATCAGGAAAATGATTAGGGCACCATAATGATAATAAGCTTGAGTGAATTGAACGTAATTTTCATTTTAAAAGATGGCATTTCTTTGCAAGTAAGGAAAGGGGGTCCTTGAGAAAGGAGACGTTGTGGTGCTAAGCACTGCAAAAGACATAAACACATTATAAATGTTTTTGTGTTTGCTTCGATAAAATCTCTATTACCCTTTCAGGCCCCAAATTTAAACTTTGTTAGCTTGAAATAGAGAACTGTTTTATCTTCGGTGTGCTCAAACTGTTCTTCATTATGAACCAGCTCTTTTCTAAAGATCTATGCTTTTCCATTCAAGATCTACAGGAAAATAAATAATACTGGTTCCAAATAGCTTCTGTAAGAGAATGTTCTAAAGTTTGATCATATGCAGATCTCTTTGTTATGATATAGTAAACCTTTGATTGCATCACTTCTATCTAAACATGTTTCTCCTGTCTCTCAGTTTGTATGGGGAAATTAAGATTGGTTTTCTTGGTTGGTTTCCTGTTTTGTTTCTCTTAAAGCACAATGGCATCAAGTTGTTCCTGGGGCTCTGTGCTCTGCAGAGTCTTTTTCTTATCAATCTGCTAGAGAAAAAAAAATGGTAAGGATGTTTATTTTTGCAATAATTAGGAAGGAATTCTAGCTTCTATATTCTCACAGATAGCAGGAAGTACACCCATTGGCCACAGTCCTAATCACTGAACTTCAGATTCCTTAAAAGCTCTATTATTTTAACTACCATTCTCTTAAAAAAAAAAAAAAGGCTAGTTGTGGAAACCTCAGGAAATACACAGGAAATAACTGCCTGAGAAAATGCTAGCCAGGCAATTGGGTCATATAACAAAGTGGTAAGCTCCAACCAAACACTTAAAATTCTCCAACTGTCTTTGTTTGTGACATTACATGTTTGTAAAATAATAACTGTCACAATATGTATATCATGTGTTAGAATTATCACTGTCCATTTAGGCAAAGAGCCAAGACATCTAGTTAATTGTTGACTTTTCAAGGCAAAGGGAAATGGAGAGTTAAGTCAATAATTCAGTCAATAACCTTGCTACTGAGAGAATTGGTGTTTAAAGATTCCATAGTGATTGGCCACAGAGGCTGCCTGCCATCACTGTTAATTTTGGTTTTGGACATCCAGTTGATTCACAAGTTTACAAATATATGAGACTGTGGAGACAGTGAGAGCCCTGGTCTTTATTCTTAAATATTTTTGGTTGGTGCCTTGCACTAGAAAGAACCAATGTAAATATAAGACTTCTCTCTGGTAACTCAGGACCAATCCAGATGTATGCTTATTCCTTATCAAGTAAACCTGTGTTTGTATCCTAGCTTTGCTACTAGAGCAGCGTGTACAAATTTGGGCATGTTTTTATCATCATTATGCCTCAGTTTCTCTATATGTAAAATGGCAATCAGTTCAGTTCAGTCGCTTAGTTGTGTCTGACTTTTGCAACCCCATGGACTGCAGCACACCAGGCTTTCTTTTCCATCACCAACTCCCTGAGGTGGCAACAGAAGTACCCAAAATGGCAATTAGTTCAGCTCAGTCACTCAGTCGTGTCCAACTCTTTGCGACCCCATGAACCACAGCATACCAGGCCTCCCTGTCCATCACCAACTCCCAGAGTCCACCCAAAACCATGTCCACTGTGTAGGTGATACCATCCAACCTTATCATCCTCTGTCGTCTCCTTCTCCTGCCTTCAATCTTTCCCAGCATCAGGGTCTTTTCAAATGAGTCAGCTCTCTGCATCAGGTGGCCAAAGTATTGGAGTTTCAGCTTCAACATCAGTCCCTCCAATGAACACCCAGGACTGATCTCCTTTAGGATGGACTGGTTGGATCTCCTTGCAGTTGAAGGGACTCTCAAGAGTCCTCTCCAGCACCACAGTTCAAAAGCATCAATTCTTCAGTGCTCAGCTTTCTTTATAGTCCAACTCTCACATCCATACATGACCATTGGAAATACCATAGCCTTGACTAAACAGACCTTTGCTGACAAAGTAATGTCTCTTCTTTTTAATATGATGTCTAGGTTGGTCATAACTTCTTCCAAGAAGCAAGGGTCTTTTAATTTCATGACTGCATTCACCATCTGCAGTGATTTTGGAGCGCAGAAAAATAAAGTCAGCCACTATCTCCACTGTTTCCCCATCTATTTGCCATGAAGTGATGGGACCGATGCCATGATCTTTGTTTTCTGAATGTTGAGCTTTAAGCCAACTTTTTCACTCTCCTCTTTCACTTTCATCAAGATGCTCTTTAGTTCTTCTTCACTTTCTGCCATAAGGGTGGTGTCATCTGCATATCTGAGGTTATTGATATTTCTCCCAGCAATCTTGATTTCAGCTTGTGCTTCCTCCAGCCCAGTGTCTCTCATGATGTACTCTGCATGTAAGTTAAATAAGCAGGGTGACAATATACAGCCTTGATGTACTCCTTTTCCTATTTGGAACCAATCTGATCTATGTCCAGTTCTAACTGTTGCTTCCTGACCTGTATACAGTTTTCTCAAGAGGCAGATCAAGTGGTCTGGTATTCCCATCTCTTTCAGAATTTTCCACAGTTTATTGTGATCCACACAGTCAAAGACTTTGGCATAGTCAATAAAGCAGAAATAAATATTTTTCTGGAATTCTCTTGCTTTTTCAATGATCTAGCGGATGTTGGCAATTTGATCTCTGGTTCCTCTGCCTTTTCTAAAACCAGCTTGAACATCAGGAAGTTCTCAGTTCCCGTATTGCTGAAGCCTGGCTTGGAGAATTTTGAGCATTACTTTACTAGCATATGAGATGAGTACAATTGTGCGGTAGTTTGAGCATTCTTTGGCATTATCTTTCTTTGGGATTGGAATGAAAACTGATCTTTTCCACTCCTGTGGCCACTGCTGTAGTACCCAATTCTCTTACAGTTTAAATAAAAAAATGTATCTAAACCTCTTTGCATGATATTTGGTAATAGGGCTTCCCTGGTGACTCAGAAGGTAAAGAATCTGCCTGCAATGCAGAAGATCTGGGTTCAATATCTGGGTTGGGAAGATCCCTGGAGGAGGGCATGGCAACCCACTCCAGTATTCTCACCTGGGAAATCCCATGGTCAGAGGATCCTGGCAAATAAGTACTCATTAAATGTTAGCTACTATTACTCACAGTGATAACTATGACCATTATTACAATCTATACTACCACAACTACTCTTACTAGGAGGGATTATATCCCCATTAATCACAAAGAGTTTGCTGTCTAATTATAAATCATTAAAGCAAGAATACCTCAAGATTTTTTTCATTATTCTGTTAATCATAGCTAGACTGTAGAAGATCAAAATCACAGGGCTTAAGATCATCTAAGAACATAAAATAAATCTCAACCTCCCTTCTCTAATGTCCTCAGTGAAAGGATACAATGTCATCAGACATTGAAAACCTTTGTAGAGTACTGTTGACTCAACATAACTGCAGAGCATTTTCTCCAGCTTTTAAATTGGTACAGTTTTTGCTGTTGTTGTTGACTTGCTAAGTCATGTTCAATTCTTTGTGAACCCTCCCTGGACTGCAGCATGCCAGGCCTCCCTGTCCTTCACTATCTCCCAAAGTTTGCACAAACTCATTTCCACAAGTTGGTGATGCCAGCTACTATCTCATCTTCTGTTGCCCCCTCTCCTTCTGCCCTCAATATTTCCCAGCATTAGGGCTTTCCCACTGAGTCGGCTCTTCGTATCAGGTGGCCAAAGTATTAGAGCTTCAGCTTCAGCATCAGTCTTTCCGATGAATATTCAAGGTTGATTTCCTTTACCCCTAGCTCTAACTAGGAAGCCCATATATTGGTACCTATAAGCAAACCCCAAGAAAACCAGTTGTGGATGTAGGGGACAATTAGCTGGTTGGATCTCCTTGCTGTCCAAAGGACTTTCAAGAATCTTCTTCAGCATCACAGTTTGAAAATATCAATTCTTTGGCACTCAGCCTTCTTTATGATCCAGTTCTCACATCCATACATGACTACTGGAAAAAATCATAGCTTCGTCTATACAGATTTTGTTGGTATCAATTTCCTATTATATTTCATCTTTGTCCTAACCTCACTGGATGTGCCTTGATTCGCTTACACAAATAGATACACACACAAATTGGCCAGAAGAAGGCAAATTGGAGAAGGAGGCAAGGAAACCTAAAATGAGCAGCATATGACTGATTATACCTTGCAGCAACTCCGAAGAAAAAAACTGTTTACAAGATGCATGTCTTCAACCTGCATCCTCTCATCACTTCTGTTCTACCCTTTTAAAAAAATTTTTAAAGAAAACTGTATAGGCATATCATTGACTTACACTATTATGTTAGTTTCTGCTATACAGTGTAGTGAATCAGTTACTCATAAATCTATTCTTTTCAGATTCTTTTCCTGTATAGATCATTACAGAGTACTGAGTAGAGTTCTCTGTGCTATACAACAGGTTCTTATTAGTTATCTATTTTACATATGGTTACGTCAATGTCAATCTCCCAATTTATCTTTGCCCTCCCCCCGCCATGCCCTGGTAACCATAAGTTTGTTTTCTACATCCATGACTGACTTCTGTTTTGTATATAAGTTTCTTTGTACCCCGTTTTTTAGATTCCACACATAAGCAATTCGGCTTTGGACTACTCTGCCTTTCTTGGCTCTTTTTTAAAAGACTTGTCTTCAGGCCATAGTAACTAGAGTGTCTATGATTGTCTTGGTGTGAAGGGTGTTGGAAACATTTAACTACAGAAGGGAAAAAAAGTACTCAGGAAAGAAAAGATGAATATAAAAAGATGCTCTCCACAAGTTTTAATATGTGTGAAACAAATCTCTGTTTCTTTCAAAAATCATAGTTTTCTTTATTTCTTATTAATGTAACCATATACCAGGAATGTCTCCAGGACCTAATTCAATAGGAAAATACAATACTGTATAATAAGAGTAGCAATAATAATGATATACATGTATACACATGTATATTTTTCTTTCTACAAGGTTTACAAAAATACACATTATGATTGTTTTATTAGAACCCTTTTCTTGGAAGTGACAAATCCAAATCAAACTCGATTAGGAAATGGTATATACATATATATGTGTGTGTGTGTATATATATATACATATATATATGCAGGTGCATGCATGCTAAGTCATTTCAGTCATGTCCAACTCTTTGCAACCCTACGGACTATAGCCTGCCAGGATCCTCTGTCTGTGGCACTCTCCAGGCAGGAATACTACAGTAGGTTGCCATGCCCTTCTCCTCCAGGGAATCTTCCCAACCCAGGGCTCAAGCCCACTTCTCTTACATCTCCTGCATCCGCCGCAGGTTCTTTACCCCTAGCTCTAACTAGGAAGCCCATATAGTGGTTCCTATAACCAAACCCCAAGAAAACCAGTTGCGGATGTAGGGGACAATTAGCTAGCACAAGAGACAATCCACAGACACTCTCCAGACTTTTCTGACTCTGGGCTCTTGGTAAACAACTAGATCCCAATCACAGTCTTGCCATCAGAGAAAGGCTGAGAGATACTTTCTATCGTTTGTGTTCAAAAATCGTAGGAAAGGGTTCAGACTTGTTCTAACCTAAACTGGGCCATTCATTTCTATTTCATAATTTATCAAGTGAATTTTTTGAGAATTAATTGCAGTACATTTGTACTGCACAGCGTTCACCTGGGGGCTTCCCTGGGGGCTCAGTGGTAAAGAATCCTCCTGCAGTGCAGGAGATAAGGTTTGATGCCTAGATCAGGAAGATCCCCTGGAGGAGGAAATAGCAACTCACTCCAGTATTCTTGCCTGGAAAATCTCATGAACAGAGGGGACTGGCAGTCTATAGTACATGGGGTTGCAAAGAGTCAGACACGACTTAGCAACTAAACAACAATATATTCACCTGACTTTTAAATTTTTCTCTTGAGTTCTAATGACTATATCAAGGATTTTCAATTTAATTCATGCTTACACAGACTATTTACATTGAGGAAAATGAAGCATTTCAGAAATTTAACTCTCTACTTAAATCAACATTTCTATATCTCTTAGTTGTGGCTATGGACCACCTCTTGTATTGTTTTACTTTCCACACTTGAAAATAAAATCACTATATATAGGGAGAACCACACTAAATGCAGCCAATATAATAATAATACATTTGCTTTTATATAATTCTTTTTAATTTTCTCAAAATTTGTTAACTGTATAATGGAGTTTTCAGGATTTCAGAAGAATTAAGAGCAAACAACACTCAAGCTCTTTATGAAAATCCAATCAGAAACCTATCAACTAAAACCAACAAACTCACTTAGCACAAGTGGTTATTTGCATGTTAGAGGAACTCAGCGGTGATTCTGTTAGTCATAGTTATTACTATCACAAATTAGAAGTTTGTTTAAATAAATATAAAGGGTACCTTCTCTATGTCACATTCGAACATTACTTTCTGATAGCCAATTCTAAAGATGAGATCAGTAACAAATGTGAGGGAGTTATGAAAATGCTAGGTATGAAGGAAGGATTAGCAAATGGGAAGACTTGAAGGGAAATGTCTTTTTGGCCATTGTGAGGGGAAGGCTGAGAAGGTAGAGTTGGGGAGCGGAGGAGGTCCTTTCTCTAGACAGAAACCATAGCTCTGCTCTGGACTTTGATTATGATAACCATTTAGTCTCAAGGACCGATTTAAATGTCTTTCCCCAACAGTAAGCAAAATACAAAACAATCTTCACTGATTAACTGTGAAGCACATTTTTTTAACCTATTTTACTTTGTCCCACCAAATGCATTCCATGTTTGCACTGGAGACATGTTGCAGATGACTTATCTAAACTAATATCTTGGTTGAAGGCAGAAGGATCATTTAAGGAAAATGGGGAGAAATCTGAAATATTAAGGAAATGACTTCTCTCCAGCCTCCTTGAAGGGAGGAAACAGATTGGCCAAGAGTGTTTATTTAAATTACTAAATTACCTTTATAGTGACTTGAGGCCAGGGAGGTACTTATTTGCAAAGCTGTAATAGAATGTCTTTAGCAGGAAATCTTAAATAAGGGTAAAACCACTTCAGGACCTTGGCTGGAATTTTGAACTATGAACATTAAGCAATCAGCAGGAAAATAATATAACATTATTTCATTGATATAAACTAAACTATAAGTAAGCAGAAATAAAGGAAGGAATAAATAGACTACATTGCTTTCAGTACTAAATTTCCCTGGCAAGGAAGAAAATAAAAAAGGAAAACATAATTGGTTTTAAAAGCAGAGCAATATATTTTGAAAGATCTTAAAAACCTGATCATTAACACTGAAGATCTATCAAAACTGGGAAAGGGTGAAATAAGAAGAAAAAACACATAGCATGTTTTTCTTTCTTGAGCTTTTTTTAGTCTCTCAGTGCCAAGGAATTAGGACAGCAAGCTGAAATGATTTATGAAATGAAAAATGCCTGCCCACCCAGTTCACAGACAGTCATGTGCAATAACTACCGTGTTCTGCTATTTGCCATAATGTTTAGCTCAAATGTAGCCAGAAAAATCCCACTACAGTCAGAAGAGTCAACAATAAAAAGAAACAGATTCCCTTACATTTCTCTCATGTGTTTGTACACAGGCACACAGGAAAATAATACAATCGTATTTTTACACACATCGGTAATTTCCCTTATATCTTATTCTTTTGCTTTTCTTTTTCTTTTTTTTCTTTCAAATTTAGTTCACTTTTACTTTTGAAGTAATTTCTGTATAAACACCTCTTTTCTCCATCTCAATCCCCTCACCCTGTTTCCTCTCCAAAAGACTCAGAAACAGGTTGTTCCCTGAGTAATTTAGCAAATAACCACTCATGCAGATTGAATGATTGTGCCACAAAAGTGATTTTGTTAAATACTGGTTTTCTTTATGCTACTAATTAGCTTTATTAGGTATGTGACTACTCAAGAGAGTATAATCTGGTCTGAAACAGTAAATAGTGCATTTGTGTGTACTGCTATGCAAAGCTTAATAAAAATACTCAGGAGAAACTGTGAATGTTGAATGGAGAAACCACCATTAACTGACACATAGCAAGACTATGGGCAAGTCCTTCCACACATATATATTTAACTCAGAACAATATGAGGTGTTGTGGAAAAAAGGATTAAGTAGAAGTTAGTCATATAGATTTTCCTGTGAGGACCCTACTTTTATGTTGGAAAATCGTACACAATACATCATACACACAAAAAATCATACACAACAGATTATTTACAATGAGACCCTCCAGTAGTTCAAGGAGATGAAGAAATTGTCCCAAACTGAGAGAACTGGAAAAAGTCAGAAGTAGTGGGACTTAACATGAGTTTAAAATACCGCTTTGGATAATAATACCTGCCTGCCATGTAAGGTTCTTGTCACAGTGGATTGCCTAGAAGTGATAATTACAGCCAAACTTCAGTCTTCCCAGTTAATTATATTTTCCCATATCCTCTGGATATCTGAGCACACAGGAAAGACTGAGAAACAACAAAGCCTGGCAAGCAAGAATAATAGTCATGTAGGAAATAGTATGATGGGGTACTGTAATGGAGTCTTAATTTCATCTCTCCCATAATCTCACTGTGAGTTTTATAGGGAGGCATTTAAAGTCATCTATGCCTCAGTTTCTTAAGGATAAAAATTGTGTTGAGACTAGTAACTTTTAGAGGATAGATGGGTGGAAAGCAAAATGCTTCAAAGTGTAGGAGTCAATATTAAAACCCTGGGAAACTTTCTAATTCCAAAGGAGAAAGTCTTAAGTGACATTCTAAGGAGCTTTTAGTCATCAGCCCCACCTTCCTGCCCTTTTCTTGCCCAATACGTGCAATGGAATGAGGATGACCAATTGTAAAGGAGAAATGCAGAGGGAAATAGAGGTGGGTACAAAGTTGAAAAGTACCCTATTTTTTAATTCTTGTCCTTTTTGATCAGTTATTGTTTATTTGCGTATTCTTATATCTCATCCTCAAGAATTGTTTTAGGCTTACAGCTGAACTCTAAAGCACTTTTGAATGGAATTTCAGAATACTTTAACACTTGATCTAAAAACTAAATTTTATAATCTTAATGATCTTAGCACAAGGTAGAAAATGTATGTCTATATGATCTCCTGATACATGAATTTGAAGTTATTATTCTGAAGCATATATTTTTAAGATGATTTTATCGTTGACCATAGTATATTTAGATTGATGTGTTATAATCAATTTATCAAAGATTTTTTCATCAAGATCTATTTTTTCCAGTCTTTTCTTGTTAACCTGATTAATCCATAAATAACTAGTCCTGGTAAAAACATACTTACCAAGGGGGGAGGGTGAGGTAGAATGAATTGGGAGGTCAGGATATATACACACTGCTGCTGCTGCTGCTGCGTCACTTCAGTCATGTCCGACTCTGTGCGACCCCATAGATGGCAGCCCACCAGGCTCCCCCGTCCCTGGGATTCTCCAGGCAAGAACACTGGAGTGGGTTGCCATTTCCTTCTCCAATGCATGAAAGTGAAAAGTGAAAGTGAAGTCGCTCAGTCGTGTCTGACTCCTAGAGACCCCATGGACTGCAGCCCACCAGGCTCCTCCCTCCATGGGATTTTCTAGGCAAAAGTACTGGGGTGGAGTGCCATTGCCTTCTCCATATATATACACACTACTATGTGTAAAACAGACAACTAAGTAGACGTTATTGTATAGCACAGAGCTCTCTTTAGTCTATACAATAAAGTTTAACAAAACATTTTTTAAAAATGTAAGCTATTTTAGCAGCCACATTTTATTGTTATCTTATGAGGGCATTTTAAAACAAGAACTGTTCCTGTAGAGGTCTCTCATTATGAAACTACACAGTTGACTTTTTGAGCCATTATTCAGTCCTCTTATTTAGTCTCATCAAGTTGCATATTGTTTGTTGCAATCCACTCTTCTAACTCAAGAATTTTTAAATTTATTGTCAATTATTTGAGTGAACTAGTGGAGGTGATAAAATTCCAGTTGAGCTATTTCAAATCCTAAAAGATGATGCTGTGAAAGTGCTGCACTCAATATGCCAGCAAATTTGGAAAACTCAGCAGTGGCCACAGGACTGGAAAACGTGAGTTTTCATTCCAACCCCTAAGAAAGGCAATGCCAAAGAATGCTTAAACTACTGCACAATTGCACTCATCTCACACGCTAGTAAACTAATGCTCAAAATTCTCCAGAAGAGGCTTCAGCATACATGAACTGTGAAATTCCAGATGTTCAAGCTGGTTTTAAAAAAGGCAGAGGAACCAGAGATCAAATTGCCAACATCCAATGGATTATCAAAATAGCCAGAGAGTTCCAGAAAAATATCTATTTCTGTTTTATTGACTATGCCAAAGCCTTTGACTGTGTGGATCACAATAAACTGTGGAAAATTCTGAAAGAGATGGGAATACCAGACCACCTGACCTGCCTCTTGAGAACCTGTATACAGGTCAGGAAGCAACAGTTAGAACTGGACATGGAACAACAAACTGGTTCCAAATAGGAAAAGGAGTACATCAAGGCTGTATATTGTCACCCTGCTTATTTAACTTACATGCAGAGTACATCATGAGAAACGCTGGACTGGTGGAAGCACAAGCTGGAATCAAGATTGCTGGGAGAAATATCAATAACCTCAGATATGCAGATGATACCACCCTTATGACAGAAAGTGAAGAACTAAAGAGCCTCTTGATGAAAGTGAAAGTGGAGAGTGAAAAAGTTGGCTTAAAGCTCAACATTCAGAAAACGAAGATCATGGCATCCGGTCCCATCACTTCACGGCAAATAGATGGGGAAACAATGAAAACAGTGAGGGACTTTATTTTGGGGGCTCCAAAATCACTGCAGATGGTGACTGCAGCCTTGAAATTAAAAGACACTTGCTCCTTGGAAGAAAAGCCTTCATGATTAACGTAGACAGCATATTAAAAAGCAGAGACATTCTTTGCCAACAAAGTCCATCTAGTCAAAGCTATGGTTTTTCCAGTAGTCACGTATGGATGTGAGAGTTGGACTACAAAGAAAGCTGAGTGCCGAAGAACTGATGCTTTTGTACTGCGGTGTTGGAGAAGACTCTTGAGGGTCCCTTGGACTGCAAGGAGATCCAACCAGTCCATCCTAAAGGAAATCAGTCATGAATATTCACTGGAAGGACTGATGCTGAAGCTGAAACTCCAATACTTTGGCCACCTGATGTGAAGAACTGACTCATTTGAAAAGACCTGATGCTGGGAAAGATTGAAGGTGGGAGGAGAAGGGGACGACAGAGGATGAGATGGTTGAATGGCATCACAGACTCAATGGACATGAGTTTGAGTAAACTCCGGGAGTTGGTGATGGACTCATTGGAAAAGACTCTGATGCTGGGAGGGATTGGGGGCAGGAGAAGGGGATGACAGAGGATGAGACGGCTGGATGGCATCACTGACTCGATGGACGTGAGTCTCAGTGAACTCCGGGAGTTGGTGATGGACAGGAAGGCCTGGCATGCTGCGATTCATGGGGTCGCAAAGAGTCGGACATGACTGAGTGATTGAACTGAACTGAACTGATTTCCAGCAAATGGATCTATCCCTTAAAAATAAATAAATATACATATTCAAATGTCTGTTAGTTTTGTTCTACTGGGGTAAAGTGAATCAAATGGACCCCATTTTCATTCTCCTTTAGCATCTAAAAGTTAAAACAGATATGGTTAGATGCAATCACTGGAACCCTTTCAGTTAGAACTAATGAAAAACCATAGTCAAAATAGCATAAGAGGAAAAATACTCAACAGACTTTGAGACCCTGTCACTAAAATCCAGGGATACATTTCCTCAAACATGTCTGGGATCCAAGGTCTCATAGAATTCCATTAGGAAATAAGTCCAATAGCTCTCTTCATGTAGCTGGATAAAGGTTAGCATCATATATTGTCTCAGTACCACAAAGAAGCTTGAGTGCCTTCCCTAAAGCTCTGGATTAAGCATTCTGATTAGCTACCTTGGTCACCTGCCCACCATTAGCTTTGGACAAGGGGTTCAGTTTCACTCCCAATCGAATCATGTGAATGTTTTCCACATGAAATGGAGGTTCTATTACCAAAAGGAAGGAAAAGGAAGAGGATAGGAAAAAATAATATGTCTGCTACACTGGGAAGATTTATAAATACGCTGAAATATGAGCACTCTGTCAACATTAGACTTTGTGACAGCGCCCTCTCTTCCTAAAAATTTCATACAGAATACCTCTTTTTTTCCTTTCATTTTAAAATTTGTTTTTGTTTTTAAATAACTTGAGAGAAAAAGTCATAAATGGAGTACTGTGAAAGACTTGTTTAAGGGCCAGTGCTTCAATTGCAGATAATCAAAACTCTATGAATCCTACAACATTTTCTAGAATTTCTATCTGAGAAAATAATTGCTAACATTAGTTGAGCCCTTACTATGTTTATATTAGGTATAAGGCACTACTCTAAATGACTTACATGTATTAACTCATTTATAACTCATGACCCTCCTATGATACAGGAGCTCTTACCCTTATTTTTTAGACAGGAATATTGAGCACTGAGAGATTACGTAATTAACTCAAGTCATGCAATAAATTTGGGATGTGAACCATTCAATTACTTTATGTCATCTAACTGTTTACACAACTTCATGGTTTTCCTTTTCTTTTCTTTTCTTTTTTTGATAAGCTGTAGACAATGACTTGCTTTCTTTTTTTATAGGGCCTAAACTACATATTCTAGAAAACCTATAAAAATGCATAGACTTATTTCTTCCTTCAACCATCAGCAGACTTTTCACAGGTAAACTGACAAAAAAATCTCATTATGTTTTAGACTATTTATTGGTCAAACCAAAATTAAATGCAGTGAATATGAGCTTATATCATTTTTAATATCTCTCTGATTATTAGAAAGTTTCCTAGAGTGAATTTTCCATTTGGTGTTTTGAAGTTATAAACACATGGTTTGCTTCTTGTGCCTCAATTCTTAAATGAAACCACATGGAAGAGAAATGACTTAAGGCTAGTGAGAAATATGAAGTCATTTGTTCTCTATGCAGTACAGTAATAGAGTCTATCCAAATTAGCCTGGGATAAAAGACACTAGGGACTATTGGTTAGTGTTTGTTTGGTTCCAAGTAACATAAACCTAAGCCAAAAGGAGAAAGGATAGTATTAGTATTTCTCATGATCATGAAATGCACATTTTACTGAGTCTTGGTAACAACTGAAATCAAGAACTCAAGTTCTATTAGATATTTGTTTTCTGTTTCTGATGTTTCTGTTTTGTTTAATGCTAAGCAATATTTTCTCCCACCTCAGTCTGTACAGTAGAGCAAAAATGCTATTAATCGAAATTTATACAGTCCTCTCAGACACCTGTAATCTTAGTCTTGATTCCAAATTCCCAGAGAAACTAACAAATTCAACTTGAATAATTTGCTTATTCCTGGTCCAGTGAGTTGTCACTATGGAGAAGATTAGAGTTGGCTCAGATTTGGTCAGCTACCAACTACTGGAAAAGAGTAATACATGTGAATAGGTGAAGCGACAGTTTTCAGAATAAGATGATTCTAGAAAGTCAAAACAACATGAATCTACAGTTCTGAGCCTGCTATTTAAAGTCACTTGTCTGCTATCTACCTTTTTGGTTGATTGGGAACTTAAGAATTATTTTTCAATACTGTTTACAAAGATAATACTTTTTTAAACAAATTTCAAAGGCAAAAGCCACATATTTAACTTCAGAAACTCCTCCATTGTGTGTAAAAGATTTTGACAAACTTTGCAGAGGAATACACATACTGTGTTGGCCTAAAGATTCATTCAGGTTTTCCATAAGATGCTACAGAAAAACCCAAACAAACATTTTGGCCAGTCCAACAAAATTACTCAAATGGAAAACACTATAAAATTACAGGATATCATCTGATTTACATGTATTCTCATCCAAAGTACACCAGTTGCTAAGAAAGAGAAAATTTAGCTGATACAATTTTTCACCTTTCTTTCTCCTTTCTTACCAGAAGAGAAAAACTAATAAAGATTTGAAAGCCAAACATAAGAGAAACAGCTAGAAGGAGAGGAAGGAAGAAAATGAATTTCCCAACTGACTGAGGAAATTCTGATTATAGTGAGATTATTTTGAACAGTAATTGTGCTTCTTTCACTAATGGAATATAGGCTTGAGATGGAAATAAAGTTATAACAAGATACAGAAAATTCCATTTCTTGGACATTTATGTTTATATACTAAAATTTGTAGTAATTACTCAACAGCAGAATTGAGAAAATGTTGCCCATTAACTATTTTTCACTTAGTTTTCCTTTAAAAAAAAAAAATGTGTTCTCTAAGCCAGAGGTTGAAAATAAGGATTAAAAAAAACAACAACAACTGATCCCCATGTCTGACAGTGCTTTTTTTTTTTTTTTTTAAGATTTTTCTCCCTTTGTTTCAAGACCCTGAGAACCAAACTCTCCAACATTTTAACTATTTGGTTATATGTTCAAATGGGATGATTTCATGTGCTAGAGATTTTTATTTGTTCCTTTGAGATTTGATCTTACTTAAAGCTTAATATACGAAACTTTCTTCTTTTATCTACTTATTATCCTCAATAATAAGTACTACAAGCCTCTAGTACTTAAACAGCATCACTGGAATGAGACCTCCTTGTGTGTTATTCTTCAGTTTGCTAGTGATAAAAAAGAATCTTTTAAATATACTTCCATAGAGACCACATGTGTATCATTTAGGGCTTAATATAAATCATGAGTGGGCCTCCAGCATCCCATGAGTAAAGTCTTGAACTGGTATGCTATAGTAGTTGGTCTTTGATCCAAGGAAACCCACAATTGAATTAGCAGAGATGATTTCTTTTTTTTTTTTTTTTTTTCGGTTTCTTCTCTTTCTCATGCCCTTGGTAGATTTGTAGCTCAGAAAACTGTATCCCTAGAGACATATGAGGAAGCAGTGTGTGCAACTTCTCTGACTCAATAAATGACTATTAGCAAGGGAAAGTGACAAAACTAGACAGTTCAAGAGAATGAAACTTGTCATGGCCCGATGGTAATAACCTGTCATTATTGCAGGGTGGGGAGCAGAATCAAGTGATCACTATAACCAAGGGATAAGTCAGATTACACTAAGGATCACAAAGCCTTTTAGATTTACATTTTTCCTTATTTGTAGCTCTAATGGACTTGAAAGGGAGTATCATATGGAAGATATTCATGAAACAAAATTTCACAGTTTGGTACTTCTGGTCTAAGTTGTCAGTTGTCCTCTACTCTCTGATCCTATCAGGCATTCAGCAAAAAGGGGCCAAGGAACCATAAGTTTATGTGCCTAAGCATGTTGGGTTACAGATAAACAGTTCTCTAAGTACACTGCAAGCTCCTTATAAATACCTAGACTTCTCCTGAATATACCCCAACATTTTGTTTTATTTCTATATTTTTGTTTTATCTTACTCCTAAAAGGATTTAAAGTGACTTCTAAGATATATAAAATACTTCAAATTGATATAAATTATAAGTAGGTATGGAGAAGGCAATGGCAACCCACTCCAGTACTCTTGCCTAGAAAATCCCATGGACGGAGGGACCTGGTGGGCTGCAGTCCATGGGGTCTCTAGGAGTCGGACACGACTGAGCGACTTCACTTTCTCTTTTCACTTTCACGCATTGGAGAAGGAAATGGCAACCCACTCCAATGCTCTTGCCTGGAGAATCCCAGGGACGGGGAGCGTGGTGGGCTCCCGTCTATGGGGTCGCACAGAATCGGACACAACTGACTCAACTTAGCAGCAGCAGCAGCAGCATAAGTAGGTAAGAAATAAGAAAAGGAAGTGCTGGTACATTAAATAACATTAAATAAAGTTAAGAATGAGGCTATTTCAAAAGCCTTTATCATGTGATCCTAGAAAGATTCACAAAATTCGTCTAACTATATAACAGGACAAGGAAAAAGGGGCATCTGAGGGATTAGTTACACTTGGTTTATCAAGATGTTTACCAGCTCATAACAATTATTTAGAAGAAGCAAAAGGAAAATATCTGAAGGCTCCTCAAGGTGGAAAAAATTCCCAACCATTTGGCACAGTGCTAGAGACACAGTTTTATTGATTAGCAGAAAAACTGAATCTATGACTACTATCTTAAAGAATTATTTTGGATCACCCATGCTTCTGGAAAAAAAAAAAAAAGAAAAAAAATAAAAATGACTTAAAAAAAACATTTTTCTTTTTTGTATTTAAACAATTTGGCAGAGACAAATTTAAGGCCACAAATGTTTAATGACAGTAGAATGTGAAGATACATTTACTATCTTAGCAGACTTTTTGCACTGCAAGTTGGAATTAGCTTGTGTGGAAATTTATGTAGGCCTTTACTCCTAACTGGTTATATCTCAACTTAAAATCTGGTTGGAACAATGTGGGAAAACATGAATAGCTGGGAACATTCCTTCCAGTTTTCACCATTTGATACATGACTCATTTCTTTAGACTATAACATGGGCTTACCATGTGAGTATGCCCTGGAATCCTTCACCATTCCACCAGGGAACTGATTTAAACTGTGTTAGAAATGTGACAGACTTTATTTTCTTGGGCTCCAAAATCACTGCAAATGGTGACTGTGGTCATGAAATGTAAAGACACTTGCTCCTTGGAAGAAAAGCTATGACAAACCTAGACAGTGTGTTAAAAAGCAGAGACATCCCTTTGCTGACAAATGTCTGTATAGTCAAAGCTATGTTTTTTCCAGTAGTCATGTACAGATGTAGAGTTGAACCATAAAGAAGGCTGAGTGCCAAAGAATTGATGCTTTGAAACTGTGGTGCTAGAGAAGACTCTTGGAAGTCCTTTGAACAGCAAGGAGATCAAACCAGTCAACCCTAAAGGAAATCAACCCTGAATATTCTTTGGAAGGACTGATGATGAAGTTGAAGATCCACTACTTTGGCCACCTGATGCAAAGAGCTGACTCATAGGAAAAGGCCCTGATGCTGGGAAAGATTGAGGACAGGAAGAGAAGGAGACAACACAGGATGAAATGGTTGGTTGGGTGGCATCACTGAATCAGTGGGCATGAGTTTGAGAAAACTCCTGGAGATAGCGAAGGACAAGGAAGCCTGGTGTGCTGCAGTTATGAGGTCACAAAATATCAGACATGACTTAGCAACTGAACAATGGAAATTTTCATTTTAATGATTTTATGAAAGTTGATGTATATCTTTATATTTTTGAAATACTTTAAAATGAATAGATGAACAGACATAGAATTAACTGAACTGCTTAATCTGTTAATTAAATTGCTTAATCTGTTAAACTTGATTTGCTAATGTCTACTTTATTGACACCTGACCAATAAAAGTGTGTGCTTAGACATTCAGTTGTGTCTGACTCTTTGCAACCCCAGGCTCAGGAGCCCACCAGGCTTCTCTGCCCATAGAATTTTCCAGGCAAGAATATTGGAGTGTGTTGCCATTTCCTACTTCAGGGGATCTTCCGGATCTAAGGATTGAACCCATGTCTCCTGTGTCTCCTGTGTCTCTTGCAGGCAGATTCTTTACCCACTGAGCCATCAGGGAAGCCCCAATAAAAAGCCATAGTACAGTGTTTGAAAGACTCTTGAGCCCTCCAAGAGGCAGAGATTAATCCTATTCCATTCTCCCTGAGGATAGACTTAATGACTTGCTTCCAAATGTTAGAGCATGGAAAGGGGGTGGAAATAGTAGCAAATACTAGCTTATTAAGTGATAGTTAACATCCCCAGTGATATCATGTGGGTATCTTTTACTCCCAATATGATATGATGAGAAGGGCACGTCACCTGGGACATACTTCTACAAAATCTGTAAATGCAGCCTAATCATGAAAAAGCATCAGATAAACCCAGAATAACAGACATTCTACCAGATACCTAATTATTCTTCAAGACCATCAAGGTCATAAGGAAAGACCAAGAAACTGCCACAGACCAGAAGAGAATGAGGAGATAACATAACTAAATGCAGTATAGTAGGCTCCATAGGATCCTGGAATAGAAAGAGGATAATAGTGGGAAAACTCATAGAATCTAAATAATTTCTGAAATTTAGTTAGTAATAAAATATCAATGTCAATGTCTTGGTTTGACCAATGTACCATGTTAACATAAGACATTAACACTGTCAAAACTGGATTAGGAATATAGAGGAACTTTGCATTATCTTTGACCATTCTTTAAATCTAAAATTAAAGCTTATTTTTAAGAAGATTCTTGAGATATCTAATATTAAATAGGCTTGTGATTATTCATTTTGGGTAAAGGATAATATCTTTAAATTTTAGAAGGAAAACCAGTAGCAAGAGAGAGTGAATTTTTAAATCAGCATAAGTTAGCTAAGAAAGTTAAAAAGCATACTAGCTAAGACAACAAATAAAACAAAATTCTTTGAAGCACAATGAATGTGAAAAATGACTTGCGATAATTCTGCATAAAGATAAAATTCTATATATTATTTTATAACTCCTCAGAGACATGTATTCTCCTTGTATTTCCTCCCCTGTAACATGAACTTCTTCTTCATATTAACCACATACACTTATCCCCATTATACATAGTCCCCTGAGTCTTTCTTTAGAAAGTTCAAAGGGGATTTTTTTTTCACACTCAAATTATTCTGAGGTATTTTCCCTCTTTCTTCTTCTAGTATGTTTATCTTGTTTTAATCACCTTGCCTCTACCATGAAAAACAACAAATGGTATCTGAGGTTCTGCTCTGTCAAACTAGTAAGCAGTGCAGGGAAGCTGGAGAGCAGCTGTTTTCCATTTCTGCTATGAGTAGAAAGAGCAGAGGTCAATGGCTGCCTGAAAGAACTGTATA
The DNA here is from genome assembly GCF_027580195.1 of Bos mutus. NCBI lineage: Eukaryota > Metazoa > Chordata > Mammalia > Artiodactyla > Bovidae > Bos > Bos mutus. Next base: position 44,743,915 of record NC_091642.1, on the reverse strand, counting down.
CCTAGTCCTACGAAATCCTCTTTAAGTATCCTGTTAGAGCAGGTACCAATGTGAAATTTATTCTCCCATATTTTATAAGGACTGTCATGCATTGGAAACAAAATTGACAGACAAACATTGCTCTATTGGTTCAAAATGAAAGAATGGAGGGTTAAAAGGGTTTTGGAAATACACTACATTTTTCTACAAGAATATAGATACAGGACACTTATTTAATAAATTACTCAAATCTTTCTCTACAAAATAGAGATGTTTGGAAATTGGAAAAGGTAACAAAGAATTGTATTCTTTTGTAGTATATTTAATCACTAACATGTGCAGAGAATTCTAGTAGTTTGCTGATATAAAAAAGTACAAGCTTAATAAACCTAAGAGGAGAAGCAATATATCATGAGGTATGAGATAAATGTTAACATTTATAATAACAAACACAGTACTGTTTTATGAGAAGCACATTGACCCGATGGCACTAATAATATGTCTGTTTTTTAAAAGTGTTTTTTACAGTATCTTAATAACTTGAATTTATAGTAGGAAGCTATCATCATCTACTCATTTCCTGCAGGGGGCAGAATTACCCTGGAGGAAATAGATGGTATAAAAACATGAGGAAACAAGAAGCAAAGTGTAATAAAAACATTTGTATTTTCGGGAATCTGTCCTACTTGAAAATTACTTACATTATCAATTTCTAAGAATAAAAAGATTCTTCATAAAATATTTAGCTATTGCTATCCTAGCATTTACCACTAAAAGCAATTTCTTTCAGCTACTCAATAGAAAGATTGATTTTGTGCAATAAGTCAAAGAGAATAATTGAAGCTTTACCAGGAAGAGGATAGAATAGTTGAATCTTTCACAAGAAAATGACCCAGTGCCTTCTGAGCTTGTATGCTTGCTTTCTTATGTTGACTTGACATCTCAAACATTGTTGAAAATTTCTTATTTTTCTAACTAAGCCTTTAATGAATCAAGTAAAAAGCACAGTAAACAGTTGTAATCAGTGGTATACTGGTAATCATTTAATAATGACTTCTCTAGAAAAAAAGATTGTGCATGTGTGCATGAGTATGTACATCAGTTTATTATAAGTTATACTGATGGAAAGACTGTAAATACTTCTGTTGATTTTTCTAAGCTTTTGTAACCTTACCAAGCAACCTGTTGATTGCAGTTGATAAATGTGTCTGGTCCAGATATGGATGTAGATTGACATTTTTCTTTTCTTTACCCATTAAGATAAAGGTAAAACAATGAAGACCAATGTCAGAACTTCAACCCTTCACCATGATATAAGCAACATGATAATTCTAGTTTAAAAATACTAGAAGATCATTTCCTTAATTTTCTGTGCCTCACAATGGAATAGCTGCACAACTGACACACTTTTAAGTTTAATCTGCAATATTTTCTCCATCACTTTCTCAAATCTAGAGACTATAAAGAAATTAATTGAAGCCAGTGTTTGTAGCACTGCTTATTTCTGTGATACAAATATTCTTACTATGGCTCATTTTAAACTAATAATGTAATATCATTTAACACAGAGTTATAAAATGTTGCTCAGTAGTTTACAATTATATAGCATTGCCAGTATATATATACAATAAACAACCTAAAGAGCATAGATAATAGCATAATGTGTAAAAAATTTTAAAGTGCTGAGTTTGGGGTATTTGTTAATTTTGTTTTTAATGTAAAAATTATTACTAAATTTAGTTGATTATAAATTTCTATTTTTTTAAAAATGAACTTTAAAAAAATTTTATGTATTTATTTTTGGCTGTGCTGTGTCTTCATTGCTGCATGAACTTTTCTCCAGTTGTGGTGAGCAGGATCAACCCTTTAATTGCTGTATGCAGGCTTCTTATTGCCATGGCTTCTCTTGTTGCAGAGCACAGGCTCTAGGACATGAGGGCTTCGGTAGTTGCAGCACACAGGCTTGGGAGTTGCTGCTTTCAGGCTCTAGGGCATGTGGGCTTCAGGAGTTGCAACGTGCAGGCTCAGTGGTTGCTGCTTTCAGGCTTTAGGGCATGCGGGCTTCGGGAGTTGCAGCATGCAGGCTCGGTGATTGCTGCTTTCAGGCTCTAGAGCACAGGCTCAGTAGCTGTGGCACAGGGGTTTAGTTACTCTGTGGAATGTTGGATCTTCTTACATCAGGGATCGAACCTGTGTCTCCTGCATTGGCAAACAGGTTCTTTACCACTGAGCCATCAGGGAACCCCAAATTTATATAATTTTATTTTTAATAATGGCTCATTTAAAAACCAGCTTTTAAAATTATGTAAAATTTAGCAATCCACTGGAAAATCTCATAGATGGAGGAGCCTGGAAGGCTGCAGTCCATGGGGTTCTTGAGGGTCGGACATGACTGAGCGACTTCACTTTCACCTTTCACTTTCATGCATTGGAGAAGGAATGGCATCCCACTCCAGTGTTCTTGCCTGGAGAATCCCAGGGATGGTGGAGCCTGGTGGGCTGCTGTCTATGGGGTCGCACAGAGTTGGACATGACTGAAGCGACTTAGCAGCAGCATTGCAATATGAGCCAGTTCCAGCACACCACTGATTGTAGCAAGAAATTTTGTGAGTTCTTTGGACAAAGGTTTAACATAAAAATTAATAAAATTAAAGCCAACCAAGACAGACTACATTCTAGGCCATAAAACAAATCATAATGAATTTAAAATAATAGATATCATACAATGTCTGCTCTCAGCCCACAAAGAAATTGAACTAGAAATCAATAGCAGAAAGATAACTAGAAATTTTCAAAATACTAAATAACACATATCTAAATAACACATGAATCATGGGGAAAAAAATCTCAAGAGAAATAAAAAAAATTTTGAACTAGATGAAAATGAAACCACAACTGATCAAAATTTGTGGGATGCAATGAAAGCAGTACTTAGAGGGAAATTTATAGCACTGATTGCATATAATAGAAAAGGAGAAAAACATCAATAATCTAAGCCTTCACCTTGCTGCTGCTGCTGCTAAGTTGCTTCAGTCGTGTCTGACTCTGTGCAACCCCATAGACGGTAGCCCACCAGGCTCCCCCGTCCCTGCGATTCTCAAGGCAAGAACACTGGAGTGGGTTGCCATTTCCTTCTCCAATGCAGGAAAGTGAAAAGTGAAATTGAAATTGTTCAGTCGTGCCCGACCCTCAGCGACCCTATGGACTGCAGCCTACCAGGCTCCTCCATCCATGGGATTTTCCAGGCAAGAGTACTGGAATAGGGTTCCATTGCCTTCTCTGAAGCTTTCACCTTAGGAAACCAGAAAAAGAAGAGTAAATTAAATCCAAAGTAAGCATAAGAAATAGTTAGAGCAGGGGTCAATGAAATTGGAAACAGAATATCATTAGAGAAAAAATCAATGAAGCCAAAAGCTAGTTCTTTGAAAAGATCAAAGAAGAAAGGACACAAATATTCTTGTTTGAAAGAAAATAACAAAATTCTGTAAAGCAACTATCCTTCAATTAAAAAATAAAGTGGCAAACCACAAAAAATTACTAATATCAAATATGATATCCCATCACTTCATAGTGAATATATGCGGAAAAGTGGAAGCAGTGGCAGTTTTTATTTTCTTGGGCTCCAAAGATAATGACTGCAGCCATGAAATTAAAAGACACTTGCTCTTTGGATAGGAAAGCTATGACAAACTTAGACAGCATAATAAAAAGGAAAAACATCAGTCTGCCAACAAAGATCCATTAGGCAAAGCTATGGCTTTTCTAATAGTCATTTACATATGTGAGTTGGACCATAAAGAATGCTGAGGGCCGAAGAATTGATGCCTTCAAACTGTGGTGCTGGAGAATACTTCAGAGTCTTCAGAGTTCCATGGACAGCAAGGAGATCAAACCTGTCAATCCTAAAGGAAATCAATCCTGAATATTCATTGGAAGGACTAATGCTGAAGCTGAAGCTCTAATACTTTGGCCACTTGATGCAAAGAGCCAACTCATTGGCAAAGACCCTGATGCTGGAAAGATTGAGGGCAAGAGTAGAAGGGGACAACAGAGGCTGAGATGGTTGGATGGCGTCACTGAATCAATGGACATGAGTTTGAGCAAACTCTGGGATATAGTGAAGGACATGGAAGCCTGGTGTGCTGCAGTCCATGGGGTCACAGAGAGTTGAACACAATTTAACAGCTGAACAACAACTATATGTGTAAGTAATGTTAGTTGCTCTTACAAGCACTATAAAGATGTGTAAGGTGATTACTGAATTAATAGAAGAGAAAAATACACATAAGGTAGGTGCTTTAGGCCAGGCTAAGTTCATACAAAACACAGAGGAATGCCAGACTGGTAGAAAGCCTGGCAGCAAAGGCATAACCACTATGGGGACTGAGGAGGCACTAAACACAGATAGCCCTTTAGGAAGTTTGTAAATAAGAATAGCAGCTTGAAGAGAAAGCAGAATTGAGAGAATCTATGTTTAGAATACAGCTATTGAAGATGGAGTTTCAAGAAGTCAAGAGAACAATTGCTACTGTGAGTACTGAGATCAATCCTAAAGGAAAAGGTTCACCTGGTCAAAGAACTGGAGTGTTTCTTTCTTGAGAAAAAAACAAAAAAAATTTAAATAAATAACACAATTTCTGGGGCTTCCCCCATTGGTCATAGGTAAAGAAGCCACCTACAGTGCAGAAGCCACAGGTGACATGAATTCAATCCCTGGGTCAGAAGATCCCGTGGAGGAGGGCATGGCAACCCACTTCAGTATTCTTGCCTGGAGAATTCACACAGAGGAGCTTGGCAGGCTATAGTCCATAGGGTTGCAAAGAGTTGGACATGACTGAAGTGATTTAGCATGCACACAAGCACACACAATATCAGTAATGTGGAAGAAGGCAAGGGTTGCCACGTGATTTAAGAAGATAGCAGTTGTGCTCATTTGGAGCTCAGGGCTGGAGTGATAATTTTAGGAACATCAAATACTGAGTTGATTGTGGTATCTGACTTTTATGTATAAATCAAAATAATATTGAAAATAAATTATTTGTATTGAAGTTCAACAAAGTTTTGGTATTTCCCTTGATGCACACTTTGGTTCCTTATTTTAAAATATTGAGTTATTTCAAAAGAAATTATGTTTACTGCATCTGCTTTGATGCTGCCCCAAATTCATGTTTAGTCTGCCTATTGGGTTTCCAATAACAGAGTTTCTGGCTGGTTGCTTAGGACATGTACAAAGAACAGTATCAAGTTAGTGACTGCATAGAGTGATGGGTCTTTTCCTTAATTTTAGTTAGTTATTTGACTAATCTCTTAGGGATATACCAAACTTAACAAACAAGATTGTTATGTAAATGAAAAAGAAAATGAATTAATAAAGTGAGAAACATTACCAGCAATCTAGATATTCTCATTTTTAGTATATCTTTTCCTCGCACTATTTTATTCATGATAAAAATTTTTCCCGTGCCTATAAGCTTGTGTTTGCATTTTTGTCTGTATCAAAGCACCTAATGAACTGAACAAATGATTAGAAATATACATAATGAACAGAGAGGCAGAGCATTCATTCCTTCCCTGAACTTTCACATGTCATAAACCAAGCATGAGGCATGCATCGAAAAATAAAGGAAGCACATTATCAACCCCAAGGGTTTTAGAGCCTAGAAGTGGAGATAAACACTGAAGTAATAATCATAAAAAATAGAATTCCGAGGGAGGAGCTAAGATGGCGGAGGAGTAGGATGGGGAGAACACTTTCTTCCCCACAAATTCATCAAAAAAACATTTAAACGCCAAGTAAATTCCACAAAACAACTTCTGAATGCTGGCAGAGGACATTAGGCACCCAGAAAAGCAACCCGTCTTCGAAAGGAGGTAGGAAAAAATATAAAAGACAAAGAAAGAGACAAAAGAGGGAGGGACGGAGTTCCGTCCCGGGAAGGGAGTCTTAAAAAGAAAGAAGTTTCCAAACACCAGGAAACCTTTTCACTGCCTAATCTGTGCTGAGCTTTGGAAGCACAGAGGGCAACATAACAGGGAGGAAAAATAAATAAATAGTTAAAACCCGCAGATTACGAGCCCTACGGTAACTCCCCCAGCGGAGAAGCAGCTCAGACGCCTGCACACGCCACTAGCAAGAGGGGGCTGGGCACGGAGGCATGGCGCAGGCTGCATCGCTTAGAGTAAGGATCTGGCCTGAATACCCCGAGCGCTATCTGAGCAAAATAATTTGGGCTAGCAAACCAGACTGTGGGATATCTACCACGCAAAAAGCCAGCCCTAACCTAAGACACCGCCAGGCCTCTGCAGGGAACAAAGGACTGAACAGAGATAGCCGGCTACAGACCATCCCCCTCTGGTGACAGGCAGCCAGAGCTGGAAGGGGGCAATCGCAGCCCCAGAGAGACATTATCTACAAAACTGTAAGCAGGCTTCTTTGCTAACTAAAACTTCTTGGGGGTCTGGACGGTCAACATCTCCCTGAGAAGGTGCGCCGGTTGTACACCTAGATAACTGAGTGGCGGGGAGGCGATAAGTCGCAGCAATTGCGCTTGCCAAACACCTCATCACCTGAGCTGCTCCGACCTGGGAAGGGCACAAAATGCAGGCCCAACCGAGTCTGCACCTCTGAGGGCTACCGGAGTGCCTGAACCTGAGCGGCTTAGACTTAGGAGGTGCAAGCAGCCCAGGGCCGGCCACAGATGGTTCCCAGCGGAGCAACCCAGAGCCCGAGCAGTGTGGGCAGGGAGGCTACACGCACTGTGAGCGGGGGCAGACCCAGTGTGGCTGAGGCACTGCGAGCACACGCCAGTGTTATTTGTTTGCAGCATCCCTCCCTCCCTCCCCACAGCGCGACTGAACAAGTGAGCCTAAAAAAAAAAAAAAAAAAAAGTGTCCTCCACCATCCCCTTTGTGTCAGGGCGGAAACCAGACACTGAAGAGACCAGCACACAGAAGAAGCTATAACACAAGGAACCGCCTTGGAAGCTACGGGCAATAGATTAAAACCCTGTGGTTAGTACCGTCTACATAGGAAGTGGCCTATAGATCTTGAGAAATATAAGTCGGACCTAGGAACTAGCTGAAAATGAACTGAACCCACAATACCCACAACAAAACCGGAGAAAGTCCTAGGTATATTTTTACTATCATTCATTCTTTCTTTTTTTTTTATTTTTTAAAAAATTTTAAGTCCTCTATTATTCCTCTAATTTTCACTTTTATAACCTATTATTACTTTTGCAAAAAAAAAAGACCCGATTTTTTAAAAGCAAACTTCATATATATATATTTTATAATTTTTTGACCTTGTTTTTTTTTTTTTTTTTTTTTTTTAATAGTGTATTTTCGAAATTCCAAGTTCTACTCTAGATTTTTAATTTTAGCTTTTTGGTATTTGTTATCAATTTTGTACCTATTTTTTTATAATTTTTGTGACTTTTTTTTTTCTTTTTCTTTCTCTTCTTCTTTTATATAACACTGAATACCTGAAATTCCAAACTCTACTCTAGATTTTTAATTTATGCTTTTTGGTATTTTTTATCAATTTTATACCTATAATTTCTTTATAATTTTTGCGACTTTGTTTGTTTTTGTTTGTTTTTTTTTCTCTCTTTCTTTTCCTTCTTCTTTTCTTTAACATTGTATTTTTTAAATTACAAACTCTACTCTAGATTTTTAATTTTTGCTTTTATGTATTTGTTACCAATTTTGTACCTTTAAGGGCCCAATCTTCAGGACCCATTTTTCACTAGGGAGCGAGATTACTGGCTTGACTGCTCTCTCTCCCTTTGGACTCTCCTTTTTCTCCACCAGGTCGCCTGTGTCTCCTCCCTAACCCCTCTCTATTCTACCCAACTCTGTGAATTTCTGTGTGTTCCAGACGGTGGAGAACACTTAGGGAACTGATTACTGGTTGGATCTGTCTCCCTCCTTTTCATTCCCCCCTTTTATCCTCCTGGCCACCTCTGTCACCTTCCTCCTTCTCTTCTCTGTATAACTCCATGAACATCTCTGAGCAGTCCAGTTGTGGAGTGCACATAAGGAAGTGATTACTGGCTAACCCACTCTATCCTCTATTGATTCCACCTCATCTCATTCGGGTCGCCTCTAACTCCCTTCTCCCTCTTCTCTTCTCCATGTAACGCTGTGAACCTCTCTGGGTGACCCTCACAGTGGAGAAACTTTTCATCTTTAACGTAGATGTTTTGTCAATGGTGCTGTATAGAAGGAGAAGTTTTGAAACTACTGTAAAAATAAGACCGATAACTGGAAGCAGGAGCCTTAAGTCCAAACCTTGACTCCCGGGAACTCCTGACTCCAGGGAACATTAATTGACAGGAGCTCATCAAATGCCTCCATACCTACACTGAAACCAAGCACCACACAAGGGCCAACAAGTTCCAGGGCAAGACATACCAAACAAATTCTCCAGCAACAAAGGAACACAGCCCTGAGCTCCAAGATACAGGCTGCCCAAAATCACCCCAAAACCATAGACATTTCATAACTCATTACTGGACACTTCATTGCACTCCAGAGAAAAGAAATACAGCTCCACCCACCAGAACACCGACACAAGCTTCCCTAACCAAGAAACCTTGACAAGCCTCCTGTACAAACCCACACACAGCGAGGAAATGCCACAATAAAGAGAACTCCACAAACTGCCAGAATATAGAAAGGACACCCCAAACTCAGCAATTTAAACAAGATGAAGAGACAGAGGAATACCCAGCAGATAAAGGAACAGGATAAATGCCCACCGAACCAAACAAAAGAGGAAGAGATAGGGAATCTACCTGATAAAGAATTCCGAATAATGATAGTGAAATTGATCCAAAATCTTAAAATCAAAATGGAATCACAGATAAATAGCCTGGAGACAAGGATTGAGAAGATGCAAGAAAGGTTTAACAAGGACCTAGAAGAAATAAAAAAGAGTCAATATATAATGAATAATGCAATAAATTAAGTTAAAAACACTCTGGAGGCAACAAATAGTAGAATAACAGAGGCAGAAGATAGGATTAGTGAATTAGAAGATAGAATGGTAGAAATAAATGAATCAGAGAGGAAAAAAGAAAAACGAATTAAAAGAAATGAGGACAATCTCAGAGACCTCCAGGACAATCTTAAATGCTACAACATTCGAATCATAGAGGTCCCAGAAGAAGAAGACAAAAAGAAAGACCATGAGAAAATACTTGAGGAGATAATAGTTGAAAACTTCCTAAAATGGGGAAGGAAATGTTCACTCACATCCAAGAAACCCAGAGAGTCCCAAACAGGATAAACCCAAGGCAAAACACCCCAAGACACATATTAATCAAATTAACAAAGATCAAACACAAAGAACAAATATTAAAAGCAGCAAGGGAAAAACAACAAATAACACACAAGGGAATTCCCATAAGGATAACAGCTGATCTTTCAATAGAAACTCTTCAAGCCAGGAGGGAATGGCAAGACATACTTAAAGTGATGAAAGAAAATAACCTACAGCCCAGATTATTGTACCCAGCAAGGATCTCATTCAAGTATGAAGGAGAAGTCAAAAGCTTTACAGACAAGCAAAACTTGAGAGAATTCAGCACCACCAAACCAGCTCTCCAACAAATACTAAAGTATATTCTCTAGACAGGAAACACAAAAACGGTGTATAAATTCGAACCCCAAACAGTAAAGTAAATGGCAATGGGATCATACTTACCAGTAATTACCTTAAACATAAATGGGTTGAATGCCCCAACCAAAAGACAAAGACTGGCTGAATGGATACAAACACAAGACCCCTACATATGTTGTCTACAAGAGACCCACCTCAAAACAGGGGACACATACAGACTGAAAGTGAAGGGCTGGAAAAAGATTTTCCATGCAAATAGGGACCAAAAGAAAGCAGGAGTTGCAATACTCATATCAGATAAAATAGACTTTAAAACAAAGGCTTTGAAAAGAGACAAAGATGGTCACTACATAGTGATCAAAGGATCAATCCAAGAAGAAGATATAACAATTATAAATATATATGCACCCAACACGGGAGCACCACAATACGTAAGACAAATGCTAACAAGTATGAAAGGAGAAATTAACAATAACACAATAATAGTGGGAGACTTTAATACCCCACTCACACCTATGGATAGATCAACTAAACAGAAAATTAACAAGGAAACACAAACTTTAAAACATACAATAGACCAGTTAGACCTAATTGATATCTATAGGACATTTTATCCCAAAACAATGAATTTCACCTTTTTCTCAAGCGCACATGGAACCCTCTCCAGGATAGATCACATCCTGGGCCATAAATCTAGCCTTGGTAAATTCAAAAAAATAGAAGTCATTCCAAGCATCTTTTCTGACCACAATGCAGAAAGATTATATCTCAATTACAGAAGAAAAACTATTAAAAATTTCAACATATGGAGGCTGAACAACACGCTGCTGAATAACCAACAAATCTCAGAAGACATCAAAAAAGAAAACAAAATTTGCATAGAAATGAATGAAAATGAAAACACAACAACCCAAAACCTGTGGGACACTGTAAAAGCAGTCCTAAGGGGAAAGTTCATAGCAATACAGGCATACCTCAAGAAACAAGAAAAAAGTCAAATAAATAACCTAACTCTACACCTAAAGCAACTAGAAAAGGAAGAAATGAAGAAACCCAGGGTTAGTAGAAGGAACGAAATCTTAAAAATTAGGGCAGAAATAAATGCAAAAGAAACAAAAGAGACCATAGCAAAAATCAACAAAGACAAAAGCTGGTTCTTTGAAAGGATAAATAAAATTGACAAGCCATTAGCCAGACTCATCAAGAAACAAAGGGAGAAAATCAAATCAACAAAATTAGAAATGAAAATGGAGAGATCACAACAGACAACAGAGAAATACAAAGGATCATAAGAGACTACTATCAACAATTATATGCCAATAAAATGGATAACGTGGAAGAAATGGACACATTCTTAGAAAAGTACAACTTTCCAAGACTGGACCAGGAAGAAATAGAAAATCTTAACAGACCCATCACAAGCACGGAAATTGAAACTGTAATCAAAAATCTTCCAGCAAACAAAAGCCCAGGTCCAGACGGCTTCACAGCTGAATTCTACCAAAAATTTAGAGAAGAGCCAACACCTATCCTACTCAAACTCTTCCAGAAAATTGCAGAGGAAGGTAAACTTCCAAACTCATTCTATGAGGCCACCATCACCCTAATACCAAAACCTGACAAAGATCCCACAAAAAAAGAAAACTACAGGCCAATATCACTGATGAACATAGATGCAAAAATCCTTAACAAAATTCTAGCAATCAGAATCCAACAACACATTAAAAAGATCGTACACCATGACCAAGTGGGCTTTATCCCAGGGATGCAAGGATTCTTCAATATCCGCAAATCAATCAATGTAATACACCACATTAACAAATTGAAAAATAAAAACTATATGATTATCTCAATAGATGCAGAGAAAGCCTTTGACAAAATTCAACATCCATTTATGATAAAAACTCTCCAGAAAGCAGAAATAGAAGGAACATACCTCAACATAATAAAAGCTATATATGACAAACCCACAGCAAACATTATCCTCAATGGTGAAAAGTTGAAACTATTTCCTCTAAAGTCAGGAACAAGACAAGGGTGCCCACTTTCTCCATTACTATTCAACATAGTTTTGGAAGTTTTGGCCACAGCAATCAGAGCAGAAAAAGGAATCCAAATTGGAAAAGAAGAAGTAAAACTCTCACTATTTGCAGATGACATGATCCTCTACATAGAAAACCCTAAAGACTCCACCAGAAAATTACTAGAACTAATCAATGATTATAGTAAAGTTGCAGGATATAAAATCAACACACAGAAATCCCTTGCATTCCTATACACTAATAATGAGAAAACAGAAAGAGAAATTAAGGAAACAATTCCATTCACCATTGCAACGGAAAGAATAAAATACTTAGGAATATATCTACCTAAAGAAACTAAAGACCTATATATAGAAAAAACTATAAAACACTGGTGAAAGAAATCAAAGAGGACATTAATAGATGGAGAAATATACCATGTTCATGGATTGGAAGAATCAATATAGTGAAAATGAATATACTACCCAAAGCAATTTATAGATTCAATGCAATCCCTATCAAGCTACCAACAGTATTCTTCACAGAGCTAGAACAAATAATTTCACGATTTGTATGGAAATATAAAAAACCTCGAATAGCCAAAGCTATCCTGAGAAAGAAGAATGGAACTGGAGGAATCAACCTGCCTGACTTCAGGCTCTACTACAAAGCCACAGTCATCAAGACAGTATGGTACTGGCACAAAGACAGAAATATAGATAAAAGGAACAAAATAGAAAGCCCAGAGATAAATCCACACACATATGGACACCTTATCTTTGACAAGGGAGGCAAGAATATACAATGGAGAAAAGACAATCTCTTTAACAAGTGGTGCTGGGCAAACTGGTCAACCACGTGTAAAAGAATGAAACTAGAGCACTTTCTAAAACCATACACAAAAATAAACTCAAAATGGATTAAAGATCTAAATGTAAGACCAGAAACTATAAAACTCCTAGAGGAGAACATAGGCAAAACACTCTCCGACATATATCACAGCAGGATCTTCTATGACCCATCTCCCAGAATATTGGAAATAAAAGCAAAAATAAACAAATGGGACCTAATTAAACTTAAAAGCTTCTGCACAACAAAGGAAACTATTAGCAAGGTGAAAAGACAGCCTTCAGAATGGGAGAAAATAATAGCAAATGAAGCGACTGACAAACAACTAATCTCAAAAATATACAAGCAACTCCTACAGCTCAATTCCAGAAAAATAAATGACCCAATCAAAAAATGGGCCAAAGAACTAAATAGACATTTCTCCAAAGAAGACATACAGATGGCTAACAAACACATGAAAAGATGCTCAACATCACTCATTATCAAAGAAATGCAAATCAAAACCACTATGAGGTACCATTTCACGCCAGTCAGAATGGCTGCGATCCAAAAGTCTACAAGCAATAAATGCTGGAGAGGGTGTGGAGAAAAGGGAACCCTCTTACACTGTTGGTGGGAATGCGAACTAGTACAGCCACTATGGAGAACAGTGTGGAGATTCCTTAAAAAACTGGAAATAGAACTGCATTATGATCCAGCAATCCCACTGCTGGGCATACACACTGAGGAAAACAGAAGGGAAAGAGACACGTGTACCCCAATGTTCATCGCAGCACTGTTTATAATAGCCAGGACATGGAAGCAACCTAGATGTCCATCAGCAGATGAATGGATAAGAAAGCAGTGGTACATATACACAATGGAGTATTACTCAGCCATTAAAAAGAATACATTTGAATCAGTTCTAATGAGGTGGATGAAACTGGAGCCTATTATACAGAGTGAAGTAAGCCAGAAGGAAAAACACCAATACCAGTACACTAACGCATATATATGGAATTTAGAAAGATGGTAACAATAACCCTGTGTACAAGACAGCAAAAGAGACACTGATGTATAGAACAGTCTTATGGACTCTGTGGGAGAGGGAGAGGGTGGGAAGATGTGGGAGAATGGCACTGAAACATGTAAAATATCATGTATGAAACGAGATGCCAGTCCAGGTTCGATGCACGATACTGGATGCTTGGGGCTAGTGCACTGGGACGACCCAGAGGGATGGTATGAGGAGGGAGGAGGGAGGAGGGTTCAGGATAGGGAACACATGTATACCTGTGGCGGATTCATTTTGATATTTGGCAAAACCAATACAATATTGTAAAGTTTAAAAATAAAATAAAATAGAATTCTAAGAGAGAACATTATTAGAGGAATTTATTTAATTTATGTGACCAGTGGAGACCTCTCTGAGAAAGTATATTTTAATTAACACTTTACAGTAGAGTCTTGAAGTATATTTTGCCTAACTCTTGATATTTTAGAAACCACTATGAGGTACCATTTCACAGCAGTCAGAATGGCTGCGATCCAAAAGTCTACAAGCAATAAATGCTGGAGAGGGTGTGGAGAAAAGGGAACCCTCTTACACTGTTGGTGGGAATGCAAACTAGTACAGCCACTATGGAGAACAGTGTGGAGATTCCTTAAAAAACTGGAAGTAGAACTGCCTTATGATCCAGCAATCCCACTGCTGGGTATACACACTGAGGAAACCAGAAGGGAAAGAGACACGTGTACCCCAATGTTCATCACAGCACTGTTTATAATAGCCAGGACATGGAAGCAACCTAGATGTCCATCAGCAGATGAATGGATAAGAAAGCAGTGGTACATATACACAATGGAGTATTACTCAGCCATTAAAAAGAATACATTTGAATCAGTTCTAATGAGGTGGATGAACCTGGAGCCTATTATACAGAGTGAAGTAAGCCAGAAGGAAAAACACCAATACAGTATACTAATGCATATATATGGAATTTAGAAAGTTGGTAACAATAACCCTGTGTACAAGACAGCAAAAGAGACACTGATGTATAGAACAGTCTTATGGACTCTGTGGGAGAGGGAGAGGGTGGGAAGATTTGGGAGAATGACATTGAAACATGTAAAATATCATGTATGAAACGAGATGCCAGTCCAGGTTCGATGCACGATACTGGATGCTTGGGGCTAGTGCACTGGGACGACCCAGAGGGGATGGTATGGGGAGGGAGGAGGGAGGAGGGTTCAGGATGGGGAACACATGTATACCTGTGATGGATTCATTTTGATATTTGGCAAAACTAATACAATTATGTAAAGTTTAAAAATAAAATAAAATTGAATTGCAAAAAAAAAAGAAAAGAAAAACATGTGTCTAATGACCATAAGCTTTGTATCATGCACATTGAAAGTGTCAGCTGGTTAAAAAAAAAAATGATGCTTAGTGGTCATGAAGAGGGTGTGTTCTGGGGTCTAACCATCTGGTTAGAGGTGCTTTCTGCTTGTAAAACCTTGGACCTACAATTAAACTTTGTACTATAGGTATAGTATATGCCTTGTAAATTATTGTCAACATGAATTGTGTTAACCTGTGCGATGTAGTTAGCACAATGACTGACCAGGTGGTAAATATTCTATATCCACTGTTGTTGTGGTGGTTAACATTAGGTTTACCCTTTACAAGGGCTGCATAGTTTCTGCCAATTTTTGCTCTCAGGAGGGTGCTTTTTTTGTAATATTCATTGAGAATATTCCTGTTTGCTGAGACTTTTTTTTCTTTAAATATTGTTAGCGTCAGACTAAGGTATAGACTTTGACTTGGAGACATTCTGTATTTTCACTTTACATCTTCAGAAATTACTTCTGATAGATAAATTATGATTTCAGTAATTATTTGCCTTATGGAGAGGAAGTATTATACTAGAAGTTAAGAGTGTGCACCTTGGAAGGAAAGTTATGACCAACCTAGACAGCATATTAAAAAGCAGAGACATTACTTTGTCAATAAAGGTCCATCTAGTCAAGGCTATGGTGTTTCCACTAGTCATGTATTGATGTGAGAGTTGGACTATAGAGAAAAGTTGGACTATAAAGAAAGCTGAGTGCCAAAGAATTGATGCTTTTGAACTGTGGTGTTGGAGAAGACTCATGAGAGTCCCTTGGACTGCAAGGAGGTCCAACCAGTCCATCCTGAGGGAAATCAGTCCTGGGTGTTCATTGGAAGGACTGATGTTGAAGCTGAAACTCCAGTACTTTGGCCACCTGATGCAAAGAGCTGACTCATTTGAAAAGACCCTGATCCTGGGAAAGATTGAAGGCAGGAGGAAAAGGGGATGACAGAGGATGAGATGGTTGGATGGCATCACCAACTCAATGGACATGAATTTGAGTATCTCCAGGAGTTGGTGATGGACAGGGAGGCCTGCCGTGCTGCGGTCCATGGGGTCACAAAGAGTCTGACACGTCTGGGCGACTGACCTGAACTGAACTGAAGAGCATGCATTCTACACCTAGGCCACCTGGTTGGAAATCCCAGCATCACCACTTACTGAGTGACCTAGAAGAAAATGCTTAAAGTTTCTGCAGTTCAATTTCAGCATATGTAAAATGAAAATAATAATGGTACCTACCTCATACTATTGTTATAAAAAATAAATTAGTTGATTAGATAAAGTGCTTAAAACCTTGCCTGGCACTTAAAGTCTAGTAAATGTGTTAGCTATTACTATTCTTTTGTTTAATCTTTTCTATAGCCATATGTATTAAATATGAATACTGAAAGAAATTGTAAGGTCCATGGGGCAGGCATCTTTAGATCTTGGTCATTATTCTATCTTCAATACTTTGAACAGTATTTACTTAACAAATATTAAAATATTTGTTTTAAAATTTAATATTTTAAAATATTTGTTTTAAAATTAAAACATGAATAAATATAAATCAATAAGTTAAATCAATGGATGGATAAGTGAATGAATGATAAATGAGTCTCCATTTCCCAGATAAAGAAATTACAACAGAAAGTGGTTTGAGAATTTGTCCAATGCATAGCTAGCATGTAATAGGATCAACCTTGGTCTGTCTGACTATAAGACACACATGCTTAACGACACATTTGTGGTGGAATCATTCAGTAAAGCCTTGATCTTTTGTAGCAGGGTTCAGCTGAGGGAGAAGAGAAGGCAGACCAGAGAAATTACCAATGCTGGAATTTATATAGTGTGGCAGAAGAATAAAAAGGAGTCCACACATGGTTTGTGGAAAATCCTATACTAAAGCATATTCCAAATCAGAATCTTTAGGATCATACTCTGGAATCTGCATCCCTAATGAAACCCTGGTAATTCTATGCTCATCAATGCTTTGCAAGTCCTGAGTAGAATATATTCCCAGTAGACTGAAGTGGTGGACACTGAAGTCGGGAAGTGAAAGGCAAGTAAGAATGGAACTGAGAGTGGAAAATTAAGAGAGGTTACAATTGGGAACTAAATACTAGTTTCAAAGAAAATCATGAAGAATCTCTCCAGCAAGAGAGCAAGTATTATCATTACTGGAGTAATCTTATTAAAGTGTTTTATGATCCATCAAAAGTATAACTTCATTACTTAAACTATCTATTGAAAAAATTTTTATTTCATTGGGATTAATTTGAATAAATAGGATCATGACATTTTACAGGGGAGTTGTTATAGCATGCATTTAAGCACTGTGCAATGCAAAGCTTAACTTTCCCTCAACATTTCTGCTTCCTGGGAACTGATTATAGTGCAGTGCCTAATTCTATGGTTGCAGTGGCAATTACAGGTATCCTAACTGCACTAAGTGGCCCCAACATTCTCACATGTCCTGTATAGACAAAAATAGCAGTGTCAAAGCTCTCGTCTATACCTCACATAGTCATAAATGTAGGTCACATGTGTATAACTGGAAATGAAGTATTTTAATATTTATTTCTCAATTATTGTTGACTCCAGTTCAGTTCAGTTCAGTAGCTCAGTCATGTCCGACTCTTTGTAACCCCATGAATCGCAGCGCGCCAGGCCTCCCTGTCCATCACCAACTCCCGGAGTTTACCCAAACTCATGTCCATCGTGTCAGTGATGCCATCCAGCCATCTCATCCTTTGTCATCCACTTCTCCTCCTGCCCTCAATCCCTCCCAGCATCAGGGTCTTTTCCAATGAGTCAACTCTTCACATGAGCTGGCCAAAGTATTGGAGTTTCAGCTTTAGCATCAGTCCTTCCAATGAACACCCAGGACTGATCTCCTTTAGAATGGACTGTTTGGATCTCCTTGCAGTCCAAAGGACTCTCAAGAGTCTTCTCCAACACCACAGTTCAAAATTGTTGACTACTAAATAATAAATCTGCCTTTCAAGTCACTCTTCTTTATAGTACTCTTAAAATTCTTGTGTAATTGTAATTATATAAATATAATGTAGCTATTGTTTCGCAAAACACATTTATTTTAGATTTATATAATTTTTAAATACTCAAAGGATTTTTAATGTTCCTAAGAAATGAGAATTGAGTTTAGCAGTAGTGTGCTCACCATCTTTCACACATGATACTAATTTAGTCCTTTTCTTCAAGCTAAAGAGGAAGTGCCTTTTCAATTAATAATTTAATACATTTGCACATGATTAGATAAATATTTTGGATGCCATACTTAATATAAGAAATGGAAGCTAAATGTTGTTTAAAAGTGCTATGTCAGCAATCAGTTACTAAATCTGCTTACACACACATCTATATATCAGCAATGTTAGGTAATTCTCAAAAATAACTCACAGTCTTATATATGCAATGCTTCCAAAATATATTTCAAAATGCTTAATCAGCTCATTTTATTTAATCTAGATATTTGTCTACTCCTCTTTTTGCACTTTATTTATTTATCAAAAATTTTAAATTGACATATAGTTGATTTACAATGTTGCGCCAGTCTACTGTATAAATGAAAGTTATGCACATATAGACATTCTTTTTAAAATATTGTTTTCTATTATAGTTTATCACAGGGTATTGAATATAATTCCCTGTGTTATGCAGTAGGACCTTGTTGCTTATTCATCCTGTACACAACAGTTTACATCTGCTAATCCCAAACTCCCAGTCCTCCCTCCCCTCTCCCCCTTTGCAATCACAAGTTTGTTCTCTATATCTGTGAGTCTGTTTCTGCTTTGTAGATAGATTCATTTCACCATATTTTAGATGTAAGTGATGTCATATGATTTTTGTCTTTCTGTTTCTGACTCACTTCACTTAGTATGATAATCTCTAGCTCCATCTATGTTGCTGCAAATGGAATTATTTCATAAAGAACCACTTTTATTAATTTAATTGTAAAGTTTTGTTTTTTGTTTTTTTCACTTGAAGTGACCAAAATACAAATAGTTAGGAAAAATCTTAAACTTGGGGACATGTTTGTCCAAGGCATAAAAATTCCCATTTCATGTCAGTTTCCAGAAATCACGTGCTCATTTTATTTAATCTAGCTATTTGTCTATGCTCTTTTTTATTTAATGCTTTATTGGTAAATAGGGCTTTTCAGGTGGCTCGCTGGTAAAGATTCCACCTGCCAATGCAGGAGACACAAGTCCAATCCCTGGGTCTAGAAGATCCCCCGAAAGAGGAAATGGCAACCCACTCCAGTATTCTTACCTGGGGAATCCCATGGACAGAGGAACCTGCCAGGCTACAGCCCATAGGGTTTCAAGGAGTCAGACATGAGTAACACGAGTGACCGAGCACACATGCACATATTGGTGAATATTTAATATTTTATTCTCAAATATCTTTTCTTGTCTATCTAATGCTTTATGTCATGCTATCTAAATTTAACTTCTTCCAAGTTTCCAAAGAGCCCCTGGATACTTTGCTTCTCACTCAACAATTTCATGGTGCTACTCTTTTGAAAGTTATTACTAAACTAATATTTTTCCCAGTCATTATTTTTAAAATGATTATTTGTTCTTACAAATTTTCTCTCATATTATTTCCAAAATATTGCAGCATCTGAAGTTAAATTTTTTTCTTAGTCTCCTTTAATTTTTAAAATTTTATGTTATGCAACATTCTTACAAAGTCAGAAAATAGTCATTTTATCTTGTGTACTCAGCACTAAAACAGATTTTAACATTCTGTCATATTTGCTTTAGACCTTACCTTTCTGGAAAAAAACATTAAATCAAGAAGATGCTACACAAATAGCTAAAGCCCTAACCAGAACCTTTATCCCTCCTCCTCAGAGGAAGGTGTATGATATTTTCCTGTATGGCTTTATACATTTACTACATAAATATATGCATTCAAAATATATACTATTGTTATATGAATATTTGCATGAATCTTGTCATACTCTGCATCTCTTTCTACAACTTGTGTTTTTACTAGTCTAATGTTTTTGAAATCTTCCACATTTATGCTTGTAAATCAGGTTTATTCATTTTCACTGATGAACATGGTGGTGGTTTAGTCTCTAAGTCATGTCCAACTCTTTTGCTTCCCCATGGTCCACAGCCTACCAGACTCCTCTGCACTGTTTCACTATATGAAAAATCATGATTAATTTAGTTCCCTACTGAGTGACAATTAGTTTTTTTTTATTTCTTTGCCATGAACAAACAGTCCTGCAATTATTATCTTTGCATATGTCTCCATGAGAACAAATTTCTCCAGGGAAGACCGTGAGAAGAATAATTTATGACTCAGAGAGTATGCCTATCTTAAATTTTATTTTGTTGTCATTGTTGTTGTTCAGTCACTAAATCATGTCCAACTCTTTGCGACCCCATGGACTGCAGCACACCAGGCTTCCCTGTCCTTTACTATCTCCCAGAGTTTGCTCAAATTTATGTCCATTGAATCAGTGATACCATCCAACAGTCTCATCCTCTGTTGTCCCCTTCTCCCCCTGCCCTCAATATTTCCCATAAACAGGGTCTTTTTCTAACGAGTCTGCTCTTTGCATCAGGTGGCCAAAGTATTGGAGCTTCAGCTTTAGCCTCAGTCCTTCCAATGAATATTCAGGGTTGATTTCCTTTAGGATTTCCTGGATTGATCTCCTTGCTGTCCAAGGGACTCTCAAGAATCTTCTGCAACACCACAACTTGAAAGCATCAGTTCTTCAGTGCTCACCCTTCTTTGTGGTCCAGTCATTTTCAAATTGTTCCCCAAAGTAGATGTACCAATTTGCATTCCCCCTAGTTTTATATAAGTTTCCTCTTCTCTACCTTTTCTTCAACACTTGTCATTACCAGCGGGAATAATGTTTTCCTAAGTGATGTATATGATGCAATCCCTCTTTCTTTTGATTTGTGTTTTCCTAGTTACAGTGGACCGGAGAAGGCGATGGCACCCCACTCCAGTGCTCTTGCCTGGAAAACCCCATGGATGGAGGAGCCTGGTAGGCTGCAGTCCATGGGGTCGCTAAGAGTCGGACACGACTGAGTGACTTCACTTTCACTTCTCACTTTCCTGCATTGGAGAAGGGAATGGCAACCCACTCCAGTGTTCTTGCCTGGAGAATCCCAGGGACGGGGAGCCTGGTGGGCTGCCGTCTATGGGGTCGCACAGAGTCGGACACGACTGAAGTGACTTAGCAGCAGCAGCAGCAGCAGTTACAGTGGATAGCGGAGCCTAGTGGGCTACAGTCCATAGAGTCACAAAGAGTAGGACACAACTGAAGCAACTTAGCACACACACAAGTTACCAGTTAGTGGTGGGATTTCCCATCCATTTGCATACAAACTCACACATTAGGGCTTTGATTTCAGAATGTTGACAATGCCTGATACTAGCCCAGAAGTTGTAAAACACATAAACCCATAAACAGAAAATGTGAGCCAGCTAAGTAACAACAAAAATATAAATTTTTCAAGGTGTCTGCTTATGCCAAGCGAGGAGAGAGTTCCAACCTCAGTGAGTTAGAAATTGCATTGCTGCTGCTGCTGCTTCTAAGTCGCTTCAGTCGTGTCTGACTCTGTGCGACCCCATAGATGGCAGCCCACCAGGCTCCCCCATCCCTGGGATTCTCCAGGCAAGAACACTGGAGTGGGTTGCCATTTCCTTCTCCAATGCATGAAAGTGAAAAGTGAAAGTGAAGTCACTCAGTTGTATCCGACTCTTTGGATCCACTCTTAACACATATCCGCAGAGAGTAATTTAAGTAAATGTAAGCAAATTTGTATTTTGAAAGTCATGAGCAAAAAAAAAAACACCAAAACAAAAAACCCAGTGACCACTACTTGAAAAAGCTGCAGGGGAAGGAGGATCATCAAGTGAAAGGTAGGTCTATGTGATAGCATTAATGTTAAGCAACTGTTCAGTGAAGAGTCTGAGAACTGAAGAGATTCTGTCAATGATGGACTATGAATTTGAGAAAAGTACAACGGAAGTGTGAATAGATGAAATATGGGGCAAAGATGGGTTTATGTAGATCCTTATAGGAATCAAAATGAGACACACACAGGATGATCTGATAGTCTATGCATTCTCATGATGCCATACTCAAAGATAAATGTTCTGGAAGATTCAACATTATGAAAATTGGAAGATAAGGATGATGGGAGATTAGTGTCCTCTGATCCTTAAAACAAAGTTGAGGATACCTGAGAGAGTGGACTGATCTTCCTATCAGAAGACAGAAAGTATAAGAAGCAAATTTAATTTCAGTGCTTGGGGCTTGCTCTCAGCCTTGTTAGAAGCAGGACTGTCGTATTTTTGTGTAAGCAGGAGAGCAGAGATAATTAGAACCACTGACATATAGAAAACTCAACAGACATAACAGAAAAGTATTCATTGATATAATTTAGGAGATTTTCCCTAAAATAGATAAATGCTGAATCTTTAGTTATATGTACCAGAATATTTTATACATATCAATTAATATAAAGACATTTTCTGATTATTTAATCTAGGACAATAGACAATTTCTTTACTCATCTAGGCAGCAAAAGGTATTTTGCTACCAGATGGAAAAATTTAGTCTGGCTTTAGCCTTCTCCAAAGCAAATTTAAACAGAAAAGAAAATTGAGCAATTGCCACAGAATTTCCAAGGTAAGGAAATTGTGACCCAAGGACTGCATCCAGCCATGGTGCCATTTATTGTAAGACCAACAGGCAGGTATTTTTAAACCTCAAAGAACTCACGAAATGTAACACTCATGATCCCTCTTGACCATACTATTCAACAATAAATTGTAGCCACTTCAGAAATAATTTATAAATAAAGAATTCAGCAATGGAGGAGCTATGTTAGAAGGTTTGTTTCTGATCTTTGAAACCTATTTAAATAGACTATAGAGAGTATGTTATTTTTCACATTTGGTGTTTGGAACTGCTTTGAGAGAACTGATGTGTATTATTTGAAATGCTTCTTAAGAAAAGCCCTTTCTATAAATAGAACAAAGGACAGGCCCTGATCATGCTGAAATATCCTTTGACAAAGTATAAATTTGGGGAATATTATGGAAAAAAAAAAGCTTCTAAGTTTACTGGTTGTTTTTTTTCCCCACCAAAGGAACACAAAATCAGCAACAGTGAAATTCTGGGAATACCCTGGAACCAGATAAAACAATCTTATTAAACACTGAATCACGGTTAAAGACCAGTTACCCAGCAACCAAGGACTTCATCATTTCCTCCAAATCTTCCACAGTGAATTTTTTTAAATCTCATAAAACTAGGACAGACTGAAAAATCATGGAAAGAGGTAGGAAATGAAGAAGGCTGAGGGAAGGAGAAACTGAATATTATTGACTGCAAATTTGATCCAGATACCCAAAGGCTGCACTGGGTCAAGCCATTCAGGCCACAAAACACATGAAATATTCTTTTACTTCAATCATCTGAAGAGCAGACAATAGAAGGAAAACAACTGACAAAGGAAAATTACAAAACATTGGGACAGGAAAGAATCTGAGGCCCCAAACACTTCATTCAGCAGGTGAACTAATAGAATCAAGAAGGTGGTATAGTGAATCTATGACCCATTACATACATACAGAGGCTAAGTGGGCCCTTGGGGACTCATGTTCTTTTTTTTAACCAATCACACTCTTTCTTGTATTTGATACAAGTGTTATTAATTGACAGCATGCATCATTAAGTAGTAATTAACTAGTAAAATTTGGTTGTATTATCAGTAAGTTTCCATTCTGAAAGATCGAACATTTTAATATTATTTGAGCAAAAGGCAACTTTCACTGGTTTTCTAGGTTGTTTATTTCTGAAGCTTTATAAATCACTACTTTTTCCCATGGCCACAAACATATTATCCACTACTTTCATGTCAAATTGATAAAAAAAATTCTTCAGTGTAAACACCCTGGCAATCAAAATTTGAAGCACACTTGGCCTGAGTCTTAAGCCTTGAATACCTGTCTAGGAATTTAAATGTCTTTAACTAAGGGGATCTAGAGCCCTATCAATTCCTACCATTGCCACAGCCATCAAAATATTGTCCTACCAACAAAATCTCTCACAATACCACTGAATTACTATCTTAGTCAGTTTGGGCTGTTAGGACAAATTTCCATAGATTGGATAATTAAACAACAAACGTGCATTTCTCTGAAAGCTAGAAGCCTGAGATCCAGCTGTCAGCACAATTGGGTTCTTAGTGAGGGTCTTCCTTGTTAAGTCCTCAGATTGCTTTTTCTTGGTGTGTACATGCAGAAAGAGAGAGAGATCTCATATTCCTTCCTCCTTTTACAAGGATGCTAATCCCACAAAAGTGGTCCATCTTTATGACCTCATCTAAATTAGTTTCTAAAGCCTTCACTTCCAAATATCATCACGCTGGGGATAAGGGATTTAACATAGGAATTTGGGGGAGACAAAAACATTCAGTCCACAGCAGTAATCTTATAGTTAACCCCAAACACCCTTAGGATTACATGGACACAGATGTATACTTTCTATAAACACTAGAGGAATCACTTTATTTCTAATAAGTCTATTTAATTTTTCTAGAAGATTCTTTTGAGTTCAGAAGTGGTTGCTAAACAAAGCAGAAAAAAAGAATGTTCTAGGTATGGGATATGGCTTGTGAGAAATCTTAAAGTTGGTAGAGAATAGGATAAAATACCATCACTCTGTGCCTAGAATTGTGTTAAGTGCTTTATATAGGTTAATTTTAATTATAAACCTTATAAAATTGTTATTTTATTACTGCTATCTTGCAGCAGAGGAAATTCAGTCTTAAGAATTTGTCAGTTCTAACGAGTGACAAAGTCAAGATTTGAAGCCAGGATTCTTGATTCCAGAACTAGGCTCTTAAACACCTCACTCTGCAGCCTTTGCCAGATTATCACAATGAATAAATTTGCATCTTTAGAGTAAACTTGGTTTTTGAAGAGACAATTTCATATTTGTTTTACCTTAGCATTCAATAGCATTCTAAATTTACTTTCCTTTTCACAAAAGTTTTAATGAATAATTAACACTTTTAAAAAGCTAATAATTCAACTCACCATGATTTTCTAAAGTGAAAGTGGAGTCGCTCAGTCATGTTCGACTCTTTGTGACCCTGTGGACTGTAGCCTACCAGGATCCTCTCTCTATTGGATTCTCCAGGCAAGAACACTGTGGTGGGTTGCCATTTCCTTCTCCAGGGGATCTTCCTGACCCAGTGATCAAACCCTCATCTTACATTTCCTGCATTGGCAAGCGGGTTCTTTACCACTAGCACCACCTGGGAAGCTCTAAAGCTAATAGGGAACATGAATTATTGGTAAATTAAGATCTCTATCTTAAAAGAAGTTCTTAATGAAGAGGTACTTATAAAATCATGCCCTGGCCATATCTTTCTATCACTATACCATGACTGGAATGTAACTTACACAGCTGATTACTGCAAAGGCAAGAAAGAGGGAGCAATTGAACAATCTGCTGGAGAAGTGTTTCCATATGTGTCCAAATAGCTGTGATAACAGAAACTGCCCCTTTCCTCAAGTTAATAGGGACAGCTCCTTTAATCTAACATCATCACCAAATAATGAGGATTAAAGGAGCAAGACAGGCAAGTTCCTCAAGAGAATGCTATAAGTTCATACTGGCTAAGGACACACAATAAAATGAAAACATGGTAAAGGATTCACTTCTAATAACAGCTCTCTCAGTTAAGTTGTGAACTTTAAGAATCATCAGTTGGACAGATCATTTCCTGGAAAATGATTTCTATTTTTTGACAGAGCATTGATTGGTTTGCAAATCATACAAATTATGTTGCTTTACAAGCTCACCAATGCTGACAAAATTAACCTTTAATGGGAAATACTTAAGGAATCATCAAAATTCTGCTAAAATTCTAGAAATGCCTGTATTTCTTCTGTATTTTCAAATTATTTTGTGTTTTGCCACTATTTTTCCAAGTTTCTTTAGTGGCAGGTTAAGTCTGTTAGAAATGTATGCTCAAAACTAAAGTAAGAAAAACAGACCCATCTAAAGGGGCAGATGCTATATAAATAGTTAAGCAGCATTATTAAGACACTATCTCAATATGTTGCCTTAAATGTTGACAAATTAGAGTTAGTGTTTGAATATTATTGATAAAATAATTAACAAAAATCCAGTAATAACCAACATGCATAAAATGGCTTATCTCTTTTCTAAAATTTTAAAGATAATTTTTATTTGCACTTTCCATTGCTGTCAGATTAAAGTCCAAACTTCTGCACATGGTTTAAAATCATCTGTCCTCCATTTGCCTCTCTTACTCCATATCTTGCCTTTCTCTGGCCCAATCCCGCAAACTTAATGCTCCAAACAAATTGAGCTCATTTTTATTCAGCAGGTATGTTCCCCTTCCAATTCTGAACTTTGCAAATTCTTCATCTGAAAAAATTCTCCCTCTTCATTTTACCTAGTTATCTTTCAATTCATACAGTTGTCACCACCTCCCAGGAGTCTATTCCACTCCTCTAAGACTGTATTAGATAGCCTTCTTGCATTTATCCGTATAACATTGTGGTTGTTATATGTGTGTGCGTATGCTGTCATTTCAGTCATGTCTGACTCTGCGACCTTATGAACTGTATTCCACCAGGCTACCCTAGCCATGGGATTCTCCAGGCAAGAATACTGGAGTGGGTTGCCATACTCTCCTCCAGGGGATCTTCCTGGCCCAGGGATTGAACTCATGTCTCCTGTGGCTCCTGCACTGAAGGTGGATTCTTTATCGCTGAATCACCAGGGAAGCTGGTTGTTATATATTCCTTCTTCATTTATATTAATATATGGCAATTGCTTATCTGCAAAGTCCATATATCCAAGGGGTCTCTCTTCCATCACTGCAGCCTTAGTTCCTAACATAAAATTTTGTGACAGATTTCAAAATATACAAGCTACCACAGACATTCTCTCATTTGATCATCACACCTCTGTGAATGGGAGAAATGAATGCTATTGTTATCACCTCAGTTTTCAAATGGGGGCCTGAGATTCAGGGAGGTGAAATAATTAGCTCAAAAAGAAACAGATTGGTAACAAGTGTTTGAGTCTATGGACTTCCCTGGTGGTTCAGTAGCTAAGACTCTGCAAGTTCAGGCTTTGGTCAGAGAACTTAGTCCCTCACGCCACAACTAAAAGTTCACATGCTCAACTAAAGATCCCACATGCCTCAACAAAGATCAAAGATCCTGCATGATACAACTAAGATCCAGCATAGTCAGATAAATACATACATATTTTAAAAGGAGTTTGATTCTAAATCTTCATACGTCATATACTCTTTTCATTTACATGAGATCCAACCTCTAAATTAACCATACTGTCCAAACATGAGCTTTCAAAGCATAAGTAAAAGTATGCATCACTTCCTGAAAATGTATTAGTGGTTTCAGAAATGGACCAGAATTTAGTGGCATCTATTCACTACAGTGGCACTTCAGTGTGGTTGAAACAATCCAAAATTAAAAACATGTTCATTCTACAAAAACGAACACAACTGTTTTCCCTGAATAGATAAAAGTTAATGTGTTTATGCATCTGCCTGTGGAGACAGGGACTGTCTGTGCCTTTCCTGGGCTATTAAATAAAGAATCCACTGTATTTGACAAAGTTTTTGAAGGGAGAGTGTGTTATACTCCCGTAACCTTCTCCACCAAAAATGCTTTCTGTCAAACTCTCCCATTTCACAAATTAACCTTGTTCTATGGGAAAAGGAGAAAGTAAAATAAATGAGAGACAAGCAAAATGTCACAAACATAATGACTTTTAAAACCATGGAACTAGGTAAAACAAAAAAGATTGAAAATGGCTAACAAAAAATCCTCTGCCCAGGTGTTCTTTTATGATTTAAAATAAGGTATATTCATTAGCCAGAGATAGTCAGATGACTGGTTTCTGCACAGATAAACTGATATAGAAAGATAGACTTTTACCTGTTTTGAGCATTCTTTCCTTCAACCTACAGGTTTTAGCTATGTGTACCAAAATTTTTGAATTGATGTAGAAGATTCAAGAAGTTCTGGCATGAAGTAGACTTGATTCAGATTCAGAAACTGCATAACGTGGTGAAGGTAGATATTTCAACCCCTGTCCTTCAGCTTCCATGTCGAATTATACGTACTACAGGGACTTCCCCAGTGATCCAGTGGTTGAGAATCTGCCTTCTAATGCAGGGAACTTGGATTCAATCCTTGATTGGAGAACTAAGATCCCATATGCTGCAGGGCAACTAAGCCCAACTAGAGAGAAGCCAGTGTGCCACTCTTAAGACTTGATGCAATCTGACAAATAAATACATAAATAAGTCCAAAATAATAATATATAGTATAGATAACTCAAGAATCTGCTCCTGAAAACTTTCTATGGATTGTATTTTAAACCCTGAAATTTAAACACTTATTAAGTGAAGATTTCTTATGTAGCCAATGCTTTTCTTGGCATGGTTTTCTTTGTATTTCATCAGGGCAGGTATCTTACACTGAGGTAACACTGATTCCAATGCCCTTCCACCACCAGGACCTGCTGGTGGCCAAAAAATAGGAAGACAAGAACAGGGCACAGAAAGGTTTTTAAGCTTCTGACTAAGCTTTATGACCCCATAGCTATCCAGTGTATTAACATAAGCCCTGGTATATATGACAAACTGACAGCAAACATTATTCACAATGGTGAAAAAGCATTTCTGTTAAGATCAGGGACAAGTCAAGGGTGACCACTCTCACCACTATTATTCAACCTAGTTTTGAAAGTTCTAGCCATGGCAATCAGAGAAGAAAAAGAAATAAAATGAATCCAGATATAAAAGAAGTAAAATTCTTACTGTTTGCAGATGACATGATCCTACACATAGAAAACCCTAAAGATATCATCAGAAAACTTCTAGAGCTAATCAATGAATTTAGTAAGGTTGTGCGATACAAAATTAATACACAGAAATCCCTTGCTTTGCTATACAATAACAGCAAAAAATAAGAAAGAGAAAGTAAGGAAACAATAACATTCACTATTAAAACAAAAAGAATAAAATATCTAGGGAAAAATCTACTAAAGGAGACTAAAGATCTGTATGCAGAAAACTATAAGACACTGATGAAATAAATCAAAGACAACACAAAAAGATGGAGAGATATACCATGTTCTTGGATTCAAAGAATCAATATTTTCAAAATGACTATATACCAAAGGCAATCTACAGATTCAAAGCAATCCCTATCAAATTGCCAATGGCATGTTTCACAGAACTAGAACAAAAAATTTCACAATTTTTGTATGGAAACACAAAAGACCCCCAATAGCCAAAGCAATCTTGAGAAAGAAAAATGGAGCTGGAGGAATCAACCTTTCTGACTTCAAACTATAATACAAAGCTAAAGTAATCAAGACAGTACAACACTGACCCCAAAATAGAAATATAGATCAATGAAATATAGGTAGAAAGTCCAGAGATAAACCTATGCACCTATGGGCACCTTATCTTTGACAAAAGAGGCAAGAATATACAATGGAGAAAAGACATTCTCTTCAATAAGTGGTGCCAGGAAAACTGGACAACTACATGCAAAAGAATGAAACTAGAATACTACCTAACACCATACACAAAAATAAACTCAAAATGGATTAAAGACCTAAATACAAGGCCAGAAATTATTAAAGCTCTTAGAGGAAAACATAGGCAGAACACTCTTTGACATGAATAGCAAGATCCTCTTTGACCCACGTCCTAGAGTAATGGAAATAAAAATAAAAAATAAACAAATGGGCCTGAATTAAACTTAAAAGTTTTTGCAGAGCAAAGGAAACTATAAACAAGATGAGAAGACAACACTTAGAATGGGGGGAAATAATTGCAAATGAAGCAATTGAAAAAGGATTAACCTCTAAAATATATAAGCAGCTCATTATATAATATACAAGCAGGTCAATATCAAAAAAGCAAACAACCCAATTGAAAAATTGGCAGAAGACTTAAACAGACATTTCTCCAAAAAAGACATATAGATGACCAATAAACACATGACAAAAATACACAACATTGCTCATTATTAGAAAAACATATGTCAAAACTAAAATGAGGTATCATCTGTCAGAATGGCCATCTAAAACAATAAATGCTGAAGAGGATGTGGAGAAATTGAACTCTCTTGAACTGATGGTGGGAATGCAAACTGGTACAGTCACTAGAGAGAACAGTATGGAGATTCCTTAGAAAACTAGGAGTAAAACTACCACATGACCTAGCAATCCCACTACTAGACATAAACTCTGAGAAAACTATGACTGAAAAATACATATCAACAGTCTAAATGTTCACTGAAGCACTAATTAGAAAAACCAGGACATGGAAGCCACTTAAATGTTCATTCACAGATGAATGGATAAAGAAGATATGGAACATATACACAATGGAATATTCAGTTCAGTTCAGTCACTCAGTAGTGTCCGACTCTTTGCAACCCCCATGAATCAGAGCACCCCAAGCCTCCCTGTCCATCATCAACTCCCGGAGTTCACTTAAATTCATGTCCATCGAGTCGGTGATGCCATCCAGACATCTCATCCTCTGTCGTCCCCTCACCCTCCCAGCATCAAGGTCTTTTCCAATGAGTTAACTCTTTGAAGGGGTGGCCAAAGTACTGGAGTTTCAGCTTTAGCATCATTCCTTCCAAAGAACACCCAGGACTGATCTCCTTTAGAATGAACTGGTTGGATCTCCTTGCAGTACTAGGGACTCACAAGAGTCTTCTCCATCACTACAGTTCAAAAGCATCAATTCTTCAGCGCTCAGCTTTCTTCACAGTCCAACTCTCACATCCATCCACGACTACTGAAAACCATAGCCTTGACTAGATAGGCCTTTGCTGGCAAAGTAATGTCTCTGATTTTGAATATTTATCTAAGTTGGTCATAACTTTCCTTCCAAGGAGTAAGCGTCTTTTAATTTCATGCCTGCAATCACCATCTGCAGTGATTTTAGAGCCAAAAATAAATAAATAAATAAAGCCTAACACTTCTTCCACTGTTTCCCATCTATTTTCCGTAAAGTGATGGGACCAGATGCCATGATCTTAGTTTTCTGAATGTTGAGCTTTAAGCCAACTTTTTCACTCTCCGTTTTCACTTTCATCAAGAGACTCTTTAGTTCTTCTTCACTTTCTGCCATAAGGGTGGTGTCATCTGCATATCTGAGATTATTGGTATTTCTCCAAGAAATCTTGATTCCAGCTTGTGCTTCTTCCAGCCCAGCGTTTCTCATGATGTACTCTGCATAAGCAGGGTGACAAGATACAGCCTTGACGTACTCCTTTTCCTATTTAAAACCAGTCTGTTGCTCCATGTCCAGTTCTAACTGTTGCTTACTGACCTTCATGCAGATTTCTCAAGAGGCAGATCAAGTGGTCTGCTATTCCCATCTCTTTCAGAATTTTCCACAGTTTATTGTGATCCACACAGGCAAAGGCTTTGACATAGTCAATAAAGCAGAAATAGATGTTTTTCTGGAACTCTCTTGCTTTTTCCATGATCCAGCAGATGTTGGCAATTTGATTTCCGGTTCCTCTGGCTTTTCTCAAACCAGCTTGAACATCAGGAAGTTCACGATTCACGTATTGCTAAAGCCTGGCTTGCAGAATTGTGAGCATTACTTCACTAGTGTGTGAGATGAGTGCAATTGTGTGGTAGTTTGAGCATTCTTTGGCATTGCCTTTCTTTGGGATTGGAATGAAAACTGGCCTTTTCCAGTTCTGTGGCCACTGTTGAGTTTGCCAAATTTGCTGGCATATTGAGTGCAGCACTTTCACAGCATCATCTTTCAGGCTTTGAAATAGCTCAACTGGAATTCCATCACCTCCACTAGCTTAGTTCGTACTGATGTTTTCTAAAGCCCGCTTGACTTCACATTCCAGGATGTCTGGCTCTAGGTGAGGGATCACACCATTGTGATTATCTTGGTCGTGAAGAGCTTTTTTGTACAGTTCTTCTGTGTATTCTTGCCATCTCTTCTTAATATCTTCTGCTTCTGTTAGGTCCATATTATTTCTGTCCTTTATTCATCCTGAAAAAGGAGTGAATTTAAGTCAGTTCTAATGAGGTGAATGAACCTAGAGCCTATTATACAAAATGAAGTAAGTCAGAAAGAGAAAAGGGGGGCGATCCTAAGATGGCAGAGGAATAGGATGGGGAGACCACTTTCTCCCCCAGAAATTCATCAAAAGAACTTATGAACATTGTGTAAATTCTACAAAAAAACTTCTGAATGCCAGCAGGGGACGTCAGGCACCCAGAAAAGCAGCCCATTTTCTTCGAAAGGAGGTAGGAAAGAATATAAAAGAGAAAAAAAAAAAAAGAAAGAAACAAAAAGGTAGGGATGGACATCTGTCCCAGGAAGGGAGTCTTTAAAAAGAGAGAAGTTCAGAAACGCCCAGAAACACTCTCACTGGCGAGTCTGTGGCGAGCCTCAGAAAGCAACATAACCAGGAGAAAAAATAAATAAATGATTAAATCCCACAGACAACGTGCCCAATGGTAACTCCCAGCAGAGAAGCAGCGCAGACGTCCGCATCCGTTACTAGCAACAGGGAGCTGGGCAGGGAGGTGAGCTGTGCATTGCTTAGGGTAAGGACCGGGCTTGAATGCCCCAAGGGCAATCTGAGGGAATTAACTTTAGATAGCAAACCAGACTGTGAAATAGCTATCCCGCATAAAGCCCTAACCTAAGACACCTCCAGGCTCAATCACAGAACAAAGGACTGAGCAGAGCTAGCTGGCTGCGGACTGGCCAATACCCCACTGGAGTCAGGCAAGTGAGGGCAGCCAGAGCCAGAAGGGGGCAATCGCGGCCCCAGAGAGGCATCATCTACCAACCTGCAAGCAGGCTTCATTGCTAACCAAGACTTCTTGGGATTCTGGATGGTCATACCCGCTGGGAGGGTCGCAGCCAGAGATCAGCTCCTCAGAAGAGACACACGGCACACCTAAGGAGGTGCGCCTGTTGTACACCCAGAAAACCGAGCAGCAGGGACAGAGGAAGTGATAAGTCACAGCGACCATGCTTACCAAGCACCTGGTAACCTGAGCTTCTCGGACCTACAAAGGGCACAAAACGCAGGCCCAACCGAGTCTGTGCCCTTATGGAGTACCCAAGTACCTGAACCTGAGCGGCTTAGACTTGGGAAGTGCATACAACCCAGACCAGGCCTCAGACAGTTCCCAGCAGAGCAACCTAGAGCCTAGGCAGTGTAGGCAGAGAAAGCACACACGCCCTGAGCAGGGCAAACCCAGGGTGGCTGAGACACTCTGAGTACACACCAGTGTTGTTTGCAGTGTTCCTCCTTCCCCACAGCATGACTGAACAAGTGAGCCTAAAAAAGTGTCCACCACCAATCCCTTGTGTCAGAGCAGAAATTAGACACTGAAGAGACCAGCAAACAGAAGCTAAAACAGAGGGAACCGCCTTGGAAGTGACAGGTGTAATAGATTAAAACCCTGTAGTCAGTACTGACTACACAGGAAGAGGCCTATAGATCTTGAGAAATACAAGCCGGATCAAAGAATTATCCAAAAATGAACTGACCCCACACTGCCCACAACAACACTAGAGAAAGTCCTAGATCTATTATTACTATTATCACTTTTTAAATTAAAAAAATATATATTTTAAGTCCTCTATTTCTCCTTTAATTTTCATTTTTATAACATACTAGTACTTTTCAAAAAAAAAAAAAAAACCTAGGTTTTAAAGCAAACTTCATATATATATATATATATAATATATATATATTATATATAATAATTTTGTGACTTTGTTTTTTTCTTTAATATTATATTTTTGAGAATCTACCCTCCACTGTAGATTTTTAATCTTTGCTTTTTGGTATTTGTTATCAATTTTTTACCTTTAAGAACCCAATCTTCAGTATCCATTTTTATTTGGGAGCAAGTTTATTGGCCTGACTGCTCTCTCCCTATTTGGACTCTCCTTTTTCTCCACCAGGTCACCTCTATCTCCTCCCTCCACCTTCTCTTCTCTAACCAACTCTGTGAATCTCTTTGTGTGTTCCAGACTGTGGAGAACACTTGGTGAAGGTGAAGTCGCTCAGTCATGTCCAACTCTTTGTGACCCCATGACTATAGCCCACCAGGCTTCTCTGTCCATGGGATTCTCCAGGCAAGAATACTGGAGTGGGTTACCATTTCCATCTCCAGGGGATCTTCTCGGCCCAGAGATTGAACCTGGGTCTCCCACATTGGAGGTAGATGCTTTATCCTCTGAGCCACCAGGGAAGAACACTTAGGGAACTGATTACTGGCTGAATCTGTCTCTCTCCTTTTGATCCCCCCCTTTATCCTCCTGGCCACCACTGCCTCCTTCCTCCCTCTTCTCTTCTCTGTATAAGGAGAAATCAAAAGCTTTACAGACTAACAAAAGCTGAGAGAATTCAGCACTACCAAACCAGCTCTCCTCAAATGCTAAAGGATCTTCTCTAGACAGGAAACACAGAAACTGTGTATAAACTTGAACTCAAAACAAAAAAGTAAATGGCAACAGGTTCATACTTATCAGTAATTACCTTAAATGCAAACAGGTTGAATTTGAGTCAACCTAATGAGGTGAATGAACCTAGAGCCTATTATACAAAATGAAGTAAGTCAGAAAGAGAAACTGTGTATAAACTCGAACTCAAAACAAAAAAGTAAATGGCAATGGGGTCATACTTATCAGTAATGACCTTAAATGCAAATGGGTTGAATTTGAGTCAACCTAATGAGGTGAATGAACCTAGAGCCTATTATACAAAATGAAGTAAATCAGAAAGAGAAAAGGGGGGCGATCCTAAGATGGCAGAGGAATAGGAAGGGGAGACCACTTTCTCCCCCAGAAATTCATCAAAAGAACATTGAACACTGAGTAAATTCTACGAAATAACTTCCGAATGTCAGCAGGGGACATCAGATCAGATCAGATCAGTTGCTCAGTCGTGTCCGACTCTTTGCGACCCCATGAATTGCAGCACGCCAGGCCTCCCTGTCCATCACCAATTCCCAGAGTTCACTGAGACTCACGTCCATCGAGTCAGTGCCGCCATCCAGCCATCTCATTCTCTGTCGTCCCCTTCTCCTTCTGCCCCCAATCCCTCCCAGGATCAAAGTCTTTTCCAGTGAGTCAACTCTTCACATGAGGTGGCCAAAGTACTGGAGTTTCAGCTTTAGCATCATTCCTTCCAAAGAAATCCCAGGGCTGATCTCCTTCAGAATGGACTGGTTGGATCGCCTTGCAGTCCAAGGGACTCTCAAGAGTCTTCTCCAACACCACAGTTCAAAAGCATCAATTCTTCAGTGCTCAGCCTTCTTCACAGTCCAACTCTCACATCCATACATGACCACAGGAAAAACCATAGCCTTGACTAGACGAACCTTTGTTAGCAAAGTAATGTCTCTGCTTTTGAATATGCTATCTAGGTTGGTCATAACTTTCCTTCCAAGGAGTAAGCGTCTTTTAATTTCATGGCTGCAATCACCATCTGCAGTGATTTTGGAGCCCAGAAAAATAAAGTCTGACACTGTTTTCACTGTTTCCCCATCTATTTCCCATGAAGCGGTGGGACCGGATGTCATGATCTTTGTTTTCTGAATGTTGAGCTTTAAGCCAACTTTTTCACTCTCCACTTTCACTTTCATCAAGAGGCTTTTGAGTTCCTCTTTACTTTCTGCCATAAGGGTGGTGTCATCTGCATATCTGAGGTTATTGATATTTCTCCCGGCAATCTTGATTCCGGTTTGTGTTTCTTCCAGTCCAGCGTTTCTCATGATGTACTCTGCATATAAGTTAAATAAACAGGGTGACAGTATACAGACTTGACATACTCCTTTTCCCATTTGGAAGCAGTCTGTTGTTCCATGTCCAGTTCTAACTGTTGCTTCCTGACCTGCATACAGATTTCTCAAGAGGCAGATCAAGTGGTCTGGTCTTCCCATCTCTTTCAGAATTTTCCACAGTTTATTGTGATCCACACAGTCAAAGGCTTTGGCATAGTCAATAAGGCAGAAATAGATGTTTTTCTGGAACTCTCTTGCTTTTTCCATGATCCAGTGGATGTTGGCAATTTGATCTCTGGTTCTTCTGCCTTTTCTAAAACCAGCTTGAACATCAGAAAGTTCACGGTTCACGTATTGCTGAAGCCTGGCTTGGAGAATTTTGAGCATTACTTTAGTAGCATGTGAGATGAGTGCAATTGTGCGGTAGTTTGAGCATTCTTTGGCATTGCCTTTCTTTGGGATTGGAATGAAAACTGACCATTTCCAGTCCTGTGGCCACTGCTGAGTTTTCCAAATTTGCTGGCATATTGAGTGCAGCACTTTCACAGCATCATCTTTTAGGATTTGAAATAGCTCAACTGGAATTCCATCACCTCCACTAGCTTTGTTCATAGTGATGCTTTCTAAGGCCCACTCGACTTCACATTCCAGGATGTCTGGCTCTAAGTCAGTGATCACACCATCGTGATTATCTGGGTCATGAAGATCTTTTTTGTACAGTTCTTCTGTGTATTCCTGCCATCTCTTCTTAATATCTTCTGCTTCTGTTAGGTCAGGGGACATCAGGCATGCAGAAAAGCAGCCCGTTGTCTTCGAAAGGAGGTAGGAAAAAATATAAAAGAGAAAAAGAGAAACAAAAGAGGTAGGAATGAAGATCCGTCCCAGGAAGGGAGTCTTAAAAGACAGAGAAGTTTCCAAACACAAAGAAACACTCTCACTGGCGAGTCTGTGGCGAGTCTTAGAAGCTCAGAGGGCAATAGAACCGGGAGAAAAAAAAAAATTAAAACTCATAGATAACCTGCCCAACGGTAACTCCCAGCGGAGAAGCAGCAGAGACACCCACATCTGTCACTAGCAAGGGGGAGCTGGGCAGGGAGGTGCAGGTTGCATTGCTTAAGGTAAGGACAGGGCTTGAATGCCCCGAGGGCAATCTCAGGGAACTAACTTCAAATACCAAACCAGACTGTGAGATAGCTATCCTGCGAAAAGCCCTAACCTAAGACACCCCCAGGCTCAATCACAAAACAAAGGACTGAGCAGAGCTAGCTGGCTGCGGACTGGCCAATACCCCACTGGAGTCAGGCAAGTGAGGGCAGCCAGAGCCAGAAGGGGGCAATCACAGCCCCAGAGAGGCATCATTTACTAAACTGCAAACAGGCTTCATTGCTAACCAAGACTTCTTGGGATTCTGGACGGTCGTATCCACTGGGATGGTCGCAGCCAGAGATCAGCTCCCCAGAAGAGACACAGGGCACACCTGAGAAGGTGCACCTGTTCTACACCCAGAAAACCAAGTGGCAGGGACAGGGGAAGCGATAAGTCACAGCGACCACTCTTACCAAGCATCGGGTCACCTGAGCTGCTCGGACCTGCAAAGGACACAAAACACAGGCCCAACCGAGTCTGTGCCCTTATGGAGTACCCAAGTACCTGAACCTGAGCGGCTTAGACTTGGGAAGTGCATACAACCCAGACCAGGCCTCAGACAGTTCCCAGCAGAGCAACCTAGAGCCTAGGCAGTGTAGGCAGAGAAAGCACACACGCCCTGAGCAGGGCAAACCCAGGGTGGCTGAGACACTCTGAGTACACGTCAGTGTTGTTTGCAGTGTTCCTCCTTCCCCACAGCATGACTGAACAAGTGAGCCTAAAAAAGTGTCCACCACCAATCCCTTGTGTCAGAGCGGAAATTAGACACTGAAGAGACCAGCAAACAGAAGCTAAAACAGAGGGAACCGCCTTGGAAGTGACAGGTGTAATAGATTAAAATCCTGTAGTCAGTACTGACTATATAGGAAGGGGCCTATAGACCTTGAGAAATATAAGCCGGATCAAGAAACTATGCAAAAATGAACTGACCCCACACTGCCTAAAACAACACCAGAGAAAGTCCTAGATATATAATTACTATTATTGTTTGTTAAATTTAAAAAGATCATATTTTTTTGACTCTATTACTCCTTTAATTTTCATTTTTATAACCTACTATTACTTGGCAAAAAAAAAAAAAAAAAAAAAGACCCTATTTTTTAAAAGCAAACTTTATATATATATATATATATATATATATATATATATATAATAATTCCTGTGACTTTTTTTTTTTTTAACATTGTATTTTTGAGAATCTACCCTCCACTCTAGATTTTCAATCTTTGCTTTTTGGTATTTGTTATCAATTTTTTACCTTTAAGAACCCAATCTTCAGTATCCATTTTTATTTGGGGATGAGATTACTGGCTTGACTGCTCTCTCCCCATTTGAACTCTCCTTTTCCTCCACCAGGTCA
Organism: Bos mutus; assembly: GCF_027580195.1. Lineage (NCBI taxonomy): Eukaryota > Metazoa > Chordata > Mammalia > Artiodactyla > Bovidae > Bos > Bos mutus. The sequence continues at coordinate 44,705,685 of NC_091642.1, read as the reverse complement.
CCTCTACCTCCTCCCTCCCCCTTCTCTTCTCCACCCAACTCTGTGAATCTCTTTGGGTGTTCCGGACTGTGGAGAGCACTTAGGGAAGTGATTACTGGCTGAATCTGTCTCTCTCCTTTTGATTCCCCCCTTTAGCCTCCTGGCCACCTCTGTCTCCTTCCTTCCTCTTCTCTTCTTTGTATAAGGAGAAATCAAAAGCTTTACAGAGAAGCAAAAGCTGAGGGAATTCAGCACCACCAAACCAGCTCTCCAACAAATGCTAAAGGATCTTCTCTAGACAGGAAACACAGAAAGGGTATATAAATTCAAACCAAAAACAAAAAAGTAAATGGCAACGGGATCATACTTATCAATAATGACCTTAAATGTAAATGGGTTGAATGCCCCAACCAAAAGAAAATGAGTGGCTGAATGGATACTAAAACAAGACCCATATATATGTTGTCTACAAGAGACCCACCTGGAAACAAGGGACACATATAGACTGAAAGTGAAGCGCTGGAAGAAGATATTTCACACAAACGGAGACTAAAAGAAAGCAGGAGTAGCAATACTCAGATAAAATAGACTTTAAAACAAAGGCTGTGAAAAGAGACAAAGAAGGACACTACATAATGATCAAAGGATCAATCCAAGAAGAAGATATAACAATTATAAATATATATGCACTCAACATAGGAGCACCACAATACGTAAGACAAATGCTAACAAGTATGAAAGGGGAAATTAACAATAATACAATAACAGTGGGAGACTTGATTACCCCACTCCCACCTATGGATAGGTCAACTAAACAGAAAATTAACAAGGAAACACAAACTTTAAATGATACAATAGACCAGTTCAGTTCGGTTCAGTCACTCAGTCGTGTTCAACTCTTTGCGACCCCATGAGTCACAGCACGCCAGTCCTCCCTGTCCATCACCAACTCCGGAATTCAAACTCATGTCCATCGAGTTGATGATGCCATCCAGCCATCTCAGCTTCTGTCGTCCCCTTCTCCTCCTGCATGCAATCCCTCCCAGCATCAGAGTCTTTTCCAGTGAGTCAACTCTTCATGTGAGTTGGCCAAAGCATTGGAGTTTCAGCTTCAGCATCAGTCCTTCCAATGAACAACCAGGACTGATCTCCTTTAGAATGGACTAGTTGAATCTCCTTGCAGTCCAAGGGACTCTCAAGAGTCTTCTCCAACACCACAGTTCAAAAGCATCAATTCTTCAGCCCTCAGCTTTCTTCACAGTCCAACTCTCATATCCATACATGACCACTGGAAAAACCATAGCCTTGACTAGACGGACCTTTCTTGGCAAAGTAATGTCTCTGCTTTTTAATATACTATATAGGTTGGTTGTAACTTTCCTTCCAAGGAGAAAGCGTCTTTTAATTTCATGGCTGCATCACCATCTGCAGTGATTTTGGAGCCCAAAAAAATAAAGTCTGACACTGTTTCCACTGTTTCCCCATCTATTTCGCATGAAGTGGGACACTGTAAAAGCAATGCTAAGGGGAAGGTTGATAGCAATATAGGCATACCTCAAGAAACAAGAAAAAAATCAAATAAATAACCTAACTCTACACCTAAAGCAACTAGAAAAGGAAGAAATGAAGAAACCCAGGCTTACTAGAACTAAAGAAATCTTAAAAATTAGGGCAGAAATAAATGCAAAAGTAACAAAAGAGACCATAGCAAAAATCAACAAAGACAAAAGCTGGTTCTTTGAGAGGATAAATAAAATTGACAAACCATTAGCCAGACTCATCAAGAAACAAAGGGAGAAAAATCAAATCAACAAAATTAGAAATGAAAATGGAGAGATCACAACAGACAACAGAAATACAAAGGATTATAAGAGACTACGATCAGCAGCTATATGCCAATAAATTGGACAATTTGGAAGAAATGGCAAATTCTTAGAAAAGTACGACTTTCCAAAACTGAACCAGAAAGAAATAGAAAATCTTAACAGACCCATCACAAGCATGGAAATTGAAACTATAATAAGAAATCTTCCAGCAAACAAAAGCCCAGGACCAGACGGCTTCACAGCTGAATTCTACCAAAAATTTAGAGAAGAGCTAACACCTATCATAGGAGAAGGCAATGGCACCCCACTCCAGTACTCTTGCCTGGAAAATCTCATGGACAGAGGAGCCTAGTGGGCTGCAGTCTATGGGGTTGCCAAGAGTCAGATACCACTAAGCGACTTCACTTTCACTTTTCACTTTCATGCATTGGAGAAGGAAATGGTAACCCACTACAGTGTTCTTGCCTGGAGAATCCCAGGGTTGAGGGAGCCTGGTTGGCTGCCGTCTTGGGGTCGCTCAGAGTCAGACATGACTGAAGCGACTTAGCAGCAGAAACAGCAACACCTATCCTACTAAAAATCTTCCAGAAAATTGCAGAGGAAGGTAAACCTCCTAACTCATTCTATGAGGCCACCATCACCCTAATACCAAAACCTGACAAAGATGCCACACACACAAAAAAAAAACTACAGACGAATATCACTGATGAACATAGAGGCAAAAATATTTAACAAAATTCTAACAAACAGAATCCAAAAACACATTAAAAAGACCATACACCATGACCAAGTGGGCTTTATCCCAGGGATGCAAGAATTCTTCAATATCTGCAAATCAATCAATGTAATATACCACACTCAAATCAGATCAGATCAGTTGCTCAGTCGTGTCCGACTCTTTGTGACCCCATGAATCGCAGCACGCCAGGCCTCCCTGTTCATGTCCAACTCCTGGAGTTCATTCAGACTCATGTCCATTGAGTCAGTGATGCCATCCAGCCATCTCATCCTCTGTCGTCCCCTTCTCCTTCTGCCCCCAATCCTTCCCAGGATCAAAGTCTTTTCCAATGAGTCAACTCTTCGCATGAGGTGGCCAAAGTACTGGAGTTTCAGCTTTAGCATCATCCCTTCCAAAGAAATCCCAGGGCTGATCTCCTTCAGAATGGACTGGTTGGATTTCCTTGCAGTCCAAGGGACTCTCAAGAGTCTTCTCCATGGGCTAGCAAACCAGACTGTGGGATATCTACCATGCGAAAAGCCAGCCCTAACCTAAGACACCGCCAGCCTGCGCATGGAACAAAGGACTAAACAGAGGTAGCCGGCTGCAAACCTTCCCCCTCCGGTGACAGGCAGCCAGAGCGGGAAGGGGGCAATCGCAGCCCCAGAGAGACATTATCTATAAAACTGGCTTCTTTGCTAACTAAAACTTATTGGGGTCTGGGCGGTCAACATCTGCCTGAGAAGGTGCGCGGTTTTACACCCAGATAACCAAGTGGCGGGAGGCGATAAGTCGCAGCATTGGCGCTCTCGCCAAACACCTCATCCCTGAGCTGCTCGGACCTGGGAAGAGCACAAAACGCAGCCCCAACTGAGTCTGCGCCTCTGAGGACTACCTGAGTGCCTGAACCTGAGCGGCTTGGACCTGGGAGGTGCATGCAACCCAGGGCCAGCCTCGGATTGTTCCCGGTGGAACAACCTAGAGCCTGAGCAGTGTGGGCAGGGAGGCTACACGCCCGTGAGTGGGGGGCAGACCCAGTGTGGCTGAGGCACTGCGGTGTGCGCCAGTGTCATTTGTTTGCAGCATCCCTCCCTCCCTCCCCATAGCGCGACTGAACAAAGAGAAGAAATACAGCTCCACCCGCCAGAACACCGACACAAGCTTCCCTAACCAGGAAATCTTGACAAGCCACCTCTACATACCTACACACAGCGAGGAAACGCCACAATAAAGAGAATTCCACAAACTGCCAGAATACAGAAAGGACTCCCAAAGTCAGCAATTTAAACAAGATGAAGAGACAGAGGAATACCCAGCAGATAAAGGAACAGGATAAATGCCCACCAAACCAAACAAAAGAGGAAGAGATAGGGAATCTACCTGATAAAGAATTCCAAATAATGATAGTGAAATTGACCCAAAATCTTGAAATTAAAATGGAATCACAGATAAATAGCCTGGAGACAAGGATTGAGAAGATGCAAGAAAGGTTTAACAAGGACCTAGAAGAAATAAAAAAGAGTCAATATATAATGAATAATGCAATAAATGAAATTAAAAACACTCTGGAGGCAACAAATAGTAGAATAACAGAGGCAGAAGATAGGATTAGTGAATTAGAAGATAGAATGGTAGAAATAAATGAATCAGAGAGGATAAAAGAAAAACGAATTAAAAGAAATGAGGACAATCTCAGAGACCTCCAGGACAATATTAAACGCTACAACATTGAATCATAGGGGTTCCAGAAGAAGAAGACAAAACGAAAGACCATGAGAAAATACTTGAGAGACAATAGTTGAAAACTTCCTAAAATGGGGAAGGAAATAATCACCAAGTCCAAGAAACCCAGAGAGTCCAAACAGGATAAACCCAAGGTAAAAACCCCCAAGACACATATTAATCAAATTAACAAAGATCAAACACAAAGAACAAATATTAAAAGCAGCAAGGGAAAAAACAACAAATAACACACAAGGGAATTCCCATAAGGATAACAGCTGATCTTTCAATAGAAACTCTTCAAGCCAGGAGGAATGGCAAGACATACTTAAAATGATGAAAGAAAATAATCTACAGCCCAGATTATTGTACCCAGCAAGGATCTCATTCAAGTATGAAGGAGAAATCAAAAGCTTTTCAGACAAGCAAAAGCTGAGACAATTCTGCACCACCAAACCAGCTCTCAACAAATACTAAAGGATATTCTCTAGACAGGAAACACAAAAATGGTGTATGAACTCAACCCAAAACAATAAAGTAAATGGCAACGCGATCATACTTATTAGTAATTACCTTAAACGTAAATGGGTTGAATGCCCCAACCAAAAGACAAAGACTGGCTGAATGGATACAAAAACAAGACCCTACATATGTTGTCTACAAGAGACCCACCTAAAAACAGGGTCACATACAGACTGAAAGTGAAGGGCTGGAAAAAGATTTTCCATGCAAATTGGGACCAAAAGAAAGCAGGAATCACAATACTCGTATCAGATAAATTAGACTTTAAAACAAAGGCTGTGAAAAAGAGACAAAGAAGGTCACTACATAATGATTAAAGGATCAATCCAAGAAGAAGATATAACAATTATAAATATATATCCACCCAACATGGGAGCACCATAGTATGTAAGACAAATCCTAACAAGTATGAAAGGAGAAATTAACAATAACACAATAATAGTGGGAGACTTTAATACCCCACTCACACTTATGGATAGATCAACTAAACAGAAAATTAACAAGGAAAAAAAAAAAAACATGTATCTGTAAAGTTCACTAAAGCAAAGCACAGTAAAATGAGGTATGGCAATAAAAGGCGTTAAATTTATCAAATAAAAAAATAAAAATAAAAAATAAAAAAAGTATTTATTATGGATAATACTGAATATAATCAAATGTAAATAGAAGCATGAGAAGAAACCCAGAAACCCATGCATCCTTCATTCAGATTCCTTCTCCACTAATCATTAATGACACGACTTTGAACAAATTAACCAAACCCAATGAATTATCTTCATCTGTTGTATGGCAGTAAAATGCTCTCATGTTTTTCTTAATTTGAGACTTAGACAAAAATGAAAATATTACACTAAAAACAACTGGCACACAACCTGGTGCTTAATAAAGTTGATGGCAAAAAAAAAAAAAAAAAAAAGTCTTCTCAACACCACAGTTCAAAAGCATCAATTCTTGGTGCTCAGCCTTCTTCACAGTCCAACTCTCACATCCATACATGACCACAGGAAAAACCATAGCCTTGACTAGACGAACCTTGGTTGGCAAAGTAATGTCTCTGCTTTTGAATATACTATCTAGGTTGGTCATAACTTTCCTTCCAAGGAGTAAGCGTCTTTTAATTTCATGGCTGCAGTCACCATCTGTAGTGATTTTGGAGCCCAGAAAAGTAAAGTCTGACACTGTTTCCACTGTTTCCCCATCTATTTCCCATGAAGCGGTGGGACCGGATGTCATGATCTTTGTTTTCTGAATGTTGAGCTTTAAGCCAACTTTTTCACTCACCATTTTCACTTTCATCAAGAGGCTTTTGAGTTCCTCTTCACTTTCTGCCATAAGGGTGGTGTCATCTGCATATCTGAGGTTATTGATATCTCTCCCGGCAATCCTGATTCCGGTTTGTGTTTCTTCCAGTCCAGCGTTTCTCATGATGTACTCTGCATAGAAGTTAAACACACAGGGTGACAACATACAGCCTTGACATACTCCTTTTCCCATTTGGAAGTAGTCTGTTGTTCCATGTCCAGTTCTAACTGTTGCTTCCTGACCTGCATACAGATTTCGAAGAGACAGGTCAGGTGGTCTGGTCTTCCATCTCTTTCAGAATTTTCCACAGTTTATTGTGATCCACACAGTCAAAGGCTTTGGCATAGTCAATAAAGCAGAAATAGATGTTTTTCTGGAACTCTCTTGCTTTTTCCATGATCCAGCAGATGTTGGCAATTTGATCTCTGGTTCCTCTGCCTTTTCTAAAACCAGCTTGAACATCAGGGCGTTCACGGTTCACATATTGCTGAAGCCTGGCTTGGAGAATTTTGAGCATTACTTTACTAAGCGTGTGAGATCGTGCAATCGTGTGGTAGTTTGAGCATTCTTTGGCATTGCCTTTCTTTGGGATTGGAATGAAAACTGACCTTTTCCAGTCCTGTGACCACTGCTGGGTTTTCCAAATTTGTTGGCATATTGAGTACAGCACTTTCACAGCATCATCTTTCAGGATTTGGAATAGTTCAACTGGAATTTCATCACCTCCACCAGCTTTGTTCGTAGTGATGCTTTCTAAGGCCCACTGGACTTCACATTCCAGGATGTCTGGCTCTAAGTCAGTGATCACACCATCGTGATTATCTGGGTCATGAAGATCTTTTTTGTACAGTTCTTCTGTGTATTCCTGCCACCTCTTCTTAATACCTTCTGCTTCTGTTAGGTCCATACCATTTCTGTCCTTTATCAAGCTCATCTTGCATGAAATGTTCCTTTGGTATCTCTGATTTTCTTGAAGAGATCCCTAGTCTTTCCCATTCTGTTGTTTTCCTCTATTTCTTTGCATTGATCGCTGAAGAAGGCTTTCTTATCTCTTCTTGCTATTCCACATTAACAACTTGAAAAATAAAACCATATGATTGTCTCAATAGATGCAGAGAAAGCCTTTGACAAAATTCAACATCCATTTATGATAAAAACCCTCCATAATGCAGGAATAGAAGGAACGTACCTCAACATAATAAAAAGCTGTATATGGCAAACCCACAGCAAACATTATCCTCAATGGTGAAAAATTGAAAGCATTTCCCTAAAGTCAGGAAGAAGTAAAGGGTGCCCACTTTTACCACTACTGTTCAACATAGTTTTGGAAGTTTTAGCCACAGCAGTCAGAGAAGAAAAAAGAAATAAAAGGAATCCATATTGGAAAGAAGAAGTAAAACTCTCACTATTTGCAGATGACATGATCCTCTACATAGAAAACCCTAAAGACACCACCAGAAAATTACTAGAGCTAATCAATGAATATAGTAAATTTGCAGGATATAAAATCAACACACAGAAATCCCTTGCATTCCTAAACACTAATAATGAGAAAATAGAAATAGAAATTAAGGAAACAATTCCATTCACCATTGCAACGAAAAGAATAAAATACTTAGAATATATCTACCTAAAGAAACATCAACATTCTAGGAATCAGCGAACTAAAATGGACTGGAACAGGTGAATTTAACTCAGATAACCATTATACCTACTACTGTGGGCAGGAATCCCTCAGAAGAAATGGAGTAGCCATCATGGTCAAAAAAAAAGTCAGAAATGCAGTACTTGGATGCAATCTCAAAACGACAGAATGATCTGTTATTTCCAAGGCAAACCATTCAATATCACCGTAATCCAAGTCTATGCCCCAACCAGTAATGCTGAAGAAGCTGGAGTTGAACGGTTCTATGAAGACCTACAAGACCTTTTAGAACTAACACCCAAAAAGATGTCCTTTTCATTATAGGGGACTGGAATGCAAAAGTTGGAAGTGAAGAAACACCTGGAGTAACAGGCAAATTTGGCCTTGGAATACAGAATGAAGCAACACAAAGACTAATAGAGTTTTGCCAAGAAAATGCAATGGTTATAGCAAACACCCTCTTCCAACAACACAAGAGAAGACTGTACACATGGACATCACCAGATGGTCAACACTGAAATCAGATTGATTATATTCTTTGCAGCCAAAGATGGAGAAGCTCTATAATGTCAACAAAAACAAGACCAGGAGGTGACTATGGCTCAGATCATGAACTCCTTATTGCCAAATTCAGACTTAAATTGAAGAAAGTAGGGAAAACACTAGACCTTTCAAGTATGACCTAAATCAAATCTCTTATGATATACAGTGGAAGTGAGAAATAGATTTAAGGGCCTAGATCTGATAGATAGAGTGCCTGATGAACTATGGACAACTAATTGGACAGGAGACAGGGATTAAGACCATCCCTGTGGAAAAGAAATGCAAAAAAACCAAAATGGCTGTCTGGGAGGCTTTACAAATAGCTGTGAAAAAATGAAAAAAAAAACCAAAATGGCTGAAAAATAGCAAAGGAGAAAAAAGGAAAGATATAAGCATCTGAATGCACAGTTCAAAGAATAGCAAGGAGAGATAAGAAAGCCTTCCTCAGTGATCAATGCAAAAAATAGAGGAAAACAACAGTATGGGAAAGACTCGAGATCTCTTCAAGAAAATTAGAGATCCCAAGGAACATTTCATGCAAAGATGGGCTCAATAAAGGACAGAAATGGTATGGACCTAAGAGAAGCAGAAGATATTAAGAACAGGTGGCAGAATACACAGAAGAACTGTACAAAAGATCTTCACAACCCAGGTAATCACGATGGTGTGATCACTGACCTAGAGCCAGACATCCTGGAATGTGAAGTCAAGTGGGCCCTCACTACGAACAAAGCTGGTGGAGGTGATGACATTCCAGTTGAGCTATTTCAAATCCTGAAAGATGATGCTGTGAAAGTGCTACACTCAATATGCCAGCAAATTTGGAAAACTCAGCAGTGGCCACAGGACTGGAAAAGGTCAGTTTTCATTCAATCCCAAAGAAAGGCAATGCCACAGAATGCTCAAACTACCACACAATTGCACTCATCTCACACGCTAGTAAAGTAATGCTCAAAATTCTCGAAAACGGGCTTCAGCAATTTGTGAACCGTGAACTTCATGATGTTCAAGGTGGTTTTAGAAAAGGCAGAGGAACCAGAGATCAAATTGCCAACATCTGCTGGATCATGGAAAAAAGCAAGAGAGTTCAGAAAAACATCTATTTCTGCTTTATTGACTATGCCAAAGTCTTTGACTGTGTGGATCACAATAAACTGTGGAAAATTCTGAAAGAGATGGGAATACCAGACCACCTGACCTGCCTCTTCAGAAACTGTATGCAGGTCAGGAAGCAACAGTTAGAACTGGACATGTAACAGACTGATTCCAAATAGGAAAAGGAGTACATCAAGTCTGTATATTGTCACCCTGTTTATTTAACTTTTATGCAGAGTACATTATGAGAAACACTGGGCTGGAAGAAGCACAAGCTGGAATCAGGATTGCCGGGAGAAATCTCAATAACCTCAGATATGCAGATGGCATCACCCTTATGGCAGGAAGTGAAGAGGAACTAAAAAGTCTCTTGATGAAAGTGAAAGTGGAGAGTAAAAAAGTTGGCTTAAAACTCAACATTCAGAAAACGAAGATCATGGCATCTGGTCCCATCACTTCATGGAAAATAGATGGGGAAACAGTGGAAACAGTGTCAGAGTTTATTTTGGGGGGCTCTAAAATTACTGCAGATGGTGTCTGTAGCCATGAAATTAAAAGACGCTTCCTCCTTGGAAGAAAAGTTATGACCAACCTAGATAGCATATTCAAAAGCAGATACATTGCTTTACCAACTAAGGTCCATCTAGTCAATGCTATGGTTTTTCCAGTGGTCACGTATGGATGTGAGATGGACTATGAAGAAAGCTGAGTGCTGAAGAATTGATGCGTTTGACTGTGGTGATGGAGAAGACTCTTGAGAGTTCCTTGTACTGTAGGGAGATCCAACCAGTCCATTGTGAAGGAGATCAGCCCTGGGATTTCTTTGGAAGGAATGATGTTAAAGCTGAAACTCCAGTACTTTGGCCACCTCATGCGAAGAGTTGACTCACTGGAAAAACTCTGATGCTGGACGGGGTTGGGGCAGGAGGAGAAGGGGACGACAGAGGATGAGATGGCTGGATGGCATCACTGACTCGATGGACGTGAATCTGAGTGAACTCTGGGGTTGGTGATGGACAGGGAGACCTGGCGTGCTGTGATCCATGGGGGTCATAAAGAGTTGGACACGACTGAGCAACTGAACTGAACTGAAAGAAACAAAAGACCTATATATAGAAAAGTATAAAACACTGGTGAAAGAAGTAGAAGAGGACACTAATAGTTGGAGAAATATACCATGTTCATGGATCACAAGAATCAATATAGTGAAAATGAGTATACTACCAAAGCAATCTACAGATGCAATGCAATCCCTGTCAAACTACCAATGGTATTTTTCACAAAGCTAGAGCAAATAATGTTACAATTTGTATGGAAATACGTAAAACCTGAAATAGCCAAAGCTATCTTGAGAAAGAAGAATGGAACTGGAGGAATCAATCTGCCTGACTTCAGGCTCTACTACAAAGCCATAGTCATCAAGACAGTATGGTACTGGCACAAAGACAGAAATATAGATAAATGGAACAAAATAGAAAGCCCAGAGATAAATCCACACACATATGGACACCTAAATTTGACAAAGGAGGCAAGAATATACAATGGAGAAAAGACAATCTCTTTAACAAGTGGTGCTGGGCAAACTGGTCAACCACTTGTAAAAGAATGAAACTGGACCACTTTCTAACACCATACACAAAAATAAACTCAAAATGGATTAAAGATCTAAACATAAGACCAGAAACTATACAACTCTTAGAGGAGAACATAGGCAAAACACTCTCCAACATAAATCACAGCAGGATCCTCTCTGACTCACCTCCCAGAATATTGGAAATAAAAGCAAAAATAAACAAATGGGACCTAATTAAAATTAAAAGCTCTGCACAACAAAAGAAACTATAAGCAAGGTGAAAAGACAGCCTTCAGAATGGGAGAAAATAATAGCAAATGAAGCAACTGACAAAGAATTAATCTCAAAAATATATAAGCAACTTCTGCAGCTCAATTCCAGAAAAGTAAATGACCCAATCAAAAAATGGGCCAAAGAACTAAATAGACATTTCTCCAAAGAAGATATACAGATGGCTAACAAACATGAAAAGATGCTCAACATCACTCATTATCAGAGAAATTGAAATCAAAACCACAATGAGGTACCATTTCATGCCAGTCAGAATGGCTGCGATCCAAAAGTCTACAAGCAATAAATGCTGGAGAGGGTGTGGAGAAAAGGGAACCCTCTTACACTGTTGGTGGGAATGCAAACTAGTACAGCCACTATGGAGAACAGTGTGGAGATGCCTTAAAAGACTGGAAATAGAACTGCCATATGACCCAGCAATCCCATTGCTGGGCATATACATTGAGGAAACCAGAATTGAAAGAGACACGTGTACCCCAATGTTCATCGCAGCACTGTTTATAATAGCCAGGACATGGACGCAACCTTGATGTCCATCAGCAGATGAATGGATAAGAAAGCGGTGGTACATATACACAATGGAGTATTACTCAGCCATTAAAAAGAATACATTTGAATCTGTTCTAATGAGGTGGATGAAACTGGAGCCTATTATACAGAGTGAAGTAAGCCAGAAAGAAAAACACCAATACAGTATACTAATGCATATATATGGAATTTAGAAAGATGATAATGATAACCCTGTATGAGAGACAGCAAGAGACACAGATGTATAGAACAGTCTTTGGACTCTATGCGTGAGGGCGAGGGTGGGATGATTTGGGAGAATGGCACTGAAACATGTATATTATCATATGTGAAACGAATTGCCATTCCAGGTTTGATGCAGGATACAGGATGCTCAGGGCTGGTGTACTGGGATGACCTAGAGGGATGGGATGGGAAGGGAGGTGGGAGGGGGGTTAAGGATGGGGAACACATGTACACCCGTAGCAGATTCATGTCAATGTATGGCAAAACCAACAGAATATTGCAAAGTAATTAGCCTCAATTAAAGTAAATAAATTTGTATTTACACCCAGATAACCAAGTGGCGGGAGGCGATAAGTCGCAGCATTGGCGCTCGCCAAACACCTCATCCCTGAGCTGCTCGGACCTGGGAAGAGCACAAAACGCAGCCCCAACTGAGTCTGCGCCTCTGAGGACTACCTGAGTGCCTGAACCTGAGCGGCTTGGACCTGGGAGGTGCATGCAACCCAGGGCCAGCCTCGGTTGTTCCCGGTGGAACAACCTAGAGCCTGAGCAGTGTGGGCAGGGAGGCTACACGCGCCCGTGAGTGGGGCAGACCCAGTGTGGCTGAGGCACTGCGAGTGTGCGCCAGTGTCATTTGTTTGCAGCATCCCTCCCTCCCTCCCCATAGCGACTGAACAAAGAGAAGAAATACAGCTCCACCCACCAGAACACCGACACAAGCTTCCTAACCAGGAAATCTTGACAAGCCACCTCTACATACCTACACACAGCGAGAAACGCATACAATAAAGAGAATTCCACAAACTGCCAGAATACAGAAAGGACTCCCAAACTCAGCAATTTAAACAAGATGAAGAGACAGAGGAATACCCAGCAGATAAAGGAACAGGATAAATGCCCACCAAACCAAACAAAAGAGGAAGAGATAGGGAATCTACCTGATAAAGAATTCCAAATAATGATAGTGAAATTGACCCAAAATCTTGAAATTAAAATGGAATCACAGATAAATAGCCTGGAGACAAGGATTGAGAAGATGCAAGAAAGGTTTAACAAGGACCTAGAAGAAATAAAAAGAGTCAATATATAATGAATAATGCAATAAATGAAATTAAAAAAACACTCTGGAGGCAACAAATAGTAGAATAACAGAGGCAGAAGATAGGATTAGTGAATTAGAAGATAGAATGGTAGAAATAAATGAATCAGAGAGGATAAAAGAAAAACAGAATTAAAAGAAATGAGGACAATCTCAGAGACCTCCAGGACAATATTAAACGCTACAACATTTCGAATCATAGGGGTTCCAGAAGAAGAAGACAAAACGAAAGACCATGAGAAAATACTTGAGGAGACAATAGTTGAAAACTTCCTAAAATGGGGAAGGAAATAATCACCCAAGTCCAAGAAACCCAGAGAGTCCAAACAGGATAAACCCAAGGCAAAAACACCCCAAGACACATATTAATCAAATTAACAAAGATCAAACACAAAGAACAAATATTAAAAGCAGCAAGGAAAAAACAACAAATAACACACAAGGGAATTCCCATAAGGATAACAGCTGATCTTTCAATAGAAACTCTTCAAGCCAGGAGGGAATGGCAAGACATACTTAAAATGATGAAAGAAAATAATCTACAGCCCAGATTATTGTACCCAGCAAGGATCTCATTCAAGTATGAAGGAGAAATCAAAAGCTTTTCAGACAAGCAAAAGCTGAGACAATTCTGCACCACCAAACCAGCTCTCCAACAAATACTAAAGGATATTCTCTAGACAGGAAACACAAAAATGGTGTATGAACTCAGAACCCAAAACAATAAAGTAAATGGCAACGCGATCATACTTATTAGTAATTACCTTAAACGTAAATGGGTTGAATGCCCCAACCAAAAGACAAAGACTGGCTGAATGGATACAAAAACAAGACCCCTACATATGTTGTCTACAAGAGACCCACCTCAAAACAGGGGTCACATACAGACTGAAAGTGAAGGGCTGGAAAAAGATTTTCCATGCAAATTGGGACCAAAAGAAAGCAGGAATCACAATACTCGTATCAGATAAATTAGACTTTAAAACAAAGGCTGTGAAAAGAGACAAAGAAGGTCACTACATAATGATTAAAGGATCAATCCAAGAAGAAGATATAACAATTATAAATATATATCCACCCAACATGGGAGCACCGCAGTATGTAAGACAAATCCTAACAAGTATGAAAGGAGAAATTAACAATAACACAATAATAGTGGGAGACTTTAATACCCCACTCACACTTATGGATAGATCAACTAAACAGAAAATTAACAAGGAAAAAAAAAAAAACATGTATCTGTAAAAGTTCACTAAAGCAAAGCACAGTAAAATGAGGTATGGCAATAAAAGGCGTTAAATTTATCAAATAAAAAATAAAAAAAAAAAAAAAAAAAAAAAAGTATTTATTATGGATAATACTGAATATAATCAAATGTAAATAGAAGCATGAGAAGAAACCCAAGAAACCCATGCATCCTTCATTCAGATTCCTTCTCCACTAATCATTAATGACACGACTTTGAACAAATTAACCAAACCCAATGAATTATCTTCATCTGTTGTATGGCAGTAAAATGCTCTCATGTTTTTCTTAATTTGAGACTTAGACAAAAATGAAAATATTACACTAAAAACAACTGGCACACAACCTGGTGCTTAATAAAAGTTGATGGCAAAAAAAAAAAAAAAAAAAAAAAGTCTTCTCCAACACCACAGTTCAAAAGCATCAATTCTTGGCGCTCAGCCTTCTTCACAGTCCAACTCTCACATCCATACATGACCACAGGAAAAACCATAGCCTTGACTAGACGAACCTTGGTTGGCAAAGTAATGTCTCTGCTTTTGAATATACTATCTAGGTTGGTCATAACTTTCCTTCCAAGGAGTAAGCGTCTTTTAATTTCATGGCTGCAGTCACCATCTGTAGTGATTTTGGAGCCCAGAAAAGTAAAGTCTGACACTGTTTCCACTGTTTCCCCATCTATTTCCCATGAAGCGGTGGGACCGGATGTCATGATCTTTGTTTTCTGAATGTTGAGCTTTAAGCCAACTTTTTCACTCACCATTTTCACTTTCATCAAGAGGCTTTTGAGTTCCTCTTCACTTTCTGCCATAAGGGTGGTGTCATCTGCATATCTGAGGTTATTGATATCTCTCCCGGCAATCCTGATTCCGGTTTGTGTTTCTTCCAGTCCAGCGTTTCTCATAATGTACTCTGCATAGAAGTTAAATAAACAGGGTGACAATATACAGCCTTGACATACTCCTTTTCCCATTTGGAAGCAGTCTGTTGCTCCATGTCCAGTTCTAACTGTTGCTTCCTGACCTGCATACAGATTTCCGAAGAGACAGGTCAGGTGGTCTGGTCTTCCCATCTCTTTCAGAATTTTCCACAGTTTATTGTGATCCACACAAAGGCTTTGGCATAGTCAATAAAGCAGAAATAGATGTTTTTCTGGAACTCTCTTGCTTTTTCCATGATCCAGCAGATGTTGGCAATTTGATCTCTGGTTCCTCTGCCTTTTCTTAAACCAGCTTGAACATCAGGAAGTTCACGGTTCACATATTGCTGAAGCCTGGCTTGGAGAATTTTGAGCATTACTTTACTAGCGTGTGAGATGCGTGCAATTGTGTGGTAGTTTGAGCATTCTTTGGCATTGCCTTTCTTTGGGATTGGAATGAAAACTGACCTTTTCCAGTCCTGTGACCACTGCTGGGTTTTCCAAATTTGTTGGCATATTGAGTACAGCACTTTCACAGCATCATCTTTCAGGATTTGGAATAGTTCAACTGGAATTTCATCACCTCCACCAGCTTTGTTCGTAGTGATGCTTTCTAAGGCCCACTGGACTTCACATTCCAGGATGTCTGGCTCTAAGTCAGTGATCACACCATCGTGATTATCTGGGTCATGAAGATCTTTTTTGTACAGTTCTTCTGTGTATTCCTGCCACCTCTTCTTAATACCTTCTGCTTCTGTTAGGTCCATACCATTTCTGTCCTTTATCAAGCTCATCTTGCATGAAATGTTCCTTTGGTATCTCTGATTTTCTTGAAGAGATCCCTAGTCTTTCCCATTCTGTTGTTTTCCTCTATTTCTTTGCATTGATCGCTGAAGAAGGCTTTCTTATCTCTTCTTGCTATTCCACATTAACAACTTGAAAAATAAAACCATATGATTGTCTCAATAGATGCAGAGAAAGCCTTTGACAAAATTCAACATCCATTTATGATAAAAACCCTCCATAATGCAGGAATAGAAGGAACGTACCTCAACATAATAAAAGCTGTATATGGCAAACCCACAGCAAACATTATCCTCAATGGTGAAAAATTGAAAGCATTTCCCCTAAAGTCAGGAAGAAGTAAAGGGTGCCCATTTTTACCACTACTGTTCAACATAGTTTTTGGAAGTTTTAGCCACAGCAGTCAGAGAAGAAAAAGAAATAAAAGGAATCCATATTGGAAAAGAAGAAGTAAAACTCTCACTATTTGCAGATGACATGATCCTCTACATAGAAAACCCTAAAGACACCACCAGAAAATTACTAGAGCTAATCAATGAATATAGTAAATTTGCAGGATATAAAATCAACACACAGAAATCCCTTGCATTCCTAAACACTAATAATGAGAAAATAGAAATAGAAATTAAGGAAACAATTCCATTCACCATTGCAACGAAAAGAATAAAATACTTAGGAATATATCTACCTAAAGAAACATCAACATTCTAGGAATCAGCGAACTAAAATGGACTGGAACGGGTGAATTTAACTCAGATAACCATTATACCTACTACTGTGGGCAGGAATCCCTCAGAAGAAATGGAGTAGCCATCATGGTCAAAAAAAGAGTCAGAAATGCAGTACTTGGATGCAGTCTCAAAAACGACAGAATGATCTGTTATTTCCAAGGCAAACCATTCAATACCACCGTAATCCAAGTCTATGCCCCAACCAGTAATGCTGAAGAAGCTGGAGTTGAACGGTTCTATGAAGACCTACAAGACCTTTTAGAACTAACACCCAAAAAAGATGTCCTTTTCATTATAGGGGACTGGAATGCAAAAGTTGGAAGTGAAGAAACACCTGGAGTAACAGGCAAATTTGGCCTTGGAATACAGAATGAAGCAACACAAAGACTAATAGAGTTTTGCCAAGAAAATGCAATGGTTATAGCAAACACCCTCTTCCAACAACACAAGAGAAGACTGTACACATGGACATCACCAGATGGTCAACACTGAAATCAGATTGATTATATTCTTTGCAGCCAAAGATGGAGAAGCTCTATAATGTCAACAAAAACAAGACCAGGAGGTGACTATGGCTCAGATCATGAACTCCTTATTGCCAAATTCAGACTTAAATTGAAGAAAGTAGGGAAAACACTAGACCTTTCAAGTATGACCTAAATCAAATCTCTTATGATTATACAGTGGAAGTGAGAAATAGATTTAAGGGCCTAGATCTGATAGATAGAGTGCCTGATGAACTATGGACGGAGGTTCGTGACATTGTACAGGAGACAGGGATTAAGACCATCCCTGTGGAAAAGAAATGCAAAAAAAACAAAATGGCTGTCTGGGGAGGCTTTACAAATAGCTGTGAAAAGAAGAGAAGCGAAAAGCAAAGGAGAAGAGGAAAGATATAAGCATCTGAATGCAGAGTTCCAAAGAATAACAAGGAGAGATAAGAAAGCCTTCCTCAGTGATCAATGCAAAGAAATAGAGGAAAACAACAGTATGGGAAATACTCGAGATCTCTTCAAGAAAATTAGAGATCCCAAGGGAACATTTCATGCAAAGATGGGCTCAATAAAGGACAGAAATGGTATGACCCTAAGAGAAGCAGAAGATATTAAGAACAGGTGGCAAGAATACACAGAAAACTGTACAAAAAGATCTTCACAACCCAGGTAATCACGATGGTGTGATCACTGACCTAGAGCCAGACATCCTGGAATGTGAAGTGAAGTGGGCCCTCACTATGAACAAAGCTGGTGGAGGTGATGACATTCCAGTTGAGCTATTTCAAATCCTGAAAGATAATGCTGTGAAAGTGCTGCACTCAATATGCCAGCAAATTTGGAAAACTCAGCAGTGGCCACAGGACTGGAAAAGGTCAGTTTTCATTCCAATCCCAAAGAAAGGCAATGCCAAAGAATGCTCAAACTACCACATAATTGCACTCATCTCACACGCTAGTAAAGTAATGCTCAAAATTCTCGAAAACGGGCTTCAGCAATTTGTGAACCGTGAACTTCATGATGTTCAAGGTGGTTTTAGAAAAGGCAGAGGAACCAGAGATCAAATTGCCAACATCTGCTGGATCATGGAAAAAGCAAGAGAGTTCCAGAAAAACATCTATTTCTGCTTTATTGACTATGCCAAAGTCTTTGACTGTGTGGATCACAATAAACTGTGGAAAATTCTGAAAGAGATGGGAATACCAGACCACCTGACCTGCCTCTTCAGAAACTGTATGCAGGTCAGGAAGCAACAGTTAGAACTGGACATGTAACAGACTGATTCCAAATAGGAAAAGGAGTACATCAAGTCTGTATATTGTCACCCTGTTTATTTAACTTTTATGCAGAGTACATTATGAGAAACACTGGGCTGGAAGAAGCACAAGCTGGAATCAGGATTGCCGGGAGAAATCTCAATAACCTCAGATATGCAGATGGCATCACCCTTATGGCAGGAAGTGAAGAGGAACTAAAAAGTCTCTTGATGAAAGTGAAAGTGGAGAGTGAAAAGTTGGCTTAAAACTCAACATTCAGAAAACGAAGATCATGGCATCTGGTCCCATCACTTCATGGAAAATAGATGGGGAAACAGTGGAAACAGTGTCAGAGTTTATTTTGGGGGGCTCTAAAATTACTGCAGATGGTGTCTGTAGCCATGAAATTAAAAGACGCTTCCTCCTTGGAAGAAAAGTTATGACCAACCTAGATAGCATATTCAAAAGCAGATACATTGCTTTACCAACTAAGGTCCATCTAGTCAATGCTATGGTTTTTCCAGTGGTCACGTATGGATGTGAGATGGACTATGAAGAAAGCTGAGTGCTGAAGAATTGATGCGTTTGACTGTGGTGATGGAGAAGACTCTTGAGAGTTCCTTGTACTGTAGGGAGATCCAACCAGTCCATTGTGAAGGAGATCAGCCCTGGGATTTCTTTGGAAGGAATGATGTTAAAGCTGAAACTCCAGTACTTTGGCCACCTCATGCGAAGAGTTGACTCACTGGAAAAAACTCTGATGCTGGACGGGGTTGGGGGCAGGAGGAGAAGGGGACGACAGAGGATGAGATGGCTGGATGGCATCACTGACTCGATGGACGTGAATCTGAGTGAACTCTGGGAGTTGGTGATGGACAGGGAGGCCTGGCGTGCTGTGATCCATGGGGGTCGCAAAGAGTTGGACACGACTGAGCAACTGAACTGAACTGAAAGAAACAAAAGACCTATATATAGAAAAGTATAAAACACTGGTGAAAGAAGTAGAAGAGGACACTAATAGTTGGAGAAATATACCATGTTCATGGATCACAAGAATCAATATAGTGAAAATGAGTATACTACCCAAAGCAATCTACAGATGCAATGCAATCCCTGTCAAACTACCAATGGTATTTTTCACAAAGCTAGAGCAAATAATGTTACAATTTGTATGGAAATACGTAAAACCTGAAATAGCCAAAGCTATCTTGAGAAAGAAGAATGGAACTGGAGGAATCAATCTGCCTGACTTCAGGCTCTACTACAAAGCCATAGTCATCAAGACAGTATGGTACTGGCACAAAGACAGAAATATAGATAAATGGAACAAAATAGAAAGCCCAGAGATAAATCCACACACATATGGACACCTAAATTTGACAAAGGAGGCAAGAATATACAATGGAGAAAAGACAATCTCTTTAACAAGTGGTGCTGGGCAAACTGGTCAACCACTTGTAAAAGAATGAAACTGGACCACTTTCTAACACCATACACAAAAATAAACTCAAAATGGATTAAAGATCTAAACATAAGACCAGAAACTATACAACTCTTAGAGGAGAACATAGGCAAAACACTCTCCAACATAAATCACAGCAGGATCCTCTCTGACTCACCTCCCAGAATATTGGAAATAAAAGCAAAAATAAACAAATGGGACCTAATTAAAATTAAAAGCTCTGCACAACAAAAGAAACTATAAGCAAGGTGAAAAGACAGCCTTCAGAATGGGAGAAAATAATAGCAAATGAAGCAACTGACAAAGAATTAATCTCAAAAATATATAAGCAACTTCTGCAGCTCAATTCCAGAAAAGTAAATGACCCAATCAAAAAATGGGCCAAAGAACTAAATAGACATTTCTCCAAAGAAGATATACAGATGGCTAACAAACATGAAAAGATGCTCAACATCACTCATTATCAGAGAAATTGAAATCAAAACCACAATGAGGTACCATTTCATGCCAGTCAGAATGGCTGCGATCCAAAAGTCTACAAGCAATAAATGCTGGAGAGGGTGGAGAAAAGGAACCCTCTTACACTGTTGGTGGGAATGCAAACTAGTACAGCCACTATGGAGAACAGTGTGGAGATGCCTTAAAAGACTGGAAATAGAACTGCCATATGACCCAGCAATCCCATTGCTGGGCATATACATTGAGGAAACCAGAATTGAAAGAGACACGTGTACCCCAATGTTCATCGCAGCACTGTTTATAATAGCCAGGACATGGACGCAACCTTGATGTCCATCAGCAGATGAATGGATAAGAAAGCGGTGGTACATATACACAATGGAGTATTACTCAGCCATTAAAAAGAATACATTTGAATCTGTTCTAATGAGGTGGATGAAACTGGAGCCTATTATACAGAGTGAAGTAAGCCAGAAAGAAAAACACCAATACAGTATACTAATGCATATATATGGAATTTAGAAAGATGATAATGATAACCCTGTATGAGAGACAGCAAGAGACACAGATGTATAGAACAGTCTTTGGACTCTATGCGTGAGGGCGAGGGTGGGATGATTTGGGAGAATGGCACTGAAACATGTATATTATCATATGTGAAACGAATTGCCATTCCAGGTTTGATGCAGGATACAGGATGCTCAGGGCTGGTGTACTGGGATGACCTAGAGGGATGGGATGGGAAGGGAGGTGGGAGGGGGGTTAAGGATGGGGAACACATGTACACCCGTAGCAGATTCATGTCAATGTATGGCAAAACCAACAGAATATTGCAAAGTAATTAGCCTCCAATTAAAGTAAATAAATTTGTATTTTAAAAAAAGAAAGAGAAGAAACAAATATCCTATAAAAATGCTAAATATGGAATCTAGAAAAATGGTACTGATGAACCTATTTGCAGATCAGGAATAGAGACACAGACATAGAGAACAGACTTGTGAACACAGTGGGGGAAGGAGAGGGTGGGACAAATTGATAGCATAGCACCTAAATATGAATATAAACATTCAGTTCAGTTCAGTTCAGTTGCTCAGTCGTGTCCAACTCTTTGCAATCCCATGAATCACAGCACTCCAGGCCTCCCTGTCCATCACCAACTCCCAGAGTCTACCCAAACCCGTGTCCATCGAGTTGGTGATGCCATTCAGCCATCTCAGCCTCTGTCGTCCCCTTCTCCTCCTGCCCCCAATCCCTCCCAGCGTCAGGGTCTTTTCCAATGAGTCAACTCTTCGCGTGAGGTGGCCAAAGTATTGGAGTTTCAGCTTCAACATCAGTCCTTCCAATGAACACTCAGGACTGATGTCCTTTAGGATGGACTGGTTGGATCTTCTTGCTGCTGCTGCTAAGTTGCTTCAGTCATGTCTGACTCTGTGTGACCCCATAGACAGCCACCCACCAGGTTCCTCCATCCCTGGGATCTTCTTGAATCATATGTAAAACAGACAGCTAATAGGAAGGTAATGTATAACACAGGGAGCTCAACCCAGTGTTCTGTGACAAACTAGAGGTGTGGGATGGGGTAGGAGGTGGATTCAAGAGAGAGAGAACATATGCATACTTATGGCTCATTTACTTTGTTGTGTGGCAGAAAGCAGCACAAGATTGTAAAGCAATTATCCTCCAATTAAAAAAAAACTATTATTTAAAACAAAAAAAACACATAAGCTCCAGGATTGGAATCTCAACTTTATATTGTTCTCTTAAAATCATAAAATTGGGAGACTATCAGAATAAGCAAGGTATTTAAAAAATCATCTAATATTTCAACTTCTTAGTGAATGAAAATAAAAAGAGCTCTCTCATTAAATATGTTTTGGAAATCATGCATGCCATATCATCTTCTGAAAGTCTCAGAAGTATTTTGCTATGTTAGAAGTTTTATGAGAATCTCCAATAAAAAAAGCTTTCTCACTTTGTGTAACCTAATCTCCTTTTTTTTTTTTTTTTTTTTTTTTACTCGCTTAATGCCATATTTCACCATCTTATGAGGACTCATTTGGAGCAGTGCTAACCTGGTCTAACCCTTTTCTGAAATTTGCATCCAAAGAAACATTCTTTCTCACTGCTACTGCATTCTTCCGAAATGCTAAAGCGATGTCCCCCCTCGTGGCAGAACAAGACAGACTGTCTTATGAGAACATTTCATCTCTGAGTAGGTAGAACAAAGTGTCACCAGTCTGAAACGCATGCCTTTCTCATTCTCTAAACCCTTATCCAGAGTTGGTTGGCTAAGAATCATGGATACTGGTAATACTGTCTGTTTGGTTTAGTTTTTTTTTAATTGTTTTTCACCCAGTAAGCTTTCTCATCCCCTTCCCTCTGGGAACAGAACCTGCTCTCTTCCACTGTAGATTCAGTTCTTGGCTCATCATGTTCTCTTTTCCTGGCAGCTGTGATGGGTCCAGAGATGAGCACATCACAAAACTGGGCTAATTAGGATCCTTTTGCAAGATTAACACATGAACTTTGAGAAAGAGCAACTCTCTCTTTCTACAGAGTTCATTAAACTAGGAAGATGTGATATCTCTGGCTGCCGGTCAACTTCTGCTCCAACACAGGTAAAAGGCTATGAAGCTGAGCAGAAATAAGCAGTGGAAACAAGAAGAGCAAGGTCAAGTTGGGTTCCTTGTTCTCATGCTTGAGAATCTGAGTTTCAAAATATGCTGTGACAATCAGACACATGCTTCCCAATATATTATCCATAAATAATTTCACTTAAAGATCATTTAAATAAAGCCTATTATTAAGGACACTCTTTTTTACAAGACTCAAATTATCAGTGCATAATTCTGATTATGAACAAAGCTCTTGTATACGGAATAAAATTTAAATGTGAATTACATCTTGGGTAAATTTTTTCTGCATTATGCTTATTTTAGCAATTAAAGAGACTTTATTTTCAAACCTTAAAAACAAGCAAAGGTTTCTCTTTAATTATTGTATATTCTATTATTTAAATTTGGTAGTCTTAGGTAATTATTAAAAATTGTAGTTGGGATCAACCTCAAAAATAGCAGAGAGTCAGTGTATTTCCCTGCGGAAACCCCAGCACTTTTTGTTCTGATGTGTTTGGTAGGGAGGGAACGTGAGAAATAGTGTTCTTTATTCTGACTTCTTTACAACATTCTTCATTAAACACTCTGTACAAGACATAGAAAAAAGTGTCCCCTGGCTCTCTGTTTCTTTCTTGTTTAGCAGAAGTCATCCTTAAAGATGTTATCAACTGAACAGAATGTTTAGTGTCTGGAGCCTTAGATCAGTGAGTCAAGCATTGCTACAACGAAAATCAAAATGCCATGCTGGCTTCAACTCCTAGAGCTAGCTCCACTCTGATAGCATTTAAGAAGATAAGTGGCACAATGCCATGACATGTATGCTCATGTCCTGATGGATGTGCCCAGAGATGTGTTTAGTTATTGGGTTCTTTCCCACATGGCACCTCCTGCTGCAATTTATTGACACCAGATGCTCTTTTGTATAAGAAAGACTTGTAGTAATGTCTATTTAAAGTTAAATGGAGTAATTGAACCCAGAGCATCGTACTTTGAATGAAGTAAATCAAAGCACATCACAGTCATAAAAATGCAGACTAGGGAAAGCATGAATGAGAGAAATCCATTATAAAAAGAAAACCAGACTAATAGAGACCAAAAAGCTCTGATTAAAATTTATCATCTCATACTGCACTGATAGAAATCAATTGGTAACTAGTCGGATCTGTGACGCCAGAATTAGTGAGCAAGCCTCACCATATAAATTAGGCAGAAATCTTTTGTCATAATGACCTCCTTCTCCACAACAGCTCATGGAAATCAGTTCTCCACTTGAATCGCTATAGGGATCAGATGCAGAAACTCTAGTTAATGATAAGAGACATGGACGTGAAATCTAATCATTTTCCTAACATAATGCTTTAGACAGAGGTTTTAACAAATCAAGGCTCAACTAATGATTAATGGTAGGAAATGAAGACATGTTTTAAAGTCTGATTTAAAAGAAAGCTAAAGCAGGAAGGACAGTGTGATTAGAAAAGCTCAAAGCCAACCATGAGCCATGAGCATTAATAAATACGGATTTTAATAGGTAGAAGTCTGGCAGACAGTAGAGCTTAGAATGATTGAAAAGAAATAGAACTTTCAGTATGACCCCTACTAAATTGATTCATCAGTGGCAATCAAAAACAGACCAAATTATAATAGTAATTTTCAAATACAGAAATCAAAGCTAATAAGACTAAAATAATAAGTATAAGCAGGGCAAGAATCCTTGGTGAAGGAAATGGCAACCCACTCCAGTATTCTTACCTGGAAAATCCCATGGACAGAGGAGCCTCTGAGCTACAGTCCACGAGGTCACAAAAGATTCAGACATGACTTAGTGATTAAATAACAACAATGGCAGGAATATACTTTAAAGAAATTAACCTATATTTTCCTTTTCAAAAATTTTTCCTCAATCTGCTGCTATATGCAGGCTAATACTTGACTCTGCATGCATCATTTGAACAGAATGTCACAGGACACAAAGCAGACAGAGCCTGTCAGACTCTGCCTTTTGTACTCCAAAAGCTTAAGCTCCTTTGGAGAAATTTTAAGGATTTAAAATAAAATATACAGGAAAAGAAAAATAAAAACTGATGTTTCATGCTCACTTCCACTTGCACTAGAAAAATAATCCACCGGGTAGAGAGGAGAAGAGATGGTAAAGAACTTTAAAAAGAGAAATTACAGTGTTTGAGAAAGGGGCCCAGAGCCCAGATCTCAAAACAGGATGCTCAGAGTGGGGTTGGGGAAGTCAGGAAACCATGAAGAACATCTGTATAATGGATCCAGACAGATCCCTGGACAGTCACTGGAAGTTTCCATTGTCACATCTTGGAATAAAAGCTACAGGATGATGTTTATGCCCAAAGTCTGACTCTGATGTAGAAGAGAGATGCCAGCAGACTAGAAGGAACCTTGAAGACAGGAACATGGGTGGACTCAAAAGGAATCTTAATTCCTGAATGACTAAGGACTAAATAGGAAAAGGTAGGGCTCTGACAATTCTTGCTTCAATAGATGACTCAAGGGCCAGATATGCCACAATATCTCAGTACTACACAAGCCCTTGGGAAAAACCCTTTACTACTCCTGCAGAATGAAGTCTTGATATAAAACTTAAGGTGATATAGCAAAATAAATTATCCATATATTTAGAGCTAAGGACTCATATTTATACCACTATAAAAGTATTTCAAACGTCTTTGAAGAGAAAAAATGCCATATTCAAAACGTCATGTCTGAATCTGTGTGATGCCATGGACTACAGTGGATTGAATCCATGTCTCTTGTGTCCCCTGCATTGGTAGGTGGATTCTGGCAACCCACTCCAGTATTCTTCCCTGGGAAATCCAATGAACAGAGGAACTGTCAGGCTATAGTCCATGAGGTCATAAAGAGTCAGACACAACTGAGCAACTAACACACTTCTTTATCATTAGTGCTACCTGGCAATCTTCATATTCAAAAGAGAGGGAGATACAAAATATTGAACAGAAGGAAGAATTATTGCATGAATATGAATTGCTTTAGTGCATCAAAATGTAAGATCAGCCAAGGGAAATGTGTGATCCCTGCAATGTGTGGGCTCCCTCATCACAATAGATGGATGGCATCTAAAGTCTTTCACTTCCTAATGATCCTGAGACAACCTAGCTCTCAGTTTTGGACATGCTGAAACATGGCTCCACTCCATAACTTAAGTCCAGGAAGATTCAAGTAAATAACCAAAGGAAGGTTTTTCTGGCTTCAGGGTAAAAGCAGTGTGTGGATCTATGAAGAGATAGAGGTGAGCTACTAGTCAGCAGAGGATATAGCAGAGCACAGAGCAGAAGCAGGTGAGTCATTCAGTGGTTTATAGCATTGTGAAATTCTAAAACAATAAAATAAAAGACAAAATATCACATTGCTTAGGTTTTTTGGAGAAATTACAAAATGTACTAGGAAAAAAATGTGAACTTGGGACACAAGGAATTTCTCCTACTGTTTTCAAGAAAAAAAAAAAAGCCACATTTATCCATTTTTAACAGAAACAATCTAGGTGTCTTTGTAAGATTTAGGATTTAGATGAAATTTTTAGAAGAAGCAGAAAAATGGACTAAGACTTAGTACGGAAAAAAAACAATCTTATCTGTGAGCCAACTGTTTCTTTAATGAAAAGACTGCAACTATAAGAAGTTAGGAAAAAATACAGAAAATAACTGTGTGAACTTCAGATAAGAATTTCTGAAGCAAGATGCGTACAGAATCACAAACTATTAATAAAAATTACATGAATTTGTGTCTATTTAATTTAAAATTTAAAAATATTTAAACTTAAAAGATAAGTGATTGATCAGGAGGCCATATTTTAAAAATATACAGCCCACAAAAGATCAATCCCCAAAATTGATAAATCCCCTAAAGTGCTAAAAAATGCACTTAGACACACACACAAGCACACACTGAGATACCACCTCACTCACTAGCAAGACTAGATACAATTAGAGTATACATGATTAATGTTTACAGGAGGATATGAAAAATGGCTTATCCTGGTGGAATTGATGTTAATAAAACAATATGAAGGACAATTTGTCAGAATCTAGTATGGAGAAGGCAATGGCAACCCACTCCAGTGTTCTTGCCTGGAGAATCCCAAGGACAGGGGAGGCTGGTGGGCTGCCATCTATGGGGTCGCACAGAGTCGGACACGACTGGAGCGACTTAACAGCAGCAGCAGCAGCAGTAGCAGTATGGTTGAAAATGTATATTTTCTATGGACCAGGATTTCTGTTTCTCAATGTGTAACATAGGGAAAGCATTTATTGCAGTATTGCTTTTTAATAGAGAAATACTGGAAATACCATCAATAGGGAAACAATATAAGAGGAATGTAAGACGTAATACTCCAGTTTAGAAACAAACTAGATTCCTATATCTTAAAATGATTAGACCTCAAAAATATGATTTTTAGAAAAAAGGAAGCTGCAGATTGGTATTCCAATATGATGCATTTATGTATATATACATTTAAAAATACTTTGTTAGTCTTCAGGGTGAGGAACAAAATGGACATTATCTGAATGATTTTTACTTCTTTAAAGAAACCAAGAAAATATATCAAAATATTAACAAGGATTAATTTTAGATATGACATTGTCTTTTGTCTTTGTATTTTTATATTTTATAAAAGAACAACAACAAAAAAAGAAAATCAGGAGAGAATACAAGGTATTCATTTCTCTTCTAAAAAACATATTTAAGAGATAATTTTGGAACCCAAGACCTAAAATTGAACAGATTCCAAGTGTCATTATCAATTATACAAATTGAGCCAATTTTTATTATATTAAAATAAGACCTCTTTAAATGTCTTAGAAGAGTAAAGGTATTGTTTTGCCAGCTTCTTGGGTCATTTCATAAATTTTTCTTTAAATACCTCAAATCCAAGGTGGACTCCAAAATAAAAATTCAATTATTTTATTAAATAAATCACATCTTGCTAGGTTGGAAGAAAGGGAGTTATCAAAGTGGATACTTTTTTTAGCCTTGGGGAAATAAAAACCTCACTCATTATATTCAGGATTAAATGTAAAGCCGTCACTTATGTCAAGATTGTACCAATATCTGCACTGCATAAGACAGACATTGAATGCATGGAGACTTTGTATATAGAGAAGAGGATACACAAGTAGAAAACAAAGGCAATTACATGATGATTATATTAGTTTCCTGGCTTTCACAACAAAGCACCACAAACCAGCTTAAAATGACACAAGTTGATGGTCTCACAGTTCTGGAGGCTAGAAGTCCAAAAATCAAGAAATTGGCAAGGTTGGTTCCATCTAAGAGTTCTGAGGGAGAAGCTGTGCTTCTTGCTTCTGTTGAAGCAGCCTGGACATTCCTTGGAGTGACTCTATCACTTCAATCTCTTTCCTCCATCTTCACATGTGTTCGAATTTTCCCTTATCATACAAAGACACTAGTCATAGGGAATGAAATCCAACCTAATAATCTCACCTTAACTTGTTTAAATCTGTAAGAACTTATTTCCAAATAAGGTCATGACCATCGGCCCTAGTGGTTAGCACTTCAGCATAAGGTTGCTGTGGGGGCTGCATGCTTGCTAAGTCACTTCAACTTAGTGTCCAGCTGTTTGCACCCCATGGGCTGTAGCCTGCCAGTCTCCTCTGTCCATGGGATTCTCCAGGTAAGAACATGGAGTGTGTTGCCATGTCCTCCTCCAGGGGATCTTTCCGACCCAGGGATCGAACGTACATCTCTTATTTCTCCTGCATTGGCAGACAGGTTCTTTACCACTAGCACCACCTGGGAAGCTCGTGGAGGCTGCAAGGGGACATAACTCAACCTATAACAATATATACTTCAGAATCTCTAAAAAAGGTAATAAGAACTGTGCGTGAAGGAAATTACTTCTTTTTTTTACTTTTAGTTTATTATTGTACCCGTTCTCCCCCATACTTCCCTCCCGTCCAGGCTGCCATGTAAAATTGAATAGAGTTCCCTATGCTATACTTTAGGACCTTGTTGGTTATTCATTTTAAACATAGCAGTATGTACACAATGGTCCCAAACTTCCTAACTATAGAGATGTTTTCTTTAAAGAGATGAGACTTGAACTAGAGACTAGAAAAAACTTTTACAAGCAGGGAATATTCTAGGTCACAGGAATCAAGTATGAAAAATGACACATTGACAAAAATCACATGCATTTAAAAAAATCATTTTATTGCTTAGAACTGGAATTTTCAGTGCTTGGAAGAACATTAGCCAGCCATTATGGATTCTGACCCCTCATTATTGCATTCAACAAATCATTATTCAATAGTATTATCAACTGTCAGGCACTGCCAATGTGCACAGCTCTTGTCCTCGTGGAGGAAACAGAGTTAATAAAATAACCACACAGACAAATGTAAAGCTGGTTGACAAATGCTGAGATAGTAAAAGCATAGAAATCACTTATGACTATACAGTGGAAATGAGAAATAGATTTAAGGGACTAGATCTGATAGAATGCCTGATGAACTATGGACAGAGGTTCATGACATTGTACAGGAGACAGGAATCAAGACCATCCCCAAGAAAAAGAAATGCAAAAAAGCAAAATGGCTGTCTGAGGAGGCCTTACAAATTGCTGTGAAAAGAAGAGAAGTGAAAAGCAAAGGAGAAAAGGAAAGATAAGCCCATTTGAATGCAGAGTTCCAAAGAATAGCAAGGAGATATAAGAAAGCCTTCCTCAGTGATCAGTGCAAAGAAATAGAGGAAAACAATAGAAAGGGAAAGACTAGAGATCTCTTCAAGAAAATTAGAGATACCAAGGGAACATTTCATGCAAAGATGGGCTCAATAAAAGACAGAAATGGTATGGACCTAACAGAAGCAGAAAATATTAAGAAGAGGTGGCAAGAATACACAGAAGAACTATGCAAAAACGATCTTCACAACCCAGATAATCACAATGGTGTGATCACACGCACTCACCTAGAACCAGACATCCTGGAATGTGAAGTCAAGTGGCCCTTGGAAAGCATCACTATGAACAAAGCTAGTGGAGGTGATGGAATTCCAATTGGGCTATTTCAAATCCTAAAAGATGATGCTGTGAAAGTGCTGTACACAATATGTTAGCAAATTTGGCAAACTCAGCAGTGGCCACAGAACTGGAAAAGGCCAGTTTTCATTCCAATCCCAAAGAAAGGCAATGCCAAAGAATGCTCAAACTACCACACAATTGCACTCATCTCAGTTCAGTTCAGTTCAGTTCAGTCGCTCAGTCGTGTCCAACTCTGTGCAACCCCATGAATCTCAGCACACCAGGCCTCCCTGTCCATCACCAACTCCCAGAGTTTACCCAAACTCAGGTCCATCGAGTCCTGCATTATTGTGGAACTATTATATTATGCTTTATAAAATAAGCACTCTGGAAGCATATTATAATTTACAAATAGGAACACCAAGAGTCAAATAAATTTTGTCAGGCCAAAATCAAAGAGCTTTTTAGAAACAGAATAGAGCAAAAACCAAGACCTCTTGCCTTGTCCTTTGTGAAAAGCAAAACGGTAGGGGTTCTTCAAACACCTAAAAACATTTGGCTTCTCCCCTAGCCCTCTCCCATGTAAGTAACTCTCATCTACCCTATTACTGCTAAGTCACTTCAGTCGTGTCCGACTCTGTGCAACCCCATAGACGGCAGCCTACCAGGCTCCCCCATCCGTGGGATTCTCCAGGCAAGAACACTGGAGTGGGTTGCCATTTCCTTCTCCAATATACCTATTACCCATATCCAAATCCTTCAGCCATTTCCAGCTGTATTTCTCACTATCATATTTAATCCATTAGCAAACACTGTCAGTCTTAGAAAAAAAATTCCTTGAATCCATTGCTTTTCTCCAAAGGCCTGCTTCCACATTACTCAATACCATCATCAGTGGTGGCCTGAACAATGACATGGCTAACTGCTCTCCTAATAACCATTCCTGCCCCATTGCAACAAAATGATCTACTCTCCATATTGCTACAAAATTGATTTTTTCTATTTTTTGGAGTTTAATTGGGAAGATCCCCTAGAGAAGGGGTCAGCTACCCACTCCAGTATTACGGCCTGCAGAATTCCATGGACAGAGGAGCCTGGTGGGCTACAGTCCATGGCATTGCAAAGAGTTGGACACGACTGAGTGACTTTCACTTCTTCTTTCATAATTGTTTTACAACACTGTATTAGTTCCTGCTGTACAGTGAAGTGAATCAGCCATATGCATTCATAATCCCTTCCCTTCTTGTACCTCCCTCCCAACCCCTCATCCCACCCATCCACCCTGAGAAAACCATAATTCAAAAAGACAAGTGTACCCTGATGCTCATTGCCTCACAATTACAATAGCCAAACATAGAAACAATCTAAATGTCAAATGCCAGATTGATGTTTTTCTTTTTTTTTTCTGAAGAACATATAGTATGTAATGTCACCCCTTTACTAACCACCCTCCTCCCATGGCTTAACAAAACTCCTAAAATAATTCAAAACAATTTACCATGGCCTAGTATAACTTGCATGTTCTAGCTCATCTTCAACTTGAACTCAGACATTTCTCCTTAACCATGCTTGGGTCTTGTTCATTTCTCCAACATACCAAGGTTATTCCCAACTCAAGGCCTTTATATTTGCTGTTCCTTCTGATTTGTTCTCCTGGTTCTTTGTAAAACTGGACCCTTCTCATATTTCGGATGTCAACTTTCCACATTTGAGAGAGAAATTTTTGGCCATTGTATCTAAAGTGAGCAATGAAACTGTGTCTCAAAACTTTCTTTTCTTCTTGGCTCTTTATATATATATATATATATATATATATATATATATATATATATGTATATATCCCTTCTAGTATTATCTGCTTCACCCCATCAAATATGAGATCCCTAAGAAGGAACTTTCAATGCTACATTTCCAACATTTACCATAGTCAATGTCAAACACAGAAATTGTTCAATAAACATTGATTCAATAAATGAATAAATACATACGGTACTCAGTAATTACAGATTAAAAAAATGCACTAAGGACAAAAACATGAGAAGGATAAATAAAAACAATTATGAAAATCTCCCAAAATTTTCATCAAAAGTAATAATGACTTTTAAAGGATCCTCCATGGAAAACTATATTTGCTTTATGGGTACATTTTTATTATTTTTTAGTCTAGAGTTTGAGACTTTCTTCCTAGAAAGTCTCAATAATGATTTTCTTCCTAGAAATAACGATGATTTAATAATGATTTTCTTCCTAGAAAACTATGTCTGAGGTTTTCAAAAGAATGAAACAAGACACTATTGACAGTAGTAGAAGGGTGGTTAGAACCTTGGTCCTAGACACCTTGTTTTAAGGAGATTCTATTGTGGCTTTCCATGTAATAAAACAAGGTGTAGAAAACACACCCAACTATTACAGGAGCTGAGCTTAGGATTTTTTTTAACACTTTTAATTAGAAGCTCTTTATTTTTTCAAACTTAAAAAAACTGTTCTAATTACTCAATCAGATCAGATCAGATCAGTCACTCAGTCGTGTCTGACTCTGTGCGACCCCATGAATCGCAGCACGCCAGGCCTCCCTGTCCATCACCAACTCCCAGAGTTCATTCAGACTCATGCCCATCAAGTCAGTGATGCCATCCAGCCATCTCATCCTCTGTCGTCCCCTTCTCCTCTTGCCCCCAATCCCTCCCAGCATCAGAGTCTTTTCCAATGAGTCAACTCTTCACATGAGGTGGCCAAAGTACTAGAGTTTCAGCTTTAGTATCATTCCTTCCAAAGAAATCTCAGGGCTGATCTCCTTTAGAATGGACTGGTTGGATCTCCTTGCAGTCCAAGGGACTCTCAAGAGTCTTCTCCAACACCACAGTTCAAAAGCATCAATTCTTCAGCGCTCAGCCTTCTTCACAGTCCAACTCTCACATCCATACATGACCACAGGAAAAACCATAGCCTTGACTAGACGAACCTTGGTTGGCAAAGTAATGTCTCTGCTTTTGAATATGCTATCTAGGTTGGTCATAACTTTCCTTACAAGGAGTAAGCATCTTTTAATTTCAATTACTTAATAAAAACTGCCAATTGTTGGTTTCATCTGATTCATTTTCCCTAATGTAAGCTAAAACTAAGTGGACCATTTCAATTTGAATGTTCTCTTCCCAAAGTACTTTGCCTGTAAAATAAGAAACTATAAATATATTTCTATGTCTGTGTAACATGTGTTTAACTTCTGATCATCTGGCTAAAACATACTGTCTCACTGATTTGTAAAATTATTTCTTCATTCTTATCATTGTTTGCAATCAACCACAAATATGTTTATAATGCTAGGAGCTTTTCATAACCGAACAACACATATTTACAGAACAGCTACTATGTCCTGAAACTTGTAAGATAAAAGCACTACATTAATAAACAAAATATAATTTGCTTCCCTCTAATCTGTAGTATCATGGTAGGACCTAGAAATTAGTGATCAATAAAACAGATTCTACTATGGTGAAGCATTGCCCCTAATTAGCATGATCTTATAAAATTTGTTTAAAATTTATAGAATCTTTTTGAAGGACTTAGATTTCTCATCAGTATTATGGCAATAATAGCACCAATATCATAGTATAATTAAGCATATAGTATATTAGTAATACCATTCAGTTAATAACAATGAAAAGGTAGAAAATGGGGTACATTGTTATTGAAATGAGGCAAAATTTGAGCCAGTTGTATAAAGAGAAACACAGAACCCTTTCAAGGAAAGAATCTTTTCTTTTTGGATAGCATTTATATGGTTAATTAGTAGCATATATTTAAGCCTCCCCATGGTATAGATAGCTTAATACGGTACCCATATGAACTAAAAACAGTTAAGCTTGCTTTATAAGAGAAAACAATAAGAAAGCTTTCATGGGCTGTTGGCAGCTGTTGGAAAAGATGGGAGAATCTGGGAGAAAAGGAAGAGTGATGAGTTAAGCAAGATGGTAGCAGTCAGAGACAGAAGAAAAATTTAGCTCATATACATTTTCTGTTGTAAGTTTCAGAGAACACATCTTTAAAAACTTTAGAACAATGATATTACACAATCAATGATTTGCCATGTGGCATCCTTTTTTTACTACAAATTTATCAACCTATAAACCCAACATATCTGCAAGTGGTCTGATGAAGAATATCAGCTCATTGATAAGTCTTCTTTATAAAAGTAAATGACAAGGGCAGATGTTAGAGAAAATGAAACAAATTTCCGTTCAAGAAATACTTATTTATGAGAAGATAATCCATGAAAGGAGAAAGGGAAGACATGAATATTGCACATTTGTTACCAGACATAAACTGCCCTACAAATAGAGGGAAAAATGTTTCTTAATGTTCAACTTATAGTACCAATAATTTGAGAGTATTGTAATAATTTGTAAAGTATTGTCATCTCTGAAGTCCATTTCATCAAAAGAATGTAATCCATAGACATAAAGTTGCTCATGACACTTTTTTGTTAATCTTCTAATGTATGTGAGAGCTAGAGACATGTCTTTTCTTTCATTTCTGATATTGATTATTTGTGTTTTCTCTTTTAGTTTTGATCAGTTTCTCTAAGGCTTATAAATGTTAATCTTTTTTAAGAATCAGTTTATGGTTTCATTGATTTTTCTCTGTTTTGTTCTGATTACTTTCACCTAGATCATAATGGTTACCCAAGTGATGAACACATGACCCAGTAAGACCAATGAAACATGGTCTTACTTAAAGTGATTAGAATTTTATCACTGCATTTATGTAGGCTGAGGCTAATTTCACCATCTTGCTACCACATGCAAAACTGTGTGTTGGCAAAAAATCAATACTCAGAAGCAGGCAGACCTTCAAAAAAGAAAATCTGAATTTTGGTGTATCCTTTGAGTTTAAATTGAGCTGAGCTTACAGTCTCCCTTTCTTCTTTTTCTTGTTATATGAGTTAATAAATTCTTTTTGATTAAGGCATTTTGATTTGGGGTGTGTAGGTGTATGTGTGTGTGTGTGTGATACACAATCTAAATAATCCTAACTGATAAGACAACTTTGCAGCTTTAGATATGAAACAAGTCTAGTAATAATAACACAGAGAATATCTGCAATAAAAACCAGCATCTAAGGCTTTCTGTCACGATGGTAGACCAAGTGGACACAGGAATTCTGCCTTCTCATTTGATCTTCCTTCAACATACATTCATATTCTTCAAACATAAAGTAGGACTATTCTGATACACACCATGATTCATTGCTTGAGTCTTCTCTGAACTCATAAAGTTCTCATAGTGATTGCTCATGCAACAGTTAGGCGTGTGTGTGTGTGTGTGTGTGTGTGTGTGTTGCTTTCTTATATTGAGTGTGCTTTTAACATGTAAGGACTTAGAGCCTTCTTTTTTTTGCTCTTTATAGAGATTTATTCTTTATGGTGCTAACTCTAGAAAAGTGAATGTGCATTTTTATTAAAGTTCAGATAAGAGTGTCCCAGCCTGCGGCAGTAGGGGAGGTGTTGGGGAAGAGGGAGAGAGAGAGAGAGCTCTTTGGCTCCTCTTTTTATATGTTCTCCCACCCCCACCCCAGGCCTGCTCTATGTAAATTGGGCCAGCCAGGAGTGCTGTTTGTTCTACCTGACAAATAGCAGGTACCTGTTTGTCCTCACTCGGTCCTCTGACCTTCCTTTGTTCTATTTTTGCGGGCTTTTCTCTTTCTTATCTTTTAGCCACCGCCATTCTGGACTCCTTTTCCCTACTCTAACTACCTAACATTTGTAAAGGTTAATTTCAGTCTATAGGCATTCCACCCCGAATGTGCCTGATCTTGTCTAGAGGCAGATTTCTGGTCAAGAGTACCTTTTTTAGTAAAAAAAGGTACAAACTCCTAGTTATAAGGTAAGTAAATTCTGGGGATTTAATATACAACATGGCGACTAGAGGTAACTACTTTATTATATATTTGAAAGTTGCTAAAAGAGTAGATCTTAAAATTTCTCATCAGAAGAAAATAATTTATAATTATGCATGGTGATGGATGTTAACTAAACTTACTGTGGTAATTATTTTGCAATATTTAATTATGTCAAGTCATTATGTTGTATGCCTAAAATTAATGCAATGTTATAGGACAATTATTAATATATCTCCATATATATATTTGCATATATATGACACATATTCAGAAAGTATTTTTCTCATTAGGAAAAAGAACTAAATGAAATATATGGATAATACTTTTTAAGAGCATTGCCATTTGACCAAATCACTTATAGTGAAAGAGAATGGCTAACCAATGCTGTGTGTGTGTGTGTGTGTGTGTGTGTGTGTGTGTTTAATTGGAGGATAGTTGCTTTACAAAGTTGTGTTGGTTTCTATCATAAATCAACATGAATCAACATAGGTGTACATATATACCCCCTCTGTCTTGAACCTCTCTCCCACCTTCCACCCCATATCAACCCTCTATGTTGTCATACAGAGCACTAGATTGAGCTCCTTGCATTATACAGAAAATCCCCACTGGCTATTTGTTTTACATATGGTAATATACATGGTATCACCTCACACTAGTCAGAATGGCAATCATTAAAAGAAATCTACAAACAATACATGCTGGAGACAATGTAGAGAAAAGGGAAGCTCTTGCACCGTTGGTAGCAATGTAAATTGGTACAGCCACTGTAGAGAAGAGTTTGGAGATTTCTTAAAAATGCTATGTGTTTTTGATTTTCATTAAATGCTTGTGGAGGGTGAGGTAGGCACTGCCTAAAAATTTGCAGCCTCTGAGTGTGCAGGTAAGCATCAGAGCAGAAATGGCTTTAACAGATTTTGAAGAAAATGAACCATTGTTAATGGGGGAAAAAATCAATTATACATACAAAACTATACTCTTTCTTTTCAGGGCTTTATATAGAACCATCTTTATTACCATGTTAGTATTGGTGTTTCAAAATTTTTGTTTTATATTTTTAACAATAGATAACATGTGATACACACTGACTATGTTATAAGCATCATGCCAGGCACTTCAGATACATCATATTAATCCTTCAGTTCAGTTCAGTTCAGTTCAGTCACTCAGTCATGTCCGACTCTTTGAGACCCCATGAATCGCAGCATGCCAGGCCTCCCTGTCCATCACCAACTCCCAGAGTTCACTCAAACTCATGTCCATCAAGTCGGTGATGCCATCCAGACATCTCATCCTCTGTCGTCCCCTTCTCCTTCTGCCCCCCATCCCTCCCAGCATCAGAGTCTTTTCCAATGAGTCAACTCTTCACATGAGGTGGCCAAAGTACTGGAGGTTCAGCTTTAACATCAGTCCTTCCAATGAACACCCAGGACTGATCTCCTTTAGAATGGACTGGTTGGATCTCCTTGCAGTCCAAGGGACTCTCAAGAGTCTTCTCCAACACCACAGTTCAAAAGCATCAATTCTTCAGCGCTCAGCTTTCTTCACAGTCCAACTCTCACATCCATACATGACCACTGGAAAAACCATAGCCTTGACTAGACAGACCTTTATTGGCAAAGTAATGTCTCTGCTTTTGAATATGCTATCTAGATTGGTCATAACTTTCCTTCCAAGGAATAAGCTTATTCAGTTCAGTTCAGTTGCTCAGTCATGTCCAACTCTTCATGACCCCATGAATCGCAGCACACCAGGCTTCCCTGTCCATCACCAACTCCCGGAGTTCACCCAGACCCACGTCCATCAAGTCAGTGATGCCATCCAGCCATCTCATCCTCTGTTTTGTATCTGAGGAACTGAGGCTCAGACGAATACAATCACTTGCCCTGGATCAACAGACAGTGGCAGAATTAGGAACCACAGAGCCTGAATCTATAGCTAATAATATTCTGAATTACTGTATTCCTGCACTGCCTTCTTTAACTTTAGGCCTCTATTAGCACAAAGTATCCACCCTATATTTATTCAAAACAGAGAAAAGTTTGTTAGCCTTTTTCTCTGTCCTTTATATTTGCCAATTCTCCCAAAATAGAGTAATCTAACTTTCATAGTTCAGCTTATGTCTATCTAAGTATTTTGAATATCCCTACCTTCATCCCCTGCCATGCCCCCCTAAATTTTCAACCATCTCACCACAGTAATGTCTCTAATGGCAGAACAGCGCCCATCATTATATAATTATTTAAATAAATCGTGGTTCATTCTTTAGGTACATATGTAGCCCTAAAGAGTGTGTTATAGAAGAATATCTACTGAAATGTAAACTATTTCACACTATGCTTAAAAGTAATAAAATATTCTCTATTACTACTTTTGGTAAAGAAACACAAATGTGAACTTTGGCTACTTTTATCTGGTAGAATTACACATGTGTTTATTTTTCCTTGGCATTTTCCACAGAATTTATATTGCTTCTGTGACAGGAAAAAGTTATTTATTTTTTAAAATCATGGAAAATCTTCAATATTAAATTCAGTTCCACTGCTTTCACTAAATCTTTGGCAGGCAGCTATGATGCCTCTCATCCAAACTCCTATAGCATCTGGTACCTCTGCTATGAATGCTGCACATATACTAACTTGCTTAATGATTACTTTGTATATACGTTTAACTCTACAAAATAGTAACTAGGATTTAGAAGAATGAGGAAGAATGCCTTGTACATTCTGTTCCCTAGCCCCAAAACCAGAGTACTGAAAATTCAGCTAGAAATTATGGTTCAAGGCTTCCTATTTCCTGGTTAACCTCACATGTTTACTAATCCTTGCTGGTCTGTGCTAAGTCGCTTCAGTCATGTCCAACTCATTTGGACCCCATGGACTGTAGCCCACCAGGCTCCTCTGTCCATGCAATTCTCTAGACAAGAATTCTGGAATGGGTTGCCATGCCCTCCTCCAGGGATCTTCCTGACCCAGAGGTTGAACCTGTGTCTCTCGTGTCTCCTGCATTGGCAGATGTGTTCTTTACCACTAGTGCCACCTGGGAAGCCCCTTACTAACCCTTACCTATCACATAATTCATTCACCTAATTACTATATATATATATATATATATCGGAGAAGGCAATGGCACCCCACTCCAGTACTCTTGCCTGGAAAGTCCCATGGATGGAGGAGCCTGGTGAGCTGCAGTCCATGGGGTGACTAAGAGTCAGACATGACTGAGCGACTTCACTTTCACTTTTCACTTTCATGCATTGGAGAAGGAAATGGCAACCCACTCCAGTGTTCTTGCCTGGAGAATCCCAGGGATGAGGGAGCCTGGTGGGCTGCCGTCTATGGGGTCACACAGAGTCGGACACGACTGAAGTGACTTAGTAGTAGTAGTGTATGTATATATATATATATATATATATATATATAAAAAACATAGGCCATATAGATCTAAAGAAAAGAAATGCTTCAGTTCAGTTGCTCAGTCGTATCCAACTCTTTGTGACCCCATGGACTGCAGCACACCAGGCTTCCCTGACCATCACTAACTCCCAGAGCTTGCTCAAACTCATGTCCATTGACTTGGTGATGCCATCCAACTATCTCATCCTCTCTCATCCACTTCTCATCCTTGTCATCTGTCTTCAATCTTTCCTAGCACCAGGGTCTTTTCCAAGAGTCAGTTCTTCACATCAGGTGGTCAATGTATTGGAGTTTCAGCTTCAGCATCAGTCCTTCCAATGACTATTCAAGACTGATTTCCTTTAGGATTGACTGATTTGATCTCCTTGTAGTCCAAGGAATTCTCAAGAGTCTTCTCCAACACCACAGTTCAAAAGCATCAATTTTTTGGCACACAGCTTTCCTTACAGTCCAACTCTCACATCCATACATGACTACTGGAAAAACCATAGCTTTGACTAGATGGATACTTAGAGCACTTATTGTATATCAGGGCCCTTCAAAGACCTGGAGACTCTTTCTTCAACAAGTCTACTTTAACCTGGGGACTATCTTGGGCTTTACCTAAGATTCAGTTTACAAAAGGTATTTGTCACCTATAACCTGAAAAATGTTTTTTAAAATACCAGCCTACAGAAGGAATTCCACTGATTAAAATAGCACAGGGAAAAGCCCAATTACAAGTAGAAGTAAGAGTTTATAAGGGACAGAAAGAGGCAGTACAGCTGGAAGAGAAAGAACAAGAGGAAAATGGAATAAGCAAATGCTGGGAAGTAGACAGCCTTGCAAACCAAGTAGAGAGTTTAGTTTTACTCTTAAGTACAATAGAAGCGGTTGATGGCTTTCAGTGAGATGATATGATCAGCTTTTCCTTTCAAAGGAGCATTCTTGCTGCTGAGTGAGAACAGATTGGAGGGAAAAAAGAAGAGATATCGATAATCAATTTAGGAGACTATTGTAAAGTTTCAGATGAGAAATGATACCTTGATCAGAAATGGAAATGGAGCAAAGTGGATGGACTTTAGAAATATTTAAGAGGCCAAATAATAGGACATGGTGATACTATGTTGGGGGGTTAGGAAGAGGAAGGTATAATGGATACTTCTAGGATTCTGACTTGGGGAAGATCGATAATATTGGATGAAAAACAGGATTAAGGAAGTCTCAGAGTCATGGATTTGAGTTTAGACATGTTTATTTGAGGCATTCAAAATAAGCTGTCTTATATATCTGAAGCTCTGAGAAAGCAAGAGACATAAATTTGAGTCACTGACATACAGGGGCAGATCTAGGAATATTCCTATGCTTTTCAATTCACAGCTTCTATTTTCTCATAAGGTAAGGTTGGGGTTTATATTGAGGTGAAAGAAAAAGAGGAAGTTAGATAGAATGAGAGAATTTCTGCAATTGTCATTGGCAAGTGTGTGAGAAACGTACAGTAGAATAGAAGGGTGACAGGGAAGGTCTCTGAAGTTGGTGATCATGAATTCATGGTGGAACTCATCTCTACTTCTGTGACTTTCTCCAGTAGAACTCAAATGCTTATGAGACAGAAGATGGTTTTCTTATGTCAGGGCTGGAGTTGGACTCTTTTGCATAAAGAAAAGACACATTTCAAATTTGTCTTGGAATTGTTCAGAAAACTCTTTGTTCTATCACTTTGTCACTGTCCAAAAGTGGTAACTCAATATGTAGGTAAGCATGAAATACTTAACTTGGATAACAACACTAGCTGCTATAGCTAAGAGCACTTCTAATCAAGAAGGAGATAAATTAAATAAATACAAATAGAGTATTCTAGAAATGGAGGAGATTCTTTCAAGCAATAGTCAGCCAGAGGAACAACAACAGCAAAACGCCCCAGTATTAAGTTTCAAAGCCCAGACATCTTCTTTCACATGTAAAGGGATTTCATAGCAGGCATCTGGGGTGTTTGATAATATACATGTTTGTACATCAACCCTAATGTTTAAAATGTTTCTATCACTTTACTGTTTCTCTAAGTGGCTTTTCTTATAATAGATTGAATGGGACATAAACAAGATTTTTATTTTAGTAAAAATGGATTCTTCAATTAAGTAAATTTAGAAAACGGGTTTAAACAGAGTTAGAAAAGCTTCTATACTGCTGTAGTGAAGAATTGATGCTTTCGAATTGTGGTGCTGGTGAACATTCTTGAGAGTCCCTTGGACTGAAAGGAGATCAAACCAGTCAATCCTAAAGGAAATCAACTCTGAATATTTATTAGAAGGACTGATGTTGAAGCTGAAGCTCTAGTACTTTGGCCACCTGATGTGAAGAGCTGACTCATTGGTAAAGACCCTGATGATGGGAAAGATTGAGGGCAAGAGGAAAAGGGGGCGGCAGAGGATGAGATGCTTGAAAGGCATCACTGACTCAATGGCATGAGTTTGAGCAAACTCCAGAAGATAGTGAAGGACAGGGAAGCCTGGTGTGCTGCAGTTCATGGGGTCACAAAGAGTTAGACACGACTTAGTGACTGAACAACAGCAACAACTTTTGTACAGAAATATATGCCATAAATATCGAAATTTTTATTATATCATACAGATTTCCCAAGATTATTTAAGTAGGAGAGCTTCTTTATGAGAAGTAACTTATAATTATTGTTAAACTGTGCTCTAAAAAAGAAACTCCAGTTTTTCACATGGCAATTCATTATGATCCTAATTGGATTATCTTTTTTTTTTTTTTTTTAATTTCAGTATAACCCAAATTCCTTATGCTATAGGTGAAAAAAGAGTTTCTTAAGTGTGGCCCCATATTACCTGTCAGTTCAGTTCAGTTCAGTCTCTCAGTCGTGTCCAACTCTTTGCAACCCCATGAATTGCAGCACGCCAGGCCTCCCTGTCCATCACCAACTCCCAGAGTTCACCCAAACTCATGTCCATTGAGTCAGTGATGCCATTCAGCCATCTCATCCTCTGTTGTCCCCTTCTCCTCCTGCCCCCAATCCCTCCAGCATCAGAGTCTTTTCCAATGAGTCAACTCTTCGCATGAGATGGCCAAAGTACTGGAGTTTCAGCTTTAACATCAGTCCTTCCAATGAACACCCAGGACTGATCTCCTTTAGGATGGACTGGTTGGATCTCCTTGCAGTCCAAGGAACTCAAAAGAGTCTTCTCCAACACCACAGTTCAAAAGCATCAATTCTTCAGCGCTCAGCCTTCTTCACAGTCCAACTCTCACATCCATACATTACCACTGGAAAAACCATAGCCTTGACTAGACGGGCCTTTGTTGGCAAAGTAATGTCTCTGCTTTTGAATATGCTACCTAGGTTGGTCATAGCTTTCCTTCCAAGGAGTAAGCGTCTTTTAATTTCATGGCTGCAGTCACCATCTGCAGTGATTTTGGAGCCAGAAAAATAAAGTCTGACACTGTTTCCACTGTTTCCCCATCTATTTCTCATGAAGTGATGGGACCGGATGCCATGATCTTTGTTTTCTGAATGTTGAGCTTTAAGCCAACTTTTTCACTCTCCACTTTCACTTTCTTCAAGAGGCTTTTTAGTTCCTCTTCACTTTCTGACATCAGGATGGTGTCATCTGCATATCTGAGGTTATTGATATTACCTGTAACAGTATCCTATTGCTCCTGGTTAAAATTATAGATTTTTGTGCCTTAACTCAAAGCTAAAGAATCTCTCAGATGAAAAACAGAAATTTACTTTTCAACAAGTGTTCAGTTATCATGTTAAGGTTTGAGAATTGATGATTTAAGTCTATTTCCTCTTTTCAGTTGTTATCACCTATATAATAAACTTTCAAACACACGTAGAAACTGATATGAAGTCTCTCCCTTTTCCAAAAACCTAATTTTTACAGGGTAAGTGTGACCCTGGATTCTTATATTAGCACCTGGCAAAAGATTCCTTCTTTATGTTTTCCTTCTCCAGTTTGATTTTAATTCTTTTCTGGTGATAGGAATTTGCTAAAAACTTTATGTAAAAACTTTCTTTCTAATGGAAAACAATACCATCTAGTAATACGTTCATACCAGTAGAGAGAGAACAAATTATCTAAAAAATTTTATCCAGTCAAAAACATAGATTGTCTTGTTTGATATAAGCAACTTTTAAAATTCTTCTTCATATAAGAAATAAAAATGACTAAATTAACCAGAATATGGTATAAATTGCTCACTTTGGGTTGCCTGCACGAACAGAGTTATAATGGGTATAAATTTCAGAGTTTTCTACTAAACATGGGATTCAGTGATGGAGGCTGATAATTTCTGGTAAAAATGTTGGCCAACAGAGCAAAATGAAAACTCAACAGAATTTGAATTTGTGTTCTTATTTTTCCACTAAAAGACAAATCTTTAATCTTCCATACATTTCAATTTCTATAACTGTAAAATGGAATGGTTGGATTAGGGTATATTAAAGTCCCTCTCTCATTTTAAAACTCTTAATTTCGCTTTGCACATGTACAAGTGCACACACCTCACACAGAATTTAAACATGCTGGATTGCAGAGCACTGCATATGTATGATACATCCTCTAAAGACATGAAAGACAGTCCCATTCAATTTATCTGCGGATGTTAAAATTTTTGCTTTCCTTCAGTAATAAAGTAAATGTTGCTTTTCTTTCTATTTGTCTCTATTCAAGTGTTAAAGTAATCTTTATAAAAAGATAATTTAATCCATAGAAGGGACAACAACTTGCTTTCAAATGTGGACTTCCATCACTTTTAAATTTTGTTTAATTAGGGTAAGGAGTGCACACTGGAAATGCTTGTATGGTACTGATTACCACTTGGAATGCAGCATTTCGATTGAAGTCGTAATAACTACAAGTCTACACAACTTGTATCAATAGTTACAGCCATGCAGGAGCCACAGCTCCAATGTTATGTCTCTCGTCACTCGCATGTGCCATTGTGAGCCAGGCTGCGGCACGGGGCCCGTCTGCTTCCTCACAATAGCTCTCACCCTCTGGGGAATACAAAGGCAGACAGCAGCTTTTCTTCTCTTTTCAACAGACACTCAGAGGGTCTGTTCCTTATTATCTTTGGAAGAAACAACACAGGTTTCCACAATCTACTTGAGCTGGTATCAGCTTTAAGATCAGAAAAGATGAGGTAGGTCCTTGAGACTCTCCTGCAAGACAAACTTTATTGCTGTTGTTGCTGATAAAAGTAAGATTCACAAATATTCAGCAAATCTGAGGAGATTCGTTTTTTACTTACTAACGTCTTTATAACCATCTCTTTTGTGGAGAAAGGGGGACTTAAGTGGAGAAGCTAAGAGCTACTAAATAGGAGGAGTATTCATAATAAAAGAGAGAGAGAAAGAGAAAGGCAGACAGAGGGAG
This sequence comes from Bos mutus, assembly GCF_027580195.1. Lineage (NCBI taxonomy): Eukaryota > Metazoa > Chordata > Mammalia > Artiodactyla > Bovidae > Bos > Bos mutus. The sequence goes on along the minus strand of NC_091642.1, from coordinate 44,660,913 downwards.
AAAGGAAACTTCCTGACCCCCACAAAGAGTTACGATCTGAAAGACATCCCTTTACCTCCAGTAGCACAATGCTGGTCAACATTTACCATAGTAGACTTTCTTATTTGCAACAGTCAGTTGACTTCCAGGAAACAACCATAATAATATTTTTTTAAGAAAATGACAACATGGCATGAAAAAAAAAAAAAAAAAGGTGTCTTGGACTGGACTCCGGGAAACATGGGTTCTAATCTTAGTTCTGACACTTGATGGCTGTGTAATGTTAGGAATATTGCTTTAACATCTCTGCCCCTTGGCTTTCTTGTTTTTAAGACATTCCATTTAGATTATCTCTAAAGTCTCTAAAAGTACAAAAATTCAATTCTAAAATACACTGAGCCTACTTTATTTCTTTGGTAATGGAGTTGTAAATTTCTAACATTTTTAAGTTACTACAAATTTATTCATGCAAACTAGAAGGCCCTCAATTTACTTACACTTTCCAACCAAATATTGATGCATTTAAAGAGAAAAGCTGTATTTCAGCAAGGCCACCTAGGAGCAAGAATAAAAACCAGCTGTAGCACAATATTCTCAAGGACTGCCCTTGGTAAAAGTTCTGAATGTGTCTGTTCATGGTGAAAACCTAAGGGAAAAAATCAAATGTCATATTTCCCTTTCATTGGATGGAAACTAATAATACATAGAATAAAATAAGGCACCAACCCAGAGGCCTTCTTCTGTTTTAACTAGAGCATCTGTGTGGACACTGTGGAGCCATCAAGACTGAATTCCCTAAATCCTATAGGAAAATGATTATTTTATCCTGAGGGATAGAGCAATAAGTAGAAAAGAGTGAGGGACACAAAGAGGGTAAGCTGTGCTGAGAATAGAGACACACACTTATTGATAGCCTTTGGACAAAATCCCTTGGCCAATTACACTTCCTAAGTACCAGTCCAAAATCTATCCTAGTTTAGACTCTGCTAACAGAAGGTTTATTGTATGAAATCAGCCCCAGCTTGTATTTATCTCCTAATTTTTTAATCCAAAATAAACATTTACCAGAATTATTATAAAACAAGATTCAAAGAGTCAAACATGACCGAGTGACTGAACTGACGGACGGACTGACTAGAAAACTGTTAAGTGTGACTGAGACTATTTCTAGAGATGTAGTCTGCATGCTCAGTCATGTCTGACTCTTTGCAACCCCATGGACTGAAGCCTGCCAGGCTCCTCTCTCCATGGAATTTTCCAGGCAAGAATACTGGAGTGGGTTGCCATTCTGTACTCCTAGGGATGGCCCCAACCAGGGGATTGAAACCACATCTCTTGCATCTTCTGCATTGGCAGGCAGATTCTTTACCACTGCATCATGTGGGAAGCCACCAGACATAGATATCCCAGGATATAGATATCCCAGGAATCCTTCTTTTGGTTGAATTACAGAGCTTCTCCTTAGGTAACAGCCATCAGTCCACCCTCTCCTAAAAAAGCCTCACCAGCACTTTGGATTCAATCCCTCCATATTTACTTGAAGTCAAATTCTGACTCTCTACTCACTAGAACAGAAATGCCCTTATTTGTCTTATAAATAGCTCAAACATTACTTTGGAATATAAAGATCACTCACTGAACATCTAGGGCCTCTTTATCATTGGAAAGCCCCCTGGCTCATTTATTCACTCAACCAACCATCCTCCATTTATCAGATAATTGTCCATGTTGTATTGCTGGGTTTTGGGGGCTGCGTCGTCCCATTTTCTTTTAAGATTCTAAGCTAGTTTGTAAACTGGTACAACAATCAAGGAGGAGTAAAATATGATATTATCTTTATTGAAGGCATGAAAGAGGTGAAAAATGTAGCTTGAACCCAGGAAAGTTAGATATCTTAATCTTTGCTGCCTAAATTGAACTCATTTAACCTGTTACATGGAAAAGACTCTTGAGAGTCCCTTGGACTGCAAGGAGATCCAACCAGTCCATTCTAAAGGACATCAGTCCTGGGTGTTCATTGGAGGCACTGATGCTAAAGCTGAAACTCCAGTACTTTGGCCACCTCATGCGAGTGTTGACTCATTGGAAAAGACTCTGATGCTGGGAGGGATTGGGGGCAGGAGGAGAAGGGGACGACAGAGGATGAGATGGCTGGATGGCATCACCGACTTGATGGACATGAGTCTGAGTGAACTCTGGGAGTTGTTGATGGACAGGGAGGCCTGGCGTGCTGTGATTCATGGGGTCGCACAGAGTCAGACACAACTGAGCGACTTAACTGAACTGAACTGAACCAGTTACAGAGGGCTTCCCTGAGGGCTCAGTGGTAAAGAATACATCTGAAATGCAGGAAGACCTGGGTTTGATCCCTGAGTTGGGAAGATCCCCTGGAAGAGAAAAAGGCAATCCACTCCAGTATTCTCGCCTGGGAAATTCCATGGACAGAAGAATCTGGTGGGCTGTACTCCATTAGGTCACAAAGAGTCAGATACAACTGAGTGACTCAACAACCAGTTATAGGCAAAGATGCAGAATTCCAGTCATCTGCATGGAGAGAATGTATCAATAAATTGTGCCAAGACTGTTTACCTATTTATCACAATTATATTCAACTTATAGAAATGTACATCCTCTAATACCTAAATGAAACTGAATTTAGTTATTGTTCTTTTATTCTTCTCTTAGTTAGATTGCCTTGTGGCTTTTATTGTTTTAAGTTATGATAGCAAGTATTAAAGAGTCATTCTGCAGAAATAGAAAGGATATTTAGAAAATTATTTTAGCACTTGCACAAGTAAGTGAGAATAAGAATTACTAGCCACAGAGTTGTTACCAAGTTCGCAGTTCTAAGAAAAGATTCAGAAATGTGTGTGTTCATATGTGTGTGTGTGTGTGTGTGCACCCGCGCGCACGCACTAGTTGGGGAGGGGGTGGCTAGAAAGTGAACAAAGCTATGTTTGAAGCTAAAGCTGTTTCAACTTTGTATTATGGCTTTCTGGAAACATGCCAAGTATTCAAGTGTTTTTAAAAAGACACTGGATTTCCTGCTGCTGCTGCTGCTAAGTCGCTTCAGTTGTGTCCGACTCTGTGCGACCCCAGAGACGCAGCCCACCAGGCTCCCCCATCCCTGGGATTCTCCAGGCAAGAACACTGGAGTGGGTTGCCATTTCCTTCTCCGATGCATGAAAGTGAAAGGTAAAAGTGAAGTCGCTCAGTCGCCTCCGACTCTTAGCGACCCCATGGACTGCAGCCTACCAGGCTCCTCCGTCCATGGGATTTGCAGGCAAGAGTACTGGAGTGGGTGCCATTACTGGATTTCCTAGTCCACCACTGAAAAAACAAGTGAGAAAATCTGAGTAATATTAGAAATTAGCCTTTGCTCATCATTTACAATAAAATCCCAGTGATAATTAGAAACAATAAAATGATACCTGTGAGAATATTTGTTTAAAAAATACCCTATTTAAGATCCTGCTTGTTATAAACCTATAGTTAATGCAAAGCTTTTAACTCAGGTTATTTCTATGTCTATTATTTCTCTTTATTACCACAAGTACCTAATAAAATATGAGGGCAGTGGGGCAAAACTACGGTTTTTCTTAGTTTCTATTTCCTTCTTTTTTAGTAATAGGAGCTTCCATTTTCAGTTGGACTTATCGTAGTCTTAAAAAAAAAAAAATCACACTTTCTTCATTCTCTTGAGCTAGAGAACTCCATGTCTCTAATGCCTGACCGATGTAGTGTGTACAATTTCTGGGAAGTGTCCTTAAGAGCTCTGATCCAGCCATGATCTAGATCACTCTTCTCTTCGTCCTTCTTGCTAGCTGAGAAGCAAAAGAAATGGCTGGTATTCAAGCAGCTGTATTACCTGTGACCTTAGGACTAAACATTATGCAACAGAATCAGGAGACAGAAGGAGATTTGGCCTCCAATATGTAGCCATTTTAAAACTCAAAGCTGCTTGTCTCTGGGCTTTTGCATGAGAGAAATAAATCTCTTATTTCAGCCACTTGTGTGTGTCTGTTTTCTATCTATAACCATATCCAATTCTAATATAGGTAAATAAAGAGCTCACAATCCCTAATAAGGTGGCAGACATGTTTCAAAAGTAAAATAATGGGATTTTTAGCAGGATAATACAATGTGTAAAGTGTACGTTAGGTAATACATCAGTGGGATCTGGAGCAGTAACATATAATCAAATTCATTAATATTTTTGCAGCAATATATCAAAATACAATAAATGAGATAAATATAGTTAAAAATAGCTTCTTTTTGGTTTATGCCTGATTTCCCCAAAAAACCAATACAGGTCTGGTTAGTTAAGTTTCACCACCAAATTATCATAAAAAATTTCTTGGTTTTCAGAGATTTGAGACTCCAGTATTGTGGCAAAAGAATCATATACCTACATCATTTCTTTTTTACAGATAAAAGATCAAATACTTGCATAATGCTTCATTATGGTGATTCAGACAGTAAAGAATCTGCCTGCAATGCAGGAAACCCAGGTTTGATCCCTGGGTCAGGAAGATCTCCTGGAGAAGGAAATGACAACCCATTCCAGTATTCTTGACTAGAGAATTCCACAGACAAAGGAGCCTGGCAGGCTATAGTCTGTGGGGTTGCAATAGCCATAACGCTTCATGGTGGGATAGGTGTTGAAATTTCCTGACTCAACCGAAGACCCTTTTCATTACATAATAGCATTTCTGGTTTTTTTTTTTTTTTTTTTCAAAGTCTTCATTTATTTATTTATTCACTCTAAAAAAACATTGACTGACCATAAGCCATGTGCAAGGCTTATACTCCAGGAAGTATACTCTTGGGAGTATATTAAGGCCATGCTCTTATCAAGGATATGTGTACTCGGTTGCTACAAAACCATAGTATAAATACAGAACATATGCTCATACAAAAATTTGCACAAGAGTGTTCATTTAGTTGTAACATCCCCAAACTACAATTCAAATGTCTATCATTAGAATGTTTATCATTCCATTGTATGGTACATCCATACAATGGAATAATACTTAACAATAAAAAAGAACAAATTATACATGCTATAATATGGATGAATCTCAAATCCATTATATAGAGTAAAAAATGGGGGAAAAGAGTAAATACTATTTGAATCTGCTTATATAAAATAATACTAGAAATACTAACAAATCTATAGTGACAGTAGATCAGAGGTTACTCATAGGGAGATGTCAGAGACAGGTAGAAGGGAGGAATTACAAAGGGGCACAGGAAGGTTTTGAGTGATGGATCTGTTCATTATCTTGATTGTGGTGATGGTTTCACTAATACATACATATGTGTGTGTGTGTGCGTGTGTGTATATGTCATAACTTATTAAACTGTACACTTGAAATATGTGCAGTTAATTATTTGTCCACTATACATCAATAAATCTTTTTTTTTTTAATGGGACATCTTCCTGGACTGTGAGTTTTACCAGGTGTTTTGAAAGGAATACTCAATGCTTAGATTTTCTTTGTATTCAGTTCAGTTCAGTTGCTCAGTCGTGTCCGACTCTTTGTGACCCCATGAATTGCAGCACGCCAGGCCTCCCTGTCCATCACCAACTCCTGGAGTTCACCCAGACTCACGTTAAACAACATAAATACCGTTAATATAACATATAAAGCAAAACTGAATCACTTCTCAAGATAAAAACTCTAGATATAACAATTTAACACTTATGATGGGCTAGATCTAGCTGACTCTTTTAAGATACCCCAGAACCTGGCTATTTTCACTCTTCTCTGCAGTTCCAAGACTTTGGTGGTGAAGTCTGAAGTTCTGCCAAGGGATTTACAAGCTCATACACCAGATGGAAAAAGTACCCCCACACCTATAACATACCCTTGGCTCTAAGTTACATGTGGTTTTAGTTCTGTCATCATATCTTCTTAAATCATGGACTCCTTGTCTATTTCTATTTCTAGGAGTACTAGTTATTTACAATCAAAGGAATAAAAATAAAGGAATAGTCCTTGGGCTACCATAATTGTACTATCCTGGGACATGAGAAAATTAAACCCTATTTTTAAATACCCATATTTTCTAGTATATAGAAAATATATTCTATAGTTTTTCACTATATTCTATAGTTTTTAGTATTCTTTCCCCAGAGAATTACAGATTAAATGGGTAGCAAATCTTTAAACACCTTACAATTCTGACACTGTGCAGACCATAATGTCCTATGGACCTACTTGAATAATCAGAAACAGGAATTTATTACAGATATTTTATTCAGATGCTTCATATAAAGAATGCACAATCTTCTTGATGAAAACAACACCATGAGATCTATGAATTTCTAGATTTTATGAAGATAAAATTCTAAAGATTCTGATAAAACATAACTGTAGAAATGAACACCTCTTCAGAAGATGGTGTATATTCATACACAAAAAAGAAAAACAAAAAAAAGGCTTTTTTGACTCCTTGAAAGAAGGATACTCAAATCCTATAGGGTTTAGAAAACATCATTCAGAGATATTTGAAGCCAGGTTAGAAGATAGTAGGAGGGTGCCTATCCAAAATATTTAGGATCAAGATCCAAATTAATTTATCTCAGGGTACTGAGAAGATTTGCTTGATATGATCTTAGAGCAAAACTTGGCAATCTTGGAGAAATCTTTGAGAAATAGTTGAGAAAACTGGAGGAATGATTTATAATCTTCTAAACAGGGAAGTGACTTAGTAGTAGTAGTAGTAGTAGTAGTAGTAGTAAACAGGGAACAGATAAGAAATACAAACTATGGAGAAGTATGAATAATGTTAATTTCCACAAAAGTACTAGAACCAGCTGCTAAACAAATGGTTTATGATGCTTTCAGAAAAAAATGTTACCAATGTAGTATATACTCATTAAAAATTTCTGTCTACAATAATATATGTTTTGTCTCATACTGCTGCTGCTGCTGCTGCTATGTCGCCTCAGTCGTGTCTGACTCTGTGCAACCCCGTAGACGGCAGCCCCGGGGTTCTCCAGGCATATGTAGGACAAATATATGTCTAGGCCATGATGGAATGTAGCTTCAGTTCATTTCAATTCAACAAATAAATTCAACAAATGAAACAGTGTGTTGTTACACACTGATACATGAGGTGAGGATATAGGAGGGCTGTCCCTTAGACCACATCAATCCTAAGGGGAATCTGTTTGTTTACCATAAGACTGTATTTGGCATCACACATAAAAACAGATACTGATAAACTAAATTTAATCAGACGATTATAAAAAGGAAGGTAAAAGTTCTGGAAATTATAGCAAAGATAAATAGCTGCAATAACAGAATGTTTTAGAGGCAGATGAAAATATTCACATGGGGCTTTTAAAAAACGTTCAAATGTATGTTATAGTGATCAGTGAAACTACTTATTTTCTATTCTTCCAAACGGCCTGGCAGGACCAACAGCTGAAATTTACAGTAAGACTGATTTTGGTTCAAATGTAAGGATGAATTTATAACACTTATAATGTTCAACAATATATTTTCTGTTTCAAAATGTATCATGTCCTTTACTTAATAGTATCTTTAAATATTCAAAATGTGCAGGCCTTTTGACAAAGGATTTCTATTTAAAGCAATTAATCCTGAAACTATAACACACATATTTTCAAGAATACCTGTTATATTGTTTGGAGCATTATTTATAAAACCATCTAATAAATTATTTTTAAAAATCCATACATGGGAGGCAGCAGTTACAAAGAATAAGAAAGATATATATGACAGTGGTTTTTTTCTATTAAGTGAAAATTGATTATAGAACATTGTGCCTAGTTTGACCTCATTTGCATAAAATTAAAAGATTCTGAGTGTTTTATATTATTACACGTATATGCTTACATATGCATAGAAAATTCTCATTAATGCATAGAAAATATGCATTAGAATCATAGTAATTTCTCTAGACAAACTGGAAAACCTATAAGAATTATAAAAGCAATCTTTATATCTTTATTACCATTTTTATTTTTTAAAGCTATGTGTACAAATTACTTTTTAAAAATACTAATTTAAAAGTTATTGCATTTGTTATCAAAAGTGTTATCTAATTATTTGATTAGTATATATTATTAAACCCTGTCATATATGTTATTTATATTACATTATATTTGCTATGGAGAAGGCCATGGCACCTCACTCCAGTACTCTTGCCTGGAAAATCCTATGGACGGAGGAGCCTGGTGAGCTGCAGTCCATGGGGTCGCTGAGGGTCGGACATGACTGAGCGACTTCCTTTCATGCATTGGAGAAGGAAATGGCAACCCACTCCAGTGTTCTTGCCTGGAGAATCCCAGGGACAGGGGAGCCTGGTGGGTTGCAGTCCATGGGGTCGCTAGAGTCGGACATGACTGAGTGACTGCACTTTCACTTTTCACTTTAATGCATTGGAGAAGGAAATGGCAACCCACTCCAGTGTTCTTGCCTGGAGAATCCCAGGGATGGGGGAACCTGGTGGGCTGCCGTCTATGGGGTTGCACAGAGTCGGACACGATTGAAGCGACTTAGCAGCAGCAGCAGCAGCAGCAGCATACCTGCTATATATAATTATTACATCTAATATAATTATTATATAATAATTCATTCCTATCAAACACATAATATTTCAAAGAATCTACTATCAGGACTAGAGTATTAGTTACACAATTGTCTAGTTGTGAACTTAGCCTGGAAACAACATCTGTGAGCCAAAAAACATATTTCTTGTGATGTAAGGAGAGCTTATGAATTGGAAATAAGGATTAAATGGGATACAACTAAGAAAGAATTAACTATTTCACTTAATTCTTATTAATTGAACTTATTAATGTCTACTAAGGGCAAGCAATATAACAGAATGAAGTGTACTCTGGAGACCATATTTTTCTTAACTCTCCATGCTTCCCCCTTTAAGACCTGAAAGTTGGTCATCACCTTAAAAATATAACAAAATATTTAAATTTCTTGAATGTAGCAGCAGCAGGATGGGGGAACAGCAGCAGCAGCATACCTGCAGCATATAATTACCTGCTATATATAATTATTACATCTAATATAATTATTATATAATAATTCATTCCTATCAAACACATAATATTTCAAAGAATCTACTATCAGGACTAGAGTATTAGTTACACAATTGTCTAGTTGTGAACTTAGCCTGGAAACAACATCTGTGAGCCAAAAAACATATTTCTTGTGATGTAAGGAGAGCTTATGAATTGGAAATAAGGATTAAATGGGATACAACTAAGAAAGAATTAAGTATTTCACTTAATACTTATTAATTGAACTTATTAATGTCTACTAAGCTTGAGCAAGCTTAATATAACAGAATGAAGTGTACTCTGGAGACAATATTTTTTCTTAACTCTCCATGCTTCCCCCTTTAAGACCTGAAAGTTGGTCATCACCTTAAAAATATAACAAAATATTTAAATTTCCTTATAATTGAATATGGAGAAGGCAATGGCATCCCACTCCAGTACTCTTGCCTGGAAAATCCCATGGACGGAGGAGCCTGGAAGGCTGCAGTCCATGGGGTCACACAGAGTCGGACACGACTGAGCGACTTCACTTTCACTTTTCACTTTCACTTTTCACTTTCATGCATTGGAGAAGGAAATGGCAACCCACTCCAATGTTCTTGCCTGGAGAATCCCAGGGACAGGGAAACCTGGTGGGTTGCTGTCTATGGGGTCACACAGTCGGACACGACTGAAGTGACTTAGCAGATAATTGAATATGGACTTTTCTTATATTTTTGCTTTTAGTTTGCCAAGTTTCAAACTTTAATGTGAATAAAAATTATTATATAGAGATGGTATATTCAATATTGTGTGTGCCGTACTTACATGGGGAATTTGTCATAGGCAATTTTAACAAGACACAATTTTCCTTTATTTGCTAATTTTATAACACACACACATATAAATTTTGGGTTGACTTATAGTCCTCAAAAGATATGTCTACCCCAAACCTCAGAATGTGACCTAATTTGGAATAAGGGTCTTTGCAGTGTAATTTAGGTAATGGTCTTGAAATAAGATTATTTTGGTTTAGGGTAGGTCTTAAGGTCAGTAAGTCCTTTTATAACAGACAGAAGAAGAAAGATCCAAAGACACAGAGAGGAAGGCCATGTGAAGATGGAAGTAAAGACTGAGGGGATGTGTGCATGGGTGCTAAGTCACTTAAGTCATGTCTGACTCTTTATGACCCCATGGACTGTAGTCCGCCAGGCTCCTCTGTCCATGGGATTCTCCAGGCAAGAACACTGGAGTGGGTTGCCATGCCCTCCTCCAGGGCATCTTCCTGACCCAGGGATTGAACCCCCTTCTCTTATGTTCTCCTGCAGGTAGGTGGTTTCTTAACTACCTAGCACCACTTGGGAAGCCCAAAGACTGAGGGGAACATGATATCATAAATCAAGAATGTCAGGCACCACTGGAAGCTGGAAAAAGCAAGAAAAGATTCATCCTCAAAGTCTTCAGAGAGAATATAACCCCGCTGACATCTTGATTTCAGACTTCTGGCTTCCAGAACTGTGAGAGAATAGCTTTCTATTCTTTTAAGTCACCAAGTTTGTGCAATTTGTTACAACAGCCCTAGGAAACTCATTTCATATACAGATATCATGACTATATAACTTGTTGTCTTAAATGGGTCACTTTGGGAAATAAAAGGGGGCACAATCATTAATGATACTGAGACAATAGAGATGAATGGCATAAATAGCACTGCTTGTTGGGACATAATCACCGAACTCATAAAACATGATGGAGAAGGCAATGGCACCCCACTCCAATACTCTTGCCTGGAAAATCCCATGGACGGAGGAGCCTGATGGGCTGCAGTCCATGGGGTCGCTGAGGGTCGGACACGACTGAGCGACTTCACTTTCACTTTTCACTTTCATGCATTGGAGAAGGAAATGGCAACCCACTCCAGTGTTCTTGCCTGGAGAATCCCAGGGACGGGGGAGCCTGATGGGCTGCCATATATGGGGTCGCACAGAGTCGGACACGACTGAAGTGACTCAGCAGCATAAAACATGAAGTTGCACTGTAATGTATATAATAGAGTTAGCAGAATGTGCTTCTGATATAATATGTCCTCAATAAGAAATTACTTACTATAAATATCTTATATGTAATTATAGTATAGAAAGAACTGGAACCCTGAATGTGTGGACTCTCTGTCTACAATTACAGGATGGAGCCTGGCTGAGCAAAGGGTTGACAGAAATGGAGATAGGAAGAAAGGAAAATTATTAGCCAAAGGAAGGTCTCTGCCACACTAGTAGTCAGATAATAGTTAAGAATTCTGATAACTACAGCTGCCCCCAGCTTCCGTGTGTCCACAGATACCTTTATATATATACTGAGAAAGCTCTCTTACCCCTAAATTACTGCTAAGGTTCAAGTTCTACCACAGCTGAATGACTTGGAAAATCTGTCCCAATTTTCTATTGAGTTCTAAAACATATCATCACTACTGATTTTAAAAAAGTAGGTGGGAAAATACTGATAGATATGAGACTAGATTCCTAGGAGAAATTATTTTCATACAATCATCTGAAAAAGATGATCTTGGTTTGAAAGGAATCTTGGCCTGGTAAGTCAAATTATCTGCATTACAGTTATAGAAACTGAGACCAAGCAACATTACACCTGCCAGGTCAAACAATATCCAGAACAGGAGTAATAATTAACTTAATTTTGATGCTAAAATATTTAGGCAGATTTTGTCCTTATTTTGGTTTGTCTATACTGTGTGTACCTAGGAAATCACGAGAGTGTGTTGAAGGTATTTCATCTTTCTTTGTTCTTCAAATAGTTCATAAATTATATAGAAGCACTTATTTCATTGCCTTCAAGATATCAAATTACTGATTTGTACAGGGAGTCTACACCCAAGGGAATTAAACATTTATGAATAGACAGTGAACAGCTCTTTAAACTTCTGACATTAGGACAAGGTATTAAAAACATTTTTTTTTAATAATCAGAAAAGTATTTAGTGTCTACCATACCCACTCCAGTACTCTTACCTGGAAAATCCCATGGACGGAGGAGCCTGGTGGACTGCAGTCCATGGGGTCGCTAAGAGTTGGACACGACTGAGCGATTTCACTTTCACGCATTGGAGAAGGAAATGGCAACCCACTCCAGTGTTCTTGCCTGGAGAATCCCAGGGACGGGGGAGCCTGGTGGGCTGCTGTCTATGGGGTCACACAGAGTCGGACACGACTGAAGTGACTTAGCATAGCATAGCATATGCCACTTAGGGTTTCCCAGGTGGCTCAGTGGAAAAGAACCTGCATGCCAATGCATGAGACATGGGTTTCAGTCCCTGGGTTCGGAAGATCCCCTAGAGAAGGAAATAGCTACCCACTCCAGTATTCTTGTGTGGAAAATCCCATGGACAGAGGAGCCTGTTGGACTACAGTCCATAGGGTCACAAAAGAGTTGGACACGGCTTAGCGACTAAACAACAACAATAATATACCACTTATGTGACTTGCTTTCCATGTATTCTCCTTATTGATCTATTACTCAGCTGGTAAAGAATTTGCCTGCAATGCAGGAGATCCTGGTTGGATTGCTGGGTCAGGAAGATCCCCTGGAGATGGGATAGGCTACCCACTCCAGTATTCTTGGGCTTTCCTGGTGGCGCAGATGGTAATGAAACTACCCGCAATGCAGGACACCTGAGCTCAATCCCTGGGTTGGGAATATGCCCTGGAGAAGAAAATTGCTACCCACTCCAGCAGTCTGGCCTGGAGAATTCCAAAGACAGAGGAACGTGGCAGACTATGGTCCATAGGGTCACAAAGAGTTTGACATGACTGAGCGACTTTCACTTTCATGCAGATATTATGTTTCCATTTTCAGATGAGAAAACTGAAGCTAAAGATCACTACACAATTTGCTCTGGAGCCCACATTCTTAACTAGGCCCTGTACAAGGCATTCAAATCCCTAGCCTCAAGAGTGTGTCATTCATGAACTTGAAGGACTATAGGAAAATCATCTCATTCTTCTAAGCACCTGCCAGACAAGAATATTGCTGAAGTATATATTTTCCATCTCTAAAAACTATGAATACAAAATTCAGAATAACTAGGGTAGATGTATTCAAACACTTCTAGAATAATGAATATCTATTTTCTGCATTTTGAATTTAATGCAGAAGAATCAAGAAGGGTGAGAATCTGTTGAATGTGTGAAAAATATTATTCAGTTTTTTTAGTGTATTTCTTCATAGAAAAATTGATTCATATGCTCCTTACATGTGACTCATTTCAATGAGCAGATAATTAAGGTCTCATGTTACATACAAATCAGTCAAGACCAATGCAAAAATAAAAATTGAGATCCAATATTTGTTTCAGCCCTTTTGATTGGCTATAAATTCATTTATTTTTCTGGTTGGAATAGGAAAAGTGGTTGAAAACACATTTTTTTTCAAATACAGTTCAGTCCGTTGGCAAGAAGTTATTGTATTTGTCAGCCTACACCACATAAACCTTTCCAAGATGTTTGTGATGTTATAGATAGCCCAACTTTGATCACTCTAAGAATTAATTCTCTTATTTTATTATAATGCTTTGCTTTGGGGAAGAATTAGAAACTTTTTTGTAAGACATAGAGTAAGACTGTTAAAAATAAATGGAAATGTAGAGTGTTCTTAAATAACCCAAAAGCAATTATCTAAGCTAACATAACTACTGTGAACATTATATTTATCTCTCAACATCTAGGCATCACAATGACATAAGAAGCATAATATCTGATAAATGAAAATATCAAATTTAATCAAGTGATTAGAGGTAATCAACTTATCCCAGGGTCATTTTCAAGGGACATTTGTTCAACATAATAACCATAAACTCTAGAGTATCTTTAACAATAAATGTTTAACTAATGCATTCTTTCTATTACATTTCTTGCAATGCAAGTATAACTGCCACATTGTTCTTTGAATACTTTATAGGGATAAAAATAAAGAGTTTGGGTTGAAACATCTCTTTGCTAACATATGTTTATAAAAATAAAATCACATAAGTATGAAGGCACTTTGAAAATATAGTATTTATTACCACTGGAATGTAATCCGATTTTCCTTCCTTTACATTGTTCAATTGTGTAAAAGTATCACTTAGAGGTTTTAGCTTATGATGGGAGTGCATGGTTTTTCACATTTCTTTCTTCCCAAAGTAAGAAAAGAAAAGGTTATTTTCTTTATTTGTGAATAGCTATATATTTCTTTCCTTCAATTGTACAAGAGAAGAAAGGAATACCAATTATTATCTTAGACCAAGAAGAGTTAATAAGAATGAACACACTGGAATGGTGGTAACTGATTCCTCAAAGTCCTGAACTTGCCAAACTGCTGTGATGATTCATAAAAATTCTCAGTAGAAAGAATGAGTTGATTCTGGAAACTTTGAGTGATATTTTGATCAAAGGTAATACATTAAATGAGAGCATTTCCTTTTCAATTACTGGTTCTTTGATTATGGTTTTCCTATATTTTAGAACATGTGAAGGCTATTACAAAATGTTGTACTAACAATCTTACATGAAATTCCTGCCTTTATTCACTATGTCCTGATTTTTAAACTGAAATCTGTAGACAGACAATTATATGCATGTTTTGCTTTAATTAGGCAAATACACAAATTTAAAGGTCATGTATTTTAAATAGATCCTATTAGGCAAATAAATGTGTCTTGAGTATATCAACAACAAACATCAACAATATGGGTTGGCCTTAATATAATTTAAATATTAAATTAAAGGAATGCATCTGTGTGTGCTCAGTTGTGTCCGACTCTTCGCAACCCCATGGACTGCAGCTCGCCAGGCTCCTCTGCTCATGGAATTCTCCAGGCAAGAATACTGGAGTGGGTTCACATTCCCTTCTCCAGGGGATTGTCTCAACCCAGGAACCGAACCCCGTGTCTCTTGTGTGTCCTGCATTGGCAGGTCGACTCTTTGCCACTGGTGCCACCTGGGAATTGAGTACTAAATGGTTTCCTAAATTATTCACTGCTGTAGATTAAATGTCAACCTTGAGAAGAAGAGACTACTGAGGCACAATTATGGGTTTCTGGTGGTTTAAATATCCCTCTGCTGCTGCTGCTACTGCTGCTAAGTCACTTCAGTCGTGTCCGACTCTGTGTGACCCCATAGATGGCAGCCCACCAGGCTCTGCCGTCCCTGGGATTCTCCAGGCAAGAACACTGGAGTGGGTTGCCATTTCCTTCTCCAATGCATGAAAGTGAAAAGTGAAAGTGAAGTCACTCAGTTATGTCCGACTCTGGCGACCTCATGGACTGCAGTCTACCAGGCTCCTCTGTCCATGGGATTTTCCAGGCAAGAGTACTGGAGTGGGGTGCCATTGCCTTCTCCGAAATATCCCTCTATTTCCTCCCAAATGCTGTCATGCTTATCCTCCCTCCACTATGCTAACAGCAGGTAATGTGAGACAGGGGGGCAACAGGAAGAGAGAAAGAAAAGGTAGCAGATACAGACTCCAAAACTCATTCCAATTTAAGTTTCACATATTCTATCTAAAAGTAAGGGACAGTAAATTAATGAAAGACTTCCTCAACTATCTTGTAAAACTGAAGTTATACAGGCACACAGTTGAGATGTTTGCTTACGTTTTTTGGTACATTTAAGTACAATTTAATATTTTCAGCATGTTCCCTTTTTACTGCTTACTAAGCTTTTTAATGGAGAAGGAAATGGCAACCCACTCCAGTGTTCTTGCCTGGAGAATCCCAGGGACGGGGAGCCTGGTGGGCTGCTGTCTATGGGGTCGCACAGGGTGGGATACGACTGAAGTGACTTAGCAGCAGCAGCAAGTTTTTAATAATTTTGAACAGCATTAGTGTCTTGGAACCTAATGCATTACTTGGTAAATACTGCGAACAACAATAGCAAAAGCATCTACAACAAACATTTATTGAACATACTCCATGTGTTCATACCTATTCTAAGTAATTTGACATACAAAAGCACATTTTACAGTTATGTGATGAGGTAGTTATAATTAGCATCCCCATTTTACAGATGGAAAAAAAATAACTGAGGTTAGAGAACTTAAGCTTGAGATCACAAGGCTAAATTAGCACAGTAGCCAGGATTTGATATATTAGTCTGGCTTCAAAGTCTGTGCTTTTAGGTAGTGAATATATAAAGCAAAATATAAATTGTTTAGCAGATCATGTTACTTGCCCAATTCACATTTCAAATATGGGCAGCTTCCATCATTTGTATTAGTAGTAATTAATTCATCTACCATTTATCACAAACCAGGCATTAGGCTACGTAATTTATATAAATATTCTCCCTGTTTTATATTCAGAGAAACTGAGATTCAGAAAGTTTAAATTATTTAATTAAAGTCACACAGTTGATGAATTGAGTATATAAGCATTCGAAAATGATCACTTCTGCCTTTCCAGAACTGTCTCCCCTGGTGTATAATTATAAAGCAACAATTAGAGTTTAAATTGGTAACTGGTAACAGGTAAGTGATAATTGGAAACAGGTAATTTTGAAGAATTGTAGTTAATACATGTTTTATCATATGGTTATTATGCTCACTTTTTAATAACTGAAAATGACAATTACTCTTACCCAGTCTGAATCCCTCCAAATCATTGTCAACTAACTTTAGCCAAACTTCAACAAGCTTTCATGTTAAAAAAAAAAAAAGTACAATAGAAAAAAAGATTATTTCCTATTTTACTTAGTTGACAGCTTTACGTTTGAAAGTAAAATAAAAATTAGTCTCGAACAAGACCAGAAAAGGGATTGATCGACACTCGCTCTGGCTTGTGGATCTTTGTTAACCTCAGCCAGAGAACATGAAGTAAACAGCTGTCAGTTCTATGACCAATGCTGCTACTTCGTTGCGTTTTTGAGACTCAAAATTGTCTCTTCCTATTACTATGTTTTCTGTAGACTATGGGGCTCCCCAGGTGGCTCAGTGGAACCACAGGAGACTTGAGTTCGATCCCTGGGCAGGGAATATCCTCTGGAGGAGGAAATGGCAACCCACGCCAGTATCCTTGCCAGGGAAATCCAATGGACAGAGGAGCCTGCTGCTGCTGCTAAGTCGCTTCAGTCGTGTCCGACTCTTTGCGACCCCATGGACTGCAGCCCACCAGGCTCCCCTGTCCCTGGGATTCTCCAGGCAAGAACACTGGAGTGGGTTGCCATTTCCTTCTCCATTGCATGAAAGTGAAAAGTGAAAGTGAAGTCGCTCAGTTGTGTCCGACTCTTAGCGACCCCATGGACTGCAGCCCACCAGGCTCCTCCGCCCATGGGATTTTCCAGGACAGAGGAGCCTAGCCAGCTGCAATCCATGGGGTGGCAGAGTTGGATACCACTGAGCGACAGCACTCAGTGCTATACAGTTTCTGCTATATAGTACTTTTTGCCACCAGGTGGTGATAAAGAGTCACAATTGCTTGTCAGTCCTAAGCAAATGGTGTTTCAGGATTGTAGCATAATTAAAAATAGCTTAGGTAACAGCATTTAAGTATGAAGATATATGAACTGAAAAGAAAGCTTAGCAAGAACAAGGCAATATTCAAGGGTGTCAGCTGCCAGCAGATGCAAGACAGTGCCTCATTTCTAAAGGGTGCTTGAGGCATAAGCAAAGCTATATGACAGGCTCCATGTTATGTTAGGACCATTGTTTCTGGAATCGCATTACTTGGGAAGCGACTATAGCTTACTCCCTCTAACCTGTGTATTTTGAAGCAAATTTCTTTTAATATCTGAGCATCTGTTTCCGCAACTGTAAAGTGGAGGAAATAATTATTACTATCTCACAGGATGACTGTGAGAATTTTTAAAAGATACCCTATATAATTTACAGTGGTCTTGAAAGTGTAGGTCCCTGAATCAAGAGCATCAGTCTCAACTGGGAACTGCAAATGTTGAGCTCTACCCCAGACCCACTGAATCAGAAACTGTAAAGGTGGAACCCGAAACCAGTGTTTCAACAAGCCTTCCAGGTTTTTTTCTGATGGTCTTTGAAGTTCGAAAGCAAGTCACTTAGAAGACTTAAAATAAACCCTTAAAAATGGAAGCAAGCAGAATTCCTATTCTAATCGTTGATCAAAAAGTTCGTTTGGCTTTTTTCTGTAACATCGTACAGAAAAACTGGAAAGAACTTTTTGGTCAACCCAATAACAATAGAAAGAAGATAGGAAATACTAAAATAAAAACAGCTATATGGGACATAGGGCTTATCCAAGGCATACCAGTTCCTAAGTATGCTTCTCAGTGAAGATGATTCAAGAGAAAATAAGAGCAAATTTGATTCTAACAACTGGAAATTAGTTAGAACTGGGGCCCATATTTTATTCCTAACCTGATGAATTTGAAACCACTGAACCTTTATTTAATCAGCTATGGTTTAGGGAGTGAGGGTCACATGATAGAAACATACCCACCAGACTCTGACTACTCCTTCAGGAAAAAACCGGATATAATAATATTCCAGATAATGAGGCCCTGGTGGGAAGACATACTACATATATTTACTTTAATCATTCAGAGGCCCTATTTTTTTTTTTAATCTAAGTTAAGTAGAATTAGTTTCTTCTCAAAATTTCAATATCTTCCTTCCACCTCAAAAACCTATTCTTCCTTGGTCACTGTCCTCTTAAAATATGACATAGTACTCTAAAAATATTAATAGTAAGTCCTTAGAACATATTAATTATATCTCCATTCTATCACTCTATATCTACTAGTTTATTCTGTTAATTATGTTTTCTCTGGCTGTCCTGCTTCCCTGATTACATTATAAGACCCCTAAAGCTCCAGGATATGTCAATCTGTCTTGATCCCTCACATTTCTTATAATATTCTAACCTAGACTCGTGTTTTTTAAAAAGTCTGAGAAAGTTATTGTATCTGATGATCTATATACACGTTTCAGCTTAAACAAACAAAAACATAAATTTTTAACCCTCAGATCACTATAATTAGCCCAGATTTCACTGTGCCGCCTAGCATTTTGTATTTTTATTTCTTCTTATCGACTCTAAAATAACATCAAACAGAAGTAACTAGCTTATTTTATCATACATCTAAACAATATCCAAACACAGGCTTAGGTTTAACGTGTGGATCTGTGCCAGTCCTCTCACATTAAAGCAATGCTCTAGCTGATAAAAATGTCTGAAATTGATATATATTCTGGAATTAAAAGTAATTTGTATCACTCACAAAATTATTCTTTCAGGACAATGAGTTAAGTATTTTAAGGACAACACATCACTTCTTTTGAACTTAGGTATAAAGTAAAACATTTGAAAGTGAATATTTTTAAAACAGAGCTTTCTAGAAAATGCACATATTTGCCAGTCTAATTATTAACACATTCCTGTCCTCTTTATTTGGCATAAGAAAGATTTGCTGAGGGCCAGAATACTGTTATATTTATAAGTCACGTGTTAAAGTGAAAACAGTTGCAAAACATTCGAAGGGAAAACTTCTATAAATTCCCTTAAAACTTTACTGGAACTACAAAAGTCAAGGAATGTTTGTATCTCACCTCCAAAAAAGAAAAAACTGTAAGCTTATCAACCCTCATTGCAATAACAAGATTCAAAAAGAATCCAAGCACGTGGTCTTTCTACAGATATACTGGCAACTGAAAATACAAGATTACTAATAATTATTAATATTTGCTCTTTCTATAATTGTCAGGCTGGTAAAGCTCATTCTACATATCTTCTTTAAAAATAATTTCATAAATTTGAGCCTCAGCGTCAAAAATCAAAGGCAAACAACAAAAAATATTCATAAGAGGTTTTTTTTGTTGTTGTAAATAATCTGAATCATCCTTGCTGAATAGTCAGTTTATGTTCTGTTGTGCTTTCACACCATTACACACACAGACACAGAATTCTTGTTTAAAAACTTCCTTGATTTATATAGTTTATAAGTGAATTTTTTATGTTTTTCATGATCTTTCAAATATTTTAAAATAAATGTATAATTATATTGAAAATACTTTATTCTCATTCTTTGTTTTTCTACAAGATGTTTCTTACCCAATTCTTTCTTTATTACCAGGCTTATTTTTCAGCATTACTCATCTTTCTATTTTTGAACTCTCTCCAAATTTAATACAGTATACACACCTGAATATAATTTTGAGATAATATCCAGTATTAGTTGACATCTCTGTAATGATTTCATTGTTTTAAATCAAAGAAGTCAAACAACCAATATTACTGTTGACTTTAGTATCAAGAGAATTGCACTAAATATACCAGTATGTTGCTTCTCTGTAGAGATGCTGGTTTAAGGAAGCTACACAATTTTTCTTTACATTTTATTATCACTTTCTTCTAAATAAAAAAAAAAAAGCTGGATTGTGATTTGAACATTTAAATTTGAATGCCACCTTAAAAGAAAGTAGGAGGTTTCTGTTAATGCCAAGGGGTTGAAGCTCCAATTTGGATACATCAGAGAGCCAAGTTCAACCTCAGTGAGACACCACGGATCTGTGAAAACCCCTAATGTAATGAGTTACTCAGTCATCCTTTTAAAGTAAGCACACATTTTTGTGGGAGCCCAGATTGAAATGTGAAATTGAAATAATAAATACAGAACATATACACGAATATAAGAATCCCAAATTTGGATGAAAGCTGAGTTTTGGAAAGAGCATTTGTATGTGGAAAGAACCTGTTATGACCACATCTAAATGGTCAATTTGGACTTTTAATAGACTTGACAATTAAGAGCTATGAAAGATTCTTCAACTAATCAAAATCATATGTGTTCCTAAAGTTTCTCAGTCCTATAATACTGCCACAAGGGAAAAGAAAAGATTCCCTTTCAAGAATAGAATGACATTTTGAGAAAGTCGCTTTTGGTTTCTAGATGGGTAAATGCATGTACAGTCTCGGCTACTTTTTCCTATTGGACCATCATTGAATACCACCGAGCAGCCAGTGATGATGAGAGTCTGTCTGAGATCAGGATTTTTGCTGCTTCATGCTGGCATTTTCAGAAGTTTATAATATCACCACTCATTCTCACTTAAGGACAGAAGGCTGTCTAGAAAATCCACTGATGAAGTTCACTCCCTTTTTTTTAGCATTTGCTCAACTAACCATCTCAGCTGCCTTTAAGGCCAATTAGTGAGCTCATGGACTTAGCTGAAAGTTTTTTGGTTTTTTTTTTTTTTTTTTTTTAAGTTGTGTGTGGCTCCCACTGCTGGCAGTTTCCCTTGCTCTCACCAAATATTTTCCTCTTTGGGATGGTTCTCCCCTTGCTTTGAGACTGTTTTGATCCTAGGAATATCTCCTTTTGTTGCTGCCAAGTTTTTCACTGGAACCCTCAGCTGTAGCAGTAAGATGATTTCTCACTTCATTTTCTTTTAATTTCCTCCTATTCCTATCAAGTCGAAAGTATATTTCCATTTCATAATGATATGCTAAGCCTTTAAGTCCCTGACATCATGAGAACCAACTTTTCATTCTCTTCATTTCTCTGAGACTTTGCTACTCTTCAGAGAGTGGGCTGTGGTCCAACTGTATGCACATCACCTAGGAGCAGAATCCAGGCCCCAGCTCAGAGCCACAGAATCAGTATCTGCATTCTAACAAGACCTCAGGTGATATACATGTATGCATATTACATTATAGAAGCACTGCTCTATGACGTCACTGATATGTGGTAATATCTTCTTAAATGTCCTAGTGATGCAGAAAAGTGAAAGTGAAAGCCCTTCCTTACACTGAAATCAAGTTTACATCTCCATGAATTCTATTTGTAGGTTTAAGTTCTACAAGCTTGGGTCAGGCCAGAATTTAACCTTTTGTTTACAAGATATTCTTTCAAATATGTTAAGATAAATATCAGCCCAATTATTTTTTTTTTCTATTTCAGAGTATGTACATTCACTTAATTGCTTCAACAGGTACTCATATCATATAATTTCAGCTTTTTGCTCCTCTGAAGACATTTCAGTTTGACTCCACCTCCAAAAGAAACTGTCCTAAGTTTTGAAAATTTCATGGCCCAGCATTCAGGGACTAGATTATTGGTACAACCGCACATTGGTAAGAATGAAGGGTGGAATTTCCTTTCCAACATTCTCACTACCACACTATTTTCATCAAAACCCTAACCCCTAACATTGTTTGGCATGCTGTAAGTTAGAAATTTCTTACCTGTCAGATATAAACCTATGGGATTCTTTCTCTTAAAGGTTTTTAAAATACATTAAAACCTGGAAATAACCTAATAAATTTACCCAACATTTTTCATCTTTTAAAATAATATGTTAGGCCTACTGCCTTGTATGGAAGTGATGCGATTTTTTTTTTTTCCATTCTCTCAATAAAAGAATCTGCTAATGGAAGTATAATTTGAATTCTCTGAAGCTGCATCAAATAAAAGAAAACCATTAAGTGGACTCAAGGAGGAATAAGGACACAGAATTGGAAAAGGAAAATCTTAAAAATAGAAGGCTATGTTCTCACAGGGGAAAGTGCAATCACAAGCTCTATGATGACATTTAGCCCCATGGAAATACGAGTGTTCTCTAGCATTCCAGCACTTAGACATCAATTCATGGTGGTCTCAAGCTATGTTTTTGTTCTGGCACATTAAACAGAATGAAGACATATGTCTAAATTTAAGACATCCTTTTAGTGCTGTGTGCACGAGAGCCAGCTGAGAAATTTGAACTATTTCAAAGCACTAGCAAAGGAATTGTAGACACATCCTTTGTTTGGGCATATATTTTTAATTATCTTGCCTTTTAATATTCTTCTCCATTTGAGGATAATCAGACAAAATGGATCCTGCTGGGCATTGTCATGCTTAATAAAAGTAAGACTGAACATCTGCAAATATGGCGACACTGTGGCGCGTACGATGCACCAGTGACCGAGCTGCATTCTGATGTAATTATAACACCACATGTCGCTGTGATAATGTAACTCCCTGCTTACATTAGTTCTAGCACTTAGAGCAAACTCTTCTTGTATTAGGTGCTAAGCAATTTCAACCACGGTAGGCACAAAGAATAATGAAGGAAGAAATGTATTAAATGCAGGATGTAGATAATAGCAAGGGAAGGCAGATAAAAGTCTACAGACTATGTTTGAGTCTGCAGGCCAGACATAAACTCCCTGCATTTAATTTCAGCTTCTTTAGTTACTAACTGTATGACCTTGAGCAAGTCCTTAGCCTCTGTGACATGGAGATAATAATCATACTTTTCTCATAAGATTATAAAAGATTTAAATGTATTAATATATGTAATGTTTTCTCTCCTTCCTTTTCTTACTTTCCCTTCTCTTGATTTCTTTCTTTTCTTTTCTTTTTTTTTTTTCTTTTAAAAAATATTTTACTTTGGAGAATAATTGCTTTACAATGTGTTAGTTTCAGGTGTACAGCAGAGTGATTGAGTTATATACATACATATATCCATTCTTTTTCAGATTCATTTCCCACATAAATTTTTACACAATATTGAATAGAGATCCCTGTGCTATATAGTAGGTCCTTGTTGACTATCTACTTTATATAGTAATGTGTATATGTTAAAAACAAACTCCTAATTTATCCCTCCCTACCTTTCCCCTTTAATAATCATAAGTCTGTTTTTGAAGTCTGTGTGCCTGTTTCTGTTGGATAAATAAGTTCATTTTGTACCATTTTTTTAGATTCCAAATATAAGTGATATCATATAATATGAATATTTATCTTTTTCTGTCTGACTTACTTTATTTAGTGTGATAATCTTTAAGTCCATTCAGGTGCTCCAAATGGCATTATTCATTCTTTGTGTAGCTGAGTAATATTCCATATGTACAACACTTTCTTTACCCATTCTTCTGT
The DNA here is from genome assembly GCF_027580195.1 of Bos mutus. Taxonomy (NCBI): domain Eukaryota; kingdom Metazoa; phylum Chordata; class Mammalia; order Artiodactyla; family Bovidae; genus Bos; species Bos mutus. The sequence continues at coordinate 44,637,024 of NC_091642.1, read as the reverse complement.
CAATAGACGTTTAGGTCGCTTTATGCCTTTGCTAGTGTAAATAATGCTTCAGTGAACTCTGGGGTACATGTATCTTGAAGTATGGTTTCTCTGGATATACCCGCAGAAGTCAGATTAACTGATCATAGGTATGTAGGTGTATTTCTGAGTTTTCCATCCTGTTTCATTGATCTATGTCTGTTTTTGTGCCAGTACCATACTATTTTGATTTCTGTAGCTATGTAATATAGTCTGAAGTCAGGAAGCCTGATTCCTCCAGTTTCTTTTTTCTTATTTTTTCTTTGATTATTCAGTGTCTTTTGTGTTCCATACAAACTCTAAAATGTTTTCTTCTAGTTTCATGAAAAAAGCCATTGGTAATTTAATAGGGACTGCATTGAATCTGTAGGTTGCCTTGGATAGTATAGTGATTTTGATAATATCGATTCTTCCGATTCAAAAGCATCATATTTTTATTGCCTTTCTTCTTTCCTTCATCAAAAAGTCATTAAAAAAGCAGATAATCCAGACTTGCCAGGCCTCAGTGATAGTTGGAGCCAGTGTTCAAAGAGAGTGGCAGCCAGGTGGTATCACAAAATTGACTACGCTTAGGCACTTGAGGTAATGAGAGCCGGACTCTTCACTGTCAAAGAAGGGAGACACAAATGTGGTGGGGAAAGCCAGACGGACCCTGTGATGTTGGACTGGAAACTCATTATTTTATAGATTTTATATATATATACATATATATATGCATTTGCTATGGTCTATATGGTCTATGGTCTGAATGTTTGACCTAAATTCATATGTTTAAACATAACTCACAAAGTGATGGTTCTAGGAGGTGTGGCCTTTGGGAGGTGCTTAGATCATGAGAGTGGATCCCTCATGAATGGCATTAATGCCCTTATAAAACAGACCCCCCAGAGCTCTCTTGCCTCTTTTACCATGTGAGGATACAATGAGAAGTCTGGGACCTGAAAAATGCCTCTCACCTAACCATGTTGGCACCCTAAACTCAGATTTCCAGCCTCCAGAACTATGAGAAGTAAATTTTTATGGTTTATAAGCCACTACTCTCTGGTATTTTGTTAGGACTAAGTCTATGGTGTGTGTGTGTGTGTGTGTGTGTGTGCTTGCATGTATTTCCTATTTCCCATGAAGAGCTTGGGAAAAGAAATATTACAATAGCAATGAGCATGCCTCATATTAAGACCTTGCTAATGTTTCCAAAGAATATTTTGCATTAAAAGGAACCAGGGCACCTTACTGAAATGACTGATTCTAGGTCTGGTTTAGGAAATGAACAGAACGAGCATAGAATTTCTTTTTATACCAGATAGTAAGAAATACTTAAAGAATAATAAGGACTTGTCAAAATAATAAGAGAAGCTAGCTTAAAGGAGGTAAACTAGTCAAATCTAGGATAATCTTTGATCATCAAAATAAATCATAATAGTAGTAAATTATTATGGCAAACCACTTCAGTATTCTTGCCTTGAGAACCCCATGAACAGTATGAACAGTAAATTATAAGCATTCAATAAAATAGAAACCCATGGGTTCCCAGGGAAATAAAGAAATTAGTGAGAAAGCTCCTCCTTATAGAAAGCTAACTAATAAATGTAGAAGAAATGATAAGAGTAGAAAACCACCATTTAGCAACCATCAGTATAACAATTCAGAAAATAAATATTAATGATGTTATGATAAAACATGATTTAAGGAACTGGATTTTTTTTCAACTATCACAAATTTATTTCAAAAAGAACTAAACATTTCTACTTAAGACAGCCTTGTGACAGCTCACATAAGGATTGCACCTGATTCAAAGGTAAGCCTTTAAGTTTATATTCAAATTGTCATTATTCATATTTAATATAATCATTTCACCAACCTTTATCATTAGTAGGAATATACATTCTTTTCAATACCAGAAGCTGTTTGCAGATCCAAAGAATGGGATTTTTATATGGTCTCTAAATATCCTCCTACAAAATATTAATTGCAAAGGGAGAAAATTGATTTTACAATGAATACAAACTTGGCAGACATCACTTTAATCAAATGATCAAAGTTAATAGCACTAGTAAAAATCATTACCACCCAAAAAATGTACAAACGTTAGTTACTAACCCTAACTTCAAGGGTCTTCGACAGAAGGAAGAGTCCATAATTCTTTAAGAATTTCAAGGTCATGAAAGTGAAGAAAAGACTGAGGAACTGTTCCAGTTTAAAGAAACTGGAATGACAAGACTAATGGGTACAAAGTATAATTCCTGGATTGAATTCTTTGCTCAGATATTAGTGGGATAATTGGTGAAATTTGAAAGAGGTCTCTGAGCAAAGGATATGTGAGAGTTCTTTGTTTGCTTTTGCAACTTTTCTGTAGGTTTGAAACTTATTCAAAATAAAATATTTAATTTTAAAAATTTAGGAAAAACAAGCTTTGTCAAGTAGCTGGCACATAGTACGGGCCCAACAAAGCGTAGTCATTGTTTTTCTAATTGCTGTCCTATAAAAATTTTTTTGTTATAGGTGCTTTCATTTTCATTTGTCCTAGCCAAGAATTTCCCCAAATAACCAGTTCAATTCAGTCGTCACTCAGTTGTGTCCGACTCTTTGCAACCCCCCATGGACTGCAGCATGCCAAGCCTCCTTGTCCATCACCAACTCCCAGAGTTTACTCAAACTCATGTCCGTTGAGTCAGTGATGCCATCCAACCATTTCATCTTCTGTCGTCCCCTTCTCCTCCTGCCTTCAATCTTTCCCAGCATCAGGGTCTTTTCAAATGAGTGAGTTCTTCGCATCAAGTGGCCAAAGTATTGGAGTTTCAGCTTCAGTATCAGTCTTTCCAATGAATATTCAGGACTGATTTTCTTAGCAAGACTAAAACTTTAAACCTGAAAAATTTTAATATTCATACCAAGATTTACCAATGCTGTTCAAATTTCCCAGGTATGGGTTAAAGGAACTCAAGCATCTATTTCAGTAGATACTCTAAAAATTCTTCATATAGCCAGATTTATATGTATGTATGTATATATAATACAAATATACATATATATGCATACACACACATATATACTGAACTGAAAAGGAACAGAAAAAGAAAAAATATGAAAGTAAATGCAAAGGCTTATACTGGTTTCTCCAAAATGAAAACCAGCCTCACAATTACAAGGTCACATTTCATACAGCTACTTTTTGGAACAAATGACTAGTCTTTATTTTCTGAGTTGGAGGCTTTCACTATATTTTTCAACTTTTTTCTCTACTTTGTTTCAATATAACTGCAATGGTTCCGGGTACCACAAGTGCACATATCCCCATCAGCAAATAATAGAGCTATTTCTTCATATGAAGGTCTTTCTTCTTTAAGAAGAAAAACTTTCCCAGAACGTAGTGAAAGACTTTCTCTCCGATCCAATTTGTTAGAATTAGGTCAAGAAACATTTAAAGCCAATCACTAGTAAAGGGAATAAGGCCATGATTGAATTAAATGTATGATCAATTCTTTGAAGCTGGAAAATAAAGTTCATCTCTTTCCCTGGTTATGGTGTAAACACCAAAACATAGTCAAGATTTTCCCAGAAAAGGGGGATAGAGGGTGGGGACAAGGTTACTGCATAAGAAACTTGCAGTGTCTGACTACAGAGATAGGAAAAAAATATAAGAGAAAGGTAAGAAAAAAGACCTACAAAAACAAACCCAAAACAATTATCAAAATGGCAATAGAACATACATGTTGATAATTACCTTAAACGTAAATAGATTAAATACTCCAACCAAAAGAGAGCAGAATGGCTGAATGGACACAAAAACAAGACCCACATAAATGCTGTGTACAAGTGACACACTTCAGATCTAGGGACACACACAGATTGAAAGTGAGGGGATACAAAAAGATAGTCATTGCAAAGAAAATCAAAAGAAAGCTAGAGTAGTAATATTCATATCATAAAAAAAAATAGACTTCAAATACTGCTATAAGAGACAAGGAAGGATACTACATAATGATCAATGGATCCATCAAAAAAAAAGATGTAACAACTGAGAATACATATGCAAATGCCTCCAGATAGGAGCACCTCCATATATAAGGCAAATGTTAACAGCCATAAAAGGGGAAATTAGCAGTAACACAATAATAGTGGGGGACTTTACCACTCCACTTACAGACATTCCGTCCAAAAGCAGCAGAATACACTTTCTTCTCAAGTGCACATGGAACATTCTCCAGAATAGATCACATCTTGGGTCACAAATCAAGCCTCAGTAATTTGAGGAAATGGAAATTATACCAAGCGTGTTTTCCTACCACAATGCTATGAGACTAGGAATCAGTTACTGGGAAAAGATATTGTAAAAAGACACAAACATGTAGACGCTAAACAGTATATTACTAAGCAATGGATCACTGAAGAAATCCGAGGAAATGAAAAATAATATAATCTGGCCATTCATAAATCACCAACTTCATTAAAACAAAAATGCTTCTTCCTGTCTAATACGTATGTGTGTGTGTTAGTCACTTAGTGGTGTCTGACTCTTTGTGACCCCGTGGACTGTAGCCTGCCAGGCTCCTCTGTCCATGGGATTCTCCAGGCAAGAATACTGGAGTGGGTTGTCATTTCCTTCTCCAGGGCATCTTAAATGGTATTAATTCTAAAAATGCACATCTTTTTATTTTTAAACATCTCAGAAATTGAGTTTACCTTTAATATATTATATAACTCTTTAAATGACAATTTTCTTCTTTCTTTGTAGTCTGCAAACTAATGGTACATCTTATATGTGTTGCAGTGTTAGATTAGATAGCATGTAGCAAACAATAATAGTTATCTTATTCACTGGTGGCAAATATTACTACACTTAATAGGGGAATAGTCCTATGAGGTAAGCACTGTTATTTTCCCTATTTTAAAGATGAAGAAACTGAGGCTTATTAAGGCTCATATGCCCAACTCCACAGGATTCCACAGTGATTTCAGAGCAGAATTAAGACTAGAGTCCACAGTTTGTCTGACAAAAGTTTGTACTTTTACCAAACCAACATTTGGCTATCATTTCCTCCATTCAGCATATGTACGGTGGGCCTACCAGGTGCCAAACACCATCACTTCAGATCAGTTCGTTGCACAGTCATCTCCGACTGTTTGCAGCCCCATGAATTGCAGCACGCCAGGCCTCCCTGCCCATCACCAACTCCCAGAGAACACCCAAACTCATGTGCATCGAGTCAGTGATGCCATCCAACCATCTCATCCTCTGTCATCCCCTTCTCCTCCCGCCCCCAATCTCTCCCAGCATCAAGATCTTTTCCAATGAGTCAACTCTTCACATGAGGTGGCCAAAGTACTGGAGTTTCAGCTTTAGCATCAGTCCTTCCAATGAACACCCAGGACTGGTCTCCTTTAGGATGGACTGGTTGGATCTCCTTGCAGTCCAAGGGACTCGCAAGAGTCTTCTGCAGCACCATAGTTCAAAAGCATCAACTCTTTGGTGCTCAGCTTTCTTCACAGTCCAACTCTCACATCCATACATTACCACTGGAAAAACCAAAGCCTTGACTAGACCTTTGTAGGCAAAGTAATATCTCTGCTTTTGAATATGCTATCTAGGTTGGTCATAACTTTCCTTCCAAGGAGTAAGCGTCTTTTAATTTCATGGATGCAATCACCATCTGCAGTGATTTTGGAGCCCCCAAAAATAAAATCTGACACTGTTTCCACTGTTTCCCCATCTATTTCCCATGAAGTAATGGGACCAGATGCCATGATCTTTGTTTTCTGAATGTTGAGCTTTAAGCCAACTTTTTCACTCTCCTCTTTCACTTTCATCAAGAGGCTCTTTACTTCTTCTTCACTTTCTGCCATAAGGGTTGTGTTATCTGCATATCTGAGGTTATTGATATTTATCAAAACAATCTTGTTTTGTTTTCAGCTTGTGCTTCATCCAGCCCAGCATTTCTCATGATGTACTCTGCATATAAGTTAAATAAACAGGGTGACAATATACAGCCTTGACCTACTCCTTTTCCTGTTTGGAACCAGTCTGTTGTTCCATGTCCAGTTCTAACTGTTGCTTCCTGACCTGCATATAGGTTTCTCAAGAGGCAGGTCAGGTGGTCTGGTATTCCCATCTCCTTCAAAATTTTCCACAGTTTATTGTCATCCACACAGTCAAAGGCTTTAGTATAGTCAATAAAACAGAAATAGATGTTTCTATGGAACTCCCTTGCTTTTTCCATGATCCAGCAAATGTTGGCAATTTGATCTCTGGTTCCTCTGCCTTTTCTAAAACCAGCTTGAACATCTGGAAGTGCACGGTTCATGTATTGCTGAAGCCTGGCTTGGAGAATTTTGAGCATTATTTTACTAGTGTGTGAGATGAGTGCAGTTGTGCGGTAGTTTGAGCATTCTTCGGCATTGCCTTTCTTTGGGATTGGAATGAAAACTGACGTTTTCCAGTCCTGTGGCCACTGCTGAGTTTTCCAAATTTGCTGGCATATTGAGTGCAGCACTTTCACAGCATCATCTTTTAGGATTTGAAATAGCTCAACTGGAATTCTGTCACCTCCACTAGCTTTGTTCGTAGGGATGCTCTCTAAGGCCCTCTGGATTTCACATTCCAGGATGTCTGGCTCTAGATGAGTGATCACACCATCGTGATTATCTGGGTCATGAAGATCTTTTTTGTACAGTTCTTCTATGTATTCTTGCCACCTCTTCTTAATATCTTCTGCTTCTGTTAAGTCCATACACTTTCTGTCCTTTATCAAGCCCATCTTTGCATGAAATGTTCCCTTGGTAGCTCTAATTTTCTTGAAGAGGTTTCTAGTCTTTCCCATTCTGTTGTTTTCCTCTATTTCTTTGCATTGATCGCTAAGGAAGGCTTTCTTATCTCTTCTTGCTATTCTTTGGAACTTTGCATTCAGATGCTTATATCTTTCCTTTTCTCCTTTGCTTTTCGCTTCTCTTCTTTTCACAGATATTTGTAAGGCCTCCGCAGACAGCCATTTTGCCTTTTTTCATTTATTTTCCATGGGGATGGTCTTGATCCCTGTCTCCTGTACAATGTCATTAACCTCCATCCATAGTTCATCAGGCATTCTGTCTACCAGATCTAGTCCCATAAATCTATTTCTCACTTCCACTGTATAATCATAAGGGATATGATTTAGGCCATACCTGAATGGTCTAGTGGTTTTCCCTACTTTCTTCCATTTAAATCTGAATTTGGCAATAAGGAGTTCATGATCTGAGCCACAGTCAGTTCCTGGTCTTGTTTTTGCTGACTGTATAGAGCTTCTCCATCTTTAGCTGCAAAGAATATAATCTATCTGATTTTGGTGTTGACTATCTGGTGATGTCTATGTGTAGAGTCTTCTCTTGTGTTGTTGGAAAAGGGTGTTTGCTACGAGCAGTGCGTTCTCTTGGCAAAACTCTATTAGCCTTTGCCCTGCTTCATTCCATATTCCAAGACGAAATTTGCCTGTTACTCCAGGTGTTTCTTGAGTTCCTACTTTTGATTTCCAGTCCCCTATAATAAAAAGGCATCTTTTTGGGTGTTCTAAAAGGTTTTGTAGGTCTTCATAGAACTGCTCAACTTCAGCTTCTTCAGCGTTACTGGTTGAGACATAGGCTTGGATCGCCGTGATATTGAACGGTTTGCCTTGGAAACGAACAGAGATCATTCTGTTGTTTTTGAGATTCCATCCAAGTACTGATTTATGGTATGGACCTAACAGAAGCAGAAGATATTAAGAAGAGGTGTCAAGAATATACAGAAGAACCGTACAAAAAAGATCTTCACGACCCAGATAATCACGATGGTGTGATCACTCACCTAGAGCCAGACATCCTGGGATGTGCAGTCAAGAGGGCCTTAGAGAGCATCCCTACGAACAAAGCTAGTGGAGGTGACAAAGTTCCAGTTGAGCTATTTCTAATCCTGAAAGAGGATGCTGTGAAAGTGCTGCACTCAATATGCCAGCAAATTTGGAAAACTCAGCAGTGGCCACAGGACTGGAAAACGTCAGTTTTCATTCCAATCTCAAAGAAAGGCAATGCCAAAGAATGTTCAAACTACTGCACAATTGCATTCATCTCACATGCTAGTAAAATAATGCTCAAAATTCTCCAAGCCAGGCTTCAGCAATACATGAACTGTGCACTTCCAGATGTTCAAGCTGGTTTTAGAAAAGGCATAGGAACCAGAGATCAAATTGCCAACATTTGCTGGATCATGGAAAAAAGCAAGGGAGTTCCATAGAAACATCTATTTCTGTTTTATTGACTATACCAAAGCCTTTGACTGTGTGGATGACAATAAACTGTGGAAAATTTTGAAGGAGATGGGAATATCAGACCTCTTGAGAAACCTATATGCAGGTCAGGAAGCAACAGTTAGAACTGGACATGGAACAACAGACTGGTTCCAAATAGGAAAAGGAGTGCGTCAAGGCTGTATATTGTCACCCTGCTTATTTAACTTAAATGCAGAGTACATCATGAGAAATGCTGGGCTGGATGAAGCACAAGCTGGAATCAAGATTGCTGGGAGAAATATCAATAACCTCAGATATGCAGATGACACCATCCTTATGGCAGAAATTGAAGAAGAACTAAAGAGCCTCTTGATGAAAGTGAAAGTGGAGAGTGAAAAAGTTGGCTTAAAGCTCAACATTCAGAAAACAAAGATCATGGCATCTGGTCCCATTACTTCATGGGAAATAGATGGGGAAACAGTGGAAACAGTGTCAGACTTTATTTTTGGGGGCTCCAAAATCACTGCAGATGGTGACTGCAGCCATGAAATTAAAAGACGCTTACTCCTTGGAAGGAAAGTTATGACCAACCTAGATAGCATATTCAAAAGTAGAGACATTACTTTGCCAACAAAGGTCCGTCTAGTCAAGGCTTTGGTTTTTCCAGTGGTAATGTATGGATGTGAGAGTTGGACTGTGAAGAAAGCTGAGCACTAAAGAACTGATGCTTTTGAACTGTGGTGTTGGAGAAGACTCTTGCGAGTTCCCTGGACTGCAAGGAGATCCAACTAGTCCATTCTAAAGGAGATCATTCCTGGGTGTTCATTGGAAGGACTAATGCTGTAACTCCAGTACTTTGGCCACCTCATGTGAAGAGTTGACTCATTGGAAAAGACTCTGATGCTGGGAGGGATTGGGCGCAGGAGGAAAAGGGGACGACAGAGGATGACATGGCTGGATGGCATCACCGACTCGATGCACAGGAATTTGGGTGAACTCCGGAAGTTGGTGATGGATAGGTAGGCCTGGGGTACTGCAATTCATGGGGTCGCAAAGAGTCGGACATGACTGAGTGACTGAACTGAACTGAACTGCATTTCAGACTCCTTTGTTGACCATGATGGCTACTTCATTCCTTCCAAGTGATTCCTGCCCACAGTTGTAGATATAATGGTCATGTGAGTTAAATTCACCCATTCCAGTCCATTTTAGTTCACTGATTCCTAGAATGTCGATGTTCACTCTTGCCATCTCCTGTTTGACCACTTCCAATTTGCCTTGATTCATGGACCTAACATTCCAGGTTCCTATGCAATATTGCCTTTACAGCATCGGACCTTTCTTCTATCACCAGTAACATCCACAACTGGGTATTGTTTTTGCTTTGGCTCCATCCCTTCATTCTTTCTGGAGTTATTTCTCCAGTCATCTCCTGTAGCATATCGGCCCCCCACCGACCTGGGGAGTTCCTCTTTCAGTATCCTATCATTTTGCCTTTTCATACTGTCCATGGGGTTCTCAAGGCAAGAATAGTGAAGTGGTTTGCCATTCCCTTTCCCAGTGGGCCACATTCTGTCAGACCTCTTCACCATGACCCATCCGTCTTGGGTGGCCCCACATGGCATGGCTTAGTTTCACTGAGTTAGACAAGGCTGTGGTTCGTGTGATCAGATTGGCTAGTTTTCTGTGATTATGGTTTTATTGTGTCTGCCCTCTGATGCCCTCCTGCCGTCTCATTTGGGTTTCTCTTACCCTGGACGTGGGGTATCTCTTCACGGCTGCTCCAGCAAAGCGCAACCGCTGCTCCTTACCTTGGATAAGGTCACCCCCTCCTGACCTTAAATGTGGAGCAGCTCCTCTCAGCCCTCCTGTGCCTGCGCAGCCGCTGCTCCTTGGATGTGGGGTTGCTCCTCTCAGCCGCCACCCCTGACCTCGGGGCCAAACACCATACGTGACACTAAATATGAATAGGTGATTAACAGAGCTTTGGGGCTTAACGTTGAATAGGGAGAATAATGGTATTAATAATAAATATGTCATTAAAATTGCAATAAGTAATTAAGACTATGATGGATTTCTCACAAATGTCTGATACCCTTCCTTGGGGAAGGATTTTACTTCCCAGTCCTATTAATGGCAGGCTTTTTGGCCAACAGGAGACACTTTTTTGGCCAACAAATTGTGGGCGAACATAGCATAAATTATTTTGCTGAAGAACTTTAAGTACCAATATATGGTTTGCTATATCTTTTTTCCTCTATCACAATGACAAGCAGTGTTCCAGATAGAAGCATCTCTGTCAGTCTAAGCTCAAAAGTGAAGAAAACATAGAGTCCAGTTGCAACCGCCCTGAGATGTACTAGTAGCAAGAATATAAAATACATTTTTGAGGTTGCAAGCCACTGAGATTTTTGAGGTCACTAGCTACCACAGCATATCCTAGTCTGATGATTCACTGACTTCTCTTTTAATTGAAAAAATTGAAGTGCAAGAGTGTGCGAGGCCACATAATATAGTCCCTAAAAGCAGGAACTCTGCAACCAAATTGCATCAATTCAATCCCATCACCCTTATTTACTAGAAAACCAGTCTTAGAAAATGCACCTCTTCCTCGGATGCTCCTAGGATAATACTAGACTTAACTCAAAGCATTATCATGTGGATTAAACACATTAGTATTTACAAACATTTGAGGACAAGGAATGGCATATGGTGAGTGATACACAAATGTTTGTTAAATAGTATTTCTTTGCTAGGAAATAATAGAAGGTATTTAATTTGGGGGGTGGGGGAAGTAGTCATAAAAGGGATATCCTGCAAAGCTTTAAATTATATCTGTTTCGTCTTCTATTTGGTAATTTCCCCCAAGAACAAAATTTCCTGAGAATTGCTGCATATTTAAGGATGAGAGGACTATACAAGGCCATATTGAAATGTAGGTTCTGGATGGTCAGCTAGTCTACCCTAAGGGGTTACTTCCATAAAATGGTCTTTTAGAGTTCAAGGTTCTGATTGGTGCTTGCACTTAGGTACAAATTTCTACCCTTCACAGACTTTCTGGAGGGCTTCAAAACAGCTGAGTATACAAATATGTAACATCCTGAATGCCCAGGATATTCCATAATTTGACAAAATGAAAGTCAGTTGTGTCTGACTCTTTGTGACCCCATGGACCATATAGTCCATGGAATTCTCCAGGCCAGAATGCTGGAGTGGGTAGCCTTTCCCTTCTCCATGGGATCTTCCCAACCCAGGAATCAAACCCAGGTCTCCTGCAATGCAGGCAGATTCTTTACCAGCTGAGCCACAAGGGAAGCCCATAATTTAACGAATCCTTGTTTAATTTAAAACTGGAATCCTCAAAAACCTAGGCGTTCACTAGTTACCTTCCTGGGTGATTGGTTGAATCACCCATGGTTCTCCGATGGGATTTTAAATGAATATAAAACCTTCTTCCCTTTCTCGTCAGCATTCTCAGCCATCATCTGTTTGCTGAAGACCCAAATCTTTCAGAAGAAAGATTTTTTTCATGTAGAGATGAGGCTTAAAATACAAATCTTCCTGATAGGAGTAATAAAACTGGAGTTAAATCTACATTAGTTGTACATTACTGATAACAGATTCCCAACAGCCCAGAAGGATTTCCTGGAAGAAGGCACAAACCATAGAAAGGAAAAAAGTGCAAATGACGGTTTCTCAGATGTGCTGAGGGTGGACCCTTACTTCTTAGTAACCCTGCCTTTTCAAATCACTCATAATTCACCTCACATTGGACTTTCTTCAATACAGCAATCCTAGTTTCATTGGCTGAATGTTTGTATTTGCATAAAGTCTTTCCCTAAACTGATTCTCTTGGTTGCCTAATACTAATCCGTGGACCAGACCCTATCTCCAGAGGTTCTGACTCACTGCATCTGGGAATTTGTACTTTATCACTGTAGGATTTACTAGAATATCATGATACACACAAAGAAAAATAACCCACATTAAAGACACATTCTACAATACATACTGTTCCACTAGACTGCACATTCTGGAAAACTAGAATTTTTGTTAATGTCTATTAGCGTCACAGTAATATATACTTACTATAGACTGTGGAAAATCACATAGGTAATAAAAATTACTTCTAAGTCCAACACTCAATGATATCCATATCATTCATGAAAATTTTCCAGTCTCTTAAGTTTTATAAAAAACATTTATTTCATTGAGCAAATGTAGCATGATTCATTTGACCATGGGAGACATTTAGAGATTTTTTTCCTTCCAATGTTTTACATTAATTTCGATAATATCACAAGCATACATATAGTTAAATACTGAGCATATCCATGAGGATAAATTCTCAGTTTCAATAATATGAAGTTTTTTAAAGTTAGAGACTGTTGCCAAATTTCCATCTAGAAGCAATTTAAAATCTGAGTTCTTTAAATCAGAACTTTATGAAAACAACACAATGATTTTTTTGAGACTTGAGCTCACACTGTCACATGAAGACCTTGAAAGGTCTTTGGCATGTTGGAATTGATCAGTGAGATGCTGTGCTACCGAGGAGCAGTATGACAGTCCATGACATGGTCATACGATTTTAATGGGTGAAAATTTGAAAAGCAGGGCTTCCCAGGAAGCACGGTGCTAAAGAATCTGCCTGCCAATGCAGGAAGTGCAAGAGATGCAGGTTCAATCCCTGGGTAGGAAGATCGCCTGGAGTAGATAATGGCAACCCACACCAGGATTTTTACCTGGAAAATTCCACGGACAGAAGGCCGTGGCAGGCTTCAGTCCATAGCATCTCAAAGAGTCAGACATGACTGAGCATGCGAGCACACACACACACACAATTTGAAAAGCACACTCACAAATCAGGTAGGCAAAATTCAGTCAGTGCCTAGCACTTGGTCCTTAGGATGGCTTTGTAGTTTATCACCCATTCTTCTGTTTACAAAAATCCCATGGCTTAACAAAATGAACAACAAGACTATAATGAAAATTGAGAATCTGTGTATGTTAAAATGGTATGGGATTCTTTAATGTGATTCAGGGAAAAGCTAAGAGCTTGTACAGATATTTCTACTTGAAAATGTGAGTATTCTTGAAGGTCTTGGCACAAACTAAAAAAAAATGATATGCTACTCATATAACTTACTGTATAATTTCCTAACATTTATATTTAGCAAAATAGAATATGTAGTAGGTGCTGATATAAATGTGATTTCCTAGTATTTCACTGGTAAAGATCCCACCTGCCAATTGCAGGAGCTGCAGGAGATGCAGCTTTGATCCCTGGGTTGGGAAGACCCCCTAGAGGAGGAAATGGCAACCCACTCCAGTATTCTTGCCTGGGAAACCCCGTGGACAGAGGAACCTGGAGGGCTACAATCCATGGGATCACAAAGAGTCAGACATGACTGAGCAACCAAACACACTGATATGAATATCTAGTTGTATCCTTCTGAGAAAGCATAAAGGCTACCCAGGTCTGACTAAAAGGAAGGTGTCTGTTTGAATCTAACCTCTCATTCTTTCATTGTCCCTTTTCCTGTAGTTCCCTTCTTGCCCTTCCTCTGTGTGCCCCATGCTAATCTTTCTCCATCCTTGCTGGAAGTTGTTCAATTTATTGTATCAGGACCCTTACAACTATTTACAGAGTTTTACAGTCTGTTTACAACTACAAGTTCTCTTTTTTCTCTTTTTAAAAATTTATTAATTTTTTATTGAGATATAATTGCTTTACAATGTTGTGTTAGCTTCTGCTGTGCAACAAAGTGAATGAGCTATATACGTATACATATACCCCTTGCTTCTTGGACCTCCCTCCCACCCCTGCCCCCATACCACCCATGTAGGTGACCACAGAACAGCAAGCTGAGCTTTCTGCCTTATACAGTACATTCCCACTGGATTTTGGTGTTATTCTGTTGTTTAGTCACTGAATCATGTCTGATTCTTTTGTGACCCCATTGACTGTAGCCCACCAGGCTTCTCTGTCCATGGGATTTCCCAGGCAAAAACACTGGAGTGGGTTGCCGTTTCATCTTCCTGGGTATCTTCCCACCCCAGGGATCAAACCTGCATCTCTTGCACTTCCTGCAATGGCCAGTGGGTTCTTCACCACTGAGCCACCAGGGAAATCTGCGCTATATAGTAGGTTCCCACTAACTTTGGTAGCAATGATTTTAAGACAGGCCTGTTGGTAACTATTTGAGGCTCCAACATGAACTTTCATGTGGTTTTCTGGGTCCTACAACTTTGCTCTCTAACATAAGTATTCTGTGTTCTGTTAAATTCTGTGTGTTTTTTGCTTCTTTATTACTATCTGTTTGGGATCTGAGTTTAAAATGGCACACCATTAGGCACAAATGTGGGCACCATGATATATTCTTTCTTAAAACTTTCTTTAAAACATTGTATTAGGTGGCTCAGTCAGTAAAGAGTCTGCCTGCAGTGCAGGAGACCAAGTTTGATCCCTGGCTTGGGAAGGTCCTCTGGAGAACAGAATGGCGCCCCACTCCAGTATTCTTGCCTGGAGGACACCATGGAGAGAGGTGCCTGGCAGGCTACTGCCCATGTGGTCCCAAGAGCTGGACATAACTTAGCAACTAAACCAGGCTTCCTTGGTGGCTCAGCTGGTGAAGAATCCACCCACAGTGTGGGAGACCTGGGTTCTGTCACTAGGTTGGGAAGATCCCCTGGAGAAGGGAAAGGCTACCCACTCCAGTATTCTGGCCTAGAGAATTCCATATAGTTCATGGGGTTGCAAAGACTCAGATATGACTGAGCTACTTTCACTTTCACTTTCTTTAGCAACCAAACCACCAAATAAGCAACAAAATGATCAACTATCATTACCATAGCCATCTCAACTCATTGTGGAACTCTTGTTCCCTCAATAATATCTACCACAATTCAGTTCAGTTCAGTTCAGTTTAGTCACTCAGTCATGTCTGACTCTTTGCAACCCCATGGACTGCAGCATGCCATGCCTCCCTGTCCATCACCAACTCCTGGAGTGTACTCAAACTCATGTCCATTAAGTAGGTGATACCATCCAACCATCTCATCCTCTGTCATTCCCTTCTCTGCCTGCCCTCAATCTTTCCCAGCATCAGGGTCTTTTCAAATGAGTCAGCTCTTTGCATCAGGTGGCCAAAATATTGGAGTTTCAGCTTCAGCGTCAGTCCTTCTAATGAACATTAAGGACTGATCTCCTGATAGACTGGTTGGATGCAGTCCAAGGGAATCAAGAGTCTTGAACACCACAGTTCAAAAGCATCAATTCTTCGGCACTCATCCTTCTTTATAGTCCAACTCTCACATCCATACATGACTACTGGAAAAACCATAGCCTTGATGAGACCGTCTTTTTTTGGCAAAGTAATGTCTCTACTCTTTAATATGCTATCTAGGTTGGTCATAACTTTCCTTCCAAGGATTAAGTGTCTTTTAATTTCATGGCTGCAGTCACCATCTCCAGTGATTTTGGAACCCCCAAAAAATAAAGTCTGACACTGTTTCCACTGTTTCCCCATCTATTTGCAATGAAGTGACAGGACTAGATGCCCTGATCTTAGTTTTCTGAATGTTGAGCTTTAAGCCAGCTTTTTCACTCTCCTCTTTCACTTTCATCAAGAGGCTCTTTAGTTCTTCTTCACTTTCTGCCATAAGGATGGTGTCATCTGCATATCTGAAGTTATTGATATTTCTCCCAGCAATCTTGATTCCAGCTTGTGCTTCATCCAGCCCAGAGTTTCTCATGATGTACTCTGCATAGAAGTTAAATAAGCAGGGTGACAATATACAGCCTTGACGAACTCCTTTCCTGATCTGGAACCAGTCTGTTGTTCCATGTCCAGTTCTAACTGTTGCTTGCTGACCTGCATACAAATTTCTCAAGAGGCAGATCAGGTGGTCTGGTATTCCCATCTCTTTCAGAATTTTCCACAGTTCATTGTGATCCACACAGTCAAAGGCTTTGGCATAGTTAATAAAGCAGAAATTGATGTTTTTCTGGAACTCTCTTGCTTTTTCCATGATCCAGCGGATGTTGGCAATTTGATCTCTGGTTCCTCTGCCTTTTCTAAAACCAGCTTGAATATCAGGAAGTTCACGGTTCACATATTGCTGAAGCCTGGCTTGGAGAATTTTGAGCATTACTTTACTAGCGTGTGAGATGAATGCAATTATGCGGTAGTTGAGCATTCTTTGGCATTGCCTTTCTTTGGGATTGGAATGAAAACACGTTTTCCAGTCCTGTGGCCACAGCTGAGTTTTCCAAATTTGCTGGCATATTGAGTGCAGCACTTTCACAGCATCATCTTTCAGGATTTGGAATAGCTCAACTGAAATTCTATCACCTCCACTGGCTTTGTTCGTAGTGATGCTTTCTAGGGCCCACTTGACTTCACATTCCAGGGTGTCTGGCTCTAGGTCAATGACCACACCATCATGATTTGATATAATATCCCAAAGTTTGATACTTTTCATAGGAGCAGATTTTTAATACTAGCCATCTAATGGGTAAAACAGGTGCTTACAAAATTTTTACTGACCCATAAAGACTGCTTTAGCATTAGCTATAATTTTCATGATGTCCTATTACACAGATAGTGACTTAATTAATGACTGACCAACAGTGACTTGGACTCATGATAAAGTCACATGGCACTCATGATAAAGAACCTGCTGCCAGTATAGGAGACAAAAGAGACTCAGGTTCAAACCCTGGGTCAGGAAGATCCCCTGGAAGAGGGAATGGCAACCCACTCTAGAATAGTTGCCTGGAGAATCCCATGGACAGAGGAGCCTGGCGGGCTACAGTCCATGGGGTCACACAGAGTTGAACATGACTAAAGAGACTTAGCACATAGCACAACAGTGACTTAGAGGATAGAATTCATAGGCTAAGTGCTAAGTGTTTTAAAATTTTACTTGTTTTCAGCTTTCTCATCTGTATTAAGAAATGGTTTAATACAGGTGAGATATTTTCATATAGAGAATCACTCTATTGCTTTAGTCTTTACAATCCTTTGTCAATGCATGTGGTCAACCACACTGAAGGCCAAGATGGGCAGAGGACCCTTATAAAAATAGTCAGTCTATATATTACAATGTCTTATGGAAAATGAACATAGCAATTCCTATTTTGAAAGAGAATGTAAAACTTATTTTAGACCACTACTTATGGAATACTGTTTATTTTCAAGACATAGTTATTTTTAAAAATTGTTTATTAATTTTAAATGAAAACCCTACCAATATATCCTTTCCCTCTACCCTCTCCTTCTTTATTCTTTGTCCTTCCCTCTCATCGTTACTCCCATATATGTTTTAAGGTTAATTGAGTTGGAACATTTGCATTTGGTATTATGGTGCATAAACCAAGGCTGCCCCATTGTTCAGGCATGTAAGGAAAATCTATTTATCCAACGACTGTATTTAACCAGCTCTTAAAGGTATTTTTATTTATTTGGTAGGAACCAAAGTTGGTGAGTGAATCATGAGGGTCAATTTGGGGCACTGCAGCACAAAAAAATATAGACACACTTCTTTCTGCTTTTTAACTCTTCAAAGTAGAAATAAGAAAATCAGTTTTAGGCTGTAAATATTGAATCAGGAAACATTTCCATTTGATCTAAAATTGCATTAAGAGATGAAGCCCAAGTAATATACCCTTTTCCCATAACGTGTCTTACACACATTTCACATTTTTAACCTGAGAACGATGTGAACAAGCAAGCTCTCACCATTCATTCACACTCTAAATTATCCTCCAGCTTCAAAGCTGAATGAGAAAAAGTACAAGCAAAGAGGATATTATGCTTTTTCCAACCATACAATGGTAAATCAGAAAAGACATTCTGTGGGGTTCTTACAGAACTTATTAACTAAATAGTGTTTATCTTACCTTTCTGGCTAACTCAGAGCATTACTACTCAGAGCAAGGAATGAGCTCAGAAGAATTAAAGCAAATACTGAGCCCTTTCCAATCCTCCCAACTCCTCTGCTACACACCAGTTCTTTGAATGTTTTCTCAATTTTGTGTTTGGTTGACCT
The DNA here is from genome assembly GCF_027580195.1 of Bos mutus. NCBI lineage: Eukaryota > Metazoa > Chordata > Mammalia > Artiodactyla > Bovidae > Bos > Bos mutus. The sequence continues at coordinate 44,618,716 of NC_091642.1, read as the reverse complement.
AAGCGCTCCAACTGAACTGAGCAAGGGCTTCCAGGAGGTGGTTTGGAACAAGCAAAGCAGGTTTCTTTGTTCCGCCTGTGCTATTGGTAAGGTTCTCAAAGACATATGTCAATCAACAGTAAATACTTTTCCCCAAACATCTGCCTTTCCTGGCCAGCAACAGATTGAAGACTATGAAAAGAAGTCTCTTCTAACTTGAACACTACATTGCCTCAATTAAACATGTAGCATTCAAGTTAGAAGAGACTTCATTTCATAGTCTTCAATCTGTTGCTGGCCAGGAAAGGCAGATGTTTGGGGGAAAGTACTTACTGTTAGATGTCTGTGGCCTTAATTTTGTTCTCCACTGCTATAATCTCTACCTTCTCTTCTGGAGCCTTCTTTTCAGTGAAAGAAAGCTGCCATTCTACTTTCAAGCATAGTGGAGAGACCAAAAGGATATATCTTTTAGCACCACCAGCAGAGCCATTTATATCAGTAGGGAGGATCAAATGCATTCCCACTTACTTAGAGTTTTATCATAAGTTTTTTATGAGGAATTATTTCAATTTCTGATAAAATAATATCAAAGATTAATAACTCATAAAAAAAACTTAAACTTCTATTTATTGTGGAGAATCACAAAGTGTAATGTGAAACTTCTGTGACTAAATTAATAGGAAGTGGGGATTATGGAAGAAAGAATGAAAGAGGATGGCTGAAGTTGAGGAACAATAAATGACAGAGATCATGTTTTTCCACAAAAAAGCACTATGTAAATAGGAGAAATTTAGGAAATCGCCCACCATCTTTGATGTCTCCATGACTTTTTCCAAGACCTTCTCATTCCCTTGGGGAAGGGAATGGCAACCCACTCCAGTATGGGCTTGAGGTGGCTCAGACAGTAAAGCGTCTGTCTACAATGTGGGAGACCCGGGTTTGATCCCTGGGTTGGGAAGATCCCCTGGAGAAGGAAATGGCAATCCACTCCAGTACTATTGCCTGGAAAATCCCATGGACAGAGGAGCCTGGTAAGCTACAGCCCAGTCCATGGGGTCGCAAAGAGTCAGACACGACTGAGCAACTTCAACTTCACTTGCAGTATTCTTGCCTGGAGAATCCCATGGACAGAAGAGCCTGGTGGACTATAGTCCATAGGTCGCAAAGAGTCAGACACGACTGACTGACTAACACTTTCACTTTCTCATACCTACAGCCATTAAAACAGTTAATGAAGAAGTTGAACCATACTCCCTGTGGAGAGCACTGTATCCACTTCCACTATCTCATTGTGTCAAAACATTCCTAATACAAACTGATTAGATTTCCAGAACTAAAAATTTATTTTGACTATTGCTTCCATGCAGAGAAACAGCCTTACTTTGAGAATGCTCCTATGTTGTTTATAATGGTTAAACCCAGTTATTTCAAATACTTTGAAATTTATAATTCATTATTTTCACTGCTTAGATTTATATAGTAGTTGTAAAATAAATTAAAGCCATTTTTAATATTGTGGCATATTAGGAATTATGCATATTTGAAAGTTCTTCTCAGGTGACACTGTAAACATAGTTAATTTATTATCATTTTCTTGATGTAGCAATAAAATCTGAATATTAAAAAAATTCCATTTTCCTAACAAAATTAAGCATAAAAAATTGAGTTTAAGTAACTTTCTCCATACATAGGTCTCCCCAGCTTGGATCTTGTGCCAGAAAACAGAAAAAAAGCTATATAAAAACTTTAAGCATTAAGATGTACGCATGCTCAGTCACTAAATTATGTCCAACTCTCTGCAACACCATGGACTGTAGCCTGCCAGGCTCCTCTGTCCATGGGATTTTCAAGGCAAAAATATTGGAGTGGGTTACCATTTTCTCTTCTAGGAGATCTTCCCAACCCAGGGATTGAACCCATGAACCCTGCATTGACAGGAGGATTCTTTACCACTGCACCATCTGGGAAGCTCAAGCATTAAGATACTTTACAGTAAATAAGAAAGAATATGTTAATAGTAGGGCAAAATGATAGATTTTTGTGTTTTTTTTTTTCCACACTTTCTACAGTAGGCATGTACCACTTCTATCATGTAAAATAACCAGTTTTTAAGTAGAAAAGTTTCCTTTTGCCATAATACAAAAGGAGGTAAGGAGAACAAAAATGAAAGCTATAATAATAACTCTAACAGAAACATTATAACTTTACAACTTAGATGCTTATAGCTACATGTTAAGAGACTGAAGAAGATTGCTTCCCATATCACTAATCTTTAGGATGATGAAACTAAGGCTTAATTTACATGGGCTTCCCTGGTAGCTCAGCTGGTAAAAAAATCCACCTGTAATATGGAAGATCCCAGTTCAATTCCTGGGTTTGGAAGATCCTCTGGAGAAGGAATAGGCTACCCACTCCAGTATTCATGGACTTCCGTGGTGGCTCAGACTGTAAAAAATCCACCTGCAATGTGGGAGACCTGGGTTCGATCCCTGGGTTGGGAAGATCCCCTGGAGGAGGGCAACTCACTTCAGTATTCTTGCCTGGAGAATCCCCATGGACAGAGGAGCCTGGTGGGCTACAGTCCATGGGGTTGCAAAGAGTTGGACATGACTAAGAGACTAAGCACAGCACAGAGTGATGAAACTAAGGCTTAATTTATATTTAAGTAAATTGCCAAAAGTCACAAAGTGAATAAATGGTTAAACCTGAACTAGAATACAAACTGTCAGCTCTTAGACCCTAAGAAGCGCCCTCTCCATCACCTCATCATGGGTCACTCTAGAGGATGCCATCATATCCTTACAATAGCCCTGGAACTGCTTATCCATGCGTGCTGTAGCTAATAATAATAATGAACATTCATATAGTCCATTAGTTCAGTTCAGTTCGGTTCAGTCTCTCAGTCGTGTCCGACTCTTCACGACCCCATGAATCGCAGCACGCCAGGCCTCCCTGTCCATCACCAACTCCCGGAGTTCACTCAGACTCACGTCCATCAAGTCAGTGATGCCATCCAGCCATCTCATCCTCTGTTGTCCCCTTCTCCTCCTGCCCCCAATCCCTCCCAGCATCAGAGTCTTTTCCAATGAGTCAACTCTTCACATGAGGTGGCCAAAGTACTGGAGTTTCAGCTTCATCATCATTCCCTCCAAAGAAATCCCAGGGCTGATCTCCTTTAAAATGGACTGGTTGGATCTCCTTGCAGTCCAAGGGACTCTCAAGAGTCTTCTTCAACACCACAGTTCAAAAACATCAATTCTTCGGCGCTCAGCCTTCTTCACAGTCCAACTCTCACATACATGATCACAGGAAAAACCATAGCATTGACTAGACGGACCTTTGTTGGCAAAGTAATGTCTCTGCTTTTGACTATGCTATCTAGGTTGGACATAACTTTCCTTCCAAGGAGTAAGTGTCTTTTAATTTCATGGCTGCAGTCACCATCTGCAGTTGCTCTATGTACTCTATAAATGTTAACTCATGTAATTCTCACAGCAACTCTACAGATCAGGTACCATTCTTACCATGCTATTTTTACAGATAAGAAAAGACAAAAAAACAAACTGAGATTATATAACTTGAACCAAGATCATACAGCTCGTGATAAACCTGGGACGCAGGCTACCTGGCTTCAGAGCCCACTTGCCTAACAACAACATTAAATGGTGTACCGACTTGTCTTTGTCAGTTATGTTAAAGGAGAGGATGATCACCTCTGGTGCTAGGTAAACCTCAAGACTGGGGGCTTCTCTGGTAGCTCAGACATTAAAGAATCTGCCTTCAATGCAAGAGGCCTGGGTTTCATCCCTGGGTCAGGAAGATCCCCTGGAGAAGGGAATGGCAACCCACTCCAGTATTCTTACCAGGAGAAGCACATGGAAAGAGGAGCCTGGCGGGCTAGAGTACATGGGATCACACAGAGTTTGATACAACTGAGTGACAAACGCATATACACACACAAGCCTCAAAACAAATTATAGAAAATAGTCTATAACGAGTAAGTGCAGCATCACTGTTTTTCCAAGGAATTGCTTTGCTTATGTATTTACTGATTGTCAGAATCCAACCTGAATAAATTCACTTCCACACTGAGCCTCAGTCAATGCTTGGCTCATTGTATGGAGAAGGAATCCAGGTCCATAAGAAGCATCAATGGTAGAGGTAAGAATACACTACTCAGCAGACTTTATCCAAAGACAGTTTCATTAAACTCCACCATTGTTGGCTCATTAAACTGTGGCCTGTGACATTTCAGGGAGCAAACACAAAAAGTGCCACTTATACTACAGTGAAACTTTTCCTTACAAGGAAGTTGATTCCAGCAGGAGTAAGACTGCCAGAAGCAAAGGATTACTGTAAAAAAAATCCTAACATGACTTCTTCATTGTACATATGCATTACATCTGGGCTGCTACACAAAATAGGCCACTGACAAAGACTGTTCAGACAGAGAGAGTTACACTAGGCGTAAGAAGACAGAAAACAAACTCTTATTTATGTAACTGTACTAAAGTACATATAATGTAAATTTGGCATTTTACCTTTTTCTGAGTGTATAATTCAATGGCATTAAGGGCATTCACATTGTTGTGCAACCATTGCCGTCATCAATCTCCAGATCTTCTTTCATCTCCCCAAACTGAAACTATACCAATCAAACAGTAACTGCCCAGTCTTTCCTTCTTTCAGCTCCTGGTAGCCAGCATTCTGCTGCTGCTACTGCTGCTGCTAAGTCGCTTCAGTCCTGTCTGACTCTGTGCGACCCCATAGACAGCAGCCCACCAGGCATCCCCGTCCCTGGGATTCTCCAGGCAAGAACACTGGAGTGGGTTGCCATTTCCTTCTCCAATGCATGAAAGTGAAAAGTGAAAGTGAAGTCGCTCAGTCGTGTCTGACCCTCAGCGACCCCATGGACTGCAGCCTACCAGGCTCCTCCACTCAGGGGATTTTCCAGGCAAGAGTACTGGAGTGGGGTGCCAGCATTCTAACTTCCATCAATATAAATTTGACTACTCTTGGTACCTCATAAAAGTGGAATAATACAAAATTTGTCTTTTTGGCAACTGGCTTATTTCACTTGGCCCCTGGTGGCTCAGATGATAAAGAATACTCCTACAATGCAGGAGACCCAGGTTCGATCCCTTGGTCAGGAGAAGGGCATTGCAATCCACTCCAGTATTCTTGCCTGGAGAATCCCATGGACAGAGGAGCCTGGCAGGCTACAGGCCACGGGGTCACAAAAAGTCAAACATGACCAAGCAAGTAATACTAAATAACTAAACTAATGCCTTCAAGCTTCCTCCATGTCATAGCATGTATCAGAATTCCCTCCCTTCTTAAGGTTGCATAATATTTCATTACATGTTTATATCTCACTTTATTTATCCATTCATCCATTGATGGACACTTTGATCACTTCTACCATTTGGCTATTGTAAATACTGCTGCCATAAACACAAATATCTTTTAAAGCTTCTTCTTTCACTTCTTTCAGATATATACCCAGAAACAGAATTACTGAATCATACAGTCATTCTACTTTAAATTTTGTAAAAAAAAAAAAAAAAGAAGAAGAAGAAGAAGAAGAAAACCATACTGTTTTCCAAGTGGCCACACCATTTTACAAGAAATATTTAAAAGCCAATTTAATGAGTTCAATTTTTCTTCTCCCCTCTACTTCCTCAATAAGACCAAGTTCTTAACCCTATGACTCTCAACTATACTATTTTTCTCCTCAGTCCAACCCAGTTTATAGCCTCTCCATCTGTCCTTACTTTAGTAAGTCACAATTTCATTGACATTGTGGAATTTGTAGAACCATAGGACCTGGATCACAGGCATCCACTGTGAAAACTGCACCCTTAAAATTTCATAATAGAGTCACCCCAGGAGCCATGCTTGAGATGTTTCATAAGGAAGCAAGACTGGCCTCAGATAGTTGTCCAAGTTACTACATTTAGACTACATCAACTATTATTATAATACCCAACTTACATTTTGCCATTTCATAAGAGAACTGAAATATTAGCCACAGAAAGCATGGTATGCCCCTGTTTTACAATATTCTGGTAAAGAATTTCATGAGTGCTTTCCTAGATAGATCCGTATATCACCCACATTTGACTCTACCATGGTGTCTAGTATGGTTACTTGTACAATGTATGAATTGATGACAAACTCAGATGTGTCCCAAACCTGAACTACTCACATTACCTCCCTCAATGACTTTTGCCATGTTCATGTAAGTCAACTCACTTTTCTTTTACTTAAGTTATTACCTTTAGCAAGAAAATTTTTATCACTAATACAGATGGAAAATGTATCCCTTACAATAAGAAAATAAATACACTTATAAGAAAACAAATTCACCCAAGTACCACCTAAAATTATTTTACATACCACAAATAGAAATGCTAGACCAATTGCCTTGATATATGAATATGAATGTATTTACCTCCTTCAAAATAGTATATCAATAAATGTTTTGAAAAGAGATACAAGTAATTGGAGAAGGAAATGGCAAACCACTTCAGTACTTCTGCCTGGAAAATCCCATGGATGGAAAAGCCTGGTAGGCTATAGTCCACAGGGTCACAAAGAGTCAGACACGACTGAATGATTTCACTTTCACTTTAGGATAAAGAATTTGTGCCAATATGTTAGCAGTGATTTTAGGGGGGATGCAATCATGGATAATTTTATTTTTTATACTTCTCACATGAAAATAGGTGATTTATAGAAACATAATATGTATGTCTATAATATGTATAGTTATATATTTATAAAAAATCACCTATTTCCAGGTGAGTGTGCATATGTGTATGTGCATATGTGTGATACTTTGTTAATAGAAACAGTGAGTGAATGAAAAAAAGCGAAAGATGGTGAATCCTAAAAACCAGGTCCATCACATTGATGTTGGACATCAGTGGGGTAATGACCGTTTCAGCCAGTAGATCATTTTTATGTCTAGCAATAGAGTGCATCAGAGGAATAATATAAAAAAAAATAGAAGACCTAAGAGATTATCTGATGAAGAGTAGATATGTAAGTTAAAGGAATAACAGCCAGCCTACCACAGGCATCTTCTGAAATGCTTTCCTCCATATTTAATCAATGAAATGTACTAATGGGAGACCCACAATACACAGAGAAATATGCCAGGGGGTAACATATGCTAGGAGAATTATAAATCACTGTTGTTGCCCCATAGTTTTAAAAATCTAAATGATACAGCCATGAAAAAGTCTATTATAAATTAGAGTGTTGCAAAGTCTGAATAGAGATAACAGTCTCTGAGTACTGAGAAGAGAAAGCCGAAATAAGAGTGGGAAAGCAACCAGGGAAGATTGCTAGGATGAAATGACATTTAAGGCTGTTGATGGTTGGAGTAAAGTGTATGAAAAGATTCCTTTGTCTCCACAGTATACACACCCGTTTCTCCAGGACCAAAGAGAGGAAGGGATAATCGTGAACGCAGAGTACCTCATTTACCTAGTTAGAACTTGAGAATGCCGGAAGGGTGAACAACCGAACAGACTGCCAAGGAAGGAAAGGTGAGTTCAGGGGAAGTCACAAAGCCCTGAAGTTTCACATGATCCTGGCTAGTTAAAAGAGGGTACTCATGCCAGCAGCTCATACTCTCCTGAGGCCTAGCCTAAGCTGTCTCACTTCCTGACATCCTTCTCCAGCTGAGCTATTTCCTGGGCTGCTCCAGACTCGTCCCTTCACACTCCCTTCAGAGCTGCGGTTTGGCATCTTTGCAGCAAGAACCCCAGTGGCCAAAGTGCCCTCTGGGCTTGTCTCCTGGGAGGACCATCCTGCCTGTTTCCACTACTGAATTTATCCACAGAGACAGGCGGAGGAAGCTTTTTTTAGATGACCAAGCAAATTGGCCTGCAGGAACTACATTGGAGTCGTGTGGTAATAATCAAATTTGGTGTCTGGGACACCCAAGCGGCACATGCATAAGCTGTAAGTAGCTTAGAACTTTTCCTGCTGCATCACTGAAGCTGTTGGCTTAAGAAATGGAAGCATTTGAGGGATGAATGAAAACTCCTCCTCATACATGATGTTTGGCTGTGGCCATAGGGAGTAGTCAAGTTGAAGTTATACAACAAACAGTTTTTTTTTTTTCCAGAGCCAAGTAAGTGACTAGGATTTTCTATATCTGGATGGTGATAAAACAGGGGTCTGTAAACTCTGGCCTGCAAGCCAAGTCCAGCCTCCTCCCTGTTTTCATATAGCCTGCAAGCTCAGAATGTTTTTTTCCATTTTGAAAATAGCTGAAAAGAAATCGGAAGCATATCTTGTGATACATAAAGATTATATGAAATTCAAATTTCAGGGCCTACGAATAAAATTTTATTGGAATATAAACACACCTTTTCACCTACATATTGTCTCTGGTTGGTTTCAAGCTTCAGATGTAGAGTTGAATCATTGTTACAGAGATCTTATGGCCTGAAAAGCCTAAATTATTGATAGACTCTCTAACCTTTTACAGACAGTTTTTAACCTTTGTACTAAAGTGATGGCCAGTGTGACCAAAGGCACGTGAAATAGCAGTAAGAAACTTTTAAATAGGGACTTTTAAAGTGAGACTTTAAAAGTTAAACTTGAAACTTTTAAGTGAGAAACTTTTAAAATAGGAACATCGTGTGTTTTTACTGAGATGCATTTTTTAATGCTTTATTATACTTGGTTGCTATACTTGGTTAGATAGCATCACCAACTCAATGAACACAATTATGAGCAAACTCTCAGAGATAGTGGAGGGCAGAGGACCCTGGTGTACTACATGGGGTTGCAAAGAGTTGGACACGACTTAGTGACTGAACAACAACATCCTTGGTTGTAGATTGCAACACACTGAGGAAGAGCTATTTGTGGAGCTCAGCTTTAGTGCTTAAAATGAGACAGATTTCATTTTTGACTTTGTGATACTCCCTTCCCTGCCCCCCCCAGGCAAGCATGTACATGCAAACATGCACACACACACACACACACATGTTCACACACACATGGAAAAAAATGATAGGCACACCACTCATGTACCTCACAAAAGCTCAGCAACATGCTTATGCTCACAGAGGCCCAGCGGTAGGAAGAAGTACAAGAGCAGTGAATTACAGACCCCCCACGATGGACCCCAAAGGAGGATTAACTGAAACAATTTTATGGAAATGTATTCAGTATGCACAGATGACAACATGCCAGCAAGCCATTTCAGTGCAGCATTCTAATTATAGACACCACTCTCAAAGCTTAGCCAAGCTATATAGTATCCTCTCTTTTACAGGGTGTGGTTGAAATTGACCACTTAAAAACTGGAGAGGTCACTTTTGTTAACTAGTACAATTTGGTAGCTCAAGGAAACACTGTACCTCACTCATCCTACAGGACTGATTTTATTTTTGCTCTTAAAATTCTAAGATGATTCCCCCAAGCCAGACAGCTGGAAAGAACAGTTAAAAATATTGTATTAATCAAGAAAAAAAGGGCTAGTGTTTTGGCACAAAGAAGTTTATAAGGAAACTTAGTTTCTGAAGAAAGCAAGGTAAGATAGAGGTGTGTTGATGAGTTGGATTGTGGCAGCAGTATACACAGGAGTTGTAGGTGGAGGAAGAGGGAAGAGCAGGCAAGGAAGTCTTTAGAAAATCCTTTAAAGATGTGCTGGTGGGATAACTGCTCTTGTCCAGGCACAAACCCATCAAACCATGGCAGTGAAAAGACAAAGAGCAGTAAGTGCAATCTATTTAGTCATATGGCGGTCTCCAGCCATACATCCAGAGAAGGCAATGGCACCCTACTCCAGTACTCTTGCCTGGAAAATCCCATGGATGGAGGAGCCTGGAAGGCTGCAGTCCACAGGGTCGCTGACGGTCGGACACGACTGAGTGACTTCACTTTCGCTTTTCACTTTCATGCATTGGAGAAGGAAATGGCAACCCACTCCAGTGTTCTTGCCTGGAGAATCCCAGGGATGGCAGAGCCCGGTGGGCTGCCGTCTATGGGATCACACAGAGTCGGACACGACTGAAGCGACTTAGCTGTAGCAGCAGCAGCAGCAGCCATACATCTGATCCCTCCATTTGGTAAAGGTAGTATAGTACCTTAAAAGCAGCATCAAGCTATTAAATGACATTAAAAGCTGTACCTGAGTAGATGTGTTTAAAAGAAGCTATCACAGAAGCCATCATAAAAAACAAAAACAAACGAAAAAATGAGTTCAGTGTTTACTATGCTCTTGCTTGAGCTAGACAGACTTATAGGTAATAGAAAAGAGAGGGTGGCTTGGCAGTGAGCTCCAGAGAGCCAAACCCAAGGAGAACTAAGGCTTGGGAAGGGGGCCTGGGGAACAATTCTAGAAGGACACAAGACCTACACATTCCCTAGTTTGTGAGAAATCTATATATTTGGTGACAGGAGCAGGCACATAAACTCTATTTTTCCCTGTGAATACTGAAAGCCCTTACACTGCCAGGGGGTGGAAACTTGATCTCATCTCTACCCACTTACTAGATCATATTAGAGCTAGAAGAGTTATAAAGCACTAAAAGATTTTTAGGAGCATAAGGAGGGCTCTATCCCATTTATTGTTAAAAAAAAAAAAAAAAGTCTATTCAAGTCCACCAACTCTCTTGTTGATCTCAGAGCCACAATCATTCATCCTGGGATTTTCTGCTACTTCTCTCTCACTCTGATGCTTCAAGTACTTTGCTAAGGCTAATTCTGTGACTTCACAATTCCTCTCTGCTCTTGCATACAATGGAATTATTCTACAACCTCCATCCCAAGCATGGATGCAGGGAATCTGTGGGGCTATCTGTGGAGCCCCCCTTTCTAGAAGCAATATATAGTCATCCTAGGCTTTCCTAGGAAGGAAGACACAGCTTTCTTCCTTCTGTTGTTCCCTCCCCCAAGTCTTGAATCACAGTCAGGGTGCAGGGGTCTCTGGAGGGGTCTCTCTGACTCTCCACCCTTCCAGCTCAAGCTACAGAGAGGTCAGGGGGACAGAGAACATTTACTCTTCTGGTGTTCATCCCAGTCTTTTGTCTTATGGCCATGGCTAGGCTTTTAGATTTCAAGTCAGAATTTGATCACTTTTTTATCTGAATTAATTTGTGAGTTTCAATCAACTAAATGCTTCCTTGATTGGGGAATGTCAGGATTACTGTTCTAAAATATTTTCCCACTATCAACTTATGATCATTGTGAAAAATTTAGTGATGCCTCATTACAATCAAATGTCCACCGTTTTATTTCATATTTGGTTAATATTTTAGAAAATTGGTCTTTAAAAAAGAAATATACAGCAAACCCTGCTTTCTTAGACCAAAATGCTTTAATGGTGCTATTTTATAAGTCAAAAATATGTATGATTAATTCCCAGTGGCTCTTCTGGTACTCATCATAAAGACTGGATCAACAGAACAGTTTACATTGCTTCTATATGTTAGAAACAATGCATCATCTTTGTTTTGAGGCAATTTTATTTTTCTTAGGAATCCCAGGCACCTTTGAACACCAACATTATGCCCATTTTTAAAAGATAATTCAGTGTGGAAGGTAAGGGAGAAACAATAACTCTGACTGAAAGAGTATGTTTTGCTTTAATCTGAAAATTAATGGAGTTGTCAAATTTCACAGCACATAATCCAGCCATTCTTCTTTAAGAATGAACCAATAAAATATGAAAAATGTAATTATCACCCCCATCCTCCGCCATTGATTTAAAGTTGCTTTGCTCAGTCTTACTTGGCATTGAACCTATTTCTGTTGGGAGTGCATGGGATAGAGACTTTCAAAGGGCAGATCACAGGAACAACTTTTGCCTTCATTACTAAATGTTTGAATATTCTTCATATTCAACAAAGCACTACAGTTTGAAGAAGCATGTCTTTACAAAGTTCAGGGATAAAAGTCTGAGTTCTGGCTTTCAATTTGAAGTGAAAAAGAGGCCTTCAGATTTTCAACACAGAAAGACACTGAAGGAATACATAACCCCTTTTATGGATGTATCCTTACCATAATTCAGGATGACCCTCAACTTGTCAAGGTATTTTTTTGTTTTTCCTTAAGATTTCGGTCATCTGAGTCAAAAGAAAATCTATCCAGTACCTCAAATCTTGGAAATATTTTTTTTCACAGATTCAAACATTTGTGTTTTCTGTTGAATTATCATTGCATGTTCATACAATTAATTATTAGATAGTAAGAGGACACGACTGTGTGACTTCACTTTCGCTTTTCACTTTCACACATTGGAGAAGGAAAGGGCAACCCATTTCAGTGTTCTTGCCTTGAGAATCCCAGGACGGGGGAGCCTGGTGGGCAGCTATGGGGTCGCACAGAGTCGGACATGACTGAAGCGACTTAGCAGTAGCAGCAGCAAGAGACAATAATACCTTTAATTTGCATATATTTCTTTTCAGTCCTTGCAAATATTTATTTTCCTCAGTCCTTGATGTGTGCTATTTATTTCTCTTTATGACATCTTTATAAAGTAAAAAAAGTATTAGTGTGTCTATCTAAAGATAATAAAATCTTGCATGCATTCTAAGCCGCTTCAGTTGTGTCTGACTCACTGCCTGACTCATTGCAACCCTCCGGCTCCTCTGTCCATGGGATTCTGCACGCAAGAACAGCGGAGTGTGTTGCCCTTCTCCAGGGGATCTTCCCAACCCAGGGATTGACCCAACACCTCTTACATCTCCTGCACTGGCAAGCAGGTTCACTACCACTAATATCATCTACCTGTATGTCATATGTTACACATATTTATAAAAGTTTATAAAGCACTTTTACAGGTATTATTTGATTTTGGTTTTTACCTTCACATATGATATACATACGTGATATATACATATGATATACATAAAAATAATCAGTGTCATTGTCTTCAGTTTATATATGGGAAGTCTAGAATTCAGAAAGGTGAAGTGTCTGCCTGTGTTCTGCATTTAAGAAGTGAAGCAACCATCTCAGGTCAGGGCAGTCAGGTCAGTCTCTCAGTTGTGTCCGACTCTGCGACTCCAGGTGTTTCTTGACTTCCTACTTTTGCATTCCAGTCCCCTATAATGAAAAGGACATCTTTTTTGGGTGTTAGTTCTAAAAGGTCTTGTAGGTCTTCATACAACCATTCAAGTTCAGCTTCTTCTAGATGGGCCTATTAGTAACTTTGCACTGCAGAGACACAAAAGACTAGGTGAATCGTTCTGTATCATATAATAAAAACATACCGATGGTCTTCATATTTTACTTTACAGGTTTACTCTCTTTTTCTCTTGTTACATTTTTCCAGTGCTGTTATTATGTCAAATATTCTATGAAATACCTCCCATACTGTATGTATTAGAAACAGCTCTATTTGTTCCATTCTCCCCAGAACTCCAGGGGGGTTTTTGGATTTGGGGCTTTTTTTTTTCCCTCTGGTTTTACATTTTGAAAGCCTTGCTCCAGCTCTCAAAGGATGCTGTTAAACACAGAATAAATATTGAATTGTCTCTCTATCCTCATGGTCTTCGTGGTGGCAAATAAATATTTCTGTGAAAGAGTTTGCTCCCTGAAGACCCATAAGTGGTGGTTAGAAAGTGTCCACAAATTAAAGGCAATGAAAGAACAGTAACCACAAGTAATAGATGTTAGAAAAAAATATAAAATACATAAAATAGGTTTTATATGCATGTATAATATCGACTCTAACCAGGTGGCTACCATGTAAGTGTTTTCCCAGTTATGAATGTTTTTATACATACAAAGATGCTTTCATAGCAGCAATCTGTGCAGGATAAATATTATCCATAATTACATGATTTCTTCTAAGTTTGAACAGTAGAGCAGTGTTAATCTGCAAGAAAACACCTCAAATTTTTAATCCATTCTAGTTTCTGAATTAGTTGTCATTCTGAAAGACTTCTGATTTAAGAAGGAAGGAAGGAAATACAGAATAAAAAACATTGATTCAACATTAGAAACCATTTCCAATGAGTTAGGAGATGTGAATGTATAATTTCTAATAACTTGTATTTCTTCTGATTTTAAAGTCATCAGGAATTTAATGGCTGCCCACTGCATATCTAGTTATCTTTTGGAAAACTCAAGAATGACATGGCAAAAATGAACATCAAAAGCCTGGGTATTCTCAGAATAGCTGGAGAAAGACAGAAACCAAATATTTGCCTATTTTCCCCACTAAGAATATTTCCTCTCTCCTTTATGCCTAATAAAAACCAAGTGTATCTTTCAGGGCTCATTTCAAAACCCTCTACAAACTGCGGTCTCCCTCTTCTGAAATCTCCTTTGCTCAGTCCTTGTTGATTCTGTATCTGCATTTTTCTCAAATCCGTCTGTTTCTCTGTCTCCGGTGACAGTGTCCCAGCCTACATCTTTATCATTCTTTGCTGGAAGTATAGCCATAGCACCCTAACTTTTCCTTGACTTCTGTCTTTTTCTCCGCTGATGCCGTTTGCCAACATCTACAGCTTAATGGTCCCAAAGAACCACTAAGAAAATGTCACTTTTCTGTTCAGGATAGGCTTCTCATTGCCTACCAAATAAAACAATAAGTATTTAATCCTGTGTTTTAGTCTTCTAAGAGATGTTATAGGGCTTCCCATGTGGCTCAGTGGGTAAAGAATCTGCCTTCAATACAGGAGATGCATGAGACATGGGTTCAATCCCTGGGTCAGGAAGATCCCCCGGAGGAGTAAATGGCAACCCACCGCAGTATTCTTGCCTGGGAAATCCCAAGCACAGAGATGCCTGGCGGGTTACAGTGCATGGGGTCAGGAAGAGAAGGACACAACTGAAGCAACTTAAGCATTTACACAAGAGCTGTTACAACTTGCCTTTTGTTCCCCAGCAGTCTCCCACTCATGCTACACTCAAACAGAACACAGCAATTCTTAATATCAGTTCAGACTGCAATCACTAACCTTTCTAAGTTTCCCCAAGTTCCTTTTCTCATATCCAAATAGTATCCAATTCTCAGAGCTCCATGTGAGTATTAACCTTCCTATTGCCTTTTCTGAACCTCTAACGTCAATATATTTACTTATGTTCTACGATAACCTTTTTACTCCATGCTTTTGTGCAAAAAGAATCACTATATTCTCTGGGAGTGAAACTCCCAGAAACTATAGTGAAACTATAGGGAGTCAAACTAGTTAAATCCAGAGATTTAATTTTGGCTATACTTATGTGAATCTGAGAAAGGATTAATCTGTGATAGTACCAACATCAGAGGATTGTTGAAGACTGTGAGTTAATACATGTAAGTTTCCTCAATAAGTACTCAGCATGAAGGTAAGCTACTGTTGTGTACATCTTCTCTCTCCTAATACAGTAGGACCTTGGGATGGGACTTCTAGCTACTCATCATTGCACCTCACCATGGTGTCAGAACACATGCCAATGCTCAACACATTTATGTTGAAAAAACACTGAGGAAAAAGTCATATTTTGTGTCTTTCAGTGTCTTAGAGCAACAGAATTCTGTAAAAGACCATTGTTTACTGATGATCTCAGCAGTCTTGCCCCCTCCCCCTTATGATGTAGATGGGAATGATGAATGGGACTTGAAGTGTATAACCCAATGTCCCCCATAAGAATGCTTCCCATTCTTCCTAAAGGTGAGAGAGGTCATCCTTGCTCATTCCCTTTCTCCAAAGAGTTAGAAACATTAGTGGCAAGGAGACATAGGAGAGGAGACATGAACAGTAGACCCAGAGAAATCTCATTCCACAGTTTTATTTACACAACTCTGAAAGATATTCTTTGTGTCATACACAATTCTAAGCAGGAGAAATTAGGAATTAGCAGACCGTGTACATGCTCAACTGGAATATCCAACATTCTGAGGAACATCTTTTTCTATCACTTGACGAGGAGATCAAACCAGTCAATCCTAAAGGAAATCAGTCCTGAATATTCACTGGAAGGACTGATGCTGAAGCTGAAGCTCCAATACTTTGGCCGCCTGATGTGAAAAGTCAACTCATTAGAAAAGATCCTGATGCTGGTAAAGATTGATGGCAGAAGGAGAAGGAGACGACAGAGGACAAGATGGTTGGATGACATCACTGACTCAATGAACATGAGTTTGAGCAAGCTCTGGGAGATGGCGAAGGGCAGGGAAGCCTGGCGTGCTGCAGTCCATGCGGTCACAAAGAGTCAGACATGACTGAGCTACTGAACAACAACAAATGTACATTTGAAGGGGATGGGATGCCAGCTCTGAGTTGTGCACAGAAATTCATGAAAAAGGATTGGCTACAGAATCAGAAAGTCAACAATCAGAGGCATATGGTATTTATTTAGGGATTCTTAGACTCTGATGTGTAACATTAATCCAGGCACAGACAGAATGAAAAGTAAGATTTCTCCAAATGGCACTCATGTCTGAACACCAGCTTTATAAATACCAAATTACTCATCAACCTGGAATATGTGTATTTTTTTAGGAGTACCTATGTTTAGCATCTAAAGTTTCTTTTTTTTTTTTTTTTAAGGAGACTGGTTTATTCTGATGTTCCTGTGGGAATACCCACAGGAGCAGGAGGGTGGGCAGGGGACTCTCTCCCCCAGTCCCACTGCCTTCCTTGACCTGGCTGGTGACCTGAAGAGGCACAGTGGTTATGGCGTTCGGTTGTGGTTCTGCATCTAAAAGGAGCTACATTCGATTGGCCAGTTTCATAAAGTCCTTCCAGGCCTCCAGGAGCAGAGCCGGCGGCTTCTGAAGGACTGAGGCCCAGGTTGCGTTTGTTAATTGCACTTGTTCAGTGTCGGTGGCGGGCCCTCTCCCTGACACCTAGAGGTAACTTGGAACCAGCATGGCCTGGGCAGGTAGGGTTGCCATGGCCAAAGGCCACCAAGGATGCTGCTTGTGGGCAGGGAGGTGGCTGGTAGAGTGCCCCTGCTCCAGCTTCTGCAGGGAGAAAATGCTGGGGTTTGGTCCCAGAGTCTTGGGGTCGGTGGGGCGGGGGCAGGGTGGCACACAAAGGGTTTCCATATGATGTTGGCAGGCATTAGGTGAAATTCAAAGGTTGTACACCCAGGGAGAGGTGCTCCCTGGGAGAGTCACCCTGTTATTCATGGCAAAAAGGGGACATTTTTCTAGAGGGCAAGGGGAAGACTACCTGTAGGTAGTTTCTTAAGAAAGGACATTTTATGATGGATACATTTTGTCAAATCTGTAATTTTGCATATATGTACACTAAGCTAGAAAGGCTGTATTTTTACTAAAATACTAAAGCTGTTTTTTCACATTAATAATGTGTGTGTTCTCCTGTGGAAAAGAAGAGTTTCCTTAGCTTTGCTGTCAGTCTGTATCATCAACAATCATAAAAATTGTAACAGAAAAAGAGCTACCATTTGCTGAGTGTGCACTTCAGGATTGGTATTATAATGTTGAAAATAAGCCTACAAGGCAGGTATTATTATTCCTGCTTTAGCGGGAATGGAGGCTTAGAGTAGTTAAAAGGTTTGCCAAAAGTCATGTCATTAATCAGCAGCAGAGCCAAGACAAATTCACATGTCTCATTACAAAGTCCCTTCACTAGTTCTAGTTCACAAGTTTGGATTTACAAAGTTTTATAAGTTTTACTTATAAATTTATTGTATTTATAAATGTTTAAAGTTTTGTTCTCTATACACTTCAGTCCTACTTTTGATCCCCCTGCCACATGCTTAGGGCTATGTCCTGCCTCTGACCAACTACCCAACATGCACAAATTTATTAGCAGTGCTCTTAGCAATTCCCTCCTGGGGCCCTCGGAGAAGACAATGGCACCCCACTCCAGTACTCTTGCCTGGAAAATCCCATGGATGGGGGAGCCTGGCAGGCTGCAGTCCATGGGGTCGGGAAGAGTCAGACACGACTGAGCGACTTCACTTTCACTTTTCACTTTCATGCATTGGAGAAGGAAATGGCAACCCACTCCAGTGTTCTTGCCTGGAGAATCCCAGGGACAGGGGAGCCTGGTGGGCTGCCATCTCTGGGGTCACACAGAGTCGGACACGACTGAAGCGGCTCAGCAGCTTTGCAGCCTGGGGCCCTGGATGTAAATCTGTCTAAGCACTTGTTTCCTAACACTGGACCTTTTCTCATGCCTCACTTTCTTCAATAACATACTTTCAGAGTGATTATGTACACCTCAATATTAGTGGGAAACAAAAATGAGAAAGAGAAATTTCCTGGACAGGTTTTCTAGACTTTCTCAGATTTCCTGATGGAGAAGTGCTTTCCCTTCATCTGTCACAAGAGCCCTCTTATGTGTCATTAAAGTGAAAGTGTTAGTTGTTCAGCCATTTCCGACTCTTTGTGACTCCATGGACTATAGCCCACCAGTCTTCTCTGTCTCTGCAAGAATACTCGAGTAGGTTGCCATTACCTTCTCCAGGAGATCTTCCTGATCCAGGGATCAAACCCAGATGTCCTGCATTGCAGGCAGATTCTTTACCATCTGAGCCACCAGGGAAACCCCCTTATGTATCATACCTCATGAAAAATAGTTTAAAAGTCTCTATGAAAAGGAGTGTAGTCAGAGTTGAGGACATGCAACGAGGGTTATAAAAAGTAATGTTTGTACACACATGTTCACTGTTCATAACAGAATTACTCACAATAGCCAAGGGGCAGAAGCAACCCAAGTATCCATCCATGGAAGAACACTTGGATTCTTAAATGGATCAACAAAATGTGATATATACACACACTGGAATATTACTCAGCCTTAAAAAGGAAAGAAATTCTGACACACACCACATTATATTAAACCTTAAGGACATTATGCTAATGAAATAAGTAAGTCACAAAAAGACAAATTCTGTCTGACTCCACTTCTGTAAGTTATTTAGAATAGTCAAATTCATTAAAATAGAAAATAGAGTGGTGGTTGGCATGGGCTTTGAAGAGAGGGAGAAGTTAGGGGAACTTGTCATTTAAAGGGTATATGGTTGCTCTATTACAAGATGAAAAGTTCTAGAGATTGGTTGCACAACAATGTAAGTATAATTCATACTACTGAACTTCACATTTATAAATGGTTAAGATGATAAAGTGTATATTATGTGTGTTTTGCCACAGCACTAAAAAAAAAAAAAAAAACTGGCAGGAAAGGTAAATTTCTAGGATTTCAGTATGAGAAATAAAGACATTTGGAGAATGCAGAATAACAGAAAATAATGAACAGTGGTAGCAACAGCTAATTCTCAAATCTAAAATGATCCCCCACTTTATCCTGGAAACTATTCTTAAGTATCTGGTTTAGGGGACAAGCAGGAATAAATGTGAACCTAAACAATTAGGTCCGTCTAGGCAAGGCTATGGTTTTTCCTGTGGTCATGTACGGATGTAAGAGTTGGACTGTGAAGAAGGCTGAGCACCGAAGAATTGATGCTTTTGAACTGTGGTGTTGGAGAAGACTCTTGAGAGTCCCTTGGACTGCAAGGAGATCCAACCAGTTCATTCTGAAGGAGATCAGGCCTGGGATTTCTTTGGAAGGAATGATGCTAAAGCTGAAACTCCAGTACTTTGGCTACCTCATGAGAAGATTTGACTCATTGGAAAAGATTCTGATGCTGGCAGGGATTGGGGGCAGGAGGAGAAGGGGACAACAGAGGATGAGATGGCTAGATGGCATCACTGACTCAATGGACGTGAATCTGAGTGAACTCCAGGAGTTGGTGATGGACAAGGAGGCCTGGCATGCTACGATTCATAGGGTTGCAAAGAGTCGGACACAACTGAGCGACTGAACTGAACTGAACTGAAATAATTAGGACTTCATTTTATATATTGATATGAATGATTTGGGTAAGTGCTGTTATCCTTCACAATCTTTTTAAAACTTAAAAATCAGTCAGATTAATGACTTTCTCTCCCATAAATTTAATTTAAATTTAATTTAAAGGTAGAATGACTGTCTTTGAATTAACAGTAAATTGAGTCCTTCTAATTGAACATATTCAGCTATTGGTATTTTGTGGCAACTATTTCATTTTTTATTGACAAGATATTTCCATGATATGATTAGGTTTTGTTACCAAGTCCAAGCTCGCTCTACTTATCAAAAGGAGACAAGGTGCTGAGTCAAGGAAAATTACTTTATTCAAGGAAAATTACTTTATTCAGAAAGCCAGGTGGCTGAGAGGATGTCAGGCTCAGTTCAGTTCAGTTCAGTCACTCAGTCGTGTCTGACTCTGTGTGCCTCCATAAACTGCATCACCCCAGGCCTCCCTGTCCATCACCAACACACAGAGTTCAAGCAAACCTATGTCAGTTGAGTCGGTAATATCATCCAACCATCTCATCCTGTCATCCCCTTCTCCTCCTGCCCTCAGTCTTTCCATCAGGGTCTTTTCAAATGAGTCAGCTCTTCATATCAGGTGGCCAAAGTACTGGAGTTTCAGCTTCAAAATCAGTCCTTCCAATGAACATTCAGGACTGATCTCCTTTAGAATGGACTGGTGGGATCTCCTTGCAGTCCAAGGGACTCTCAAGAGTCTTCTCCAACACCACAGTTCAAAAGCATCAATTCTTCAGTGCTCAGCCTTCTTTGTAGTCCAACTCTCACATCCATACATGACTACTGGAAAAACCATAGCCTTGACTAGACGGACCTTTGTTGACAAAGGTATATCTCTGCTTTTGGATATGCTATCTAGGTTGGTCAGGACTTTCCTTCCTAGGAGTAAGCATCTTTTAATTTCATGGCTGCAGTCACCACCTGCAGTCATTTTGGAGCCCCAAAATGTAAAGTCTGACACTGTTTCCACTGTTTCCCCATCAATTTGCCATGAAGTGATCGGACCAGATGCCATGATCTTTGTTTTCTGAATGTTGAGCTATAAGCCAACTTTTTCACTCTCCTCTTTCACTTTCATCAAGAGGCTTTTTAGTTCCTCTTCACTTTCTACCATAAGGGTGGTGTCGTCTGCATATCTGAGGTGACTGACATTTCTCCCAGCGATCTTGATTCCAGCTTGTGCTTCATCCAGCCCAGCATTTCTCATGATGTACTCTGCATATAAGTTAAATAAGCAGGGAGACAATATACAGCCTTGATGTACTCCTTTTCCTGTTTGGAACCAGTCTGTTGTCCAGTTCTGCCTGACTGTTGATTCCTGACCTGCATATAGGTTTCTCAAGAGACAGGTCAGGTGGTCTGATATTCCCATCTCCTTCAGAATTTTCCACAGTTTATTGTGACCCACTCAGTCAAAGGCTTTGGAATAATCAATAAAGCAGAAATAGATGTTTTTCTGGAACTCTCTTGCTTTTTCCATGATCCAGCGATGTTGGCAATGTAATCTCTGGTTCCTCTGCCTTCTCTAAAACCAGCTTGAACATCAGGAAGTTCACAGTTCACGTATTGGTGAAGCCTGGCTTGGAGAATTTTGAGCATTACTTTACTAGCGTGTGAGATGAATGCAATTGTGCGGTAGTTTGAGCATTCTTTGGCATTGCCTTTCTTTGGGATTGGAATGAAAACTGCCCTTTTCCAGTCCTGTGGCCACTGCTGAGTTTTCCAAATTTGCTGGCATATTGAGTGAGGCACTTTCACAGCATCATCTTTCAGGATTTGAAATAGCTGGAATTCCGTCACCTCCACTAGCTTTGTTCGTAGTGATGCTTTCTAAGGCCCAGTTGACTTCATATTCCAGGAATCTGGTTCTAGGTGAGGGATTACACCATAATGAATATCTGGGTTTGAACATCTTTTTTGTACAGTTCTTCTGTGTATTCTTGCCACCTCTTCTTAATATCTTCTGCTTCTGTTAGGTCCATACCATTTCTGTCCTTTATTGAGCCCATCTTTGCATGAAATGTTCCCTTGGTGGCTCTAATTTTCTTGAAGAGATCTCTAGTCTTTCCCATTCTGTTGTTTTCCTCTATTTTTTTGCACTGATCACTGAGGAAGGCTTTCTTATCTCTCCTTGCTATTCTTTGGAACTCTGCATTCAGATGCTTATATCTTTCATTTTCTCCTTTGCTTTTCACTTTCTTTTCACAGCTATTTGTAAGGCCTCCTTAGACAGCCATTTTGCTTTTTTGCATTTCTTTTTTGGGGGGATGGTCTTGATTCCTGTCTCCTGTACAATGTTCCAGACCTCCATCCATAGTTCATCAGGCACTCTGTCTATCAGATCTAGTCAATTAAATTAAATCAATTTATCAATTAAATAAATTGATTAAATGATTAATTAAATTAATCAATTAAATCAATTTATCATTCCCACTGTATAATCATAAGGGGTTTGATTAGGTCATACCAGAATGGTCTAGTTGTTTTTCCCCACTTTCTTCAATTTAAGTCTGAATTTGGCAATAAGGAGTTCATGTTCTGAACCACAGTCAGCTCCCAGTCTTGTTTTTACTGACTGTATAGAGCTTCTTCATCTTTGGCTGCAAAGAATATATAATCAATCTGATTTCGGTATTGGCCATCTGGTGATGTCCATGTGTAGAATCTTCTCTTGTGTTGTTGGAAGAGGGTGTTTGCTATGACCAGTGCTTTCTCTTGGAAAAACTCTATTAGCCTTTGCCCTGCTTCATTCTGTACTCCAAGGCCAAATTTGCCTGTTACTCCAGGTATTTCTTGACTTCCTACTTTTGCATTCCAGTCCCCTATAATGAAAAAGACATCTTTTGGGGGTGTTAGTTCTAAAAGGTCTTGTAGGTCTTCATAGAACCGTTCAACTTCAGCTTCTTCAGCGTTACTGTTAGGGGCATAGACTTGTATTACTATGATAGTGAATGGTTTGCTTTAGAAACAAACAGAGATCATTCTGTCATTTTTGAGATTGCACTCAAGTACTGCATTTCAGACTCTATTCCATTTCTTCTAAGGGATTCCTGCCCACAGTGGTAGATATAATGGTCATCTGAGTTAAATTCACCCATTCCAATCTTGTCACCTCCTGTTTGATCACTTCCAATTTGCCTTGATTCATGGACCTAAGATTCCAGGTTCCTATGCAATATTGCTCTTTACAGCATCAGACCTGGCTTCTATCACCAGTCCCATCCACAATTGGGTGTTGTTTTTGCTTTGCTCCATCCCTTCATTCTTTCTGGAATTATTTCTCCACTGATCTCCAGTAGCATATTGGGCACCTACTGACCTGGGGAGTTCATCTTTCAGTGTCCTATCTTTTTGGCTTTTCATAGTGTTCATGGGGTTCCCAAGGCAAGAAGACTGAAGTGGTTTGCTATTCCCTTCTCCAGTGGGCCACTAGCACCTCAAAATACTACCTTATCAGGATGAGGAGAGGTTTGTTGGTGTCTCAGACAGTAAAGAATCTGCCTGCAATGCAGGAGACCCAGGTTCTATCCTTGGGTCGGGAAGATCCCCCAGAGAAGTGAATGGCTACCCACTCCAGTACTCTTGCCTGGAGAATCCAAGGACAGAGGAGTCTGGTGCCCTAGAGTCCATGGGGTCACACAGAGTTGGACACAACTGAGAGATTAACACTTACATTTTCATGGGTGGCTGGATACCAGGCTCTTTTATAGATTAGAGATGGGTGGAGGGGGAGAGGTGAGATTAAAAGGATATTAATCTTGCAAACATTTCCCAGAATGGCAAGCCTCAGTCAGGGGATATGTTAATTTATTCCTTCCTGTCATCCACAGGTGGACAGGGTTTGAAAGAAAGGCGCTTTAGTTTAAACAGTCAGCAAAAGGGCAGGATTCTCTGAGGCAGGCCATTCTGTATGATTACAATAATAAAAGCAAAAAAAAAAAAAAAAAAGCAAGTCAAAGAAACAGTTCCAACATGGAGTCAGAATTGGCTTCTCTGCAACAGTTTATTTGTGGTATAAATATTTGTCAGTTATTGCACACGCAAGGATGTCTAAGAGATGTCTCACATAAAGCAATTCTTAAAACTATCCCTACCCTCATCTTCTTCTTTTCAGTAAATGACACCTCTAACATCCAGTTATCAAACCAAAAATCTAGGAGTCCTTCTAGCTCATTCCCTAAAACCTTTCCCACATAATCCAATCTGCCAGCATTTGTTTGAATACATCTTATATAAGAAGAAAGGAGAGTTGAGACTCTGGACAGCTGTGTTCAAAACAGAAATAATCATAAGTATTCTCATAATAAAAGTACATGTAAATATCATCAAGCTGTCACTGGCAAAGTCCACGAACAATTCCCAGGAAATAAAAAATAGGCTCTGGGTAATAAAACAAAATCTAACCTTTTTCTTTTATTTTGTGATTTGTCTAGTCTCACTTGCTTACAGGGTGCTGCATGCAGAGGCCTGGTCTCCACACTTCAGATGCTGCCCTTGGCACTTCAGCTACACAGACCATGTGCAGAAAGAAGCACTGCACAGGCACCTCAATTTAAGACGTCGGCCGCAGCCCTGTGCCCAGATGCTTCCTCTCACAGCGCGTCTGGGGCCAAGAGGAGCACTCCTGCGCCTGCGCAAACCTGCGTGAACTCCACCCCCCTCCCTGAGGACAAGATCCCTGTATCACAGCCCCTCACATGGCTTATTTGGCATAGCCTACACTGGAAATTTCAAGCTCCTGCCTGTCCACTCTTAAAGAAAAAAAAACAAAAAAACTTTCCTTTGCTTCTGAACTAAACTTAATCTTGATATTTGGCTCCAATAACACAACATGGGTCAGGAAGGACCCAGCTGCAAAAGATCAGCAACAAAGTCAGCCCCCTGAACAAACCTGAAATACATCCACTTCTTTCCACCTCCACTACTAGTAGCTGGAGAACCCACTGTTGACACCCCACTCCAGTACTCTTGCCTGGAAAATCCCATGGACGGAGAAGCCTGGTAGGCTGCAATCCATGAGGTCACGAAGAGTCGGACACGACTGCGCGACTTCACTTTCACTTTTCACTTTCATGCATTGGAGAAGGAAATGGCAACCCACTCCAGTGTTCTTGCCTGGAGAATCTCAGGGACGAGGGGGGGGGGCCTCATGGGCTGCCGTCATTGGGGTCGCAGAGAGTCAGATAGGACTGAAGCGACTTAGCAGCAGCAGCAGCCACTGTTGTTACTTACATGAACCACCATCGTGCTTTCTAATGTTGTCTTTTCTTCTATTTTCAAATCCAGCTCCACCCCTCCAATCTATTCTCTACAGGTTAGGGAAAATGATCACATTACAATCTAAGTCATATTTTGCCACTCCCTGCTTAAGATTTTTTTTTTTATTTCTCCCCCCACTACACACACACTCATTAATCAGATATATGTTGTTATCTGCTCACTGTGTACCTGGAATTAGTTTCATTGCTGAGACATGGTAGGGAACAAGACAGACGAAATTCCTGCTTCATGTAACTTAAATTCTAATGAGGGGAAATAGACAATAAACTGGGAAAAAAGTAAATTAGGAAGCATGTTAGTTAGTGATAAATACTGTGAAAAATAATAAATTAGGGAAGTGGGCAAGGGTAAGAGGAGTTACAACATTAAATAGAATGGTCAGGAAAAGGCGCCACTGTGAAGGTGTCTTTTGAGTAAAGATCTGATGGAGGTGAGGCAGCAGGCAGATGGAGTTTGCAGGGAATGATTTTCCAAGGAGAAGAAAGAGCACCTTCCAAGGAACAGCGGAGAAGCAGAGTGAGTGAGGGTGAGAGAAATCAGAGGAGTCTGAGATTAGAGACTAGGATCCTGTAGAACCTGGATGAGGTGTTGAGTTGGGAAGAGATGTGCTCTGACTTGGTTAAGAGGAACATGGGCTACTGTGATGGGGTTGTCTGAAGGGGAACAAGGACTGAGGCAAGGATACTAGCTAGAACTTCACTGCAGTCCTTGAGCCAAAATATGCTCAGCTTCTGTAGGTGGAGCAGAAAGGAGTCAAGGATGACTTCCAAGTTTTTAGTCTGATCCACTGGAAGCTCAAAGTTGCCATTATCTAAGACAAGTCCAAAGAAACAAAAGATTTGGGGAGGACATATCAGGAACTTGGTTTTGCATGGGACAAAAAGTCTAATATTTGAGACATATTAGATTTCCAAGCAGAGATTTCAAGTAGGGGGTTGGATATTGGGGTTTCGAGTACAGAGGAGAAGGACAGGCTAGGGATACATATTTGGTGGTTATTCGTATACAGATATTATTTGAAGCCATGGGGCTGGGTGAGGTCATCAAAACAGTGACTGCAAATAGATAAGGGGACAAGTCCTGAAGACTTAACCCAATGTACACTGGAAGATAAGGAGGAGGCAGCAAAGGCGACCGAGAAGAAACAGCCAGAGAAGGTGAAGGTAAATGGGTAGCATGTAGTATCTGAAAGTGTGAGTGTTAGTCTCTCAGCATGTCCAGCTCTTTGCCTCTCCATGGACTATAGACCCACTAGGCTCCTCTCTCCATGAAATTCTTCAGGCAAGAATACTAGAGTGGGTTGCTATACCCTTCTCCAGGGGAACTTCCTGACCCAAGGATTGAACCTGGGTCTCCTGCTGAGTGAAAACCAAGGAGGAAGGAAAAATTAGCTTTGTTAAATGCCTCATATAGGTTGAGCAAAATTAGACTAAGTATGCTGCTGCGGCTAAGTCGCTTCAGTCGTGTCCAACTCTGTGCGACCCCATAGACGGCAGCCCACCAGGCTCCCCCGTCCCTGGGATTCTCCAGGCAAGAGTACTGGAGTGGGGTGCCATTTCCTTCTCTAATGCATGAAAGTGAAAAGTCAAAGTGAAGTGATTCAGTTGTGTCTGACTCTTAGCAACCCCATGGACTGCAGCCCACCAGGCTCCTCCATCCCTGGGATTCTCCAGGCAAGAGGACTGGAGTGGGGTGCCATTATCTTCTCTAATGCATGAAAGTGAAAAGTCAAAGTGAAGTGATTCAGTTGTGTCTGACTCTTAGCAACCCCATGGACTGCAGCCTCCCAGGCTCCTCCATCCCTGGGATTTTCCAGGCAAGAGCACTGGAGTGGGGTGCCACTCATGTTCTAAAATTCCTCTTAGTGGAACTTGAAAGCTCCTACATGTCTGATCTCCATTACCTCTCTGACTTTGTCTATTATTCTCTCCCTTCTTCAGTATGGCCTGGCCTCTGACTACCTCTGCAGTCTTGTTTCCTTACTGTCTCTCACATTCACTCTACTTAGCTATGGATACTGGTCTTCCTTCTGTTTTTCCAGCCCGTCTATATTTTGTCTTCTGTCGTTCTCACTGCCTAAAATGCTCTTTCTCCTCATTATTACTTTCTATCATTAGTTTCTTTTCATGACCACCCACTCGAAAACACCAGTATCACCAATACTATTTCTAACTCCTTCTGTTTACTATCACACCACTTGATTCTATTCACTTTTTATTATTTTTCTTGACACTCCAAAATTAACAGTTTATTATTTGTCTCTTCACATGAGAGCAAGGATCTAGTCCATCTTGTTCTCTGCTTTACCTCAGGCTAAATCAGAACTGATAAGTATTTGATAAATACTTGTGGAATACAGTAATTGATCTATATCCCAAAAGATGAACAAAATCATGTATAAAATACTCTGGTGAATACTTTTGAACTTAGAAGTACAGAAAAAGAAATCCAGGGTATATTTTCATTTGAGATGATATAAAGTATATTTTCAAGTTTCTTTCAATTTAGATAAAACCAAAAATATAGGCAGCCTTTACCAATTTATTTGAGACATCATCTATCTCATTTCTACAGCACCTCAAATATAACCGTATATTTGCCTAATAATGCTACAGCACTATAGCCTCACATTATTTTTCAAAGCTCTCTAGTTGTAATAGCTTTTTCCTTATATAGGTAGCAACACATCCTGGTTGTTTACTAAAAAATTGTTGAAATGAGTGAATGCATTAATACTGAAATCCTTGAGTAGCTGGTGAATAGTCAAGTTTTCTCATCCATTCGTTTCCTACCATCCTTCTCAAGATGGTTTCCTTTTAAAAAGTCTAAATGAACACTACTTATCATTGAAATCTTTTTTTTTTTTTAATCTCTCTAATTAAATTCAGGGGACAACTAGAAGTGGGGTATGGGCAGGCTTTACGTTTGAAAACTCGCTGTGCTCTTTCATCTCCCTTCTGCAGTCTTACACTCATTGTTTGTTGCTTCTAAAGCAGTAAATGTTGTTTGTCTTAGTTGCAAAACCAAGACTAGGAAACTTTGAAGTGTTTTCTGTTGCTTAATGTCACCTACTGTTCCTGTCAGCAAACTGAGATAAACCTGATGGACTGAGGTGTCTGGTCTAATTCCTTTATTGACACATAGTCCTGTCTTCAAACACCAGTGTAAATGCATAAGTACTGAGATAGTAATGTGTCAGTAATAGGCTGCCAGATAAATGCCATTGTTTAGGTACTGATCCCTGCTTCCTAAGGTCCAAACAGCTCAAAAATCTTACAAATTAGCACCTCGCTGAGATCAAAGAATTGTCTTTTCTTTCTGCAATTACCTACTTGGAGAGCTGAGCAAGCAAATGAGACTAGTTTAAGCTCTCTCTCTCTCTCTCTCCAGCCCAAATCTTTCTTTTGAGGAGAACAAATGGTGGAATTATACACCTTTTCAGAGGAGGTGGTTAAGAATAAGAGACTTTTACTTTATTTTGCCATGTAAGAATGAAGCGATTCTGTATTTTTATGTTAATTATTTATTATATCCCCATATATTGCAATTCTTATTGATAAAATGAGTGGAAAGAAGCATGTTCATCCTTAACAACCAGTCTTTTGGGATCAAACTTCAAATTACAGAGACAAAAATAGTTTTAAATTCAGTGTCATCATAGTACCTACAACCTCAAACAAAAGATATGAGAAATTTAAGTATTTTCTGAAGAAGTGAAAATTTAGACTGCAAATCTAGTTTCAGACTTATATCTTAAACAGAAAAGTATACTGTTAGTTTAAATTCAAACTAAATGAACCTTATTTGTTCATTAAGTAGGTTTCCTTGCCCTAAGAATATTCTGGTTCCATTAGCCTATGTCCAAAATGATTTTGTTTTTTAATTTGAAGACATTGAGAAATGAGAAAATAAAAGTTATTTACACAATGTCATTGACTTTACACCGTTTAGTAATCATGTCTTCCATACTAGTAATATAACCTAGAAACAAAACAATCAAATGCCATGGTTTAGGACAATATTGGCTTATTTATAAGAAAAGCAAGATTTTTTTTTCCCCAGTGACAGACTTTTATGTAAATGAAGAAAACGTACTTTCAAATTCTAACAATACAGTGACCAAATTTTGTCTTAGTCAAAGTCTTGACATCTATGAAAGAACAGTTTAAAAAAAATGAAAATTGACTATATTCTTCTCTTTGAAAAGTAATTACCAGGAACAGTTAATATGGACATCCTTTTTTCAAATATATGTTTTACTTCACTATTCATGACCGTGGTTTATAGAGGAGTATTAAATATGTTTCTTATGCTAAAGAGTTCATGAAAATGAGCAAATTTTAATATAATTTTTCTCATTTTAATTTTAATATAATTTGTCTAAAACTACCATCTGCAGAAAAATTCTAGCATCCTTGGAACCATCCCAGGTTAGAGTAAGACTCCCTCCAAGATTCTATAATCTCAAAGTTTCAGGAATGCTAATAACTCCAACCTATGACAACTAGCTATGAGACCATCAACATGCAGACAATTTTAGAAGAATTCTGATAATTATCATAAAACATGGTCTCTTCAGTAACTCTTGAAATTATGCTTAAGCATTTTATTATATTTAGCCTCTTAATAACTCCATTGGCTTCTGATGTTAAAGAAAAACATGAGGAAAAAGTGGAAACATTAAACCAGTGCAGGGTAGTCAAATGGCAAAGAAACTCAAACATATATTCATTGTGAACACTTTTCCACAGGTATCACTCAAACTTTTATTTACATACTCAAGAAATTTTACTTTGTGGCCAAAACTCGGAATTGGCAAAGCAACAGGGACAAGAATATCAACTATTTTAACTGTTCTACCTTTCAGTGGAGAGGGATTTACATAGAATAGATGAAGGAGCATAGTATTTGATGGTGGAATGCCCAACAGGGCTGAAGTCTTTCCATCTATGTGACTGAGGCAACTCATTTATATTACAGAGCCTCAATTTCTCCCTGTCTAATATAACATAACAAGTCAGCCTTTCCACATTATTATAGAGCTGTTGTGATGATCCCATGGTATTTTCCAGGCAAGAATACTGAAGAAGGTAGCCTTTCTGTTCTCCAGGGGATCTTCCCAATCCAGGAATTGAACCTGGGTCTCCGGGACTTCTTCCCTGGGCTTCCCTGGTGGTTCAGATGGTAAAGAATCTGCCTGCAATGTGGGAGATTTAGGCTTGATCCCTGGGTTGGGAAGATCCTCTGAAAAAAGGGAACAGCTACCCACTCCTGTATTCTTGGGTTTCCCTGATGGCTTAGATGGTAAAGAATCTGTTTGCAATACGAGGGACCTGGGTTTGATCCCTGGGTTAGGAAGATCTCCTAGAGGAGGGCATGGCAACCTACCCCAGTATTCTTGCCTAGAGAATCCCCATGGACAGAAGAGCCTGGTGGGTTACAGTCCATGGAGTCACAAAGAGTCGGACATGACTGAGTGATGAAGCACTCCCATGTTGCAGGCAGATTCTTTACCCTCTGAGCCACCAGGGAAGCCAGATCTAATCACAGAGGAAGTATATTTATAGATATTTGCTGATAAATGTTTTGTCCCAGAAGATGATCTATTTTACGTCACGGAGCCTAAAAAAAGATCTACTGCAAGCCACTGAAGTACACAAACGAGTCTGAATAATCAAAAAGGAAGCATGTTTAATTAACTAACCTATACGAAAAAGAAAGTTATGGAGCCTGGAAAGGAAATTTCCCTTTCGTATTGGTATTCATTCCTACTTTCCTTGAAATAGAGATTGTGATACTCCACCAGCAATACTCAGGCCCCAATTCTGGTTTGGGTATTGGAGGGAAGGGTCTAAGGACACTTGAACTGAGACTGCCAATGAGTCTCCCAGGGCAGACTGCAGAATCATGGATGTTAATTTGTAAACTTACCTTGCTATTCAGACTTGGGCAGTTCAATGCCACATTAGACTCAATTTTTAGCCTCAACTTAGTAATAATGTCTCTGAGATTAATGAGCCATGAAATGGACCTTTCTACTTTCTTGTTTTTCTTAAACCTACGAGGAAAATATAAGCTCCTGTGCTTTCATGTTATACCTCTTTTTGGTCTCTGTAACAAAAAGTAACTGCGGCATGTAAATTTGGCCAGTGTATGCGACAACATTCATTTCTATACTCTAAGTAATAGTTGTAGAGGAAGGAAGGTAAACTTTTGATGCTGTTCCATAACTGAGCAAGCTGGGACACCCCTGGGTGCATTTTGTGCTTACACAAGCACCTGAATGCAGAGCTGCCAGCCTGGGTCCGTGTGTCAAATTCTGCTGAAGCCCTGAAAGCACCTGTTGTGAAAAGCTAGAAAAAAAGACTTGGCTACCAAACCTCGTGTTGATTTTTGTCACCCTTTTGAGCAAATAGCCTTTGCAGATCAATAGTCTACTCATTTATTTTTGAGAATGTTTTCCTTTGAATTTCCTTTACTCTCAGTGTGGTTTCAGAAACTAGTCTGTTAGAAAATAATCTTTTTCATGGAGTAGAAGAATATAATACTCAGAGTGGTCAAATTCTGAAGTTCAAAGATGCTATTTTTTTTTTCTTTTCTGCAAGTCTTATTTTCAGTTCATTGCCTTGATACTAATGACAGCCCATCACCTTCTCTGTTGTAGATTTGGATAGCGTATTGTCACACAATATGAAACAGCATTAAAATTCATTGTGCCAAAAGAATCCCAAAATGTACAAATTCTGATTTTTTTTTTTTTTTGCTTTCTCGTGTTTAAAATTTTAAATTTATTTTATGTCAAAAACATCAGGAAATTTGTTCCTTATAAGAACTGAGGGATCATTATTAAATAAAACTTACAGTAATTGTGCTTTGTAAGAGTTCTTCAGAAAGAAGTATCCAGAGTTAGCCAGAGGAAGGGAAGGGAGAAATGCACGCATGAATGCAAAGGACCTAGTGTTTTTCCAGCAGGGTACTGAAAACTCATTCTTTTGGTGAGGGGAAGGTAAACAACTCTCTCTTTACTGTGATTCATTTCTTGGTCTAAGTTCTTTCCCAGAGGAAGAGTGGACTCTCTCCTGAGTCTCTGTTGACTTATCTGGCTGCCAACAAAGGAAGGTTACTAGTCTCTTGGAATCCATATAATTATATTCCTGTGGGTACTTATGAGGAGCCATCAGCTCTGTCCTTGCACACCCCACTTCTAGGCTGGCCTCCATCTGTGGGTGGTGAGAACTTAAAAGAAAACATTTTCTGACCTACTTTATACCTCATAAATCAAACTTTATCCCCTCAAACAACATTCTAATACCATCTTGTTTATAAGTGCCAAACTGAATCACATCTAATTTTACTTTCCTGTTTACCTCCTATATGGTCAAAATTAGTATTATTCTCATAATAAAATTTTAGCAGATAATGTATCATTTATCATTCACACCCTCACAGAATGCTAGGAAATTTTTAAAACATTTAAGAAAGTCAGACCACCAATGCTCTTCATTTAAATAAGTTCTGGCTAAAGGTTTAACCATAATGTTCCTTCAGTGCTACTCAAAAAATGTTTATTTATTTATGTTTTTATATAACACTTCTCCTTTGAAGAAAGAATTTGATGTAGTTCCCAGAAATGTATATGTACCAATGGAATAAAAACAGACCAATTGGTGGAAAATATAAACAATGAGAAAGATAAATAGATTGGAAAATAATTAAGGTAGGATAAATTAAGGTCAGTACACACAGTACTGGTCCTTAGGATCCTTCTAGATATGCTACACAGAGATAGCAATTTTGACACAGATTATCCTAATCAGGCAGCGAATATGGTTTGAAAGTACAATCAGGCATGAGACTAGCCATGTTACTGGCCAAAATCAAACACTTGGAGAGCACACACTTTCTGTGATATGTAAAGAATTTTTCCTATGGTTTCTCAGGGACCATGAGTGGACACTGAGTGCTTAGTGACTGCTAGTGGGAAAAGAGACTTCTGGAGAAGAAGGTGCAATGAATGGCAGTGTTGAAGGGTGGCAGTGAGAGGGAAGGTCTTTATCATATTTAATGTGAGCTTCTAGTGATTAATGAGTTTGTGATGCCAGATTTGAGTATGTGTGTTTGATTCCAGGAAAACTGGAGTCCAGCAGTTTGTATAAGAGCTAAATTCATGGGTATGGAGTTTTCTGCCCAGGACCCTGAGCTACCTTTATTGCAAATTCATCAGAGTAAGCCCCTGTGCACCAAGCAATCAGGCTTACCACTTATTATTTACAAATCTTCCGGAGCTCTCAACTAATAGCCCCAAATTTCTGGATTTCTAGAATTCCTTGCCCCTCTGTTCTAAACACAGTGCAGAAGGGGTTAGGGATCTAGATATTCAGGGGAGACTTGTTCTACAATCTATAGGATAGCACTTTTTTACTTAGAGATACAGAAGGTAGATTTAAGTATGGTCATTTGGAAGTTACTTGCCCTATTTGTAATAGAGGTCTCAATTTCATAGCTTGCTTTTTGTTAGAAAAAAGGACTTTCTCTTATTGAGTGCCTACTCTATTGAAGTACAAGATAAACATGAATATGTTTTCTAAGAGATGAAAAATTTGAAAGCACCAAACCTTACATACTAGCAGTGGCATAGCCTCTAAGGAAATTATGAATATGAAATTTACAGAAATATGCATGCATCCCATGCCACTGAGGTGAAGCATAAGCCTCATTAATTTTTCATAGGAAATCTCTCTGATGGTTCCTCCTGTAATTTTCAGAGCAAACAATGATATATTAATACATAATATTCTTTCTATCTAACATAAGACAAAATTTCTTAGGTTAATCAGACAGAGATCACCTATCCAATTATTAGAGTTGCCATATTTTGCAAATAAAAATAGAAGACTATTAAATTTAAATTTCACTATGCAACAAATAATTTTTGAAATGTATATTCCATAAAATGTTTGGAACACATTTATTCTTAAAAATGCTCTCGTGGTATCTGAAATTCAGATTTATCTTCTTAGCCTGTTTTTCACTTGGCAACCCTATGAACAATAAACAGTCAGGCTTTTAAATGCAGATTTATTGTGCATAAAACTCAAGTATATATTACTTCTTCCTTATTATACCCACCACATACATAACAATTTTAAGCACACTCATTTTCTCATTAAATTAAAGTAATTTTCACATTTAAAAGTTTATTTAAATAACTAAAATTATATATGATATTCTACTCTTAAAAACTGACTTTTAAACAAGCAATAATAATTACATTGAAAAGTTTAAATACAAACCAAATAAGAAATAAAAACACAATTCTCATTGTAGATAACTTCTTTATCATTTAGTTTATATACTCTTTTGACTTTTTTATATAAGTAGCTACATATAAATCTAAAAAATAGAACCAGTATTACATATCCTTTGAAATACAGAGTGACTTAAAAAAAAAAAAAAAAAACTTTTTTTTTCTTTGTTCTGGGCTTAGTAAGTGATGATAGAGATTTGGCAATCAATTATCAGGATTTGGATTGCAAAAATCAGCAAGTAGAATACCAGATGTGAAAGCTTCCCACTGAAATTCTCACTTCTTTTGAAGTGTGAGATTAATGATCTATATCAGATGGTTGACCCTTATTATAGCCAGACTTAATGTGAAGTATTTCAGATGGCTACAGGATGATACAGGTGTGGCTGGTAAAAAAGCCTCTCAGAATTGAAATAAATTAGCTTGGCTTCATCACTATGATTCACTTTCTCATAGAGCAAGGGGAAAAAAAAGTTCCTTGACTGATGAATTAAGTTCTTATTGCAGATTAAAAATAAAGTAAATCAGTAACTTTTCAGTGGACGTCTATGTCAAATTCCTCTATCAAAATTGCCATATATGTCATATGTATAAAGTAGATATTTGGTTTTCTTTCAGAGGAAGGGGAAAATAGAGACAAAGAATAATTTGTCACGAATGTACAACTTCTGAGCTGACTGAAGAAGCATGCAAGTTAGCTTTTTACAGATAAAAGCTTTTTCATCTATAGAATAAGCCTGTAGTAAGCAAAATCAGTGACCCAGATCTTTGCTCACATGCCGAATTTAGGGGTATGTTGGCATAAAGCAAATGAAAGTATAAACCAAATCGTTGGCAAAATGTTCTCCTATTCTTGCATTATCTTATTTGACCATGCAGACCTATCTCAGATTTCCAGAGAACTTCCCAGAAATTTTTACTTAGCGTTCCTGTCTGGTTAAAGTAGAATGGTCAACACAAACAATCACTCCTGATTTCCTCTAAGGATGACCCACCCTTGACTCCAGCCCTGACTCCCATCTTTGGAATCAACATCAGTTGTTACCTGAAGGAGGGAGTGGGCGGCAATATCTACAATTAACAGTGATTCTACCATCAATTCCTCAGTATAACAGAGGAAAGAGACTCTGGAGTCTTGGAAATTTGTCCTGAATCTAACAATATCCACACACATTTCCAGGTTGACACAGTGTCAACTTAACCAGTTTGCACATATTTATTATAGATTTCAGTGTCTTCACCTATAAAATAAAGCAGTGGGATTTTATTGATTCTTCAAGTCCACTCTCTGGATTCCTGAGTTATTTCAAAATGGTTTTCTTGCCCTCTTTTTTGTTTGTTTTTTGGTTGTGCGGTGTGGCATGCATGATGTTAGTTCCTTGACCAGAGATCAAACCTACATCTTCTGCTTTAGAAGCATGGAGTCTTAACCACTGGACTGACAAGAAAGTCCTGAAGTTACTCTTTTATCTTTTAATAATCTCTATACGCATATTTCTTTTTGGAATTTCTTTAAGCAGCTTCTGCTGAAAATTTGCTACCAGGTATACATTACAGTGGAGAAGGCAATGGCACCCCACTCCAGTACTCTTGCCTGGAAAATCCCATGGACGGAGGAGCCTGGTAGGCTGTAGTCCATGGGGTCACTGAGGGTCGGACACGACTGAGCGACTTCACTTTCACTTTTTACTTTCATGCATTGGAGGAGGAAATGGCAACCCGCTTCAGTGTTCTTGCCTGGAGAATCCCAGGGACGGCGGGGCCTGGTGGGCTGCCGTCTATGGGGTCGCACAGAGTCAGACATGACTGAAGTGACTTAGCAGCAGCAGCAGCAGCAGCATAATATTATATCTACTTATAATATAAATATAATACTATTTATATCTACTTGCCCATATACATTGTCCAAATTTATTTACATACATATATTCATTCACAAGATATATATACAAAAATTTTACAAGATTTAAAAATATATAAATATAGTAGCATATGTATTGAAAACAGTGTCTCTTTAGTCCAGTGCTTTTTAATCAATCTGTAGTGAAGAAGCAGTTTTTTAAAGTTATTATTATTATTATCTTAATCCCATGGGAATCCACATTTTGTAAAATATAATTAAAATATCAAATTGCTACAAAAAGTTTTTGTTTCCTGTCTCCTTGCAGACTAGTAACAAACAGTCTGAGATCGACCATCCAAGGTCTGTCAACCACGTTTTGAGTAGACCAACTCCAGAGCATGAGATTACATAAAACTTTCCATTTCTTTCTTTATATTTTATACAGTTTGATTTTAATGCACATTTTATTTCTAAAATAAAGAGAAGAGAAAAATAAAGTAATTTTAGTAAAGTGTGCTGCTGTGCTTGGTCGCTCAGTTGTATCCAACTCTTTGCAAACCCATGGACTGTAGCCTGCCAGGCTCCTCTGCCCATGGGGCAAGAATACTGGAGTGGGTTGCCATTTCCTCCTCCAGGTTTTAGTAAAATAAATTTAGTTTTATATATGTATCTATGTGACTAGAAAAACATACACTCAATTGTTAATCTAAGTGATCCTTGGTTGAAAATAAATGGAAAGCATGTCTTTCCCTTTTTTAGGAGGTGGATGTTTGTATTTCTCAGTATTCCATGATCATCCATTGTAAAACAAAGAGCAATGTAAAGGTTGTTACCAAGTTGGGTTAACTGTTAACTTTTGGGCTAACACAGCTCTTTCCTCCCATTTATATTCCTTTAAAGGGATTTCTCAAGGAGGAATTTTGTATGCCTTTGGTATGATTCTGGTTGTAGCTCTGTATAAATTCTAGTTAAAAAGAGATGTAATTTGTCACCCCAAAATATCATTCATCAATTTTCATTCATTGGTCAATATTCACTTAATCAAGCCGCAAATATTCATGAAGAAATTCTTCAGAGAGTAGTTGCCTGGTTCTCTAGCAATGGTTGACCTATTATTTCCAAGGCAACTGATGCTGATATTCAACATGCTTTAATTTTCTAGCTAGCATTTGAATATTCAGCTACCAATTTACCAAATATTTAATGGCATAGCACTGTGAATGAATCAGGTATCATACTAGCTCCTAAGGATAAAATGTGGAGGAAAAGACACAGTCTCTGTCTTCCTGGACTGGATAGACTGGCAGAGATGGTTGATATGGAGAAAGTATCTACATGTTCTGGAAGCAATGTGGAGAGGAAAGGAGAGCAAGAAGGGTGTGGGAGACTGCTTTCAAATCAGTGTGAGCCAGCTAACCAGAAATTAGTATGATTTATTTCTTCAGATAGTCTATTTATTATACATTACAAAAAAGAGTCACCAGGACATTCCTAACTCACATTTTTTTAATTAAAAAAGTTTCACTTGTTTATATGAAAAACAACAGAGTGAGAAAAGTTAAGAGAAAATAAAACTGCCCCTTGAAAGGGTACTTTCAGTTATAGAGCAGCATGCAGGGGTTCTTACTGCGTCTTTCAGTGGCTGACGTGGGGATGCTGACATCTGCTATTATTATTCCTGAGTACACATGGACTTGCCAACCCAATGGCTCAGAATTGAATGATGTGGGTTCATTGATGATTTTTCTCTTGAGAGGGATTGCAGGAGTTCTAAGGCAGTACCAATGTATCCTTTTCTTGTTTCTGTCCTTTTACAAATTCAGTGTGGTAAAAATAGAGTTTTCACCATAATAGCTAACATGTTCTGTGCACTAGTTAAATGCCAGTAAAGTAGTGTGCTAAATGGGATGGGGAAGGAAGTGGGAGGGGGGCTCAGGATAGGGAACACATGTACACCCATGGCTGATTCATGTCAACGTACGGCAAAAACCACTACAATATTGTAATTAGCCTCCAATTAAAATTAATTAATTTTTAAAAGTCACAAACAGATCTCTGTTTGACTTTATGAAAGCATTATTGTTTTTATTCCATTTTTCAGAAGAGAAATTGCAACATGAAGAAAATAAGTAATTTTTCCAGCATCATAGGGCAGAGGGACAAAACCAAGCTCACAACAAGCGGTTTGAGGGTCTAAACTGCCACTGCAGCCATCTTCCAGAGACAATCCCAGTGGCCCTATGGGCATAACTGCAATCTATTTTAAGAGGTGTTGCACAATTTCTTAAGGGATTAGATCCTTTCTTTAGAACAGATTCAGGAATCAGACTCACCAGTTTGACGAAGTATCAAATAATGATTGTAATGAAAATAACAAGAAAGAACCAGGTGCTCATCAATCAAAAGAAAACTCAGCTCTGAGACAGTGAGAAACGATAGCTCAATATTCACAGAAGAGTAGCCAACATTGGAGCTTCAGTGAAGCTGTATCAGGGGGCTTCCCCAAGGGCTCAGCAGTAAAGAACCCACCTGCCAACACAGGAGACATAATAGACACAACTTCAATCCCTGGTTGGGGAAGATCCCCTGGAGGAGGGCATGGCAGCCCACTCCAGTATTCTTGCCTGGAGAATCCCAAGGACAGAGGAGACTGGAGGGCTACAGTTCATGAAATGGCAAAGAGTGGGACATGACTGAAGCAGCTAAGCAAGCACACACGAAGCTGTATCAGCAACACTCAGAGTGGGCGTGATCAG
The DNA here is from genome assembly GCF_027580195.1 of Bos mutus. Lineage (NCBI taxonomy): Eukaryota > Metazoa > Chordata > Mammalia > Artiodactyla > Bovidae > Bos > Bos mutus. Next base: position 44,579,740 of record NC_091642.1, on the reverse strand, counting down.
GGCCTTTGCCTTCACCAGACAAAAACTTGAACTTCACATAACACGGAGTTAGAGCTGTTTTGTCTAGCTGTTGTTCTTCTGTCTTAGATGGGGCTAACTTAGCATGAGTAAAGAGGAACTTGAACTGTGCACCCCCCCCAAACCCAATTGCACACACACACACACATACATGCACAAAGGTGACCTCCATGTGAAGAAGTCACTGCTCCCTAAGAGAAGAGTGGCACACGAAACTGGTATTGTTTGTGTCACTTATAAGGTGACATGAAAGTGAAAGTGAAGTCACTCAGTTGTGTCCACCTCTTTGCGACCCCGTGGACTGTAGCCCACCAGGCTCCTCTGTCCATGGGATTCTCCAGGCAAGAATACTGGAGTGGGCTGCCATTTCCTTCTCCAGGGGGTCTTCCCGACCCAGGGATCGAACCTGGGTCTCCTGCATTGCAGGCAGACGTTTTAACCTCTGAGCCACCAGAGAAGGTGACATGAGTGCATATTAAACTCCAGTCCAATGTTGATCAAATTGAATCTTTCTAAAAAATGATATTACTGTTCCAGCAGCATTTCCCCTCTGGATCCTTACACAGATACCAAATCATTCTGATGAAATAAATAAATAAACATATTAAGAAAAACAAGTAGTGGAGGACCATGAATACTCAGAGGATAGTCCTGAGTTTATTATTCCCAAGCTCTGAGAGATATCCACCTGCTCTTTGGTGGCTGCTGGGGCTGTTGTTATTCTTGCCTTTCCTAGTGAATTAAACAAGTCTCAGGCTACCTGTTATCTATATCTAATGATGAGGCCGCCACCCACTGGCGTATGTAACCTCATCACACACTATTTTCTTAGGGAGAAAGAAAAATTAACTAAAAGTAACAGATGGATTCGTTTCTTATTTCTACTCTGGGACCACAAAAATTTTTTGCTACCCAAGATCAGAGCAATGGTTCATAATCTTTTATCTTTCCCTGTCTTTTATCCCAATGGAGACAGATTAATTAAATATGAATAATACTCAACTAATTCATTAGTTCTTTGGGGATTCGAAAAGCAAATTGCAAACAGGATCACCTTGCCAATCCTGAAAAATTTTAAACTGTATTTAAATACAGCTGTATTATTACAGGTGTATATTCATTATTCATTCATTTACTCAACCATAATCCCCGCTAAATACTAACTACATATAAAAATACTGCCATTTACCAGAGGGAGAGAAAGAAGAAAGTCACCTAAATATTCCTTTCTATCCAACCACCACCCCTGAAACTAGTGCAGAATACATGTACATAAATAACCATAATGTAAGGCACAGTGTCAGTTCTATAATAAAAGATTAAGATATTATGAAAAGAAAATGTGGGTGGATCAAGAGTTCTATGGGGTAAATGAAAACCCTACACAAGTTGGCCAAAAAAAGAAAAAAGATGTTTACTGGCCTCCTTAGCCATAATGTACCAATGAAGATCTAGTTGGAGGCTAGGTTTCATCCAGCAATTTGAATCCCTTCCCAGTGGCTGCCCTAAGCCCCATGATCTTACCTTATGGTAGCAACATGGCTGTCAGTATCCCACAGCTCACATATTCTTACCCCACATCTAGGAAAAAGACAGAAAGATTCTGTTTCATGGACGCCCCAGCGAAGTCGCCTCTCATCACTTGGACTATGATTGTCTTAAGTGCTCAATTCCAAACCAATCATTTTGACCAGAAGTGTGGGTATTCTAATTGGCTTAAGCCAATCAGGGCCAGCCTTGGGTTAAGGAAGGGATCAAGACCACCAAAACCACATGGCAGAAAATAGAAGGGTGGCTTCACAAAGAAAATTAGGGTTGTATAGGTCAAAGAAGGAAGAAGGCAATGGCACCCGACTCCAGTACTCTTGCCTGGAAAATCCCATGGACGGAGGAGCCTGGTAGGCTGCAGTCCATGAGGTCATTAAGAGTCGGACATAACTGAGCAACTTCACTTTGACTTTTCACTTTCATGCATTGGAGAAGGAAATGGCAACCCACGCCAGTATTCGTGCCTGGAGAATCCCAGAGACAGGGGAGCCTGGTGGGCTTCCGTCTATGGGGTCTCACGGAGTCGGACATGACTGAAGCGACTTAGCAGCAGTAGCAGGTCAAAGATGAGGACATGGATGCCACACCGGCAGTAATACCTAACAGTGGGAAACAACTCTGAGAGGGAAAGGAGGAAGGTAGAGGGCAATAAAGAGGCTCCCTAGAGACCCTGTTAAACAGGGTCTTGATTAGAAGATAAGAAGCATCTATGATTGAAGATCTCAAGCAGATGACTTCAGTCTACAACCCCTGCTGGAGTACCAGTCACTTGTCTACTTGAAAATGCCACTAGAACTGCTGCTAGGAGTTTCACAAGATCATCAGCTGCTCCTCACCTGCCTCACCAGCTACAGGACCATGGCCACAACTTTTGTCAATGTTTGAGCAATTACTAAGACCATAACAGAAATAGCTTTCAAGGGACTCCTGGTAAGGTAGCCATGGCTTGAAGATCACTGTTCAATAGAAACATGACTGAACTTAACTATCTCTTCATGAAAAAGCACTGGGCCTATGCATATCCTAGATGGCTTCCCTAGTGGCTCAGAGGTAAAGGATCCACCTGCCAATGCAGGAGATGGGTGTTCATCCTTGGTTCAGGAAGATCCCCTGGAGAAGGAAATGGCAACCCACTCCAGTATTCTTTTCTGGAAAATCACATGGACCGAGGACCCTGGCAGACTAGGGGTTGCAAAAGGGTTGGACACAACTTAGCAACTAAACAGCAAAGCACACAGATGCGTGAACCACTTAATGAACAGCAACCACTTAATGAAAATTTATTGCAAAAGAGGAGGAGGTGGTAATTGCTTTACATACATTATACATTATATCTGATCATCTAAAACATACAGGAAATTAATGAGGTAAACACTATTTGGAGAAGACTCCTGAGAGTCCCTTGGACTGCCAGGAGATCCAACCAGTCCATCCTAAAGGAGATTAGTCCTGGGTGTTCATTGGAAGGACTGATGCTGAAGCTAAAACTCCAATACTTTGGCCACCTCGTGCAAAGAGTTGACTCATTGGAAAAGACACTGATGCTGGGAGGGATTGGGGGCAAGAGAAGGGGATGACAGGGGATGACAGAGGATGAGATGGCTGGATGGCATCACCAACTCGATGGACATGAGTTTTAGTGAACTCCAGGAGTTGGTGATGGACAGGGAGGCCTGGCATGCTGTGATTCATGGGGTCACAAAAAGTCGGAGACAAGTGAGTGACTGAACTGAACTGAACTGAAACACTATTTTTATACTCATTTTTACAGATAAAAAATTTGAGGTCTAAAATTACAGGAAGAATATAGTAAAAATGGAATCTGACCATAAAGATTTCTGACAACAAGACCTGAAACCTAAGCTCTTACACTTTATAACTAAATTGGATAGGTTGGAAACTCTTGGACTGTGTATAATTCATAAAATGAGATACACGTGCTTTATGTTATACAAATTATGAATTGGCAACACAAAACACCTAAAGGAGATTTTGTAGTCTGTTTCCTGAAGATTTAAATTTTCAGTATGGCCAATTGTCCACAGTAATAAGAAGAACTAGAATGTAAAAATAATCTGAAACAGTGTTCTTTAAAGAAATTATTTGTATTTTTCTTGGAATACATTATATTATTTTTTTACACACTCATACATATATATTATCCTGAAAAAGTGAAAGTGAAAGTTGCTCAGTCGTGTCTGACTCTTTGTGACCCCATGGACTATACTGTCCATGACATTATCCAGGCCAGAATCCTGGAGTGGGTATCCGTTGCCTTCTCCAGAGGATCTTCCTAACCCAGGGATCGGACCCAGGTTTCCCAGGTCTCCCACATTGTATGCAGATTCTTTACCAGCTGAGCCGCCAGGGAAACCAAAGAATATTGGAGTGGATAGCCTATCCCTTCTCCAGCAGATCTTCCCAACCCAGGAATCCAACTGGGGTCTCCTGCATTGCAGGCAGATTCTTTACCAGCTGAGCTACCAGGGAAGCTATGTATTATATGAACTGATCTAAAGATATTTGGATTCATTGTGTGTGTGTGTGTGTGTGTGTGTGTGTGTGTTAGTTGCTCAGTAGTGTCCAACTCTTTGCAACTCCATGCACGGACTGTAACTCGCCATCTCCTCTGTCCATGGAATTCTCCTGGCAAGCACACTGGAGTGGGTTGTTGTTCTCTTCTCCAGGGGATCTTCCCCACCCAGGGATCGAACCCGGGTCTCCCAAATTGCAGGCAGATTATTTACTGTCTGAACCACCAGAGAAGCCCCTTGGTTTCATTCGTCACAAAATAAGTTTCTTTTTGCTGAATACATATTGATGAATTTAAAGTCACTGTTTATCTTAAAATGTCTGGAAGATAAGTGTTTTTCATGAATAACACAATCTTTTAAAGGTAAACCAACATAGTCAGTGCATCATATTCCATTGGCCTAGGAGTTGAGCCTACCTCACTCTAATTCTAATTCTTTCTAGATATAAAACTGGGGGAGTTATTTAATCTTGCTAAATACCAGCTTTCTCCTTTGTATAATCAGAATAATAGTGGTAATTTTTCAAGGATGAAGTCACATCTGTTAAGTATGTAATACTGTTATTGGCACAGAGTAAGTGCCCAGTAAATGCTAACTATCTTTATCAGCTATTTAGTGGAGTCAGCTTTCCTTCTCCCTCCATTTTTGTTCTTCTGTATGTAAGTTCATCAAGAGGAAGTAACGATTCTATAGATCTTTAGTACTTCTATAGGAATATTGATACCCTCTCACCTCTAATTATATTTTACCTACTGTGGCAAGACAATTACCAATTGCAATAAGTTTTATCCTGCTTGATCCCTTCAAATGTACTCAACATATTCTTTTTCCTGACCCTATTTAAATGAGGTTTTGATAGAATTCAATCATTCTGATTTCACAAGGGAAAAATGTTCTGACTCCTTACACTAAAACTTTTAAATTAAAATCAAAATTATGAATGGGTGAATGGACTCATCAGCAAACTATCTTTGGACTTGGAAAACAAGCAAATCCATGGTCTAGGATATTTTGTGATCCAGGTGACAATTGCCAAGAAGTGGAGATATTTTAGGTTGTCACGCACTGTGTGTGCGTGTGGTGGGGTGGCATGGGGGAAGCTTTGGTGCCGGGACCTAGTAGGTAAAGGCCAGGGATGGGCTAAACCTCCTATGATGCATGATACAGCCACCACAGCAAAGAATTATTGGATCCAGATTTTAGCAGTGTCAAAATTGAGAAACCCTGATCTCATAAACATTAAAGACATATTTACTTGGATGTTTTCCAGCACAACCTTCAACATAATTGTATTTTGTTAGATATATTATAATAGCTACATTTTAAATTATCTTTCCCTCTTCTGAAGCATATAAAATTATATTTGAATCAATTTAATGGCTGGGAAAAAGCAAACACGGATACTTTTGGAAGCACCACTCTTTGACATGTTATTTTTACTTGTTAAATGATAGTTTAACAGCCTTCAGTCATCTGCAGGGAGGTCCTACCATTTCCACTGCAGGAATCCACGTGTGTGAGTGTCATGAGGTGAGGTCACAAAGCAAGAAATCATGATTTACTGGAGTCCAGTAAATTGTACACCATACATTGCATGGCAAGGCCTTTGGAAATATTCTTCACCCTTCCACTCGGACTTATTTCAGACCCAGAAAGAGTCTTTGATGGTAGAAAAGACAAGGGGATGATTTTTTCTTTTCTAATAGAACACACATAAAATGACTCCAATCCTCAAATTGTTCTCTGAATGCTTTTTGTTTTGTATAGAAGGAAGACAAAATGAAACATCTGATTTTTGCAGAATATGGAACTTCTCAACAGAGTTTCACATTCACTGGGTTTCAGTTGCTATTTTGATGTTTCTAAAAGTGTGACATCCTGTATCTTAGTGGTGTGAAACTGAAACAAATTAACACAACATGTTCCAATTGTAAGAATGTGCAATTTTGAATTAATCACACAGATGACTGAAGTATGAAAATGTTCTTTGGCATACTGGTACAAAAAATACAGTAAAAATACAAAGAGCACTAAAATGCACATTACTATATCACCTTAGAAATTTATTTACCATCACATAGTTAATTTTCTCATTCTTTTTAATTTAGTTTTTGATAGAAGTCTGGAAAATATGTTTGAAACTCTCAAACAGCATATATTGAATGGGGAGAAATGCAGACTTCTGTGGTTTATGATTTAGTCTGCATCAATGCCTAGGACTTTTTTCTCTCCTTTTAGTTTAGGTTCAAATAGCCCAGGCATGTGCTCAACTCTTCTACACCCACAAAGTTTTCTCTTAGGTTTATAGTAAACAGAAGAGAATTTAGAGAAAAAGCACCTCCCTTGAATATGACTTATTAAAAAGAAAGAAGCTTTTCTTTCTCTTGCTTCAGATTTTCATTTGGAAGGCTTGAATTTTTCAGCTTTTTCTTAGAACTGCAAAACTTTTCCTTAAATGTTTTAAATTTAAAATAAATGGTGTTACTAGGGAAACAGCTAGAAGATTTGAAAGTTCTTTCTCATACTTTTGCCCTCTTTATTTGAAATGAATAAATATGTTATGCCAGCTGATCCACACAAACATTTAATTGTACTTCAATTCTCAAACGTTTTAAATTATCATTTTTACATGTATCCTGAGCTGAAGGGCAATCACAATAGAAAAACATAATTGAAATGTTTACTTTCTCTTATTTCAGAAAGGAACTCCTAAAACATAGGTTTAATTGTGTTAAAGAATTTTGGAGATATGAAAAAAGAAAAGAAAAGAAAAGAATTTTGGAGATATGACGTTCTAAAGGATTTTGGAGATAAATCAGTACCAAAACATAATACATCAAAATCTGAATGTTAGTGGTCATTGCAAGGAGGCTATTTATTCTTAAAATACATGATTTAAAAGCTACCTGCAATGTTGATCTTCCTCATTCAATAAAGACTGAGCAACTCCCTAAAATATCTGTCTTCTACATGAAATAGGTTTGTTAACTAGCAAATCTATGCATTGCCCACTGCCTACTATATCTTGATTTCTGATAAATTCAAAGGAAATGTACCCAAATGCTCTAAATACATTATTATTGTAAGTGGACTTGGCCTTTGAGTTTAGGCTGAAGGAGTGATCTGACTCTAAGTTTCATATGACAGAAATAATTGTCAGGATTAATAAAGACATTAAATGATTGAATGAATGATCAGACTTGTGACAGTAGGTGTTAAAATATACTAAGATCCTTGGTAACTTAAAAAATATTTATTCAGGGATAGGAAAATTGATCATGGGAAAGAATTAGTTAAGAAGCAAGTTATTTGTATATGGAAATTTAGCCTGAGATAGAAGTGGCATTTCAAATACGAAGGTATTTTTGAAAGGCAGATTCAAATATCTATCAAAATTAGATATCCTTATAACAGGATTAAGTAAATCTTTAGAAAACTGTTCAAAAGAAAAACTATCACAAATGCAAAAAGAGTAAGCAAAATGATACTCATTGTTTCATTGTTTACAAGAGCAAAATATTAAAAATAGACTAAGTACACAGAGATGTATTTTTAAAATATATATTGTAAACATAATGGAATACTATGAACTATTAAAATAAATGATGCAGACATATGTGTGTGAATATGGAATTCTCCCAAGAAACCTTAAGTGAATAAAAGCAAACTACAAAATCCATAAAGAATGATGCCATTCATATAAGTAACCAGGAAGTAATACATACGCATGTACATATGTATGAACTACATAGAAAAGGATTAGAAAATTGTATATCAAATTGTTTACAGAGTATACCTCTTGGAAGTAGAGGGAAAATTGGATCAGGAGCATGAATGGGGACTCTTAATTGAAGAAAAATAATATATCTCTGTATTGTTGAATGCTTAAAGAGAATCTTTAAAGAGAACAGTGAAAGGAGCTCTACACTTGAACTACCCAGTAACCACTAGCCACATGGGACTATGGAGTTCCTGAAACATGATTAGTGTGATTGAAAAATTGGATTCTTAACTTTACTTAATTTAATTAAATTTATTTTTAATTTCAGTAGCCCTGAGAATAGTGGCTACTGTTGGATAGGGCATCTCTATACCACCAGCCATCAGCTGAAGTATATTACAAATATATTTCCTCTTATTAATATAGTCCTCTCTTGGTAGCCATTGGAGATTAGTTCTCAGACCTAGAATACCAAAATCTCCAGATATTCAAGTCCCATGGAGATCCCTCCATATCTATGTTTGGCTTCCATGGAGTTAACCAACCACAGATCATGCAGTATTTATTGAAAAAAATCTGCATGAAAGTGGGCCCCTCCCAGTGCAAACCTGTGTCAAGGATCAAATGTAGTCATTAGTATTCATGAATAAGACCTCTGCGACTAACCCTTACAAGCTGCAACCTTAAGCAGTAATCTCTGACTTGAGTTTCCCAACGAGGTAGTTTCAAGCTATACTGTGTAATGGTTTAGTCACTAAGTCATGTTTGACTCTAGCAACCCCACGGACCATAGCCTGCTAGGCTTCTTTTTGCATGGAATCTTCCAGGCAAGAATAGTGAAGTAGGTTGCCATTAATACAGTACCTGTTAACACATGTTGATGTACAAATTTTGGAAGTAATATTTTGGATATGTCAGATTAAAATAAGAGAGGTTATTAAATTCATTTGTTTCTGTTTTTTTTTTTTTGGGGGGGGTGCTGCTAAAAATTTAAAATTACATATTTGACTTACATTATATACCTAATGAATGTGTGTGTGTGTGTGTGCGCGTGCGCGACGCACGCACATGCTCAGTTGCTCAGTCATGTCCGACTCTGCAAGCCCATGGACTGTATGTAGCTACCCAAGCTCCTCTGTCCATGGGATTTCCCAGGCAAGAATATAGGAGCAGGTTGCCATTTCCTACTCAAGGGGATCTTCCCCACCAGCAATCAAACCTGTGCCTCTGGCAACTCCTGCACTGGCAAGTGGATTCTTTACCACTGAGCCACCAGGCAAGCCTGTATGTACTGAATATCACCATTTAACACAGTCAAGAAGCCTGGGTGTTCTTTCTGCCTCAGTATTTCACATACTGTGTGATTTAGGGGAAAATAACCTTTCTGATCTCTGGTTTCCTTACATAAACCTTATTAACTGGGTGTTAGTGCAGTGTAACAAGAACTAATATAAATGAAAGCATCTGGAAGACAATTTGAAACAAAACTACCTAAAGAGTTTATTAAGGAAATTTTCTCAGTAAGGAATGTGTACCTCCCAGTAATTAAGTCAGTTGAAGTTAGCTCAATTTTTTTTCCAGGGGTTTATTTTCCTTAGATGCTTAATGTGGGACACTGACATTATAGCTGTCCATCCAGCTAAGCCAAAGTAATAATCCAAGACCTAAAAATATTGCTTTTCTTCTAAATTCTGGTTGCCATTGTCTTTGTATAGTCCAGGTTACAGCAGTTATAGTGGAGATCAAATTATAGAAGAATGTTGTATAGCTTTAAATTACTTCCCAGTATCAGAAATTAAAGCCTCAGGGCAGGATATATAGACAGAACCATAAATAGATCTTCAAAAGGAAAACAGTAGATTTTAAATTCTGTGCAAGTGCTCTGTGACTCAGAAATTGCCATTCCCATCTATACATTTTCTTCTTAACCACTTTAAATCTGGCTTTCCCCTTCATCATGCTACTGAAATGCCTTACACAACTTACCACTTACATTCTATTTGCAAAATATAATGATAATTCCCTCTCCTTAAGGTGGCTCAGATGATAAAGAATCTGCCTGCAATGCGGGAGACCTGAGTTCCATTGCTGGGTTGGGAAGATCCCCTGGAAAAGGGCATGGCAACCCTCTCCAGTATTTCTTGCCTGGATAATCCCCATGGACAGAGGAGCCTGGTGGGCTACAGTCCATGGGGCTGCAAAGAGTCAGACACGACGACTAAGCACAGCACATTTTTCAGTAGGGCTTCCAAGGTGCCGCTAGTGGTAAAGAACCCACCTGTCAAGGCAGGAGACATAAGACACAGGTTCCATCCCTGTGTTGGGAAGATCCCCCAGAGCAGGGCATGGCTATATTCAACTCTTGACTCCTCTCTGTTTCTGAAAGTCTCTATTCTCTCAATACTCATGTGATTTCAATCTTGTTTGCCGGTTAGCTTTCTTCTAGTTTGTTCTTCTAATCAAATGACATAAAAATAATGTGTCTAATGAACATACTCTTTATGTCTCTTTATGTCCTGTATTTAAACTGAAGCTCCAATTTTCTATTAAAATCAATTCCAGTCCTTCAGCTTGAATCTCAACTTGGATTATATTATTTAGCCTATTCAGTTCAGTTCAGTTCAGTTCAGTCGCTCAGTCGTGTCCGACTCTTTGCGACCCCATGAATCGCAGCACGCCAGGCCTCCCTGTGCATCACCAACTCCCGGAGTTCACTCAGACTCACATCCATTGAGTCAGTGATGCCATCCAGCCACCTCATCCTCCGTCGTCCCCTTCTCCTCCTGCCCCCAATCCCTCCCAGCATCAGAGTATTTTCCAATGAGTCAACTCTTTGCATGAGGTGGCCAAAGTATTGGAGTTTCAGCTTTAGCATCATTCCTTCCAAAGAAATCCCAGGGCTGATCTCCTTCAGAATGGAATGGTTGGATCTCCTTGCAGTCCAAGGGACTCTCAAGACTCTTCTCCAACACCAGAGTTCAAAACCATCAATTCTTCAGTGCTCAGCTTTCTTCAGAGTCCAACTCTCACATCCATACATGACCACAGGAAAAACCATAGCCTTGACTAGATGGACCATTGTTGGCAAAGTAATGTCTCTGCTTTTGAATATGCTGTATAGGTTGGTCATAACTTTTCTGCCAAGGAGTAAGTGTCTTTTAATTTCATGGCTGCAGTCACCATCTGCAGTGATTTTGGAGCCAGAAAAATAAAGTCTGACACTGTTTCCACTGTTTCCCCATCTATTTCCCATGAAGTGATGGGACCAGATGCCATGATCTTTGTTTTCTGAATGTTGAGCTTTAAGCCAACTTTTTCACTCTCCTCTTTCACTTTCATCAAGAGGCTTTTTAGTTCCTCTTCACTTTCTGCCATAAAGGTGGTGTCATCTGCATATCTGAGGTTATTGATATTTCTCCCAGCAATCTTGATTCCAGCTTGTGCTTCTTCCAGTCCAGCGTTTCTCATGATGTACCCTGTGTATAAGTTAAATAAGCAGGGTGACAATATACAGCCTTGACGTACTCCTTTTCCTATTTGGAACCAGTCTGTTGTTCCATGTCCAGTTCTAACTGTTGCTTCCTGATCTACATATAGGTTTCTCAAGAGGCAGATCAGGTGGTCTGGTATGCCCATCTCTTTCAGAATTTTCCACAGTTTATTGTGGTACACCCAGTCAAAGGCTTTGGCATAGTCAATAAAGCAGAAATAGATGTTTTTCTGGAACTCTCTTGCTTTTTCCATGATCCAGCAAATGTTGGAATTTGATCTCTGGTTCCTCTGCTTTTTCTAAAATGAGCTTGAACATCTGGAAGTTCATAGTTCACGTATTGCTGAAGCCTTCCTTTGTGAATTTTGAGCATTACTTTACTAGCGTGTGAGATAAGTGCAACTGTGCGGTAGTTTGAGCATTTTTTGGCATTGCCTTTCTTTGGAATTGGAATGAAAACTGACCTTTTCCAGTCCTATGGCCACTGTTGAGTTTTCCAAATTTGCTGGCATATTGAGTGCAGCACTTTCACAGCATAATCTTTCAGGATTTGAAATAGCTCAACGGGAATCCCATCACCTTCACCAGCTTTGTTCATAGTGATGTTTTCTACGGCCCACTGGACTTCACATTCCAGGATGTCTGGCTCTTGGTGAGTGATCACACCATCATGATTATCTTGGTCGTGAAGATCTTTTTTGTACAATTCTTCTGTGTATACTTGCCACCTCTTCTTAATATCTTCTGCTTCTGTTAGGTCCTTACCATTTCTGTCCCTTATCAAGCCCATCTTTGCATGAAATATTCTCTTGGTATCTCTAATTTTCTTGAAGAGATCTCTAGTCTTTCTCATTCTGTTGTTTTCCTCTATTTCTTCGCATTGATCTCCAAGGAATGCTTTCTTATCTCTGCTTGCTATTCTTTGGAACTCTGCATTCAGATGCTTATATCTTTCCTTTTCTCCTTTGCTTTTCACTTCTTTTCTTTTCACAGCTATTTTTAAGGCCTCCTCAGACAGCCATTTTGCTTTTTTGCATTTCTTTTCCATGAGGATGGTCTTGATCCCTGTCTCCTGTACAATGTAACGTACCTCATTCCATAGTTCATCAGGCACTCTATCTATCAGATCTAGGCCCTTAAATCTATTTCTCACTTCCACTGTTTAATCATCAGTGATTTGATTTAGGTCATACCTGAATGGTCTAGTGGTTTTCCCTACTTTCTTCAATTTAAGTCTGAATTTGGCAATAAGGAGTTCATGGTCTGAGCCACAGTCAGCTCCTGGTCTTATTTTTGTTGACTGTGTAGAGCTTTTCCATTTTGGCTGCAAAGAATATAATCAATGTGATTTCAGTGTTGACCATCTGGTGATGTCCATGTATAGAGTCTTCTTTTGTGTTGTTGGAAGACGGTGTTTTCTATGACCAATGCATTTTGTTGGCAAAACTCTATTAGTCTTTGCCCTGCTTCATTCCGTATTCCAAGGCCAAATTTGCCTGTTACTTCAGATGTTTCTTGACTTCCTACTTTCGCATTCCAGTGCCCTATAATGAAAAGGACATCTTTTTTGGGTGTTAGTTTTAAAAGGTCTTGTAGGTCTTCATAGAACCGTTCAACTTCAGCTTCTTCAGCGTTACTGGTTGGGGCATAGACTTGGATTACTGTGATATTGAATGGTTTGCCTTGGAAATGAAAGAGATCATTCTGTTGTTTTTGAGATTGCATCCAAGTACTGCATTTCGGACTTTTTGTTGACCATGATGGCTACTCCATTTCTTCTGAGGGATTCCTGCCCACAGTAGTAGATATAATGGTCATCTGAGTTAAATTCACCCATTCCAGTCCATTTTAGTTCGCTGATTCCTAGAATGTTGATGTTCACTCTTGCCATCTCTTGTTTGACCACTTCCAATTTGCCTTGATTCATGGACCTGACATTCCAGGTTCCTATGCAATATTGCTCTTTACAGCATCGGACCTTGCTTCTATCACCAGTCACATCCACAATTGGGTATTGTTTTTGCTTTGGCTCCATCCCTTCATTCTTTCTGGAGTTATTTCTCCACTGATCTCCAGTAGCATATTGGGCACCTACTGACCTGGGGAGTTCCTCTTTCAGTATCCTATCATTTTGCCTTTTCATACTGTTCGTGGGGTTCTCAAGGCAAGAATACTGAAGTGGTTTGCCATTCCCTTCTCCAGTGGACCACACTCTGTCAGCCCTTCCACGATGGCCCATCCATCTTAGATGGCCCCACAGGGCATGGCTTAGTTTCATCGAGTTAGACAAGGCTGTGGTCCTAGTGTGATTAGATGGACTAGTTTTCTGTGATTATGTATATATATCTAACCTATATATATATGTAAATCTCAGTTTTCAGAATTGAATACTATTAGAATTCAAAAAGATGAGCACAATTGTTTGTCAGAGGTGAGTAAATGAGGTCACAATGCTAAAGTCACATGATCAGCATCATTGTCAAGAAAATTCTGATATCATTGCATTAAAAATATCTAGTTATCAGTTTTATGATCTCCAAAAAATATGTAGCTTTCCTCAACTCCCATGGTCCCTTAAGCAAAATAGAACCAAAAATACTGTTCTGCTTAAAGAAAGAAGATAGGACTAAATTAATGACTTTTGAAGTGTGGTTGCACAACCACCACCACCACCAGCAGCCTGGGGAATTTGTTATAAATACATATTTTCAAGGTCCAGTTCAGACATACTGAATAAAAACGTCTGGGATGTAGTCTAGCAATATGTGTTTTAACAACCCCCGACCCACCCCCATGTGATTCTGTGCCACTGAAGTGTGAGAACTGGTGATCCAGATGCTTTGCCAAGGTTTCTTGGGATTCCAAGTTCTGACATTCTGATTAAGTTCTATAATTCTCATCTATGGTGTGATGGTGAGTCTTTCTTGAGAGTTACTTAACTTAGTTTATGAGATGAATGCCTCAGCTTCCTAATCACTGCTTGAATAGAGAGCATCATTCAATCTCCTATGGAAAATTAACATCAAGGATGGAGCAGGTTATATAATTTACAAGAACTTTGAGCAGTATAGGTCATTTGGTCTAGTTATGGTCTAAACAGAAAACCATATCATTATGACTCTTCTATTAGAGCCAGCATATTTCTATTAAATGGAATAGCTAGAAACAGTAAAAGAAATTGTATCTCTAAAATAGTTCATTTAAGTTAAGGCCTTTTTTTTTTTTTTTTTTGGCGTGTAGTGCTGCACTCAATATGTCACCATTTTTGGCAAACTCAGCAGTGATCACAGGACTGGAAAAGGTCAGTTTTCACCACAATCCCAAAGAAAGGCAACACCAAAGAATGCTCAAACTACTGTACAATTGCACTCATCTCAGTTCAGTTCAGTTCAGTCGCTTAGTCGTGTCTGACTCTTTGCAACCCCATGAATCACAACACGCCAGGCCTCCCTATCCATCACCAACTCCCAGAGTTCACTCAGACTCATGTCCATTGAGTCAGTGATGACTTCCAGCCATCTCATCCTCTGTCGTCCCCTTCTCCTCCTGCCCCCAATCCCTCCCAGCATCAGAATCTTTTCCAATGAGTCAAAACTTCACATGAGGTGGCCAAAGTACTGGAGTTTCAGCTTTAGCATCATTCCTTCCAAAGAAATCCCAGGGCTGATCTCCTTCAGAATAGACTGGTTGGATCTCCTTGCAGTCCAAGCGACCCTCAAGAGTCTTCTCCAAGAGTCTGCACTCATCTCACATACTTGTAAAGCAATGCTCAAAATTCTCCAAGCCAGGCTTCAGCAATACGTGAACCGTGAACTTCCAGATGTTCAAGCTGGTTTTAGAAAAGGCAGAGGAAACAGAGATCAAATTGCCAACATCCACTGGATCATAGAAAAAGCAAGAGAGTTCCAGAAAAACATCTATTTCTGCTTTATTGACTATGCCAAAGCCTTTGACTGTGTGGATCACATTAAACTGTGGAAAATTCTGAAAGAGATGGGAATAACAGACCACCTGACCTGCCTCCTGAGAAATCTGTATGCAGGTCAGGAAGCAACAGTTATAACTGTACATGGAACAGCAGACTGCTTCCAAATAGGAAAAGGAGTTCATCAAGGCTGTATATCGTCACCCTGTTTATTTAACTTATATGCAGAGTACATCATGAGAAATGCTGGGCTGGATGAAGCACAAGCTGGAATCAAGATTGCTGGGAGAAATATCAATAACCTCAGATATGGCAGAAAGTGAAGAAGAACTAAAGAGTCTCTTGATGAAAGTGAAAAAGGAGAGTGAAAAAGTTGGCTTAAAGCTCAACATTCAGAAAACTAAGACCGTGGCATCTGCCATCACTTCATGGCAAATAGAAGGGAAACAGTGGAAACAGTGTCAGACTTTATTTTTTGGGGCTCCAAAATCACTGTAGATGGTGACTGCAGCCATAAATTAAAAGACACTTACTCCTTGGAAGGAAAGTTATGACCAACCTAGATAGCATATTTTAAAGTAGAGACATTACTTTGTCAACAAAGATCCATCTAGTCAAGGCTATGGTTTTTCCAGTAGTCATGTATGGATGTGAGAGTTGGACTATAAAGAAGGCTAAGCACGGAAGAATTGATGCTTTTGAACTCTGGTGTTGGAGAAGAGTCTTGAGAGTCCCTTGGACTGCAAGGAGATCCAACCAGTCCATCCTAAAGAAAATCAGTCCTGAGTGTTCATTGGAAGGACTGATGTTGAAGCTGAAACTCCAATATTTTGGCCACCTGATATGAAGAGCTGACTTATTTGAGAAGACCTTGATGTTGGGAAAGATTGAAGGCAGGAGGAGAAGGGAAGGACAGAGGATGAGATGTTTAGATGGCATCACTGACTCAATGGACATGAGTTTGGGTGGACTCCGGGAGTTGGTGATGGACAGGGAGGCCTGACGTGCTGCTGTTCATGGGGTTGCAAAGAGTCAGACACGGCTGAGTGACTGAACTAAACTGACAGTCTGTAACATAATCATATGCAGTAAGAGCCCAAAGATGCTGGGATCAAATTGCTCCTAAAGGTCTACAGTTTTAGAGGTCTTTTTGCAGTCAAAACATGGTCCACTGGAGAAGGTAATGGCAAACTACTTCCTCATGAACTAAGTGAACAGTATGAAAAAGCAAAAAAAAAAAAAAAAAAAGGACACTGAAAGATGAACTCCCCAGGTTGGTAGGTTGGTAGGTGCCCAATGTGCTACTGGAGATCAGTGAAGAACTAACTAAAGAAAGAATGAAGAGATGGAGCCAAAGCAAAAACAACACTCAGTTGTGGATGTAACTGGTCACAGAAGTAAAGTCCAATGCTGTAAAGAGCAATAATGCATAGAAACTTGGAATGTTAGGTCCATTAATCAAGGCAAATTGCAAGTGGGCTAACAGGAGATGGCAAGAGTGAACATTGACAGTTTAGGAATCAGTGAACTAAAATGGACTGGAATGGGTGAATTTAACTCAGATGACCATTATATCTACTACTGAGGGAAAATGGAGTAGCCATCAAAGCCAAAAAAGAGTCCAAAATGCAATATTTGGATACAATCTCAAAAATGACAGAATGATCTCTGTTCGTCTCCAAGGCAAACCATTCAATATCACAGTAATCCAAGTCTATGCCCCAACCAGTAATGCTAAAGAAGCTGAAGTTGAATGGTTCTATGAAGACCTACAAGACCTTCTAGAACTAATACCCCCAAAATAGGTCCTTTTCATTATAGGGGACTGGAATGCAAAAGTAGGAAGTCAAGAGATACCTGCAGTAACAGGCAAATTTGGCCTTGGTGTACAATAAGCAGGGCAAAGGCTAATAGAGCTTTCCCAAGAGAATGCACTGGTCATAGAAAACATGCTCTTCCAAAAACACAAGAGAAGACTATACACATAGGCATCACCAGATGGCCATTACCAAAATCAGATTGATTATATTCTTTGCAGCCAAAGATGCAGAATCTCTATACAGTCAGGAAACGCAAGACCAGGAGCTGACTGTGGCTCAGATCACGAACTCCTTATTGCCAAATTCAGACTGAAATTGAAGAAAGTAAGGAAAACCTCTAGACCATTCAGGTATGACCTAAATCAAATCCCTTATGATTATACAGTGGAAGTGACCAATAGAATCAAGGAATTAGATCTGATAGACAGTTCTGAGTGCCTGAAGAACTATGAATAGAAGTTCATGACATTGTACAGGAGGCAGGGATCAAGACCATCCCCAAGAAAAAGAAATGCAAAAAGGCAACATGGTTGTGTGAGGAGGCCTTAGAAATAGCTATGAAAAGAAGAAAAGAAAAATGCAAAGAAGAAAAGGAAAGACATACCCATTTGAATGCAGAGTTCCAAAGAATAGCAAGGAGAAATCAGAAAGCCTTTCTCAGTGATCAATGCAAAGAAATAGAGGAAAACAATATAATGGGAAAGAATAAAGATCTCTTCAAGAAAATTAGAGATACCAAGGGAACATTTCATGCAAAGATGGGCTCGATAAAGGACAGAAATGGTATGGAACAAACAGAAGCAGAAGATATTAAGAAGAGGTGGCAAGAATACACAGAAGAACTGTACAAAAAAGATCTTCATGATCCAGATAATCACGATGGTGTGATCACTCACCTAGAGCCAGACATCCTGGAATGCAAAGTCCAGTGGGCCTTAGGAAGCATCACTATGGACAAAGCTAGTGGAGGTGATGGAATTCCAGTTGAGCTATTTCAAATCCTGAAAGATGATGCTGTGAAAGTGCTACACTCAATATGACAGCAAATTTGGAAAACTCAGCAATGGCCACAGGACTGGAAAAGGTCAGTTTTCATTCCAATCTCAAAGAAAGGAAATGCCAAAGAATGGTCAAACTACCACACAGTGCAACTCTCACATGCTAGTAAAGTAATGCTCAAAATTCTCCAAGCCAGCCTTCAGCAATATTTGAACTGTGAACTTCCAGATGTTCAAGCTGGATTTAGGAAAGGCAGAGGAACCAGAGATAAAATTGCCAACATCCGCTGGATCATAGAAAAAGCAAGAGAGTTCCAGAAAAACATCTATTTCTGCTTTATCAACTATGCCAACTGTGGAAAATTTTGAAAGAGATGGGAATACCAGACAACGGAAGGAAATAGCAACCCACTCCAGTATCCTTGCCTGGAAATTCTCATGGACTGAGGATGGAGGAGCCTGGTGGGCTGCAGTCCATTGGGTCACAAAGAGTCGGGCACGACTGAGTGACTAACACTTACTTAACCTGTCTCCTGAGAAATCTGTACGCAGGTCAGGAAGCAACAGTTAGAACTGGACACAGAACAACAGACTGGTTCCAAATCGGGAAAGGAGTATGTCAAGGCTGTATATCGTCACCCTGCTTATTTAACTTATATGCAGAGTACATCATGAGAAACACTGGGCTAGATGAAGCACAAGCTGGAATCAAGATTGCTGGGAGAAATATCAATAACCTCAGATATGCAGACGACACCTCCCTTATGGCAGAAAGTGAAGAAGAACTAAAGAGCCTCTTGATGAAAGTGAAAGAGCAGAGTGAAAAAGTTGGCTTAAAGCTCAACATTCAGAAAATGAAGATCATGGCATCTGGTCCCATCACTTCATGGCAAATAGATGGGGAAACTGGAAACAGTGGCAGACTTTATTTTTCTGGGCTCCAAAATCACTGTAGATGGTGACTGCAGCCATGAAATTAAGACATTTGCTTCTTGGAAGAAAAGCTATGGCCAACCTAGACAGAATATTAAGAAGCAGAGACATTATTTTGCCAACAAATGTCCTTCTAGTCAAGGTTTCTCCAGTAGTCATGTATGAATGTGAGAGTTGGACTATAAAGAAAGCTAAATGCCGAAGAATTAATGCTTTTGAACTATGGTGTCTGAGAAGAGTCTTGAGAGTCCTTTGGAATGCAAGGAGGTCTAACCAGTGGATCCTGAGGGAAATCAGTCCTGACTGTTCATTGGAAGGAGTGATGTTGAAGCTGAAACTCCAGTACTTTGGACACCTGATGCAAAGAGCTGACTTATTTGAAAAAGACCCTGATGCTGGGAAAGATTGAAGGAAGGAGGAGAAGGGTATGATAGAGGATGAGGTGGTTGGATGGCATCACTGACTCAATGGACATGAATTTGGGTAAACTCCGGGAGTTGGTGATGGACAGGGTGGCCTGGACTGCTGCAGTCCATGGGGTCGCAAAGCGTCGGACTCGACTGAGTAACTGAACTGAACTGATTCTCAAACTGAATTATTTTAAAATATTAAATGTGCACCTGTTCACCTAAAATCATATATCTATAGGTTTTTACCTGTGTTTCATTAGCTAAACTCTTAAAATGTTTATTGAACATGTATGTTGCTCTTTATACAAATTCTGTTTATGTATTAGTCATCTATCAATACATAACACAATACTCCAAAATAAAATCAGCTTAAATTTTCAAACAAAACAAACAGAAATCACTGTTGTAAAGTGTTGCAACCAGCTTCAGAGAGTCCCCAACTAATTTTCACAAAGTTAACCACCCCTGGATGGTGTCCTGTGGACCTTTCCTTCTTCCAACCAGGCCAGGTAAATCAAGAATCCACCTGGGAGCTACGGATTGATCATTCAGGCCTCCTTTATTGTTTTTACACGTAAACACAGGTGCTGCAATTGCAGCGGCACTCTACCCAGATCATTAGGGCTGGTGGCCAATCAGGACATTTTCATTGCCAGTGACTGAATCTCCATTGTCGTTGCTGTTTCGTCACTCAGTTGTGTCCAGCTCTTTGCAACCCTATGGACTGTGGCCTTTCCAGGCTCCTCCTGTCCATAAGATTCCCCAAGCAAGAATACTAGAGTGGATTGCCATTTCCCTCTCTGGTGGATCTTCCCAACCCAGGATTCAAACCTGCATCTCCTGCATTGCAGGCGGATTCTTTTATCACTGAGCCTACCAGGGACACTCGAAACTCTATTACAACTAAGTTAACCCAGTGAAGAATTAATTGGTTCATATTACTGAAAATCCAGGTGTTCGGCTAACTTTAGACATCCAAGGGCTCAAAGACTAATGATAGACATTTTGAGTTTATGTATCCAGGACCTAGTCTCACCATCTCCTCTCTCAGCAGTGCTTCTCTCTGAGTAGGCTCCTTAAGTTCCAGCAGTTCAAGCTCTATATGCTCAGTCAGCTCTAAGTCCAGCAGAAGGAAAGAATGTTGGCTTTTTTTTTTTTTCTGAGAAAACTCTTTTTTACCACAGAAGGCACCACCTGCTAGAATGTAAGCTCCATGAGGACAGGGATTTCTGTGCCTGTTTTCACCATCATATCCCCAGAACCTATGGTGCATGTCACACGGTAGTTGTTCAGTGTTGATTGAATGAATAAATGAGGTTAGACTGAGATAAATTAGGTCATTTGTCACCCCCGAACCAATCACTTAGGCCAGGGGCTGAAACATAGAGTAGATCATATGACCGCCCATGATTGGACTATCACAAATCTCATCAATATCACATTTTATTAAATAAGTCTACTTAATACCATGTTTAAGAGATACATTTTATCTCTGAGGAACTGGCATGTTCTTTGAGAAACATTGAACTGTTATTAGCAAAAGAAGAAATGGATACTAGAAGGATCTGCATAAGCTTTCCATTTCTCCAGATCATACTGGAAGCTCAGAATTACTCCTTGGACTTCTTTTCTGAATGAGAAAATTGCAAGCTCTTTTAAGATAAAATGAAAGAAAATTAATGGATAGAAAATTAAGCCTTTATTCCGATGCAATTACATACGGGATTTAGATAGATAAAATGTAATTATTTGAGTAGGAATTTGGCTAGATGCCTGATTTTTAGAGATCTTATCATGAGGTTCCTGATTCCTGGCTGACTTTGAGAAAGAGGGCTCACGTGAAGGATAGTAGTGCCATTTATTCAATACTCGTTCATTTTTCAGAATTGAAGTAGCTAGAGATGGGAATCACTAGAATGATTTTTGCACCACAGTACAAGGTAATTATCTTTATAAACATAAATCTGAATCATTTAAATTTTCTTAGACTATTATAAATGATCCAAAGAGAGATTACATTATATTCTTTCTTTTTTTTTTTACATTATATTCTAATTCTCTTAAAATTGGTTTGGCTTAGGAATGCTCTAAAAATAGAGCTTAAATTAACCAATTATTTTTTCTTCAGCACTTCTGTTTACTGTGCATAGCTTTATTTAGTGCCATATTCAGAAACGCATCATATTACATGTATAATTTAATATATAATTTATGTATCTGTCTATGACATCTATGTGTTTTATACAGCATAAGATATAAGCAAAAATTAAGTAATACTGTATTTGTATTTATCATATTTTATCATTAGTATGTATGTCTATGTGCTTAGTCTCATCTGACTCTTTGCAACTCCATGGACTGTAGCCCATCAGGCTCCTCTGTCCATGGAATTTTCTGGACAAGAATACTGAAGCAGTTTGTCATTTCCTAGTCCAGGGGATCTTCTCCATCCAACCTGACTCTTCTGTGCCTTCTGAATTGACAGGTGGATTCTTTACTACCTGGAAATCATTACTTATTCTCTATTATTCTAAGTAAATTGTGTAAACAATTTGAGGTATAGGGCTAATCAATGAATCATCCCTTCAGAGCATTTTAATATTGTGTGAGAAACATTACTTATTAGGTAAATTCTGCATTGACCATGTAAAATAAGAATTCTTTTATTTTTATAATTAAGAACTCTTTTAATATGTTTATCATGGATAAATGTTTGAAAGATGTGGTTTTAATCCAAATAAACTATTTCTTGTATACTTGCTTTATCATTTTTAGTTAAAGATACTGAATATCTAGCTATTTCCATACCTCTCCACCACATTCATACTAATCAGTTGGGGGTGGCAGCAGGGGAAGACTTAATCTTTTCATTGGTGCAAATAATTTTCTTTGTTTTTTGTTTTTTTTTAATATTAAGAAAGTTCACTCCTGTAATCATCCCTCAAGTCTCAGGTTGAAAACTGCTGGTAGAATCAAGGCTTCTTGAATGGAAGGAAGGCCACTTCCCTGAATGACATAATAGCTGGTCTGGTGCTTTTTAATGGTATGTTTTTGGATGCTGCTCCATGGCTAGGAAGTTCAAGAAGCAACCATTTCTTCAACAAGTTTTTAATGAGTGCTTACTATGTAACAAGTTCTACTCTGGACCCTAAAGAATCAGAAATGAACCAAACATAGCAATCCTTGACAATCCTTGACTCACAGTCAAGTGCTGCTGCTGCTGCTAAGTCCATTCATTCGTGTCTGACTCTGTGCGACCCCATAGACGGCAGCCCACCAGGCTCCCCTGTCCCTGGGATTCTCCAGGCAAGAACACTGGAGTGGGTTGCCATTTCCTTCTCCAATGCATGAACGTGAAAAGTGAAAGTGAAGTCGCTCAGTCATGTCCGACTCTTAGCGACCCCGTGGACTGCAGCCTACCAGGCTCCTCTGTCCATGGGATTTTCCAGGCAAGAGTACTGGAGTGGGGTGCCATTGCCTTCTCCCACAATCGAGTGAGGGAGATGGAAAAAAAATAGGATCAGTCAATAAGAATATATGTCAGATGATAATGAGTGGTAAGAAGAAGCAGACATCTTGATTTTTAAAAAACTGTCCACAGGATGGTAACATTGAAATTACAACATTTTGATAAAGACTTAAAACTGTGAGGAAATGATATATCCCGGAAAAGAGAAAGTGCAAAGTCCCCAAGGCAGAAGTAGTCCAGAGACATTTGAGGAACAAGGAAGGAGGCCAATGCTGTTCACTGGAGCTGCACAGATTTCAAGCTCAAGTTTAAGCTGACTGCTTACAATAACATTTTGTTATTTCTCTTTTTCTCCCACCAGTCATTAAGTTATACAGTGGTCATGGGATCCATCCAAAGCTCAGGTCGGCAGTGAAAACCAGCAAAAATCTTTTTCAGAGCTTCTGGGTCATTTAGATCACAATTTAGAGCACTATCTTGAAAGATCAACACAAGCATGATATAAAGGACAAAATAGAGGCTTAATTCTTTCTGGGAAAGAAGTTACAGAATATGATTGTCATTGATGCTTATGAATTATAACTACAAAGCAGCATGAGTTTCAAACATTCACAGCACATATAATATTATAAAATTATTTACTTTAATCGGAGCCCATGAAATACTCTTTCAATAAAGAAATGGTTCAAATGATGTTGGTAAATCTATACCTATAAGAATGTTGATTTCAGAATTATAGCAAAAAAAAAAAAAAAAAAGCTAATTTTTAGGAAAAGAAATAACCAAGGGAGAGAAGACTTAGTATCCAGAAGGGCATGTAAAATGCCTATATATGTAATTGTCCTCTCTTCTTATATGTTAACATGATTTGGTTGCCAGTTTCTCTTATTTTTAGGGTTTAGTAAAATAGAGAGGGATAGAAATATAAGCAGCACATACAGATTTCACATAACAAATAACCTACTTTAAGCTAGAGAATACAATTACTGTCTTAGCAGAGGCTAAGGCAATGATGATTGACACCATTGAAGTTGACACCATTGAAGTTGACACATTGAAGTTGACACCAATAGTTGACACCATTGAAGGTTCACAGTGGAAGAATCTGACTCTGAAGAGATAAAATGTAGAAGCAATAAATTATGATGTAAAATGGGGTGGAATAATAAAGCAGAGGAAAAACTCTTGGAGTTTAGAAACCTGAGGGCTCAGAGCCTAACTAAACAGACCCTGGAGTATGAAATTCTGGAAATAGGGCTCAAATAAACCACAGTTGGCCCTTGAAGAAGGGTATAAATAAAAGGAATATTTCAAGGCAGGGAAACCTTAGAACTAGAAAATTTCGCAGGTAATTTCAGCTAGTATCACCATTTTATCAAGACTATCCTGGTCAAATTCCATAGTGCATTTACACAGTCATTTAGAAAGTCATTGGAAGTCTCTATTCATGAAAGAGTTCACAAATTTTATGATCTTAGTGTCAATGCCTTTATTGTGAAATGACTCCACCCTCTAACAAAGAATCTTTTATTATAAATGTGTTATTCATTCAGGGAACAGGCAAGACCCTTACAGACATGCCCTTTGGGTTTGGAAAGAGAAGAAACCAGCAGATAGAGAAACACAATGAACAGACAATATCATTTTATCAAAAGACAAAGCCCAAAGGGAATTTAAATATTTAAACAAATATGCAGGCATTCCCCACTTGCGGGAGCCAAGTATATTTTGGCAGAAGGGAATTTCCATACTGTTTCAACTTTAATTCAGTGGTTAGTTCTCTTTTAATTAGAATCTTTAATGAGCAAATGTATTTTTTCCTTTTTGTTCTTTATTGGAATTATCTATGGCTAAATATCTCATAGATAAACACTTGTAAATTATTTATAAAATTCAATTTAATCCATTAATTTCTCAAGTTCAGATAAAAACTTCATGAAGCAAAACCAGATTAAATGCCAAATTTCAAAACTGAAATGTATCTATTTCCACATGTATTGACCTCATTCAAAAGGTCACATTTTTATTAAGGGTTGGTTGGTGGAGATATTAAATTGATGTTACTTTCTGACTACCTCTAGAAAGAAAGCAAAGGAGCAGAGTAGAGAAAATGTACATATGACTTTGATAATATAATTACTATAGGGAAAAATGTGTTCTTCACTGGAAAGCTATGCGTTATCTGTGGGGAGCTATTATTTTATAACTCTACAAGTTGTAGAAAACTGATAGCAATGCAAAAATAATCCTGGTCTGAAGACATGTAAATAAATTTGCTCCAGTGGAGTTTTATCTATCAAAACTCTTCTAGCTTGGAAAAAGTTGGATAACAGGTGAGAACCATATATTCTATTTGTTTAGGTGGGATTTTCAATACGACATATCATTATCTTATAAGTAAATTTACAGAATACCATGCTTTCTCATAAATGAAATATGAAATATGTACCACTAATATAAAGTTATCCTAAAGATTATTTGACAGCTATTTTTTTAATCTTTTTATCTATTAACCACAATGTCCAGCAAACAAAGAGCTGGCTTGTGACAGGAAGTCATAGATTGTTACCCCCACAAAATAAACAAACACAATGCTAGTAGATATAGTAAAAGCTCATTAGAAATAAAAACTATTTTAGGCTTTATTAAATTTCCCTGATGGCTCAGATGGTAAAGAATCTGCCTGAAATCTGGGAGATGTGGGTTCGGTCCCTGGGTTAGGAAGATCCCCTGGAAGAGGGCATGGCAACCCAGTCTAGTATTCTTGCCTGGAGAATCCCCATGGACAGAGGAGCCTGGTGGGCTACAGTCCATGAGGTCATTAAGAGTTGGACGTGACTGAGCAAGTAAGCACACACAATACACAAAGTACTCTACCTAGGATTGTTTGAGCATAGAATCTGATTTAGTGTGCAAAATATTCTGATATGAAGGAAAATCCAATAGCTTATAGAAAATATGCTTAAAAACAGGGTTCCTGCTGCTGCTGCTGCTGCTAAGTCGCTTCAGTCGTGTCCAACTCTGTGTGACCCCATAGATGGCCGCCCACCAGGCTCCCCCGTCCCTGGGATTCTCCAGGCAAGAACACTGGAGTGGGTTGCCATTTCCTTCTCCAATGCATGAAAGTGAAAAGTGAAAGTGAAGTCGCTCAGTCGTGTCAGACTCTTCTCGACCCCATGGACTGCAGCTTACCAGGCTTCTCCGTCCATGGGTTTTCCAGGCAAGAGTACTGGAGTGGGGTGTCATTGCCTTTTCTGAAAAACAGGGTTCCTAGTAACACGCTAAAAACATGGATGGAATCAAAATGCATTGAACCTTATAAAATTTGAGTGGCAAGATCAAATTATATCAAAACATAGGAGAAAAACATATATGATATGTAAGTAAGTCTGTGTGGAATTAGTTGGGACCAAAGCTAATTATGAATCAGACCTATCTCATTACTGATAATTTAAATTACTATCAAAAGTATTACCATCCAATTTTTACCATCACTGTATAGATTGCTATAGAAAATTCGTTTAAAAATTGTTACAAATAGTTTATGGATTTCTTACAAGCAGTATGGTACATAAAAGTTAGCCTTGTACTCAGTAGCTAAATTTTTGTAGACTATGATTTAAGAGTAACTCCTCCCGTCACCGCCCCTGGCCTCGGGCGTGGGGACGTGGGGTAGCTCCTCTCGGCCGCTCCCCCTGACCTCAGATGCGGGGTAGCTCCTCTCGGCTGTTTCTGCGCCATCGCGGTCTGGTACCCTTGGCCGCTGCCCCTGACCTCGGACGTGGGGTAACTCCTCTTGGCTGCCGCCCTTCGGGCATCTGGTCCTCCCAGCTTCTGCCCCTGACCTCGGACGTGGGGTGGCTCCTCTTACCCCGCGTCCGAGGCCAGCGGCGACGGGCGGGATGAGCTACCCCACGCCCCTAAGCCC
This sequence comes from Bos mutus, assembly GCF_027580195.1. Lineage (NCBI taxonomy): Eukaryota > Metazoa > Chordata > Mammalia > Artiodactyla > Bovidae > Bos > Bos mutus. Next base: position 44,552,946 of record NC_091642.1, on the reverse strand, counting down.
GAAGCCAAGGGCAGCGGCGGGGAGGAGCAACCCCACGTCCAAGGAGCCGTGGCTGCGCAGACACAGGAGGGCCTAGAGGAGCTATCCCACATTGAAGGTCAGGAAGGGCGGCGGTGAGGAGATACCCCTCGTCCAAGGTAAGGAGCAATGGCCGCGCTTTGCTGGAGCGCCGTGAAGAGATACCCCACGCCCAAGGTAAGAGAAACCCAAGTAAGACAGCAGGTGTTGCAAGAGGGCATCAGAGGGCAAACACACTGAAACCATACTCACAGAAAGCTAGTCAATCTAATCACACTAGGACCACAGCCTTGTCTAACTCAATGAAACTAAGCCATGCCCGTGGGGCAACCCAAGATGGGCAGGTCACGGTGGAGAGATTTGACAGAACGTGGTCCACTGGAGAAGGGAATGGCAAACCACTTCAGTATTCTTGCCTTGAGAACCCCATGAACAGTATGAAAAGGCAAAATGATAGGATACTGAAAGAGGAACTCCCCAGGTCAGTAGGTGCCCAATATGCTACTGGAGATCAGTGGAGAAATAACTCCAGAAAGAATGAAGGGATGGAGCCAAAGCAAAAACAATACCCAATTGTGGATGCGACTGGTGATGGAAGCAAGGTCCAATGCTGTAAAGAGCAATATTGCATAGGAACCTGGAATGTCAGGTCCATGAATCAAGGCAAATTGGAAGTGGTCAAACAAGAGATGGCAAGAGTGAATGTCGACATTCTAGGAATCAGCAAACTGAAATGGACTGGAATGGGTGAATTTAACTGAGATGACCATTATATCTACTACTGCAGGCAGGAATCCCTCAGAAGAAATGGAGTGGCCATCATGGTCAACAAAAGAGTCCGAAATGCAGTACTTGGATGCAATCTCAAAAACAACAGAATGATCTCTGTTCATTCCAAGGCAAACCATTCAATATCACAGTAATCCAAGTCTATGCCCCAACCAGTAATGCTGAAGAAGCTGAAGTTGAACGGTTCTATGAAGACTTACAAGACCTTTTAGAACTAACACCCAGAAAAGATGTCCTTTTCATTATAGGGCACTGGAATGCAAAAGTAGGAAGTCAAGAAACACCTGGAGTAACAGGCAAATTTGGCCTTGGAATACTGAATGAAGCAGGGCTAATAGAGTTTTGCCAACAAAATGCACTGGTCATAACAAACACCCTCTTCCAACAACACAAGAGAAGACTCTATACATGGACATCACCAGATGGTCAACACCGAAATCAGATTGATTATATTCTTTGCAGCCAAAGATGGAGAAGCTCTATACAGTCAGCAAAAACAAGACCAGGAGCTGACTGTGGCTCAAACCATGAACTCCTTATTGCCAAATTCAGACTTAAATTGAAGGAAGTAGGGAAAACCACTAGACCATTCAGGTATGACCTAAATCAAATCCCTTATGATTATACCATGAAAGTGAGAAATAGATTTAAAGGCCTAGATCTGATAGATAGAGTGCCTGATGAACTATGGACGGAGGTTCGTGACATTGTACAGGAGACAGGGATCAAGACCATTCCCATAGAAAAGAAATGCAAAAAAGCAAAATGGCTATCTGGGGAGGCCTTACAAATAGCTGTGAAAGAAGAGAAGCGAAAAGCAAAGGAGAAGAGGAAAGATATAAGCATCTGAATGCAGAGTTCCAAAGAATAGCAAGGGGAGATAAGAAAGCCTTCCTCAGTGATCAATGCAAAGAAATAGAGGAAAACAACAGAACGGGAAACACTAGGGATCTCTTCAAGAAAATTAGAGATACCAAGGGAATATTTCATGCAAAGATGGGCTTGATAAGGGACAGAAATGGTATGGACTTAACAGAAGCAGAAGATATTAAGAACAGGTGGCAAGAATACACAGAAGAACTGTACAAAAAGATCTTCACAACCCAGGTAATCATGATGGTGTGATCACTGACTTAGAGCCAGACATCCTGGAATGTGAAGTCAAGTGGGCCTTAGAAAGCATCACTACGAACAAAGCTAATGGAGGTGATGGAATTCCAGTGGAGCTATTTCAAATCCTGAAAGATGATGCTGTGAAAGTGCTGCACTCAATATGCCAGCAAATTTGGAAAACTCAGCAGTGGTCACAGGACTGGAAAAGGTCAGTTTTCATTCCAATCCCAAAGAAAGGCAATGCCAAAGAATGCTCAAACTACTGCACAATTGCACTCATCTCACACGCTAGTAAAGTAATGCTCAAAATTCTCCAAGCCAGGCTTCAGCAATATGTGAACCGTGAACTTTCTGATGTTCATGCTGGTTTTAGAAAAGGCAGAGGAACCAGAGATAAAATTGCCAACATCCGCTGGATCATAGAAAAAGCAAGAGAGTTCCAGAAAAACATCTATTTCTGCTTTATTGACTATGCCAAAGCCTTTGACTGTGTGTATCACAATAAACTGTGGAAAATTCTTCAAGAGATGGGAATACCAGACCACCTGATCTGCCTCTTGAGAAATTTGTATGCAGGTCAGAAAGCAACAGTTAGAACAGGACATGGAACAACAGACTGGTTCCAAATAGGAAAAGGAGTTCGTCAAGGCTGTATATTGTCACCCTGTTTATTTAACTTAAATGCAGAGTACATCATGAGAAACGCTGGACTGGTAGAAATACAAGCTGGAATCAAGATTGCTGGGAGAAATATCAATAACCTCAGATATGCAGATGACACCACCCTTATGGCAGAAAGTGAAGAGGAACTCAAAAGCCTCCTGATGAAAGTGAAAGTGGAGAATGAAAAAGTTGGCTTAAAGCTCAACATTCAGAAAACAAAGATCATGGCATCCGGTCCCACCACTTCATGGGAAATAGATGGGGAAACAGTGGAAACAGTGTCAGACTTTATTTTTCTGGGCTCCAAAATCACTGCAGATGGTGACTGCAGCCATGAAATTAAAAGACACTTACTCCTTGGAAGGAAAGTTATGACCAACCTAGACAGCATATTGAAAAGCAGAGACATTACTTTGCCAACAAAGGTTTGTCTAGTCAAGGCTATGGTTTTTCCAGTGGTCATGTATGGATGTGAGAGTTGGACTGTAAAGAAGGCTGAGGGGGAAGAATTGATGCTTTTGAACTGTGGTGTTGAAGAAGACTCTTGAGAGTCCCTTGGACTGCAAGGAGATCCAACCATTCCATTTTGAAGGAGATCAGCCCTGGGATTTCTTTGGAAGGAATGATGCTAAAGCTGAAACTCCAGTACTTTGGCCACCTCATGCGACGAGTTGACTCATTGGAAAAGACTCTGATGCTGGGAGGGATTGGGGGCAAGAGGAGAAGAGGATGACAGAGGATGAGATGGCTGGATGGCATCACTGACTCGATGGACATGAGTCTCAGTGAACTCTGGGAGTTGGTGACGGACAGGGAGGCCTGGCATGCTGCGATTCATGGGGTCACAAAGCGTTGGACACGACTGAGCGACCGATCTGATCTGATCTGATGATTTAAGAGTACAAAACAAGTTCCAAATCAGTGCCCAAAAAGCCCAGCCAGGAAGAAGTAGACTAGTAAAGCAGTCTTGGAACGACGCTATAGGCACTGATGGAGTCTGCAATTAAACAGAGACCACATAAGCTATCTGAAGATGATTGGCAGTTATTGTCTCCAGCTGGTTATTGTCACACAAGGATGTAGGATATGTCATTTCATCTGATTTTTTAAGAGTCTGCATTCCAAGTTTCATATAAAATCTCCAGATTTTTGCAACTGATTAAAAAAAAAAAAAAACAGTTTTGACATTGTGCCTCCCAATGTGATCCACTAAAAAATAATCTCTGGGTTATTCCTAACAAGAGAGGACAGCTCAATTCCAGTAATAAGAAAAAAACGTTCCTATGTATAGCACAGGGAACTCTACTCAATGCTCTGTAGTAACCTAAATGGAAGGAAATCCAATGAAGAGGGAGTATATGTGTAAGCATGGCTGATTCACCCTGCTGGACAACAGAAACTAACAGAACATTGTAAAGCAACTATCCTCCAATTAAAAAAAAAAAAAAAGAAACATTGAATGGATCTCTTTGAAGACATCACACAAAATAAAAGATAAGACTATGCTTTAAAACTTAGGATCATGAAGAATAGGAAAAGCAAGGGAAATCATTCCAGATTGAAGGACAATAGAGAGATACGACTATTAAGTGTAATACGAATTCTTGGACTGGATCATTTTTTCCCAAAACAGAAAAGAAATATTGTTAGGACACTTGGCAAAATTTGAATGAGATCTGTAAATTGGACAATAGTCATATCAGTGTTGATTTCTTGATTTGGATGGTTACACTGTATTGTCTTGGAGAGTGTTCTTGATTTGATGAAATACACACTCAAGATTTTAGATGTGATGGGGTAATTTGCTCTCAAAATTCTTAAAACTTTTAGGGAAGTTGAAAATTGTTCAAATTAAATGAAAATTGCAAAACTTGAAGTTACTTCTAATATACAAAGTAAGAGAATAGTAGAGATAGGAAGGTGGCATAAAAGAAAAAAAAACTGTCCTTCTATAAATGTAAATTTTTTCAAAGAAAAATAAGAAAAGTCTTAATAATTTTACTTTTACTTACAATTATAATTATATTTTATGATGGCACTAGTGGTAAAGAATCTGCCTGCCAATGCAGGAGACATAAAAGATGCAGGTCCAATCCCTGTTTCAAGAAGATCCCCTGGAAGGAAATGGCATGCCACACATCAGTATTCTTGCTTATAAAATCCCACGGACAGAGGAATCTGGCGGGCTACATTCCATGGGATCACAAAGAGTTGGACCCGACTGAGTGAGCACATTACAGTAGAAAATGTTCTGTTTATTCATTCTCTGAAACAGCTTAATTCAATGTAAGTCAGAAATACCAAGATTGTGTTAACTTTAATGTTTTTGAAAAATTTCCTTAGCAAATTAAAATTTCCCGTAGATATGAAATACTCAGTCTAGACCACCTAAATACTCCTCACAAAGAGCTGGGGGCACAAATATTCCTACAGTAAATGATAAACACATGAATCTATACCAAGGGATATTTTCATAATGCTGTAACTTTAAACTTCTACATGTGTTGAAAAAATATCTTTTTAAAATAACTCTGGAACTGTTTAACATTTAAAAATGAATGTGTTTATGTGCAGCATGTATGGAATTTTGGCCACCAAAGAGACAATTATGGCAATTGGAAATTTGCTTCTGAATCGGTTCCCCATGACCCTAATGTATTTTTATTCATTGCTAATTAACTTTTTCTCTCATAAATGACCCTGCCTCCTTTATAGCACTTTATTCTTATTGCATATTTTCCTACCAAATGTCCAGTCAACTTTAAATTCATTTTAAAAGGCAAAGAAAACTCGCAAGTAACTCTTTCTTTGAATATATATATTCTTTTACCTATAAATTTATGTCTAATTTTGTCAAACTTTCTCCATACCTGAGAGCTATTTAATTCAATTTAACTAAATATCATAGGCTAAAAAATTAAGATCATATTGGACATGGGAACTGTCATTATTTAAGGTTTTTGAGGTCACTAGCACCATGCTATTTCTAGGAATAACTAGATATGTTATAAAAGAAATCATTCTCACTGCTTCATATATTCCTACTGGCAAGAATATTCTCAAGAATTTCTCATGCAAGACCTAACTAAGAATAATGAAATATATCTGTGATATATTGACAGGAAACATAATATTTCACTTATGTGAATATCTAAATTAGCTAAAATGTTCCCACATTTAAGCAAAATTTTAAGCAATTCAGATGGATTTTTTTTCCTGAATTATATTTATTGTCATTGACTTATATATTTCCTTATATAATTCAAAGTTATCATTGTGGACATTAGCGTGATGACATTACAAGTACATCCCCAAGGATTTATGCCCTAAAATGTATGCCCCACTCTCCCAAATAGCATGGCATCCAGGCTTGGGGGGCTATATCTCCCACTCCCACCTTCTTTGGCATAGAGATGGGAGGCTGGGATCTCAGGCATCTGTATTATACATGCTATCCCCACACTTTCATTTCACAGTCATGCTTCTATTCCATTTGGACCCATGAGAATACAGAAGGTATTTCCTTGGGATTTCTAAGCGAAAACTTCCTAAATCTTTCTGCATATAGTGGATGATGTCCCAGAAGTTAGTTACCAGGACTTAACAGCCACAGTTCAACTGTAAGAGTAGCCATATTCGAAACCACCTTGAAACCACCTTGTTAGGGTTTCTGTTACAGACTAGAAGGCAGAAAAGAGCAAAGTAAAGACTACCAGCCTGGAATGACATCGAGTAGCTAAATCAAACCATTCATCAAATTTTTTCTTTCTCTGCATTTGTGTCTCTCTTTCCCTTTTTATTATAACTGTGTCGCGCAAGAAACATATTGGTTTTGAGCTGGGTTGCCTGTCATTTGTAACTAAGTGTACCCTATTGAGACAATAATTTATTCTGATAGTGATGCCTGCAAGGCTAATATACAGCCTCTGCCTTATTTCATTAGGTAAGATATTAATAATTCAGAATTTTCTATGTGTTTTGTTCCTGTGCTTAGTTTATATAGCTTGTATCTCCTCTCCTGTTATCTACTATCACTCTACAGGCTAGGAAATTAATCACTAACAGGTGAGAATTGTCCACTAATTTCTTTTAATCCACTATGACCTTAGAGATAGGAGCTACACCTCAGGCTTCAAATTCCTGCCTTACTTCCTCAGGAAGGACTTCCACACCTACATCAAGGTCAAATTCCTTTGTTAAGTATCCTTCAGTTACTGAGTACTTACTATGCGCCAAATTCTCTTCTAAGAATTTTACCTGAATTAACTTATTTAATACTCACATCAACCTTGTTTTACAGACCCTATTATTCTCATTTTACAAATGAAGACACTGAGGCACAAGTACAAAATCACAAAACTAGGGAGCATTGGGCATAGGATTCAAATCAAGGCAACTCAGAGCCCTCCCTCTTAACTTCTAGGATCTGTTGCTTTTCCTCAGAATGCTTATATCAGTTGGTTATTAAACATTCCCTAAAACAATAATGGGATTAACAGTCAACCCTCCCAACAGACTACAAGTTCCACATGAGCAGAGATCGTATGTAGTTAGGTTCATCACCCACAGCTCCCCGACTCTTACATATTACCTGTTTCATCATGGGCACTAGGTGAATATTTGTTAATTGAGGGAGGAAAGGAAAGAAAGGAAGAAGGTAAGGAAGCAGAAAGAGGAGTAAAGGAGAAGGGGAGGGACAGCGGGTAAGACTGAAAAAGGTCCAGAGAGGAGGCTTTACATAAACTGTAATTAAGGACAGTCTTGGCTGTGGACCTTTTCTGACCATCTCCAAAGAGTTGAATATCAGAAAAATGATCTGTTACTGTACTTCATGTCCAATGGCAGTGCCTCCGTCAGCAAGTAATTCAGAATATATCTAACACTTGCAGTGGTAATAAAAACTTAAAAACATATCAAGAATATAAATACAGTTTTATATTTACAGGGATGAAATTATAAGGATGAAGTTATACCTGGATGCATGTTCAAGCTTAAAAGGTACAGAAAACAAAAACCTCTCAGGAGACCTGAAGGAAGCTATAACTAAGAACATGGTTGAGGATATAGTCTGTACCAGATAACTATCGCTACGTAACCAATTATCCTAAAACACAGAAGCATAAAATAGAACACATTTATTTTCTCACACTTTCTGTGACTCAGGAATAGCTTAATTGAGTCCTGCTGCTCCACACCTTTCACAAGACTGCAGCCAAGATTCTGGCACAGGTTCATAGTGGGATAGGATCTGCTTCCAACTTCACTCAGTGGTTTTTTAAGTTTGCATTTTTCTTATGACATATTTACCATTTTTAAACAATTTTTTGAATTGAGGTATATTTACTTTTCATTGTTGTGGTAGCCTCAGGTGAATAGCAAAGTGATTCAGATATACATATATATATATAAATGTGTGTATACATGTATATAAATATATGTACACGTGTGTGTGTTAGTCGCTCAGTAGTGTCCAACTCTTGGTGTCCATGCATAGCCCACCAGGCTCCACTGTCCATGAAATTCTCCAGACAAGAATACTTGGGTAGGTAACCATTTCTTTTTCCAGTGTATATGTATGTATGCGTGTGTGTGTGTGTGTGTGTGTGTGTGTGTGCATGCTAAGTTGCTTCAGTTGTGTCCAACTCTTTGCCACCCTACGGAGCCTAGCCCACCAGGCTTCTCCATCCATGGGATTCTCCAGACAAGAATACTGGAGTGGGTTGCCACACCCTCCTCCAGGAGATCTTCCCAACCCAGGGACTGAAACCACATTTCCTGCATTGCACACACACACACGTGTGTGTGTGTGTGTGAGTGTTGTTTTTTGGTATTAAACGTATGTATGTGGTAATACATTAAATGTATGTATGCGGTAATACATTATTTTTTTTTAAATGGTGATATATGAAATGAAATGTTTCTGCTGCTCAACTATACCTTCTAAAGAGCATTTTAATAAATTAGGATTAAAGACAAAGAATATAATTCACACACTGAGGAGTAATTAAACTCAAACTCATAAAAAATTACAGTAAATTTTAACCAAATGGTGTATATAACAAGCATAATTTCAGACCTAAAAGTCCAAGAGCAAACTTCCGATAAGTCATTGAAGGGCTCCTCCCCCAGCTTTCCATGAGGAGAGGAGATGATCTGCCAAACTGAAACCTGCTCATCCCTGTGTTCCTTCTTAAAGATACAGCAGAAGCAGGAAGGGACTGCAGGTACTTCCGCAGACAACCTGTGTCATTCCGAGTAAATATTAAATTGAATACTCAAAATCTTCTTCTGAAAGAACCAAGTCCCTTTTACAAATACCAAGTGTGAGTTTGTGTACTGGTGGTTTTAATTGGCCTGAGGTTTGGTACAGCTTGACTTTGTCAGTAAGGGCTACTTTAGTTTAAAATGAAGCAAAACAATTTTAAAAGGCAGGGCAAGCCAATAGATCACTTAAACTGGAGACCAGTTGTGGTCTCAGTTAAAAATCTACTTTGCTCCCTAACTTTATTCATGGGGAGTGGGGAAGCCCATCAGATCAGGAAGTACATGCTAGTTACCAATAATACACATATTTTCTTTTCCTCACACTGGTTTTGTAGAAAGAAGAAAGCAATTAGGAAACATCTGAAAGGCCATTTTTTAAATATAAAAGAAATAGGAGAGGAAAAGAGATAGAAGATGCCTTGAATAAGACTTGAGGCAGAGAAGGAAACCTGGGACTCTATGTTGTTTGAAATACAAAAACAAAACTGCAGGGTACAATAGACATATATCAGGACAATCACTTGTATTTTCTTGCAAACTGAAATTATGAATGTAGCAGGGAATATCTATCAGCATAGTAATAATAGACTTAAGTATTAATTCAACATAATATCTATTTCAAATAGTCAAATGGGAATTGACCATGGTAGAAAGAGCAAGAAAATATTCTTAAAATCAGTCCTACGGAGTTAGAATATAAAAAGAAGTAGTATAATAATTATGTTTCCAGATTATCAGGGTATTTCCATCAAACATGAATTAAGTACTGATATTTTATACATATACAACCCTTTCTTTTAAAAAGCAATAACTAAAACACAAAACATCATAATCATGATTATCCAATTAGTAAGAACCATCTATTGTCCCAGTACTGTTTAGATTTTCTCAGAATAAGATGTGTGGAAGCAGTTAGTGGTTTGTGTGTGTGTGTGTGTGTGTAAGGAGGAACTGGTAGATGACCTTTGAGATCATGCAGCACAGCTGTGGATCTATGAATCCACTTCAGCATCTTCCAAAACATACAATTCACTACTTCAGGAGGCAGCCTCCTTCATTTCCAGGAAATATGATTGCCAAAATATGTTTCCTTATTATGAAGTCAAAATTTTCGCTCTATAATATTTACCATTAATGTCCCAGACCTAAACTAAATTATGCCTTTGGATATACACACAGAAACACACAGACACGCACACACCCATGCAATCATGACTATACAGAAAACAAAAGAACTACTATGCTTTTCACTAAATCTCTTCTCAAATGTCAAACCAAAGTCTTTCATTATTCTTTTACTTGTATCCTGCATTATGGTTCAGTTGAATCCTCATATGACTCTGCTCAGAAATGACAATATTATCCATAGCCTTGGTTGATTGCTGCAGAAATGAGTACAACTCTCTCCTAATTTGTTCTGATCTACTTTTCCTATTGTAATAGAGGAATTGCTAGTAGTAGTAATGTCAGTCATTTGGTCGTGTCCAACCCTTTAGGATCCCATAGAGGAAAATGCTAAGGTAGATTCAAATGGGTACTAAGTAGGCTTCTTTGGTGGGAGAGACTATAAGCCAAAAGATGTGAGAAACAAAGACACAATTAGATGATAAAATTCAGTGAAAGATACAATCGGGAGCTACTTGTATTGGGGTTCCCTTGTGGCTCAGCTGGTAAAGAATCCGCCGGCAATGCAGGAGAACTGGGTTCGATCTCTGGGTTGGGAAGATCCCCTGGAGAAGGGAAAGGCTACCCACTCCAGTATTCTGGCCTGGAGAATTCCGTGGATACAGTCCATGGGGTCGCACAGAGTCAGACATGACTGAGCGACTTTCACTTCACTTCACTTCAGTATATAACCTGAGAAAGGGAGCTGCTGCTGCTAAGTCGCTTCAGTCGTGTCCGACTCTGTGCGACCCCATAGACGGCAGCCCACCAGGCTCCCCCGTCCCTGGGATTCTCCAGGCAAGAACACTGGAGTGGGTTGCCATTACCTTCTCCAGAGCATGAAAGTGAAAACTGAAAAGGAAGTCGCTCAGTCGTGTCCGACTCTTAGCAACCCCACGTACTGCCTCCCACCAGGCTCCTCTATCCATGGGATTTTCCAGGCAAGAGTACTGGAGTCGGGTGCCATTGCCTTCTCCGGAGAAAGGGAGGCACGTTTACAAAACAATCTGAGATTTCTGACTCCTTCAGGCAAGGAAAGTTATTATACCTTCTTTCATTAGTTATCAGTGCCTGCTGGTGATTTTGATTCTCCAAAAATAGTTTGAACTTGGTATGTTTTGACAAAATCTCTCAACGATATTACATGTTGAATGTTTATTCAAAGAAACTATCAATGAATTATTATTGAGTTCTTAATGCACAGTGTTTCTGTAAAGTGAATCATATGTCCATTTAAGCAACAGAAATTTGTTTTAGAAAAAATTTCCCAAGGTAAAATTTAAGAAGATTGATAACAAGTACTAAGGTATTAGCCGTTTCCCTAATTTTCTTTAAACTCTGTCTCTAATATACTGAAATTACCTGATCTCAACCATCCACAGTATAGAATGAACTCTTCATTCTATGGGCTGCCATTTTAAAACAATGAATCTAGTAATGGACCAGTGTAGACTGTCTTTGCAGCAAAAGCTAGTGGGTTGGAAAAGGTGAGCAATTTTCTTGTAATCTAGTGGTTACTCTGAGGAGCTAGAAGTTTGGTGGCAATTGGTGTTATTTGCTGGCAGTTGCCAACCAACTGTGCATTGCCTTGTGGAGGAAAACAGTTCAGGATAGTGGGAGAAGGGAGTGGTTTATACATAAAGCAAACTCTTATAACTCCAGAAGATCAAAGCCTGAACCAAATAGGTGAGAATTGTTCACTTAGAGGGTCATCTAAGGAAAAGCTATCAAGGGGAGTTACAAAGCTTGCTAATTCTATTTGAGATTCAACACTAACCAAGAAAAGAAATATATATATAGAAACCAAGGGGCTTATTTCCAAACAGTTTAAGGGAATGTGTTACATTTGTCTTCCTTCTGTGGCAAATACCAGCTATGTGGCCACATTGCTGGAAGAGGTGGGGTGGACCTCTCAACATTTTGGTTTATCAGAGAGGATGACTTCCTAAGTAGATGGAGGTAATAATAATTCAGAAGGAAAGCTAGGAAACCAAGACTCTTATTACACAGTCAGGACTCAGATCCATTACAAAGAACATTCAATAAAAGAATGTGGTATGAAATTGGAAGAAAAGTAGAAGCTCTGTTTCCCTGTAGCACCTCTTTAAGTGTGCACAGAAGAGGAAGAGAGAACAAAGAAATGCCCCCACTGGAAAGTCAGTGGCATAGAGAGCACATCCATAAAGACTGTATCTAATATTCAAGAGAAGAGCTCTTTCCTACAGAACCTACATACAAAAGTCCCTCAACAAATATTTGTTGAATGAATAAATGATTAGATTAATAAGGAGGAATCACTCCTAAATTCTAGAAAATCTTATATTTGGGAAAAATAAGTATTTGGAGAGTGATTGACACTGTCAGTGGATCAATAGGCCAATACTGAAGTGTGCTGTTCTCTGAAGCACGGATCCAAGAAGTAACAGCCCACAGAGACAACTGTACAATACATTTGATCCAACTGGGAATCAAAAATACCATCCAAAGAGGCTGGGGGGAATTTCTAAGGAATATTTCAAAGTATCTAGTAATACCAATAAGAATTAATAAATTTGGAAGAATACCAGTGCTTGCTTCAGCAGCACAGATACTAGAATTGGAATGATACAGAAAAGATTAGCATGGCCCCTGCATAAGTATGACATGTAAATTCATGAAGTGTTCCATATTTTAATATTTGTATAACTGAATGACTTTACTGTACACCTGAGGCAACACACGATATTATAAATCAACTATATCCCAATATAAAATAAGCATTAAATTTTTAAAAAGAAGAATACCAATACTTATAATGTCAGATCTCCATATAACAATGCACAGAACATGAAAAATTAAGTTGCATTTGAGGTTTTTTAAGCGGGGGAAGAAATACTGGCTCATAAGTCTTTTGGATAAAACTCAAATTTTATATAATATAAAATGTGTGCATTACTGAATAGGAACAGATTTGGGAGGAAAACAGAAGGGAAAAAAAGGTGGATTGGTCCTACATGTCTAAAGTATCTTATCATATTTTTGATAAGATATAGAAGGGATAAATGATCTGACATCATAGGTGATTGACAAAAAAATTAATAAAACAAATGAGATTTTAAAATAAATATAGAAAATTCAGTCACAGAAAAAAGGACTGGTTAATGAAAAATTCAAAATTTAGATTAAAATTATTTTAAATAACTGAAAAAAAATTGACCAAAGTAATGACAAAATATTGAAAGTCAATGTCATTGGACACTAAAGGGAAAGCAGGGACATTAATAGATATGATATTGGGATATACTAAATCATCGCCCCAAAATAAGTTTTCAACTATAATTGAAATAAAGAATTTCAAAAAGGAAAGGGTAAAAACTAGCCACAGACAATCTATATGGATCCACAGGGAATTTCTAGGGACAGTCTAACTTCCTGGACTAATAGGTTCCAGCTGAGGCAGCTGGTGTACATTCTTCAAGACAGAGAACAAAGGGGAAAGAGCCATGTGTTATCCTTCTGCTTGTCACCTTTTTGAGCATAGAGACTCACACTCGTCCCACCATATCTCTGATGACTTCACTCTGTAGGAGCCACTGCAGAGGGGCCAGGGGTAATCCTAACTCCTATACTTGTCCTGTGCAACAGCAGGACCGTAGAGCCACGACTGCCACCAGCATGACCGTAACTGCAACACCATGGCCTCAGAAAACATCTCCGTTCTCTTAGATCGAACTAATACACACTACGGAGAAATTCATCATCAGACAAGTCAAAGCGTATTAGAGGTCAGCACAGAGCCAAAAATGTATGGCCTTAGAAACCAGTTTTCAATGCATTTCTATCACTATCCTGCTTGAATGCCTTGCTTATATCCAAGCATTCTACTTCCTTCATTGATTACTGCTCCTTTACAAAGTTCTTACTGTTTGAATTCTCAAACATAGCCATTTGCTTGTGTATGAAATATTGTATTTTATGACCTAGCACAGGTAGAGATATCATCGTGCTTAGACCAGGAAGAAAGTGCTAATTACCTACTGTGTGGCCTCATGGCAAGTTACCTAAGTAAGGTTGTAACTAGCGAATGAAAGGTTCTGTGCGAAAGTACTTTGAAAACTAAACAGCACCATGCAGTTGTCAAACATTTAAGTCTTTGTAACTTTCCGAGTTGGCTATCTATAGATTTAAGGAATTTTTTTTTAACCTTTCACAGATGGAGTACTAAGAAACTGGTTCCTGTGGTGTGAAGAAGCTCCAAACAGGATGCATCATATTGGATTTTTGCAGACCTGAGTCAAACTAGGTGTGGTTGTGTAGCTGCTGTGACAATGAGCTTTTGTGTCCATTTCTAAAAGGAACCTGCAACACAGGTTGCCCTCCTGCAAAAATACCTCTCCACTGAAAGTTGGCAAAGCTGTTGAAAATGACTCTATGTCATGAAAAGCATACGGAGCATAAGCTTACCTAATTAATAATTTTCAGGGTGTTTTCCTTTTCCTCTGCAGCTGCTGAACAGAGTGGTTCTGATTAAGCCATACACATCGTGAGAAATGCCACTTCACAAGGGTGCTACATTCTGTATTTCCCCCCAACTTTGATCCCTGCTCATTGGTCCCTTTGATCTCTGAATAGGATGTACAAGGTTCACTAATCAATGCTTTCCCTCATTTTTGCTCCTTAGTCTGTTAAGTGTTTATATTTAAATCATTGACTAGAACAGGTGAATATGTATGACCTGTGTCTTTTTCCATTTGGTGTTTGTCTTCAAAAGACAGAAGGAAAAGAAAAGCTTTACAATTTTCAACCAAGTTTTCATTAAAGGCAGAATTAAGAAGGATTGCAGATATGGCACTCATTTCTTCCTCTTTGAAAATTTGGATCAGTTTCTAGGGAGCATGAGAAGATGGTGGAATGGAAGGATGAGACCCATTGTTAAACTGTGCCCTTTTGTACGCTAGAACACAAGTCTCTGTTGTCTCAGATAGCAATGGAGAGACATGTGTATGCCATGGGCTTGGTGATGAAGCTGTGCCATGTGCCGCCTTTTCTAAAGACTCCTCTCTCAAGAGTCAGTGTGCTTAAATGGATAAGAAACTTACCACTGAGAAGAGAACTAAATATTGTCAATAGAAGAGCACCGAAGGAAAAGTGCCATTGGAGTTTAGAAATGAGAGACCCCTTGAGAGCCAGGTAACCAGAAGAGACCTCTCACAGGAAACAGGTTTTGTTTGATCAGATTCATTACAGAGACCAGGAGCTGTGTGCAGAGTTGGAGAGATGGGAACGTATAAGGGCCAGGTCCCAGGTCTGGCTGACCAGAGTAACTAACAATTTGGGAAAAGACTTGTATTGACTAACAAGAAGGTATTCCTAAAAAGTGAATAATCCACATAGTTAGGCAGTAGTTTGGGGTCTGAATTTTTACTTTTAACTAGTTGTGGCAAAATAAGCAAGTTGTGGCAAAAATAGCCACCGGTAGCTTCAACTTTGTTATCTCTAAGAACAGACCAACTGTCACATACATTTCAAAACTGTGTGTATTAAAAAAAAAGAAGGCATGCCCTGGTTTTCTTCTTTTCTCCTTCTCTCCTTTCCTTATTTTTATGAACTTGATGATTTCAATAGTAATGGTCCAGACAATTGTCAAAGGAATATCTCTATTACATGCAGATATTTTTAGGCCATGCCTACTCTTTATAAACATATAAAGAATCAATTCTTGTTTGAAGGTGATATATCTATTGCTTTCCATCATCCCTTCCCCCATCCTCCAATTTTTATTAGAACAGAGAAGACAAGGGCAGATGTCAGCAGTATTACTTTATGGGATATTCTGTTTTCCATATTATTCAGTACCAACAGCTCATCAAATCAGACATGGCAGGTGGCTGATTATTGAACTCTTTCCTCTGATTCAGCGTATTTTCTTCTAAGGTAGCCTAAATCCTTAAAATTTGAGCAAAAGAAAAAAAAAAAAAGGTAGTTAAAACTCCATTGTTCCATATGAAGAAGTACAGCAAAAACCACCTAAATTTTCTGCTTTCATAGAATAACAAATTCATAGTCTGTTGGATCTGGGAATTTGAGATCTAAATGACACTTCCAAGTTACTGTGGTTTTAATAACATCGATTTTCAGATGAGTAAACTGAGTCTCAGAGTGGTTTCATGATTAGCCCAGAAGAGTTTAGCTAATTAATTTCCAGGCTTTCTATCCTGTGTACGTCTCCCTGGATCAAGAATTCCTAATTTATTAAACAAAGCAGTTATATCACTGAGGGTTCATCCAGCTTTAATTTCTATGATTTTCTTCTCTGTAAATCTTAGAAAAAAAAAAAAAATCAAAGCCTAAAAAGCAAGTGACAGCTCTCTAATTTGAGCTCATGAAGGACCACTCTAGACTAGTCCACTATGGTTCCAATGTTAAGTGCTAAATGGCAGAGCAAGTTAATGCCCTGGTTGTTTGCCTTTGGAGGTAAAAATATATCTGTAGGTCTCAGCCAAGTTCCTGTGGAGATTTGTCCACATCCCCAGAATACCACACACATTTGGCAAGAATGACAGATTATGTCCAAGCAAGGCCCAGATCTTGAATAGCAAGAGTATTTCGAGTAAAGAACAACATACAATGCAAAGCTCTCATTCTTAGGTATGCCATTTATCTCCCTAAATTTCTGTAAAATCCTTTTCCTCTTTTTTTTTTTTTTTTTCCTGGCTCTCCCCACCCCGCATTCCAAACTCTGCAAAAACCTTTCATCTTAAGTTAAACTGCTGTTGTTGTTTAGTCGCTCAGTTGTGTCCTACTGTTTTGAGAACCCAGAGGAGTGACTCCTCTGTCCCTGAGATTTCCCAGGCAAGAATACTGGAGTGTATTGCCATTTCCTTCTCAGGGGATCTTCCCAACCCAGGGATCAAACTCAGGTCTCCTGCATTACAGATGAGCTCTTTACTGCCTGAGACACCAGGGAAGCCCAAGAATACTGGCGTGGATAGCCTAAGCCTTCTCCAGGGGATCTTTCTGACCCAAGAATTGAACTGAGGTCTCCTGCATTGCAGGAGGATTCTTTACTAGCTGAGATACCAGGAAAGCTAAGTTATATGAAAGATAGGATAATAATCACAAGCACTCATCTCTTCATCACTTTTTCTTTTCCTTTTATATATTTTCCAAATTTTCTCTAAAAGGACAGTGTCTATTCCTGTCTTCTTTCCATTATTTTTCCCCTCTCTCTTTCTCTCCTCTCCACTTGCCCACTGTATGTGTGTGAGCTTGTATGTTCATGTGTATGTGTGTGCTTGTGGATATCTGTTTGGGTTTCTAAAACTGTATAGATAGGTATTTTTGTTTAACACATGTATAAATCTAGAGAGAGAAATTGTAAAGAAGGAAACGTGTGGCTGGTGCTGTCATCTCATCTCATGGTATGTATTTCTCTTCCTGCCTGACAAGCCATGCCTTGGTCCTGCCTCCTTGGCTGGCCTTCCTTCAACTCTCCCAACTCATTAATTGGTTCTTTAACTCACATTCTGTGCCAGTACTAAATCAGTCCTATTTGGAAATGTTCCTGTGCTCAGTATTCATGATTCTCCAGGTGTATTCCACAAAACACTCATCCAGAGAAATGCTTCTTGGAGGAGGAGAGAGTTGGGTAGTCAAATCTGAGATGAGACTGTAGTAGCTGAACCCAGTCTGATCCCTGGTCCAAAACAAAGCAAGCAAACAGAAACAGAGAATTCTTGCCATATTTGGGAAAATTTCAGTGTGAACTAGATATTAGAACATACTAGAAATTATTGTAATGCTTTTCAGGTATAATTATCTTAATGCAGTTATTTAGAAAAATGCTCTTAATCTTAGAAGATATATTCCATGCTTAAAACTGAAGTATTTCAAGTGTTATGATGCCTGAGACTTGCTTTCAAAGGGCTTTGATAATAGTAAATTTACCATTCATATTTAAAACTAATTTGTTTACATAAACAATGTAGCTTCCAAAATGCTTATTTTATATCTGGATATTATATATACATACTTATGATATAGTACATGCCTATATGTTATCTATAAATGCATGTCTATATATTAACATATATATATATATATATACAGAAAATATGTTTATTGTATATAAAATGTTTGTGTATAAATTATATTTATATATTAGATATAAATATGTAATATGTGCACAGTTTACCTTCAAATGATGTGGGGGCTACAGTGGAAAATCTGCCTGCAACTTTACAGTCCATCATCTATATCCCTAAATTTGAATTCACAGATTCAACCAACCACAGGTCATGTAGTACTGTAGTATTTATTGAAAGAAAACCCACATATAAGCAAATCTGCACAGTTCAACCATGTGTTGTTCAAGGGTAAACTATATATTATACATACTAAATGTATGACTATAATATCTAAGTATATAGATTTTTAAAATGGGACCATATGTTGCTTATATAAATATATCAGTAAATTTATAATACAACACACACAAAGTATTGCTGTGAAGATTAAATAAACACATTTTTATTTTCTGGAATACATATACTTATTTTTGAAACCACTTGAAAGTAGGTTGCATGCTGAATTCTGACCAGCTTGGAGGAGGAAATGGCAACCCACTCCAGTATTCTTGCCTGGAGAATCCCATGGACAGAGGAGCCTGACAGACTACAGCCTTAGGGTCACAAAGAGCCTGACCCGACTGAAGCAACTTAGCGCATAGATACAGAGAATTTTTGGGTACTGGAGAAGTAGCTTGGAGAGTTGAGGAAGAGAATAGGGTTAATTAACAGGAGAGAATATCTCTTCATGGATAATTGTGTTGGCCTAAAAGAAAATGCCCTTATCCATTAGACTTTTTGAAGCAGGAAACAAATACAGGAGAGGCGGGGAAGCCCGCGGGGTGGGGGGCAAGCCAGCGGGGTCGGGGGCAAGCTGCTCTTAGCCCAGTTTGGGGACTTCTAGACTTTCACAGGAAGGAACTCTTTCCTTACCGCACCCCTTAAACTACTGCTTACAGGGAGCACACTACTAATTGCACAGTGGTAAGGGTTGGGATACATGATGAAAAGGTTTGTTTTTGGAAAGAAACTTCCTTATTTCACTTAGGTTCTTATGAAAGAGGTTTCTGATGAGGGCAAATAAGCCAAACAAACAAAGGCTTCAAACATCTAGGATAAAAAGCAGAATTAAAATATTAGATGGTCACTTGAAAAAGATAAAAAAAAAAAAGTGACTGTAATGTGACTATGATAAGTAAGGGGTTGCTATTTTATTTTACTCTTTCGTGCCTTAGGGGAGAGAGGTTGAGACTATGTCTGCTTTTGGAAAACCACTCTGAGCTGGTTTCTGTTTGAAGCCTTAGGCAAATTACATGACTTTAGTTAACTACCTTTGTTTCCCCGTTTATGAGATGGAGATAACAATGTCAATTTAGCTGAGAGAGTCTTTGTGAATTATAAACTACTCAAAAGAGTAATTATAAACTACTTTGTAAAAACAAAATGCTATATAAATGCTTAATAATAGTCCTTTGAGCTACATGCCACCCCCTAATGGGAGCTTATTAAGGAGTTCCTGTTTAGCTTGGATTAATTCTTTAAAAAATTTTTCTTCACCTTAAATGAAGCAAGGTACCAACTGGGAAAACAGCAAGCATAATCGTAGAATATTTTCATAATTCAGGAAACATGAAATCCAGGGATTGTGCTCCATCCTTCCTTGCAGTATCTGCTTTTCCTAAAACAGAACAGAAATTAACTCCAAAAGGTGTCCTGCAGCCTGAGGAGGAACAAGAAGATTGGAAGCCGAAGCACAGGCTCTCCTTGAAATTTCTTAGAACCAGAGAAGGTTTTCTCTGGGTAACTTAATGGAACAGAACAAAAGCATCCCACTAAGATGGCACAGGAAAAAAGGGCCTGAACTCTAATATAAACATGTATATAATGAAGCAGGTATCAGGAATTATATCAGGTTCCTGTGAAAACTACATGATTTAACGTTTCCCAAATTATAGATGAGAAAACTGAGGATCTGGGTGGCAAGTAATTTACTAAAGCTTACATGACTGGTACATGGCAGAACTAGGATTTGATTACAGGTATTTTCTCTGTACAGAATTTCCTTGGATGGGAACATAAATTAAAAACTAAACCACATAAATTAAAAATTTAACCATGGAATGTGCGAACTAAAGACACTTGCTTTGGGCATTGTTTATTATGAAATACCTTACATTCTTACCTTTCCATATAAGTCTCTGTGGTTGCATAATAAATATTTCTTGTTGAATACGATATTGTGGATAAGCACATCTACCAATGTAGTAGAAACTCCAATATGTTATTTGCTTATGTTTCTCTCCTCAAACTTTCTTATGATTATTAAATATTAACTGAACTTTATATTGACAATTTACTATACTATTTTGCATTAGCAGGCATTTTATGAGAAATTAAACAGTGGAGCAAAGATACAGAATTAACTCTCTAGAGAGATACACAATTGAAAATTTGAGTTAGACAAGCATAAAAGTGCTAAGCACTGGGTTGAAAAAAATAATGTCAGTTGACTAAGTAATCATATCTTATGCAGGATCTAATTAAAACACCATTTAAGAATGCTCCCATTTGCTTTCAGAGATTGGATTAATGTATATAAATGATAGAAAAGATATAATTTCTTTATTTCCATTTTCTTCTCAATTCAGTAGAGGGAGGAGGGAATTGAAATCTGAAATTCAAAGATAGCATAGAGCCCTAAGAAGTAGGTGTAATCTTATGGGCCCAGATGAATCACACTCAAGAGACTGGGAGAGTTTAGAAATAAGGCTAAATTGGAGAAGTGTATTCCTGAAACTGTGAAATATCAAATTTACATAACTGTCAGAAAAAATTTCAAAACAGGTGATGAAATCAATGTTTTGTAACTGCTCACTAGAAGCAATCATGGATTCATTAAAAACATATGCAGGGCTGTGTTTTTTTTTTAGTAGTAGTATTGATTATCATCATTAGATCAGCAAATTAAGGAAATGGTGTTAATATGGTACATTTTTATTTCAACAATACAGTGATGAAAGTTGAACATTGTTTCTCTAGAATGCTGAAGATAAATAACAAGAAATCAGAGTATATGATTTAATGGCACCATCATCACAATCCTTGGGCAAGAGCACAAGAGTAAGGGAAGGACAAGAATTCGTGTGCCTTGTGTGGTCTTTAGCACTGTCCACTACCTCGAAGAAAAGGTGCTCATTCCTAAAGACATATCACTGCCATATGCTGGGAAGTAGAACAACTGTAGAAATCTATGACCGTGACACAGAGGGCACCTCCTAGAGTTGTGCAAAGCTATTGTACATAATCATAAGCAGTAACCATTTGTCTGTGCCAGCGATTGTTATTTATCTCACTCCCTCAAGCTGCTTACTAAATGAAAACATTTACTTGTTTCTTTAGCTTCAGTTCAGTTCAGTCGCTCAGTCGTGTCCGACTCTTTGTGACCCCACGAGTTGTAGCACGCCAGGCCTCCCTGTCCATCACCAACCCCCGGAGTTCACTCAAACTCATGTCCATCGAGTCAGTGATGCCATCCAGCCATCTCATCCTCTGTCGTCCCCTTTTCCTCCTACCCCCAATCCTTCCCAGCATCAGAGTCTTTTCCAGTGAGTCAACTCTTCGCATGAGGTGGCCAAAGTACTGGAGTTTCAGCTTTAGCATCATTCCTTCCAAAGAACACCCAGGACTGATCTCCTTCAGAATGGACTGGTTGGATCTTCTTGCAGTCCAAGGGACTCTCAAGAGTCTTCTCCAACACCACAGTTCAAAAGCATCAATTCTTCAGTGCTCAGCTTTCTTCACAGTCCAACTCTCACATCCATACATGACCACTGGAAAAACCTTAGCCTTGACTAGACGGACCTTTGTAATGTCTAGTCTTTTGAATGTCTCTGCTTTTGAATATGCTATCTAGGTTGGTCATAACTTTCCTTCCAAGGAGTAAGCGTCTTTTAATTTCATGGCTGCAGTCACCAACTGCAGTGATTTTGGAGCCCAAAAAAATAAAGTCTGACACTGTTTCCACTGTTTCCCCATCTATTTGCCACAAAGTGCTGGGACCGGATGCCATGATCTTAGTTTTCTGAATATTCAGCTTTAAGCCAACTTTTTCATTCTCCTCTTTCACTTTCATTGAGAGGCTTTTTAGTTCCTCTTCACTTTCTGCCATAAAGGTGGTGTCATCTGTATATCTGAGGTTATTGATATTTCTCCCGGCAATGTTGATTCCAGCTTGTGCTTCTTCCAGCCCAACATTCCTCATGATGTACTCTGCATATAAGTAAAATCAGGGTGACAATATACAGCCTTGATGTACTCCTTTTCCTATTTGGAACCAGTCTGTTGTTCCATGTCCAGTTCTAACTGTCGCTTCCTGACCTGCATATAGGTTTCTCAAGAGGCAGGTCAGGTGGTCTGAGATTCCCATTTCTTTCAGAATTTTCCACATTTTATTGTGATCCACACAGTTCTTTAGCTTAGTGACCTCCAAATTTCATTTATTTTCCACTCTTTTCAATATGTGTATATTTATTCATAAATTACTATTGTATGATGAACAATATAAAACATGAAAATGGAATTTTTATATAATAAAAAAAATAAGTATAGCCAGAAGTTCTAGTATTTTTTTCCCATACTCTACTTTGAAGACTACTGATTAAGGTCCCCTAAGCTTCTAATTGCAGGATGATGACAGTTCTTGTTCCTTGTCAGACAAAGAAATTCTTTTCTGCCACAACCCTTTCTGAATGTGTATATGTCTGTGTGCACATATGAGTGTGTACTCACCTAAGTGAAAATGCATGGGTCAGGTGATCATTCAGGAGCTATAACAGATGTTTTTCTTAGAACACCTACAATTCTGCATAAGGATGGCCTGAAAAATATCCTGCAGATAATGATGACTCTGGTTCCCTTACATCCTGTTGTCTGTCACTTACAAGGAGTGCAGAAAAAGAGCCCTCTGCTTCATTCCACTCTCTTAAGTATAGTACAAAAAGCAAGTCATATTCATTATCACTGTCTAAATCACTGGGTATATAGCAAAACAAACAGGTTTTTATTTTATCCTATTCTCTTTTCTGAATAATGGCAAGGTTTACATGTATACTGTTGAATCAGAAAGCATGGGATTGATGTCTTTCTCTGTCATTTAATACGTTTTGTAACCTTTAACATTTAGGTTATCTAAATTCCCGCAGGTTCCCTTTCCTTTATAAAAGGATGGATGTTTATCCTGCAAATCCAGCCCCTTGTTTTCGTTGTGAGAACTAAATGTGATAATAAATACAAGGTACTTTGGGGCTTCCCTGGTGGTCTAGTGGTTAAGAATCTGCCTGCCAATGCAGGGGACACAGGTTCCATCCCTGGTCCAAGAAGATCCCATGTGCCACAGAGCAACTAAGCCCATAGGCCACAACTACTGAGCCTGTTAGAGCCTGAGAGCCACAACTACAGAAGCCCGCACTCTCTAAAGCCCATGCTCCGCAAGAGAAGCCACCGCAATAAGAAGCCTGCACACCGCAACAGAGTAGCCCCTGCTTACTGCAGCGAAGACGCACCCCAGCTAGAAATAAATACATAAAATGTAAGATACTTCCTACAATGGCAAGCGCCATGGTTAATCTCAATAAATATTAACTATTCTAATTAACATGATTATAGGAGTAGAGTTATCTGGATCTCTTATCCAAAATTTTTATGGTCAAATGTTTTTCAGAATTCACTAATTTTCAGATGACCTTTCTGAATTTTGGATTTGTAGAGACGAGATTGTGGTACCATACTGCTATCCACAGTACTTAAAATTGTACTCAAAATCAAAACTTGATAACAAATATCCACCCACTTCAATCTTCAATTTGCTTCAATTTGCCCTGGTGGCTCAGAGGTTAAAGCGTCTGCCTGCAATGTGGGAGACCTGGGTTCGATCCCTGGGTCGGGAAGATCCCCTGGAGAAGGAAATGGCAATCCACTCCAGTATTCTTGCCTGGAGAATCTCATGGATGGAGGAGCCTGGTGGGCTACAGTCCATGGAGTCACAAAGAGTTGGACAAGACTGAGCGACTTCACTCACTCATTCACTCACTCAGTCTTTAATTTGCTCATAGAAACCTTAAACTCTTTTTAAAATATTCTGGCCCCTTTGCTTTTCAGCTGAGCTCCATTACTTCCCTGATAAGAATCATCTGGGTTGCTTATTAAAAACACAGATTCCAAGGGCTGTCTTAAAAGAGTATGCAATTCAGTAGATGTGAAAGCAAGGCCCCTATATCTGTTCTTCAAGCCCACACTTCCAGATAATCTTTGCCATAGACTACATTTGGAAACCTTGCCTTACTAGACATCTCAATCTGTGGGCCCCCGTTACACAGAGTCTGAATCTAGAGATACATGACTCTGACAGCATTCTACCATGAGTCCTAAGACATTCTCTTCCTCCATCTCCCATTCTTTGATCCTATGCATCTGGCCAGCCTTAGTGGTTATTCCTTCCTCTTATATCTGAAGTCTGTTTTGCTAGAAATTCTAGTTTGTTACTCCAAGCCGAGGCTTTCCTCCCTTTCTTGCTGTTTTGTCACTGGCAGGTTTTCCCCAGATCCTCTCTCCTTTGGCCAGTCTCATCTCATTCTTCTCATGGATAAACTCATGAAATGTGGATGTTCTCAAAATCTACACAATGGTTTCAAAGCCATTAGAAGAGATTCACGTAGAGAATTTTGCTGACTATCATCTGACTGGGAAATTTATAGTAGTTTTGAACAGGGCTCTGACATTTAACTCCCCCTTTTCTCTTGAGTTTAGATGAAGATGAGAATGAAGGCCTTTTAAACACATGGATGATACAGATCTTGGGGATATAATAAACAATGATACCTGAGAAATTAGTTCAAAATATTCTCACAAGCTGGAATACTGTCCACAAAATATCTAAAAGGTAAAGTTTATTGGAGTGAATATATCTCTGTAATAAGAGCATTAACTCATATCTCTGAAGAATTAGAGGGAAAAATTAAACAAGAAACAGAAATGGGAGATCCAGCTTGATATTAATACATTTATGCAACCAATCAAATAAATATTTAGTGGTTGTCTACTATCCGCCAGAAAGATACATCTCAAATTATCAATTAAAGGTGGAATATTTCTCAAGACCATGATTCAAACAGAATTACTCCTTGGAAAAATATATACAGATATACACATGCATTTTTATTTGTTGAATATTAAAATAACTGCCAAAACTATACCATTATTAAAAACTTCTTTTGAAATATTTTGAGACTCACTGAAGTTTCAAAAATAATAGAGAGAATTACTATATGTACTTCGTTCAGATTCACCAGTCTTTAACATTTTGCTACTTGCATTCCCTTTTTTGATACATACATAATACATCCATTAATGTATAATATATAATAATACTATCATATATGGTGGTGTTGGAGAAGACTCTTGAGAATCCCTTGGACTGCAAGGAGATCCAACCAGTCCATTCTGAAGGAGATCAGCCCTGGGATTTCTTTGGAAGGAATGATGCTAAAGCTGAAACTCCAGTACTTTGGCCACCTCATGCGAAGAGTCGACTCATTGGAAAAGACTCTGATGCTGGGAGGGATTGGGGGCAAGAGGAGAAGGGGACGACGGAGGATGAGATGGCTGGATGGCATCACTGACTCAATGGACGTGAGTCTCAGTGAACTCCAGGAGTTGGTGATGGACAGGGAGGCCTGGTGTGCTGCGATTCATGGGGTCACAAAGAGTCGGACACGACTGAACGACTGATCTGATCTGATCATATATGGTATATTTCATAGTATATATATATATTTAAATTACATAGATATAACTAGCAATCCACTCCAGTACTCTTGCCTGGAAACTCCCATGGATGGAGGAGCCTGGTAGGCTGCAGTCCATGGGGTCGCTAAGAGTCAGACACAACTGAGCAACTTCCCTTCCACTTTCCACTTTCATGCATTGAAGAAGGAAATGGCAACCCACTCCAGTGTTCTTGCCTGGAGAATCCCAGGGACAGAGGAGCCTGATGGGCTGCTGTCTATGGGGCTGAACATGACTGAAACAACTTAGCAGCAGCAGCAGCAGCAACTATGTATTTATATATTACAAAAGGATTTACATATGTACATAATACAATTTTTCCTGATGCATATCTTAATAGTTTCATGTGTATTTTCTAAGAATGTGAATTTTCTTTTCTTAGGAGTTATGTCCAATATTTATCATCAATGCAATAAATTTAAATCAAATCTATGATTCCTTTTCCAATTTTGTCAATTTTTCCAATAGTGAATTTAAGAGTTTCTCCACCCTTCAATCAAGGATCATATTTTATATGTAGTTGTCATGCTTCTTAGTTCCCTTAAATCTGGAAGAGTTACCCACTTTAGTATTACTGATTTTTTTCATTTTTAGCTTCATAATCTTGGCATTTTTAAAGAACACAGTCCAGTCACTTTATAAAGTGTTCCTTCCCTTGGGTCTGCCTGACATTTCCTCTTTCAGTTTATATTTTCTTTCAGAAATAGTATGTCAAATCAGATTAGATCAGATCAGTCGCTCAGTCGTGTCCAACTCTTTGTGACCCCATGAATTGCAGCACGCCAGGCCTCCCTGTCCATCACCAACTCCCGGAGTTCACCCAGACTCACGTCCATTGAGTCAGTGATGCCATCCAGCCATCTCATCCTCCGTCATCCCCTTCTCCTCCTGCCCCCAATCCCTCCCAGCATCAGAGTCTTTTCCAGTGAGTCAACTCTTCACATGAGGTGGCCAAACTACTGGAGTTTCAGCTTTAGTATCATTCCTTCCAAAGAAATCCCAGGACTGATCTCCTTCAGAATGGACTGGTTGGATCTCCTTGCAGTCTAAGGGACTCTCAAGAGTCTTCTCCAACACCACAGTTCAAAAGCATCAATTCTTCGGCGCTCAGCCTTCTTCACAGTCCAACTCTCACATCCATACATGACCACTGGAAAAACCATAGCCTTGACTAGACGGACCTTTGTTGGCAAAGTAATGTCTCTGCTTTTGAATATGCTATCTAGGTTGGTCATAACTTTCCTTCCAAGGAGTAAGTGTCTTTTAATTTCATGGCTGCAGTCACCATCTGTAGTGATTTTGGAGCCCAGAAAAATAAAGTCTGACACTGTTTCCACTGTTTCCCCATCTATTTCCCATGAAGCGGTGGGACCGGATGCCATGATCTTAGTTTTCTGAATGTTGAGCTTTAAGCCAACTTTTTCACTCTCCACTTTCACTTTCATCAAGAGGCTTTTGAGTTCCTCTTCACTTTCTGCCATAAGGGTGGTGTCATCTGCATATCTGAGGTTATTGATATTTCTCCCGGCAATCTTGATTCCAGCTTGTGTTTCTTCCAGCCCAGCGTTTCTCATGATGTACTCTGCATAGAAGTTAAATAAGCAGGGTGACAATATACAGCCTTGATGAACTCCTTTTCCTATTTGGAACCAGTCTGTTGTTCCATGTCCAGTTCTAACTGTTTCTTCCTGACCTGCATACAGATTTCTCAAGAGGCAGATCAGGTGGTCTGGTATTCCCATCTCTTGAAGAATTTTCCACAGTTTATTGTGATCGACACAATCAAAAGCTTTAGCAGAAATAGATGTTTTTCTGGAACTCTCTTGCTTTTTCCATGATCCAGCAGATGTTGGCAATTTGATCTCTGGTTCCTCTGCCTTTTCTAAAACCAGCTTGAACATCAGGAAGTTCACAGTTCACGTACTGCTGAAGCCTGGCTTTGAGAATTTTGAGCATTACTTTACTAGCGTGTGAGATGAGTGCAATTGTGTGGTAGTTTGAGCATTCTTTGGCATTGCCTTTCTTTGGGATTGGAATGAAAACTGACAGGAACCACATTTGGAGTCATGCTATGCCCATCAGCACCTTGATTATGATATCTTTTTCAATCATCTACTTAGAATTTTGTTCTGTTTTCCACTGACTAGTTACTGTTTTTCCCTTTGCAACTAGTAAGTAATCTGTGAGGGGTCATATCAAAGTCGTGTATCCTGATTTTCATCAATCTTTTCTCTATAAATTTAGTATTCATTCATGAGAATCTTCACTCTGAAGATAAGCAAAATGCCTTTTTTTTTTCAACTCTCCTATATCTTCAACAAGTATAGGATTAATATTCTGAAAATTAAAAACCCTTCTCTTCTCTCCCATTTTTCTATGGGTCTGGCTAGCTACCTAGCTATATGTTATTAGTATCATAAATTACTACTGTTTTCCAATGAGCTATAATTCCTTATTTTCTTTAACTATATTATTTTTAATGCCAAATATTCCGAATTTTTTATTTAAATTAAGTAAATAATTATAATCACATTGTATATTTGTGGGTATTTGTGGGTCATTCCATGCTTTCACTGCATTTTCATATAACTTAATTTGCTCCTTCACAAAAGTTGTAATATCCAGTGGGACAAGGGATTAATTTCATGAAAGTATTTCAGAGCAAACAACTTTTAGGTTCTAAATTAGAAAAAATTTCTTAGGATTGGGCATTGATTGATTTTTGACTGGTCACAAGAAAGAGAAGCAAGGGGAAAAAAAGTGTAGCAGCATTCGAAAGCCTTTTTCCAAAGTGGATATTTATATTTGCTTAAATAATTTTTGGAAAGCTCTCCATCTTTGTAAACAAAAATCAATGCTTACATAACTACTAAGTAAAAAATTATATTTGTATCATATCATTCCAAATTTTTAATTATTTGGATTTGAAAACTATGATCATTTATATATAAATATGAATATAGAAGATTTCTTTGTGAAAATCAACAAAGCAGTTATAAGAAATAAGGTAAGTCATATTCTTAACCTTAAATACCTTTTGCAATTCATCAGTCCAATTATATAATGAGTAATGAATTCTGGGCTAGCTTTGTTTTCAAATTTTTTCAAGGTTCTTTGGGGGGAAAATCAAATATTTTAAATTCAAATAGATAGTGTATTTATGGGGTCTTCTCAAATTTGAATAAATTAGATTTGTTACCAGTACCGAAGTATTGATTCAGGGCTTTAGTTAATTGGCAGCCAACTGAATGTGGATCAGTATGATGATACCTACAAGTTGTCATAAAATTATGAAAGTTATATACTAAATGCATATATGTCCAAAATTATAAAAGCATGGGCATAATTAAATTAAACAGAGAATTACTAACCAATACCTATCTGTCTGCAAAGGAGGTTAAATTTCCATGGTGGTCAATCCCAAGAAGAACACTGTTCCCTCTCCGTTATATTGAATACGTTTGGTGCGGTTTAGAGATAGGAAGTTGGTGATAATACACTTCTGCTTTGGTAGAGTTTACGCAATATTGTATAGTGTTGCCGTACATTCCGTTTTAGTCAGTTTCAAATCTCTCAGTCTCATCTGAAAGGCAGGTCCTTGGCACACTGAGAAAAGGAGCCATCACAGCTCATTCACCTACCGGGGAAAGTTTACATTGATCTTTTCATGATCTATACTTTCTGCTGCTGCTGCTGCTACTGCTAAGTCGCTTCAGTCGTGTCCAACTCTGTGCGACCCCATAGACGGCAGCCCACCAGGCTCCCCCGTCCCTGGGATACTTTCTACTTGCTCACAAAGATTCTTACTGAAATTGTTACACGGTGAACATTCCCAGTGTCATAGACTATAATGTTGAAAACAAAAGGATTATGACCTCTTTCAGCAGGCTTCCTGCTAGATCGGAGCAGGAAGGGGAGGTGGATTATATGGAGAAAAGACCTTGTTTGAAACATTAATCTTTGGTAATTAGTAATTGAGGAAGGAAATAGAACCAATACATGAAAGTTAATTTAGCTTCTTCAAAAACAAGTGATGTCTAAAGCTGATTGAGTCAGACAATTTATCTTCTAAAATTAAATAACTAAAGTTGTAAAAGGGAAAATTCTAACCATTATTTGTCAACTTCATAGGAAACCATCTGAATCAAAAGACTCATAGAAGCTCTTTATATCACAAGTGTTCCTGTGGTATGTATTTTATTGTATTTTTATTGTATTTCATTGTATTATAATCCAATGTTTATTTTTCAGCAAGAAACAGCTATTAAAATTAATATTTCTTCAGATGCCAGGAGAACAGAAAAGCAAAGGTATCTGGGCTCAGATTGCTGTATTTCAAAGGTATTTTAGAGGACTTCTCTGGTGGCTCAGAAAGTAAATAATCTGCCTGCAATGCACGAGACCCAGGTTTGAACCCTGGGTTGGGAAGATCCCCTGGAGAAGGAAATGGCGACCCACTCCAATATTCTTGCCTGGAAAATTCCATGGACAGAGGAGCCTGGCAGGCTACAGTTCATGGGGTCACAAAAAGTCAGACACGACTGAGCGACTAACACACACTTTCTTAAAGGTTTAGGATTAACTTCCTTGTTCTCAATGCTGTCTCTTTTCAAAACATGTCTCCATACATCACAAATAAGCCGTGTTTACTGCCCTCATCTTTTACTTTTTGTCTGTTTTGTAAGCATGTATCTGGGTTTGGGAAAGAGTCAAACTGAACCTTCTAAAACCTGAATAACAATAGTTTCCAATAGGCTCTCGTTAAAAATAATCTCTTCAAAATGTGGAAATTTCGGTGCTGAAAAAGATAAAGCACTAGCTGCTAAATTTGCAATTCAAAAAAGGTAAATTCAAGATGTGTCAGATTTAACAAAGTCACTACTGGGAGACCAATTTCAGAGATAAAAGATAAAAGGCCAGCAATCCACTTTACCCCCAGCAGTTCAATGAAAGCTGTGTGACACCCATTGCTTCATCAGGTAACTACGAAGTAGTGTCCTCCCAGGGAATTCTGTTGTTTTGTGGATTCTACAATATCTGACTGTGGAATGAGAAAGGCCTGTTTGAATACGATAAATTATATCTAGAACTCCCTATGTTCAGTTCTAATACGGAACCACTGACAAACTACAACTAGTAATACCTAAACTCAAACATTCATAGACCAAGCATTCTGCAGAGTGCTTGAGAATTTGCATTACTCATAAATTTGCCACTTTCTCCTCAATTTTTGCCTAATTCTCCTTTCTCATTACTGTTTCAACTTATAACCTGATTATCAGAGTCCTTCAATTTTTTTTTTTTGATCTGTGTATGTTTAAGATTCTGAATCACATTATAATAGGCAAAACTAAATGTCCTTCCAGTGATTTTTCAGGCAATCAAGAATTATCTTTGCCGATCATCTTAATTATTCAATTGTCAGTCAGGCATTTCAATGATTGCTTAGTGAACTTTTTTCTTATAGGTAGGATTCTGACATTCATACTAAGGGATTCATTAAAATTGTGGGCCAGAATGCACTGATTCCTTTTGATCAAATGAGTTCTATGCCTAAACAACAAATGTAATGTCCAAAGTTTGCATCCTTGGAGATAGTCTAGGAGACAGATGGAAAAGTTGTAAACAGACCTGTGAATTGCTTTGCTGAACACAGATTTGCTTTGAAGATTTCATTGGATCTTTTTGACTGGTAAGCCACTCATGACACAAGAAAGCAAGTTTACCATGCAAACCTTAACCAGATACTAGCTACAATGGAGAAATCTCAACAAATTTAGATGTGCAGTTCAGATAATTCCCTTCAAAGTTCAGATAATTGCCTAAAGCTTATTTAAATCTATGGAGAGACTATCCACTTCTTCACCCCATCTCATCGTTTCTTCTTTCTTCCATAATCCTCCCTACTCCCACTCTGATCTTTTTGTCATTCTCCAGATCACACTATTTTAAACTTCCCTGTTTTATTCTGACTTTCCACCTCTCTTTTGAAAAGACCTCACTGCACTGGCAAGTTTCTTAACTCAGAATGTAACGAATTTCCTTGTCATGCCTCTCTTGTGTATCCAGTGTATTCAAAAGTCAGATCTTTGGAAACTTCATTAGTCCATTTCTAGAAAAAAATAGTTTTTTTTTTAAAAAAGATTCTAATGGAAAGCTGTGATTCAAGCACCTACCTTCCAAATGTTGCTATGAAAACAAAAATATATTGACTGGCCAATGGAAACGTTCACGACTACCTGTAAATCTAAGACATTTGTCTTGCCACTGTTTCAAAATGTCAAATGAGTAACTGTGAATAATGTTTAGGATTCACATTCAAATAATTTGCATTCGAATACAATATTCCTCACATTTAACTTTCTTAAATATCTTACAATTGGTTTTGGAAGAGGGGGGCAAAAAACTCTTTGATCTTTATGTTCGAAAACAGCCACCGAGCCCTTGGAAAACAAGATAAGAGTCTTACCCTTCTGATAAAAGGAAACACATTTTAATCAGACTCCGTCACTCTCTGTCTTGATAAAACGTAGTTGTACTGTTCTCCTAAAGAATCAGCAAAGATCCTAGGATTTGGATTCCGATAGTGCAGTCTGTTTGACAATCCGTAAACTGCTTCCCATTAAACCTGTAAGGGCAGTTATATGTGAATATTATTCATTCACATTATTCACATTCATTAAATAAATATTGATTGAGGATCAATTAAATACAAATCAAATGATCTTCAAAGACTTTTACCCATATAATGGGGATAAAGCATTTTCAGAAACAATTATAATGCAAAATGGAAAGCGGACATATCCTAAGACAGGGACAGAATGAGAGCCAGGAGCATACACAGAAGCAAAGATCACACCTAGCAGAGAGGTGCATTGAAGCTAGATTTTGAATGAATAGGTAGGACTTAAATATCTAGGAGTGTCTAGGAAGAAAAATGGTATAAACTAAGTCACCAGCATTGCCAATATGAACTGAAGAGCACCACACAGGCTAAAATCAAGTAATTTAGGTTAATTGGTACACAGAGTATGGATGGAAAGAAGATAGCGAAACATTATATTGGTTATGAATAAGTTGTGATGGATCTCGGAGTTTGTGGGTGGGAGAGCTTTAGTCCCAGGCTCAAAAGTTTGAAGTGATTCAGTAGGCAATATGGAGCCATTAAAATTTATCAGAGTACAGTGATTTTCAATCAATTTTCAATAGATGAGGCAAGGAGTTTTTTTTTAACCAACAGTTAAAAAGTTGAATATCCATGTGTAAAAAGATGATTTGAAATCATTATGTCACTCCATACTCAAAAGTTAGCTCAAAGTGGATTACAGACCTATATGTAAGAGTCTACAAACCTTCTCGAAGAAAACAGTAGAAAATGTTTATAACCTTAGGTTAGGCAAAGAATTTTTAGATAGGACACAAAATATATGATACCTAAGTGAAAAATATTGCAGTTGGACATAATTAAAACTTTATAATTTAAAGTTGAAAACACTAATAGGAAAGTATAAAGACAAGACACAGATTGGGAGAAAACATTTGCAAATCATCTCTTCAATAAGGGACTCATATGCAAAATAAATAATGTGTATTTACAACTCAATAAAAATACAACTTATTTTTTTTAAGGGGGTGGGGATTTGAATAGACACCAAAGAGGATACACTGATGGCTAATAATCACAAGTAAAGATACTCAACCTCATTAGTCATTAGAGAAAAGGAAATTAGAACAAGACACAGCTTCACACCTACTGCTGCTGCTGCTGCTAAGTCGCTTCAGGCGTGTCTGACTCTGTGCGGCCCCATCCACAGTAGCCCAACAGGCTCCCCGTCCCTGGGATTCTCCAGGCAAGAACACTGGAGTGGGTTGCCATTTCCTTCTCCAATGCAGGAAAGTGAAAAGTGAAAGTGAAGTTGCTCAGTCGTGTCTGACTCTCAGCGACCCCATGGACTACAGCCTACCAGGCTCCTCCATCCATGGGATTTTCCAGGCAAGAGTACTGGAGTTGGGTGCCATCACCTTCTCCGTCACACCTACTAGAATGATGTAATTTTAAAAAACTGTAATAAGCAATGATGAAGATGTAAAGAAACTGAAACTCTTATCACACTACTGTAGGGGATGCAAGACGGGGAAACCACTTTGGAAAATAGTTTGACAGTTCCTCAAAAAACATACAGTTCTTCTATGATCCAAAAATTCCAATTCATAGTATGTATTCAAAAGAAAAAAAAAATAAGCCTACCCAAAATCTTGTAAATATATTTCATAGCAGGCTTATTCACAATAGCCCTAAACTGGAATCAATCCAGATATCTATCAACTACTGAATAAACAAAATGTGGTGTATCTATACAATGAAATAATATTAACTACTGATAAATTCTACCACATGACTAAATTTTTTAAATATTTTGCTAAGTGAAAGAAGCCAGACTGAAATGATCATATATTGTAAAATTCTACTTATATAAAATGTGCAGAAAAGGCAAATATACAGAGACAGCATATAGATTAGTATTTGCCAGAGGCTGCAGAGAGAGAATAAAGATTGAATATAAACTTGCATAGAGGGTTTCTAGGCATGACAGAAATGTTCTAAAACTGAATTTGATGATTATTGTATAACTTCATAAATTACTGAAAATTATCAAATTGTACATTTAAAACAGGTGAATTTTATTGTGTGTGCATTGTACTTCAGTAAACCTGCTTTTAAAAGTGTATGAGAGAAATAGGTAACACAGGTAGAGCTGTATTCTAGGAAATTAATCTGACAGTATATTTGCAGCACTGATGGAAGTTGGACCATAAGAAGGCTGAGTGCCAAAGAATTGACGCTTTCAAACTTGGTGCTGAAGAAGGCTCTTGAGATTCCCTTGGAAAGCAAGGAGATCAAACCAGTTAATCCTAAAGGAAAACAAACAACCCTGAATGTTCACTGGAAGGACTGACGCTGAAGCTGAAGCTCCAATACTTTGGCCACCTGATGTGGTAAAGACCCTGATGCTGTGAAAGATTGAGGGCAGGAGGAGAAGGAGGTGACAAAGGATGAGATGGTTGGATGGCATCACCAACTCAGTGACATGAGTTTGAGCAAACTCCAGGAGAAAATGAAAGACAGGAAGTCTGATATACTGCAGTCCAAGGGGTCGTTGAGAGGCAGACACGACTTAGAGACTGAACAACAACAACAACGATGTTTGTAGCACTGATGGGAGTAGGAAAGAGTCAGGTGGAGAGAGCTCTATGAGAAATCTCTCACAACTGTCCAAGTAGGAGAAATGGAGATCTGAACTAGGAGAGGAGCAATAGGAAGAAAAAAGGAAGGTCTAATAGGAGACATTGTCCAAGAAAGTAGAATTGGGAAGACATCGCAAGAACTGGATGAGTATGGTATGAGAGTAGAAAATCTTGGAATAATCCGTTTCTTGAAGAGGGAAGAAACAAAAAAATTATGTGTTCAGTGTTTTTAATGTTTTATAAGAAATAGATAGGGAAACAGTGGAAACAGTATCAGACTTCATTTTTGGGGGCTCCAAAATCACTGCAGATGATGATTGCAGCCATGAAATTAAAAGACACTTACTTCTTGGAAGGAAAGTTATGACCAACCTAGATATCACATTGAAAAGCAGAGACATTACTTTGCCAACAAAGGTCCATCTAGTCAAGGCTATGGTTTTTCAAGTGGTCATGTATGGATGTGAGAGTTGGACTGTGAAGAAAGCTGAGCGCTGAAGAATTGATGCTTTTGAACTGTGGTGTTGGAAAAGACTCTTGAGAGTCCCTTGGACTGCACGGAAATCCAACCAGTCCATTCTAAAGGATCAGTCCTGGGGTTTCTTTGGAAGGAATGATGCTAAAGCTGAAACTCCAGTACTTTGGCCACCTCATGCGAAGAGTTGACTCATTGGATAAGACCCTGATGCTGGGAGGGATTGGGGGCAGGAGGAGAAGGGGACAACAGAGCATGAGATGGCTGGATGGCATCACTGACTCAATGGACATGAGTTTTAGTGAACTCCAGGAGTTGGTGATGGACAGGGAGGCCTGGCATGTGGTGATTCATGGAGTCACAAAGAGTCGGAGACAACTGAGCGACTGAACTGAACTGAACTGAAGCTCCCCATTGCTCCATGAAAGTGTTGCTAGCTAAATAATAATTCTTTAATATATAGCCTGCTTCATATTTCCCTTACAATACCTAATCTTTATTCCAAATGAAATATTGAATCAGATATACACTAAATTATTATTTTCTGGAGCATAGAGGTTAACAATAGGTGGATTGGGGAGTATCTTTATCATACTTTTATATAATTTATTTTCAGCAAACATGAATTATTTGTATAGCTAAATATTATTTTTAACTATTTTATATTGACCTATTGCTATGTAGTCAGAAAAAGATAATGTTGGATATACCAAGGAAATGCTTACATGTCTTTTCAGTCTTTGTTGAGACATACTTACCTTTTTTTCTATATCAGGGCAAAAATATTTCCCTCTATAGAAGAGTTCAGTCAAAAAAGCTTGTTTGTGGAATTGTTTGTGAGGAAGGCTTTGTCATCATTACTGAAAAAAAACGAAATCATAATCCCTTTTCAGAAGGTCAGAATGCAGGCAGTTCCCCTGGTCACGTCTGTAGTTCTGAAATTCTGGAATACTCTAGTCTTTTTATTTTTTTCTTCACAATCCTATAGACCAGCTCTAAAGTCATGTGTGCTTGTGCTAGAGTCTTAGATTTAGCACTTCTGGCAATTTATTCATTCTCCAGTCTCTGTTTTTCTCGTTGGTAAACAGTGGTTGATAATACCTGTTCTCCTGAGTTGTGGTCAGAACTGCAGGTGATTGAAGTGTTGGGCTTGTAGGAAATGCTTAATAAATATCAGTTGTTAAAATCATACACTGAAGTATGTTCTTTAGTTAGTAATATTGAGAGTATGTGAGTTTGCTGAGACAAAACAAGGACAAATTTCCTGACCAAGATCAGCAATCAGGTTGGAGCTATTTCTTCGTCCTTCCACTAGTATTTTCCTACACTCTCTGTGCCCTTTTAACCCCCCGCTCCCCCAAAAAGCCCCAGTATAGGTGGCAATATCAGATTTGATTTCACCCAGTAAGGGTTCCCACTCAGGAAAAGGCAAATGGATAGTGGGATTCCATTCCCAAAATACATGCTTACCTTTTTTAAAACTTTGTCATTTCAGTGTTTTAATGTAATCAATGTACATGGTCAAGTTCCGTGGTGGTGATATTAGAAAAAGACATGAACTTTGATGTCTCATGGGTCTAGATTTGACTTTTGACTCTAATAACTAATAGTATGACCGTGGGCAAGATACAGGCATCTGTACTCCTCTGTTTTCTTATCTGTAAGATGGAAATGATAATGCCTACCTTTTGGGGGTGTTGACGGTATCGAATACATGAGGTCATTTTATAAAGTTCTGAACACAAAGTCTAACACTTAGTCAAATATCTTCAAATAGATATTATTTCTTTCCTCTTCCTTATCATTCCCTTCCCCTTAAGTAATAATAATAATAAGGGTTCTTTTGGAAAGAGAATGGTTCAAAACATATCATTAACATTTTAAGCTTAAAATATTATGAATTTTTTACAATGTTTATTTAACATTCTTACGATGAAGACAACAACATAATTTTATTTCTTTCTCTGCCTTTCAACCAGTGTTGCCTTTTGCTCTCACCTCCTGCTTATGTAATTATGTGAATTATTCCTAAATAATCTTCTAGAGAAGAAAGCTTTGGCCAATCTGCTTTTACAGAATGGTGATGGGAGCAGGGTATAGGAAAAAAAAATTGCTCTCTATCACCCAGTAGAGTTAGAACCCACGGCTAGCTTCTCTGCAATAACTCCTTACCACATAACAAAATACTCTTTCTCTTGTCAACCTTCCTTTGGGAGCAATCAATTTTTTGACATCAGGGATAACCTCTAACTCAATCTCTTATCCTCTGTGACACAAAGTAGATACACAGAAGCCTTTGGAAAAAGCAGTTGAGGGTAATGATTAATAACCCTAACTTTTTATTTTTTTGTGTGTTAGGGATAACTTCTAATTCATCCTCTTATACTCAGTGGCACAAAGTAGATATATGAAAACCTTTAGAAAAAACAGTTGAGGTTAATGCTTAATAGCCCTAACTTTTGAGGTCAGAGTGACTTGGGTTCAAATTCTCCCCTTTTTACCTACTGCTAACAAGTAATGTTAGGAAAATCACTTAACTTCTCTAAGACTTATTTATTACACATATTAAAAATGGAAATAACATTATCAAACTCATGTGATTATTGTAAAGATTAAATGGAAAATAATTTTCTCTAGGCTCAATAAATGATCAAATTATGAATAAGAATGAAAAGGAACATATTTTTAGATTGGCGATACTAGAAAGTAAGGAGAACATTTGACTCTTTCTATATCTTTATAAATTAAGATTTTGCTGTTCTTGAATTTCTGTCATTTCCTGGAGGCCTAGTCAATTTCTTTCTTGTCTTGGGTACTCACTCCCTAGACCTACCTCTTCGGATGTTTTCAAATTTTTTCTACTTCCTTTCAAAAATGTCTTTATCTTAAATTTCATCCTCTGCCTTTAAATTTAAAGGAACAGTTCATCTGTACTAGTGGAAAGTAGACAAAACCACACCTTTAACGTCTAGCTGAGAAGCAAGACAATGCTCATTTCCTCATAGTTCAAGTCCAGAGCTCTGCTGCAGGGGGTCTAAAAAATCACTCTTGAGCCAAGAACCGTATTTCTGGTCAGCTCAGTTCTTTTAGGAAATCTTGAAGAGACTGAAGCTGACATAAGGAAGTTTATCACAGAAGAAGTAAGTGAGCAATGGAGATAAAAGATGAGTGGTTGTTAATGAGGGGGCTGTATGATATGCAACAAAGTACAAGTCAATTATCTGCACTCAGTCCCTTCAATTGGAAAATGGAGATAGTGCTTATTGCCTGAAAAGTTGTTAGAGGTAAATATTATTTTTATGAAGTGGCTGGTATATAGTAGGTAAGTGACAAATATAAGAAATATTAATGTTCTATATTTCTAGATACTAGCATGCATTTTAAAAATATATAACAGCCTTCCCTGAAAATAATAGGATAAACACATGGTAAGCCAAATGGATATCTCTATTGCTTATTCCTGGCAACAGTGGGGTACTATTAGGCAGGCATTTTAAATTTCATTTAGAAAGAAAAAAATTCTTTAATGCTTTAATAGAAATCTCAGAAACAAAAGACGGTTCTAGAAAAGAGATGGCAAGCAGGGAAAGGAAAATCAAGGAGTTTAAAGCAAACAAGAAAAGACCTAATCAACATATGGGCTTTGACAAAAGAGACCTAAGAGGAGATATGGTTTAAGAGACTGTTGGGCAAGAAGTAAAAAGGTTTGGTGACAGTCTGGATAAGAAGGAAGAAGGGGATGCTGTGTGTTTAAAAGATATGGGTGATAACAAAGTCCCCAGTCAGGATAGAGAAGCTGAGCAAGTGATTTTTTTCTTTAGAATGAAAATACATTTGATCTACATCAAGCTAATAGTATTTATTCAATGCATCTCAATGCTGCTCAAACGAAAAGAGCAGAAATTTGGGGAGAGAGGAGGAAAAATGTATAATTTGCATGTTGATTGGTAGGAAAAAATTACAGCAGAGTATTCAGATTTGGCTCATTTAATAGTAGCTATATAATGTTTGATTTGAATAATGGATTAATTAGTCTAATTTTCACTCTATACTGATTGTAATTTTTTTTTAAACACATTATTTTCTTTACCTCTTCAGTGATTGTTAATGTTGTCTTGGAAAAGCAAGGAATGTGGGAGGAATTTGTGGCATATGAAGACAAAGCTTGACTCCTAGAGTTCCATGTAGTCTTTAATATGCATTGTCTCACGTTTTAAAATCCTATATAATCTCAGTTCTGCTAAGGGTTAAGTCAATTTACAACAGTAAAGAAAATGTTCTCAATATGAATTTATTTCCTTTGAATAGCCAAGGGAAGGTTAAAACTTTTTATTTCTTTCTATAAAATAATAGGTGATTTATAAATGGCTAAGACATCATAAGATATTTGCTTGCTGAAATTTTTTTCTCTTTAAATAGCAAGAACATTTCAAAGGGAAAAGCATCAGATTAGAGAAGGGTAGAAGATCCAATCTTCGATTGGATTCCAAACTTAGGCAAAGTTTTCAGTCTTTATGAAAGGTAATATAAGTCAGTTAAATATCACTGTTTATCACTCTACAAACATTAAAAATTTGCTCAACTTTTTTGTTTACACAATTGAAAGTGTTTGATTTTGCTGTTCACTCCCATCCCATATATGTACATTTAATTATTAATTGTTCTAAATTTCACTGACCTACTGGCTGGCAGTCAGAGCCTTGGTATGCAATCCAAAAGAACATATACAGTACCTATTGACTGGCAAGTTATATGACTTATCTTTATTTGTGTTTTCTCATCTTGATTAAGCCTGTCTTTAAAGTCTCTACAGGGCTGATTAGGGGTGGGGAAAGGAAAAGAAAAAGAAAAGGAATTAGATAAATGTGTAAACTGAAGAAATGCTTCAAACTCCATTGTGATGTCATTATTCCTAGCCTCGATGGGATAAAAATATTATCTTAATCCACTAACAACTAATTTTTGGTAAATAAATGTCTAATATATTGCTAGTCTCCTTTGTTAAGGAAAAGAGAAAAAAAGAAGGCATAGTAGGATATCAGCAAGACAAAGATCAAAACCCAGAAACATAGAGCACTAAATGCATTATCTAACCTGCTTGTAAAGGTTATCAAGAGCATACCAAAGATTAAAAGCAGAAGAATTTAACTCTTTAGTCAGGCATCATACAATGTACTTGGAAAATATAACTGAATGGAGAGAAACAAGTAGTAGTGTTAACAGCCTTTACCTGTAAAAGCTCAGGATGAATCCTGGTTTGGATGGAATTTATTGTTGTTCCTTTTACATTTTGATCAACCCTTATCTTTACCACCCGTGTTACTTGATGTGCTCTAGTGCTAGAATCCCAGTCCGGCTTTCTCCGGAGGTTAAAACCCAGCATCAAAGGATTCATTGGCTATGTTCCCTGTATGCTATAAGACATTCTGTTAATTTTCTTTGGAGGTAAATGCGGAGAGTGTGAAGAGGATGTCTGCATGTGTGACTTAGGGAAAGTGTTACTGAAAGACTGAGAAAGTTTGTACCTTAGATAGAAAGTGATAGAACGCGAACTCCACCTCTCTTATCTCTAGGTTCCTTCTAAAAGATTTTTCACCCCAACCCACATGAAAGGTGTGTGCATGTGTGTGTTTGTGTGTAATAAGTTTCTAGGGTTTAGAAATATTCTGCATAATGTCTTTGGAGCAGGAAGTTAATCACCACTCCCATCTTTCCCTGAAGAATTCAAGCTACTCCTCCCCAGGAGGTAAATGCCCAAATTCCTTCTAATGTGATCTGGAGATATGGCAGGCATGGTGGCCCAACTCCACTTCTAATTAGGTGGGTGGCTTTGACAAACTCTAGCCCTCTCTCAAGGGCAGAATCTGCTAGGTAAAATGAAGGTATGCTACCTGGCTCCTTGCCTTGAGGCATTTTTTCTTCACTCCTCCCCCCAGCTCCATTGAAGTATAACTAACAAACAAAATCATATATATTTAAAATATATGACAATTTGATAAACATACATATTGTAAAATGATTGCCACAATAAAATTAGTTAACACATCAATCACCTCAAATACATTTTTTTTTCTTTTATGATGAGTACATTTAAGATTTGCTCTTTTAGTCCATTTCCAGTATACAGTGGTATTGTTAACTATAATCACCATGTCAAATGTTAAATTCCCGGAACTTATTCATTTTATAACTGGAAGTCTGTATCTTTTGACTAATACCTCCATTGCCCTCCCCACTGAGTCCCTGGCAATCATCATTCTAATCTCTGTTTTTATGAGTTCAACTTTTTTAGATAACACATGAAAGTGAGATCATACAGTATCTTTCTTTGACTTATTTTTTTAGCATAACGTCATCAATGTTCATCCCCATGTTGTCACAAATGTCAAATTTCCTTTTTTAAATAGCTAAATAATATTTTGTTGTATATATAGTGTATGTGTGTGTGTGTATCTCTCTCTCTCTCTCTCTCTCTCTCATGTTCTCTATCCACTCATCCCTAGTGGACATTAAGACTGTTTCCATACCTTGGCTATTGTAAACAATGCCACAATGAACCTGGGAATGCAGATATCTCTTAGAGATAATGTTTTCATTTTCTTTGGATATATTCCCAGAAGTGAGATGGCTGGATTATATGATAATTCTATTTATAAATTTATTGAGGAAACTTCATCCTGTAATGGCTGTATCAATTTACATTCCCATCAAGAGTGCATGAGCATTCCCTTTTCTCCACACTGTCACCAACACTTATCTCTTGGTTTTTCTTTTTTCTTTCTCATAATAGCCATCCTAACAGCTATGAGGTAGTATATCATTGTGGTTTTGATTCCCATTTGTCTGATGATTAGTGATGTTGAGCATCTTTTCATACAGACCATTTATATGTCTTCTTTGGAAAAATGTCTAGCCGGGTCCTTTGCCCATGTTTAAATTATTTGTTTATTTATTTAATTGGCTGTTACTGTTGAGTTCTATGAGTTCTCTAACTGTTTTAGATATTAACCCTTTATCAGATGTATGATTTGCCAGTATTTTCTCCCATTCCATAGGTTGCCTTTTCACTTTGCTGGCTTCCTTTGTTGTGCAGTAGCATTTATTTTATTTTATTTTTTTTCAGTTTGATATACTTCACTGGTTTGTTTTTGTTGCTTGTGAGGCATTTAAACTTCTGGGCAATATGACTGGTACAGAGCAAGCAGAAAATACAGTGTAGTCATTTCTCCTGATTATTTTTGCTTGCTCACTTTTTTTTTTTTTTACACTCAGCTACCTGAAAAGCTCTTCAATTAATTCACACTGTTTTGCAGTTTCTAACTAAGAATAAGACAGAAGAATAATTTTAGAAATGTGTACTCTCAATGAACAAAATTTTAAAAATTTTAAGTACCAAAATTTCAAAACTAAATAAATAAGATCACATTGAGTGAAAAACAATGGACTAACACAAAGCACTCAGTCTAAACCTTCCTTTTTCCGCTCCTGCCTGGCTTACCTCTTTGAGTGTGGGCTGTTGGAATAGCTCCCGAACTGGCCTCCTTTCTTTGGTATAATCCTCTCTAATCCATCCTGGCTACTGTCAGTAATCTTTTGAAATGTGGATTTAATCCTGTCATTCCCAAGCCCTCCCTTAAAATTTTCTGTGCCTACCAATTTCCTTCAGCTTTAAATTCAACCTCCTAACCCTGGCATACAAGGCTCTTGGCCCCAGCTCTTTGCTCATGCCAGCCTTCCTTCTCCAAAGCCTCCTTTCTCCCTGTCTTTTCCCACCTCCCACAAATTCTAAACCATTTTGCTTAGCCCCTTTCAGTTTTTCCGATACACTAGGGTTTCTCTGATTTCTGGGCCTTTTCAGTGTTTTCCTTCACCTTCTTTATTGTTTAGTCACTCAGTCGTGTCTGACTCTTTGCGACTCCGTGGACTGAATCCCACCAGGCTCCTCTCTCCGTGGGATTTCCCAACAAGAATACTGGAGTGGGTTGCCATTTCCTCCTCCAGGGGACCTTCCTGATCCAGGGCTCAAACTTTGGCAGGCAGATTCTTTACCGCTGAGCCACTAAGGAAGCCCCTATTACCAAGTCAATTCTATACTTACCAAGTTGTTTAAGACTTCACCGCCCCGTGCAGCCTTCCCTGACATCTTCCTCCATCCCAGACTGAGTCAGGCCATCCACCTCAGAGCTCTCATAGCATCTACTTATTTTCATCTTATTTTGTAAGAAACCATGTTACTTCTTCTAGCAGGAGAATACCTTGAGGGCAGCAATTACAATCTTTTTAATCCCTGGGCATTGTGCAAAATAGATGTTCAACAAATACTTGCCAGGTAGCATAATTAAGGATAACTACACTTTATAGAGTGCAGAGGAGCCTGGTGGGCTATAGTCCATGCAGTCACAAAGAGCTGGACACAACTGAAGCGACTAGCACATGCACACATATTTTATAGAGTGCTTATTAGATATCAGGAACTGTGTGTGAATTTTCTTAGTTAATATTTTCAAAAACTTTCAAAG
This sequence comes from Bos mutus, assembly GCF_027580195.1. Classification (NCBI taxonomy): domain Eukaryota; kingdom Metazoa; phylum Chordata; class Mammalia; order Artiodactyla; family Bovidae; genus Bos; species Bos mutus. The sequence continues at coordinate 44,508,808 of NC_091642.1, read as the reverse complement.
GGATATACTATTATCCCCATTTGATGAGTGAGGAAGTTTTTATAAAGTAGGAAGAAAGGGGAAGAGTAGAATTCTGTTGAATCTGAATATATTTTCTATAAAATATTGCAAATTAGAATACATTGGATATGCTATAATAAATTATTTCCTGGAATAGATCAAGCCAAATGCTGCCTCAGCTATTGCAAATGGCTAATGTTGAATACTTGTCATAGAAAGGGCTTAGTCTTCATCTTGAATTTAAAAGGTTGGGAGTAAAGAGAGTGGGTGGAATAGAAGTTTACAGAGGGAATACTTCACCCCAGGAGCTGAAGATGAAAGTGTTTAGGATCAAACCAAGGGAAGAATTACTAGGTAAATCCTCAACTGTAACTTTTCTAGTTCTTTTTAGGATCATACGCACTGTGAAATCAAAAGGGTTTCTCTTCCCACTTGCTCCCATATTATTCCCAAATTCCCTTTTCTACTCATTGACTGAATAGAGATGTTTGAGATGTTGGCCAAAGGCCTCATGGAAATGTAGTGATATTAGAATTAGTTTTGCTGGTAAAGTACTCAGATTCCGGAATATGGTCTCTTTTGAGCGCCATGTCATTTGCCACGTCAGTATCACATTCTGAGCCATGAACAGCACAGAGGTCAAATTTTTCTGATGAACACAATGCGTAGCTGCATAATACAGGATCTGTCAGTGATCAGTCATGGACATCACTGTTTCCCCAAGTCCCATCAACCAAAGTAGGATGGATAACACAACCAAAACATTCACACTGTTATTTGTGTCCTACTAAGTTTAGTTTTGGATCACAAATTTTAGTACCTCAGCCCTCATGTTTTTAAAACAGACACCCAGAAAATATTCAAGCAGGTTAGCATTTTGCTGACAGCTGGAAAGCCTTAGGTATTTATTTCCTGCTCTAATTTTTTCAGCTACTTTAAATTTGTTACGACGGTAGGTTTGTAGTGACTGATACCCCATTGGTTACTTGTGCAGTAAAACCTCTAAAACTGTGTAATGTGGTCATTCTCATCACGACAGTAGGTGGCTTACCTACAAGTGGAATGGAAGAAAAAATTTTCAAGTGATGATTTTTCTAGTCTTTTTTTTTTTAAGGCATATCATGTAGCTTCTGGGATCTCAGTTCCCCAGCCATATTGAACTCAGGCCCTCGGCAGTGAAAGTGTGGAGTACTAGCCACTGAAATGCCAGGGAATTCCTGATTTCTCTAGTTTTTAAATTCAAGTCAGTTATTGAGCCTCTGTCATTTATAAGGCATATATTGTATTAATTATATATTTTTAAATTTATATCTAACTTAATGTGAATGAGAGCTGTCATTCATTCTTGGGCCAGCTCTGCATTGGTCTCTGCATAAATTTTGTTGCATTTTATCCTCACAGTAATTCTCACAAGGTAAGAATGGCTCTTACTTTCCACCCTATTTTACAGGTGAGTTTATGATGCTGTGAAGTTAGGATACTTGCCTAAATTCACATAGTAAGGGGATCAATGTTTATTTTCCCCTAAAGCCTGTATTCCTCACATTAAAGAAACAATAAAGAGGAGCAGAAGTGTGAGCAAAGCATTATGTCAGCTCAAGTGAGGAGAGAGCCTTTTGATATGGGGATTCAATTAAGCTTCCTAGAAGATTGATATTTGTGAAATACTCATGGATATGGAAACGAGGTGAGGCATGTATTTGAAATACAAGCAAAAGCTAGAGCAGAAGTGAGAATATCCAAAATATTCCTGGAGAACAGTGAGTGGTAAGACGAGTTAGATTAAAACAATAAGGTATATTCTGGAAAAAAATAAGGGTCAATTGTCAAAGTCAGATTGAAGCTATATAGCCTTGTTTCATGGAGACTGAATCAGTAGCAAGTGTGGATAGATTAGAGTAGAAAGACTGGAAATAGTTCAAATGATTGTAAGGATTTTTGCTGTAAAACCTCATGCGAAGTGTAATGGAAACTCTGTCATTTTCCTTTACTCACTACTCACGCAATCCTCTGTATTCCAAATGTGTGTGCAGTTTTCCCACACTAAGCTATTCTGCAACTCCAGCTGGGAGTCCTACAATCAGTCAGACACTGAAAATCCAGGTCGTTACCTGTACTTCTGACTGACAGATGTGAATCACAGATTTTCCATGACCAACTCCTTGGGTGGATTACTTTTCTAGGGTGGCTCACAGAACTCAGGAAAACAGTTTACCTACTAGATTATCAGTATATTATAAAGGATATTAAAGGATAGGAATAAACAGTCAGATGAAGAAATTCAAAAGGTGAGGTCTCAAAGAGTCCCAAGGTAAGGAGCTTCTGTCCCTGTGGAGTTTGAGGACATCACTCCACCTGCATGTGGTTGGGTGTTTGTTCACCAATCCAGAAGCTCTCCAAACCCCTGGAGAGATAATGAGCCCCTGAGAAGAGTCAACACAGAATTCTCAGTATAGATACATGTGCAGGATCTTACCACTTCATGGGAAATAGATGGGGAAACAGTGGAAACAGTGTCAGACTTTATTTTTCTGGGCTCCAAAATCACTACAGATGGTGACTGCAGCCAGGAAATTAAAAGATGCTTACTCCTTGGAAGGAAAGTTATGACCAACCTAGATAGCATATTGAAAAGCAGAGACATTACTTTGCCAACATAGGTTCGTCTAGTCAAGGCTATGGTTTTTCCAGTGGTCATGTATGGATGTGAGAGTTGGACTTTTTGAAGAAGGCTGAGCGCCGAAGAATTGATGCTTTTGAACTGTGGTGTTGGAGAAGACTTGAGAATCCCTTGGACTGCAAGGAGATCCAACCAGTCCATTCTGAAGGAGATCAGCCCTGGGATTTCTTTGGAAGGAATGATGCTAAAGCTGAAACTCCAGTACTTTGGCCACCTCATGCAAAGAGTTGACTCACTGGAAAAGACTCTGATGCTGGGAGGAATTGGGGGCAGGAGGAGAAGGGGATGACAGAGGATGAGATGGCTGGATGGCATCACTGACTCGATGGATGTGAGTCTCAGTGAACTCCAGGAGTTGGTGATGGACAGGGAGGCCTGGTGTGCTGTGATTCATGGGGTCGCAAAGAGTCGGACACGACTGAGCGACTGATCTGATCATTACAATTGACCCTTAAACCATGAAGGAGTTAAGGACACAGAGTGTGTGAGCTCAAAAATATGTATAAATTTTGACTTTCTTAAAACTGAACTGCTAATAGCATACTGTTGACCAGAAGCCTTACCAATAACACAGACGGTTAACACATTTTTTTATGTTATATGCATTGCATACAGTGTTTTTACAGTAAAGTTAGCTAGAGAAAGTAAAATGTTATTAAGAAAATCCTAGTGAAGAGAAAACTTATTTATAATACTGTACTGTATTTAGCTATAAGTTCATCATCTGTTTACAAGATATATTGTCTGTCTGTACCTACATCAATCTTGTTTTATATGAAAACAAAACACTCTAGATGTTGTGCATATTACTAACACTAGACATAAAAAATAAAAAGATAATGTGAAAAAGTAATTCATATTTTTTACAGTTATAACAGTTCAGGCAATGATAATGAAGAGCTGCACTCTGATTGCTATATGGTACCTAGTGTAATTGATATAATTGCTTCAAAATAAACTTGCTTTTACATTATGAATGGTTGTAAGATTTTTATGGTATGCAGTATTACAGTCATGTTCATAATATAGTGTTTAAAACATTGCTACATTTTTTTAAAAAAACATTTACCTATGATGATAGGCTGATACATAGTTTCTTCAATTACAACTTATTAAGGAATTATACTCACAAAATACTCCTTTATTCATTCATATACTTAGTTATTCAAACAACTTTGGCTTTCTGTGCCCTTTAGTCAAACCAGATTATGTATGCTAATATAATTCTTTGAAAGCAAAGTTATAAAGTTGTAAGAAAACTAACACACTAATTTTATATTAAACATCACTTTATGTCTGTGTAAGGATAGACTGTTATCTACATACATACATTCTTAATTTTTTAAAACAATATTTTTAGGCTATGAAGTTGATCTACAAGTTTTTTAAATTGTTGCAAATCTTCCAAAATTTTTCCAATATATTTATTCAAAAAAATCTGCATGTAAGCAGACCTACACAGTTTAAAGCCATGTTGTTTAAGGACCAAATGTATTTGGCAATACATAGATTTGAATATGGGGAAATGATAACATTCATCACAGAATTAGAGTGATTCCAAATAGTGAGCTATTGACATTCTGAATTCATAGAATGGATAGTTAACTAAGGTCACTCAGTGATTGGATCTCCTGATACATACTCCTATGCTCAACTCTATTCTGCTTTTCTATCAACTCCTGATACCATCTTTATAAAAGAAAAAAAAGAAATATATACTTCAGTCCCTGAACTGGCATGTGGGCATTTTATAAACAGACGGTAGGAATTTTCCTTGATTTTTAGTGGATCACAGAGATGATCAATTGCTAAGAATTTTTCAGGAATACACTGTTTGCATCCTGTATGAAATTTATATCTTACATTTGAACCAAATAAATACATACTGAACAGTGTTTTGAAAATGAGATCTCAAAGTTCAGATGAGTCTTTATTGTAGAAAAGATTAATAGAGCAAAGAAATGCAATGATTTAGGCTATACCTACCTAGATTTAAGAGGACTAGCTGCTTGCTTCCTTGGTCTCTGGGAGGTTAACGCTGTCATGTAAGAAGCTCTATTGCTCTGCTGGAGACATCACATGGAGAGTTATTGAGACTACAGGGAGAAAAATAGGGGTTCATTTGAGCCTTGTTTTTCAATCATTCCCATCAAAATGCAAAGGTGTCCCTGATGGCTCAGTGGTAAAGAACCTGCCCGCCAATGCAGAAGACACAGGTTTCACCCCTGGGTCAAGAAGATCCTCTGGAGAAGGAAATTGCAACCCACTCCAGTATTGTTGCCTGGGAAATTCCATGGACAGAGAAGCCTGGAGGGCTTCAGTCTATGGTGTCCCAAAAGAGTCATACACGACTTAGCGACTTAAGGACAATAGCATCCAACTGCTCAGCTTGTGAGTGAAACCATGTTAAATCCTCAAACCTGCCCAGCTACCAACTGAATCTCACCAAGTAACCATGTATTGTGTGATGAGCCAGCCAATTGAGCACTGCCCAACTTCCTGACCCACAAAATCAGGAAACATCATAAAATGGATGTCAGTCTAAACTGCTAAGTTTTGGGGTTGTTTGCTACACAGAAATATATAATCAGAACACAGGAAGTGATTAATTTTGTCTGACTCAGAAAAGCCTCTTCAAATGAAGTGAAATCTGAGTATGGTTTGTAAGGGTAAACAAGGGGATTACCTAGGCAACTAATGGAGAAAAAGCACTCCAGTTGATGGAAAATGTGAGAGAACTCAGAGGAATTTGAAAGAGTTTGGTATATTAGAATTTCTCAGTATTTTAAATAGTAGAGAAGAGGAATAAATGGGGGTGACTGGGGCTTAGGTTACATAAAACTATATTCTCCCCTCCTCCCCCAAAACACTCACATGCTAATCTTTTTATATCAGACATATTTTTTATAGGAAGTGTTTAGGAGGGTATTCCAATAATCCAAAGAAAGATTTAAAAGACCTAAATACAGGAGTGAAAATACAGATTAAGTAGTTTAAAACCTTGAATCATGTTAGAAATGGGTTCAATGGATATAGAAGGAAGAATTAAGAAAAAGTATTGATTAAATTCCACCCCCCCTTTTTTTTGTTTGGTGATAGAATGGATGCCACCAATTGAAAAACTGAGGTAGAAAGAATAGCAATTTAGAAATTTACATTCAAGTTTGGTTTTAGGTATATTGACTTTGAACATCTTTGGGTCTTCAGGGTGGAGAGACATGTTCAGTCAGCAACTGGATGAAAAAATTCTATAGCTTACAGGTAACTTTAAAACATGGTCACAAAGAGTCGGACACGACTGAGCGACTGATCTGATCTGAACTTTAATACACATACACACATACATAACATGCTTATATGTATATTTAGGTATATACATATATTTTGAATACACACACACACTGAAATCATCAGTGTGTAAATGGTAGTTAAAACAGAAAGCAAAGTTAGAATTGCTCAAAGAAAGTAGGTGAAGTGATAATTGAGAATACAGACATGAGTGAAGCCCAGAAGGCAAGGTATGAAGAGAAAAAAATATCCACATAATCCTAGAAGATCCAGTCAGTAAAATATGCTGTGTTGTGAACTAGATTGTTCACTTGAGTTGCTTAAAACTCACTTCACCCACCCAATAATCGAGACTTTATTTCAGTGTGCATGAGATTGGGATACTAATAATATCTAAATGTTATGTATATCAAAATAACTGTGGATTTAGGTCTGGGGGTGGCAAGACTATAAATATATATAATTACATTTTTTCCTATATATGTATATTTTTTCTATACTGTTCACATGCTTTAAAAATAGCCTTTTCACCAACATAATATGAAAAATGATATACTTGCCTTCACACTGAATTATCAAATTGCTTCTTTTCAATTCAGTATCATAAGCCAAAAGAAATACAAATAGTCACACTTTACAAAGTAACAGCATGTTTCTAAAGTTAAGAAAACAAGTTAGAAAAGTATCCAATTAATGCATATGGCATTGAGAATTTTCACGAACAAAGTGGAAACTGAGAAAAGAACTAAATTTTACTTTATTAAGAACTATCTGTTACTGTTATTCTCAATAAGAAGTGAATGTTTTCACTAAAACACCATTACTCATAAGCAATTTGCTTGAATCTCCATAACTCGGATAATACTAAGCTCTTTTGAGAAGAGACAATTCTAAGATGTGACTTGAATCCATATTTTTGTTTTAGAGGAGATATATGATTATTTTTACTCATGTTTCTGGGGATTAGGATTTGGGAAGAAAAAACTTCCACTTCATTTCTTATTTTTTTCTGAGCCCTTCAATCTCCTTTAAACGGAATATGGTCAATTCCTAGTTGTGGAATAACCACAAGACAATTAGAAGTTAAATTGTTGAGCAGCCTGCATCAAATTGAAGTCTCTCCATTTTAACTATTTTATTTTTAGCATCTGAAGCAGTCTGTAGCTCTTCTAGGCTATAATCATGTTTATTTAAGAGTAGTGCCGTCCTCAGTGAGAAAATAAAAACCTACCAGAACTGCTGTAACTGAACAGAAGAAAATAGGGAGATGAGTAGAATGCTCAGTATGCTTTTCAGTTTATGATTTCCTTCAAATTACTGTACAGATATTTCAGCTGAGTCCTAGGTCTCCACGTCTGAAAGGATTTCCTTTGCATAATGTCATGAATATGTATATCTATCTCAATTTAAAAAGTTATCCAAGATTTTTACTTTCAGAAAGTTGAGTCCGTAAAGTGCTGAAAATGCTGTTTTATTTTGCAAATCATTCTAGAGAGTCACCATGTCTAAAACTGTTTGTTTCTTTAAAACAAAAACATACAGGTAAAGTAAATATGAATGACGATCCTTTACTATATCTTTTTTTTCTCTGAGAGAAAGGACTACAGCCTAGGAGAAGTGTTTGCTCATTCAGAAGGAGGGTCTCTGCAGAAACTCATCACTATCACCATCACTGTATTAGCAAACATTCCTTAATTGATTTCTCTGTCCAGCCTCTGAATTATACCCTTTATCTGAATTTTCCTCTTTAATGGTCAGAACAACTTTATGCGTTAGGTGATATTACAATTCCTATTTTTTTTTTACTAATCGGTGAAATGGGTTTTAAGTAGCTAAAATATGCCTTTTATTAATGTAAATTGGGAAAGCTTTAACTTTAGCAAATCTCATTGCACACCCTTAACCCAGCGTCATTTTAGTGATGTAAAGAAAATCAAAATAACAAACTGGAGTGAGTTGCCATGTCCTTCTCCAGGGGATCTTCCTAACCCAGGAATCAAACCCAGGTCTCCTGCATTGCAGGCAGATTCTTTACCAACTGAGCTATCAGGGAAGCCCTCTTGTTGCTGGAGTCTCTCAGACAAGTCCGACTCTTTGCGACCCCATGAATCACAGCACGCCAGGCCTCCCTGTCCATCACCAACTCCCGGAGTTCACTCACACTCATGTCCATCGAGTCACTGATGCCATCCAGCCATCTCATCCTCTGTCATCCCCTTCTCCTCCTGCCCCCAATCCCTCCCAGCATCAGGGTCTTTTCCAATGAGTCAACTCTTCTCATGAGGTGGCCAAAGTACTGGAGTTTCAGCTTCAGCATCAGTCCTTCTAACCTCAGTTTAAATGCAGGCAGGGTAAAGAAATAGCCCATTGCTCTGTCTTAGGTCAAATCCTCACCAGGAAGCACTGTTACCTTAGACAAATCTCATCCTTCACTTCTGTCATCTGACAAAGGACAACACTTATGAGCACTTTCCTTCTGGGTTGTTGTAAAGAGTAAATTAAGCAGAAAGTGTAATCAAATAGCATATTACCCGGGGCATAAAAAGTCTTCAATCAAATTTCAAATGCTCTTATTTTGACTTGCTGTTATTATTACCATCATTATACATTTCAAAATGTATAATGTAACAGTTCAGTGCCACAGTTCAGTTTGGTTCACCAAGTACTATGGGATCAATAGTATCCCAGTTCTAAGGGTAGATATTAAACAAATATAAAAGTGCTTTTCCATTTTGGAAACACAACAAACGGGTATTTAAAGAAATAATTAAAGGGCATTCTAAAGATGGTATTTGGGTAACCACTAAATTGAACACAAGCTAAATATAGTAAAGGTGATGAGTTGTCAAGGATGAGATGTTATCACAAAAGGTGTTATTGAAGTGATCAATCTTGAGATGGGAAAGGCTGCTAGCTTCTTGAGTGATAGCCAGGTGATGAACTTAACCATACAATTGTTTTGTCACTTAAAAAAAAATCTTTAAAACCTATGAGTAATATTGGATATCACATCAAAGTGTTGGTGAATAATAACTGTAGATAGAGGAGCTGAGGAGTGATATGAGAAAATTGGTGACAGAAAGGCAGGCTACATAGGAAGGTGGAAGCCTAGTGGGAGAAACGTTGGTTTAGGAGGGTTCTGAAAAATCAGCTCAGATTTGATGAGAGCCTGGTACTGTGATGTGACAGAAGAAATGAAGACGTATTAGGTTTCTGACTGACCTGTAGGAATGACTCCATTGGGTGAATTTCAGGCTGGAAGAAGGCAAAGCCAGTTCAGTTGTGGTGCTATTTTGGTGTGCCCTGTAGAGTTACCTCAAATCTTTCTGAGGAGGTGACTGCTGGCATAGTGAGTATATTGACTTTTTGAATATGCAGATATTAGTTTTGTTTTTCTGCTATCAATTCTCTCTCCACCCTGTGAGCTTTTGCAAGCAAGAATCTTTTGCCATCACTAATACTGTACACTATGGTGAAGCTATTACAATCCTGGGTTCACCTGCATCAGAATTGTTTGAGTTGCTTCCAAAAACTGTGTATTTCTGGGCACTACACCATGCCTACCAGGCCAAAATCTCTGCCAGTGGTCTCTGAGAATCCAGAGTTGTATCACATTCTTCAAATTATTCTTATACACCCCAGATTTGACATCCACTGCTTTGTGGAGATAAGTTTAGAAGAGGAACGAATCATGTCTGTGCACCTATGTAAGCCTGTAGGCTTCTCAAAGACAATATATCCTTTGCTCTAGCCACAATAATTTTGTCTTGCTTGAAAGAACAAATCATGCCACAATAATTTTGTGCTTCTTGAAAGAACAAATCATTGATTGTCATTTTCACAGCTCTGTGGATGGAGTAGGGTTTGACAAATTTGGGCTGGGTTGGGCTGGACAGGGCTCTTGGCTTCTGGTCCAGTCAAGTCAGTTCCATATATCTCATTCTGAAATGTTTTTATGGAAATGGCAGAAGTGCAAGCACCTTTCAAGCCCACTAATACCCACATCCCATTGGTTAGAATGAATCACATGGACAAGCTCAAAACTCAAAGAAACTCTACTGCCCCTGCCATAAAGCCATGCAAAGGTATGAATTCACAATACCACTAGAAGGGAATGATAACTTAGGACCCATAAGTCAGTTACAACCGTTGGGGACTGTTTTAATCACGTTGTATTCATACTTTCCAAGTGATTCTTTGGCACATAGTGGTGATTTTAAAAAGTGTTTTTGAACTGAACAGCATAGTTGTTACTTACATCAATGTGGCTAAGGAAATGGTGAGAAGAACCATAAAAACAGCACATGAGCCAGAGATATTCATTGCAAACTGTGCATACTGATATTCAGTTTGCATCTCAGAATTTATTTGTAAAATCTTGAGTTGCCTCATTTTTTTATTCTTAATTATATATTTATATACACATATAACACAAAATTTGCCATCTTAACCATTTTTCAAATGGATAGTGTTTTTCAGTAGTGTTCAGTTCAGTTCAGTTCAGTCATTCAGTCGTGTCTGACTCTTTGCGACCCCATGAATCGCAGCACGCCAGGCCTCCCTGTCCATCACCAACTCCCAGAGTTCACCCAGACTCATGTCCATCGAGTCAGTGATGCCATCCAGCCATCTCATCCTCTGTCATCCCTTTCTCCTCCTGCCCCCAATCCCTCCCAGCATCAGAGCCTTTTCCAGTGAGTCAACTCTTCACATGAGATGGCCAAAGTACTGGAATTTCAGCTTTAGCATCATTCCTTCCAAAGAAATCCCAGGGCTGACCTCCTTCAGAATGGACTGGTTGGATCTCCTTGCAGTCCAAGGGACTCCCAAGTCTTCTCCAACACCACACTTCAAAAGCATCAATTCTTCGGCGCTCAGCCTTCTTCACAGTCAGTAGTGTTAGGTACATTCATATTGCTGTGCAATCAATTTCGAGGACTCTTTTCATCTTCTAAACTGAAACTCTGTACCCATTAAACAACTCCACACTCCCCCTCCCCCAACTCCTGACATCCACTGTTCTGGTTTTCATTTCTATGAACTTAAGTACTTTAGGTAACTTTTACAGGTAGAATCATACAGTACATGTCTTTTTGTTCTCAAGGTTCATCCATGTTGTTGTTCACTCATGTATCAGAGTTTCTTTTCTTTCTAAGGCTAAATAGTACTCTGTTGTATGCACAGACCATATTCAACTGTTTACAGATATTAGAGTTGCTTCCATATTTTGACTAATATGAATAATGCCGCTACGGACAAGAGTATACAAACTGCTTTGTTCTTAAAATCACATTGTGGATAGACTGTGTCATTTGTGGCCATTAAGTCAATTTCTCTCCTATTACAAAAATCAAAGCAACAAAAACATAAGATTAGGACAGGAATTGGCAAACTATGATCTGTGGGCCAAATCCAACTCACTTCCTATTTTTGTTCAGCCTACAACTTAAGAATTCTTTTCATATTTTTAGACCATCCAAAAAGATGAAAAAGAAGACTATGACATGAAAATTCCATGAAATTCAAATTTCAATGTCCATGAGTAAAGTTTTATTGAAATACAGATATTATAATTTACATACTACCAACAACTGCTTTTGCAAAAGACAGCAGAACAGTATGGCTGAAACAGAGATAGTGTGGCCTGCAAAGCCAGAATATTCATTACTGGTCCCTGTACAGAAAATGTTTGCCAACCTCTGCTGCAGAAATCCATCACGAGAGGCATCAAAGAACAGCTTAGAAGTTGTTTTCTTCTCACGGATCATTGATGCAATATTTTAGCAAAACATGTTTGACAGACTAAGTTATTGTAAATCTGAGAAGTATTTCTAATTCTCTGTGACATATCATTGAAGCCATTAAAGCCAGGTCAGTTGTATAAATGTTATTTCAAATAAACTAAATGGTCATGTGGCATACTGTCCTCTTGAGAATACCACCATGGCTCCAGAACATGCATCAAGCTGGAGACTGTAGAATTGATAGGACACCAAGACAGCTCAAAGAGAGCATGTAGGCTGGAGAGGAGACTCTGAACAAGTTTCAAGTGAGAAAACCTGGGGCCCAGGAGCCCTGAAGGTGATCTGTGGAAAGGAGTATTGCAGTAGCAGTTCTCTTTTTTCTTTTTTCCAGAAGTCCCACTAGAAATTTTAAAATACGAAGTATGTTATTTAAAATAAACTGGACACATTAGGAATTAATTATAATAATTAGCGATCTTAACTATGTGCCATGCTAAGCCGCTTTAGTTGTGTCTGACTCTTGTGATTCTATGGACTGTAGCCCGCCAGGCTTCCCTGTCCATGGGATTCTCCAGGCAAGAATGCTGAAGTGGGTTGCTATCCCTTCCTCCAGGGGATCTTCTGACCCAGGAATCAAATCCTGGTTTCTTACATCATCCAAATTGGCAGGCAAGTTCTTTACCACTCGTGCCACTTGAGAAGCCTATATCCCACGCATTGTACTAAACCTGTTGTATGTAGGTGTAGTTTCATTTTATCCTATCCCCAAATCCTGTAAAGGGAGGTATTATTTATCTCTCTCTCTCTCTTTTTTTTTTTTTTTTTTGTAGTTTCAGTTCTATGGGTGGAGGGATTTTTTTTTTTAATGTTTTTTATTGTGGTAAAAGTCACTTAATATCAAACATACTAATTTAACCATATTTAACTGTACATTTCAGTGGCACTAAGTATGGTCACATTGTTGCACAACTCTCACCATCACCCGTCTCTTGAATTTTTCACTTTCCTAAACTGAAACTCTGTCCCCATTAATCACTAACTCCCCACTCCCCCTCTCCATATCCCCATAACCCCTTGGCCTCCAGCATCTACCAATACATTCTCTGACTCTATGAATTTGACTATTCTAGGTACTTCATATAAGTGGAATCAAACAGTATTTTTATGCACATGTATATTGGAATGCATTTTAAGGTTAACTTAATGTATGTCCTACAAACAGATTATACCTTCTTTTTTTTCTCTGTGTTCTATACTCATTCTCATCCACTATATATTATTATTCCTGTTAACTAGGGAGGAATCTGGTGCAGAACAAGGTCACACAGCCAGCCCAAGGCAGAGTGTTCTAAGTCTAAGGACCAGAAATCTACATCTTAACCAAGCTTTTCAAGTGATTCCAACCAGGCTTAACACACAGAAGGCTGTAAACACTGCGAGCAATTGAAAAATACTGAAGTAACCCCTAGAAACACCAAACAGCTGAGTCAGTCTTTAACAACAAACTGATCTCACCCAGAGATTTCTTCAAACAGTGATAAAATGGATTGGTGCTTGTAAATAATATACTGTCAAAAAGCAAAGCAGAGAAGAGCACATACTAGAGCCTGGGAGGGTGGAAGCTTCGAGGCTCCAGAGCTTGGTAATCCATCTCAGGGACCTCTCCTAGTGCACTCTGAGATTACACGTTAAGGGTTTTCAGTGTCCTCACTCCATGACTCTGAGGCCTCCCACCCTTCACCTGGCCCTTTGTTTTCTCCTTCCACCAAGGTCTGCGTCACTGGAATTCGCTTCACACAATTGCCAGTGATCTTCAATTGTTCTCCAGTCTTTTCATAAGTTCCAATCTGTCTCCATTAAGCTCTTCAATAAAACCCTAAACCCTGTGAAGGACAAGAACTTTATTTTCTAAGCTTTTGGAATCTCTCTCCATTCCTTTCTTCTCCCCACCTTCTCCAGCTTCCCTACCTTCACTCTCCAATTTATGGAATATGGGTGGGTATAAGTACGTTCTAGCACTTCACAGGCTTTAACACCCATCTGCACAAGTCCTATGACATAGTCAGCTAACCAACTTGAAGACAATACTTGTCTCTGTGAACTTTCTCTAAAATTCACTATGTCTTCCAGCTCAGGCATGTTCCTCCTAGCATTAGCAAGGCCTCCTAATAGATCCTTTACCTGTTGGGTAATTTTCACTTGAATCTACTCCCCTTAGACACTGCAGTCAATGTACCCTCTGAAGCTTGTTACCGGATCCCCTCAGCTGCTGTGTTAAATACAAATTTGTGATCTCTACAGTAGGATGTGGCAGACAGTGTAGCTTAACTCTTAAAAGCACAAGCTCTGGACTTGAAATGATTATGATTGAATCCTGGTTCTACCATTTACCTGTTGGAAGACTTAAGCGAGTTGCTTAATATTTTTGGAATTCAATTTGCTCATCTGTAAAATGAAGCTAATAGCAGTACCTTCTTAGGACAGTTTTGTGAGAATTCAATGTGAAAATGTCTATTAATTCAAGCACTGTTCTATAGTATCTTGTTCATAAGAAACCTATGTTGATCTGTGTTCATCATCACTATCATGCTGATAGTAACCAAATTTATATTTGAAACACTCTTGTACTCAGCCCTGAAAATCCAGTCTAACGCAATAAGGCCAACACTTGTTTTTCTTCCTCATATATTTTTTGGTTTCCCGTGTCCAGATCCCTTTCTTAGCCCCCATCTCAGTTTATCCAAAACCCTAGCAAGAACACCATATCTCTAAGAGACCATGTCACATCTTTCCAAGTGGATGAGATTTTTCCCTCCTTTATAGAACTATTTTTGGGAAGCAGGGGGGAAGTAGTATGAAAGTAATTTATAATCACTAATCAGTCCTGGGTGTTCATTGGAAGGACTGATGTTGAAGCTGAAGCTCCAATACTGTGGCCACCTGATGCGAAGAACTGACTCATTTGAAAGGACCTTGATGCTGGGAAAGATTGAGGGCAGGAGGAGAAGGGGACGACAGAAGATGAGATGGTTGGATGGCATCACCAACTCGATGGACATGGGTTTGGGAGAACTATGGGAGTTGGTGATGGACAGGGAGGCCTGACATGCTGTGGTTCATGGGGTCACAAAGAGTCGGACACGACTGAGCAACTGAACTGAACTGAACAATTCATTATGTTATTACATATACTTTTCCTCAAATACCCCTATTAAATATCTGTAAATAGTGGGAATGGATATTGAGTCATGCTATTCAAATTTTTATTTTTCTGATTCCAAAATAGAGTCACAAAAGAATATTTTGTCTAATTCTTGGTATTAATTAGGACATTCATTACAGACAAAAAAAATTAAATTTAAATAAGAGAAGATGGCTTTTTTATCATAGAATGTTAGAAGTGCCTCTCAGAACTCAATTCTCAAAGAGGGGCTAGAATCAAAATTTTAAAAATTGCAGGGACTTTGTTCACATTCTCCTGAATGGTACTCAGAATGCCCGTGGCTGAGGCACCTTGGGAACTTGTCAACAATTTTGGTGGTGTTTATTTGAGGGGCTAAACTGCTCAGTGGACAACTACAACTAGAACTAGAGGAGACAGCCTGGTTTGCTCAGTAGATGTCAAAATACTCAGAAGAAGTCACAGTCAGCAAAAGCTTCTGGGCCCTATGGGAGAGGAAGTATCTAAAAAATATAGCATCATAGCCTAGGTGGGGATCACATGATAGTTAATTCATTTGGGAGCAAGACATGGGGCTATAACCCTTGGTTGCCAAAATTACTTATGAGAGAAATTGAAGGTAAAATAAGCTTGATTTGTGGCCCACGTATACCCATGGAGTGAAATTTAAGTGAAGTTATATTAGTACTTCATGCATTTATTCTAAGAAATGGAAATATTTGCATTATGTAGAAGTTAAGGTTGTAATGGAAACCCCAAACACCACTTACCTAGATGTAGACATTCTAGATTGTAGACAACCAATCAGTTTTAGTGGCATGACATACTGCAATGGTTTTAACAACATTTATTATCATTTCTTATATTGTCCCAAGACAATTTCTATGTTGTGTTTGGTTGGAATCAATAGGGTACCTACTAAGTCTGAAAAGACAGGTGGATATATAGTACATGATTTATTAATGCATTCTAATATCTCATAAAATAATCTATGCACGTGGACTTTATGGACACCTTGTATTTTTCTATTCCCTTATCCTCAGACAGTGTGAAAACCATCTTGACCATCCTGTTCATACCCCTCCATTCCAGCACTTATCTTGTTGGATTGTTCCTCTATATCAGCTCTTCACCTCCCGTAGATAGCAAATGCTTTGCAAGCAGAACCTTTCTTATTTACCGTTGTTTTCTCTCTCACACATACACTCACCTTTAATTAGTTTCCCAAACTTTATATTTCTCTGTGGATATTTCTTCCCCTTCCCCTCTCCATGTCTCTGTTTTTCTTCTCAGCATCCCCTACCCCATGACTCTGGTTCTCTCTGCTCTGACTCTCCATCAAGCCAAGGGGTCATGATGATTTCTTGCCATTCCTTCCTACTAGGGATAGTTCTCAGAATTTCTAGTTATTCCTCAGTTCTGCTCACATGTTGATAACTAGCCCCTTCATTAAATTCTTTTCAATAAAACCCCTCTGAATGGAATTCTGTTTCCAGCTGTCATATTTTTTTGAAGTATACAGGCTTTGTTATTTTACCTTTTCTCCCAACTTGTAATATATTTTAAAATCCAGCATCCTCAAAGTTTCCACAGTCAACTCAGAAGATTGGTTCCAGGTATAGAAAAGCTGTTCAACTACCTTGCTTTAGAATTTGGAACACATTCCTGCTCAGTAAATCAGTTTGGAAGTGTTAGGACCAAATATTAACAATGAAACTTCCTTCTTACTTTCTTTCCTTCAGAGTAAAGGTAAAAATAAGACAAACCAGAAGCTGTTCTCCAATCTGTGACCTATAGAACACTATTAAATCATCAGGTCAAATTAAAAAAAAAAAAAAACAGTAGCTAATTAAGCTCCCTATAATTAAATTGGGGCTTTCCTGGTGACGCAGAGGTTAAAGCTTCTGCCTGCAATGTGGGAGACCCGGGTTCGATCCCTGGGTCGGGAAGATCCCCTGGAGAAGGAAATGGCAACCCACTCCAGTATTCTTGCCTGGAGAATCCCATGGACGGAGGAGGTTGGTGGGCTACAGTCCACAGGTTGCAAAGAGTTGGACACAACTGAGCAACTTCACTTTCACATAATTCTAAATTCACTTCCTCTAAATTCTAAATGAATTTAGAGTTATGTATCTTCTTAGAATCATAATATATTTTTATGCACATTGTGCCATTATTGAATAATGTGGTAATTTTTTTGTTCTGATGCTCAAATTTGGCCAGTGAGAGCCCCTTAAGTCTGATTTTTGTGTATTTCTTACATGTCCCCACTAGCTTTGGAGCATCTCCTAGGTTTGGGGGGTTTACTTTGTTTTTTGCCTGTCCCAGACTCGAAATTAGAAATTTCTTAAAATAGTTTTCTCCCCCAATTAGTGTTCGTTTTTTTCCCCCCCAAGAGATAATTTGTATTTAGAAATCAAGATCTGTATAATTTATATTTAGAAATCAAGATCTGTACACTAATGTCATGGCTTCTAGATTATTTCAATAGAGCTAGAAAAAAAATAGATATTTTTAAACAAATGAATTCCTACTAATGCCTCTGGTGAAGATCTCATCAGTGGATAGAAAACCTACTGTCTGAGAAGTTGCTGAAATAGAATGCTCACATGGTCTCAAACTATCACCCCTCAGGCTATTTGTATATTGATCGTAAAAGAAAAAGGGTGATTTTACAATGCAAAGATCTAGTGGATACCACCTTCATCAAATAATTAAACTTCACATCGTGAGTAATGGAACAAACTGATCTTTGGGGGCTCAGATGTGATAGTGGTGAACTTGCCAAAAATGTTTGATCAGAGTAAATGATCATGTTAATACAAATTGTGGTACACGTGGCAACTGGCCTGGTCTTGTCTTAAACTTTTCCTTCAAGTGTCAATGAAAAAACAAAGATGGGTCAATTTCTCCATCAAAGAGATAATGATAGCCAAATCAAACATGTGATGTTTTAAATTAGATTTAGGAATAAAAGTGATAAAGGGCATTGTGGGGGCGAGTGATGCAATCTGACTGTATTCAAATACTGCATATTAGATAATATTATTTACCTAGGTTACATTTATTGGGTTTGATAATGTTAATTTGGTTATGTAGAAGCATATTTGAGGCTTCCCAGGTGACTCAGTGGTAAAGAAACCTCCTGCAGTACAGGAGATGTGGGTTCAATCCCTGGGTCAGGAAGAACTCCAAGAAGAAGAAATGGAAACCCACTCCAGTATTCTTGCCTAGATAATCCCATGGATAGAAGAGCCCGGTGGGCTACAGACCAAGGGGTCGCAAATAGTCAGGTAGATTGAGTGACTAAATAACAACAACAGAAGCATATCCTCTTTCTGAAATAACTGTGGAGTATTCAGGTTGGGGGTGTGGAAACGGCATAATGTCTGCAATTTATTTCAAAATGCTTCAGCAATATATACATAGGAAAGAGAGAAATGAAATGGTAAAAAGGTTTACCGTTACTAATCTAGGGGAAGGATTTTCACTGTACTAGTCTTTCAGCCTTCCCCCCCCAAAAAAAAAATTGGAGGGAAAGTACAGAGAGTCAGGGTGAATATTTTAAAATAGAGGAAATTTGTGAGTATCAGTCAGCTTGGAGCATTAGCAACATTTTGTAATTGATTCTACAAAAATAAATAAATAAAAATAAAAAACCTTACACAGAACTACAAGGAAAGGGATTAATACTTCTTTTTAGATTAACATTTTGAAAATCACATAGCTTATTTTGCTCTAGAACTATAATAAGTACTTCATATGCAGAGTTAGTGTTCAGGCTGCCTAAATTTGGTAGCATTCCTATGTGGTAGGTACTATCATTCCTGTTGTGAGTAGGAGGAAAATTAGATTGAGAGAATTAAAGTACTTTGCCTAAGGCCCAAATTTAGTCTATGATAAAGCTTGATTCAGATTCCAGTCTACAGTCTTGAAATGCTCATTCACTTGACTAACAGATGAGAAAGGCTGGTTAAAGTCCAGAGTGTAGATTCTCTACTGAGCTGCTTCTGTCTACAACTGACTAGCTGTCTGATCTTGGAGTAGTTACCTAAAAAAGCATAATAATCATCATATTTATACTGTGGATTAGTTTGGAAGAGCTAAATCCATTAAAAACCCTTAGTACAGTATCTGGCAGTAATAAAGCCTTAATAACATTAGCCATTTGCAAGGATCATGTTTTCACATATATTATTACATTCTTATGTACTCTGAAAAATAATCATGCAAGATAGGTTCTTCTCTTTTTTTATAGCTACTAAATGGACAATGTATCATAAGTAGAGTCAAAATTTAACCCTAGGTCTGTAATACTTTCAAAGCCCATGCTCTTTCTGCTACACCACATAAGACTCTCCTAGAACTTCATCACCCTTGCATGGTCCTCTAAGTTCTGATTTTTATTCTTTAATTTATCAGAGGGATGTTTTGAGTTGGAGGAAGCTTAAGAGGGATAATATATATATATATATATATATATAAAAACGATTCATATTGGTTTACAGCAGAAACTAACACAACACTATAAAGCATTATACTCCAAGGTGTTTTTTTTTTTTTAAGTCTTCAGATAATTTAGCAAAATAGGGTGGAACAAAAAGAATTCATTACAGTTATGCTTCATATTATCTTTTCTTTACTATATAGAAAAGGGTTATCCATAAACACTCTCTTTGATTTTAGTTCAAAAGAATTATCTTTCAGAGCAATATAGGAATTAGAGTGATATTTTAATAAAGTAAAAATTATAGTGGGAATTAACAATTTTTAGAATAGCTAGTTCTGGTTTAGGCTTTAAATCCAGGAATATGCAGCATCCATTAAAGTGCTTTTAACTTAGAAGCATTTGAAGGCAATTTAGCAGTATTTATTTTATAAACTTAATAATTAAGGCCAAATAACAGTCAAGATTGGAGCCTATAATTAGAAGCTCCAGGTTATCACTAAACATACTTACATCATTGAAATTCAAAAGATGGCAACAGAATCAATACATGTTTTGGAGACGTCCTTTTACCTGTGAAGTGGTAAATGCATGAAATGAGAATCAGTGAACTTGCTTGAGTTTATACGCATATGTGTAGCTTGATCCAGAAGACTCTTTCAATATGAGTGTTTCATTTTGATTTTCATAAAACAAACAGGAAATAATATAATCTTTTTTCTTTCTCCTTTAGCTTTTATGGCAAAATTCTATAATCTGCTTCTAACATTCTATATCATATAAAGAGATATTGCTTCCTACTGTGGAAGGGAGATAAGAAAGGCTTAAAGGTGAGATGGATACACTAATCGTTATATTGTTTATTAAGACACCAATGTCAATTATTTCAAAAATACTGATTATAGCAATCAAAACCTCCTTAGAGTTCATATAATGCCTTAAATTTGGTGACTTGGCACTTTATTCAATACAATCAGCATGTATTTTTCTAATATATTAAAGCATTTATCATATATCTGTGGTCATAGGAAAATCCATTTCAAAGTAAAAGGGCTAAGAAATGAAGATTAGATTATGATAACACTAACAGTAAATCACTAATCAGAAGCCATTCTTGTTTCAAAATCTTGCTCCTACTTTTTAAATTTTCTGAGTTTAATTTCTAGAATAGTTAATCAAGTGAAAAGAACAATCAACAGTGGTTTGTACGAAACTCTCAGTGAAAAAGTGAAACAGATATGCAAATAAACTTCATGAGTTACCAAAATGTTGCTCAAAGTCACATATACATCAGTCAAAATGAAGGGCTGAAAATTATAATTATATACTTGTAAATTAACCATTAATTTAAAAAAATTCTATGTGTTCCTAATATGCTTTCCTTATACTTCCTTCCCTCTACTCCCAGGTTTCTTTTGTAAAGATGGATTTTTGGTTCCTCCTGCTTCACTGTCTCTCCCCTGTCCTCTCCCTCTGGCTCTTGTTCCTCAGTGACATCTCTGCTTGGCAGATGTCCCCCCGCCTTCTTCTCCTGTCTGTCTGGGGCACAGCATGTCATTCCATCACAGGCTTGAATTCAGATCTCAATGCCCCTTCCCCTTCGTTCCCAGGACCTCTTTCCCATAGGTGAAAATCCTGCTAGCAATTAGCATGCCACAGAGACAACTTAAAAAAAAAAAAAAAAAAGATTGTCTTTGTGATTAGAATGTTTCTATTAATTATAGGAATAGAAATTACTTGATCAGTTCTCACAGGACGCAAACTATTATAATTTTAAGTAGATGTAAAATTTTAAGTTTCTAACATTTTTTTTTTCTACTTTGAGAGATCTTACAAATGTCACTGAATTAATATCTGTGTCATTTTTTCCCAAGGAAATTTAAGAGATTGTGCCCTCTTTAATCCAACCTATTTCCCACTTTACATTTAAAAAAAAATAAAGCCCAAAACATGTCTAGTTAATTCCTTAGGAATTTACTGTTCTTCAGATTTTTCTGTGCAATTTATTTGAAATGCAGATTTCGTGTTTTCCTTCCCAGATACCATGAGTCACCCAAAGACTGTGGAGTTGACATATCACATAAGTACCTGAGTATTTTGAGCAGGCAGCCCAGGTGAAGGAACACTCATATCATTAGCAGGGTCGTGAGATCAAGGGAAAACCATGGGATGCTTTAGAAACCTCTGTGTATTGGCTCCTTGTGGTAATATGAACATTCTGCCCAGGAGATTGGTCCTAATTACAATGCTGGTGTGGGGACCAAGAACCATAAAGGAGATTCAAGAGTTCAATTCTGCAATAAAGTTAGGAAAGAAATATGAACGGACAATAAATACTCTAAATGAAATGAATCTCATTAGTAAATAGTGAACAGCAACCTAAAGCAATAAGTGAATTATTTTCACCCATTTGGTTGTTAAAAACTAAAGATTGGCATTATCTACTGCTAGTTGGCTTAAAGCTCAACATTCAGAAAACTAAGATCATGGCATCTGGTCCCATCACTTCATGGCAAATAGATGGAGAAACAGTGGAAACAGTGGCTGACTTTATTTTTTGGGGCTCCAAAGTCACTGCAGATGGTGACTGCAACCATGAAATTAAAAGATACTCCTTGGAAGGAAAGTTATGAGCAATCTAGACAGCATATTAAAAAGCAGAGACATTACTTTGCCAACAAAGGTCCGTCTAGTCAAGGCTATGGTTTTTCCAGTAATCATGTATGGATGTGAGAGTTGGACCATAAAGAGAGCTGAGCGCTGAAGAATTGATGCTTTTGAACTGTGGTGTTGGAAAAGACTCTTGAGAGTCCCTTGGACAGCAAGGTGATCCAACCAGTCCATCCTAAAGGAAATCAGTCCTGAACGTTCATTGGAAGGACTGATGCTGAAGCTGTAACTCCAATACTTTGGCCACCTGATGCGAAAAACTGACTCATTTGAAAAGACCCTGATGTTAGGAAAGATTGAAGGCAAGAGGAGAAGGGGACAACAGAGGATGAGATGGTTGGATGCATCACCGACTCAATGGACATGAGTTTGAGTAAACTCGGAGTTGGTGATGGACAGGGAGGCCTGGTTTGCTGCAGTGCATGGGGTCGCAAAGAGTCAGACACAACTGAGCAACTGAACCTAACTGAACTGAACTGCTAGTAAAGATGTGAGGAATTGAATCCCCTAACAAACACTGATGGTAGGAATATAATATGGCAGAAACTATTAGAAGGCAATTAGCAGTACCTATCAGCTATAAAAGAAAGTGTTTTTTTATGGAAAATTTATATATATGCAGAAATGAATGTATAAGAATGTTCAGCATTTCTTTTTCTTGGAACAATACAAAATTGGGAACATATTGTCAATCAAGAAGGAAATAATTAAGACCCCAGGAATATGTGTGCTATAGTATAAAATCTTTGTAGAAGAATGTGACAAGCATCCATATATTTCATTTTGAAAACTCTCCAAGACATATTTAGTGGGTTAAAAAGAATTTAAAGCCAATTAATATAGAACTGTCCCATTTATACAAGAAGGGTAAATCTGAAGCATTTAATAATTATAACTAGGCAAGTGGAAGGATTGGGAAATAAAATCATAAAGAAGATTTTCAGCCTATATTTTAAAAAATGTTTTTATAATAAAAACACATTTATCATTTCTGAATTAAAAGGAGGTAGAAGAAAATAATTCAGAAATGATACATGGATGTGTTTTTATTGTAAAAACATTTAAAAAGATATAGGCTGAAAGAAGAAATAAGAAGAAAATAAGCACCAAAGTTGAAAAATAAGCAGATTTTTTAATACAGCAAAGTGTCACTAATTTGGGGGCTTCCCTGGTAGCTCAGCTGGTAAAGAATCTGCCTGCAATGCAGGAGACCCTGGTTCAATTCCTTGGTCAGGAGGATCCTATGGAAAATGGATAGGCTAGCCACCCCAGTATTCATGGGCTTCTCTGGTAGCTCAAATTGTAAAGAATCCAGTGCATATGTGGGAGACCTGGGTTCAGTCCCTGGGTTGGGAAGAACCCCTGGAGGGAGGGCATGGCAACCCACTCCAGTATTATTTCCTGGAGAATCCCCATGGACAGAAGGGCCTACAGTCCATGGAGTTGCAAAGAGTCAGACACAACTAAGCACACACACACATTTTCAGGAACTGGGAGAGGTTGGCTTACGGGGCATTGTTTTAAAAAATGTGTCTTAATCTTGATTTTTCAAGAGTAGTTGCCCTTATAAACTTTGTTCTTGTTAATTCCCTCAGGTGTATCCAACTCTGTTGCAACCCCGTGGACAATAACACACCAGCCTCCTCTGTTCATGGGATTCTCCAGGCAAGAATATTGGAGTGGGTTGACTAGAGATCTCTTCGAGAAAATTAGAGATACCAAGGGAACATTTCATGCAAAGATGGGCTCAATAAAGGACAGAACATGTATGGACCTAACAGAAGCAGAAGATGTTAAGAGGTGGCAAGAATACACAGAAGAATTGTACAAAAAAGATCTTCACAACCAAGATAATCACGATGGTGTGATCACTCACCTACAGCCAGACATCCTGGAACGTGAAGTCAAGTGGGCCTTAGGAAACATCACTACGAACAAAGCTAGTGGAGGTGATGCACTCCAGTTGAGCTATTTCAAATCCTGAAACATGATGCTGTGAAAGTGCTGCACTCAATATGCCAGCAATTTGGAAAACTCAGCAGTGGCCACAGGACTGGAAAAGGTCAGTTTTCCTTCTAATCCCAAAGAAAGGCAATGCCAAAGAATGCTCAAACTATTGCACAATTGCACTCTTCTCACAGGCTAGTAAAGTAATGCTCAAAATTCTCCAAGCCAGACTTCAGCAATGCATGAAAGTGAACTTCCAGATGTTCAAGCTGATTTAAGGAAAGGCAGAGGAACCAGAGATCAAATTGCCAGCATTTGCTGGATCATGGAAAAAGGAAGAGAGGTCCAGAAAAAAATCTATTTCTGCATTATTGACTCTGCCAAAGCCTTTGACTCTGTGGATCACAATAAACTGGAAAATTCTGAAAGAGATGGGAATACCAGACCACCTGATCTGCTTCCTGAGAAATCTGTATGCAGGTCAGTTCAGTTCAGTTCAGTTCAGTCGCTCAGTTGTGTCCGACTCTTTGTGGCCCCATGAATTGCAGCACACCAGGCCTCCCTGTCCATCACCAACTCCCGGAGTTTACTCAAACTCATGCCCATCAAGTTGGGGTGATGCCATCCAGCCATCTCATCCTCTGTCGTCCCCTTCTCCTCCTGCCCCCAATCCTTCCCAGCATCAGAGTCTTTTCCAATGAGTCAACTCTTCGCACAAGGTGGCCAAAGTATTGGAGTTTTAGCTTCAGCATCATTCCTTCCAAAGAATACCCAGGACTGGGTGCTCTTTAGAATGGACTAGTTGTATCTCCTTGCAGTCCAAGGGACTCTCAAGAGTCTTCTCCAATACCACAGTTCAAAAGCATCATTTCTTCTGCGCTCAGCTCTCTTCACAGTCCAACTCTCATATCCATACATGACTACTGAAAAACCATAGCCTTGAATAGATGGACCTTTGTTGGCAAAGTAATGTCTCTGCTTTTCAATATGCTATCTAGGTTGGTCATAACTTTCCCAGGAAGCAACGATTAGAACTGGACATGGAACAACAGACTGGTTCCAAATAGGAAAAGGAGTATGTCAGGGCTGTATATTGTCACTGTGCTTATTTAACTTATATACAGAGTACATCATGAGAAAAGCTGGGCTGGATGAAGCACAAGTTGGAATCAAGATTGCCGGGAGAAATATCCATAACCTCAGATATGCAGATGACACAACCTTTATGGCAGAAAGTGAAGAAGAACTAAAGAGACTCTTGATGAAAGTGCAAGAGGAGAGTGAAAAAGTTGGCTTAAAGCTCAACATTCAGAAAACTAAGATCATGGCATCCGGTCCCATCACTTCATGCGAAATAGATGGGGAAACAGTGGAAATAGTGGCTGACTTTATTTTGGGGGGCTCCAAAATAACTGCAGATGGTGACTGCAACCATGAAATTAAAAGACACTTACTCCTTGGAAGGAAGGTTACGACCAACGTAGACAGCATATTAAAATGCAGAGACCTTACTTTTCCAACAAAGGTCCATCTAGTCAAGGATATGGTTTTTCCAGTAGTCATGTATGGATTGAGAATTGGACTATAAAGAAAGCTGAGAGCCGAAGAATCGATGCTTTTGAACTGTGGTGTTGGAGAAGACTTTTGAGAGTCCCTTGGACAGCAAGGGGATCTAACCAGTCCATCGTAAATGAAATCAGTCCTGAATGTTCATTGGAAGGACTGATGCTGAAGCTGAAACTCCAATAGTTTGGCCCCCTGATGTGAAGAACTGACTCATTGAAAAGAACATGATGATGGGAAAGATTGAAGGTGGAAGGAGAAGGGGATGACAGAGGATGAGATGGTTGGATAGCATCACTGACTCAGTGGACATGAGTTTGAGTAAACTCCAGAAGTTGGTGATGGACAGGGAGGCCTGGCGTGCTGCAGTCCATGGGGTCACAAAGACTCTGGTACGAGTGAGCGACTGAACTGAACTGACATTTCGGACTTCTCCAGGCGATCTTAGCAGGCAGATTCTTTACCGCTGAGTCACCTGGGAAGCCCCCCTTATAAACTAAGGTATAATTTAATAAATAAAATGAAGCATGTCAATAAAAAATTAATCCATGAAAGGCCATCTATATAATAATGTATCAGTATCAGAAAGAAAATGTTTGCCTAGAGGAATTGTTGATAAATTGCTTACCTATAGATACAAAAATAGAAAGTTAAACTTCAGGTTTGGAAATACTATATTTTGGGGATATTATGGCTGCCTTTAAAATTTTTTTTCTTTCAACTTGGTTTCTATTGCTAATGATACTGGTCCAGTAAATAATCTAAAAGAATAGCAAGCCCAGAATTGTCATTTGATTAAAACCATTTGAAAACAATGCTTTTAATTCAAATTCTTCCTGCTTTAAGAAATTCACAGATTTATTTTTTAAAAAAGAGAGAGAGAAGAAGTCACTCTGAATGCAGAAAGAATTAGCTAGGCCATTTCAGAATTAAAGAGCCTGAATCAGTAAAATCTGGATTAGTATGGTTTCACTATTCCTTGCATCATTATTCCAAATTAAAGTTTTGCTTTTAAGTCACTGCTTATTGTCAGATAGAGACAAGCTTTTATTTTCATTATGCATTCATTGGTGGTTTTCACTTCCTAATATTACTTAGATTTAGAATCAGAAATAAATATAACTGTCTCTGGATATGCTTATTTATTTCTTTTAATCTGTTTGCATAACTGGATAACAGTTGTCATGTCAGATATGTTCTGACATGTTCTGTACTCTGTGGCGACACACATCTATGTCTACTCTGCAAGCACCAAGTCCAGTCTATGCTAAAAGTAAATGTAGTAACTTCTTAATACACACTCAACAGGTTTACTAAGTTGACAATGCCCTCCTACTATGTACTCGCATTGTGCATTTCATCACTAAATGTGATTTCATCACATTCATGAACGTGAGGTCGAATATAGCTGATGCAAGTCAGCTCTGAAGAAAGATCCTGGAAAAGTCATTCTGGAACTTAGCAACATATGGAATCACCTGGGGAGATTTAAAACCTCCCAGTGGCTGGGCTTCACTCCATATCTATTATAGTGGAATCTCCATTGGTGAGATACTGGGCGTCAGCTGTTTCTCAAGCATCCCAAGTGATCTGAATAACAGCTAAGGCTGAAAACCAGCGTGGTTGAGAACATGAAAGACTTTCAGAGCAGCAGCAGCCACAGCAAATCAGAAGAGCCAGAGGAAGTAGTAGAAGTAATAGTGCAAGGTAAAAGGAGCCACATACATCATGCTGGATTAACAGGGCCGTTGATGTTTTGTTTAAAAGATAAAAACAAGATTTAGAGCACTAAATAAAGGCCCACAGTCCTTAAGACTTTGACACCTGTGCCTTTCATTGGAAATAAAATAATTAGAAGTTAGGCCACCTGTGTGTATTTTCTCACCTCAATGAGATCAAGGTTCAATTATTTAGAGAGTAGAGCCAAAAGAATTAGAAGATAGTAGAGATCAGCTTAAGCAGGTGGTTTACTGGTTTTCTTTCTTTTGTACTTAAACAACTTTCTACATATTCTCTGTGCCGATACAAGAGGACTGTGTCACCTGGCAGCCGCTGAACAAAGCTTTCAGGGTGATGGAATATGTGTCTGTTCATTCATTAAAAACAAAAACAAAAAAATATTAAACACCTTATGGCCACAGTAGATGTTTGAATATATGCTGTTGGAACACTAATTTCAGCCATTTTTAAGACCACAAGCTTTTCAAAAGTTTAACGGTTTTTAAATGTCCATTTAGGCACAGAAACCACAGATTTTGTTTTTTCTGGTTTTGTGTATGTGTGTGTGAAGAACAAACTAGGAGGTCTGAGGGAGTTGGGGACCAGAGGCAGCCTAGAAATGTGTGCTCACCCCTGAGCCCCACTGAGGGAGATTCTTTTTCTTAAAAGAGGGAATGCTTTTCCAGAAGCAGTGGGGGACACCCGTATCTTCGGCAGAGGTTAAGAGAATGGTTTATATAATTTTTTCAGTCCTCACTTTCCACTGTGTAAATGGCCACAACCTGATGTGGCTTGGAAGTGTGATCAAGAAACATTTCAATTGCCTGGGGGGGTGTGGGGGGGCGGGCGGGAATTCCACCAATGAAAAGACCCAGGAGCGGGCGGCGCAATCTGGCCCAGCCAATCCGGCTTGTCCTCGTGCCTGTCCCTCCTCCTCTCCACGCCAGCTTTCTTGTTCCCGATTCCCACCCCCCCCCCCACCCCCGCCCTCTTTCTCTTCTTGCCATTCTGGTGCTCCGACCTCAAGTCCGGAGAACCAGTCTCTGGTCCCCTAGATATGCCATTGCCCCGCTGCACGACCTCTGGTCTTTCGAAGTCCGTGGACCTGTCTTCCACATTTGCTGTCAGGGAAAATAGACAGCTCTGTACACTGCTGGCTGGGGTTTGGTCTGGAGAAGTGGAAAGTGGGGCAGGGCGCGGAAAAACTTCATTTTCGTTACTATGAATTTATTTAGGTAATTTCGGTAAACTAGTTTTGGAAACTAGTCGTTTGTGATAACCAGTAGTGACATGAGACCTTTTGAATGGACTTGAGCCACGCTTCCGCCTTTGCTTACGATTGACTGTGGCTATGACCAAAAACATCAACTCCGGTCTTCACCTAATCTCCCTCCCTGCATCACGTAACAGAGATAATTTGTCCCGGATGGAGATCTTGAGACTTAGAGATCATACTGTGAATTTTTTTGAGTCTATAAAAAAGTTGGCATCAGAAATGCCTTGTGTGGTTAAAGCGAAGCTTTGTTTCTGTCTTTGGCTTCTTACCTAAAGTGGGACTCAGGTGAGTTTGGACTCTCCATTTGAAAATTTTGATGAAAAATGACTGGGGTCTGGTTTTATAGCTCATTTAAAACTTTTTTAAAACTAAATTTGGTGTCTTTGCTATTAAGACGATAACTATAGACAAGTTGCTTTGGTTTGGTTTAAGAAAAATTGACTGATAGCTCATATTCAGTCTTGTCATCTGTGTTCAAATCTCTTAAGCAGTTCATGCAACTTTTGGTTAATCCAGATTAATCTAGTTGGAAAAAGCAGCCTGTCATCACCTAAGAAACAAACATTTAAATAGACTCAATCAATGACCACCATAATTATAAATTCTGAAGCCTCAAGTTAAGTCTTCCCTTTCCTCCCCACCTGCTCCTTTCCCATTTTCTTTTAATTGACAGATAACATTAACTTCAGGTGTACAATACAATGATTTGATATTTATGTATATTGCAAAATTATTACAGTAAGTCTAGTTAACATCCATCACCGTACAATCACATGTTATTATTTTTTTTTTTTTTTTGATAAGCACTTTTAAGATCTACTCTTGGAAACTTCACATGCACAACACAGTATTATTAAGTATGCTAAGTCACTTCAGTCGTGTCCGACTCTGTGCGACCCCATAGATGGCAGCCCACCGGGCTTCCCCGTCCCTGGGATTCGCCAGGCAAGAACACTGGAGTGGGTTGCCATTTCCTTCTCCAATGCATGAAAGTGAAAAGGGAAAGTGAAGTCGCTCAGTCGTGTCTGACCCTCAGCAACCCCATGGACTGCAGCCTTCTAGGCCCCTCCGTCCAAGGGATTTTCCAGGCAATAGTACTGGAGTGGGGTGCCATTGCCTTCTCCGATTATTAAGTATAGTCACCATCATATACCTTACATTCCTATGACTTTATTTTGTAGCTCAAAGTTTATTCTTTTTAATCCTCTTCACTCTACTTCTGCCTCTGGCAATCAGCCATCTGTTCTCTGTATTACTGAACTTTGTTTAATTTTTTAGATTCCACATGTAAGTGAAATCACAGGGTATTTCTTTGACATATTTCACATAACATAATGCCCTCAAGGTTCATCCATGTTGTACAAATGGCAAAATTTCATTCTTTTTTATGGCTGAATAATATTCCTGTGTGTACCACATTTTTGTTAGCCGTTCATCAATTGATAGATAATTAACTTGCTTCTATATCTTGGCTTTGTAAATAAAGTTGCAGTGAACATGAGGGCTGGGGTGTGTGTGTGCATATGTCTTTAAGTTAGTGTTTTCGTTGTCTTCAGATAGATCCCCAGAAGTGGAATTGCTAGGTCATGTGATAGTTCTTTTTAAATTTTTTGAAGAATCTCCATTTTCTTTTCCATAATGGTTGCACCAGTTTACACTCACACTGACAGTGCATTAAGAGTCCCCTTTCCTCCTGCCCAATGCTTGGTATTTGTCTTTTTTTTTAATTAATTTTTATTGTAATATAGTTGCTTTACAGTGTTCTGTTGTTTTTAATTTTCTATTGGCATGTAGACTGGGGTGTCTTTTTTTGCTATAACCATTCTGACAGGTGTGAAATGATAGCTCATTGTGGTTTTGATTTGCATTTTCCTGATTAGTGATGTTAAACATATTTTCCCATAATAGTCTCTTGTGATCCTTTGTATTTTATTGGTTGTAATATTTCCTCTTTCATTTCCGATTTTTGAGTCCTCTCTCTCTCTCTCTTTTTTTTTTTTTTTTTGATAAGTCTAGCTAAAGGTTTGCCCATTTTTAGCTTTAAAAAAATGGATCAGCTTAGTTTCACTGATTTTTTAAATTGTCTTTGTGGTCTCTGTGGTTTAGAAATGACTGATTTTTGAATTGCCTTCTATGCTTTGGAAAGAACATTTTGTGAAGTCAGCACACAGCAATAGTAATAATAGTGCTAATGTGTGTATTCCCCTCTCAGACCATAAATTGCTCTGTTAAAAATAATTTAACTGGTACTTCAGCAGAGCATGCTATGATGAGTCTCTTCAGCTAATAAATCATACCATGTTAAACTCACTTAAATCCCTACTTTTCAACTAATAAAGTTATAATTCATCCTGCTCAATTCAGCTATGTTTTGATGAGTAGGGATAGGAAGCATTAAAATATCCATATATTATTCTTACTCCTTTTCAACTTTCCCATTCGATGGAAACTTACTTTAAAAACTTGTATTGGTCCCAGTCTCAGGTTTTAACACACAGGTTATGAAAGATTCTCAAATTAAGAAATACTCTAAGCATTCTCAGTGCTAGCTGCAATCCTATGGAGACAAGCTTAGGTCTAAAAATTCAGATCTAAATTTGTTTCAGAGTTAACATGGCATTCTACAAGTCTATTTCAGAATTAAGGTGGAAACATCAATACTTCTGCTTCTTTGCCTGAAGAAGGCAGAAACTAGTGATAGTGGTTCCCAAACTTGTTTCCATTAGAATCAGCTGTCAAAATTCCAAAACTGTTAAACATCAGACCAGTCAGTCACAATCTCTGGGCAAGGATCACAGGCATCTGTAGCTTTTAAAGCTTTCCAGGTGACCCCTATGTGACAAAAAAAAAAAAAAAATTGGGACCTGTGAATTAATGGCATCCACAAATTTTTTAGTTTCGTCTCAAGTATTGAATCTACCATTCTGTCTCTTGAATGGTAGAGTCTATAATAATGAAAATATCTTTTTATGGTCAACCTACAGGAACAAGTGAGGCCAGAGGAATCTCTGTGGTTACTTTATCTCAATGAATGTAAATTGAAGCAGAAAGTAAAATTTCTCTTTTGAAAGCCATGAAAAGTCAAGCCATCCATTAAGTTTTTCTCAAAACCATCTAATCATTATTATATAAGCAAAATACATGAGATTATTTTATAGCAGAAAAATTATTACCTATTTTAATGTTTTGTGATTAATTTTCATTTTTGATCAGATTATGTCTGTAATAAGTACCAAAGCAATGACAGATAAAGTAAATCAGGAAGTAATTTTTGTCTAAATTATAATAATTATGATTTAATAATTTTATTAGAGTTAGCTTTATTACCTAACTTTATTAATTACTGAATCCTTTGTAACTGGGTAATTAAAATTTATTTAATACTCTTAAATGGTCCTGTTATAGAAAAAAATGATGTAGTTACTGAGCCTTTTTATACTTACATATATTACAAATAATAGACATATCTGTTCAGGGTTGAAAGAACACAGAAGTTTATTGATTCATTTAACAAGGCCTTTATGATTAAATGATCTCCAAGATGGCAGAGTAGAAGGACATGCACTCATCTTCTCCTGCAAGAACTTCAAAATTACAGTTTGCTGCTGATCAACCATCAACAGGAGAATGTTGGATCCCAACAAAAAAAGATACCCTACATCCAAGGGCAAAGGAGAAGCCCCAGCAAGCTGGTTGCTGCTGCTGCTGCTGCTAAGTCACTTCAGTCGTGTCCGACTCTGTGCGACCATAGATGGCAGCCCATCAGGCTCCAACATCCCTGGGATTCTCCAGGCAAGAACACTGGAGTGGGTTGCCATGTCCTTCTCCAATGCATGAAAGTGAAAAGTGAAAGTGAAGTCGCTCAGTTGTGTCCAACTCTTAGTGACCCCGTGGACTGCAGCCTACCAGGCTCCTCCATCCATGGGATTTTCCAGGCAAGAGTACTGGAGTGGGGTGCCATTGCCTTCACGTTTAGAATCAAACCCCATACCCACCAGAGATGCTCAGAGGGCTCAAGCAAAACCTGCGTGCACCAGCAGACCCCACAGAGACTGAGCCAGACCTCCCTTTGAGTGTTTCAGTATCTCCTTCAGATGTACAGGTCAGCAGTCACCTGCCACAGGGGCAGGGGCTCTGGGTACAGCAGACCAGGGTATGGCATAAGCCCTCTTGGAGGAGGGCACCATTAACCCCACCATAGAGCCACCAGAACTTACACAGGACTGGGGAAAAGATTCTTGGAGGACATAAACAAAACCTTGGGCTCATCAGAACCCAGGAGAGAGGAGCAGTGACCCAACAGGAGACTGACCTAGACTTGCTCATGAGTGTCCAGAAGTCTCTGGGGAGGCATGAGTGCAGCAGTGCCTGCAGGGGACCTTTTGAAGGAGGTCACCATTATCTTCATTATCTCCACCATAGTTTGGCCTCAGGTCAAACAACAAGGAGAGAACACAGCCCCGCCCAACAACAGAAAATTGGATTAAAGATTTACTGAATATGGCCCTGCCCATCAGAATAAGACCCAGTTTCCCCTTAGTCTCTCCCATAAGCTTCCATTAGCCTCTTATCCTTATCCATCAGTTCAGAACAGTTGCTCGGTCATGTCTGACTCTTTGCGACCCCATGAACTGCAGCATGCCAGGCACCTGTCCATCACCAACTCCCGGAGTTTACTCACGTCCATTGAGTTGATGATGCCATCCAACCATCTCATCCTCTGTCATCCCTTTCCCTTCTTGCCTTCAATGTTTCCCAGCATCAGTGTCTTTTCAAATGAGTTAGCTCTTCGCTTCAGGTGCCCAAAGTATTGGAGTTTCAGCTTCAACATCAGACCTTCCAATGAATATTCAGAACTGATCTCCTTTAGGATGGACTGGTTGGATCTCCTTGCAGTCCAAGGAGCTCTCAAGAGTCTTTTCCAATACCACAGTTCAAAAGCATCAATTCTTCAGTGCTCAGCTTTCCTTATAATCCAACTTTCACATCCATACATGACTACTGGAAAAACCATAGCCTTGACTAGAAGGACCTTTGTTGGCAAAGTAATGTCTCTGATTTTTAATATGCTCTTTAGATTGATCATAACTTTTCTTCCAAAGAGTAAGTGTCTTTTTATTTCATGGCTGCAATCACTATCTGCAGTGATGTTGGAGCCCAAAAAAATAGTCTGCCACTGTTTCCACTGCTTCCCCATCTATTTCCCATGAAGTGATGGGACCAGATGCCATGATCTTAGTTTTCTGAATGTGGAGCTTTAAGCCAACTTTTTCACTCTCCTCTTTCACTTTCATCAAGAGGCTCTTTAGTTCTTCTTCTCTTTCTGCCATAAGGATGGTGTCATCTGCATATCTGAGGTTATGGATATTTCTCCCAGCAACCTGGATTCCAGCTTGTGCTTCATCCAGCCCAGCATTTCTCATGATGTACTCTGCAAATATGTTAAATAAGCAGGGTGCCAATATACAGCCTTGTTGTACTGCTTTTCCTATTTGGAACCAGTCTGTTGTCCCATGTCCAGTTCTAACTGTTGCTTCCTGACCTGCATGCAGATTTCTCAAGAGGCAGGTCAGGTGGTCTGGTATTCCCATCTCTTTCAGAATTTTCCACAGTTTGTTGTGATCCATGTAGTTAAAGGCTTTGGCATGTCCATCAAAGGGCAGAAAGAATGAAAACCACAATCCAGAAAACTTAACCAATCTGATCACATGAACCACAGCCTTGTCTAACTCAATGAAACCATGAGGGCTACTCATGATGTAAGAGTCATGGTGGAGAGTTCTGACAAAATGTGGTCTACTAGAGAACAAAATGGCAAACCTTCATTATTCTTGCCTTGAGAACCTCATGAAAAATATAAAAAGGCAAAAAAATAGGACCCTGAAAGATGAACTCCCCAGGTCAGTAGATGCCCAATATGCAACTGGAGAACAGTGGAGAAATAATTCCAGAAAGAATGAAGAGACAGAGCCAAAGCAACAACAATACCAGTTGTGGATGTGACTGCTGATGGAAGTAAAGTCCAATGCTGTAAAGAGCAATATTGCATAGGAGCCTTCAATGTTAGGTCCATGAATCAAGGTAAATTGGAAGTGGTCAAACAGGAGATGGCAAGAGTGAACATCGATATTTTAGGAATCAGTGAACTAAAATGGACTGGAATGGGTGAATTTAACTCAGGTGAACATTGTATCTGGAGAAGGCAATGGCACCCCACTCCAGTACTCTTGCCTGGAAAATCGCATGGACGGAGGAGCCTGGTGGGCTGCGGTCCATGGGGTCGCTAAGAGTTGGACACGACTGAGCAACTTCTTTTTCCCTTTTCACTTTCATGCATTGGAGAAGGAAATGGCAACCCACTCCAGTGTTCTTGCTTGGAGAATCACAGGGATGGGGGAGCCTAGTGGGCTGCCATCTATGGGGTCGCACAGAGTTGGACACGACTGAAGTGACTTGGTGGTGGCGGCAGAACATTGTATCTACTACTGTGGGCAAGAATCCCTTAGAAGAAATGGAGTAGCCCTCATACTCAACAAAAGAGTCCAAAATTCAGTACTTGGACGCAATCTCAAAAACAACAGAATGATCTCTATTTGTTTCCAAGGCAAACCATTCAGTATCACAGTAATCCAAGTCTATGCCCCAACCAGTAATGCTGAAGAAGCTGAAGTTGAAGGGTTCTATGAAGACCTACAAGACCTTCTAGAACTAACACCCCAAAAATATATCCTTTTCATTATAGGGGACTGGAATGCAAAAGTAGGGTGTCAAGAGATAACTGGAGTAACAGGCAAATTTGGCCTTGGGTACAAAATAAAGCAGGGCAAAGGATAACAGAGTTTTGCCTAGAGAACACACTGGCCATAGAAAACACCCTCTTTGAACAACACAAGAGACGATTCTACACATGGACATCACCAGATGGTCAATACCAAAATCAGATTGATTATATTCTTTGCAGCCAAAGACGGAGAAGCTCTATACAGTCAGCAAAAACAAGACCCAGGGCTGACTGTGGCTAAGATCATGAACTCCTTATTGTAAAATTCAGACTAAAAGAAAGTAGGGAAAACTACTAGACTATAAAGGTATGACCTAAATCAAATCCCTTACGATTATATAGTGGAAGTGACAGATAGATTCAAGGGATTAGATCTGATAGAGTACCTGAAAACTATGGATGGAGATTCGTGATTTTGTCTGGGAGGCAGTTATCAAGGCCATCCCCAAGAAAAATAAATGCAAAAAGGCAAATGGTTGTTTGAGGAGGCCTTACAAATAGCTGAGAAAAGAAGAAAAGCTAAAGGCAAAGGAGAAAAGGAAAGATATTCCCATTTGAATACAGAGTTGCAAAGAATAGCAAGGAGACATAAGAAAGCCTACCTCAATGATCAATGCAAAGAAATAGAAGAAAACAATAGAATGGGAAAGAATAGATATCTCTTCAAGAAAATTAGAGATACCAAGGGAATATTTCATTCAAAGATGGGCACAATAAAGGAAGGAAATGGTATGGACCTAACAGAAGCAGAAGATATTAAGAAGTGGCAAGAATACACAGAAGAACTATATAAAATAGATCTTCATAACCCAGATACCCATGATAGTGTAATCACTCACCTAAAGCCAGACATCCTGGAATGAGAAGTCAAGTGGTTCTTAGGAAGCATCACCACGAACAAAGTAGTGGAGGTGATGGAATTCCAGTTGAGCTATTTAAAATCCTGAAAGATGATGATGTTGCAGTGCTGCACTCAATATGCAAGCAAATTTGGAACACTCAACAGTGGCCAGAGGACTGGAAAAGGTCAGTTTTCATTCCAATCCCAAAGAAAGACAATGCCAAAGAATGCTCAAATACTACGCATTTGCACTCATCCCACATGCTAGCAAAGTAATGCTCAAAATTCTCCAAGCCAGGCTTCAACAGTACATGAACTTCCAGATGTTCAAGCTGGATTTAGGAAAGGCAGAGGAACCAGAGATCAAACTGCCGACATCCGTTGGATCATCAAAAAAGCAAGAGAGTTCCAGAAAAACATCTACTTTTGCTTTATTGACTACGTCAAAGCCTTTGACTGTGTGGATCACAATAAACTGTGGAAAATTCTGAAAAAGATGGGAATACCAGACCACCTTACCTGCCTTCTGAGAAACCTGTATGCAGGTCAGAAAGCAGCAGTTAGAACTGGACATGGAACAACAGACTGGTTTCAAATCAGGAAAGGAGTATGTCAAGGCTGTATATTGTCACCCTGCTTATTTAACTTATGTGCAGAGTACATCATGCAAAATCTGGGCTGGATGAAGCACAAGCTGGAATCAAGATTGCCAGGAGAAATATCAATAACCTCACATATTCAGATGACACCACCCTTAAGGCTGAAAAGGAAGAGGAACTAAAGAGCCTCTTGATTAAAGTGAAAGAGGAGAATGAAAAAGCTGGCTTAAAGCTCAACATTCAGAAAACTAAGATCATGGCATTGTGTCCCATCATTCATGGCAAATAGATGGGGAAACAATGGGAACCATAAGAGATTCTATTTTGTTGGGCTCCAAAATCACTGCAGATGGTGACTGTAGCCAAGAAATTAAAAGACGCTTGCTCCTTGGAAGAAGAGCTATGACCAACCTAGAGGGCATATTAAAAATCAGAGACATTACTTTGCCAACAAAGTCCATCTAGTCAAAGCTATGGTTTTTCCAGCAGTCATGTATGAATGTGAGAGTTGGATTATAAAGACAGTTGAAAACCAAAGAACTGATGCTTTTAAACTGTGGTTTTAAGAAGACTCTTGAGAGTCCCTTGGACTGCAAGGAGTTCAAACCAGTCAATCCTAAGGGAAATCAGTCCTGATTACTCATTGGAAGGACTGATGCTGAAGCTGAAACACCAATCTTTTGGCCACCTGATGTGAAGAACTGAACCATTTGTAAATACCCTGATGCTGGGAAAGATTGAAGGCAGGAGGAGGAGAAGGGGATGTCAGAGGATGAGATGGTTGGATGGCATCACTGATGCCATGGACATGAGTGTGAGCAAGCTCCAGGAGTTGGTGACAGACAGGGAAGCGTGGCTTGATGCAGTCCATGGGGTCGCAACAAGTTGGATATGACTGAGTAACTGAACTGAACTTACCCTTAAATACTATAGGTGAAAACCAGAACTGAGTGCTGTGGGTAGAATAATGGGCAAGATCCTTTACTCATGAAGTCTATAGTTTAATGAGGAAGAAATTCACTTTAATAAATATAAAAACAGCTTCTTAGTATTGGAATAAGAACTATGAAAAATAACTTATGAGAGAGCATGAAACATCTGACTTGACCTGTAGTAAGTGGTGAGTTAAGAAAGGTAGAGTTTTACCAAGAAAATGCACTGGTCATAACAAACACCCTCTTCCAACAACACAAGAGAAGACTCTATACATGGACATCACCAGATGGTCAACACCGAAATCAGATTGATTATATTCTTTGCAGCCAAAGATGGAGAAGCTCTATACAGTCAACCAAAACAAGACCAGGAGCTGACTGTGGCTCAGACCACGAACTCCTTATTGCCAAAGTCAGACTTAAATTGAAGAAAGTAGGGAAAACCACTAGACCATTCAGGTATGACCTAAATCAAATCACTGATGATTATACAGTGGAAGTGATAAATAGATTTAAGGGCCTAGATCTGATAGATAGAGTGCCTGATGAACAATGGAATGAGGTTCATGACATTGTGCAGGAGACAGGGATCAAGACCATCCCCATAGAAAAGAAATGCAAAAAAGCAAAATGGCTGTCTGGGGAGGCCTTACAAATAGCTGTGAAAAGAAGAGAAGTGAAAAGCAAAGGAGAAAAGGAAAGATATAAACATCTGAATGCAGAGTTCCAAAGAATAGCAAGAAGAGATAAGAAAGCCTTCTTCAGCAATCAATGCAAAGAAATAGAGGAAAACAACAGAATGGGAAAGACTAGGGATCTCTTCAAGAAAATCAGAGATACCAAGGGAATATTTCATGCAAAGATGAGCTCAATAAAGGACAGAAATGGTATGGACCTAACAGAAGCAGATGATATTAAGAAGAGATGGCAAGAATACACAGAAGAACTGTACAAAAAAGATCTTCACGACCCAGATAATCACGATGGTGTGATCACTGACTTAGAGCCAGACATGCTGGAATGTGAAGTCAAATGGGCCTTAGAAAGCATCACTATGAACAAAGCTAGTGGAGGTGATGGAATTCCAGTTGAGCTATTCCAAATCCTGAAAGATGATGCTGTGAAAATGCTGCGCTCAATATACCAGCAAATTTGGAAAACTCAGCAGTGGCCACAGGACTGGAAAAGGTCAGTTTTCATTCCAATCCCAAAGAAAGGCAATGCCAAAGAATGCTCAAACTACCGCACAACTGCACTCATCTCACACACTAGTAAAGTAATGCTCAAAATTCTCCAAGCCAGGCTTCAGCAATATGTGAACCGTGGACTTCCTGATGTTCAAGCTGGTTTTAGAAAAGGCAGAGGAACCAGAGATCAAATTGCCAACATCCACTGGATCATGGACAAAGCAAGAGAGTTCCAGAGAAACATCTATTTCTGCTTTATTGACTATGCCAAAGCCTTTGACTCTGTGGATCACAATAAACTGTGGAAAATTCTTCAAGAGATGGGAATACCAGACCACCTGATCTGCCTCTTGAGAAATCTGTATGCAGGTCAGGAAGCAACAGGTAGAACTGGACATGGAACAACAGACTGGTTCCAAATAGGAAAAGGAGTTCGTCAAGGCTGTATATTGTCACCCTGTTTATTTAACTTATATGCAGAGTACATCATGAGAAATGCTGGACTGGAGGAAACACAAAGTGAAATCAAGATTGCCAGGAGAAATATCAATAATCTCAGATATGCAGATGACACCACCCTTATGGCAGAAAGTGAAGAGGAACTCAAAAGCCTCTTGATGAAAGTGAAAGAGGAGAGTGAAAAAGTTGGCTTAAAGCTCCACATTCAGAAAACGAAGATCATGGCATCCGGTCCCACCACTTCATGGGAAATAGATGGGGAAACAGTGGAAACAGTGTCAGACTTTATTTTTTCTGGGCTCCAAAATCACTACAGATGGTGACTGCAGCCATGAAATTAAAAGACGCTTACTCCTTGGAAGGAAAGTTATGACCAACCTAGATAGCATATTGAAAAGCAGAGACATTACTTTGCCAACAAAAGTTCGTCTAGTCAAGGCTATGGTTTTTCCTGTGGTCATGTATGGATGTGAGAGTTGGACTGTGAAGAAGGCTGAGCGCCGAAGAATTGATGGTTTTGAACTGTGGTGTTGGAGAAGACTCTTGAGAGTCCCTTGGACTGCAAGGAGATCCAACCAGTCCATTCTGAAGGAGATCAGCCCTGGGATTTCTTTGGAAGGAATGATGCTGAAGCTGAAACTCCAGTACTTTGGCCACCTCATGCGAAGACTCATTGGAAAATACTCTGATTCTGGGAGGGATTGGGGGCAGGAGGAGAAGGGGACGACAGAGGATGAGATGGCTGGATGGCATCACTTACTCGATGGACGTGAGTCTGAGTGAACTCCGGGAGTTGGTGATGGACAGGGAGGCCTGGCGTGCTGCGATTCATGGGGTCGCAAAGAGTCGGACATGACTGAGCGACTGATCTGATCTGATCTGATCTGAATAAAAGGAATCTGGGACTTCATGAGACAAAACTGGTACTAGGAGAAAATGGGGGGTGACTCCAGTGAAGGGTTTTCATTTTTGTTTATTTCATACAAATTTGAAGTTGAGTAGAAATGAGTTTTTACAAAGAAGTGTCTGCAAACATAAAAAATTAGCACCTGGAGTTACCATTTTTACCACCATTGGCATAAAGTGAGCTTTGGGACCATAAGCATAGACTTCTCAGTCATCACTCTGCCACTTCCTAGCTCTGTGACATGAATGATACCAGTTTATCTCTAAGCATCTCCTGTCTCATTGCCTTGTTGATTACAGAGAACATGTGCATATACACGTGCTAGGGTTTTGAATGAATCATATGCAATGAGACTCCCCAAGTTCAAGTACTGGTATATGAGTGCTCAACCACTAGCTCCTTCTTTACACAGAACCCCTTTACACAGATGGCTATTGTGTTGAAAGTAAAGCAATTAAAGGACACATAGCAGTGGGTTCTAAAATTAGATGTACAATACCAATCAATGGAAAAGCTTAAAAGTGTGTAGCCTAATCCCAAGAGATTTTGACGCAGTAGCTCTTGTAAGGGGCCCATGTGTTTCATGAAACATCATGTGTTTCAAAAGGTGAGCTGAGTTTAGAAACCACTTACCTAAGAAAGTTATAAAATTACCATCCCTTTTGAAATGTAATCAGAGCATATATAGGAGTAAAATTCAGTACCTTAACTTCTGATTGAACCTAAACTGGCAAGGAAAATCCATTCCTGATAACATGAGACACATCGCATTGTGATGTAGTTACAGCATCTTGAATTAATATATCAGCTGAAATGATTTTCACTCAAGGATACACTGAAAACTCCCACATTGAAGTTGATGCATGATTGTAGAACAACCACCACTTATTACTCTCATACTTATGCCAGGCACTATCCTAAGATCTAAAACTATGTAAAAATTCAACCTTGACTCCAAGTTCTACCTCAAAGCTGTGAGCTCATCAATTTTGGGCTCTAAGGAAAACAGTCTCTTAAACATTGAACTTAGGTGTGTATGTGTGTATCAGCAATTTTTAGCTCTTCAGGATGAATCCTATGCCCGGTTTTTTTTCTTCTGGAAGTTGAAACCACTCAGCCCTCATTTGTTAATAACTACATCTATGGTTATCATTTGCTGTCACTACACAAGGTATAATTTGAAGGATGGACTTAAAGGAAAAACAGCTATAAACAGAATGCAAGAACATTTGTGAAATTGTACACATAGTGTATAGGTGACTTGATAAGTGAACTTAAATGCAAGTATTTTGCCATATTGTAGTTATATTACTGTGTAGAAAGCATTCTTCTAGACGGGAGAAATAGCGTAAAAATATAACAGTGACTTTCAATTTTTCTGGGAATTAACTTATTAAACTACTTATCTAATGAAAGAGATGATAATTTTTAAACTTAAAGCAGTTCAACAATTTTATTAATTTAATCTTTGACTTCTTTTTTCTTCTAAACACAAAAGAAAGACCATATAGGGTGTTACATTTCAAATATATCTTTATATAGAATTTCAAGTTTTTCAATTCAGAAACTTGACATACTGCATTTTCCAAGTCACCAGATAAATCTTTAGCCCATTTTAAGTATACTGTTAAGTAACTTGGGCTTCCCAGGTAAGAGATGCAGGTTTGATCTTTGCATTGGGAACATCTCCTGGAAGAGGAAATGGCAACCTACTCTAGTATTCTTGCTGGAAAATTTCATGGAGAGAGGAGCCTGGTGGGCTGCAGCCTGTGAGGTCATAAAGAGTAGGAAGCAACTGAGAACACACAGAGTTACATTAAGTAACTTACAGGATGCAAAAACTTTAGATGGTTGAATACCCATCCATACTCATAGTGTTAAGAACCTAGAATTTGGAGCAGACTCTGTTTTGAAATTCTGGCTGCCACTTAATAGCTACACAATCTCAGGCAAATGCCATAAGTTTTCTTAGTTTCTGTTTCCTCATCTTTAAAATAAGAGTAATAAACATACCTCCCTCATAGAGGTCTTGTGAGAATGAAACAAATATATATATATATATATATATGTATTGTTCATCTTTGGTACCTGAAAGATGCTCTCAAAAATTACTATAATCATTTCCTGCCACTTATATTCCTTAGTTGGGAGGAGGTTTTATTTGTACAGGCCCCAGTTATGAAAAAGTAGTTAATTGAATTCCTATTACTGATCAGCACGTTGATGCCTGCTTTCATATTTTCATATGAATGGTAACAATATGAATTCATTTGCACCCCACATTTTCATGCCCTTATTGTTATCAATGGCAGGCTGGTAGAGTTTTGGAGAAGAAAGGGAAGGAGAAATGTAAATCCGGGTATTGGTTAAAGTAAAACAAAAATCCTAAATCTCAGTGGCATATCACAGTTAAGTTTACTTCTTGTTCATATAAATGGAGAATGGGGACAAGAGAATCTGTTCCTGCTGCTGTTTAGAAATGCACGCTGAGAGTGGTTGGCTCTTTCACTAAATTGCAGGGCTGTCATTATCTCCCTGGAGATTCACAGATGGAGGAAAAGCTAGTGAGGTGTCTCTAAGCAAATATCCCCTTGGCCAAGTTCGGTCACATGACTGCAACGAAGGTTGGGAAACATGCTTAGGAGGAAAGGGTAACTAGTTTGGTAAATAGATAACAGTTTCAGCCACAGGGTCTGAAAGGACACATCTGGGAGGATGCAGCTACAAAAAAGTTTAGTATTCATACAGAATGGGAAAAAAATGAAGACATTGACAGTCTTATGGAAAAGAGTAAGGGAGTAGATGAGAAGGGATGAATGAAACTGGAAATAGAAATAGCATTTCTTAAAGGGAGAGGGAATGATGGTGTGAGGAGCAGTGAGGAGAAAGTTGCTGAATGAAGTGTTAATATAAGAAAAACATTGGATAGTTTCTGAATTTTGCCAGACAGTGGCCCATGTGTAGAAAAGTGGAAGTTCTGGCTTTTTTGTTTGTTTTAAACATATTCTGCAATATGACTCCTGAGTGTCGAACATAGTACTTATGCCTACTTGATCATAAAGATAATTAAGACTGGTGATAAAACAGTGAAATGTGTAGAGATCCCTGAATAAAGAATTTCCATCTTCCTTGTCTCTAGCTTTCTGTTTAGGTTAGGTATAAAATCCAGTGCCCTTGCCTGTGAGATTAAAACCCAGCCTGTCTGAGAAGGCCAACTATATTGTCAGGAAGGTGAGATTTTTCTCACCAATAAAGATGTCTAAGCTAAAGGCCATGTCCTGCTTTGGTAGTTTATGTATTTGTATGATTTATGTATCGTGTCAAACAGTCTATCACAATGTTTAATTGTTGATAAATATAAAGTTTCTGGAATATGGAAGCTCATAGGAAACAGTGTATCTGTTAAGATGGAATTGCTAGTTTATTCCTTTTGTCTAGTCCCCTT
Source organism: Bos mutus (assembly GCF_027580195.1). Lineage (NCBI taxonomy): Eukaryota > Metazoa > Chordata > Mammalia > Artiodactyla > Bovidae > Bos > Bos mutus. The sequence goes on along the minus strand of NC_091642.1, from coordinate 44,465,139 downwards.
TCCTTCTTTTGGTTCTCAATCTCCAGGATCTAATGCCTGATGATCTGAGGTAGAACTGATGTAATAATAATAGAAAATAGTTGCATAATAAATGTAATGCGCTTGAATAATCCCCAAACCATCCCCCACCCCTGACAGTGGAAAAATTGTCTGCCATGAAGGTTGGAGACTGCTGCTTTAAAGAGTGTTAGTATGTTTTGTAATTTTACTGAAATTTGTACAAAAACTCTGTTTCCCTTATTCATTGTTCCTTCATTCAGCAAATACTTGCTGAAGGTCTTCTCTGTACCAGATAAGGGTCTCCCAGTCAGTACTCCTCGTATGGAAAATAATTTTGTCAGCAAGGGGAGGGTATGTTCTTCTGTACTTTCTGGGCAATTCAGGGAGGAGAAACTCTGCACTGCCAGTAACATTCCTAAGTAGAATGAAGTGTATCAAGATATCTGCCTAATATGTCCAAAACTTTATAAGAATCCAAGTTTTAGTTTATATTTTCTGCTAATAGTCATCTCTTGCCTGTTTATTATAGAAAAATGGAAAACAATGAAAAGTAAGATTAAATATCAATAGTTCTCATAATCCTATCTTCCAGATATGGTTGTCTAGATGAACATATTTGATGTTGCTATGGGTAAGTGATAATACTATTGGGTTGGCCCAAAAGTTCATTCAAGTTTTTCCATAAGATAGTATGAATGAACAAACTTTGGGCCAACTCTATATATTTGTTCTGTAATATGATTTTTTAAAATCTTACATGTAGAATTATGAACATTTATTTAGATAAATTTGATTGCAGGATATTTTTAGGACATATCATAATTTGTCTGACATTTCTCTCATTGGATACAATTCACTTTTAATTTGTGCTATGATGATATCACTGCAGTTAGACTGTATATACATTCATGATTCTGTTCTTAAAATTGCTATAAGCTAAAATAAAAGAATTTATTTTAAAAACACTTGCCAAATTGCCTTTCAGGAAGTTAATGCTGACTGCAGTTCCTACTAATGATGTATGAGAACGTCCTGTTTTTTGCCCCTGTGCTGAGATTGAGTACTACCCATCCCCTTTTAATTTGAACTTCAGAATCTCACAGATATTTGAAATGTTGCAAAAGTATCTCTTTTTTAAAAAAGTAAATTTTTCTTATCAGGATAAAGTTAGTGTGTAATTTTGTGAAATGTAATATGCAATTACTATGCTCAGACATGCTTCATGTCTTTTACCAATTTGACTTTTCTATTAGAATTTATTAGTTTATAATTTTAGGGGGTTGATTATCATTGGCCTTCAAATGTAATTTTACATTTCTAAAATTGTCATATGATTTTAATTTAAAACTTGGAAAAAAAATAAAAACATGATTTGTGAAAGCTATATAGGAGATCCAGGTTCAATGCCTGGATGGGGAAGATCCTCTGGAGGAGGGCATTGCAACTCATTCCAGTATTCTTCTTGGAGAATTCTCATGGATGGAGAAGCCTTGTGGGTTACAATCCATGGGGCCGCAAAGAGCCAGACATGACTGAGCGACAAACACACACACATATTAAGTACTTTAGTCAAAAACAGAATTGTCTCAAAAAAAATTTCTTAAACTTCAAGAAAGTTTAATATAACAACTCATTCTGGAAATGAATTAATAGTATCCATATTTTGTAACTTTGTTTTGGCAAAATAATCACCAAGACAGTTTAATCTTTTGAGACAAGATATGTCTCAAATGTATTGTCTTCAACTCCACTTTTACCTAATGTGGTAACTGTTGCCAAAAATGAAGAGTTTTAACCTTTTTTCTTTCCTGGGTAACAAATTACAGGAAAAAAAAATCAGAGCAAAAGCCTGCTTCTCCCAGGTACCTTCATGTTCCAGCCACTGTAGACTACTGTACTTTTTAAACACACAGTATGCATTTTTATCCCTTTGTAGTCTGGCTCACACTGCTTCTTCTGCCTCCAATACCCTGTGTTTTGCTGAGCTTCTCGCTCTTCAAAACTATATGTAAAATAGATGACCCATGCAAATTCAATGCGTGAAGCAGTGCACTCAAAGCTGACGCTCTGGGACAACCCAGAGGGATGGGGTGGGGAGGGAGGTGGGAGGGTGTTTCAGGATGGGGGGACACATGTGCACCCGTGGCTGATTCATGTTGATGTATGGCAAAAACCACCGCAATATTGTAAAGAAATTATCCTTCAATTAAAATAAATAAATTAAAAAAAAACTATATGTGGTAGATATGACACATGATGCCTGTTCCTACACAGTCCTGGTAGAACTACTGAAGTTCCTCCCCATTAAAAGTGGACTGGACATAGTCAGCAGTGTTTATACTGTAGGATTCTGGGTAACCAGGCTAGCCAAGTGCACCAGAGGTGAACCACTGGACAAAGCTGAGCTAAACCAAACACTTGCTGAGGAATTTGGGAGAGTCTCTGAGAGGCTGGGAGAGGGAAATGGCAACCCACTCCAGTGTTCTTGCCTGGACGATCCCAGGGATGGGGAAGCCTGGTGGGCTGCCGTCTATGGGGTCACACAGAGTCGGACACGACTGAAGTGACTCAGCAGCAGCAGCAGCAGCTGAGAGGCTGAGCAGAGCTGAAACTGAAGGGTGACTTGCATTGGGGACGGAATAGATGCCACTGTGACAAACCTTAGACACGTACAGTTAAAGTAGAGCAGAAATCATAGCCAGTCTGCAGAAGAGTTTCCATAACTGAGTTTTCATAAGAGGTAGCATTCCAATCCATCTATACTTTCTACTAGTTTAAACCATTTCTCACCCTTGAAATAAAAGGATGTTGAAATGAAGATAGATCAAATGTCACTGCTTTCTTGAAGCTTTTACTGAGTACCTGTAGACCAGTTAAATTACTTTTAATCTATTGGGTATTTGTACATATGATACAATATCTTGTCAATTTGTTTTTTCAAGTGAAGACCTAAAATTGAGTGCTCACTCTGCTGCTGTTGCTGCTGCTGCTAACTGCTCACTATAAACTATCCATAATGTTAAGTATTATTATAATACATGCATTATTCTCATATCAACACTCTATAAAGTTGGCATTCACTCCATTATTATTAATGAGGTTTTCTTCTTTGCCCAACATCATTGTTGGAAAGAGAAGGAGCCATGATTGCATATCAAATCTGCCTAATTTCAAGCAACGCATCTCAAACCACTGTATTAAACCGACCCTCAGCACTAATAGTTGTTTATAATCTCTCTTGCTAAATGGTGAGCTCCTTGAAGTTATGGTACTATGTGCATTGTTTCAAATGTCGGGATAGTACCTATTGAGCACCAAATGCTCAATATAGGTTAACATTAAATTAAAATTCTCTAGCATTACCCAGGTTGTAGTCTCTGGTTACTGATCTGTTTCTTTCTAAGCCATTAATATTAGGACAAACATATAAAGTCCCACATATATATGGGCATTTGTACAAACATCAGATGCCCAAGAGCTTCCCTGATGTCTCAGTGGTAACAAATCTGCCTACCAATACAGGAGACATGGGTTCAGTTACTGGATGGGAACGATACCCTGGAGAAAGAAATGGCAACCCCCTCTAGTGTTCTTGGCTAGAGAATCCCATGGACATAGGAGCCTGGTGGACTACAGTCCATTTGGGTCACAAATAAGTCAGACATGACTAAGCAACTAAACAACAAACAGCAGGTGCCCAAATTATGGAGATTCTTAATTTTCTGTTTTCTCGGTGTGGTGATAATGTATTTGTTTTATATTTTTATACTGTTGTTCAGTGACCCCATGCCCTGCAGCATGCCAGGCTTCCCTGTCCTTCACTGTCTCCCGGAGTTTGCTCAAACTCATGTCCATTGAGTTGATGATGTCATCCAACCATCTCATCCTTCGTCACCCCCTTATCATCCTGCCCTCAATCTTTCCCAGCACCACGGTCCTTACCAGTGAGTCAGCTCTTTGCATCAGATGGCCAAAGTTTTGGAACTTCAACATCAGTCTTTCCAATGAATATTCAGGATTGATTTCCTTTAGGATGGACTGATTTGATCTCCTTGCAATCCAAGGGACTCTCGAGAGTCTTCTCCAACACCACAGTTTGAAAGCATCAATTCTTTGGTGCTCAGCCTTATTTTTGGTCCATACATGACCACTGGAAAAACCATAGCTTTGACTATATGGACCCTGGTTGACAAAGTAATGTCTCTGCTTTTTAATACACTGTCTAGGTTTGTCATAGCTTTTCTTCCAAGGAACAGGCATCTTTTAATTTTATGGCTGCAGTCACCATCTGCAGTGATTTAGGAGTCCAAGAAAATAAAGTCTGTCACTGTTTACATTATTTCCCCATCTATTTGCCATGAAGTGATGGGACCAGATGCCATGATCCTCATTTTTTGAATGTTGAATTTTAAGCCAGCTTTTTCACTCTCCTCATTCACTTCCATCAACAGGCTCTTTAGTTCCTCTTCCTTTTCTGCCTTAGGATGGTGTCATCTGCATACCTGAGGTTACTGATATTTCTCCCAGGAATCTTGATTCCAGCTTGTGCTTCCTCCAGCCCAGCATTTTGTATGATGTATTCTGTGTATAAGTTAAATAAGCAGGGTGACAATATATAGCCTTCACATACTCCTTTCCCAATTTGGAACCAGTCCGTTTCTCACTGTTGCTTCTTGACCTGCATACGGTTTTCTCAGGAGGCAGGTAAGGTGGTCTGGTATTCCCATCTCTTGAAGAATTTTCCACAGTTTATTGTGATCCACACAGTCAAAGGCTTTGGCGTAGTCAATGAAACAGAAGTAGATGTTTTTCTGAAATTACCTTGCTTTCTCTATAATCCAGTGGATGTTGCCAATTTGATCTCTGGTTTCGCTGCCTTTTCTGAATCCGGCTTGTGCATCTGGAAGTTCTTGGTGCACATACTTTCCAAGCCTAGCTTGAAGGATTTTGAGCGTTACCTTGCTACCGTGTGAGATGAGAACAATTGTGAAGTTGTTTGAACATTCTTTGGCGTTGCCCTTCTTTGGGATTGGAATGAAAACTGAACTTTTCCAGTCCTATGGCCACTGCTGAGTTTTCCCAATTTACTAGCATGTTGAGTGCAGCACTTTCACAGCATCATCTTTTAGGATTTGAAATAGCTCAGCTGAATTCCATCACCTCCACTAGCTTTGTTCATAGTAATGCTTCATGCGGCCCACTTGACTTCACACTCCATGATGTCTGGCTTTAGGTGAATGATTACACCATCGTGGTTATCTGGGTCATTAAGACCTTTTTTGTATAGTTCTTCTGTGTATTCTTGCCACCTGTTCTTAATTTCTTCTGCTTCTGTTAGGTCCATACCATTTCTGTCCTTTATTGTGTTCATCTTGGCCTGAAATATTCCCTCGGTGTTTCTAGTTTTCTTGAAGAGATCTTTAGTCTTTCTCATTCTATATTTTCTTGTATTCCTTTGCATTGTTCACTGAAGAAGACTTTCTTATCTCTCCTTGCTATTCTTTGGAACTCTGCATTCATATAGGTATGATCTTTTCCTTTCTCCTTTGCCTTTCACTTCTCTTCTTTTCTCAGCTATTTGTAAGTCCTCCTCAAACAACCATTTTGCCTTGTTGCATTTCTTTTTCTTGGGGATGGTTTTGGTCACCACCTCCTGTACAGTGTCACAAACCTCCATCCATAGTTCTTCAGGCATCTGTCTACCAGATCTGGTATCTTGAATTTAATTTTCACTTCCACTGTAAGGGATTTGATATAGTCATACCTTAATGACCTAGTGGTTTTCCCTACTTTTTTCAAAGTAGCTACTTTTTTTTGGTACTGTATACTGTACTCAGTTGTATTTTAGAAAGTATGAAAATTGTAATACAAAACTCAGTGGAACACATTTAATAAACCTAATGGTAGCAATGTCCATTTTTCTTTAGGACTATATAAAAGCTAGTAACGTGATCAAGTTAGGTACAACAATCAGGTTTGAAGTGAAGGAAATTTTAATGATTTTAGCTGATATTTCCATAAGTGGCAATGAGTACTAGTATGACTATGTAGTTAGAAATCCTGAAACTGACAGTTTCTGATTCTATAATTTTGTTTCTAATGCCATGATTGAATTAGTACAATTTTATTTACCATGGGAAGAGTCCATAAAGCATTTTGATCAGCTGCCAAATATGAATAGTGATATTTAGCCTGCATGTCTGTATTTTTCTTTTAAACAATATATTCCCATGTTCATTCCTATCAATAGATTTCAAGTAAAGCAAAGTTTGTACTATTGAATTTTCCTAGCAAAATAAGAAGAGGGGATAGGGAAATGACTTGTTTGCACTTTTATTTAATAATTATTTCAAAATCAAAGCAATAGAACAAGGCTACCTTTAACTGAATGTCATAGATTATCGTTTACTGTGAAATTGATAAGATACACCTCTTCTCTCTTCCTCCTTTTATGCAGTTAAACTGCATAAAGTTTAATCCTCACTGGATCCTTGATAAGAGACATCTCGTCATTTTGCCCACATTAGACCTTATGAGTAGCTACAGCAAGCATGCTTTTTAAATTTGAATTTTCCTTCAAAAACGAGTCATTGTCTTATCCTACAACTATATCAGTACAGGAAAACACACAGAAAAAATCTATACTGATGGCACAATATTTGTCATAACAAAAACACTGGAGACAATTTCAATATCTCTCAATAATGACTCTAAGGTATAGCTTTTCCAATAGGCTACACTCTTAAGGCAACTGTTGAAAGGAATAAGACACCTCTCTGTATTACACAGAAGAATCTGCAAGGCATGTTAAATAAGAGTGCAAGGTACAGGATAGTGTACAGTACGCTAAACTCGTTTGATAAAATACCTTGGGAATGCATTCCCAAGTTCATGTATCTTCCATTCAAATAAGTTGTTTAGAAATTCAAGTTTCGGCAGCCGTTGTCTCAAATGTTTGAGATTCTTTAAATGATCCTTTTGATTTTGTATTGTATCTGACTTCCAACTTCTAGCCTCCATTACTAATAAAAGTGTCTATAGTTTTGATAAATTCCTTTTTCACCTTTTTCGATGTGCAGAATCTCTTTGTGATATCCCTTCCTAAGTAGTCAGTTGGGGAGGAGGAAGAGGCATGCCTCCTCGGTGGGCTTCTCATTCTCCCATCCCCATTATGGGATGGGAAGCAAGGAGGGCTAGAACCAGGGCTGATGAGCTGATACATGCAGAGGTGAAGTCTGGCCACAGCTGGTTCCTGTATAAATGAAGGGATCCCATCACCAAGGCCTTTTAAATGATTGCTCCTCTCCCTTCTGGAAACAGAGGCCCTTCTTTCTTCTTTCCGAAGAAAGGGCTTCATGTTTCCTTTCCTCTCTTGTGCTTTATTGGAGATGGCAGGCCTTAGAATTGGCCTTCTTGGCACATCAGCCAACTAGCACAGGTAGAAAAAGAAAGTTTCTCCAGGGTAAGGAAACTGGAGCTTCCAAACAAAAGGAATGTAATAGCAGACATCCCGCCAGTTCCCTTCTCGGGCAAGAACCAACCAACCCTTGTGTCCTGTTGGCAAAACCCCTTGAGATTGAACCACTTCCGGGAATACAAAAACAGCAAACATTCTAGGACATCTGTGTTATTTCATGAAACTTTTTAGACAAATTGATCAGTGACTTTCCTCTGGAATGCCTTGGACCCAGCATTTTGTGGTTTTGATGTAGACTTTTTGAATATTACAGAATAGGTGTGAATTGGGACAGTTGCTCTCTTCTTCAGAGAGAGCATCAGATTTGTCAGTATCAAAGTTGGCAAATGCAAATACAAAGCCAGTTTAGGCTTCATTTCTGTGGGTTTTCTTTTAAACAGTATATCCTATCCTTTTCCAGTGAACAGATGTCTGGTTGAACAAAAATTGAAATAGTCAATTCACCTAGCAAGAGAAGCAAAGAACAAAATGAGAGAGGATTTGTGATTTTTAGGTAATAATTATTTACAAAGCAAAGTAGTTGGAACAGGTCTTCCTGGCATGAAGTAGTATTTAAGATAGTTCAGACGCACTAATTTGGTACAAAATCTGCATATATTTGTCAACTGTATTTATACACCCACACAAACACACTCCCACACACCCTGGCACATACAGCCCTCTAAGATCACACTGCCAAAATTTATCTATACTTTTAATATTTCATGGTATTAAGTTAAATTTTATTTCAAGGACTGTCACAACCTAGAGATAAATAGGATCTAAGTACTGAAATAATACATTTGGGAAAATAATATTTTTATGATAAATCTTACATACCTATCATCATTCCAAAAGCTCTTTACACTCTAGATTCTAGAATTAAAAGGGGGAAGGGTTTTACATTTAGGAAGTATACGCTGAAAGTATTTATTTCAATTCAATATAGAATAAGCTGAAAGTATTTATTTCAATTCAATATAGAGTATTTATCAGAGTCAAGATAACAATCAATGTGTACAAAAATTTACATGACAAGAGGAACAATAGACAACGTAGCACCTTTAGAAAAATAATTAAAAGATTTGTTGCATTTACAGGTAAGTGCCACACTGAAAATTTACAACACAGTAATTTACTGCAATCAATGACAGGAGAGTTCCACAAAGAAACAAAGCTCTTACACTCCAGATTTTCGGAAGGTATTATTGGAATGCTTAACTGTAACCACAGAACTTGTACATCCTTAAGGACTGAGCTCACAAAAGTCACAAACGGTTTTCATAACATATATTATGTAAATGGAGTCCACTGTGTTCGGACAGCTGGCTTAGTGTCTCTGACAGGTGTGAAGCCTGGAAGAATTACTGGCTTGATGGTGATCTTTCTGTATCTGGCAAGACAGACCTTCTCCACAGTAACAGCGCTGGAATATCTCCAGCCCATGGGAGCCTTTTCTCCTGTGCTTGGTGCACACTTGACCTTCCTTGAGAACAGGTTTACAGATCTTGGACCAGAAATGTCTAGCACAACACAATCCTGCAGCACAGTCTGATGAGCGAAGACAGGCAGAACCTTCTTGTCCTGGGGAGACAATAGGAAAAGTACTTGGTCACTGCTAAGCCTGCATTATTTCATTAAGGTAATCCAAAAGACACTATAAATGTGCTAACAAAAAAGTCTTTAGATCCTTTCACCTACCTTTGGTATGATACATTCTTGAAGATAGTGTAGTTCTTCTGGAGTACCCATCCAAGGTACTGTGTTCATTACCAAAGCTTTCGATAATGGTTTCCTCGATTTCCCCTCGATGGAAATGATTTTGATCAGAAGGCATGCATATCCCTAAGGAAGCAGGAGATAGTGATTAACTCCAGAGCTGTAATATGTTCCTGCTAATAGCTGTGACAGTGGAAGTCTGCTCTGCCTCTGCCAACTTGAGCTACCTCGTTGTAGTGACATTAAACATGAGCCAAACTTCCTAGTGTTAAAGCAAAACTCCCTAATGGACAGAAGCATCAGTGTGTGCACTGTGCACTCATACATAACAGCCCCATCTAGACACTTGAAATACTTCCTCAGCAACCATGGTAGTGGCAATGAAATTTCTGCCCATTTTAATATCACCCTTGGGGTAAGAAAAATAAAATCAGTCACTTAAAAATTTGTATTTAAAAATAACTTTTCTGCCCTCTGTGCTATAAGGATTCTGCCAGACTAAGTTAAGCAAATGCAATGCCTGCTGCCTGGAAGATTACAATCTTTTCCACCAATTACTTTACTGTATAATTTCTATATTACAGAGAGATTTAGTTAGTTCATCCCAGAGTATTATTGGGTCCTAAGAAGGATCGCCACCCATAAGTTTATTTCTGGAGCCTTCTTGGGCTGAGTCTACCTTTCTAAGACATGAAAATTTCGTGAATCTGTGGTTGGGGGGAGGAGTACTTATTTTAAGATAGCAGGAGGTAGAGGCAGATAAAGATGGAGAAGCCAGGATGTGAGGGCATCAAGATCTCCTTAAAGAATGATCTGCACAGATAAATCGCTCGAAATGACAACAGATTAAACGCAGATCTTGAAAGAGGCTATCTGGCAGAGCTGTGAGAAGTACGGTAAGAAAAATTAAACAGGCAACTAAATGGCCGTTCTGATTTCCTTGGAGTCTCTCTAAGTTCCACCTCCCTGCCCATCTTCATTCTCAAGTTGAATCAAGTCTCTCTAGACAAAATCTTATGGAAGTGTCCACTCTGAGGTAAGACTCCCTCTTAAGCAATCGAGGGGCACAAAGGGATATAAGGAGCTCCAAGACCTCCGTACTTATCTTTGCTCCCAGGTTAAAGACTAGCCTGAAATCCTTTCTGGGGATCCTCGCACGTTGAACTCCCATTGGCAAGGTAGTGCCAAAGTGTTCTCAGCTGAGAGCATTGTCTCAGCTGTAGGCGCGCAAGCAGAGGACGGTTTGAGTCCGCAAGAGAGCTGCCCGACTCACCGTTTTTGCAGTGATTCCCAGGGCAGCACATAGCGTGACGCATGCAGCGTTTTCGGAGCTTCCGACAGGCGAGGCAGATTTGCGCACTGGCTCCGCGGGTGGGACTCGCGCAGTACTCGTCTGTGCTGCACTCCTCGTCCTCAGCGCACGGATATGGCTGCGGGAACGGGGCCGGGAGAGGGTGAGGCCCTTGGGCACCCAGTACCACACTCCTGGACTCCTCACAGTCCTTTTCAGCCCACCTCTCCAAAAACTGTTGCCGCTCACTGCTCCCAAAGGCAGTCGCCAAACGCACCTTGAACTACTCTTACACAGCCCGTTCTGCGCCCTCGTCCCCAAATGAGACCCGTTTAGGATCGCAGTATTCCCGATCCCCAAGACCCTTCTCACCTGGTGGTTGTCAATGGTCTGGTACTTGCTGCCTCCCTCAAACGGAATTCCTGGAGCCGCGCTGACTGCGGAGCCTGGGTGCCCGGCAGCGCCGCCCAGCGGTCGGGGCAGGTTCTTGATGGCGTTGGAATTGAGAACGAAGTTCAAGGTGGCGCTCACTCCCAGCAGAGGGTGACCGCAAAGAGCCGCAGCCACCAGGGCGACCAAGACCCGGGCAGCACCCGCTGTGCCCAGAGCCGTCATCTCAGAAGGACTCAAGGGAGAAAAAGAGAAAGGAGGAATGTCACTTTGCACGCCTAGTCCCCACGGAGCTGTGTTGGCGCAGTTGCAGAGACAGGGCTCCGAGCGCCTCCACCAGTCCCAGAGTCCTGACCCTGACTGCAGGGCTCTGCGCCGCCACCGCCACCGAGGCTGCCTTTATACTGCGGGCTCCGAGCATTCCGGCCCCTCCGGGGAAGACAACAAAGCAGGATTGGGATTTCAAAGCGTTGGGAGGGGCTGGAAGGGGGTGTGTTTGTGTACATGAAGGGGAGCCTTTGACACTCTTCACCCCACCCGTCCCTTGCGAAGTCCTGCCCCTGTCCAGCTCACCTTGGGGTGACGGTAATCAGCGAGCATTAGAGGAGACAACTTTAATAAATGCGGGAAGTGGGAGGAACCTCGGGAACTCGGGTGCCCTTGCCTTGGAGTAGGAGTATTGGGATCTGAAACACTTTCAGACAGGCATTGTGATATTCTCTGTAAAGCCACTTTTCTCCTCTCTTCTTTACGCTAGTACTATTTTTTTTTATCGTGCACATAATATTTAATATTAAATACAACCCAATTAGTAATTCAAAGTCCCTATGAAAACGTTTCAGCGAGAGGGCCAGGTGGCTGTTGCGAGTTGCTGATTAACCCTTTAGAGTCACGATTTGCAGATTTGGGGTGAGATCCTTGGCTTTAACTTTGTTTAATTCCAGTCCCCCCTCCTTCTTCCCCTTCCCCCGCCCCCACGAGAAAAATGTGCAAAGAGAAGGGCATTTGCACATCAAACGAGGGTAAGAAGGAAGAAGAACGAATGCTCTTTTGATGGGAAGTTTAGAGAGGGAGGCGAGAGACTGGTGTTTGGAAATTAGATCAGGGGCGGAGGGAAGAGGGAAATGACCATCCGATAATCAAGCTATTTAATGTCCTTTGAATCTGAGCAGTCGCGGCTGTAGATGAACTTGATTAGGCAGACACGCAAGATCAAAGTGGCCGGAGCAAAAGCGGACAGGGTCCAACGACTGGGTCAGTGGTCCTTCCCTGATTCTCCCTTCTCAATGGTGGGTTAACTCAAGGAGATAAGAAACCCTTAAGGCTTAGCGCCTGACTTCCTCATTAGTATTTCATATTGCAAAGCTTGAGAACGCCTGTGTTTGATCCCAAGTCAGCCCTTTCCTGGGACCCGCTCTGGGGAGATAAGAGACTAGCTTCAGGAAAGGGGAAGCTGAAAGTGAATTTATCATCATTTAAAGCAGTGTTTAAAAATAATAAAGCAAAGCTAGTGTGTAAGAATGTCGTCCTGCTGATGCATTGCAAGTAATTGATTCAACAAAAATATATTGGAAGCCTAGTGTCCTGGCAGTGGTCTGTACTTCGCTTTGTTGCCCTCTGGAGCAGGGGGTGGGGGTACACTGAATACAAATACTCTGACTAAAGTAATAGTGAAAGTTAATAAACGTACACAGTTCTTTTTAAAGTAGATTGATGTTATAAGTATCAGAAGATAGACAACTGCTTTGTGAATTTAGAAAAAGATGATTGAATAATCACTGTTGAGTAAAAAAGATTAGGATATATTTATTTTGTGCTCCCTAACCTCCAGGGTATTTATAATCACTTTGCATGATTAACTATAATATTCATTACTGAGACCACTACCAAGGGTAACCCTTGGTGGTCTTGAAGTAGTATAATAATCCGAAAGTTGAGAGGGAAAGGGGTGATTTTAAAAAGAAGTTTGCAATGGTCTGTGTTCTAATTCCTTGGGTTTCAGAGGTCACGTTAAGATTATCTTCTAAACAATTACTTAATAATGCCTCTACTTCCACTGGTGCCATTCCCTCCTATCCCAAACTCTATTTATCCTGTGAAATCTCCTCTGGCTTACTGATAATTCTTCCTCAAGATTCCAAAATGGATTAACTCTCACCTATTTCTTCAGATTTTGTTAAGAACATTTACAATGACCCAGACTTGGCTACTACCCTAAAAAATTTTGGAACAAATTGAAATTTGGAAACAAAGGGGAGGTTGTTTATATTGGCTTTTGAAAAATGAGCTTAAGAAATGAACAAGTCAGTACACCTTTTGAGAATCAGCAATGAACCAGGTCTCCCCTGGGCAGATACGCTATCACCCTCAGCCAAGATGCAGTTTACATGTTTATAGATGGAGAGGTATTCTAGCATAAAAAGGTAAAGGCATAGGGGATTTTAGGTGCTATATTATCACTTGCAGAACATTGACAATAATTCCAGTAATCAGTGTGTTGAGCCCTTCCATGTGGTAGAAAATCTAGAGTCTATCTTAAATTCTTGCAGTACAAAAATATGGAGAAAGAATCCCATGCCCTTGGGATGGGTTTAAAATGTTTCTTCCTAGACCCATTCTCCTATTTAAATGTTTAACTACAAAATATGCTTTGCCACACTGAAAGCCAATTTCTTTTCCTCTTTTTTGGAAGAGATGGTACATGTGAATCCATTTAATGAACTTAGTCCATTAAGAGCTTGAATTCACAAATGAAGCCATTGTCTAGAGACCAAAAAAAAAAAAAGAAAGAAAGAAAAACGTGGAACAGTTTCACATGTAAAAGGAAAACTTTAACAAAAAGCCATGTTGCATAAATTCAGTCTTGATCCTTGATCATGTACATCTGATATGGTCTGATACTCATTAACCTTGGACAGAGCCTGATACATTGAGTTTGGGGAGGTAAGTCAAGAGTACAGTTTCATGATCAAATCCTTCCCTATTTCCCATATTCTTCCTGTAATCATGATTTGAAAGCTAATAATAGGGATTTGGTCAATATCTGAGTTTCTGCTATGAGTTAAGCACTATATGTGATACTGTATGAAAAGAGATGAGTATCATGTTAGTGCTGACATTAGTCAGCTCAGTTGTGTCTGACTGCTTGTGACCCTGTGGGTGATAGCCTGCCAGGCTCCTCTGTCCATAGAATTCTCCAGGCAAGAATACTGGAGTGGGTTGCCATTCCCTTCTCCAGGGAATCTTCCCAACCCTGGGTCTCCTGCATTGCAGGCAGATTCTTTACTATCTGAGCCATGACTGAGTGACTAACACTCATGTTATCTATATACAAATAATTTAGTGGGGGGAGGAAGCTCCTAAATTATACAGGAATGAACATTTGTAGGAGGTCCTTAGAGAAACCTGGGTCTGTAGCAGGCCAACCTTTTGGACCAAGCGGAAAAATTTAGTTTGTCAATGGAATCTCCATTTGAAAATTCTTTTCATGATTGAGTTTGCTCAGTGGCCACAAAAGAGCAGGATGAGTAAGGAGGATTACCAAGAACATACAGTTTTTTTCAGTGAGTTCCCATTACGGAATGCTACCCTACTTCCTTTGGGAGCATGCCCACAAAATATTAAAGGCAGTCTTTTTGTCCTCAGAAAGCTTTGTATGTGAGAGTAGTTGGAGAAACAAATATGCCTACATGGAATGGGGGAAGAATTCCTCCAAAATAGACTATTCTTTTTTAACTATTAGTTCATGGGGAAGATTATATTTAGAGACATATTAAATCTAGGAAATGTGACCAACGCGTCTCAGGGAACAGAATGTTCTGATGACTGAGTCTCTCTAAGCAGATATTTGACAGAGGTGATAGGAATCAGGGCAGGTATATTTAGTTCATTTGTTGTTGTTCAGCCACTAAGTTGTGTCTGACTCTGGGACCCGATGGACGGCAGCATGCCAGGTTCCCCTGTCCTTCACTGTCTCTTGCAGTTTGCTCAAATTCGTGTCCACTGAGTCCAGGGATAGCTATCTAACCATCTCATCTCTGCCACCCACTTCTCCTCCTGCCTTCAATCTTTCCCAGCATCAGGGTCTTTTCCAGTGGTTTGGCTCTTTGCATCAGGTGGCCAAAGTATTGGAGCTTCAACTTCAGCATTAGTCCTTCCAATGAATATTCAGGTCTGATTTCCTTTAAGATTAACTAGTTTGATTTCCTTGCCGTCCACGGGACTCTCAAGAGTTTTGTCCAGCACCACAATTCAAAAGCATTAATTCTTTGGTACTCAGCCTTCTTTATGGTATAACTCTCACATCCATACATGACTACTGGAAAAACCATAACTTTGACTAAGTGGGCCTTTCTTGGTAAAGTAATGTCTCTGCCTTTTAATATACTGTCTAGGTTGGTCACAGCTTTTCTTCCAAGAAGCAAGCATCTTTTAATTTCATGGCTGCAGTCACTGTCTGCAGTGATTTTGGAGCCCAAGAAAATAAAATCTGTCACTGCTTGCAATTTCCCCCCTCTATTTGCCATGAAGTGATAGGACTGAATGCCATGATCTTGAGTTTTTTGAGTGTTGAGTTTTAAGCCAGCCTTTTCACTCTCTTCTTTCACCCCATCAAGAGGTTCTTTAGTTTTTCTTCACTTTCTGCCACTAGAGTGGTATCATCTGAGGTTGTTGATACTTCTCCCAACCTAGTTTATTTCATTATGAAGGGAAAGCCTACCTCTTATTTGATCTGATTTAAATAGAACCATAATCAATGCAATAAGTTTAATATTGTCCATTAGATTTTAAAATGGGTGAAATATTTACCTTGTGGGATTGAACCACGTAACTCACAAAGGGCATGCTGTGTGCCTTCCTCACATTCTAAGTGCTGAGTGTCTGCCATGGGATATTCATCAACCTTTTTATCCATAAGGGAGACAGACAAATAAACACAATACGATTTGCAAGCTAGTTGACTGCGACATTTTTAATTCATTAGGTAACTCTCTTCTTCTGCCCTCTCTCCCTTTCTTCCTCCTTCTTAGCTTCTTTCTCTTTGTTAAAGGGAGCAGATCTGTTGTCATATAATTTTGCCTCACTGGGAAAACACTGAATAAATGTCATTTCTGATGAGTGTTGCCAACATTTTTGGAGGCACTGCTCTTGAATTTTTAGTAGGGATTCCTCATTCTTGAGGATAGTGTATGTGTGTGTGTGAGTGTAATGACTTTCTCACTGGCCTTCAAAAGATTTTGGTCTCAATGTTCTTCTTGATGTTAAATGAGCTTTTAGACCAGGCCCATGTTATGACTCCCGAGAGGACAGATTAGGCTTTTCTGCACTCCGCAGTAAAAACAGAAGGTGAGATTTGACAATGATTATGTTTATTTGGTCAGTGGAGATGGCCAGCCCTGATAAATCAGGCTCCATGGTAGCTTTCTGCTCTGGTTGAGAAGATGTGTTTTTCAGAAGCAGGATGTTAAAAGCTAATCTGAAAATAGAGCTCAGAACCCAGAAACTTTTAACTAAAAATCAGAGAAGACCTTTTCTGATATCCTGACACTCAGAAAGGTCCTGTAGGATATATTGGACAGAAAGTCCTTTGGGGTTTTTCCACAACTTATGACAAACCTGAGCGAAGTTTTTGACCAACTCAGTAGATACAGGGAGCACAAAACTGCCTCCTTAATACTCCCTAAAGGAGTTGACATTTCCAGCCATGAAGACAGACCAATGACAGGAGAAGGCGAGATGCGAGATCTCCTTAAAACGGTCTCCAGAGCTAGAGAAAAATCATTTTCTTCTGTGTCATTGAGTTCCTATTATTACCCCCTTTATAATGCAAGCACTCTGCAAGGGTCATGCCCAAGAGAAATGTTGTACCCTGGTTTCAGGATTCTGGGGCTTGGAACTCTGTGCACCGGGGAACTGTGACAGCCAGCAGCTGCTTGGTAAATGTGGGAACTTGCTCAAGCCACTTAACTCTCAGTGCTGATGTTGGTCTTTCACTTATAAAATGGGGTTGGGGGTGTATGTGCGTAAAGAGGTCTCTTCTGACTACAAAAGCATCTCTCACCCTCCCTTCCCCACCTTTCTCCCTCCCTCCCTCTTTAAGCTCTGCCAGGGCAAGGCCTTTTGTACTCTGATTAAATAAGAACCTCCTGCAAGAGACCTATTTTTTCCAAGAAGCCTTAAGATACAGTAATAGTCACTGACATCAATACTGTATTTTGATTTTGAAGAAAATATGTAAAGTTTTTGAAGAAAACAACCAGGTTTTAAGTCTCTGGAAATTACTTGAACCAGGTGATGTTTTTAAAAGATGGATATAGATAGACATAAATATATATTTGTGATTTATATCATAGTCCTAGAAAATTCAACAAATACAGAGAGTTCAAAAACAAAATAAATGCCATGTGCAAACCCACCATTCAGTTTCTACACACATGCCCACAAACTCGTATATATGGATGGAAAGCAAGAGAGAGAGAAATATTTTTGCTTCACAAAATTGATTCTGATGTTTTAGAGCTGATTTTTTTTTCAACAATCACTAAATCTCAGGCTAGTGGATTATAATGGGGTCTAAAGGTGAAAAATATAAATCAGGACCTTGAAAACACTTTTATGTCCTGAGACCCTATCTTAGAATTGCCAGGGAGTGGACCAGAATATAGACTAGAGACAGAACTATTCATTTTAGCAGGAAAGGGGACACATGTAAAAATTGGGTAAAGATTCTTCCTGACCCCTAAGTCCCAAAACTAAAAAAGAATTTTCAAATGAGTTCAGGGGTATAGAAGGGTGGAAGGGGGCGAGATGGGGGAGCTACCTGTTGGGCAGACCCAATAACCTCCAAAGTGGGAGCCCTGCGCTCCATGACCAACCTCCAGCCCTGGATAATTTTCCAGCAGGCAGGCCTGGGTGATGTGCATTTAAGGAAGCCGAGAATTCCCATTGTTCACGTGCTCCTGGAGGCTGCTCACGGTGGCTGCACTTTGGTGTCACAACCCGTCGCCAGCATATAGTAGTGTAAAATGAAGCTTGTTTAAAGACTCTCTTTGATGAGTGAAGATCAAACGGCCTGGGGACCCCCGGTCTTAATCAGACTTGAGCCAGGATGGCATTTTCACAAATAGTCCGTTTGCTTGGCTTTGAGCAGACTTTGTGCTCAGCACATTCATCCGGCTGCGGGGCGAGTAATCTCGGCTGAAGCCCCTTGCCTGGTCACAAATCCGTTCACACTACAATAGCTGCTGTTAGTTTGCGATGTCAGTTCATGGGCAAATGAATATAGGGCCCTTCTGACTTAATTAAAGGGGGTGAGAGGAAAGGCGATGGAGAGGAAGATAAAAAGCTTCAGGCGCATTAGGCTCCCCTGTGTCTGGCCGCCAAGTAGGAGAAAGCCGCTCTTCTGCTGCCCCCTGGTGGAAGATCCTTAGAAGTTCTTCATAGGGAAGATAAAAAGGATTTATTAATCACGCAATTTATTCTTGAGATTGATTTCTCCAGGTCTAGTTATTTGCATATTGTATACCTTCTTCATGCTTAAGCATATTCGAAGTTGAATAATCTCTTGTACTTCTTAATGTTCCACAAAATCCTTGTTCACAGATTGAAATCTTCAACAGATTAAAATTAAAATGACATCTGGGATTCGAGACATAGGTTCGATAAATGTTTCTTTTTGTTTGATTGAAGAAGAGGGCGGATATATTGCACTCCTGGATAAAAATTTCAAGGTCTACAGATTGTTATAAATATCATATTATAGGAACATACTAGGCCAAATAAATTTTCAGAAAGGTCATACATAAATAACTTCAACGAGAATAAAATTTTAAAAGAATATTATTTTTTAATCCATTTGAATGAGAAAATATTAACCATTTTGGAGTTCCATGATCAAAAAAGATATAAACTTATATAACTGTTATATACCCTATATAATACTTCCATTTACTTCTATTTAATACTTCCATTTCTTTGGAGTCAACATGTTATACAAGTAGAAAAAGAACAGCAGAAAAATTAATAAAAGAACATGCTGGAATACAGCTCCTACATAATACATGTAGCAGTTAAAATTAGTACCAGTAATGTTGTTGGAGAAGACTCGAGAGTCCCTTGGACTGCAAGGAGATCCAGCCAGTCCATCCTAAGGGAAATCAGTCCTGGGTGTTCATTGGAAGGACTGATGTTGAAACTGAAACTCCAAAATTTTGGCCACCTGATGCGAAGAGCTGACTCACTTGAAAAGACCCTGATGTTGGGAAAGATTGAAGGCAGGAGGAGAAGGGGACGACAGAGGATGAGATGGTTGGATGGCATCATCAACTCAATGGACATGAGTTTGGGTGGACTCTGGGAGTTGGTGATGGACAGGGAGGCCTGGCGTGCTGCTGTTCATGGGGTCGCAGGGAGTCGGACACTACTGAGTGACTGAACTGAACTGAATGTATTCTTGTTAATTAACAGTTAATAATGCTAAACTGGAGAAGTAAATGAAAAATCCCAAGGGCAGAGGAGCATGGCAGGATACAATCCAAGGGTCTCAGATTCAGGCACGACTGAGCAACTAAACACAACAACCAATTCTAAACTTCTCCCCAAGTTTCTTTTTATAACTCATTTTTCTTAAACACAAGTCCTTGTGGGAAAAAGTGTTTTGCTACCAGAATTTATTTTACTGCAGATATGCGCCAAACACTAAACATTCAATTTAAGAAATACTTTAGTAGTATACTGAATTCTTAGCTATGTTGATACAAAGTATAAAATTGTACACTACTCAGTATTATAATCTAAAATATATTCACAACAATGACTTTGTGAAACATACTGACCTCAGTCAAACTTTTCAAAATGTCATTGATTTGATTAGTCAGTTCAGTTGCTCATTGGTGTCTGACTCTTCGTGGCTCCATGGAGTGCATCATGCCAGGCTTCCCTGTCCATCACCAACTCCTGGAGCTTGCTCAAATTCATGTCCATGGAGTCTGTGATGCCACCCAACCATCTCATCCTCTGTCATCTGCTTCTC
Source organism: Bos mutus (assembly GCF_027580195.1). Taxonomy (NCBI): domain Eukaryota; kingdom Metazoa; phylum Chordata; class Mammalia; order Artiodactyla; family Bovidae; genus Bos; species Bos mutus. The sequence goes on along the minus strand of NC_091642.1, from coordinate 44,445,252 downwards.
CTCCTGCCTTCAATCTTTCCCTGCATCAAGGTCTTTACTAGTGAGCTTCCCATGATAGCTCAGTTAGTAAAGAATCCACCTGTAATGCAGGAGACCCTGGTTTGATTCCTGGGTCAAGAAGATCTGCTGGAGAAGGGATCAGCTTCAGTATTCAATACCCACTCCAGTATCCTTGGGCTTCCTCGAGGGTTCAGCTGGTAAAGAATCCGCCTATAATGTGGGAGACCTCTGTTTGATCCCTGGGTTGCGAAGATCTCCTGTAGAAGGGAAAGGCTACCCATTCCAGTATTCTGGCCTGGGAGAATTCCATGACTGTATAGTCAGGGACTCTCTAGAGTCTTCTGCAAAACCACAGTTCAAAACCATCAATTCTTCGGTGCTCAGCTTTCTTTGAAGTCCAACTCTCACATCCATACATGACTACTGGAAAAACCATAGCTTTGACTAGATGGACCTTTGTCAGCAAAGCAATGTCTCTGCTTTTCAATATGCTGTTTAGGTTTGTCACCTAAATGCGTGCCATAGTTTGTTGTGATCCACACAGTCAAAGGCTTTAGTGTAGTCAGTGAAGCAGAAGTTGATGTTTTTCTGGAATTCTCTTGCTTTTTGTATGATCCAATGGATGTTGGCAGTTTGATCTCTGATTCCTCTGCCTTTTCTAAATCCAGCTTGAACATCTGGAAGTTCTTTGTTCACGTATTGTTGAAGCCTGGTTTGGAGAATTTTGAGCATTATTTTACTACCGTGTGAGATGAGTGCAATTGTTTGGGAGTTTTAACTTTCTTTGACATTGCCTTTCTTTGGGATTGGAATGAAAACTGACCTTTTCCAGTGGCTGTTGCTGAATTTTCCAAATTTGCTGGCATTTTTAGTGCAGCACTTTCACAGCATCATCTTTCAGGATTTGAAATAGCTCAACCAGAATTCCATCACCTCCACTAGCTTTGTTCGTAGTGATGCTTTCTAAGGCCCACTTGACTTCACCCTCCAGGATGTCTGGCCCTAGGTAAGTGATCACACAATCATGGTTATCTGGGTCATTAAGATCTTTTTTGTATAGTTCTTTTGTGTATTTTTGCCACCTGTTCTTAATATTTTCTGCTTCTGTTAGATCCTTACCATTTCTGTCCTTTATTGTACCCATCTTTCTTTGGAATATTCCCTTGGTATCTCTAATTTTCTTGAAGAGATCTCTAGTCTTTCTCATTCTATTGTTTTCATCTATTTCTTTGCACTGTTCATGTAAAAAGGCTTTCTTGTTTCTCCTTGGTATTCTTTGAAACTCTGAATTCAGATGGGTTTATCTTTCCTTTTGTCTTTCACTTCTCTTCTCAGCTATTTCTAAGGCCTCCTCAGACACCATTTTTCCTTTTTGCATTTCTTTTTCCTGGGGACGGTTTTTATTACTGCTTCCTGTACATTATTATGAACCCTTCATCCATAGTTGTCAAGCACTCTACTAGATTTAATCCCTTTAATCTATTTGTCAGTTCCACTGTGTAATCATAAGGGATTTGATTAGGTTATACCCGAATGGCTTAATGGTTTTCCCTACTTTCTTCATATAAGTATGAATTTTGCAATAAAGGCATTCATGATCTGAGCCACAGTCAGCTTCCAGTCTTGTTTTTGCTGACTGTATAAAGCTTCTCCATCTCTGACTCAAAGAATATAATCAATCTAATTTCAGTATTAATCATCTGGTGACATCCATGTGTAGAGTCGTCTCTTGTGTTGTTGGAGAGAGTGTTTTATGACCAGTGTGTTCTCTTGGCCAAGCTCTGTTAGTCTTTGCCCTGCTTCATTTTGTACTCCAAGGCCAACCTTGCTGTTACTTCAGGTATCTCTTGACTTCCTACATTTGCATTCCTGTCCTCTATGATGAAAACAACACATTTTTTGGTGTTAATTCTAGAAGGTCCTGTAGGTTTTCTTAAAACCATTCAACTTCAGCTTCTTCAGTATTAGTGGTTGGGGCATAGACTTGGATTGATGTGATATTGAATGTTTTGCCTCGGAAATGAACCAAGATCATTTTGTCATTTTTGAGACTGCACCCAAGTACTGCATTTCGAACTCCTATTGACTATGAGGGCTACTCCATTTCTTCTAAGCAATTTTTGCCCACAGTAGTAGATATAATGGTCATCTTAATTAAATCAGATAAATATATCTATATCCCACCACCTTGGCCCTCCCTACCACCCCTCTAGGTTTCCAAGGAGCACTGAGTTGAGCATCCTGTGTGATACAGTAACTTCTCGCTAGCTACCTATTTCACATGTGGTAATATTTGTTCAGTGCCACTCTCTCAATCCACCTTCCCCTCTACTTCCCCTGCTGTGTCCACAAGTCTGTTCTCTATGCCTGTGTCTCTCTTCCTGCCCTTAAATTGGTTCATCAGTCCCATTTTTCTAGATTCCATATATATGTATTAATACATAATATGTTTTTCTCTTTCTTACTTCACTCTGTAAAACAGGTTGTGGTTTCTTCCACCTCACTAGAACTGACTCACATGCATTCTTTATATGGCTGAGTAATATTCCATTGTGTATATATATACCACAACTTTTTTATCCACTCATCTGTCAATGAGCATCTAGGTTGCTTCCATGTCATTGGGGTACATGTGTGTGGTTTTTTTTTTTTTTTTTCCCTTAATTATGGCTTTCCTCAGGGTATATGCTCATTCATGGGCTTGCTGGGACACATGGTAGTTTTATTTCTAGTTTTTTAAGGAATCTCCATACTGTTCTCCATGGGCTTCCCTGGTAGCTCAGCTGGTAAAGAATCCTCCTGCAATGCAGGAGACCTGCGTTCAATGCATGGATTGGAAAGATCCCCTGGAGAAGGGAACAGCTACCCACTCCAGTATTCTGACCTAGAGAATTCCATGGACTGTGTAGTCCATGGGGTCACAAAGAGTCGGACACAATTGAGTGACTTTCACTTCACGTACTATTCTCCATAGTGCTATATCAATTTACATTCCTCCAACAGTGCAGGAGAGTTCCCCTTTGTCCACATCCTCTCCAGAATTTATTGTTTGTAGATTTTTTGATAATGGCAATTCTGACTTGTGTGAGATGATAATCTCATCATAGTTTTGATTTGCATTTCTCTAATAGTGAGAAAAATCGAGCATTTTTTTCCTGTGTTTATTATCCATCTGTATGTCTTCTTTGGATAAATGTCTGTTTAGGTCTTCTGCCCATTTATTGATTGGGTTGGTTGATTTTTTGATACTGAGTTGTAAGAACTGTTTGTATAATTTGTAGATGAGTCCCTTGTCTGTTGGTTCATTAGCAAATATTTTCTTCCATTCTGATAATTCTTTTTTTTAATGGTTTCCTTTGCTGCGCAAAAACTTTAAAATTTAATTTGGTCTTGTTTGTTTATTTTTGTTTTTATTTTCATTACTCCAGGAGGTGGACTAAAAAAGAACTTGCTGTGATTTATGTCTGAGAGGCTTCTACCTATTTTTTCCTCTAAATGTTTTATAATATCCAGCCTTACAATTAGGTCTTTAGATGATTTTATTTTTGTGTATGGTATTAGGAAGTATTCTAATTACATTCTTTTCCATGTAGCTAAATTTTCCCATCACCACCATTTATTGAAGAATGGTCTTTTCTCCACTGTATATTCTTTTCCCTCCTTTGCCACGGTGTGTGGGTTTATTTCTAGACTTTCTATTCTGTTCCATTGACATAAATTTCTGTTTTTGTATCAGCACCATCTTGTTTTGATTACTGTAGCTTTGTAGTATAGTCTGAAGTCAGAGAGCCTGATTTCTCCAGCTCTTTTTCTTTCTCGGGAGTACTTTGGCTATATGGGGTCTTTTGTGTTTCCATACAAATTGTACATTTTTAAAAATCTATGTCTGAAAAATGTCACACCACTCAGAAAGTGAAGAGGAATTGAAGAGCCTCTTGATGAGAGTGAAAGAGGAGAATGAAAAAGGAGAATTAAAATTCAACATTCAAAAAACTAACATCATGGTATCTGATCCCATCACTTTACAGCAAATAGAAGGGGAAAAATTGTAAGCAGGGACAGATTTTATTTTCTTGGGCTCCAAAATCACTGCAGACAGTGACTGCAACCATGAAATTAAAAGATGCTTGCTTCTTGGGAAAAAAGCTCTGACAAACCTTGACAGCATATTAAAAAGCAGAGACATCACTTTGCCGATAAAGGTCCATCTAGTCAAAGCTATGGTTTTTCCAGTAGTCACATACGGAAGTGAGAGTTGGAACATAAAGAAGGCTGCTGCTGCTGCTAAGTCGCTTCAGTCATTTCCGACTCTGTGCAACCCCACAGACAGCAGCCCACCAGGCTCCCCCGTCCCTGGGATTCTCCAGGCAAGAACACTGGAGTGGGTTGCCATTTCCTTCTCCAATACATGAAAGTGAAAAGTGAAAGTGAAGTAGGTCAGTCATGTCCGACTCTTAGCGAGTGCCAAAGAATTGATGCTTCTGAATTGAGGCGCTGGAAAAGACTCTTGAGGGCCCCTTGGACTGCAAGGAGGTGAAACCAGTCAATCCTAAAGGAAATCAACCCTGAATATTCATGGGAAGGACTGAAGCTGAAGCTCCAATCCCTTGGCCCCCTGATGCAGAGTCGACTTATTGGAAAATACCCTGATGCTGGGAAATATTGAAAGCAAAAGGAGAAGAGGAATAGTTGGATAGTATAACTGACTCAATGGATAGAATTTGAGAAAACTCCAGGAGATAGTGAAGGACAGGGAAGCCTGGTGTGTTGCACTCCAGGGCGTTGCAGAGAGTCCAGCTCAACTTAGAGAGTAAACAGCAACCAAAACGGTAGTTTGAGAGGAATTGTGTTGAATCTGTAGATTGCTTTGGATAATGTAGTCATTTTCAGAATATTGATTCTTTGAACCCAAGAATATAATATATCTCCCATTGTTTGTGTCTTATTTAATTTTGTTCATCAGTATCTTATAGTTTTCTGAGTACAGGTCTTTTGCCTTCTTAGGTAGGTCTATTCCTAGGTATTTTGTTTTTCTGATGCAAATGTAAATGGGATTGTTCCCCTTATTTCTCTTTCTGTCTTTCATTGCTAGTGGATAGGAACGCAAGAGATTTCTGTGTATTAATTTTGTAACCTCTAAAGCTGAAGTCAAGATTGCCGGGAGAAGTATCAATAACCTCAGATATGCAGATGACACCACATTTATGGCAGAAAGCAAAGAAGAACTAAAGAACCTCTTGATGAAAGTGAAAGAGGAGAGTGAAAAAGTTGGCTTAAAACTCAACATTCAGAAAACTAAGATCATGGCATCTGGTCCCATCACTTCATGGCAAATAGATGGGAAACAATGGAAACAGTGAGAGACTTTACATTTTGGGCTCCAAAATCACTGCAGATGGTGACTGCAGCCCTGAAATTAAAAGACTCTTGCTCCTTGGAAGAAAAGTTATGACCAAACTAGACAGTATGTTAAAAAACAGAGACATTACCTTGCCAACAAAGTCCATCTAGTCAAAGCTATGGTTTTTCCAGTGGTCATGTATGGATGTGAGAGTTGGACCATAAAGAAAGCTGAGCGCCGAAGAACTGATGCTTTTGAACTGTGGTGTTGGAGAGGACTCTTGAGAGTCCCTTGGCAAGGAGATCCAGCCAGTCCATTCTAAAGGAGATCAGTCCTGGGTGTTCTTTGGAAGGAATGATGCTAAAGCTGAAACTCCAGTACTTTGGCCACCTGATGCGAATAATGGACTCATTTGAAAAGACCCTGATGCTGAGAAAGATGAAAGGCGGGAGGAGAAGGGGTCAACAGAGGATGAGATGGTTGAATGGTATCACTGACTCAGTGAACATGAGTTTGAGTAAGCTCCAGGTGTTGGTGATGGACAGGGAAGCCTGGCATGCTGCAGTCCATGGGGTCGCAAAAATTTGCCAGAAATGACAGTGACTGGACTGAACTTCATTTCACTGAATTCATTGCTGGACTGCATGTTTCAGTTTTCTATGTGTGATATCACGTTATCTGCAAAGAGTGACAGTTTTCCTTCTTTTCCAGTTTTCTTTCTTTCTTCTTCTCTGATTGCCATATGACTAAGGCTTCCAAAACTATGTTGAAATAAGTAGCGAGAGTGTACATCGTTGTCTTGTTCCTCATCTTAGAGAAGATAACTTTCAGTTTTTTCACTTTTGAGAATGATGTTTGCAGTGGGTTTGTTGTATATTGCCTTAAGTATGTTGAGGTAGGTTCCCTCTATATCCACTTTCTGGAGAGCTTTTTTTTTTTTCTAATTATCATAAATGGGTGTTGAAATTTCTTAAGACCTTTTTCTGCTTCTAGTGAGTTGATTATATGATTTTTATCCTTCAGTTTTTTAATGTGGTGTATCACATTGATTGATATGCATATGTGAAGAATCCATGCATCCCTGGGGTAAATTCCACTTGATTGTGGTGTATGATCCTTTTAATGTGTTGTTGGATTCGGTTTGCTGTTATTTTGTTAAGAATTTTTGTGTTTATGTACATCAGTGATATTGGCCTGTAATTCTTTATGTTGTGATATATTTGTCTGGGTTTGGTATCAGGGTTATGGTGGCCTCATAGAATGAGACTGGGAGTGTTATTTCCTCTGCAATTTTGGGGGAGAGTTTCAGAAGTATAGATGTTAACCCTTCTCTAAATGTTCGACAGAATTCACCTGTGAACCTATCTGATCCTTGACTTTTGTCAGAAATTTATTAACCACAGTTTCAAGTTCAGTAACTGTGATTGGTCTATACATATATTCTATTTTTTTTTCCTGCTTCAGTCTTGGAAGGTTGTACCTTGTTAATTATTCATCAGTTTCTTATAGCTTTCCCATTTTATTGGCATACAGTTTCTTGTAGTAGTCTCTGATCCTTTGTATTTCTGTGGTGTCCATTGTAATTTCTTTTTAATTTATAATTTTATTAATTTAAGTCCTCTCCTTTTTTTTTTTTCCCCCTTGATGAGTCTGGCTAAAGATTTATAATTTGTTTATCTTCTCAAAGAACCAGCTTTTAGTTTACTTGTTCTTTGCTATTGTTTTCTTTGTCTCTATTTCATTTATTTCTTCTCTGCTCTTTATGGTTTCTTTCTTTCTACTAACTTAAAGTTTTGTTCTTTCTCTAGTTGTTTTAGGGGTCAGTTTAGGTTGTTTAGTTGAGATTTTTCTTATTTTCTGAGAATATTATATTGCATAGACTTCTTTCTCAGAACTACTTTTGTTCTGCTTCATAGCTTTTAGATCATTGTGTTTTCATTGCCATTTTTCAATAGTTTTTTTTTTTTAATTTCTTCTTTGATTTCTTCAGTGATCCATTGGTTGTTTAGTAACATTGTTTAGACTCCCCTGCACATATTTGTGTTTTTTACATTTTTTTCCTGTAATTGATTTCTAATTGATTTCTAATCAATTACATTTCTCATAGTGTTGTAGTTAGGAAAGACTCTTGTTGCCTAGTCATGTCCAACTTTTTGTGACCCCATGGACTGAAGCATACCAGGCATCCCTGTCTATCATCATCTCCCGAAGTTTGCCCAAGTTCATGTCCAATGCATCAATGTTGCTATCCAGCCATCTCATCCTCTGATGCCCTCTTGTTCTTCCCTCAATCTTTTCCAGCATTAGGGACTTTTCCAATGAATCGGCTTTTGATGACCAAAATACTGGAGCTTCTGCATCAGTCCTTGCAGTGAATATCCAGGGTTGATTTCCCTTAAAAGTGACTGGTTTGATCTCCTTGCTGTCTAAAGGACTCTCAGGAATCTTCTTCAGCACAACAGTTCAAAGGTGTCAATTCTTTAGTGTTCTGCCTTCTTTATAGTCCAACTCTTACAACCGTACATGACTGCTGGGAAGACCATAGCATTGACTATATGGACCTTTGTCAGCAGAGTAATGTCTCTGCATCTCATCACACTGTCTAGGTTTGTCATCTCTTTCCTGCCAAGAAGCAACTGTCTTCTGATTTCATGACTGCAATCACCATTCACAGTGATTTTAGAGCTGAGAAGAAGAAATCTGTCACTACCTCCACCTTTTCACCTTCTATTTGTCATGAAGTAAATAGCTGTGAGAAGAAGAGAAGAGAAAAGCAAAGGAGAAAAGGAAAGATATAAGCATCTGAATGCAGAGTTCCAAAGAATAGCAAGGAGAGATAAGACAGCCTTCCTCAGCGATCAATGCAAAGAAATAGAGGAAAACAACAGAATGGGAAAGACTAGAGATCTCTTCAAGATAATTAGAGATACCAAGGGAACATTTCATGCAAAGATGGGCTCGATAAAGGACAGAAATTGTTTGGACCTAACAGAAGCAGAAGATATTAAGAAGAGGTGGCAAGAATACACAGAAGAACTGTACAAAAAAGATCTTCATGACCAAGATAATCATGATGGTGTGATCAATCACTCACCTAGAGCCAGACATCCTGGAATGTGAAGTCAAATGGGCCTTAGAAAACATCACTACAAACAAAGCTAGTGGAGGTGATGGAATTCCAGTGGAGCTATTTCAAATCCTGAAAGACGATGCTGTGAAAGTGCTGCACTCAATATGCCAGCAAATTTGGAAAACTCAGCAGTGGCCACAGGACACTGCTGATGGAAAAGATCAGTTTTCATTCCAATCCGAAAGAAAGGCAATGCCAAAGAATGCTCAAACTACCGCACAATTGCACTCATCTCACACGCTAGTAAAGTAATGCTCAAAATTCTCCAAGCCAGGCTTCAGCAATATGTGAACCGTGAACTTCCAAATGTTCAAGCTGGTTTTAGAAAAGGCAGAAGAACCAGAGATCAAATTGCCAACATCCCCTGGATCATGGAAAAAGCAAGAGAGTTCCAGAAAAACATCTCTTTCTGCTTTATTGACTATGCCAAAGCCTTTGACTGTGTGGATCACAATAAACTGTGGAAAATTCTGAAAGAGATGGGAATACCAGACCACCTGACCTGCCTCTTGAGAAACCTATATGCAGGTCAGGAAGCAAGAGTTAGAACTGGACATGGAACAACAGACTGGTTCCAAATAGGAAAAGGAGTATGTCAAGGCTGTATCTTGTCACCGTGCTTATTTAACTTATATGCAGAGTACATCATGAGAAACGCTGGGCTGGAAGAAGCACAAGCTGGAATCAAGATTGCCAGGAGAAATATCAATAACCTCAGATATGCAGAAAAAAACAACCCTTATGGCAGAAAGTGAAGAGGAACTAAAAAGCCTCTTGATGAAAGTAAAAGTGGAGAGTGAAAAAGTTGGCTTAAAGCTTCACATTCAGAAGACGAAGATCATGGCATCCGCCCCATCACTTCATGGCAAATAGATGGGGAAACAGTGTCAGACTTTATTTTTCTGGGGCTCCAAAATCACTGCAGATGGTGATTGCAGCCATGAAATTAAAAGACGCTTACTGCTTGGAAGGAAAGTTATGACCAACCTAGACAGCATATTCAAAAGCAGAGACATTACTTTGCCAACAAAGGTCTATCTAGTCAAGACTATGGTTTTTCCAGTGGTCATGTATGGATGTGAGGGTGGACTGTGAAGAAAGCTGAGCGCTGAAGAATTGATGCTTTTGAACTGTGGTGTTGTAGAAGACTCTTGAGAGTCTCTTGGACTGCAAGGAGATCCAACCAGTCCATCCTAAAGGAGATCAGTCTTGGGTGTTCATTGGAAGGACTGATGTTGAAGCTGAAACTCCAATACTTTGGCCACCTCATGCGAAGAGTTGACTCATTGGAAAAGACTCTGATGCTAGGAGGGATTGGGGGCAGAAGGAGAAGGGGACAACAGAGGATGAGATGGCTGGATGGCATCACTGACTCAATGGACATGGGTTTGGGTGAACTCCGGGAGTTGGTGATGGACAGGGAGGCCTGGCATGCTGCAATTCTGGGGTCGCAAAGAATGGGACACGACTGAGTGACTGAACTGAACTGAACTGAATGGGGCCAGATGCCATGATCTTAGTTTTCACTCTCCTCCTTTACCCTCATCAAGAGGCTCTTTCGTTCTTCTTTGCTTTCTGCTCTTAGAGTGGTATCATCCACATATCTGAGGTTGTTGATGTTTCTCCTGCCTATCTTGATTCCAGCTTGTACCTCATCCAGCTCAGCATTTCTCATGATGTGCTCAACATATAGATTAAACAAATAGGGTGACAGCATACAGCGCTGTCATACTTCTTTCTCAATCTTGAACCAATCTGTTGTTCCATACAGGGTTCTGACTGTTGCTTCTTGACCTGCATACAGGTTTCTCAGAAGACAGGTAAGATGGTCTTCTAGTCCCATCTCTTTAGAGCTTTCCACAGTTTGTTAAGATCCACACAGTCAAAGACATTAATGTAGTTGATGAAAGAGATGTAGATGTTTTTCTGGAATTCCCTTGCTTTCTCTATGATCCAATGAATGTTGACAATTTGATCTCTGCTTCCTCTTCCTTTTCTAAACCCAGCTTGTACATCTGGAAGTTCTTGTTTTGCATAATACTGAAGCCTAGCATGCAAGATTTTAAGCATGACTTTACTACTATGGAAGATGAGTACAATTGTGTGATGGTTATCACATTCTTTAGTACTACCCTTCTTGGGAATTGGAATAAGGATTGACCTTTTCCAGTCCTGTGGCCACTCCTGGGTCTTCCAGATTTCCTGACATATTGAATGTAACACCTCAATGGCATCATCCTTAGTGTTTTTATTAGTTCTACTGGAATCCTGTTGATCCACAAGCTTTATTAACAGGCCCACTTGACTTCACACTCCAGAATGTCTGGCTCTGGGTGACTGACCACACCATTATAGTAATCTGGTTCATTAAGATTTTTTTGTACAGTTCTGTGTATTCTCTCCATCTCTTCTTGACCCCTTTTAGTATTACTAGGTCTCTACCATTTCTGTCCTTTATTGTACCCATCTTTGGGGCGAAATTTTCCCTTGATATTTCCAATTTTCCTGAAGAGATCTCTAGTCTTTCCACTTCTATTGTTTTCTTCTAGTTTCATGCACTGTTCATTGAAGAATGCCTTCTTGTCTCTCTGTGCTATTCTTTGAAACTCTGCATTAAGTTGGATGTACCTTTCCCTTTCTCCCTTGCTTTTCACTTCTCTTCTTTCTTCAGCTATTTGTAAAGCCTCCTCAGATAACCACTTTGCCTTCTTGCTTTTCTTTTTCTTTGGAATGATTTTTTTTGCTGCCTCCTGTACAATATTACAGCTCTCTATCCATAGTTCTTCAGGCAACCTGTTAACTAGGTCTAATGCTTTGAATCTATTGATTCCCTCTTCTGCATATTCGTCAGTTCAGTTCAGCTGCTCAATCATGTCTGAATCTTTGCAACACATTGGACTGCAGCACGCCAGGCTTCCCTGTCCATCACCAACTCCTGGAGCTTGCTCAAACTCATGTTTCTTGAGTTGGTGATGCCACCCAACCATCTCATCCTCTGTTGTCCCCTTCTCCTCCTGCATAATCATAAGGGATTTGATTTGCGATGTACCTGGCTGGCCCAGTGGTTTTCCCCGCTTTCTTTTATTTACGTCTGATTTTTGCTATGAGAAGCTGATGATTTGAGTTACAGTCAGCTCCAGATTTTGTTTTTTCTGAATGTGTACAGCTTCTCCATCTTCAGCTACAAAGACTATAATCAATTAGATTTCAATATTGACCACTTGGGGTTCAGTGGTTAAGAATCTGCCTGCCAATTCAGGAAATGCAAGAGATGTGGGTTCCATCCCTGGATAGGGAAGATGCCCTGGGGAAGAAAATGGCAACCCACTCCAGTATTCTTGCCTGGAAAAATCCTATGGACATAGGAGCCTGGTGGGCTATAGCCCATTGGGTTGCAAAGAGTCGAACATGACTGAGCATGTATCCAACATGTGTAAACTCGTCTCTTGTATTGTTGAAAAAGGGTATTTGCTATGATCAGTGCATTCTCTTGGCAGAATTTAGTTAGCCTTTGCCCTGCTTCATTTTGTTCTCCAAAGTCAAACTTGCCTGTTACTCTAGCTGTCTCTTGACTTCCTACTTTTTCATTCCAAACCCCAGTGATGAATAGAACATCTTTTTTTGGTGTTAGTTCTAGGAGGTCTTTTAGGGTTCATAGAACTGATTAACTTCAGCTTCTTTGGCATCAGTGGTAAAGGCATAGACTTAAATTACTGTGATATTGAATGATCACTTTGTCATTTTTGAGGTTGCACCCAAGAACTGCATTTTGAACTGCAAATCAATCTTTTGTTGATTGTGAGGGCTACTCCACTTCTTAGAGAATAGATATGATTTCAATTTCTGTGAATTTACTGAGGTTTGCTTTGTGGTCCAAGATGTGATCTATCCCTGAGAATATTCCATGTGTTCTTGAGAAGAAACTATATTCTGCTGCTTTTGGATGGAATATCCTACAAATATCAATTAAGTCTATCTGGTCTACTGTGTCATGTAAGGATTGTGTTTCTTTACTGATTTTTTTGCCTGGATGATCTGTCCATTCATGTAAAAGTGTTGTTAAAGTTTCTGACTATATTATGTTACTGTCAGTTTCCCCTTATGGCTGTTAGCATTTGCCTTGCATATTGAGGTGTTCCTACGTTGGCTGCATACATATTTATAATTGTTTTGTCTTCTTTTTGGGTTGATCCTTTGGTCATTATGCAGTTTTCTTTCTTGTCTCTTTTAACAGTTTTTATTTTAAAATATATTCTATTGGATAAGTGTATGGCTATTTCAGCTTTCTTTAATTTCTGTTTGCATGGAATAACTTTTTCTAGTCCCTTACTTTCAATCTGTATCTTTCTCTAGGTCTGAAGTGGGTCTCTGGTTGACAACATATATATGGGTTTTATTTTTGTAACCATTTAGCCAGTCTGTGTCTTTTGGTTGGAGCACTTAATCCATTTGTATTTAAGGTAATGATCAATATGTATATTTCTATTGTCATTGTTTTCATTTTTTGGATTTGTTTTTTAAGGTTTTTTTCTTCCCTTCCTCTTTTATTCTCTTGTTTTGTAATTTAATGACCAACTTACTGTTGTGTTTGGGTTGTTTTTCTTTTATGTGTGTGTTTCTACTGTAGTTTTGTGGAGTGCATTTCCTATGAGGTTTTGATATGAAAAGTGAAAGTGTTGGTCTCTTAGTCATAGCTGACTCTTTGCAATTCCATGGACTGTAACCCACCAACTAGAACTGATATTAAAAGCAGCAAAGGAAAAACAACAAATAACACACAAGGGGATTCCCATAAGGATAACAGCTGATCTTTCAATAGAAACTCTTCAGGCCAGGAGGGAATGGCAGGACATACTTAAAGTGATGAAAGAAAATAACCTACAGCCCAGATTACTGTACTCAGCAAGGATCTCATTCAAATATAAAGGAGAAATCAAAAGCTTTACAGACAAACGAAAGCTGAGAGAACTCAGCACCACCAAACCAGCTCTCCAACAAATGCTGAAGGATCTTCTCTAGACAGGAAGCACAAAAAGGGTGTATAAACTCGAACCCAAAACAATAAAGTAAATGGCAATGGGACCATACTTATCAATAATTACTTTAAACGTAAATGGGTTGAATTCCCCAACCAAAAGACAAAGACTGGCTGAAAGGATACAAAAACAAGATCCCTATATATGTTGTCTACAAGAGACCCCCTTAAAACAAGGGACACATACAGACTGAAAGTGAAGGGCTGGAAAAAGATATTCCATGCAAATAGAGACCAAAATAAAGCAGGAGTAGCAATACTCATATCAGATAAAATAGACTTTAAAACAAAGGCTGTGAAAAGAGACAAAGAAGGACACTACATAATGATCAAAGAAATCAATCCAAGAAGAAGATATAACAATTATACATATATATGCACCCAACATAGCAACACCACAATATGTAAGACAAATGCTAACGAGTATGAAAGGGGAAATTAACAATAACACAATAATAGTGGGAGACTTTAATACCCCACTCACACCTATGGATAGATCAACTAAACAGAAAATTAACAAGGAAACACAAACTTTAAATGATACAATAGACCAGTTAGACCTAATTGATATCTATAGGACATTTCACCCCAAAACAATGAATTTCACCTTTTTCTCAAGTGCACATGGAAACTTCTCTAGGATAGATCACATCCTGGGCCATAAATCTAGCCTTGGTAAATTCAAAAAAATTGAAATCATTCCAAGCATCTTTTCTAACCACAATGCAGTAAGATTAGATCTCAACTATAGGAAAAAAAACTATTAAAAATTCCAACATATGGAGGCTGAATAACACGCTGCTGAATAACCAACAAATCACAGAAGAAATCAAAATATGCATAGAAATGAATGAAAATGAAAACACAACAACCCAAAACCTGTGGGACACTGTAAAAGCAGTTCTAAGGGGAAGGTTCATAGCAATACAGGCATACTTCAAGAAACAAGAAAAAAGTCAAATAAATAACCTAACTCTACACCTAAAGCAACTAGAAAAGGAAGAAATGAAGAACCCCAGGGTTAGTAGAAGGAAAGAAATCTTAAAAACTAGGGCGGAAATAAATGCAAAAGAAACAAAAGAGACCATAGCAAAAATCAACAAAGCCAAAAGCTGGTTCTTTGAGAGGATAAATAAAATTGACAAACCATTAGTCAGACTCATCAAGAAACAAAGGGAGAAAAATCACATCAATAAAATTAGAAATGAAAATGGAGATATCACAACAGGAACACAAAGGATCATAAGAGACTACTGTCAGCAACTATATGCCAATAAAATGGACAACTTGGAATAAATGGAGAAATTCTTAGAAAAGTACAACTTTCCAAAACTGAACCAGGAAGAAATAGAAAATCTTAATAGACCCATAACAAGCACAGAAATTAATACTGTAATCAGAAATCTTCCAGCAAACAAAAGCCCAGGTCCAGACAGCTTCACAGCTGAATTCTACCAAAAATTTAGAGAAGAGCTAACACCTATCCTACTCACTCTTCCAGAAAATTGCAGAGGAAGGTAAACTTCCAAACTCATTCTATGAGGCCACCATCACACTAATACCAAAACCTGCCAAAGATGCCACAGAAAAAGAAAATTACAGGCCAATATCACTGATTAACACAGATGCAAAAATCCTTAACAAAATTCTAGCAAACAGAATCCACCAACACATTAAAAAGATCATACATCATGACCAAGTGGGCTTTATCCCAGGGATGCAAGGATTCTTCAATATCTGCAAATCAAGCAATGTAGTACACCATATTAACAAATTGAAAAATAAAAGCCATATGATTATCTCAATAGATGCAGAGAAAGCCTTTGACAAAATTCAACATCCATTTATGATAAAAAAAAAAAAAAACTCTCCAGAAAGCAGGAATAGATGGAACATACCTCAACATAATAAAAGCTATATATGGCAAACCCACAGCAAACATTATCCTCAATGGTTAAAAATTGATAGCATTTCCCCTAAAGTCAGGAAGAAGACAAGGGTGTCCACTTTCACCACTAATATTCAACATAGTTTTGGAAGTTTTGGCCACAGCAATCAGAGCAGAAAAAGAAATAAAAGGAATCCAAATTGGAAAAGAAGTAAAACTCTCACTGTTTGCAGATGACATGATCCTCTACATAGAAAACCCTAAAGACTCCACCAGAAAATTACTAGAGTTAATCAATGAATGTAGTTAAGTGGCAGGATATAAAATGAACACACAGAAATTCTTTGCATTCCTATACACTAATAATGAGAAAATAGAAAGAGAAATTAAGGAAACAATTCCATTCACCATTGCAACAAAAATAATGAAATACTTAGGAATACATCTATCTAAAGAAACAAAAGACCTATATATAGAAAACTATAAAACACCGGTGAAAGAAATCAAAGAGGAAACTAATAGATGGAGAAATATACTGTGTTCATGGGTCAGAAGAATCAATATAGTGAAAATGAGTATTCTACTCAAAGCAATCTATAGATTCAATACAATCCCTTTCAAGCTACCAATAGTATTTTTCACAGAGCTAGAACAAATAATTTCACAATTTGTATGCAAATACAAAAAAAAACCTCGAATAGCCAGAGCAAGAAGAATGGAACTGGAGGAATCAACCTGCCTGACTTCAGGCTCTACTACAAAGCCACAGTCATCAAGACAGTATGGTACTGGCACAAAGACAGAAATATAGGTCAATGGAACAAAATAGAAAGCCCAGAGATAAATCCACACACCTATGGACACCTTATCTTTGACAAAGGAGGCAAGAATATACAATGGAGAAAAGACAACCTCTTTAACAATTGGTGCTGGGAAAACTGGTCAATCACTTGTAAAAGAATGAAACTAGAACACTTTCTAACACCATACACAAAAATAAACTCAAAATGGACTAAAGATCTAAACATAAGACCAGAAACTATAAAACTCCTAGAGGAGAACATAGGCAAAACATTCTCAACATAAATCACAGCAGGATCCTCTATGACCCACATTCCAGAATATTGGAAATAAAAGCAAAAATAAACAAATGGGACCTAATTAAAATGAAAAGCTTTTGCACAACAAAGGAAACTATAAGAAAGGTGAAAAGACAGCCTTCAGAATGGGAGAAAATAATAGCAAATGAAGCAACTGACAAAGAATTAATCCCAAAAATATACAAGCAACTCCTACAGCTCAACTCCAGAAAAATAAATGACCCAATCAAAAAATGGGCCAAAGAACTAAACAGACATTTCTCTGAAGAAGACATACAGATGGCTAACAAACACATGAAAAGATGCTCAACATCACTCATTATCAGAGAAATGCAAATCAAAACCACAATGAGGTACCATTTCACACCAGTCAGAATGGCTGCTATCCAAAAGTCTATAAGCAATAAATGCTGGAGAGTGTGTGGAGAAAAGGAAACCCTCTTACACTGTTGGTGGGAATGCAAACTAGTACAGCCACTATGGAGAACAGTGTGGAGAGTCCTTAAATAACTGGAAATAGAACTGCCATATGACCCAGCAATCACACTGCTGGGCATACACACTGAGACAACCAGAAGTGAAAGAGACACATGTACCCCAATGTTCATCACAGCACTGTTTATAACAGCCAGGACATGGAAGCAACCTAGATGTCCATCAGCAGATGAATGGATAAGAAAGCTGTGGTACATATACACAATGGAGTATTATTCAGCCATTAAAAAGAATACATTTGAATTAGTTCTAATTAGGTGGATGAAGCTGGAGCCTATTATACAGAGTGAAGTAAGCCAGAAAGAAAAACACCAATACAGTATACTAACGCATATATATGGAATTTAGAAAGATGGTAATGATAACTGTGTGTGCCAGACAGCAAAAGAGACACAGATGTATAGAACAGTCTTTTGGATTCTGTGGGAGAGGGCGAGAGTGGGATTATTTGGGAGAATGGCATTGAAACATGTATAATATCATATGTGAAAAGAATCGCCAGTTCAGGTTCGATGCATGATACAGGATGCTTGGGGCTGGTGCACTGGGATGACCCAGAGGGATGGTAGGATGGTATGGGGAGGGAATTGAGAGGGGGGTTCAGGATGGGGAAGACATGTACACCCGTGGTGGATTCATGTTGATGTATGGCAAAACCAATACAATATTGTAAAGTAAAAAAAAAGAAAAGCAAAAGAAATAAACCTTTAAATACAAAAATAAATAAAGTCACAGAGAAACTGAAAAAAAAAAGACTGTTTATTGTCACCCTGCTTATTTAACTTATATGCAGAGTACATCATGAAAAACGCTGGGCTGGATGAAGCACAAGCTGGAATCAAGATTGCTGGGAGAAATATCAATAACCTCAGATATGCAGATGACACCACCATGGCAGAAAGTGAAGAAGAACTAAAGAGCCTTTGATGAAAGTGAAAGAGGAGAGTGAAAAAGTTCGCTTAAAGCTCAACATTCAGAAAGCTAAGATCATGGCATCTGGACCCATCACTTCGTGGCAAATAGATGGGGAAACAGTAAATCACTGCAGATGGTGATACAGCCATGAAATAAAAAGATGCTTACTCCTTGGAAGAAAAGCTATGACCAACCTAGACAGCATATTAAAAAGCAGAGACATTACTTTGCCAACAAAGGTCTATCTAGTCAAGGATATGATTTTTCCAGTAGTCATGAATGGATGTGAGAGTTGCACTATAAAGAAAGCTGAGCACTGAAGAATTGATGCCTTTGAACTGTGGTGTTGGAGAAGACTCTAGAGAGTCCCTTTGACTGCAAGGAGATCCAGCCAGTCCATCCTAAAGGAAATCAATCCTGAATATTCACTGGAAGCACTGATGTTAAAGCTGAAACTCCAGTACTTTGGCAACCTGATGCGAAGAATGGAGTGATTTGAAAAGCCCCTGATGCTGGGAAAGATTGAAGGTGGAAGGAGAAGGGGACGACAGAGGATTAGATGGTTGGATTTCATCACCAACTCAATGGACATGAGTTTGAGTAAACTCCGGGAGTTGGTAATGGACAGGGAGGCCTGGCAGTCCATGCAGTCCATGGGGTCGCAAAGAGTCAGACACGACTGAGTGACTGGACTGAAATGAACCTGCCAGGCTCCTGTATCCATGGGATTCTCCAGGCAAGAATACTGGAGTGGGTTGCCATGACCTTCTCCAGGAGATCTTCCCAACCCAGGGAGATTTTGACATAGCAGCCTATAAATATACAAGGTTGTTTTAAGTCGCTGGTCTCTTATTTATTTATTAAGTTTTGGCTGTGCTGGGTCTTCATTTCTGTGCAAGGGCTTTCTTTAGTTGCAGTGGGCAGGTACTACTCTTTGTTGAAGTGCACTGGTTGCTCATTGTGGTGGCTTCTTTTGCTGTGGAGCATGGGCTCTAGGTGTGCAGTTGCAGTAGTTTGGGGCATATTGGCCCAGTTGCTCTGTGTCATCTGAGACCCTCTGGTACCAAGGATTGAACCCTTGTCCCCTGCATTGGCAGATGTGCTGCTAATCACTGGACCACCAGGGAAGTCCCTCTGCTGGTCTCTTACTTTCAAAGCCATTTCTCATTTCCTGCATTTGTACTCTTCATTACTCTCCACATTGTATCATATTTCTGTATGGATTTTTCCTGATTTTGCTGTTGTTTTCTTCAGTTTCTAAGTCATGTCCAACTCTGTGTGACCCCATGAACTGCAGCATGCCAGGCTTTTCTGTTCTTCACTATCCCCAGGAGTTTGCTCAAACTCATGTCCATTGAGTCAGTGATGACTTCCAACCATCTTATCCTCTGCATCCCCTTCTCCTATTGCCCTCAATCTGTTCCAGCATTAGGGTCTTTTCAAATGAGTCAGCTCTTCACATCAAGTGGCCAAAGTATTGGAGCTTCAGCTTCAGCATCAGTCCTTCCAGTGAATATTCAGGATTGATTTCCTTTAGGATTGATTGGTTTGATCTGCTTGCAGTCTAAGGGACTCTCAAGAGTCTTCTCCAGCACCACAATTCAGAAGCATCAATTCTTTGGTGTTCAGTCTTTTTTATGGTCCAACTCTCACATCCACATATGATTATTGGAAAAACCCATGCACTTAGTTGCTGAGTCATGTCCAACTCTGTGACCCCATGGATTGTAGCCCTCCAGGCTCCTCTGTCCATTGGGATTCTCCAAGCAAAGATATGGGAGTGGGTTGCCATGCCCTCCTCCAGGGCTCTTCCCAACCCAGGGATTGAACCCAGGTCTCCTGCATTGCAGGCAGATTCTTTACTGTCTAGGCCATGAAGGAAGTGGAAAAACCAATAGCTTTGACTATACAAACATTTGTTGACAAAATGATGTCTCTGCTTTTGAATACTCTGTGTAGTTTTGTCATAGCTTTTCTTCCAAGGAGCTAGTATCTTTTAATTTCTGCAGTCACCATCCACATTGATTTTGGAGTCTGATAAAATAAAATCTGATACTGTTTCTACATTTCCCATCTATTTGCCTTGATGTGATAGGACCAGATGCCATGATCTTAGTTTTTTGAATGTTGAGTTTTAAGCCAGCTTTTTCACTCTCCTCTTTCACCCTCATCCAGAGGTTCTTTAGTTTCTCTCCACTTTCTGCTATTAGAGTTGTATTATCTGCATATCTGGGGTTGTTGATATTTCTCCTGGTAAGCTTGCTTCCTGCTTGTGAGTCATCCAGCCAAGCATTCCACATGATGTACTCTGCATGTTAGTTAAATAAGCAGAGAGACAATATACAGGCTTGATGTACTCCTTTCCTAATTTTGAACCAGTCTGTTGTTCCATGTCCAGTTCTAATTGTTGCTTCTTGTCCTGCATATAGTATTCTCAGGAGATGGACAAGGTGGTCTGGTTTTCTCTTCTCTTTAAGAATTTCCCACAGTTTGTTGTGATCCACATGATCACAGGCTTTAGCTTATTCAATGGAGCAGAAGGAAATGCTTTTTTGGAATTCCCTTGCTTTCTCTCCGATTCAGTGACCATCGCCAATTTGATCTCTGGTTCCTCTGCCTTTTCTAAATCCAGCTTGTATCTATAAAAGTTCTTGGTTTTTATATTGCTGAAGCTTGGTTTCAAGGATTTTGAGTATTACCTTGCTAGCATATGAAATGGATACTATTCTGGGGTAGTTTGAACATTCTTTGGCATTGCCTTTCTTTGATATTGGAATAAAAAACTGACCTTTTCCAGTCCTGTGGACTTTACTAGTGAGCTTCCCAATTAAGATTTTATTTTTTTTATTGTGGATGTTCACCCCCACTCCCACCCCCACCACTCTCCACCACTCCCCACCACTCCCCACCACTCCCCACCCTCCCACCACCCTCCCACCCTTGGCTTTTTGCATTTTGTTGTAAAGCTGGTTTTTTGGTGCTGAATTCTCTTAGCTTTTGTGGTGCTGAATTCCCTTAGTTTTTGCTTGTCTGTAAAGCTTTGGATTTCTCCATTGAATATGAATGAAACCCTTGCTAGGTAGAGTATTCTTGATTGTAGGTTTTTCCCTTTCATTACTTTTAAATATTTCATGGTACTCCTTCTGGCCTGCAGAGTTTCTGCTGAAATATCAGCTGATAACCTTATGGAGATTCCCTTGTATATTATTTGTTGCTTTTACCTCATTGCTTTTAATATTTTTCTTGTCTTTAATTTTTCTCAGTTCGATTAATATGTCTCTTGGGGTGTTCCTCGTTGAGTTCATCTTGAATGAGACTCTTTGCACTTCCTGGACTTGAGTGTTTTCTTTCTCATGTTAGGTAAGTTTTCAGTTATGTCTTCAGATATTTTCTTTTGTCCTTTCTCTTTTCCTACTGAGAAAAGATAATAAGAATGCTACTGCTACTGCTGCTAAATTGCTTCAGTCGTGTCCGACTCTGTGCGACCCCATAGACGGCAGTCCACCAGGCTTCTGGCAAGAACACTGGAGTTGGTTGCCATTTCCTTCTCCAACGCATGAAAGTGAAAAGTGAAAGTGAAGTCGCTCAGTCGTGTCCAACTCCTCCTTCATCCATGGGATTTTCCAGGCAAGAGTACTGGAATGGGATGCCATCGCCTTCTCCATACTGATGTGTTTAATGTTGTCTCAGAGGTCTCTGAGACTCTATTTCTTTTTGTAATATTTTCCATTAGGTCCCAGGTCCAGATCTAGGAGATCCCGGCTAAGGGCCTGTCCAAACAAGTTGGGGCTATCTCTGAAACCCTGAGGTAATACTGTCCAAGTCATCTGTTGGTGTTTTTCCTCCTGGGGCCTTCCACTCAAAGGCAAAGAGATATTGGGATTCTTTAGCCAGTGGTATGCAAAAAAAATGCATCTTTGAGATCCAAGACTGTAAACCATTTGGCACTGGGTGGGATTACTCCCGAGATTACATAGGGATTGGGTACTGTGGGATGGAGGGGGACTACAGCTTCATTTATAATCTGGAGATCTTGAACCATTTGCCAGGTTCCATCCTTTTTCTTTACTGAGAGGATTGGGGTGTTATATGGTGAACTGGTGGGGACCAATAGCCCACAAGCAAGGAATTTATTTATTAAAGGCTGTAGCCCCTCCCAAGCCTCTCTTTTGAGGGGATATTGTTTCTGGTTAGGAAACTGAGTGGGATCTCAGAGGACAATGATGACCTTGGTGTTCTCGTCCAGAAATCCCCTGGTCCTACACCTGGGGGTTAATTTTGTCTTTCCATAGTTTTTGGTCTCTCCCTATTAGAGAAGGTGTAATGGGTTCTTCAGTAGTAACCAGGAGCTGTAGGGCTCTAGGGGCTGAAAAGCTTCCCATCACAAGGGTGGTCCCCAATTTAGTGAGTATGTCTTTTCCCTTTAAGGGAGTAGGATACTCAGGGACCACCAGAAACTGGTGGGAAAATATTTGTCCATCCCAGCAACAAAGAAGTGCTTGGGTGAATCTTTTAGTAGTTGTTTTTCCTATAGCACGCAAAATGGTACAGGTTTGGGAGGAGAAGGCTCCGGAGTAGGAGATCAAGACAGAGTAGGTAGCCCCTGTGTCAACCAAGAAATTCTCGGACCTACCTGCCACATCCAGTTGTATCCTTGGCTCCAGCCCCGTGATGGTTATCTGTGACAGGCGGGCTGGCTGGAGCGGGCCGCTTCGGTCCTCTTGAACCATCATGAGGGAAGGCTTGGCACTTTACCTTGAGGCTCTTGGGTCTCAAGGGCAGAGTGCTGCCCAATGTCCCAGTTGATGGCATTTGTGGCAAGCCATTCTAGGAGACTTGTCATGGTTTGGACACTGTGGCCCAATGCCCCTCTGTCTACAGATCAGGCTTTTGTCTTGTGCCTTGTCCTTCAAGGAATCGGGGTTTGCCATAGGGCTTCTCTGGAGGGCAGCCAGCATCTGGGCATGCCTTGTCTCTTTCCTTCTCTCCCTCTCCTGGGCCTTGGCCTCCTTCTCCTGTTCTCTGTTATGAAAGGTATTGGTGGCTGTCAGGATCATCTCATCTAAAGAGGCAGCAGAGTCCTGCTGCTGTAGCTGTTGTAACTTAATTCTGATATCTGATGCACATTGGGACAGTATTTGTCCTTTAAAATCACCTGTCCCTTATAAGAGTCTAAGTCCAAATTGGTAAACTTTTGGAGGGCCTCTTTTAGCCTTTCCAGAAGGGCAATTGGGTTCTCGTTGGGCTCCTGAGTTATTGCAGAGACTGGGCACAGTCCCACAAGTAATAGGCTTCCTTCTATATCTGTGGGTGGACTTCCTTAGGGATGAGTCTTTCTGAAGCTTATCCTACCCAGTACTGTTGCAACCTGAGAGCCAGGCATCCCGGGGTCAGGGTGCAGATCCCCAGGCAGGCTGGGGCATGACAGCCTCCTAGAGATTGAATCCCCAGGAAGGTTGAAGGGTGACGGCCTCCGAAGAATTGGGTCCTGGGCAGGACCTCCTGGGACCCCTCGGACTGGTGGATCCCCGAGCAGGTTGAGGTGTGACAATCTTTCGAGCACCAGATCCCTAGGCAGGTCAAGGCAGGTTGATCTCTTAGGACCCCTGGACTGGAGTTTGGGTGTCCCCAAGGTCTCCAGCGTGACCAGTGCTAGGTAGGATTGAGGGGTTAAATATTATACAGTATTTCCCTCCCAAGGCCAGCTATTTTCTGGTTGCCTCTCCAGAAGATTGTAGAGGCAACACTGTGGGCCGGGATGGGGCTGAGGGAAGGAGCATTAAACAGGAGGGAAGGGGGCAGAGCACAACCTTTGAAAGAATGACATAGCACAAGGGCATAACGTAAACCAATTAAAAGCAATTGGATCCAAGATGACAAGTCAAATTCAAGTAAACCTTAATCCCTAATCTATAAGCCAACAGACACCTAGAGGTGGCAGGACAGCTCTAAAGCACTGTCAAAAGATGGAGGAGTCGGTGGTTCCCCAATGGCTGGGATGATCCTCCCACTCATTAGCATATGAATTAACCCTCACAAAACCTAGCCAGGCCAAATTCCAGGGCCCTAGCCCTTGCCCTTGGCAATGGCCCACACCCTAAAGCATGGCTTCTCTCTGAATCCTAACAAATCCACCTCTTTTTGGCTGGCCTGAGTCCTGGGATAAAGCTGAAGGACAGGAGGAAAAATCAGTGGGAAAAACGGGCCAAGGAATTCCCTTCATAGCCTGCCAGAAAATCTGCTAAATTCCTGACCTGTGCTCACAGTTTTCATTGGTCTGATTCTTGGTACAGAGAAGAGTAAGGACAGAAGAACCCCCACCGGCTTGGGTAATAACTACTGGGACCCAGCAGATAGTGCCTTTGGGACATACCGAAGAGTAGCTTCTCCAGTTCAGTTCAGTTCAATTGCTCAGTCATGTCTGACTCTGCGACCCCATGAATCGCAGCACGCCAGGCCTCCCTGTCCATCACCAACTCCTGGAGTTCACTCAGACTCATGTCCATCGAGTCAGGGATGCCATCCAGCCATCTTATCTTCTGTCGTCCCCTTCTCCTCCTGCCCCCAATCCCTCCCACCATCAGAGTCTTTTCAATGAGTCAACTCTTTGCATAAGGTGGCCAAAGTACTAGAGTTTCAACTTTAGCATCATTCCTTCCAAAGAAATCCCAGGGCTGATCTCCTTCAGAATGGACTGGTTGGATCTCCTTGCAGTCCAAGGGACTCTCAAGAGTCTTCTCCAACACCACAGTTCAAAAGCATCAATTCTTTGGTGCTCAGCCTTCTTCACAGTCCAACATCCATACATGACCACAGGAAAAATCAGAGCCTTGACTAGATGGACCTTTGTTGGCAAAGTAATGTCTCTGCTTTTGGATATGTCATCTAGGTTGGTCATAACTTTCCTTCCAAGGAGTAAGCGTCTTTTAATTTCATGGCTGCAGTCACCATCTGCAGTGATTTTGGAGCCCAAGAAAATAAAGTCTCTCATTGTTTCCATTGTTTTCCCGTCTATTTGCCATGAAGTGATGCGACCAGATGCCATGATCTTCGTTTTCTGAATGCTGAGCTTTAAGCAAACTTTTTCACTCGCCTCTCTTACTTTCATCAAGAGGCTTTTTAGTTCCTCTTCACTTTCTGCCATAAGGGTTGTTTCGTTCTGCATATCTGTGGTTATTGATATATCTCCCGGCAGTCTTGATTCCAGTTTGTGCTTCTTCCAGCCCAGCGTTTCTCATGATGTACTCTGTATATAAGTTAAATAAGCAGGGTGACAAGATACAGCCTTGACATACTCCTTTTCCTATTTGGAACCAGTCTGTTGTTCCATGTCCAGTTCTAACTGTTGCTTCCTGACCTGCATACAAATTTCTCAAGAGGCAGATCAGGTGGTCTGGTATTCCTATCTCTTGAAGAATTTTCCACAGTTTATTGTGATCCACAGAGTCAAAGGCTTTGGCATAGTCAATAAAGCAGAAAGAGATGTTTCTCTGGAACTCTCTTGCTTTTTCCATGATCCAGCGGATGTTGGCAATTTGATCTCTGATTCTTCTGCCTTTTCTAAAACCAGCCTGCCTTGGAGAATTTTGAGCATTGCTTTACTAGCGTGTGAGATGAGTGCAATTATGTGGTAGTTTGAGCATTCTTTGGCATTGCCTTTCTTTGGGATTGGAATGAAAACTGACCTTTTCCAGTCCTGTGGCCACTGCTGAGTTTTCCAAATTTGCTGGCATATTGAGTGCAGCACTGCAACATCATCATCTTTCAGGATTTTAAATAGCTCAACTGGAATTCCATCAACTCCACTAGCTTTGTTCATAGTGATGATTTCTAAGGCCCACTTGACTTCACATTCCAGGATGTCTGGCTCTAAGTCAGTCATCACATCATTGTGATTATCTGGGTCATGAAGATCTTTTTTGTACAGTTCTTCTGTATATTCTTGCCATCTCTTCTTAATATTTTCTGCTTCTGTTAGGTCCAAACCATTTCTCTCCTTTATCGAGCCCATCTTTGCATGAAATGTTCCTTTGGTATCTCTAATTTTCTTGAAGAGATCTCTAGTCTTTCCCATTCTATTGTTTTCCTCTATTTCTTTGCATTGATCACTGAGGAAGGCTGTCTTATCTCTTCTTGCTATTCACTGGAACTCTGCATTCAGATGCTTATATCTTTCCTTTTCTCCTTTGCTTTTCGCATCTCTTCTTTTCACAGCTATTTGTAAGGCCTCCCCAGACAGCCAATTTGCTTTTTGTATTTCTTTTCCATGGGGATGGTCAGTAGGTGTCCAATGTGCTACTGGAGATGAGTGGAGAAATAACTCCAGAAAGAATGAAGGGATGGAGCCAAAGCAAAAACAATACCCAGCTGTGGATGTGACTGATGATAGAAGCAAGGTCCGATGCTGTAAAGAGCAATATTGCATAGGAACCTGGAATGTCAGGTCTATAAATCAAGGCAAATTGGAAGTGGTCAAACAAGAGATGGCAAGAGTGAATGTTGACATTCTAGGAATCAGCGAACTAAAATGGACTGGAATGGGTGAATTTAACTCAGATGACCATTATATCTACTACTCTCAGCAGGAATCCCTCAGAAGAAATGGAGTAGCCATCATGGTCAACAAAAGAGTCCGAAATGCAGTACTTGGATGCAATCTCAAAAACTACAGAATGATCTCTGTTTGTTTCCAAGGAAACCATTCAATATCACGGTGATCCAAGGCCTCAACCAGTAACGCTGAAGAAGCTGAAGTTGAACAGTTCTTTGAAGACCTAGAAGACCTTTTAGCACTAACACCCAAAACATATGTCCTTTTCATTATAGGGGACTGGAATGCAAAAGTAGGAAGTCAAGAAACACCTGGAGTAACAGGCAAATTTGGCCTTGGAATACAGAATGAAGCAGGGCAAAGACTAATAGAGTTTTGCCAAGAAAATGCACTGGTCATAGCAAACACCCCCTTCCCACAACACAAGAGAAGACTCTACACATGGACATCACCAGATGGTCAACAGCAAAATCAGATTGATTATATTCTTTGCAGCCAAAGATGGAGAAGCTCTATACAGCCAACAAAAACATGACCAGCAGCTGACTCTGGCTCAGATCATGAACTCCTTATTGCCAAATTCAGACTTAAATTGAAGAAAGTAGGGAAAACCACTAGACCATTCAGGTAGCTTCTCCAGAGTCCCTCAATTGCGCCCACTGCCGCCCGCCTGTTCATGGGGGTTTCAAGGAAACAAGAAACGAGAGATTGTAAAAGAATTAAGATTTTGTTAGGCATGTCCCTCCATCCATTGGAGGGAGGACCTCCTACCTTAACGGGAGGTCTTCTGGAATCTGAGGCTGAGCCATGGGAGCTTTCTGCTTGAGTCTCCTGCGCTGGGTTTTATTCACTGTTCCAGTTCCCAGCACTTCTGGAATGGGATGATCGGGCATCCCAGAACTTCTTTGTTGCTGGGATGGACAAATATTTTCCCACCAGTTTCTGGTGGTCCCTGAGTGTGGGGGCTATGTGGGCCCTTCTATTGTGGAAGGCTGATTTTTGTTGGACAGTCTGAAAAGTGTAGCTGGCCCCCAGTCTGATTGGTTTCTAGGCCCTGCCTTGTTCAGAGGCTTCTCTCTGCTACAGGGTGGGGCTGGATTATAGGGTGACTGTGGGGCTAAAGGTCCTGGATCTAGTGTTGGCTTGTTGGTAGATGGGGTCAGGATCCCTGGAGGATTCCAGGACTAGTGCCAGTAGACAGGGCCAGGTTCTGGTCCTAACAAGGTAGAGGGAGAAATCCAAAATAGCACCTGTCAGCACCTGTCCTTGTGATAGTATGAGCGCCCCAAAATGATTGCCGCCAGTGTTAATTTCCCCAGCATGAGTTCCAGTTGCCTCCTGCCTCTCTGGTGGGGGCAGAGGAAATTTCCAAGATCAGCAGGTGGGGTTGACTCAGGCTTCTTTCAAATTGCTGCTTCTACTCTGGGTCTCAAAACATGTGAGATTGTGTGGGCTTTTTTTTAGAACAGAGTCTCTATTTCCTATAGCCTTCTGGCTCTCCAAAATATAATTTCCACTGGCCTTCAAAGCCAAATATTCTAGGGGCAAATCTTCCCAGGGCCAAACCCCCGGGCTGATGATCCTGATGTGGGGCTGGGATCCCTCACTCCTTAGGGAGAACCTCTATAATGTTAATAATCATCCTGGTTTTGGGTTACCCCCTCCAGGACTCTGGGTCTTAACTATACAACATTTCTACCCCTCCTACCCATTTCCCTGTGGATCCTTCTTTATATCTTTAGTCATTAAAGATCTTTTCTTTCAGTCTTTAGGTCTTTCTCATCAATAGTTGCTCTGCAAGATAGGGAATGGACTTGTGGACATGATGGAAGAAGGAATGCTAATGCTAATGCTAAGTCACTTCAGTCGTGTCTGACTCTGCACAACCCCAAAGACGGCAGCCCACTAGGCTCCCCCGTCCCTGGGATTCTCCAGGCAAGAACACTGGAGTGGGTTGCCATTTCGGAAGAAGGAAAGGGAGGCACAAATTGAGACAGTAACACTGACATATACACTATTATATGCAAAATATTAATAGATAGCTAGAGCTAGTGGGAAGCAGCTGTGTAGCACAAGGAACTCAGCTCGAAATTCTGTGATGACCTAGAGGGATGAGATGGGGGTTAGGAGGGAGCCTCAAGAGGGAAGGGATATATGTATATAGCTGATTTACATTGTTGTATGGCAGAAAGCAACTATCATTGTAAAGCAATTATTTTCCAGTTAAAAATTAGGTGCTCTATAAAGACTTGTAATTTTGATGTGTCTGTGAGTTGGTGAGCTGAAGGTCTTCCTACTTTATCATCTTGGCCACCTCTTTCCATGTATCATTTTAAGTCGAAAAGAAAATCATCTTGTTGTAATACAAATAAACAAGTCTTAAATTGTCTTTGGGTAAAGCTAATCTTTTCACATATCAAATATTTTGAAGTGAAGTATGCCCAAATTTGTTCTATGCTTTATGATAACCTTATCTCCAAAGAGTCCTTCTATTACTCCTGTAACATTACTGTTTTCTAGCTGCTTCCCTTATTCTCAAGACGACACAGTTTCCATCACGTCTCCCAGCCAAAGAACAAATTGTTAGGCTTTCACAGAGTCGTTCTCCAGTCATTCAAAAGTTTTTTTTTTTTTTTTTTTTTTTGTATCTAAACTTTGAACCAGTGCATTTAAACAGAGAAAGTAGTGTGAGGGGAGTTTTCTGAAGGTAGTTATGCCTGTGCTGACATCAGAACAACTTGAGTTGGTCATTGA
This sequence comes from Bos mutus, assembly GCF_027580195.1. Classification (NCBI taxonomy): domain Eukaryota; kingdom Metazoa; phylum Chordata; class Mammalia; order Artiodactyla; family Bovidae; genus Bos; species Bos mutus. Next base: position 44,416,043 of record NC_091642.1, on the reverse strand, counting down.
AAAGTGGAAAGATAGAAAGGAATACAAAGTTTTATATGTGACTAGAAAGCCTGGAAGCCCAGCACACGGTTGGGAGCATGGGAGCTAACTTCTTAAATGGGTTTGATTGCATCCTTAGGGCATCAGGACCTGTTGAAGGGAGCTAGGAATGCCAAGATAAAATGGGCATTTAAAAGCATTGGCCCTGAATATGAATAGATTGGAAGGAGATAAGGAGTAAAGGAGTGAGATTAAAAAAAAAATATATATATATATGTTATTTTTTACACATGAGAAAATTAATTTTACACACGAGGAGTAAGAGCTAAGTAGTAACGTTCCCTTGAACTCAGACACAGAGAAAAGCAGTATGAAGCTCAAAACTTTTAGCATACATATCCTTTTATTTTGTTATATGTTTCAATTCTTTTTAAGCAAACTTAATTCAGGTAAAACACACAAACATACAATTTCATGAGTGTTCACAAAGAAACACACCCCTGTCTCCATTCAGATCAAGAAATTAAATGACCAGCACCCTACAAGAGCCCCTCTTGCTCCCTTTCAGTCTATACTTCTCCAGATAAAACTATTATCTTAACTTTGATCCCTATGGATCTTTGAAATTAATTTTTCTCCTAAGAAATGAGCTACCACATACCTGGAAACTTGAACATGAAAAGAACCCCAAATTTAATCTAATTCAGTGGTTTTTGAGACATTAAAAATAAACAATAGAATAGTTTTCTTTCAAAATGAAATGCCACATACATCCCCAATATGTAAAACAGATATCAGAATTCTCTGATCAACTCAGAAATCTGGAGTGGGGGAGGTGGATAGGAAGGAGTCTCAAGAGGGAAGGGATATATGCATACTTACAGCTCATTCACGTGGTTGTGCTGCAGAAACTAACACAATTTTGTGAAATAATTATATTCCAATTAAAAATATATTGAAAACAATAAAGAAATTCTGGAGCTTGGGAAGCATACTCATTGCACATCCCCTTCCTTTAACACACGTTCAATGGAGACTTCATGTGTCCATCTACTTATATGAAGTTTTCCACTAAATACATACTATAGTGTTACACAATCCATAGTCAGTTGTATGTAGAACTGTAGATACAGAGGGCTGACTGTAGGTTGCAAGCTGGTCCACGGCACAGAGGTTGTGCTCATAACCCCTGTGCTGTTCAAGAGTCGACTGTTTTCTCTACCTATTCCATTCTGGTGAACTCTAAGATATTACTTCCATATCCTGAGGTTCTATGGAAAACTCAGTTTGAAAATCACAGGTCTATTGTAAGCTCTTTCTTTTGAATAGGGTTTGGTAGACTTTTCTAGAAAAGTCTAGACAGTGAATATTTTAGACTTTCATTGCCATATTGCTTCTTTCTCACTATTCAGCCCACATGCTGTTGTGGTGTGAAAGCAGCTTTAGACAATATGTATTGACTTTGTTCCAATAAAACTTTATTTACAAAAATAGACTGGGGTTGAAGTGGATTTGGCCCGTGGGCTGTAGTATAAAACTCTGCTTTTGAAAAATAAGGAAAAGTATGTTCAAAAAGTAAAAGAAACTTAAATTTTCAGAATTTTATTACTAAAGGAACTTTAGTAATCCTCATTTGGATAAGAAAATCAAGTCCCCAGTAATTCACACCATTTTAAGAAGCAATTTGCAGCACTTATAACCTAGCAAGGAGTTATATATATATATGACATCATAATTATAGTTCAGGTAGTGTTTTTTCCTTTTCCAAGCATTTATTACTAAAATCTTCAGGCTTTCATCTCTTCTGAAAAAAATCTTGAGGAATCACACTCTCCTAGGAACTGTAAATTTCCCAGGCCTGTGACTTATATGATTTCTGCTAGGACTCTTGGCTTCTCTGGCCACTAGCCCTCATGCTTCTTGCCCCAAGTGGCCCAAGTAACTTGCTGCACCAACTTTAGGTGGTCTGGGTTCTAAGCATATTTCCATCATTACCCTGTTAAGATGTATGTTTGGCACAACTATCTTCATTATAACAAAGGACTAGAAATTTGAGTGAATTCTATCAAGTCTTTACTGCCCCCTCATTCAGGGTTTAATGACATATTCTGGTATCTTCTACCTGAGTGGGTTATTCACATTGCTGAATTCCCACACTGAGTCTAATCAGCCCTTGACTTTATTCTGTGCTTGCTAGCTGTATCAACAAGAATGGGCAAGGTTATGATCATAAAATAGGTTAAATCAAATCTTAGTGTTTCCAAACAACAATATATTCCACCATAAAACCTTTGTGGATTGGTAGGAGCTCTGCTTTTCTTGATTGGAGTCCTCACTCTGCTTCTAAAGCTGATACATCAGCCATAGATGGAGAATTGCCCATTGCAGCGATAGAGGAAGGAGGATGTACTGAAGCAAGAATTGGCTTTTTTTATTCCTGCTTAGAGTAATGTGTGTGTTAGCTGCTTAGTCGCATTTGACTCTTTGTGATCCCATAGACCTTAGCCTGCCAGGCTCCTCTGTCTGGCGATTGGGATTATGATCCATCTTGCATGAGTTTTCCCAGGTAAGAATACTGGAGTGGGTTGCCATTTCCTTCTCCAGAGGATCTTCCTAACTCAGGGATGGAACCCCCAGTCTCCTGCATTGCAAGCAGATTCTTTACCCTCTGAGCTACCCAGGGAGCTTAGAGTGACAGGCTCCCCTTTAAATGCCCAAAGCAAGCCAAAGGGCTAACCCTGCCTTCCTGAGGCAAGGAATTCCTCAGGGAGGATACAGGAGATTAGCGAACTGAAGTCAAAATCCTGCTGACGTCTCTATTATTATCTCCCTAGAGGACTAAGATCCATCATGCAAATTAAACTCCTAGTATCCTGTCCTGGGGATTTTCCTAGTGGCTCAGAATTCCCCTGCAATGCAGGAGACCTGGGTCTGATGCCTGGGTTAGGAAGATTTCCTTAGAGAAGGAAATGGCTACCCACTGCAGTATTCTTGCCTGGAGAATTCCACGGACAGGGAAGCCTGGCATGCCTGCAGTCCATGGGGTCATAAAGAGTTGGACATGACTGAGCCACTGACACTTTCACTTTTCATCCTACCCTGGTATACCAAATACCAGAGAGTGGTGTAAATTCATCTTTCGTTTTTTTAAATCAAGATATGGATGTACTGATCTCACAGTGACTTTACCAGTTTACATTCCACAAACAGAGCAAGGTTTCCTTTTCTCTACACCCTTTCTAGCATTTGTTTGTAGATTTTTTGATAATGGCCTTTCTGGCCAGTGTGAAGTGGTACTTTGTAGTTTTGATTTACATTTCTCTAACAATAAGCAAGTTTCCTTTAAAACTAGATATAGAATTCCCATGACCCAGCAATCCCACTACTGGGCATACACCCTGCTGCTACTGCTGCTAAGTCCTTCAGTCGTGTCCGACTCTATGCGACCCCATGACAGTAGCCCACCAGGCTCCCCCGTCCCTGAGATTCTCTCCAGGCAAGAACACTGGAGTGGGTTGCCATTTCCTTCTCAATGCATGAAAGTGAAAAGTGAAAGTGAAGCTGCTCAGTTGTGTCCGACTCTTAGCGATCCGTGGACTGTAACCTGCCAGGCTCCTCCATCCATGGATTTTCCAGGCAAGAGTACTGGAGTAAGTGCCATCGCCTTCTCCGCATACACCTGAGAAAACCATAATTCAAAAAGATATATGTACCCCAATGTTCACGGAAGCATTATTTACAATAGCCAGGACATGGTGCTACCTGGATGTCCATCAGCAGATGAATGAATAAAGAAGATGTGGTGCATATGCAAAATGGAGTTACTAGCCATAAAAAAGGACTGAAATTGAGTCAGCTGTAGTGATGTGGATGAACTTAGAGTCTGTAATACAGAGTGAATTAAGTCAGAAAAAAATATCGATATTAACACACACACACACACACACACACGTGGACTCTAAAATAATGGTACTGATGAACCCATTTGGAGGGCAGAATGGAGGTGCAAACATAGAGAATGGACTTGTGAACACAGAGTGGGAAGGAGTGGGGGTGAACTGAGAGAGTAGCATTAACATACATACACTGCTGCTGCTACTGCTGCTAAGTCGCTTCAGTCGTGGCCGACTCTGTGCGACCCATGACGGCAGCCCACCCAGACTCCCCTGTCCCTGGATTCTCCAGGCAAGAACACTGGAGTGGGTTGCCATTGCCTTCTCAATATATACACTGCCATGTGTAAAATAGGTAGCTAGCAGGAAGCTGCTTTATAGCACAGGAGCTCAGCTCAGTGCTCTGTGATGACCTAGAGGGATGGAATGAGGGGCAGGAGGGGAGACTAAAGAGGAAGGGGGATACACACACACACAAACACACACACAGGGCTGATTGACGTTGTACAGCAGAAACTAACTCAAAATTGTAAATCAGTTTGTATTCCAATAGAAGTGCTTAACAACACACGCACAAAAAAATGTGTATTATTCCATTACAAAATAATTCCTCAGACTCACGTCCATCCAGTCAGTGATGCCATCCAGCCATCTCATCCTCTGTCGTCCCCTTCTCCTCTTGCCCCCAATCCCTCCCAGCATCAGAGTCTTTTCCAATGAGTCAACTCTTCATGAGGTGGCCAAAGTACTGGAGTTTCAGCTTTAGCATCATTCCTTCCAAAGAAATCCCAGGAAGGGACTCTCAAGTCTTCTCAACACCACAGTTCAAAAGCATCAATTCTTTGGCGCTCAGCCTTCTTCACAGTCCAACTCTCACATCATATACATGACCACAGGAAAAACCATAGCCTTGACTAGACGGACCTTTGTTGGCAAAGTAATGTCTCTGCTTTTGAATATGCTATCTAGGTTGGTCATAACTTTCCTTCAAGGAGTAAGCGTCTTTTAATTTCATGGCTGCAGTCACCATCTGCAGTGATTTTGGAGCAGAAAAATAAAGTCTGACACTGTTTCCACTGTTTCCCCATCTATTTCCCATGAAGTGATGGGACCAGATGCCATGATCTTCATTTTCTGAATGTTGAGCTTTAAGCCAACTTTTTCACTCTCCACTTTCACTTTCATCAAGAGGCTTTTTAGTTTCCTCTTCACTTTCTGCCATAAGGGTGGTGTCATCTGCATATCTGAGGTTATTGATATTTCTCCCGGCAATCTTGATTCCAGCTTGTGTTTCTTCAGTCCAGCGTTCTCATGATGTACTCTGCATATAAGTTAAATAAACAGGGTGACAATATACAGCCTTGATGTACTCCTTTTCCTATTTGGAACCAGTCTGTTGTTCCATGTCCAGTTCTAACTGTTTGCTTCCTGACCTGCATACAGATTTCTCAAGAGGCAGATCAGGTGGTCTGGTATTCCCATCTCTTTCAGAATTTTCCACAGTTTATTGTGATCCACACAGTCAAAGGCTTTGGCATAGTCAATAAAGCAGAAATAGATGTTTCTTGAGCATTCTTTGGCATTGCCTTTCTTTGGGATTGGAATGAAAACTGACCTTTTCCAGTCCTGTGGCCACTGCTGAGTTTTCCAAATTTGCTGGCATATTGGTGCAGCACTTTTGCTTTTTGTATTTCTTTTCCATGGGGATGGTCAGTAGGTGTCCAATGTGCTACTGGAGATGAGTGGAGAAATAACTCCAGAAAGAATGAAGGATGGAGCCAAAGCAAAAACAATACCCAGCTGTGATGTGACTGATGATAGAAGCAAGGTCCGATGCTGTAAAGAGCAATATTGCATAGGAACCTGGAATGTCAGGTCTATAAATCAAGGCAAATTGGAAGTGGTCAAACAAGAGATGGCAAGAGTGAATGTTGACATTCTAGGAATCAGCGAACTAAAATGGACTGGAATGGGTGAATTTAACTCAGATGACCATTATATCTACTACTCTCAGCAGGAATCCCTCAGAAGAAATGGAGTAGCCATCATGGTCAACAAAAAGAGTCCAAATGCAGTACTTGGATGCAATCTCAAAAACTACAGAATGATCTCTGTTTGTTTCCAAGGAAACCATTCAATATCACGGTGATCCAAGGCCTCAACCAGTAACGCTGAAGAAGCTGAAGTTGAACAGTTCTTTGAAGACATAGAAGACCTTTTAGCACTAACACCCAAAACATATGTCCTTTTCATTATAGGGGACTGGAATGCAAAAGTAGGAAGTCAAGAAACACCTGGAGTAACAGGCAAATTTGGCCTTGGAATACAGAATGAAGCAGGGCAAAGACTAATAGAGTTTTGCCAAGAAAATGCACTGGTCATAGCAAACACCCTTCCCACAACACAAGAGAAGACTCTACACATGGACATCACCAGATGGTCAACAGCAAAATCAGATTGATTATATTCTTTGCAGCCAAAGATGGAGAAGCTCTATACAGCCAACAAAAACATGACCAGCAGCTGACTCTGGCTCAGATCATGAACTCCTTATTGCCAAATTCAGACTTAAATTGAAGAAAGTCGGGAAAACCACTAGACCATTCAGGTAGCTTCTCCAGAGTCCCTCAATTGCGCCCACTGCCGCCCGCCTGTTCATGGGGGTTTCAAGGAAACAAGAAACGAGAGATTGTAAAAGAATTAAGATTTTGTTAGGCATGTCCCTCCATCCATTGGAGGGAGGACCTCCTACCTTAACGGGAGGTCTTCTGGAATCTGAGGCTGAGCCATGGGAGCTTTCTGCTTGAGTCTCCTGCGCTGGGTTTTATTCACTGTTCCAGTTCCCAGCACTTCTGGAATGGGATGATCGGGCATCCCAGAACTTCTTTGTTGCTGGGATGGACAAATATTTTCCCACCAGTTTCTGGTGGTCCCTGAGTGTGGGGGCTATGTGGGCCCTTCTATTGTGGAAGGCTGATTTTTGTTGGACAGTCTGAAAAGTGTAGCTGGCCCCCAGTCTGATTGGTTTCTAGGCCCTGCCTTGTTCAGAGGCTTCTCTCTGCTACAGGGTGGGGCTGGATTATAGGGTGACTGTGGGGCTAAAGGTCCTGGATCTAGTGTTGGCTTGTTGGTAGATGGGGTCAGGATCCCTGGAGGATTCCAGGACTAGTGCCAGTAGACAGGGCCAGGTTCTGGTCCTAACAAGGTAGAGGGAGAAATCCAAAATAGCACCTGTCAGCACCTGTCCTTGTGATAGTATGAGCGCCCCAAAATGATTGCCGCCAGTGTTAATTTCCCCAGCATGAGTTCCAGTTGCCTCCTGCCTCTCTGGTGGGGGCAGAGGAAATTTCCAAGATCAGCAGGTGGGGTTGACTCAGGCTTCTTTCAAATTGCTGCTTCTACTCTGGGTCTCAAAACATGTGAGATTGTGTGGGCTTTTTTTTAGAACAGAGTCTCTATTTCCTATAGCCTTCTGGCTCTCCAAAATATAATTTCCACTGGCCTTCAAAGCCAAATATTCTAGGGGCAAATCTTCCCAGGGCCAAACCCCCGGGCTGATGATCCTGATGTGGGGCTGGGATCCCTCACTCCTTAGGGAGAACCTCTATAATGTTAATAATCATCCTGGTTTTGGGTTACCCTCCAGGACTCTGGGTCTTAACTATACAACATTTCTACCCTCCTACCCATTTCCCTGTGGATCCTTCTTTATATCTTTTAGTCATTAAAGATCTTTTCTTTCAGTCTTTAGGTCTTTCTCATCAATAGTTGCTCTGCAAGATAGGGAATGGACTTGTGGACATGATGGAAGAAGGAATGCTAATGCTAATGCTAAGTCACTTCAGTCATATCTGACTCTGCACAACCCCAAAGACGGCAGCCCACTAGGCTCCCCCGTCCCTGGGATTCTCCAGGCAAGAACACTGGAGTGGGTTGCCATTTCGGAAGAAGGAAAGGGAGGCACAAATTGAGACAGTAACACTGACATATACACTATTATATGCAAAATATTAATAGATAGCTAGAGCTAGTGGGAAGCAGCTGTGTAGCACAAGGAACTCAGCTCGAAATTCTGTGATGACCTAGAGGGATGAGATGGGGGTTAGGAGGGAGCCTCAAGAGGGAAGGGATATATGTATATAGCTGATTTACATTGTTGTATGGCAGAAAGCAACTATCATTGTAAAGCAATTATTTTCCAGTTAAAAATTAGGTGCTCTATAAAGACTTGTAATTTTGATGTGTCTGTGAAGTTGGTGAGCTGAAGGTCTTCCTACTTTATCATCTTGGCCACCTCTTTCCATGTATCATTTTAAGTCGAAAAGAAAATCATCTTGTTGTAATACAAATAAACAAGTCTTAAATTGTCTTTGGGTAAAGCTAATCTTTTCACATATCAAATATTTTGAAGTGAAGTATGCCCAAATTTGTTCTATGCTTTATGATAACCTTATCTCCAAAGAGTCCTTCTATTACTCCTGTAACATTACTGTTTTTCTAGCTGCTTCCCCTTATTCTCAAGACGACACAGTTTCCATCACGTCTCCCAGCCAAAGAACAAATTGTTAGGCTTTCACAGAGTCGTTCTCCAGTCATTCAAAAGTTTTTTTTTTTTTTTTTTTTGGTATCTAAACTTTGAACCAGTGCATTTAAACAGAGAAAGTAGTGTGAGAGGGAGTTTTCTGAAGGTAGTTATGCCTGTGCTGACATCAGAACAACTTGAGTTGGTCATTGAAAAGTGGAAAGATAGAAAGGAATACAAAGTTTTATATGTGACTAGAAAGCCTGGAAGCCCAGCACACGGTTGGGAGCATGGGGAGCTAACTTCTTAAATGGGTTTGATTGCATCCTTAGGGCATCAGGACCTGTTGAAGGGAGCTAGGAATGCCAAGATAAAATGGGCATTTAAAAAGCATTGGCCCTGAATATGAATAGATTGGAAGGAGATAAGGAGTAAAGGAGGGAGATTAAAAAAAAAAATATATATATATATGTTATTTTTACACATGAGAAAATTAATTTTACACACGAGGAGTAAGAGCTAAGTAGTAACGTTCCTTGAACTCAGACACAGAGAAAAGCAGTATGAAGCTCAAAACTTTTAGCATACATATCCTTTTATTTTGTTATATGTTTCAATTCTTTTAAGCAAACTTAATTCAGGTAAAACACACAAACATACAATTTCATGAGTGTTCACAAAGAAACACACCCCTGTCTCCATTCAGATCAAGAAATTAAATGACCAGCACCCTACAAGAGCCCCTCTTGCTCCCTTTCAGTCTATACTTCTCCAGATAAAACTATTATCTTAACTTTGATCCCTATGGATCTTTGAAATTAATTTTTCTCCTAAGAAATGAGCTACCACATACCTGGAAACTTGAACATGAAAAGAACCCCAAATTTAATCTAATTCAGTGGTTTTTGAGACATTAAAAATAAACAATAGAATAGTTTCTTCAAAATGAAATGCCACATACATCCCCAATATGTAAAACAGATATCAGAATTCCTCTGATCAACTCAGAAATCTGGAGTGGGGAGGTGGATAGGAAGGAGTCTCAAGAGGGAAGGGATATATGCATACTTACAGCTCATTCACGTGGTTGTGCTGCAGAAACTAACACAATTTTGTGAAATAATTATATTCCAATTAAAAATATATTGAAAACAATAAAGAAATTCTGGAGCTTGGGAAGCATACTCATTGCACATCCCCTTCCTTTAACACACGTTCAATGGAGACTTCATGTGTCCATCTACTTATATGAAGTTTTCCACTAAATACATACTATAGTGTTACACAATCCATAGTCAGTTGTATGTAGAACTGTAGATACAGAGGGCTGACTGTAGGTTGCAAGCTGGTCCACGGCACAGAGGTTGTGCTCATAACCCCTGTGCTGTTCAAGAGTCGACTGTTTTTCTCTACCTATTCCATTCTGGTGAACTCTAAGATATTACTTCCATATCCTGAGGTTCTATGGAAAACTCAGTTTGAAAATCACAGGTCTATTGTAAGCTCTTTCTTTTGAATAGGGTTTGGTAGACTTTTCTAGAAAAGTCTAGACAGTGAATATTTTAGACTTTCATTGCCATATTGCTTCTTTCTCACTATTCAGCCCACATGCTGTTGTGGTGTGAAAGCAGCTTTAGACAATATGTATTGACTTTGTTCCAATAAAACTTTATTTACAAAAATAGACTGGGGGTTGAAGTGGATTTGGCCCGTGGGCTGTAGTATGCCAAACTCTGCTTTTGAAAAATAAGGAAAAGTATGTTCAAAAAAGTAAAAGAAACTTAAATTTTCAGAATTTTATTACTAAAGGAACTTTAGTAATCCTCATTTGGATAAGAAAATCAAGTCCCCAGTAATTCACACCATTTTAAGAAGCAATTTGCGGCACTTATAACCTAGCAAGGAGTTATATATATATATGACATCATAATTATAGTTCAGGTAGTGTTTTCTTCCTTTTCCAAGCATTTATTACTAAAATCTTCAGGCTTTCATCTCTTCTGAAAAAAATCTTGAGGAATCACACTCTCCCTAGGAACTGTAAATTTCCCAGGCCTGTGACTTATATGATTTCTGCTAGGACTCTTGGCTTCTCTGGCCACTAGCCCTCATGCTTCTTGCCCCCAAGTGGCCCAAGTAACTTGCTGCACCAACTTTAGGTGGTCTGGGTTCTAAGCATATTTCCATCATTACCCTGTTAAGATGTATGTTTGGCACAACTATCTTCATTATAACAAAGGACTAGAAATTTGAGTGAATTCTATCAAGTCTTTACTGCCCCCTCATTCAGGGTTTAATGACATATTCTGGTATCTTCTACCTGAGAGTGGGTTATTCACATTGCTGAATTCCCACACTGAGTCTAATCAGCCCTTGACTTTATTCTGTGCTTGCTAGCTGTATCAACAAGAATGGGCAAGGTTATGATCATAAAATAGGTTAAATCAAATCTTAGTGTTTCCAAACAACAATATATTCCACCATAAAACCTTTGTGGATTGGTAGGAGCTCTGCTTTTCTTGATTGCAGTCCTCACTCTGCTTCTAAAGCTGATACATCAGCCATAGATGGAGAATTGCCCATTGCAGCGATAGAGGGAAGGGAGGATGTACTGAAGCAAGAATTGGCTTTTAACATTCCTGCTTAGAGTAATGTGTGTGTTAGCTGCTTAGTCGCATTTGACTCTTTGTGATCCCAGGCTCCTCTGTCTGGCGATTGGGATTATGATCCATCTTGCATGAGTTTTCCCAGGTAAGAATACTGGAGTGGGTTGCCATTTCCTTCTCCAGAGGATCTTCCTAACTCAGGGATGGAACCCCAGTCTCCTGCATTGCAAGCAGATTCTTTACCCTCTGAGCTACCCAGGGAGCTTAGAGTGACAGGCTCCCCTTTTAAATGCCCAAAGCAAGCCAAAGGGCTAACCCTGCCTTCCCTGAGGCAAGGAATTCCTCAGGGAGGATACAGGAGATTGGCGAACTGAAGTCAAAATCCTGCTGACGTCTCTATTATTATTTCTCCCTAGAGGACTAAGATCCATCATGCAAATTAAACTCCTAGTATCCTGTCCTGGGGGATTTTCCTAGTGGCTCAGAATTCCCCTGCAATGCAGGAGACCTGGGTCTGATGCCTGGGTTAGGAAGATTTCCTTAGAGAAGGAAATGGCTACCCACTGCAGTATTCTTGCCTGGAGAATTCCACGGACAGGGAAGCCTGGCATACTGCAGTCCATGGGGTCGCAAAGAGTTGGACATGACTGAGCCACTGACACTTTCACTTTTCATCCTACCCTGGTATACCAAATACCAGAAGTGGTGTAAATTCATCTTTCGGTTTTTTAAATCAAGATATGGATGTACTGATCTCCACAGTGACTTTACCAGTTTACATTCCCACAAACAGAGCAAGGTTTCCTTTTCTCTACACCCTTTCTAGCATTTGTTTGTAGATTTTTTGATAATGGCCTTTCTGGCCAGTGTGAAGTGGTACTTTGTAGTTTTGATTTACATTTCTCTAACAATAAGCAAGTTTCCTTTAAAAACTAGATATAGAATTCCCATATGACCCAGCAATCCCACTACTGGGCATACACCCTGCTGCTACTGCTGCTAAGTCGCTTCAGTCGTGTCCGACTCTGTGCGACCCCATAGACAGTAGCCCACCAGGCTCCCCCGTCCCTGAGATTCTCCAGGCAAGAACACTGGAGTGGGTTGCCATTTCCTTCTCCAATGCATGAAAGTGAAAAGTGAAAGTGAAGCTGCTCAGTTGTGTCCGACTCTTAGCGATCCCGTGGACTGTAACCTGCCAGGCTCCTCCATCCATGGGATTTTCCAGGCAAGAGTACTGGAGTGGGGTGCCATCGCCTTCTCCGCATACACCCTGAGAAAACCATAATTCAAAAAGATATATGTACCCCAATGTTCACGGAAGCATTATTTACAATAGCCAGGACATGGGTGCTACCTGGATGTCCATCAGCAGATGAATGAATAAAGAAGATGTGGTGCATATGCAAAATGGAGTTGCTAGCCATAAAAGGACTGAAATTGAGTCAGCTGTAGTGATGTGGATGAACTTAGAGTCTGTAATACAGAGTGAATTAAGTCAGAAAAAAAATATCGTATATTAACACACACACACACACACACACACACACGTGGACTCTAAAACAATGGTACTGATGAACCCATTTGGAGGGCAAGAATGGAGGTGCAAACATAGAGAATGGACTTGTGAACACAGAGTGGGAAGGAGTGGGGGGTGAACTGAGAGAGTAGCATTAACATACATACACTGCTGCTGCTACTGCTGCTAAGTCGCTTCAGTCGTGGCCGACTCTGTGCGACCCCATAGACGGCAGCCCACCAGACTCCCCTGTCCCTGGATTCTCCAGGCAAGAACACTGGAGTGGGTTGCCATTGCCTTCTCCAATATATACACTGCCATGTGTAAAATAGGTAGCTAGCAGGAAGCTGCTTTATAGCACAGGGAGCTCAGCTCAGTGCTCTGTGATGACCTAGAGGGATGGAATGAGGGGGCAGGAGGGAGACTAAAGAGGAAGGGGATACACACACACACACAAACACACACACAGGGCTGATTGACGTTGTACAGCAGAAACTAACTCAAAATTGTAAATCAGTTGTATTCCAATAGAAGTGCTTAACAACACACGCACGCAAAAGATGTGTATTATTCCATTACAAAAATAATTTATTAGTAATATACTATTTGAATATGGAAAATGCAAAGGACATCTATATAGGTAGAATATAAATATTATTAAACATTTTTGAGGGTATTTAGTAGGCTTTAAACTTCAATGACTCTTTGTTAATTTTTCCTTTCCTCCTTGATCATTCCCATGGCCATATTTTCCTACATTTCTTCTATAAATGCCTATAAATGTTTTCATCTGAATAAACTAAGGTAGGAGATTGTTATAAATTAATATTACTGGACTGCACCTCAAAATAACTGGATAATGCTGGCAGATCAGATCAGATCAGTCGCTCAGTCATGTCTGACTCTTGGCAACCTCATGAATTGCAGCATGTTAGGCCTCCCTGTCCATCACCAACTCCCGGAGTTCACTCAGACTCACGTCCATCCAGTCAGTGATGCCATCCAGCCGTCTCATCCTCTGTCGTCCCCTTCTCCTCTTGCCCCCAATCCCTCCCAGAATCAGAGTCTTTTCCAATGAGTCAACTCTCCTCATGAGGTGGCCAAAGTACTGGAGTTTCAGCTTTAGCATCATTCCTCCCAAAGAAATCCCAGGGCTGATCTCCTCCAGAATGGACTGGTTGTATCTCCTTGAGGTCCAAGGGACTCTCAAGAGTCTTCTCCAACACCACAGTTCAAAAGCATCAATTCTTCGGCGCTCAGCCTTCTTCACAGTCCAACTCTCACATCCATACATGACCACAGGAAAAACCATAGCCTTGACTAGACGAACCTTTGTTGGCAAAGTAATGTCTCTGCTTTTGAATATGCTATCTAGGTTGGTCATAACTTTCCTTCCAAGGAGTAATTTTAATTTCATGGCTGCAGTCACCATCTGCAGTGATTTTGGAGCCCAGAAAAATAAAGTCTGACACTGTTTCCACTGTTTCCCCATCTATTTCCCATGAAGTGATGGGACCGGATGCCATGATCTTCATTTTCTGAATGTTGAGCTTTAAGCCAACTTTTTCACTCTCCACTTTCACCTTCATCAAGAGGCTGTTTAGTTCCTCTTCACTTTCTGCCATAAGGGTGGTGTCATCTGCATATCTGAGGTTATTGATATTTCTCCCGGAAATCTTGATTCCAGCTTGTGTTTCTTCCAGTCCAGCGTTTCTCATGATGTACTCTGCATATAAGTTAAATAAACAGGGTGAAAATATACAGCCTTGACGAACTCCTTTTCCTATTTGGAACCAGTCTGTTGTTCCACGTCCAGTTCTAACTGTTGCTTCCTGACCTGCAGACAAATTTCTCAAGAGGCAGATCAGGTGGTCTGGTATTCCTATCTCTTGAAGAATTTTCCACAGTTTATTGTGATCCACACAGTCAAAGGCTTTGGCATAATCAATAAAGCAGAAATAGATGTTTCTCTGGAACTCTCTTGCTTTTTCCATGATCCAGCAGATGTTGGCAATTTGATCTCTGGTTCCTCTGCCTTTTCTAAAACCAGGTTGAACATTTGGAAGTTCACGGTTCACATATTGCTGAAGCCTGGCTTGGAGAATTTTGAGCATTACTTTACTAGCGTGTGAGATGAGTGCAATTGTGCGGTAGTTTGAGCATTCTTTGGCATTGCGTTTCTTTGGGACTGGAATGAAAACTGACCTTTTCCAGTCCTGTGGCCACTGCTGAGTTTTCCAAATTTGCTGGCATATTGAGTGCAGCACTTTCACAGCATCACCTTTCAGGATTTGGAATAGCTCAACTGGAATTCCATCACCTCCACTAGCTTTGTTCGTAGTGATGCTTTCTAAGGCCCACTTGACTTCACATTCTAGGATGTCTGGCTCTAGGTCAGTGATCACATCATCGTGATTATCTGGGTCATGACGATCTTTTTTGTACAGTTCTTCTGTGTATTCTTACCATCTCTGCTTAATATCTTTTGCTTCTGTTAGGTCCATACCATTTCTGTCCTTTATCAAGCCCATCTTTGCATGAAATGTTCCTTTGGTATCTCTAATTTTCTTGAAGAGATCTCTAGTCTTTCCCATTCTGTTGTTTTCCTCTATTTCTTTGCACTGATCACTGAAGAAGACTTTCTTATCTCTTCTTGCTATTCTTTGGAACTCTGCATTCGGATGCTTTTATCTTTCCTTTTCTCCTTTGCTTTTCGTTTCTCTTCTTTTCACAGCTATTTGTAAGGCCTCCCCAGACAGCCATTTTGCTTTTTTGCATTTCTTTTCCATGGGGATGGTCTTGATCCCTGTCTCCTGTACAATGTCACGAACCTCATTCCATAGCTCATCAGGCACTCTATGTCTCAGATCTAGGCCCTTACATCTATTTCTCACTTCCACTGTATAATCATAAGGGATTTGATTTAGGTCATACCTGAATGGTCTAGTGGTTTTCCCTACTTTCTTCAATTTAAGTCTGAATTTGGCAATAAGGAGTTCATGGTCTGAGCCACAGTCAGCTCCTGGTCTTGTTTTCGCTGACTGTATAGAGCTTCTCCATCTTTGGCTGCAAAGAATATAATCAATGTGATTTCGGTGTTGACCATCTGGTGATGTCCATGTATAGAGTCTTCTCTTGTGTTGTGGGAAGAGGGTGTTTGCTATGACCAGTACGTTCTCTTGGCAAAACTGTATTAGCCTTTGCCCTGCTTCATTCTGTATTCCAAGGCCAAATTTGCCTGTTACTCCAGGTGTTTCTTGACTTCCTACTTTTGCATTCCAGTCCCCTATAATGAAAAGGACATCTTTTTTGGGTGTTAGTTCTAAAACGTCTTGTAGGTCTTCATAGAACCATTCAACTTCAGCTTCTTCAGCGTTACTGGTTGGGGCATAGACTTGGATTACTGTGATATTGAATGGTTTGCCTTGGAAATGAAAGAGATCATTCTGTAGTTTTTGAGATTGCATCCAAGTACTGCATTTTGGACTCTTTTGTTGACCATGATGGCTACTCCATTTCTTCTGAGGGACTCCTGCCCAGAGTAGTAGACATAATGGTCATCTGAGTTAAATTCACCCATTCCAGTCCATTTTAGTTCACTGATTCATAGAATGTCAACATTCACTGTTGCCATCTCTTGTTTGACCACTTCCAATTTGCCTTGATTCATGGACCTGACATTCCAGGTTCCTATGCAATATTGCTCTTTACAGCATCGGACCTTGCTTCTATCACCAGTCTCATCCACAGCTGGGTACTGTTTTTGCTTTGGCTCCATCCCTTCATTCTTTCTGGAGTTATTTCTCCACTGATCTCCAGCAGCATATTGGGCACCTACTGACCTGGGGAGTTCCTCTTTCAGTCTCCTATCATTTTGCCTTTTCATACTGTTCATGGGGTTCTCAAGGCCAGAATACTGAAGTGGTTTGCCATTCCCTTCTCCAGTGGACCACATTCTGTCAGATCTCTCCACCATGACCCGCCTATCTTGGGTTGCCCCATGGGCATGGCTTAGTTTCATTGAGTTAGACAAGGCTGTGGTCCTAGTGTGATTAGATTGACTAGTTTTCTGTAAGTATGGTTTCAGTGTGTCTGCCCTCTGATGCCCTCTTGCAACACCTACCATCTTACTTGGGTTTCTCTTACCTTGGGCGTGGGGTATCTCTTCACGGCTGCTCCAGCAAAGCGCAGCCAATGCTCCTTACCTTAGACGAGGGTTATCTCCTCACCGCGGCCCTTCCTGTCCTTCAACGTGGGATAGCTCCTCTAGGCCCTCCTGTGCCTGCGCAGCCACGGCGTGGGGTAGCTCCTCCTGGCCGCCACCCCTGGCCTCAGGCATCCGGGCCTGGGTAGCTCCTCCCACCCGCCGTCCCTGGCCTCGGGCTTAAGGGCGTGGGGTATCTCCTCCTGGCTGCCACCCCTGACCTCAAACGCGGGGTAACTCCTCTGGTCGCCGCCCCTGACCTCGGACGCTGGATATCTCCTCTCGGCCTCCACCTCCCCCCCCGCGCCCCGGACCTCAGACGTGGGGTAGCTCCTCTTGGCCGCCGCCCTAAGGACATGCGGTCCTCCGGGCTTCTGCCCCTGACCTCGGACGTGGGGTAGCTCCTCTTCGCCGCGCTTTAGCGCGCCCGTGGCAGCCTCCTGCGCCTTAGCGCGCCCGTCACAGGCAATTTATGTTTTTTTGCCATATTTCCTACAGATATTTTTATGACATTGATGTTTGGGAAACATTGTCCTGGAATATATATCATCAGCCTGTGTATTAATTTTTATGAACTCTGTGACCAGACTTTGTGGCTTATAGGGGTACCTTGGTCTTTTCCTTTTTTTCCTTTTTTTTTTTTTTTCCATGAGTCTGAGACTTAACCTGTTTGTCTTTGCATATTGGCATATGATGGATTTGTCTTTTGCTTCATACACTCATCTTGGGTGAGAAAAAATTGCCAGAGGTAAACACTACTATTTTATCAATTTAGAGTCCTTTTGAATTAGGAGAAATATGGAATACAGAAGAAAACTGTGAATAGAACTCTTGGAAAAGAATATAAGCATTGTGACTATATATTATGTACGTAACACATTCAGGGTTATAATTGTGCATGTTAGGGTAGGTCTGCAAACATAACATGATCATCTTGGATGATCACACTAATAATTCACTCATCTCAAATTTCGTATTGATTCTTATTGTATCAAATAAGTGTTCAGTTGTTTGTTTCAATTGCAATTAACATACAGGATGTGACAGTGGCATGGATGCAACATCCTCTTCTTCTAATTCCATGAATAATCATGAGGATTGATCTGTGTGCCTCTGCAAAAACTGTGTGATTAGTACAAAGAAAATAATTTTCTGGGGTCAAAGAAGATCATTCCTAGAAAAGTATATGAAAATAATAGAACTTAAAAATGATGAATACTAAAAACTTATAGTTCAGTTCTATTTTTAGAATAAAATGAAATTATTGAATGAATAGTGACACACTTTTTTTTTTTCCTGGGGAGAGCCTAAGAAAGCTAAATTTCTAGTTTTCATTACAAAGGGGTTTCAATTCACCATCTGATAATATGATGTCAACAAGCCAAAGGCAGTTTGTGAAACTTTATGTTCCAACCAGTTTTAATTTGTGTATCATTCAAGTAATGTAGCAAGAAGGTTCAACAGAGCTTTGAGAAGTTGACTTTTTGATCATATTTTTCTTTAAATCTGTATGCATGTAAACTTTAACAGAGGGATCAGGTGAACAAACCTTAGACAAAGATTCATGAGGTGACTTTTCATATTAAATAATTCCCTCTAGCATGTCTTCTATTCTTATATATTGCTTCTTTGATTGTGTGCCTAGTTCAAGCTTCCCAGGCGGTGCTAGTGGTAAAGAACTCGCCTGGCAATGCAGGAGACATAAGAGTAGCAGGTTCGATCCCTGGGTTGGGAAGACCCCTGGATAAGGGCATGCCAACCCACTCCAGTATTCTTGCCTGGAGAATTCCATGGACAGAAGAGCCTGGAAGGCTACAGTCCATAGGGTCACAAAGAGCTGGACACTCCTGAAGCAACTTAGTCTCGTTCAAGAATTTGAGTGGGGGTAGCCCCAAAAGGAGTGTAGGTAAGTAGTGGTGATGATGGTGGTGTGGTAGTTGTGTACAGAAAACTGCTAAGTGTGACACTGGATGGCCTAATGTTAACCTTGTTGAATTCTTTAAGCAGATCTGTTGGATTACTTTTGTACTAGATCAGGCTTCCCTGGTGTCTCAGTGGTACAGAATCTGCCTGCAATGCAGGAGATGTGGGTTCAATCCCTGGGTTGGGAAGATCCCCTGGAGAAGGAAATGGCAACTCACTCCAGTGTTCTTGCCTGGAAAATCCCATGGATAGCGGAGCCTGGCAGGCTACAGTCCATGGAGTCGCCAAAGAGTTGGACACAACTTAGCAACTAAACAATAAATAATATATCACTTTTTGAGGGACATTTGATTTATAAGTATTTTCTACAATGTTATAGGGAAACAAAAGCACTACATGGTATTTCAGTTTTAATACACCAATTCCGCCCTTGGAATCTTGTCTGAAATTAAACATCAACTAAGTTCAAAAGTAATTATTTTTTTATTTCAACTCTATAAAGTATACAACAGGCACTCGGCAATTACAGCTGCAGGAAAAATACAGAGCAAATCAAAGCAGGTTAAGTTTATGAAAAAGTTTTTAATCTACATCAAAAGAGTGCAAGTGGTCAGTGACCACCGGATGACAGTTGTTGCATTCTGACTAACAAAGGACTCTTTCATGTAGAACAAATTGTAAGAGGACAATCAAATAACCATAGCTGTAAGAATACAAAAGAACCGACCAGTTGTAAAAACATCATACACTGAAATAAATTTGATAGATGATGCTTCAAGAAATGTCCCTTTACTCGGAAGTCCAAACCTCTGAGTCACTGTCATGTCCCAGAGCTCTGTCTGTTGATGCAAGGGCAGATAAAGAGGAGGGCTAACAACACACGGTCAGCGTTTAGCTTTCTAGGTCTGTTGAAAACTTGCCTTGTAAGTGATTTGCATATACAAGAACTCAGAGGAAGCATCCTGTTTTGTTGAGTGGTGCAATTTGTTCATTATTGGTTTCATGATGAGGCTCGGTCAGCAGTCATTTTCCAATTTTTCTTTTGAGTTGGATGGTTTTTCACAGAGTCTAAACAAGGAGATTTCATAACTTGACTGCACTAATTTTTTTTTTTAAACTGAATCTGCACAACTTAGCAAAACAGGAATACCTGTATACAGACTGATAGTATGTCATATATTAATTTGACCTGCACATACATTTATACATTTCACAGAAATGACGCTGTATCTCATTAACAGATACACAGCTCTGGTACATTGAACAGAAATAAGAGAACAACTTCATCATTTCTGTAATTCATCAATATTATATAATAAAGGCTTATAAATTGTCAGCAGAAAGAACTGTAAAACGCAGCAAGCTAAGAAAGGACAACGTTTTGAGGTGTGTTTGTCTTTGTCATGCAGCATAACACCAAATTTGTTTTTTTAATAGGATGCCATGAATTTAAGGCACTTGCAACAATGCCAGATAGCCAGGTCATGTTCTAAACTATGGGACGGATGAATAACAGTACAGTTGACAGAATTTTCAATAATACTGACAATCAGGACATTAATTCAAGTCTACTTGGACCTAAAAACTTTATTCCATACAAATTAAATGAAATAATAATGCTGTGAAACACTAAAAAAAAGTTATATGTACCACAAAATATCACACAAAAATATCTATTTACATAAATATTTGTCTGTGGTCCTATTGTGAAAGAAAACATTGTTATGGAGAATGCACAAATCACCTCTACTGTATGAAATCAGTTCTAATAGCCTTATTTTCATGGTAGCTGACTTCTTTAAGTTCACCATCAGTTCAGTCTTTTAGAAATGAAACAGGAAAAATTCAGTAGTTGAATTTATATAGTATACATGTGTGCTTCACATGCATATTCCATAATTTTAGGTAAAAATTATGATTTGTAAAGAATATAATAAAAATAAATTTGTTTTAAATGGCATGTGGATCTGATTCCTATATTAAAGAAGGTAGAAACATAAAAATAATCATTCATAGCAAATTTCCAAAAATCATCTTCCCTAATGTAGTCAATCTATCTCAAGTATAATGCTGTTCCTTTCCTTGGCAGTTTTCAGTTTTCCTGTGAGCCAGGACACACAGAAAGCCCTTATATTCCGTACTTGAAATATTAACAAGAAAGTCAGTTAACAGATCAAACAAGTTGCCACTATTCTAACTTATCTGGATGTTCTTGTAAGAAATGAGATGGGGCATGAAAAATTCAGAAATCAAGTGAGATGTGCTTTATGAAGCCAGCCATGAATTTTAGCCCTAGTGTCATCATTAAGACAGGATTTAAATCCTTAAAATTCACTGTTGAACATTAGATGAATGTTTTCTCTTAGTAACTCTTGTAAGATGTAGTTCACTTGTATTTTTGGTGATTGCTTTGGACAGCCTAACGCAGCGCCACAAGTGAAATGAGCAAAGATGCAATAACAAGTGGGAGAGATGACCTACAGTTACATTATGCTCAATGCCGCTTCTTCCTTCTCCACAAAACTTGAACATATTGGTTGTCTTAGACTTGAACCATAGCTCCAAACCCAGAGTAAGTGTTGATTTCTGGGGCTACTGGGATATTTTAAAAGTTGCAGGAGAAGATTCTCTTATTTAAAATGACTAGGTAAATTTCATTTTCTAGCAAACCTTTAGCATGCCTAAACCACTGTCTTAAAAAAAAATCACTGAACATTGAATGTAATGTTGCAATTATATATTTTTAAAAGCCCAAATTAAAAGCAATATTAAACTTCTGAAGTAGCATTACTAGCTGGATTTTAGATTGATATGTTTAATATTGTTTTTTAAAACCTGTAGAAGAAGGTATCTTGAGGAACAATTTTGAGAAATTATTAAGGGAGGGAAAAATCCAATAATATGAGAATAATAATATCTTAAGATCAAAATTTTAAATTTATTGTAATTACATATAATATGCCCTTAGTACTTTTGTTCTCCAAATGTTTCTTAGATTGTTGTTTTGATAATGTATCGTAAAGTCTTGTTGTGAAAAATTCAAACAAAAATCATAATATATGCCTTCTTGAATACTATATAATGATCTAGTTGGACATATGTTTTATAGAAATGTATACATTTGATTGAGTTTTTAAAACAAAAAAGCAAACCTCTATTTACTATGCCATATTCACACAGTTTCAAATCAGGATGACAGCTTGTAAAACTACACATTTGTCTAAGGAGGTATAATGCTAGTTGGCTCTGCTACTTAGGACAGCTAATAGTTGTCAACTGGCCTGCCAATAAAGGACTCTTTGCCAATTCTTTTCTCCATGAAATCAATTTGTTATTTTCAAACCTAATCTTTTCCTAGCTATTATGGTATTTCAGATTTGTAATATTTCTGTTCTATTTAGCTCTAATTTACTTTTAAGATAGCAGGTTCCTCTTTCTCTCTCTCTCCTTCCTCCTCCTTTCACATATTAGTAGATGCATATTGCCATGGACAAAAAGGTAATCTCACACCTGGCCAGGTTCTTCTCTTGTTCCTGACCTCATAAAGTTAGGTTTCTCATCTGGTGAATCAATGGTTTTGTGCTTTCTTTTCTTTTTTGGTTCAGGCCTAAGACAGGAAGCTAGTTCAAATACATTTTTAGTCCCCTTTCTCCCTTTACCTTAGACTATGCTGTATAAGTGAAATCTGACAGGAGTTTGGTTTGATAACTTGAGTGAAAATGCTTGATTCTCTGGCTACACATATAATGATTAGAATTTGTGTTGTCTGTTCAGACACTGACATTTACAGATGAAAGATATACATAGCACCTATATCGTTTTTTTTTGGATGGATCTTAATCCCTCTCCACCCCGCCCTATCGTAAGGGTTTATTTTTATAAAAGGGAATATTTTAAGCCTCAGTTTGAGGGTGTGTTAGGTAACAAATAAAAACCAATTGGCTGCTAGTCATTTATTTCCAGGACCATCTTTAAGCACACTATTTAAAAAAATATGAAATGGTTTGTGAATTGCTTTTTTTCCCCCATTCTGTCATGCCAATTTATCAAAAAGAAATGAACAGATACATCATGCATGTTGATTTTTCTTCAGTCCTCTGTGAAAACACGTATGTACCTGCTATGAAATTTCTCAGCAGAATCCATAGCAGTTGTGCTTTTATCATACCAATTTTTAAAATCTGTCAGAAAGGAAAGGTAACATTCAGTCTCGTCATCAGCACTGCTGGGAAATAAAATCATGAAACTTCTAGCACTGGTTTGACATGACCTCTGTGACCAACAGATGTGTGGTCCTCTTGTGTACGGTATGCACACTGGCTTGCAGAAGCAGAACCGACAACCCTCACCTGAAGAAAGGAAGAGTCCAGTTTTTGTACCATAGTAACCTGTCGTACCCAGCATATTATTTTTTGATCTTCTTGATAATTCTAGCAAGGTACTGACTCTTTTACTAGATTGAAGTGTTTCTTACAGTCTTTCAAATTATAATCAGAGCAAAGCAAGATCATTGCAACAGTGGAGAACATCTCTTTAGTGGTGAAAGGCTTTGCTTCAGGACCACCATATCAACTGCTATATTTAGGTTCAAACAGAAAACATGTAAAGAGCACTACTGTCATCTAAGCAATAAGTCCTAATGCCACTGTAGGTACTGGAGCAGCATCGATCAAAGGCATCATGGTGACCCCAAGCACTCAGCTTCTCTCTTTCCTTCAGGTTTGCTGGCAGCTGTGTCTTAGAAAAAGCTGTCTTCAGCAAGGCAGAAGCAGGTAAGAGAAATACATTAGAAGTCTATGTCCCATCCTGAGTTGTCATCAGGTGGCGGTTCGTCATTGTCCTCAGGGAAACTGTCAAAATTGCTTGTGTCTGTGGGTGATGCAACCTGTAAACAAGAGTATTAGTGGAATTCCAAGCTAGATTTTTAAAAGCATTCTTTATTCATTCCTTATTCAGTGGCTATTTTTGGCATGTTTACCATGCCAAATACAAATACAAAGGATTTGTCCTCTGTATTAAGGATTACAGTGGTGAATAAAAATAGGGATAGTTTTTTGCCCTTCCAGAGTTTACACTCTAGGAAAAAATAAGTTGTGTGAGTAAAAGAAATAGTTACAAAACATCTCTGTAAACTCTTACAAGTTTACTGGCAGTTCAATATGCAGAGCATAAATAAAAGTGGTGATAAAGCAGACTTTAATTTCTCTCATATTCTATAATATTTAGAACTTCATATTCTATTATATATTTATATACATATTATATATATATATATATAGTCCTCCATTTAATTTACTACTACTGTTGCATAAAAGGAGACCCTGGTGAGTATAAGTTAGGATACTTTAGGCTTTTATTTTCCTCTTAAAGTTTCTTATTCTGCCTTTGTTTTAAAAAGAAAACTTCATGAATGCAGTTAACAACTGTACTTTACTTTGTGAATAAACATAAATATAGGCATACAAATTAAAATAATAAGTACAGCAATTGTTTCTGTATAACGAGTGGTCTTAAATTAGTCCCAGAAAAAAGGATGTATATAAATGAAAAGCTCAGGAGCGCAAAATATCCCTCTCCTCATTAGTTAAGACTGAACACATTTTATTAGATAGATGCTGTATTGAATACAAATATAAATGCAGTCAACTGAAATCTATTTCAGGTTAACACAGTGTAAACACTTAGTCCACTTCGTGGACTAGTAGTTTAACAAAACACCTGATATATTAGAAGAGAATGTCTTTCTTTTAGAGCCTGATCAAATAATAAAAGAACTGTGCTTAGGAATACTTTAAAGAACTATGGGGGCAGGGGAGGAGGAAGTATGTGGAGCATAAATGAAACGATATTGGCCAGGAATTGAAAGCTGTTGCAACTGGTAGCTGAACTGTTGTCTAAACCCAACAAAAAACCACCGGGCGGGGAATGTTGTGATGTGGCCCATTTGGATTGGACTCTTGGAGACAGAGCATGGTGGAGTCATACACAGAAGGTAAGAATAACAGACTATCCTAACTCATCTAAGTATACTCAAGTACACACTACAGAACTTATTGCATCTTATTTATGAATATGACTAAATAAGGTTGTGCATATATTCTTGTGCAAAGATGTATAAAGTTTTTACAGTATGTGGAAAGAGATTCATTATACTCTTCTGTCAACACTTATATATTTAACACATTATAAGTTTGAATTTTAGAAGATGTCATTATGTTAATCTGATACTTCTCCTATATTTTAAGCTGATTATTGGATAAAAATTTTGAAATAGCAGATCTTTGATGACTGACAAATACCTTTATGTGTATCACACAATTACAAGCTGAAAAGTTTACTTACACTTGGTATTATAGGAGGTGTCAAGGTGCCTTTTCTTAAGCCTTCCCAATTAAAGCCCTCAAACCATCTAAAAAAGGAAAAAGTAGATGGTTAAAGGCATTTTACCTCAGCTAAAGCCTTCTCAAAACAACTTATATGATGTCCATGACTGATGGAAAACAGGTAAGCAAACATTTTCATTATGAGAATAATGTTTTCTATTTAATTGCAGATTTTAAATGTTAGCTTATTAAGTGGAATGTGTGTTTTTTTTTTTAATCTAATTGTCAAAATTTTAAGGACCAATTAGCAATTGCTTTTTATTCTAGTTATTTCAGTCATGATCTTGTTCCAAAATGATCATTATAACTTAATAAGTGCCATAATATGCTTGGCCCTGTACCCTACAGGTTGTTATTTTAAGAAGGTAGAATCAGGGAATGAAATGTCAGGATGGAAAATTATCCTTCCATCTGTGTCACTGGGCAGCCTCAGTTAATTAACCTTTTCACATCACTGTCTTGGTCTCTATGTATCCGTATCTCCTTTTCTTTCTTTCTTTTTTTGGTACAATGAAGGTACTTTGAGTATGGCTTTTTGTGGAAATGGGGACCAAATATCACAAAGGTCTTTGTTGTTGTGGTTGTCTTTGAAAGGTTTCGTCATTAGCAAATGATTACATGAAATTCCTGCAGGCTTTTTAGACATTCATAGATATTCTGGTAAACACATTCCTTTGGTAGGGATGTGAATTTTCTCTGCATGTTACAGAAACCAATCGGGAAAGACCAATATAATCTTGGTTTAGCTTTAGAACATTCAATCAACATGGGTAAGGTTTACTATTTAAGATGCTGCTATTGTTTTAAAAAATGACTGTACTCTGTACTTTTTTTCCCACTGTCATAGCATCCAATTAGGAAATTGTTGAAAAAATGTTTTAGTTTTAGTTAAAGAAATGAGGCATGATATATGGTAGCATACTTTTGTTTTTAATATTCTGGTAGAGAATAGAATTTCAGAATTAAAAATATATATTTCTTCTTCATGCTGGAGAGGAAAAGTCCTAATTAGTAGGAGTTGGGAAAAACTAAATTCAGTGAATCTGTTGTGTAGAATGTCACAGGATCAGATGCGTCTAAATGAAGTCCTTGAGACAGAACTAGAAAGATCTTAAATGACAAGGCTAACTAGCTTGCCTGTCTCACTGGATGCTCCTTAGACTAGTTGCATCAGTTATATAACCACTAACTTAGAAACATCAGCCTTGGGAAATATTCTCTGAACTCTTAAACCAAACCGTAAGTTATAAGAACACTTACTTGTGCTTTTGAATGTCTTTCACTCCGTTTTTCAAATTCCCTAATCTTTCTGATGGATTATCCCTAAAAATAAAATAATAATTGTTAAAAAATCTGTTTTTTAAAGGATGATAATGGGGAAAACAATGTGGTTGAAACGCTCACCTGCATAGTTTTTTAATTAAATTAGCAGCATTTTTGGCAATCTTCTTTGGAAACTCTATCATGTCAATCCCCCTCAATATGATGTTATAGGTTTTCATAGGATCTGGGCCTGAGAAAGGTGGGCTGCAAGAATGACAGATATGAAGAGAGAGATAGTATTTAGGTTTCTAAACAAGAAAAGTTACAGTGTTATAACAACTCCACAAATGACATCAATCCTTATTTGGAGACATATATTAATAGGGGTAGCGGAACGAAACTTGATTAATAGCAAAATGGTGTAGAAACCTTGCCAAGCAAATCGTTTAGCAAAACCCTTAAATGGGTCAGGTTTGTCCACTGTTCCCCTCGTTTCTTTTCTAGTGCTGGTGACTAACCCCTCTTGCTGTCCTTATTCATTCAGAAAGCCTCTTCTATTTTTTGGCCCTTTCTCACATTTGCAAGCTCACTGATTACACTTGAAGTCCAACATCATTAGAATGGGCGACAGGAACATCACTGATATGACCTCATCTTATGCCAGTTCTACCCTCACTCACTGGGATCCAGGCATACCAGTCTTCTCTCTGCTCCTCTGAAGGACCAAATACTCTCCCACCTCAGGACACTGTTCATTTTGCCTGAAAAGTTTCTTCCCAGGCCTCCTGGTTAATGCCTCACTTATGAAGTCTTAGCTTAAGTGTTATGTTGATTACTCAGAAAGGCCTACTGTGATCAACCTAATACAGCCAATCATATAACCACTATGAACCAACATAATGTAATGATCTAATACCAGAACTTAAAGTTAGATTCACCTATCATACTCTCTTATAGAACTGTTTTTTGCCACTTATTGTGCTTTGCAACTACTTCATTCTGGTATTTGTTTTATACCCATCTGCTCTTCCAGTTCCATGCTGGTATTCCCGGAGTCTGGGGGAATGCATAGCACAGAGTAAGTTGTCGGTAAATATTTGTTGAACTAATGCTCCTACAGAATAGTGCTCCTCCTATCCTTTTCTCCTTCGTTATCAGCCTTCAGAGATAACCTAACCTAGGACCTCCTCTTTGTTAGAAAGGATGTAGTAGCCAGTCCCTCTTAACCAAATCTTTTGGTTTATTTACCTATCCATCCTTGGACTGTGGCTTTGTGCCTGGCTCAGGGAATACAGATGTGACTAAAGTTGACTCCTTCCACCACATTTCCCAAGTTCAGAAATAATTATGATGTGACTTGATAGCTGATTTCCTTGGAAATTATTCTAATACACTGTTTATTCATATTTCTTGGGGGAAGACATTTTATGGATTATTTTCTGTCTGTCATATTTATTAATAGCAGTTCAAATTATTTCCTTCTACTGAGAAAGCTGAAAACAATGAATTACTTAAAAAGGGTTGGATAGTATCTGCCTTAAGTTTTGTGTCCCTATTTTCTGTAGCAAGTACTTTGAAAAAATATTTTATATTGGAGTATAGATTGACAAGGCTGTGATAGTTTCAGGTGGAAAGCATTGGGATTCAGCCACATGTATCCATGCTGCTGCTGCTGCTAAGTCACTTCAGTCGTGTCCGACTCTGTGTGACCCCATAGACTGCAGCCCACCAGGCTCCCCCATCCCTGGGATTCTCCAGGCAAGAACACTGGAGTGGGTTGCCATTTCCTTCTCCAATGCATGAAAGTGAAAAGTAAAAGTGAAGTCACTCAGTCGTGTCCGACTCTTTGCGACCCCATGGACTGCAGCCTACCAGGCTCCTCCATCCATGGGATTTTCCAGGCAAGAGTACTGGAGTGGGGTGCCATTGCCTTCTCTGACATGTATCCATTCTACCCCCCAAATCTCCTCCCATCCAGACTGCCACATAACACTGAGCAGAATTCCCTGTGCTATACAGTAGAACCTTGTTGGTTATCCATTTTAAATGTAGTAGTGTTTTCATATTAGTCGAAAACTGCCTAACTATCCCTTTCCCCCAGGCCTTTTCCCCTGGCAACCATAAGTTTGTTCTGGAAATCTGTGAGTCTGTTTCTGCTTTGTCAATAAGTTCATTTGTATATTTTCTTTCTTTATTCCACATACAAGGGATGTCATGATATTTCTCCTTCTGTGACTTCACTCAGTATGAAAGTCTCTAAGTCCATCCATGTGGCTGCGAGTGGCATTACTTCGTTCTTTTTATGGCTGAGTAATATTCCATTGTATATACTCACTGCTGCTGCTTTATCCATTCATCTGCTGATGGACGTTTAGGTTGCTTCCATGTCCTGGCTATTGTAAGCAGTGCTGCAATAAACAGTGGGGTGCATGTATCCTTTCTGACCGTGGTTTTATCTGGATATAGGTCCAGGAGTGAGACTGCAGGGTCATATGGTAGCTCTATTTTTAGTTTTTTAAGAAACATCCATACTGTTCTTCATAGCGACTGTACCAATTTACATTTCTACCAGTAGTGTAGGAGAATTCCTTTCTTTCTACATCCTCTCCAGCATTAATTTGTGGATTTTTTGATGATATCCATTTTGACTGGTGTGTGGTGATACCTCTTTGTAGTTTGGATTTGCATTTCTCTAATAGTGATATTGAACATCTTTTCATGTGATTTTTGGCCATCTGTACGTCTTCTTTTAAGAAATGTCTATTTAGGTCTTCTGCCCATTTTTTGATTGTGTTGTTTGTTTTGATGATGTTAAACTTCATGAGCTGTTTGTAAATTTTGAAGACTAAATCCCTTGTTGGGCACATCATTTGCAAATAACTTCTCCCAATCTGTGGGTTGTCTTTTCATTTTGTTTCCTTGGCTTTCCAGTTTAAGTAGGTCCCATTTGTTTATCTCTGGCTTTATTCCCATTATTCTGGGAGATGGATCAAAAAAGCTATTGCTTCAATTTATGTCAGAGAGTGTTTTGGACTTAATGTTTTCCTCTAGGAGTTTTATAGTGTCCAGTCTCACATTTAGGTCTTTAATCCATCTGAGCTTATTTTTGTGTAATACGTATTTTCTGTTTACTTTCTCATTAACTGTTACCTGTCAGTTTAAACCACTTTTTATAATGTATTAACATTCAGTTCTATTTAGTATTCTCCTAGAATTTAAGGATTTTCTCTTTATATAATGTTATGGTTGACTATTCTCTTTGCTCTCAAGGTAACCTGCCAGTTTTTATTTTCACTATAAAAATGAAGCACCACCACATCTTGGATTTATTATCAACAGCTTCATGTTTTTTCTAACTTATATTTTTGCTTTTGTATTTATTTTAGAAAGACAGGGCTTCCCTTGTGGCTCAGCTGGTAAAGAATCCACCTGCAATACAGGAGACCTAGGTTCGATCCCTGGGCTGGGAAGATCCCCTGGAGAAGGGAAAGGCTACCCACTCCAGTATTCTGGCTTAGAGAAGTCCATGGACTGTATAGTCCATGGGGTCACAAAGAACTGGACACGACTGAGCAACTTTCACTTTTGTTAGAAAGACAACAAAAATCACTTATTAAAGGTGACTTTTGTTGTTTTTGCAAGTCATGTATGTTTTGTCCAAGATATTTATGCAATACGTGAAACATATAAAATTACTTAAAAGTAAAAATCACCCAATGCCCTTAAATAATAATAGATACTTACAAATATAATTTCATACATTTCTCTATGTAGATGGAGAGACCTACAAGATTATTATATATCCATGCTTTTCAAAGGAGAGACCTACAAGATTATTATATATCCATGCTTTTCAAAATTAAAAAAAAAAACTATTCAATTTAATTTTACTTGAAGTTAACATGAGGATAAAACTGAAAGAAATGCTGGATTTCAATTTGTACTTGTTCACCAACAATATTAATTCCTAAATGTCTCTTAAATTAAGAAAACTCACACACGTTTGGTCAATCTACAACAGACAAGGCAAGAATAAAGACAGTCTCTTAAAAATGTGGTACTGTGGAGACTAGACAGCTGTGTGTAAAACTAGAATACTCTCTTCTAATCAAAGACCTGACTGTAATGTCGGATACAATAAAACTCTTGGAGGAAAACATGCAGCTCTATATCACAAAGAAAACATTCCCACTTTTGATTGGGTTAAGACCTAAATAGACCTTAGAAAAATCAAATAAATCTAAACTACATTGAGGTATTACCTCACACTGGTCAGAATGGCCATCATCAAAAAAATCTGGAGACAACAAATGCTGGAGACAGTGTGGAGCAAAGGGAACCAACCCTCCTACACTGTTGTGGGAATGTTAATTGGTGTAGCCACTAAGGAAAATATTATAGATGTTTCTTAAAAAGCTAAAAATAGAGTTGCCATATGACCCAGCAATCACACTCCTGGGCATATATATCCAGAGAAAACTCTAACTGTAAAAGATACATGCACCCCCAATGTTCATAGCAGCATTATTTACAATAGCTAAGACATGTAAATAACCTAAATGTTTGTCAACAGAAGGGTAAAGAAGATGTGGGACAAACATTCTATAAAATGGAATATTCCTCAGTGATAAAAAAAGAACAAAACAATGCCATTTGTAGCAACATTGATGTACCTAGAGACTGTCATATTGAGTGAAGTTAAGTCAGAGAAAGACAAATATCATATATCACTCATATATGGAATCCAATTTTTTTAAAAAAGAAACAAATGAGCTTATTTATAAAATAGAAGCTGCCTATGTTCTCCTCTAGGAGTTTTATAGTTTCTGGTCTTACATTTAGATCTTTAATCCATTTTGAGTTTATTTTTGTGTATGGTTTTAGAAAGTGCTCTAGTTTCATTCTTTTACAAGTGGTTGACCAGTTTTCCCAGCACCACTTGTTAAAGAGATTGTCTTTTCTCCATTGTATATCCTTGCCTCCTTTGTCAAAGATAAGGTGTCCATATGTGCGTGGATTTATCTCTGGGCTTTCTATTTTGTTCCATTGACCTATATTTCTGTCTTTGTGCCAGTACCATACTGTCTTGATGACTGTGGCTTTGTAGTAGAGCCTGAAGTCAGGCAGGTTGATTCCTCCAATTCCATTCTTCTTTCTCAAGATTGCTTTGGCTATTCGAGGTTTTTTGTATTTCCATACAAATTGTGAAATTATTTGTTCTAGCTCTGTGAAAAATACTATTGGTAGCTTGATAGAGATTGCATTGAATCTATAGATTGCTGCCTTGTGACCCAGCAATCCCACTACTGGGCATACACACTGAAGAAACCAGAATTGAAAGAGACATGTGTACCCCAATGTTCATCGCAGCACTGTTTATAATAGCCAGGACATGGAAGCAACCTAGTTGTCCATCAGCAGATGAATGGATAAGAAAGCTGTGGTACATATACACAATGGAGTATTACTCAGCCATTAAAAAGAATACATTTGAATCAGTTCTAATGAGGTGGATGAACCTGGAGCCGATTATACACAGTGAAGTAAGCCAGAAAGAAAAACACCAATACAGTATACTAACACATATATATGGAATTTAGAAAGATGGTAATGATAACCCTGTATGTGAGACAGCAAAAGAGATACAGATGTATAGAACAGTCTTTTGGACTCTGTGGGAGAGGGAGCGGGGGGATGATTTGGGAGAAGGGCATTGAAACATGTATAATATCATATAAGAAACAAATCGCCAGTCCAGGTTGGATGCATGATATAGGATGCTTTGGGCTGGTGCACTGGGATGACCCAGAGGGATGGTACAGGGAGGGAGATGGGAGGGGGCTTCAGGATGGGGAACATGTGTACACCCATGGTGGATTCATGTTGATGTATAGCAAAACCAATACAATACTGTAAAGTAATTAACCTCCAATTAAAATAAATAAGTTAAAAAAAAATAGAAGCTGACTTACAGATACTGAAAATAAACTTATGGTTACCAAAGAGGAAACATAGAAGGGAGGAGTAAATCAGAAGCCTGGGATGAACAAACACACTGCTATATATAAGATAGATAACCAACAAGGACCTACTGTATAGCATGGGGAACTCTACTCAATATTCTGTGATAACCTATATTAGAAAGAATCTGAAAAAGAGTAGATTGATGTATAATTGAATCACTTTGCTCTATACCTGAAATTAACACAACATTGTAAATCAACTATACTCCAATAAAATTTAAAAAAAAATAAAAAATATTTTAAAAACTGACTTTGGAGTGTTTTCTTTTATAATGACATAATTCAATTGTAAAAAATACTTAAGATTCCTAATTGTGAATGATGACAAATAAGTATGCCTGTAGTTTTTCTTACCTTCTCTCTCCCACCTGAAACTTTTAAGATTGCCAAAGATTTTAATGTTTCCATCTGCTTAATAACCAAAGTTATTTTGATTCATCTGTTAGTTGACTTGGTCATACAGTAGTGTTTCCAAGAAAGGCCTGGGATACCCACATTATTTATTGTCTTTATATTTTAAGAATAACTTAATCTTGTACAAATTAGTTGTTATACTCTCTGTCTCTCAGAACTACATAGTTCTTGATATTCCATCTTTTGGCATTGAAGGTACTATTGAGAAGGTTGAGGCCAACTTTAATTCGGTCCCATCCCATATATGCGGAGAAGGCAATGGCACCCCACTCCATTACTCCTGCCTGGAAAATCCCATGGATGGAGGAGCCTGGAAGGCTGCGGTCCATGGGGTCGCTGAGGGTCGGACACGACTGAGCGACTTTACTTTCACTTTTCACTTTCATGCATTGGAGAAGGAAATGGCAACCCACTCCAGTGTACTTGCCTGGAGAATCCCAGGGACGGGGGAGCCTGGTGGGCTGCCGCCTATGGGGTCACACAGAGTCAGACACAACTGAAGTGACTTAGCAGCACCAGCAGCATCCCATATATGAAATGCTTTTGTAGCTTAAAGACCCATATGATTATGTTATTATTTCTATCACTGAAGCTAGCAAATCACACTGGGACACATGGTGGTGGTATTACTCTGAATCTGTTTCCCCATGGTCACTGCCGATCAAAAGGATCCCCTGAGTCAAGTCTGTGTCATGAGTTTTCTGTTACCTAATTGAGTATATTTCCTATCACATTTGTTATCATCTCTTCATATACATAGCAGACAAAGGAGCCGGGCAGTTCGTGAGGTCAGAAAGAGTTGGGGACATGACCTAGTGACTGAGCAGCAACACCTTCATATACATAGTTGTTGTTCCTATTTCCTTTGATGTCTCTATCTTCTTTCTGTAACAATTTATATATCCTTTTTTTTTTTCTTTTCCATTATTTTCCCTAAGTCTGTTTATTCTCTCCCTGGTTGGGTTTTGATTGCTATTATTCTATTTTCTGTTGCTTATATATGATTTTATGTTGCTTATAATCTGATTTTCAGCTTTGTACTGTTTCTGAACTCTGCAGGCTTACAACTTTTGTCATCTATGAAGATTCAGATATCTTTGAAGATATATATTTTTAAAGAGATCATGCTTAACAGCCACAGAGAAATTCTAGATCAGTTTGTCTGAACTCTTCCTATGTTTCTTTGAATCATTTCTCTTGTATATTATTTAGCTACTTTTGCCTATGTATCTTTCATTTAAAATTAACATAAAACACCAATAAAATCTATTAATTTGAAGTCAACATAAGTGTTTCTTTTTTTCTTATTTTTTTATTTTTTTCTGGACTGGTGACTCGTTTCATATATGATATTATACATATTTCAATGCCATTCTCCCAAATCATCCCACCCTCTCCCTCTCCCACAGAGTCCAAAAGACTGTTCTGTACATCTGTGTCTCTTTTGCTGTCTCGTATACAGGGTTATCGTTACCATCTTTCTAAATTCCATATATATGCGTTAGTATACTGTATTGGTGTTTTTCTTTCTGGCTTACTTCACTCTGTATAATAGGCTGTTTCAAGAGTAGTGATATACACTGTCCACAAATGAAATAAAAAACCCACCACATAACTATTCCTGGCAATGGTAGTACTAGGAGTATCTGTGAGCATTAATGAAGTGCTTCTTATGTTCTAGACTAAGTACTTCATAGATTCACTGTATCTTCATAACCGTGAGACCAAAAGTGCCATCTTTCTCATTTTCACTATAGCTACTAGGTTTTCATAAGTAATTTGTTACATTACACTGCATGCTTCTTCCTAGATCTGAATTATTGGAATGATCTTCAGACTAGCTTCCCCACCCTTCCAGTTTGCTCTACACATTACCACTAGGTTGTTTTCTTAAATACTGTAACACACGTCACTCCTTTATCAGAGACTCTTCAATGACTGCCTCTCCGGATGGAGTCCACACACTCAGGTATAGCACTCACTATGGTTGAAACGTGACTCTTACTGATCTTCCATCATCTCTTACCATCAGCCCTTTTCATGTCTATGCAGTACTCCCCTCTATTTAAGCCATACCTCTCCCTGGAATGTGCTGCACTTTTTATTATTCTTCCTGTAAGATCCAGCTAGTCCTATGTGCTTCAAAAGCCTCCCTGGACAAATTTAACCTTCTTCTGAACTCTTTACTTCATAATGACCATGACCATCTTAATCATTGTGCTGAATGAGCCCAAGGCTTCATGGTGTTATTTGTTTTTCTTTTCCTTGAGTTTATGATCTGTTTTATACCTGGTCGTATCTGTAGTACCTTTCTTAGTTGTTGGTAACTACAATATTATTACACAACAGATCCGCATTCACATTTCAATTAGATATCACAATTGCTAACAGGTTCTCTTAACTTCTATGAAAAACAGACCATATTTTTGTGACTATCATCTTTCTTGCTGACTAAATGACTAGGTTCAGATCTCACAGAAAGACACTAGATCCTTCCACATTCACATATATATATAAATCACGAGACCAAGAGTTGATGTTGAGTTTGTTGCACTCATCTGACGCATTCTAGTTTTTGCTTTAAGAATCCCTGGTTATCTGCTGCTGCTGCTGCTAGGTCACTTTAGTTGTGTCCAACTCTGTGTGACCCCATAGATGGCAGCTTCTGACCAGGCTCCTCCATGCCTGGGATTCTCCAGGCAAGAACACTGGAGTGGGTTGCCATTTCCTCCTCTAATGCATGAAAGTGAAAAGTGAAAGTGAAGTTGCTCAGTCGTGTCCGACTCCGAGCGACCCCATGGACTGCAGCCCACCAGGCTCCTCCGTCCATGGGATTTTCCAGGCAAGAGTACTGGAGTGGGTTGCCATTGCCTTCTCGGTGGTTATCTGCATAACTAATTAAAAAGTGTGGTAACAAGATCTGTGAAAGTACTTTAAGATAGTCTGATCAGAGTGACAAAGGCAGGAGGGAGTAGCTGTTTGCTGGTCTATCTTTATCTGCAGTTCTCCATCAATGTCCATACCTGCCAGTCAGAAGCTCATACATGAGGATTCCCAGTGACCAATAGTCGGCTGAAATGTCATGGCCTTTGTTCAGGATGATCTCTGGGGCTACATATTCTGGAGTCCCACAAAAAGTCCATGTTTTCTTTCCAAATCCTATTTTCTTTGCAAAGCCAAAATCAACCTTACAAAGAGAGAAACAAGATATTTCAAGCCACTTTTGATTAAGCTTAAAAGTGGAAAAGTTACTTTGTTGAAGTATACTGATGATAATCATAAACTAAAAACGGATGCAAACTATTGTAGTCCTGTCTTCTAAAAGGACTCATCTCTATATTTCAAACAAACAAAGCCTTCCTGATCAGTTCAGTTTCAACAGGAAAAGTGGAAATATTAACATAGGATAAAATTCACATCATCGAAAATAAAGGCAAATCTTTCTTTGCAGAAATACTTTCCATTTTTCCTTCTTTCATGCCTGTTGAGATTGGGGCATAAACAAATAATTTCTCCTTTACTTGGACATATTTTCCAGATATCTGCTGGATTTAATGAAGTTGACGATTCATTTACTATTAATTGAGAAGCTACTTTTATTGTTGAAGGAGCTGAATAACAAAGTTATGGAACTAATAACTCTGTTTTTAGGAAACAGATAAAATTGAAATGTAGTCTGCATTTTCATAGAAAACTTTTGAAGGAGGAGCCTCAAATGCAGAAAATCTATTTTTTCTAAAGCAACTGGTTGAGAATACAAATAGTTAATTGCCATTAAGTACTTATTAATGGCATATAAATTTCTCTGAAAACCATAGGTTGAATAAAAATTCCAAAAACTGAAAAAGTAGAATCAGGGACTGAAAGATGCAAAGTCTACAAAAGTTATGCATTTTAAAATAAGAGAACTTCCTTTCTACAGTAAATCTTTAGAGCTCTTGACCAATTTTATTATTACTAATATTATTACTAACATGGAGTGGAAAACATTGCTGGTAAAGCCCATTTTTTCCCACTCTCATTATTATTATTATCTGGCTGTGCTGGGTCACTGTTGCAGTGCAGGGGCTCTTCACTGCTGCGTGAGGGCTTTTCTCTAGTGGCGAGCAAGTGCTGCTCTCTAGTTAGGATGTGCGGGCTTCTCGTTGCAGTGGGTTCTGTTGTTGCAGAGCATGGTCTGTAGGACACACAGGCTCCAGTAATTGCGCTGCATGGGCTCAGCTACTTCATGGCATGTGGGATCCTCCTGGACCAGGGATCAAACCCGTGTCCCCTGTACTGGGCCTCCCAAGCCCTGGACCACCAGGGCTGTCACATTAGCATTATTCTTAAATCTAAAACAATGATTCTCCATAATACAAATACCTATTCCCTTTGGATGTCAGAAAGCCAGCTAGAAAAAGGACTTCTATGAAGCTTTTCTGGGTCTGAGGATACATGTGATTAAGCATGATTAACACCTATTTAAGGGTGTTTTGCCAGGATTTTATTAATTCAAAGCTAGCCAATTTAATTTCTCATAACCTTATTTAACTTGAAAGAATAGTCAGTTGAAAACAGTAATGCTGAAACCTGTTTTTAACAATGTTATATATTAAAAGAAAAATGAGATTGTAATGTTCACAAATGAACACAGCTTCAAAAACTAGTATTTAAATGCAGGCAGAAAGCATGTGTGAAACATACTGACCAGTTTGGCATAACCTCGGTGATCTAGGATGAGATTTTCAGGCTTGAGGTCCCTGTAAATGATTCCTTTGGAATGCAGATAGGCAAAAGCTTCTACCACACATGCTGTATAAAATCTGGTTGTAGAATCTTCAAATGACCCCCTGAGATAAGAAAATGGGGAATAAAAAAGTATGAAAGAAATTAATTTGTCTAATAAGTTTTAATTTCTTATTTCACTCTATTCCTATGTCAAAATTTGACCCCAAAGACCAATGTCCTGCTGCCCAAATATCATATGGCTCACACTGCATTGGGTTTTAAAAACCATTTAAGGGTTAAGTTAAGGAATTGTTAGCTCTTATGAGTGGGATGATTAAATCTAACTTCCTGAATACACTGAAGAAGAGGTCAGCCATGTAACACGTTTCATGTTGGATTCCTCCTAACAGGCCACTACAGTCTAAAAAGGCACAGTTACAGAGAGCTGGGCAGAAGAGAGGCAAATCCTGTTTCGGACCCTGTCTACCAAGGGTGTTTTTTAAAGATAGAGTATTAGTATAGTCATATTTATTCTTAGCTTGCTTTTTGAATCTTTCTAAATAATAACAGATATAATTCCTGAGAAGGTGAATAAAAGTTAATGTTTTCAAAGACCCACTTTGGAAATGAGTTACAACGCTACTGACAAGAGCATATCACAATCTAAGCATTCTTCTGATTTTAATGTATTTATTTCATTCGTTTGCTGTGCTGGGTCTTAGTTGTGGCATTCGAACTTGTAGTTGCAGCACGTGGGGTCTAATTCCCTGACCAGGGATCGAACTTGAGCCCCCTACGTTAGGAGCACAGACTATAAGTCACTGGACCACCAGAGACGTCCCTAAGTATTCTTCTGTTTGAAACTTCTGCCAGGAAGACAGACATTATCTATTTCCTGTGCTACTGCCTTCTTATTAGAAGGAAGGTGAAAAGTGTAAGTCGCTCAGTCGTGTCCGACTCTTTGCACCTCCGTGGACCATACAGTCCATGGAATTCTCCAGGCCAGAATACTGGAGTGGGTAGCCTTTCCCTTCTCCAGGGGATCTTCCCAGCCCAGGGATTGAACCTAGGTCTCCCGCATTGCAGGCGGATTCTTTACCAGCTGAGTCATAAGATAGAGCTAAAAGATAAATAGAAGGAAAAAGGTAATTGGAAAGGAATGTTTAAACTCAATTATGGTGTTTAGCAACAAAGCTCTTTGTCTCTCTCTCTCTGTGTTTATTTAATGAAATAACAAAAAAGGAAAAATCTTATCATCTAATGTTAACTCCTTGGCTCTAGGGCAAAACTTTTATACTTTACCCGTCCCCATCTTCCCACCATGGAATCCCTTAGAAAGATAAACTGCCTCTCCTTCCCCTTCTTTCTCAAACAGTAGTAAATGCAATTAAATAATTTCATGAAAATTCAAGAAAATTAGTGTGAACGTTAGCTCATTAGCTCTTGGGGTGGCTAAGATATAACAGGAGAGCTGGTTTCGGGGCACGTACAAAGTAGAGACCTGGAATTTGCTTTCATGAGAGTCACTGATACCAGTTTGCATTTTGCTCACATTTTCTTCTTTTTCGTGTTGAGGAGTAAATTCTAACAAACTGAAAAGTAGAATGTGGCTGCTATTCTGCAAAACTAATCAGTGATTCCAAGGCTAAGGCAACCATCTTTCAGGTCATGCTTTAGAAATATGTAGCCTCCTCCAGAAAATTCTAGTCTTCATTTCAGCTACTGATGTCCCCCAAGCTGTCACTGAAATAATTAGCTCTTTCCAAAGGGAATGTCTTTTTTTGAAATACAGTTTGAGGCTTAAGTAATATCTACTTCTTAGAATCTTAACGATAATAACTAAGTTCCTAGTATCCTTCTACAACAATACCTGGGTGGAACAATTTGAACTTAAAAGGACAATAAAAAGTTGCATTAAGAATGTGTGCATGCTCAGTTGACTAACTGCATTTATATTAGGAAATGAATGGTATAAAATATGTTATGATTATCTTTTGACTTGGAGCTATCTTTGCAGAACTAGCACTATATAATTCTGTGTATTGGAAAAGGGATTAGGTACATTTATGCTCAGTCATGTCTGACTCCCTGCAACATTATGGACTGTAGCCCACCAGGGTCCTCTCTCCATGGGATTTCCCAGGCAAGAATACTGGAGTGGGTTGCCATTTTCTCATTCAGGGAATATTCCCTAATCAGGGATTGAACCCATGTTTCCTAAGTCTCCTGCATTGCAGGCAAATTCTTTACTGCTTGAGCCATTAGGGAAGCCCTGACACTATATAATCCTGTGTATTGCAAAAGAGATAGACTAGCACTATAATGGTTCTTTAATCTTTGACCTTAATTATGTTTGTCTATCAAGAGCAGAATATTTCTTTGAGATATCATTTGTCTGAATTAGTAAAGCTCAACATTCAGAAAACGAAGATCATGGCATCTGGTCCCATCACTTCATGGGAAATAGATGGGGAAACAGTGAAAACAGTGTCAGACTTTATTTTTTGGGCTCCAAAATCATTGCAGATGATGACTGCAGTTGTGAAATTAAAAGACGCTTACTCCTTGGAAGGAAAGTTATGACCAACCTAGAAAGTGAAAGTGAAGTCGCTCAGTCGTGTCCAACTCTTTGCGACCCCGTGGACTGTAGCCTATCAGGCTTCTCCGTCCATGGGATTTTCCAGGCAAGGATACTGGAGTGGGTTACCATTTCCTTCTCCAGGGACCAACCTAGAAAGCATATTCAAAAGCAGAGACATTACTCTGCCAACAAAGGTCCATCTAGTCAAGGCTATGGTTTTTCCAGTGGTTATGTATGGATGTGAGAGTTGGACTGTGAAGAAGGCTGAGCACCGAAGAATTGATGCTTTTGAACTGTGGTGTTGGAGAAGACTCTTGAGAGTCTCTTGGACTGCAAGGAGATCTAACCAGTCCATCCTAAAGGAGATCAGTCCTGGGTGTTCATTGGAAGGACTGATGCTGAAGCTGAAACTCCAATACTTTGGCCACCTCATGTGAAGAGTTGGCTCATTGGAAAAGACCCTGATGCTGGGAGGGATTGGGGGCAGGAGAAGGGGACGACAGAGTCTGAGATGGCTGGATGGCATCACTGACTCGATGGACGTGGGTTTGGGTGGACTCTGGGAGTTGGTGCTATGATTCATGGGCTCGCAAAGAGTGGGATATGACTGAGCAACTGAACTGAACTGAACTGATGTGTAGCCGATTAATAAACAGCTTTAAACAGAGCGCTGTATATAACCTCAATCCCCTCTCAATGGAGAGCTTTGCAAAGAAAAATCCAAACAAAAACAGTACATGGAATCGGGCTTTGTCTGTTTTTCACATTACCTGCCTTATTTTGATACGAAAATTGATTACTTCAATGTAATAGGACTGTCTAATTGTGGTATGGGTGGGCCTTTTCCAAAGCCTACAACTCTTGCTTCCTGTTAGAAGAGTTACCTCTGCTGTTGTAATGCTGAGCAACAGATATGTTTCCATTAATATTTCATTGTTAATAAAACAGAACCAAAGTGTAAAGAGAGAATACACTTAATGAAAGATCAATTTCTCATGGCATCTCTGCTGAATGATATTCATATTTTGCAAAAAGACAAAACAATCTTACTACAAACTCAGATTTACCAGAGGAGGTGATAGGTTAGGAATGTGAACTCTGAAGCAACGTCCTGGACTGAAATTTAAGTTCCATTTACTGTTTAATCTTAAACAACTAACTATGCCTCTCTGGGTCTTAGTGTTATATTGAAAATGAGGCTAATAACAGAAATTCTCTCTTTGGGTTGTTGTGAAGGTACAAAAACTTTGCAGTGTGTATTAAAATAAGTGCCTGGCACACATCCGGTACTCAGTAAATAGTTGCCATTAGTGTGTGTGTGTGTGAGCGACTCCCCTGGTAGCTCAGATGGTAAACAATCTGCCTTCAGTGTGGGAGGCCCAGGTCTGATCCCCGGGTCAGGAAGATCCCCTGCAGAAGGGAATGGCAGCATCAAAAAACTCTTCTTTAGTGTTACCAGTGTCTTAATCTAGGAAAAGTGACTGATACAGGACAGTCTTTTGGGGATGCGAGTGGGGAGTTTGCAACTCTAATTATCACTATTATTGAAACATTTGCTATTATTATAACATTATTTTTATTATTAACATTATTATAATTATTATTAACATTTCTCACTGTAAGGGCTCACTCTGAGTCAGCTCTGAAGAGTTTTTTGCTAATCTCTGTTCTTTTCACTTTCCATGCCTCTCACAAGTGTATAGGTGAAAATTATCCTTTTACAATTGAAACCCTCCTTTTTCAACCATGAAGGAACTGACGTATATCATTGGGTCTTTAGTTCCTGATGACTTGGTTCTGAGCCCTTTTGGAATTTGGATGGCTCTAGAAAGCTGGTTTCTAGTTCTTCAGATCTGGATTGAGTATCTCATATACATATATTTGCAACTGATTTTAAAAATTAAATAAAAATTTGTCTCAAATCCATTTTCATGTTATGTGACAAGTCAATATAATATATGCACACAAAATGTTTACCAGAAACACTTTCATCACTAAACATTTAATGTAGGGAATCTGAATTTTTAAATACATTTTTGGGAAGCAGTCAAAAAGCATAGCATTAGGCTGATTCACAATGAAAAATTACCACTAGAATTGGAAATGACAGCGTAAATTTGATTTAAAACAAAAATGAAAGCTTGTTTTATCAACAGAAAGTTGCTTAAAGAAATAAATCGTTGCCCTATAGAGCTCTCTGAAATAATAAATTATGCCTTGACAGTTGGGTCATTTCAATTAACAAGTAAGGAATAGGCTCTTGTATCCTCT
Organism: Bos mutus; assembly: GCF_027580195.1. Taxonomy (NCBI): domain Eukaryota; kingdom Metazoa; phylum Chordata; class Mammalia; order Artiodactyla; family Bovidae; genus Bos; species Bos mutus. The sequence goes on along the minus strand of NC_091642.1, from coordinate 44,373,755 downwards.
GTGGGAGGGAGTAGGTATTTTATCTTAGCTAGATGTCAGTAAATAACAACAATTTGATTCAGGGAATTCAAGGGTTATGTACACTTATTAATATACTCAAAATTTAATCACAGTGTTTAATCAGCTTGTCATAAACCAAGTCGTGAAATGGCAGGATGAAAAAGACAAAGCATCTCTTACTGAAGAATAAGTTCCTTCTTTTCATTAGTGAGTGAAGCATCATGCTACAGGTTTATTGCCAATTGTTAAATTAGGGAGGCTAAATTATTATGAAAATACTCATTTCCTTAAAAGTAATTTCAACCACACTAAGAAATGACACATTTCCACCTAATGGGTCTAAGATGGAATTCAAGTAATCTCCTTCCATAAAGTAGCTGAAAAAAAGGAGAATGTATATAGAAAGTTACTTGCTGGCTTATAAAACATATCCCGGAAGAGTGAAGACCAGAAGTGAGATGTGAAAATTTTGGCTTCTTAATTATTTGATATATGCTATGGTAGCTCAGCTACTAAACATTCCACCTGTGATGCAGGAGATCCCGTTTTGATTCTTGGGTCAGGAATATCCCCTGGAGAAAGAAAAGGCTACCCACTCCACTATTCTGGCCTGGAGAATTCCATGGACTCTATAGTCCATGGGGTTGCAAAGAGTCAGACACGACTGAGTGACTTTCACTTTCATAGGAAAAATGAACATATACTTTAAATAATGCTAATCTTTTATTATATTTATATTCATTATAATACATATTAACTACTAATATCAATATGTAACATATAAATACTAATGCTATATAATATAGCCTGCTGCTGCTGCTGCTGCTGAGTCACTTCAGTTGTGTCCGACTCTGTGCGACCCCATAGACAGCAGCCCACCAGGCTCCCCTGTCCCTGGGATTCTCCAGGCAAGAACACTGGAGTGGGTTGCCAGTTCCTTCTCCAATGCGTGAAAGTGAAAAGTGAAAGTGAAGTCGCTCAGTCGTGTCCGACTCTTAGCGACTGCATGGACTGCAGGCCACCAGCCTCCTCCATACATGGGATTTTCCAGGCAAGAGTACTGGAGTGGGGTGCCACTGCCTTCTCCGATAATATAGCCTAACATAAGTATATACACTTACCATATTAACCACTTATATTTTTAAGAAAGTTGCAAGGGTTGCTAATTCTGTAACTGTTATAGAGGAGAGGTGAATACAGTTTGCACAAATATATTCCAAATCATGGAACAGAATTTGTGGGGAAAAGTCATAAACTAGAAGATAAAACATGATATCTTCTAGTTAGAAGATATTAGAAGAATAAACAAGGGAAATAACTGTGAGAATTAACCTTTCAGTGCCATAGTTCATATTTCAAAGATGAGAAAATATTTAATAGTCCTCAAAACCTGTTTGTAAATATGGTATCAATTCTTACTTTTAGACAGTAAATAAAAAACTGCCCAGTGTTCTTTTCCTATGCTGATGAGAAGAAAGAATGAGAAGCAAGAAATGGTCAGCTCAGCTGGGAAGTAAAACAAGGAGGATGTCATTGCTGTTAGAGACTTCCTGAGCTAAATCCCTGAAGCTCAGGGGTCACACAAGCCTTTCTTCAGATTAACCTGACAGTCAGTACGTTTCCTTTATGCTTTCAGATCAGCTTCTTCCTTATTACTACTTACTGGGACATGAGAGGAAAATTAAACAAATTGAACAATATGGTTTGTTTTGAATACATATATTTTATATACACTGTGACTAATAACATAGTTTTCTTTTTCTCTTGGCTTTATTTTTTTTTTTTTTGGTTCTAATAATTAATGTTTAGGATTTTCTACTCCAGTTTAAACAGCAATGAGAAAGCTAGTCTGTGACAATATTAATTGGAACCTGGATGTCCAAATTCCTCCAGCAATTTCTTGAATAGGAAAAAAAAAATCTCTTGAATAAAATAAGGCTACCAACATATATAAGAAAGAAAGTTGGCAGAGGACAGTGACTCTGAGATTATTTCATATGTGTTAGCTCTGTTGCTTTTAATGTCTGAATCTTTAGGAAACATCAGGTAACTGCTGTTTCTCCAGAGCATGCCTTCTTGAGGAGTATTTAATACACTGGGGAGACTTAGCAACCTGTACCCCAAACCCAAGGATGATAAAAGGGAGGACAAAGGAAAGGTTCAAAAACCAGCCTGCTAGAGGTAGAGAAAGGACCATCACCGATCTTCTCCCTCCGTCCTCTCCTCCCAAGATAAGTGAAGTGAAGTGAAAGTTGCTCAGTCATGTCCAACACTTGGCGACCCCATGGCCTATATAGTTTATGCAAGTCTCCAGGCAAGAATACTGGAGGGTTGCCATGCCCTCCTCCAGGGGATCTTCCCAACCCAGGGGTCAAACCCAGGTCTCCCGCATTGCAGGCAGACTCTTTACCCACTGAGCCACCAGGCAGATAAGCTACTACTTAATAGCATTCCTTTGCTACCCTGATAGATCAAAAATACATCTCACTTGTAAGCCTTGGCTAGCACTATGTACCTAAAAAATGAAGAATCAAAGTAAGTAAGGAGAAATATGAAATATTTTATTTCAAAAATAAGTTGATGCCTATGCATGTTTCAGTGGACTTTAGGTTAACATTTATTTTTTTAATTATTAAAAAAATTTTTATTGTTGTTTGTGTTTTGTTAAAGAAGTTGCTGCTGCTGCTGCTAAGTCACTTCAGTCGTGTCTGACTCTGTGCGACCCCATAGATGTCAGCCCACCAGGCTCCCCTTCCCTGGGATTCTCCAGGCAAGAACACTGGAGTGGGTTGCCATTGCCTCTCCAATGCATGCAAGTGAAAAGTGAAAGTCAAGTCGCTCAGTCGCGTCCGGTTAGTAGGAGTTTAAGATAGCTGTTCCTCTACATAAGTGGCTTATAATTGCTTTAGTATTTACTTCTACCTGTAAATCTCCTATTCTAATTAGAATAAAGTAGGGAAGATATTTCAAATACTTCAGTGGATTGAAAGGTCAAGTGAAAAATAAAATAGTAGAAGCTTATTAGGATAGAGTAGATATTAATTCACGAATCAGAATATTAACTTTGTGCAATAGCCTGTAAGTTATGCGGCATGGGACCACCTTTATTTGATTTATCCATTTATCCCTGGCCTCTATCACAATGGCTGACATATAATCTGTACCCAAATATTAACAGTCACGTAATAATTTGCTGTGACATAACAGCTCAGTACAGATGTTTAACCCTTTCCCCTCATTCCAAAATGATATGTTCCCTAATAGGTTTATTTGTCTTGAATTTAAGAAAATATTTGTGTAATAAGACACAATGAGGTAAAAAGAAATCCATCTGATATACAAGTAAGGCAATGGGAATAAAAGACCTGAAAGGGCACAAAGCCAGGAAGGAACCATAAGGATAGCATTAGGAATGAGACTTTAAGCAATAGTTTATAAAGAACTAGCTGTTCTATTTGGGGATATCTACAAAATAACAAATTGTCAAAAAAATAACATGGCTTTCTGGCAACATCAGGGCTGTCTATCCCTGAGTCTAAAGATGTTACCTGATGAAGGAGAGTCTGTGGGGTGAGACTGTAACAAATAAAGAGATGTCTAAAGGTGAATGTTCAAAGGAACAAAGATGCCTTTTGAATAATCATTCTCAGAAAATATGCTGTTTTTTTTTTTTTTAAGTAAACATTTAAGGTTGTTAATAATCTCCCAGGACATTTTATATATTATTTTTAAAAGACTGTTAGTTACATAAATAGGAATGAGAAAACTAATTTTGCATTATTAAAAGAAACAGGCAAAAAAATAAAATAAAAGAAACAGGCAGTAACCAGACCAACTTTACTTGTCCTGAAAGGGCAAAAAGGAGTAAATCTAAGTTAGATTGGTCAGATGAAATACTGCTTATAAGTGGATTCATTTTCTTCCCAAGATCATGTATGGAATGAAAAGGATGGCTGGAAATTCTGTTAATTTTGAAACCAAAGAATGGAAAGAAAGTGAAGTCGCTCAGTTGTGCCCAACTCTTTGTGACCCCATGGACTGCAGCCTGTCAGGCTCCTCCATCCATGGGATTTTCAAGGCAAGAATACTGGAGTGGGTTGCCATTTCCTTCTCCAGAGGATCTTCCCGACCCAGGATTGAACCTGGGTCTCCCGCATTGCAGGCAGACGCTTTACCATCTGAGCCACCAGGGAAGCCAAAGAAAAATGTAAAAGTAAAGAAAAAAGTTACTTTGGAAAAAATTCTTTTCTGGAGAATGAGTAGAACGATTCAATGACCATTAATCCAGAAGGCAACTATAAAATAATTCTCTTCATCGTTAACAGCAATGAAGTGAATTCTGGGCATACAGTTGTCTGATTATGATATTCACACTAAACTAAGGCCTCTGTATGTACCTTGACAGGTACCATTTTTAAGATTGACTAATGACCAAGATAATCACGATGGTATGATCACTCACCTAGAGCCAGACATCCTGGAATGTGAAGTCAAGTGGGCCTTAGAAAGCATCACTACGAATAAAGCTAGTGGAGGTGATGGCATTCCAGTGGAGCTATTTCAAATCCTGAAAGATGATGCTGTGAAAGTGCTGCACTCAATATGCCAGCAAATTTGGAAAACTCAGCAGTGGCCACAGGACTGGAAAAGGTCAGTTTTCATTCCAATCCCAAAGAAAGGCAATGCCAAAGAATGCTCAAACTACCACACAACTGCACTCATCTCACACGCTAGTAGAGTAATGCTCAAAATTCTCCAAGGCAGGCTTCAGCAATACGTGAACTGTGAACTTCCTGATGTTCAAGCTGGTTTTAGAAAAGGCAGAGGAGCTAGAGATCAAATTGCCAACATCTGCTAGATCATGGAAAAAGCAAGAGAGTTCCAGAAAAACATCTATTTCTGCTTTATTGACTATGCCAAAGCCTTTGACTGTGTGGATCACAATAAACTGTGGAAAATTCTGAAAGAGATGGGAATACCAGACCACCTGATCTGCCTCTTGAGAAATTTGTGTGCAGGTCAGGAGGCAACAGTTAGAACTGGACATGGAACAACAGACTGGTTCCAAATAGGAAAAGGAGTACATCTAGGTTGTATACTGTCACCCTGCTTATTGAACTTATATGCAGAGTACATCATGAGAAATGCTGGGCTGGAAGAAGCACAAGCCAGAATCAAGATTGCCAGGAGAAATATCAATAACCTCAGATATGCAGATGACACCATCCTTATCGCAGAAAGTGAAGAGGAACTGAAAATTCTCTTGATGAAAGTGAAAGAGGAGAGTGAAAAAGTTGGCTTAAAGCTCAACATTCAGAAAATGAAGATCATGGCATCCAGTCTCATCACTTCATGGGAAATAGATGGGGAAACAGTGGAAACAGTGTCAAAGTTTATTTTTTTTGGGCTCCAAAATCACTACAGATGGTGACTGCAGCCATGAAATTAAAAGACGCTTACTCCTTGGAAGAAAAGTTATGAACAACCTTGACAGCATATTGAAAAGCAGAGACATTACTTTGCCAACAAAGGTTCATCTAGTCAAGGCTATGGTTTTTCCTGTGGTCATGTATGGATGTGAAAGTTGGACTGTGAAGAAAACTGAGCACTGAAGAATTGATGCTTTTGAACTGTGGTGTTGGACAAGACTCTTGAGAGTCCCCTGGACTGCAAGGAGATCCAACCAGTCCATTCTGAAGGAGATCAGCCCTGGGTGTTCTTTGGAAGGAATGATGCTAAAACTAAAACTCCAGTACTTTGGCCACCTCATGTGAAGAGTTGACTTATTGGAAAAGATTCTGATGCTGGGAGGGATTGGGGGCAGGAGGAGAAGGGGACGACAGAGGATGAGACAGCTGGATGGCATCACTGACTCAATGGACGTGAGTTTGAGTGAACTCCAGGAGTTGGTGATGGACAGGGAGGCCTGGTGTGCTGCGATTCACGGGGTTGCAAAGAGTCAGACACGACTGAGCGACTGAACTGAACTGAACTTAATCCTTTATCATTGGTTACAAATATGAAACAGTAAGTTTCGTATTCACATTAAATTATATGTGTATAGTGGCCAACTGTGGGTTGTGGTCCACAGTTACTTTACATTTTGAAATAGAAGCATATATAAAATTTAAATATGTCTCTTATAATAATTCACTCTCCTTACAAACCATTACCATCAACTACATTTTCAAAGACATGATAGAAATATCTTAAAACTTACCGATCCCTGAGAATGGTCCAGAGCTCTCCACCTAGGCAAGCTTCCATCAACATATACAAATATTTGCTGTCCTTAAATGTTCTGTATAATCTGTGAATTGCAAACAGAAAAACAAGAATTATAACATTACTGTTTTTAAAAGCGTGTAAATATTTTTCATTGCCCAGATTGTAATCTCACTCTTGATTTGCCAAACTTGAAATTTTATTAGAAGAATGAGAAAGATCTAAATTCATAAAGAGGGAAAAGGAGGTTATGCTTATGATTTACACACTGTAGGGCGTAGATTCTCCTTTGAAATGTGTTGTGTTCGGTAGTCACAACATTTAGTCATTTAGTCATTTAGTCATTGCTGACTCTGCGATCCTTTGGACTGTAGCCTGCCAGGCTCCTCTGTTCAAGGGATTCTCCAGGCAAGAGTACTGGAGTGGGTCACCATGCTCTTCTCCAGGGGATCTTCCCAGCCCAGGGATCAAACCCGTGTCTTCTGCATTGGCAAATTGTCTACTGTCTGAGCCACCAGGAAGCTTAATCCCAATGTTTATGGACCAAGAGGACTTCTGGGGATTCCTCTAATTCCAATTTGGCTAACATTTCAAGCATGGCCTCTTGAGCACTATTTAGTGGTCATAAACATGCATAAACATAAACATGGATATACAGTGATGACACTTTAAAGTACAGATGTGTATGATATTTTGCACTGGTCACTTAAATTCATGTGATACCCTGTTTTCAGCAAGTGCCACTGGCAAATTAACTAGAAAATCTTCTGCATATATTAAAAAAAAATCCCACTGCCATCTTATGAGTGCTCTCAAAATACTAAGATGGAACAGTCATTTCATTTTTTAAAATCTTCAAAAAATATTGAAATAAGGAATATTCAAGGTAAAATAGTTTGATTTTTGGTATTAATAATTTGTCATTCAAGTACCAGAGGTCTATGTAGAGTTCCAGAATAACTGAGGATAAAAATGGAACATTAGGAAGTCTGATTTTTCCTTTAGGAAAAACATGTTTTGTTTTGTTTTTTCAGAATCTGATTCTCATTTTTTAAAAATCAATATTTTAGTGCTTTCTTATTTAGTGAAAACTTTCTTAAAATCTGGTTTAAAAATATGTTTCTTTGTGTGAATCTCATGTGCAACAGTGAGCGCACATGGCAGAGACTTTAGTGGCTGCTTTTCCGCTTGGAATGGGGGACCTGAACCCTTGGGCAGGGTCCTTGTTGTTCAGTAGCTAAGTTGTGTCTGATACCAGGCTTCCCTATCCATCACCAACTCCCAGAGCTTGCTCAAACTCATGTCCATTGTGATGGTGATGCCATCCAACCATCTCATCCTCCGTTGCCCCCTTTTCCTCCTGCCCTCAATCTTTCCCAGCATCAGGGTCTTCTCTAGTGAGTCAATTCTTCACATCAGGTGGCCAGAGTATTGAGGCTTCCACATCAGTCCTTCCAGTGAATATTCAGGACTGATCTCCTTTAGGATGGACTGGTCGGATCTCCTTGCAGTCCAAGGGACTCTCGAGAGTCTTCTCCAGCAGCACAGTTGGGAAGCATCAGTTCTTCGGCACTCAGCCTTCTTTATGGCCCTTACCTCACTATGAAGTCCGAATGGGCCCCCTGCATGATCTGCTTCTCCGAGCGGATGTGTTCCTGCTGTCTTGTATCCACGATGTGGCGTTTCTTGAGAATCTTCATTGCAAAGGTTTTGGATTCTTCACTTTTTAACTGGACCTTAAAGAAAGTCAGAAGGGAGTAAGTGAGAAAAAAAATCTACAGAGTTAATATAACAATGCATTCTTAGCTCCAAATTAACAGGTGCATGGAGCATTGAGATGACACCCTGAACACCACCTGTGTCATGGTAAAGCCTGTCTGGAGCTGGATTTGAAATCCAGGACTCACAGACATTGCCCAGTCTCATTCCACTGGACCTGATACACTTTCACCAACTGGATTCCCAATTAATTTTGTGCCCGCTGAGATTAGCAGAGGGCAAGTGTATTTGATTCTCTTTGTATTATTTCATGTCATTTCATATTATGTGTTTGAGTATACTTTACCATTTTTCTCCTTGAATCAGAAAAGTAGAAATAAAAACTAATTTCTTCTCCAATTTTATTACTTCCAGTGAGTTTTGAAAAAGTAAGGCCATATGGTCCTATATGATTTTCCTCTTTAGTTCTAGTCCACAAACATTTCTAGAGTTATTTAATTCAGTGACAGACCCTTGTCTCTGCTGAGACTGAAAATTTATGTACTGTTACTTCTTTTTATCTCAGTCTTTCGCTTCTCTCCAGTTAAAGAGAAAAGAGATGGTAATAAGATTTTTTTGTTTTTCAAAAGATTTTGGAAACTACTTTTCCTTTGTCTTCTCAAAATAGGTATGATGGCTTTAATCGTCTCTGCCCTTAAACTTGACTCCATGGTTACACCAACTGGAAGACCTAAGCTGAGCCTTGGTGTCCCCAGAGCTTCCAAGCGTCTGTTGCAGCCCCTCTTGGCTCTTGGTGACTCTGGAGGGGCTTGGGTCCTCCAGATGCCATTCCAAATGTAGGTGCTAGTCTGTGTTCACTGTTTTACAAAGAATTCAACAAGGTGACTTGTAAGGAGGAGAGAGAGCAGAGCTAATCACCTAACATAAGTTATCATCTAGTGCTCTCAGGACAAAGAATCCTCAAGGTAATACCAAACAGCCTACTTTATTCTGAACTAATGAAAGCACTGGAGAAATAAGACAACAAGCCATTTCTGCTTTTCAGCTGAAGTATGACTGCCCCCTCTTTAGTTGTGAACTGCTTACAGCTTTATCTGCAAGGATGGTGAAGGTTTTAAGTGTCTTGTTCCTGTACACATGGACAGACGGAATTCAACTGAGAAGACAGTAATGTGGCAAGGTCTTTAGAAGAAAACACGAAGACACTTCAGATAAAGAGGCTTCCGTTTGCTGCCAGCATTTGAGAATCTATGACAGGCTAGAAGGGCAATGGATATTTGAAAATGCCTTAAACAGCTAAAGGCCCTCTATGCCGTTTGTGGTGCTGGTTGAGTTGACAGATGAGTGTGACGCAAATGGAGTCAGTCATAATTCATAGTGAGATACAAGACGTGGACATTCACTTCTAAAAGAGATCCGGACAGAGAAGAAAGATGACACGGAAAATGAGCTGTGTCAGGATGCTAACATTCACATGGATGGACCTAGAGACTGTTACAGTGAAGTCAGTCGGAGAAAGAGAAATGTCACATAATACCCCTTATGTGCAGAATCTGAAAGGAAATGATACAAATGAACGTATTTATAAAACAGAAACAGAATCACAGACTTAGAGAACCAATTTATGGTTGCTGGGGGAATGAGGAGGGAACAGATAGATAGGGAGCTTGGGATGGACATGTACACACCGCTGTATTTAAAATGGATAGCCAATAAGGACCTCTTGTATAGTCCAGGGAACTCTGCTCAACGTTAGTGTTAGGATGGGATGGGGTTTTGGGGTAGAATGAATACATGTGTATGTATGGTTGCATCATTCTGCTGTGTGCCTGAAACTATCACAATATTGTTAATCAGCTATAACAAGTTAGAAAAGAGTCTTATAGAAAAACACTGTCTTTATTCACACACTGGTTCTTCCAGTCATTGTCTTAGCTGCAGTGAGACATAATGTATTTAGTACTGTATCATCCAATGAACTCTGAGTCATAGTACTCTAGGTTTGAGGAATAGAAACTATATTCTGAAAAAAGTAATTTCCTCCTCAGGACACATTTGCCAATAGAGAACTGTCTTAATGTTACCAGAAGTACCAGGAAAATCCTAGAGATTTTTTCCCACTTGTTTATATATGAGGAAGACATTTTCTTCTACAGGCATGTTTTTCAATTATTTAAGATCTCCATCTTTAATGAGACACAAATCCCATTGGGAGATACTTTATGTTATCAACTTAAAATAACAATTTATCTGCCCAAATTCAGGTTTAAATTGTTGAGTGAGAGTAGATTGGAAAGTGTTAGTCAACATGGTCTTGACAACAGCACTGTTAAAAAGCTAAAGCTGGGTTCTGGATGAATGAAATGCAACAGAAGGGATTGTTCCCAGAAGATAAGAATGTAGCTGAGGGGAAAATTAAATCATAGTAGAATGAGATGACTAAAACAATTCTATATATACCATATGTGTGACAGTGAAGTAAATAATGATAACAAAACTCTTTTGTAATACAAAAAAAAAAAAAAGAGTATTAACATTCAGAGAAGAAATCTGATCATATTCTCTCTTTAGAGTCTTACCCAGATAAGTGTGAAAAGTAGGTCACACAATGTAACAATTACTCTCTCTAGAGATGTTAACATTTTAACTTGTGTATAGGTTAGGAGGAAAGAACTCTGGCTTTAGGGTGACAGGTCTGGACTTCAATCCTAACTCCACGTAAGGTCTCTCTCTCTTGTCTTCTTAGGCAGCTGAGTAACTTCTCTGAGCCCCAGTTCTGGCTGAGGATAACACCACGTACTGTATGGAGTTAATCGTGACCTTACATGAGAAAGTACCGCCATATGGGCATTCGTTGTTGTCTCTCTACATATATCTTGGGTAGCTCAAATGTTATCCTTAAAACAAAGCTAGATCATGTCACTTCTGTGCTCAAGCACTGCAGTGGCTTCCCAGCTCACTCGTGATAAAGACAACGCTGTCACAGATGCCCACAAGGCCCTGCTTCATTTGAACTCCTGCTCCCTGTGAGCCTCACTCCCCACTTGGGGTCACTGTGCTCAGGTCACACTGGATACCCTGCTGCTCCTTGAGCACAACAAGCAAGCTCTTACCTCAGGTCATTTGCCCGTGCCTGCCTAAATATTCTCCCACACTTATCCTCTGGGCTTACTGCTCAGTTTCCTAAATTCTCTGTTCAAATGTTTCCTTACTTAGAAAGTCTCTCCTCACACCAGTCTATGTAAAAGAGTAACCACCTACTTCTCCCTTCCCTTTTGTAGTGTTCTATATAGCTCTATCACAAGCTATATTTATTCTGTATTTATCACACCAAATATTTATTCTGATTACTTGTTTAGTATCTGCCTCCTTTCACTATTCTGTTAGCAACCCAAGACTGGGGATGTTTTTGTTCACTGTGCCTGACATAGAATAAATGCTCATGAAGTGTTTGTTGACTAAGTGAATCAAATAAAGAATGAAATAAGCCATGATGACTTATCACTGACAAAGCCACAAGAGAGCTGGTACCTTAGCACCATACTGTGTATCTCTAAGCTTAACAGGATAAAGCAAGGGAACTTATAAATGACAAGTATATAGCATTTACTCTTTTTCTTCTTTCCCAAACTGCCCTTACGCATAAGAAGGAAGAAAAGATTTCTGTATGCTGATATGGCATAGAAAATATACATACCAAATATCTATATAATTCAGCTCTGAATTTTCAGTTTTTATGCTTACAGCATGTTTTCTTAACCTTCATTTTTCCTTGAATGACTAAGATGTGGTATTATTCCCAGCCACACAGCCTACGACATTAATAACATCATCTCTAGGATGCCAACTGAATTTTATATACAAATTCAGTTGTATATACAAATTTTATATACAACTACAAAATATATTTATGAAGGGTCAAATAGAAATGTGTTCACTGATATATTAACAATGGTCTCTTAGGGAGATTTTTAGTTGATTTAGTTCTTTTTAACTTTTTTGAAATGGTTAACTTGTACAATTAGCGTTTCTCACCTGTATGATAAGTGAAAATAATGACTCTGGTCATGGAAAAAATTTTAAAGTCTCTTTTAAATCAGAATTTAAATTTATTTATTAAATATTTAATATTTATAGTTAATATTTAATAATATTTATATTAAATATTAATATTATTAATATTTAATTATAATTAAAATATTAATATAATAAATAAATAAATTTATTTATTTTGACTCTCTCAAAGGATTCTGGTACAGTGGAATCCACTCTATTAGGATCCCATGAATGCAAAGACCTTGAGAAGTTGTGTGCAGTAGGATAACAACCTATTCAAGTTCAGGTTGAACCACACTAGTCATATCCTTAAAGAAAATACCTTATTTTTTTATTTCAACACAAACTCTCAAAGTTACAGCAATTTGTATTAAGTCTAAACTATTGTGCTTTATTATGAAGGTGTTTTCACAAAACTAATCCATGAAAAATTTTAAGGTGAAATTTAGTTTGCTTTTTATTTGTCCTATTGGCCAAATTAATTATTTGGTGGCACAGTGATAAAGAATCCACATGTAATGCAGTAGGTTCAGATTCAACCCCTGGGCCAGGAAGATCCCCTGGAGAAGGAAATGGCGACCCATTCCAGTAATTTTGCCTGGGAAATCCCATGGACAGAGTCATGAAGAGTCAGAAATGACTTATCAACTAACCCACCACCACCAAATTAGTTATACCAGCACCTCTTGTGCCGATTTGAAATAATGATGATAATGATTTTATAGCAGGTCACTAGAGATGACAATGGCACCCCACTCCAGTACTCTTGCTTGGAAAATCCCATGGACGGAGGAGCCTGGTAGGCTGCAGTCCATGGGGTCGCTGGGAGTCGGACATGACTGAGCGACTTCACTTTCACTTTTCACTTTCATGCATTGGAGAAGGAAATGGCAACCCACTCCAGTGTTCTTGCCTGGAGAATCCCAGGGATAGGGGAGCCTGGTGGGCTGCCGTCTATGGGGTCACACAGAGTCGGACACGACTGAAGTGACTTAGCAGCAGCAGCAGCAGTTTAATGGTCTCTTCAGGCCAAAGCAATTTCGTCAAAATGTGATCCACTACAGGAATGAAACTTTGAACCAGTCTGTATTCCCAACCCACCTACTTCACTTCTACCCAGTGGATAAGCAGCAGATGGAGAGGCTTTAAGTAAAAGGTTGCTGACCCTTGTACCACATTTGTTTCTCTCTCAAGATTTCTAGAAAGGATATGTGAATTTAAAAATGCTAATATCAATATCTTTCTTCTGTTTTTTATAAGTAATGCTGTACTATATGTGAAATTAAAATTAGCAAAAGTTTCATTTGTGTAAAAAGTTATTTTAACATGAATCACTGGGTTGCCATTTGAAGGAATATATACTTGAGCAAGGTGAATCTTAATATGGGAATTTTTGACAAAGGATTTTGACACATTCTTAACTATCAGGCTCTATCTGGTACCCAAATAATATGGACCTGAAGATGAGAGACAGCACCACCAGTATTTTAAAGAGCTTTGAAGACACAATTGCTGACTGTATTTAAATACGTGCTTTCTTTTATCTGGGACAAACACTTGCTTTATAAAGGCTTCTCTTCTGCTGTATCTAATTCTTTACACTTACTAGGAAATAGGATTCTGATCAGAGCAAGGTAAAAATTAGCTCAGTGCAATGACTAGGGGTTGGTCCTTAGAATCTACTTGGCCATTCTTCTATTGAACCTTTGTATTAACAGTTCATAGTTTACTTAGCACTATAGATATCTTTTCATTATTTTGGAAGAAAATGGATTTCTGAACTATACTGTAATTAAAATAATTTATGAAATTAAGGTTTGAACTGACAATATCACATAGCCTATTATTATGCAAAATTCCTTTATAAAGTAGTTCAAATTACATTTCCATGCACAACAGGAAAGGATGACTTGCTTAGGTAAGCTAATGCTACAGACCACAGGGGATGAAGTGAGTTCAGAAAAGCTTATAACAGGGAGAGGTGGGTAAGATGGCAGAGTAGGGAGACCGTGAACTCATATCCTCTCACAGACACAGCAGTTACAGCTGCTTACAGAGCTAACATCTATGAGAGTGACATGAAGACTAGCAGAAAAGAGTTTCTACAACTAAAGACAGAAAGAAGGAATTGCCATGAAACAAGAAGGAGAGGCAGAAACACAGTACTGTCAGGACCCACGCCCTTGGATCTGCAACTCACAAATAAGAGGAATATTACAATCACAGAAGTCCTCTCCAAGGAACAAGGGGTCCAATCTCATATTGGTCTCCCTGGCCTGTGGGTCCTACACCTAAAATATGAGCCCCTATAACATCTGATTTTGAAAACCAGCAAGGTTTGCATTAGGGAGAGCAGGAGGGCTTTTTTCACTCTTAAGTGGCATGTACAAAAACCTCACACACTTCAAGTCCCAGAAGTTTGAAAGGAGCCTGGATCAGAACTACTTACTAATCTCTGAGAGCCTCTGGAGAGGCAGGGGGGCCAATAGGAGCACCCTTGCTGCCGTTTTAGGGAGCTTGTTCTAACCATGTGGACACAGGCACTGCAAAGTACAACTTCAGAATAGGCTTCCCTGGCGGCTCAGATGGTAAACAATCTGCTTGCAATACAGGATACCCAGGTTCAAACCCTCAGTCAGGAAGATCCCCTGGAGAAGGAAATGGCAACACACTCCAGTATTCTTGCCTGGAGAATCCTATGGACAGAGGAGCCTGGCAGACTACAGTCCATGAGGTCACAGAGTCAGACACAACTGAGCGACTCTATCCTAATAGTGCTGGGTACTTGGCACCAGCCCCAGATATGCCCCTCCGGGCCAAGTCATGAAGACAGCTCTGTGGGGACTCAGCCCCACCACTGAACTAAGGAATAAGACCAAACCTCAGAAAAAGAACTAAACAAAGTGTAGATAAGCATTCTACCCAATACAGAGTTCAAGATAATGATCATAAAAATGCATGGATAAACACAGAATTTCACCAGAGTTAGAAAATATAAAGAAGAACCAAACAGATCTGAAGAACATGGTAAGTGAAGTAAAAAGTACACTAGAATGATCACCAGTAGATTAGATGATAAGTGAAGTGAAGTGAAAGTCACTCAGTCGTGTCAGACTCTGCGACCCCATGGGCTATACATATACAGTCCATGGAATTCTCCAGGCCAGAATACTGGGGTGGGTAGCCTTGTAGCCTTTCCTTTCTCCAGGGAATCTTCCCAACCCAGGGATCGAATCCAGGTCTCCCACATTGCAGGCGGATTCTTTACCAGCTGAGCCACAAGGGAAGCCCAGAGGAACAGATAAGTAATAGAAATCACACAAGCTGAAAAGAAAAATGAAAAAAGGATTAAAAAAAATAAGGATAGTCTGAGGCCTCTTAGACAATACTATGTGTACTAACATTAAAGAGAAAAACACATTTCTGAATCCATTCTACTAGGCCAGCATTGCCCTGATACCAAAATGAGATAAAGATACCATTAAAAAAAAAATTACAGGCCAAATCACTGGTGAATATAGATGCAAAAACCCTCAACAAAATGTTAGCAAACCAAACTTAACAAAACATTAAAATGATCATAAGCCATGATCAAATGGGATTTACAGCAGGGAATGCAAGGATGGTTAATATCTGCAAATCAATTAATATGATACTCCACATTAACAGACTGAGAAATAAAATATCTCAATAGACACAAAAAATCTTCTGACAAAATTCTGCATTGATTCATGATTGAAAACTCTCAACAAAGTGGGTATTGAGGGAAAATGCCTCAATATATAAACATGACATATCCACAGCTAACATGATATGAAAAGCTAAAAGTATTTTCCTTAAGATTAAGAACAATATAAGGATGCCGACTCTCATCACTTTTATTAAACATAGTACTGAAAGTCCTAACTATAGTAGTCAGGGCAGAAAAGAAATAAAAGGAATCCAAACTAGAAAGAAGCAGCAAAACTGTTACTGTTTACAGATGGCATGATATTATATATAGAAAATCCTAAAGATATCACTCCACCCCCCAAAAAAAAACCCTATTAAAACAATAAGTGAATTTGGTAAAGTTTCACAATACAAAATTAATATACAGGAATCTACTGCATTTCTATAAACTATCAATGAACTATCAGAAAGGAATTAAAACAATAGCATCTATAACTGTATCAAAAGAATAAAATACCTAGGAATCTAACCAAAGAGGTACAAGAGTTGTATCATGAAAACTAGAAGACATTAATGAAAGAAATTAAAGAAAATAAAAACAGTTAGAAAGCTATTTCATGCTCATGAAATGGAAGAATCAATATTGTTAAAATGAACATACTACTCAAGGCTCATCTACAGATTCAATGCAATCCCTAAAAAAAAGCATTTGTCACAGGAATAATAATTCTAAAATTTGCATGGAAACACAAAAGACCCTGAGTAGCCAAGGCAATCTTGAGAAAGAAGAACAAACTTGCAAGTATAACGCCCCTTGATTTCAAACTATACTGTGAAGCTATAGTAATCAAAAAAGTAGGTACTGGCACAAAAACAGACCCAAAGATCAATGGAACAGAATATGATGCCCAGAAATTAACCCAGGCTTATATGGTCAGTTGGGAGCAAGGATATGTCAATACATGAGGAAAAAAAGTCTTTCCTATAAATGGTGCTGGAGAAATTAAACAGCTACGTGCAAAAGAAATTGACTTTCTCGTACCATATACAAAAAATAAACTCAAAATGGATTAAAGACTTAATTGTAAGTCCTAAAACAATAAACTCCAAGAAGAACATATACGCAGTAGGCTCTCTGACATCAGTATTAGTAATACAGTTTTCAAAATGTCTCCTCAGTGAATGGAAACAAAAGCAAAAATAAACAAATGGGCTACACCAAACTAAAAATCTTTTGCACGGCGAAGGAAACTGTCAACAAAACAAAAAGGCAACCTATTGAATGGGAGAAATATTTGCAAGTAATATGTCCAATAAGGAGTTAATATCCAAAATATACAAGGAAACCATACAACTCAACATAAAAAACCCCAAACAATCAAATTTAAAAAATGGGTGGAGGAACTGAATAGACATTTGTCCAAAGAAGACATACAGATGACCAAGAGACACTTGAAAAGATGTTCAACATCTGTAATCATCAAAAGGAGATGCAAATCAAAAGCACAGTGAGAATTTGCCTCACACCTGTGAGAATGGCTATCATCAAAGATACCATAAACAACAAATGTTGGGGAGGATGTGGAGAAAAGGGAACCCTCCTTGGTAGGATTGTAATTGGTATGTGTGTACTCAGTCACTCAGTCATGTCTGACTCTTTGTGGCTCCATGAACCTCCTGCTCGGCTCCTCTGTCCATGGAATTCTCCAGGCAAGAATACTGGAGTGTGTTGCCACTCCTTACTCCAACGGATCTTCCCAACCCAGGGATTGCCCCTCATCTCTTGAATCTCCTACATTGGCAGGCAGATTCTTTACCACTACTGCCATTGGTATAGGCAATTACAATTACCCAATTTTTATAGATTCCTATTAAAAGTAAAAAATAGAACTGCCATATGATTCAGCAATTTTACTTCCGGGTATTTGCTCAAAAAACCCAAAACACTAATTCCAAAAGATGTATGAATTCCCATGTTCATAGCAGCGTTATTAGCCATAATAAAAAGCCCAGATATGGAAGCAACCTAAGTGCCATCAATAGACAAATGGATAAAGAAGGTGTGGTGAGTGTTTTATATAAAATATTGGCTATAAAAGTGAAATCTTCCCATTCGCAACAACGTGGCATACTTGGTAGTATGCCAAGTGAAGTAAGTCAGACTGAAACAGAAATGCTATAATATCTTACTTATATGTGGAATCTAAAAGCAAAACAAACAAACTAAACAAAAGAAGACCCATAGATACAGAGAACAAATGTGTGGTTGCCAGAGTGGAAGGAGGTGGGGGTCATAAAATAAGGGAAGAGGATTTAGGAGGTACAAATGTTCAGCTATAGAATAAACCAAGGGGATGTACTATATAGCATAAGGAACATGGTGATACAATATTGTAACAACTGTAGGGGGGCAGATGATTACTAGATTTATTGTGATCATTTCATAATGTATGCAAATATCAAATCACTATGTATTACACCTGAAACTAACATAATATTATATGCCAACTATATTTCAAGAAAAGCTTACAGGAAACCTGGATTCTAGTCTTGGATCTTTTAGTAATAGGTTTATGATTACTCATATAACCTTACTGGGCCTCAGGCCACCTCTCAAAACATGAAGGGCTAAACTAAATTACATCCAAGGGTTCTAGAAAATTCTATGAATCCGAAATTTGACATAATGTACATTTTAAAAGCATATTAGTTATATTTAACTTAATGGAAACAGTCCAACAAACTTGTGGCAATAGCTTGGGCCAAAGGATAAAGGGAGGATTTCCCAAGTAACAAAAAGGTAGCTTAAGGAAACGGGATGATTCACTCTGAAAGCGTGACCCTGCATTTATAGTACAAGCATATTCTGCTGGGAGGTGAAAGTTTCATTTATTCTGTTCTCTCAACCACAGCACCTGAAGGAGGTCTGCTTATCTATTGTATTCTCTGTGTTACTCATTTTCAAAGACTACGCTATCCCAAGTGGCTCAGTGGTAAAGGATTTGTCTGCCAATGCAGCAGACACATGTTCAATCCCTGGGTTGGGAAGATCCCCTGGAGGAGAGAATGGCGGCTCACTCCAGTATTCTTGCCCAGAAGACCCCATGGACAGAGCAGCCTGGTGCGTTCCTCTACAGTCCATGGGGTCACAGAGTCAGAACACAATTTAGTGACTGAGCACGCATACACTGGATGAAATAGCAGTAGCTTTCCCAAGAAGAGCGTTAAAACAGGCCCCAAGGCATAAAGGAAATCTAGGCAGTCATCCTACTTGTAATAGCTGGACAACAGCAAAACAGGAATGACAAATATTTTCTCTAAACAAAATAGCACAGGATTTAATCAGGCCATCCATGTTACATGGGATGGCATAAAATCATTTCTTTATTTTTGACATTTTTTAAACTGGGAAGAAAGAGTTTTCTAAATAATTCAAGATTTAAGTAGCCATGGTCTGTATAATAAGATTTCAGTAGCCCGTATTTACTTCAAATTGAGGTAATTTATGGAATTCATGATAAGGTCTGTAGTAAAAAGAAAAATTCTGTAAGTGAAGATGGAAGGAAAGAAGAGGGGGAAGCAAGGGAAGGAGGGAGGGAAGGCAAGAAAAAAATCCTGGAGTGAGAGAACTGTTTGGGTCCTCTTCTATAAGATAAACTGAGCCAAACTGGGGTGCAGGGAAGTATGCTTTCTCTATTCCAGTTACAGTTCTCAATCAGATACACCAAAAGAGGCAAAAGTCCCATAATAAAACTTTTAATAGCTGAGTAAATGAGTATACCAACTCTTACACCCTCTAGACATGCATGAGCCCTAGCTTGTTCTGTCTCCATCATTTTCGTGTTCCCTTATTGCCAGACATCGCTTCACAGCTTGAGATACTGACCTCAAACTGACCTATGAGATACTGACCTCAAACGCTGTGTTCAGCAAACAACTTAAACAGCTCTATTCTATAGCAACTGGGTACAATAACAAAGCTGAAGCAGGGTATAAAGGAGACATAAAATCAGCATAAAATTCAAAAAGAAGAAAAACATGAAGTTGTGTATTAAACACATGTTTATTTAGATCTACAAAGAACTAGATTTACATTGAATAATTATACATTTAGAAAATAAAAGCTTTTTAGTGTAAAACACAGTTTTAGCGTAAGAAAACATGCAGTAAAAAGGATAATCTTTAGAGAGAGAGTAAATTAGCAGTTGCTGGAACTGAGAGTAGGAATGGAGAGTATTTGCAAATGGGCCACAAGAGTTCTTATTAAAGTGATGGAAATGTTCTAAAATTGGATTGTGGTGGTGATTGTACAATTTTGTGGTGAATAGATTATACCTCAACAAAGTTTTTAAGGAATTTTAAAAAGAAAAGGCCCCAAAATATGTGTATCTATATTTTCTAGTTCTTTTCTTTATTAATTGTGTGATAGTTATGTTTTTAATTTACATTTTAAGGAACTGCATGTCAGAAATGCTTTTCTTTCTATGCTTATCTTTAGCTCTTCAATAAAAGTTCCGCAATTAGTCAAAACTATATTTCATTTTTACTCTAGTATTGGGAAACTATTAACATTTTTAAAAACAGTTTATTCTTTTTTAATGACTTCCCTATTTTATGACTTTTCTTTTAAGCCCTAAGTTCAAAAAAGTTGTGTCCAAGTAAAGGTTGGATTGTGGGTCAAAATTTAAGCAAAATGTATATACCTATCACAAATTCTTAAAACTTTTCTAGTCACAATAATATGTATTTGCTGGGTAATGTCTTATTATTTTAATAACATACAAATTACAATCATACCCAAGTTCATGTAATCTGGAGCCTCATTTTCCTCACTTACGAGAATAAAACCACATTAGTTTATAGTTGCACATATTGGAAGACCAAATCAGATGGTGTATGTGAAAATACTTTGAAAATTAAAAGTGCTATGTAAGAATCATTATCATTATTACCATGAATTCCAAGATATGTGGGAATGCTAATTAAAAGGGATACTTTTTTTCCCTGATAGCTGTTGGTAAAGAATCTGCCTGCAACGTGGGAGACCCCGGTTGGATTCCTGGGTCAGGCAGATCTGCTGGAGAAGGGATAGGCTACCCACTCCAGTATTCTTGGGCTTCCCTTGTAGCTCAGCTGGTAACAAATCTGCCCACAATGCGGGAGACCTGGGTTCGATCCCCTGGAGAAGGGAAAGGCTACCCACTCCAGTATTCCGGCCTAGAGAATTCCGTGGACTGTATAGTCCATGAGATCACAGAGATTTTGACATGACTGAGCGACTTTCACTATAAATAGTATTTTACTACTATAATTCATAATTAAATCTGTTTTTAAGTTAGTTGTTCCTACCATCTGAATGAAAAGGAATAGGAAAAATTTATCTGTCTGAATTTAAGACCGTTTTTCTTTCAATAGAGAAAGAAAAAGCAATATTACTGCTGTGACTCAAATAACATTTTTGGACATGAAATACGGCTGCTGCTAAGTCGCTTCAGTCGTGTCCGATTCTGAAATACTAATGTGCCCAAATATTCAGGAAGCACTGACTGACTGCATTAGTGAAAGAAAGTTAAATTTTTTAAGGGCACAGAAAGCTTCTATTCTACAAAGTAGTTTTGGATTGTACTCCTCAACGTTTCCTAACCAAAAAAAAAGATAACTTTTGTGAGAATTACATTTCACTGTGTAAAAGTACTATCAAGTTCAGGAAGCGTTAAGCATCATCTTAATTAAAAACTTGTCTGATTTTACACTGTTGTTAAAACCTCTTTTCTCACTAGTTATCCACAGTTTTATTACTTATCTGTGTTTCTACATTACAAAGTAATATCATAGATTTCTTTCCCTCATCTATGTCTGACGCTTAAGAAAGAACCTGTGGCATCTGTTTTGTTCCATAGGATATACAGGGAGAAACAATGAAAACTCGTCACTGTATGACGCATATCCAAATAACACAGAGAATGGAAAGGCTGGACAATGAGTTAAATACGGACGTCAGAGTTTGAAAATTATTCAGCCATGAGCACAGAGGTGTGGCCCTGTTGTAAGCTTTTTTACTTAAGATTTTATTCATAATATTAAGTGCTATTATGTATAATAACCACTAAGCTATCTATATTAATAGTCAGACATATCAATTCAGAACAAAGAACCTAGAAAGAGTGATTTGTCTTATCTTTTTTCATTTGATTCCACCTGCCATTTGCACAAGTGATGATTAAGACAGTCTTTTCATCCTTGTTTTCCTTTCCAAGGTCACCACACCTGTCATGAAAAGTGTCCATAACCCCATTATCTCTGTAACTTGCCTTTAGACCTAAATTCAGTTCTATGGCTAGTGACAAGAAACATAAGGAAATACATATTTTCTTAAATTAAAGTTGAGTAAAAGATGTGCAAAGCAGTGTTCATAGAGGAAATAGTTTTCATTTTAATTTTTTAAAAAGACATTTAACTTTCAGTTTAGAGGAAGATGAGAAAGAGAGCTCCATACTTTTCAATTTTTAATTACAACATGAACAAAAGTTTGGATTCTTTTATGGAAATCATTTGCAAATGAAAGAACACTTGTGATTTCCCTTAATAGAGAATTAGCATTGATACATTTTTACTCAAAGGGCTACTTTTATTTCAGATTGTCTACTGAAATGTGAAATTTAAACATATTATTTCTCTTTCCTACAGTACTTATTTTATTTTCTTAAATTATCTTCCTTCATCAAATAATCAATTTCTTTCCCTTAAGATTTAATTTCTATGTATAATCTCACTAATATAAAGAATTACTATATGCAATAGTTTTATACTGTTAAGTATTTCACATAATTCCACTTATTCTAATACTTAATACTTAAAACACTACACAGATGGAGTTCAGTATAAGTTGACACTTCACTTTCTTTTGCTTATTGACTCAGTGAAGGTTTAAAATGAGTTTAAATGACACAGAGAGAATCATATATGGCAAAATTCTATTATCTGAGATATGATCAGATTAATTTATGACAGTGTGTACATTCTAGTCACACTTTTAAGAT
Source organism: Bos mutus (assembly GCF_027580195.1). Taxonomy (NCBI): domain Eukaryota; kingdom Metazoa; phylum Chordata; class Mammalia; order Artiodactyla; family Bovidae; genus Bos; species Bos mutus. The sequence goes on along the minus strand of NC_091642.1, from coordinate 44,351,043 downwards.
GTTAGACAAATAAACCTTGTAATTTTTTAAGAAATGGTTACATACTGGAAGACTTTTAATCAAATGGCTTATAATCAGATCTTAATATCCTAATATATGGTATACTCGAATTTCACCCTTTCTGAGACGTGGGTTCGATCCGTGGGTTGGGGAGATCCCCTGGAGAAGGGAAAGGCTACCCACTCCAGTATTCTGGCCTGGAGAGTTCCATGGACTGCATAGTCCATGGGGTTGCAAAGAGCTGGACACGACTGAGTGACTTTCACTCACTCACTCATCTGACCCACAAAATCTCCTGATAACTTAGCTCAGTGTTTAGCCTAATATATGACACACATCAGTGGCAACTAGGGACGTTAATGCAAGGAGAGAGTATGACTCAGCCATGAACTATAAATGTATACAGTTGATTAGATACACTGAAATATTCAGAATCATCTTTCTTCAGTTTATTTCCAGAAGGCAAGACCAATCATTTCATTTGATTTAAGAGGACACGGCTATTTTCAACACTATTAACAAATAGAAGATGTTTTTCCCTTTCATGGAAGGGATCTGTCACTGAAAGTGTTTATATAAAATTTTCAGGGATGTGGAATACATCTTGGCACAAAGTAAACTACCTTATTCAGAAGTGAAATTATGATGTTTATTTCTGGGAGCACTGCCACCTAAAAATAGCCTGTCTAGTCACCTTATAGTATATTCTTTTATTTCATGGGTGGAAGTTCAGGGTTGAGTCTGTGTTTATTTGCGTTCCTCGCTTGACCTAATGGCCAAAAATGCCCGATGCCTAAAAGTACATCTGCTTTAAGAATATAATACGGTTATACCCTGTCAATTGGTCATCTAGTATTTCTCCCTGCTAGCTCACACAACCCCTCGTCAGGCCACTTGCTTTGGCGTCCTGTGAAAACACATGGCCTTCTGTGCTGTAAACTTTTCCTGGAATGGCCTTTCCCCCGAACAGCCTTTTCTCATCTATTTAACTCCCAACCTATTCTGTCAGCTCCAGCTTGAGTTCTGTGTCTTCTTAGGACCTCACTACACCATCAGCTCCAAATGCTCTCTTCTTGAAATGCTGAGAACCCTTCTGCATGATTTAGAATTTAATACAGTTCTAAAAGATTTCATTTGCTGTTTTTCATATGTATGGATCTTCTTGCTCAGGAGAAGGCAAGAAGTTCTTTGAGGGTAGGAATCACACCTCATATTTCTACATCCCACAAAAAATGTTTAGGAAATTTTTACTGGATAAACTTTTTGCTGCATGTGATGTGACCATAAATTCACTGGATTAAAAAATCAAATTTATGTCATAGAAAACAAAAAAGGTGAGTGAGTGGATTAATTGGTGATAAAAGAGTTCATCCAAAATTTATCTCAAGCCTTGGAAAGATGCGTCCACTGCCTTCTAGATTTATGATGTGTGAGCTTTAGTCACGTCTGACTCTGTGACTCTAAGGACTGTGTCTTGCCAGGCTCCTTTGTCTACATTAGTAGTTGTCCCTTAATATTCTGGAGGGATTGGCTCCAGGATCCCCTGTGGATACCAAAATCCTCAAATCCTCAAGTCCCAGATATAAAATGGCGTAATATTTGCATATAACCTAAATTAACCCTCCTGTGTACTTTAAGGATTTCCCTTGTGGCTGAGACGGTAAAGTGTCTGCCTACAATGCAGAAGACCTGGGTTCGATCCCTGGGTCAGGAAGATCCTCTGGAGAAGGAAATGGCAACCCACTCCAGTACTCTTGCCTGGAAAATCCCATGGATGGAGGAGAGTGGTAGGTTATAGTCCATGGGGTCGCAAAGAGTCAGACACGACTGAGCGACTTCACTTGGTCTTGGTGTACTTTAAATCATCTCTTCTTTGCTTATGATATCCAATACAATGAAAATGCTATATAAGTAGGTGTAAATACAGCACAGTATGTAAACAGTTGTCAATACAATTAAATGCCATGTAAATTGTTTCTGTGTCAAATTCAAGTTTGTCATTTTTCTAACAGCATTTGCCCACATTTGTGTCCCTGGGTCACACTTTGGTGATTCTCATAATATTGGAAATTTTTTCATTAGTATTTGCTATTATAATCTGTGGTCAGTAATCTTTGATGTTACTACTATGACTCACTGAAGATTCAGATGATAGCATTTTTTAGCAATAAAATATGTTTTAATTAAGGGAGGTACATTGTTTTTCAGATATAATGCTTTTTCATACTTTATAGACTACGGCATGGTATATACATGGCTTCCCTAGTGGCTCAGTGGTAGAGCATCTGCCTGCTAAGCAAGAAATGTGGGTTCAGTCCCTGGGTCAGGAAGATCCCTGAAGAAAGAAACGGCAACCCACTGCCGTATTCTTGCCTGGAAAGTCCCATTGACAGAAGAGCCTGGGGGCTACAGTCATGGGGTTGCAAAAGAGTCACACACAAGTTAGTGACTAAACAACAATCGTATATACATAACTTTTATATGCAGGCCAAAAAATTCCTGGGACTTGCTTTATTGTGATACTCCCTTTATTGCAGTAGTCTGGAATTGAACCCGCAGCCCCTCTCAGGAATGCCTGTACTGTGACTACACCTGTTACGTTCAGTTAGCATTTATCAGATTGGATTTTCTTTGGCTCTCTGAATAACCTGTTTTCTCAGAAATCAACACTATTTATCACAACTAATAATTTGTGTCAATTTTCATTCTTTTGGAGAATAAATGAGGATGACACGTTTAATAATAATCCTAGTAGGATATGGCAACCCACTCCAGTATTCCTGCCTGGAAAATCCAGTGGACAGAGGGGCCTGGTGTGCTACAGCCCACAGGGTTGCAAAGAGTCGGACATGACTCAGAGACCAACACTGTATTGACTAGAAAGGTATGTCTAGAGAAAAGGCTGTATTAAAAGGAGGCCATTTTGAGTTTTCACCCGGCATAGAGTCCTGATTCACTGGTTACTGAGGACACAAGGCCGGAGGACGGCAGGGTTTTCCCCAGGCATCGTCTGCAGCATAAACTGCCGTGGCCACAAATACCAGCGTCGCCCAGTGGTCCCACAGCTATTCCATTTCACTGTCGTGCGTGTGGCTTGGCAGCAAGAAGCTCTTGAAAAGTTTTCATCTTCTGTGGGGTTTCCCTGTGGAGTTAACCTTTCCCCTTTCATAACAATGAAACAAAACTCTGTTGACTGAGCAATAGGTGTTTCACCTCATTTCTTTCTTTAATCATCTCTTAGTCCCTATTTTTTTTAAGTTGGTGTACATAGTCTTCCACGTCACTTTCATGTGACAAAGAGTGACTGAGCAGCTGGGAGAAATGCTGAGAGTGTATGGATAGCACATAGACCCTGTTACACTACTGTGGTTGTGAGTGTAGGCAGAGTTCTCACAACTTGCTACTACATTGCCCCATCCTGGGCAATCCCGTCATGGAACTGCGGCACAGGTGAAATGCGAGGTGACCTTTGCCCTCCACTTGGCAAGAGCCAGACCCTTGTTGTGCCCAACCAGGGTGCCGTGGTTTAAGAAAGTTACGGAGAAAGTGGATATGATTTAGGAGTTTGCACCAAAAATGATTTCCTATCCAGAGGTTAAGGGGTGAGGCTTTACAATTTAGAAGAGAAATGGATACGTTAGAGCAGACTACTTCAGGTTCACAAAGGTTTAGTGTGAGGATGACTGAAAATTGTTTCCCATCTGCACTCATGACAGATCAGAAAGTAAGGAGCTTAGTGGTTTGGGGGAATTCAATACAAGCTCTCATAGTAGGTCATTTGAAGACCTCAGGCTCTTTCTTATATTGGGGAAATGCGTGTATTCTCAGGACTTGGCCTGACAATGGTAGAAAAGAGGAAAATTATTTCATCCCTTCCCTTTTCTACAGGCAAAGCCGAAAATGATCAATGGGTAGTTATTATTAGCATATTTTAATAATAATAATAACACTGCCAAAACGTACTAACCTATTATGGGGAAGGCAGTATTTTATGGAGTTTAACTCATTCAATCTTTGCAATCTGTTAGGCACATACCCTTTTATTATTCTCAATAAAAAAAACCTCTAAGGCTCAAGAGGTTTAAGTAAATGACTAATCACACACAGTTGGCAAGATCTGAATCCAGAAAGACTGACTCCAGATTCTAGCTTTTAGCTGCCATGTCATACTGTCTCATGTCTATTTTTCCCTCCATAGATATTTTAACACTAAACTAGGAGCCACAAAAGAGAAAAGAGACTCTCTGAAGGTTTGACAGAGGAAGAGGTGAATAGTGGATCATCATAAATACAGGTTCTTGAATTCTAACAGACTTTTTTAAAAAAAGAAAACAAAGGTATACATATGATAATGAAGTGTGACACTTGTCTGATTTTATAATGGTGGCTGTTACTGGCGTGACAGAATCTAAATATTTTTAGAAGTCAGAATGATTACAAAAGAAATTCTAGTTTAAAAGTCAGTAGTTCTGGGCAATAACAACAGCTCTTTCAGTGCCCTGTGATCTTAGGTCACTTATACACATTACTCCTGACTTCTTTCCTGTGAAATGTGGATTATACCTCCCAGAGTAGTATAAAGGCAAAATTATACACAGGATATGAGAGCAACTTGAAAATTATAAAGCTGGGTTCAAATAAAAAGCTTTATTATTTTAGTAAGAAAGTAATATCAATTTATCAATAAACATACTATCAGTTTATTAATAAACTGTCTTGCAATAGATCATTTTATGAGAAGTATACCAAAACGTTTTAGGTTATTTATGTCAGTATCTTAATGTTGTTGATCGTCTGTCTTAGAAATTCTAAGACATTCAGGAAGTCTTGCTCTTTTTTCCATGTGCTGAGCACATGTTGCTCATACTCTATGGGTTTACTTATTACTTGGCATGATTGCCTGTCCCAGAAGACTGTGAGTCCCTAGAGGCAGTGGCTATTTTCTATTAAACTTTGTATGTCTCAGCAGAGAGCTGGCTACATAAATATAAAATAAATGATGTAGAAAGAATATAATCCAAGAAGACAGAGATCATGTTTTCCATATCACTGTTCCTATATTTTATCCAAGTATGGTGTTCTGGAATAGGTTTGAATTGCTGAATAAATAGATTAAATATTTAACATTTAAAGCAACCACCACATATCACTGCTAGATTAGTAAATTTGACTTGTATCAGTCTACTCTGAGGGGCTTCCCTGGTGGCTCAGACAGTAAATAATTCTCCTACAATACAGGAGACCTGGGTTTGATCAGTGGGTTGGGAAGATCCCCTGGAGAAGGGAACAGCTACCTACTCCAGTATTTTGGCCTGGAGAATTCCATGGACAGAGGAGCCTGGCAGGCTATAGTCCGTGGGGTCGCAAAGTTGGACACAACTGGGCGACTTTCACACACACAATCTACTTTGAAAAGCAAGTGCCTCTCTGACAAGAGCAAATGAGAGTAAATTCGAAATGTGACCATAAAGGAATGAGATTAATTTTCACTTGTGATTTGTAAAAATCAATCTCCTTATTTTACACTTATGTCTTGTAAATTAAGAGGATTATATAGATGTCTTACAGCAGTGCTTATAGCTTTAACGATTATATCATACATTAAAAAAAGAAGTTATTTCACTGAAGGTGCTATTATAAATGGAATGTGATCTTCTGGAAAATATTCTGTAAGCAGGTAGCCCTGAGTAAGTAAGAAAGCAATTCTTCAAAATAAAATACGTACAGAAAATAAAGCATATACCAGGTCACAGAAAGGAAAGCAGTATAAATGACTTCCCAAAGGTAATGGGTGTGAATAAGATGTGTCTGAGAGTAGTTGAAATCAGTTATGCTAAAGTATTTATGAAATAGACTGAATAACTTAAGAACAGAACTCCCATTCATATAAGGCCTTTACTTTAAGCTTCTTGTCTCATCACTGAAGAAATATTTAAGTTTCCATTATTTTCCTAAATTATGTGCTCATCTCTAAAATTTGGCAGTAGACCATTTCAGTAATTCATCTGTCTGAAAAATACCCCTGCATCTAAGTTCATCTAAATTGACATAAGTGATAAAATTAAGAAATGCTAAGAAGTGTTTGAAGGGTATTATATTAAGCAAAATGACATGAACATGATCTGTATATCAAATGATAATAAAACTACACTTCTAACTTCTAATAGGAAATAGGGTTCATAAATACAAATTTCTTAGTTCTACATACCCAATTCAAGAGTTTATAATCTTATAATCTATATCTGGGAACATTTTTAAAAAGACTACTATTATAAAAATTGTGGTAATTTTTATAATGTCACTTACCTGATCAACATTACTACTGAAGTAAGGGTTGGTAGGTTCAAGGTATAAATATTATGTACTTGGTATTGAGAGAGTCAGTTCCTAGGCAGGTTGATAAGAAGTCCGGGTGTCCCCAAGGAGAGAAGGGTCTGGATTCTCAAGGAGGAGGAAAGGGCAAACTTTTTTTCTCTCTACAATCTTTAGGCTTATATAAAAAATGTATCCTGCTTGAGGACAGTCTCTGGAAAAAAACCTTCTGGCTAATCCTGTTATCTTAAAATGTAAATTATGGGAGTGGGTCTAGTGAGGTCTTTAGAACTTCCAGACATTCTTTTGATTCACTGTAATAAGTAGTTAAAAAGTATATAACAACTCCATTGCTAACACTAGTAAGGGGGGACTCTTTCTGCCCCCTTCTGATGTCTATGTCAGAAGCTTTCTCTATCCCTTTTATACTTTAATAAAACTTTATTACACAAAAGCTTTGAGTGATCAAGCCTAGTCTCTGGCCTCTGATTGAATTCTCCTCCTCCAGAGCCCAAGAATCTCTGTCTTTGGTGGTTCAGTAACACGTGCATTACTTTGTATACATATGTAAAATGAGTTCATGTGAAGGATATACTGCATCAAAATAGCACTCTATAAAATCAACAGGAATATCTCACATGCACCATTTGCAGAGAGGAGTGAAGGTTAAAATTCTGTAATCACAACAGAACAGAACTGGCTCTATCTAGACCTGCCGCCTACCTATGAAGGGTGTGAGTATTACTCTAATGGGACATTACAGTCTCCTGGGTGGTCACCAGTGTCCTCACCATGATTCCCTATCAGCTATGACAACAGAATGTGTAATTGCAGTCAAAGGGTTGAAGCCAAGCTCCTAATTTTGGAATCACCAAATACATGTAAAAATGAATCATCACAGAGAAGAATATTTTTCATACCCAGTAATTAATATTATAGGGTAGTTAGTAAGTGGCAAGAACTGGGGTAGTGGATTCTAGGGTAATAGTGATCACTGAAATGGCTAGTCTACACTGAACAGTGAAGATAACTTGGATATTTGGATTATCCCACTTGTTCTGGGAAGTGCAAGATCACACAAGATGACGTCACTTCAGAGGTTAAGGACATACCCTTCTTCCTGGGATGTACTAGTTATACCTTATACCTAGTTATAACCTATATGATTTCCATTAGTCTACAAACATTTGTGTAAAAGTGTGAAACATAATATCCATGAGAAGAAAGTTAGGGTGAACTACTTCCGATTTCCCTCCTGGGATGAAGATTATAATAAATATGTATGTACTCAACCATGCAGTTGCATACAAACACATGTGAATTTTGTCTTTTTAAACTGCATTACCTTTAATATGCCCACTTTGCGTGGATGTGCATGTGCATTCAGTCCTGTCTGACTCTTTGCTACCCCGTGGACTGTAGCCTGCCAGGCTCCTCTGTCCATGGGATTTTCCAGGCAAAATTACTGGAGCGGGTTGCCATTTCCTCCTCTGGGGGATCTTCCTGACCCAGGGATTGAACTTGTGTCTCTTGAGTCTCCTGCATTGGTAGGTGGGTTCTTTACCAACTGTCCATTTCAAATCTTCCTTAATTGGGTGGTGGTTTGTGCCTTCTCACATTTTTGAGGGAATTTTCTAGAAGTTTTCCACTATCAGCTTGGCATTTGATTATGCAGCTTGAAGGGGTTTCAGTGTCTTTAAGTGATTTCTAATATTTCAAAAATCCTAAGTAAATTCTTTTATTTCGTAAAAGATCTCACTGCTAACGCAAAGGCTCCCAGTCTGAAGTTATCAGACCTCTTAGGAGACCACAGTTATAATGTAGATATTTTTATGGTCAACTAAAACAGCTCTTTTGTTGTACAAAGTCTTTAAAAATGATACTGAAGAAACTATAACAGCCATAAAATGAATATCAAGGAGATTCTGTCCTTTATGCTATTTCATAGAGAGAGGAGTTTTTAGACACAAAGAGCAATATAAACAAACACACGAGACAATAAACACGTCATGGTTGGGAGTGCTATGCTCTGCGCCCTTCTACGTGCCAGCACTCCCCAGTGCTAAGATGTCCATGTGTAACACTGTCATCAAGTCTTCACCAGCTATATGAAGTTATATTTTATCACAAAATCAATATTTTTGAAAAATAAATCTAAGATTGCATTAGTTTAGCAGGGTTCAGAAAAGAAGGAGGTTTTTTTCCTAGGCCCTTATTTGATTTTCACTCCTATAACTGAAAATATTTGATCCCCAGAGGCACAGTATGAAGTCAGGAGTGGAGTCAGAAGCAGTATTACCTACCGTAGTACCTCCAGCCAGTGTTAAGGGAAGCATAATGCAAGTTCAATGCAATACGCTATGGCTCTAAACACTTCTTGTCTAATACTGAAGTAAATAGCATAGTTGTGCTATCCAACTCAAAAACCCCTACTGTAGCACAAATGGACAAACATGAAAATAGTTACTGTTGCCATCAGGATTTTTGGAAGGGGATTTCAAGCTACTTTTATGGAAGGGGATTTCTCCTGTCACCTGACGGCAACAGTAACTATTTACTGAACTGCGCACAGTCTCAGGGAGTTCCTAACATACTGTACTGGTGTCTAATATCAGGGATCCTCCACGTTCAGAAGAGTGGCCACTAATCGAATTCTCAAATATGGTTTTATCTACACAGTCTGGAATGCAGCAACTAGAATACATTTTTTCCTAGTTTTTGTTTTTAAATTTATATTTTAAACAGACACAATAGAACATGCTTTCATCTGGTTTACCCCACACTGATACAATGTGTTTAATGTATAAACTTGTATCAAACTGTCTTCTTAATCTTAACACTTAGCTCTGTGTGTGTGTACATGAAATAGAAATATGTGTGAAATATATAAAATATTCAAACCATATTATCTAATACAGTTATATATATATGCACTGTAATCTCAGTAGGTACTTATAACTACAGAATCACAGAATAACTACACCATTTACTTAATTTTTAAAGCAGTGGTGAGAATAATTATATGTTATATGCATAAGTATATACGACATGTAAATATACCTCATCTCCATTTATATATACATAAATTTATATTTTAGTTATTATGATTATAGAGTGCATAATTAAGTTAGTGAGCACTGCTCAGAACTTAGTAAGTAAATAAAGATCATAGAAACTCAGCTGGGTAAAAAGTGCCTTATGACTCCTCATTAAGTAAATGTGTTTACCTTCCATTTATTATGAAGAGGTTTTCTGAAAAGTAAATTGATGTTTATTTTTTGTTTAATGATTACATGATATAGTTCACTTTGTTGAAAACTCTGATATGCTGATATGAAAGTATTGGTACGGATTTAGGAACAAGAGTAATGAATGATTAGATAGAGAAGAAAAAATCTTTGGAAGAAAAAAATTAAAAAAGAAGACAGGACTTTCAAAAGCATTTAAAGAATGATTACCTACCAGTTCTACTCGTCCGAAACCTCCAACTCCAAGGGTGTCAATGATGTTGAAATCAGACAGCTTCAGGTTGGCGAAGAAAGCAGCTTCAGCTTCGTATCTGGAGTTTTTGATGCGAAAAAATGGAAATTTCTTAGAGGTGCAAACACGAGTACCACGTACAACTGTACCAGAATGACATGACTGTGAGACAGGGTTTACCTGCTTAAATTCCATCTTGCTTTTAGAGTCTGCGTTTTCTCATACTCATAATTTTTTTTTTTTTGGTCCCAGTTGTGCAGAATACCTAGATTTGAGCTTCTATTTTCAAAGTAGAAAAATACAAAGTACCCACTGCATGCCAGTCATGTGACTGATAAATCCAGTTATCAAATCAGAGTTACATCTCGGTGCTTTTCTACGCGTCTTCTTATGAGCACAGATTGTTTGTGTTGTTCTCTTTTGGTTTTGTTTTGGATTGTTTGGTTTTGCTTGGCTTTGTTTTTGCAGTTCAGTTTTTGGATGGCAGTTTCTCATTAGGTTCCCTTATCCACAGGCTGGCAGTGGCTCCTATTAATAATTATTAAAAGTGGCAAGATCATTGAGGTCTCTGGAGTGCAGTCACAGCCAGGTTTTATGAAAACAGATCCAAACAGCTGAGGACTGATGTGGAAATATCTGAAATGGATGGTTTCAGAAGCATATTCACATTCCTAAAAAGTGTCTTCCCTTCGTTTGTAATTACCCACTGACTCTCAGCTAGTAATCCCAGTGTCTTTAGGCTTGCCAGTTTCTTATATGAGTGGTGTGGAGGAGCACAGAGTAGCCTTCAAAAGTCTAACTCTTCAGACAGGCAAATTGGACACATGCAAGTGGCCAAAATAAGTGTCTCCTGATGAGACAAGTGAATATGAGCTGCTTAAAATATCTCCTTGTTAAAAGGCTCTACTATTTTTAGAAAGGGCAGGAAGGCATAAAGATGATCCTCCCACTCACTAAAGTCAGGTCAGGGAGTAATTCAGCTGTCTCAAAAATAAAGTATTTGAATAGCTATGTGTAATCCATGACCTTCAACCAGGCAGTACCTGATTCAGTAGTATGCTATAAATAGACATGATGAACGTGCCTGAAATAAGGATACTAAGACAGCTTGTTTACGTCGGGTTTTGGAAAGAATCATCCACGGGCATGTTTGGTGTTAAGCTGTGCTAACATGTTAGCTATTCCATTATGATCAAACACAAATCCAGACTCCCCACTTAGGAGAAATGCGAAATAGCTTTCTAGGTGAGCTTTCAACAGTTTCCAGTTTACGAGGACAGTTCTCGTTTTTCACACATCAATTCTTGAAAGACTCTTGAGAAGGTAAAAATAACATTGCTTCTCCTTATTAGCTGATTATGGGAAATCAACTCCTTCCAGTACACCTCTATAAATAAGACTGCTAGTCAATCTGAATGCTATTTGTAGACTTATCTCATTAACTACACAATCAAGAGATCAACATAATTCTTCAGGAGATGGTTTACTAGAATGGAACATAAGCAACAAATGTGCATTTCTAGCATTCCAACTGGGTCCCTGCTTTTGGAAAATTAAAGCTCCATCCCATTTAAAGGGTCAGTGGCACAGTTCACTCCAACAGGTGTCTAAAAGGGACATCTGTTGGGATCAGACCCAATGACAGTGTTTGTATGTGTTCAAGCATTTCCTGGCAGTCAAATTCTTAATGACTTTTTTTTGAATAATATTCCATGTGCTTGCTGGATTTAGAAATTTCAGATACTAAGGGAGTAAACTGTTTCAGACTACTCTGACACCATTTTATATATTTACAATATGGTGTTATTACTTAAGCTCTTGCAATGTCCCCCACCCACCCACCGACCCACATCCTTATATTTGAGCTTTGGAAAATTGGTCTGGAAATATCCAAACAAGTCATCTTCAGCCATTTGCTGCACATCAGAACTTCCTGAGCATCTTTTAGAAACCACTTAATAGGGGTCCCACCACAGGGCTAGTAAATCAGCAATGTCTGGAAGAAGTATCATATTATCTATACACTTTTACAGCTCCCTGGCTGACTCTCTGGGTGATTCTGATGAACAGTTAAGGGTTGAGAACAATAGTGCTAACCCCTCTGAAAGTCTCAGGAGGTTCCAGAAGCCAGATAATTCTGGGTTGGATTAAATTGATCCAAGAAAATCAGTAATTTTCCAATGAGTCTGGAGTGTGATGCATTCATGGCAAGAGTACTGTGGACTCTTATCACTTGGTCTTGACTCCTATCCCTGTTGTACTAGAACAATAGGAATGAAAAATAGCTTTGTAATGGCTAACACGGTTTTAAAAAAATGCATTGATAAAGAAAGACATATACAGGATGCAAAACTTTACTAACTACTTTGCTATTATTTCTAGGTGAATTTTTAAAATACTTCCTTTAATTGGGTGATTTGTTTTGTAGTGGTTGGTGAAATACCTTTTGAAGGGGCAATTTGGTAATTGTGTGCTTAATCCTCCATTCTGTTCCCACTGGCCTCAGGTCATGATTTTTGGGGAAGACAAAGAATACAAAAACACTGTCAGAGCGCTTTCTTTTCCAAGCCAGGAAATGTTGCTTAGTATTTCATGTCTTTTTTTTCTCTTTAAGGTTACTCTTTAGGAAGTCTCTTCATCATGGAGACTCTGTACACCTTTCCTTTTTGAATAAATAGCTATGTTTTTTAACATGGAAATCACCATCTGAAGAGACCTTTGTAAAAAAGCCAAACTAGAGATGATTTAGCTTCTTTAGGTGTCTAACCACTCCAGCTCATAAGTGAAGGGATATTTTCATTCTTTCTTGTTACTTAGAAATTATTTGAAAATAATTTTAATACCTCAGTTATGTTTTACAGCCCTTACAGTTGATGATTTTGAATGACAAAGGAGACAAAATAAGTTGGCTAGGTAAATGGCTCTTGTCCTATAAAACATCTTTTGTCTAAAGGACATAAATGTGGAGCACGAGTTCGTAGCTTACTTACTACTGCAGCCTACCAGGTCCAAGGAATTAGGCCCAGATTCACTCAAATCTAAAATATATCTGTGCAAAAGTGTTTATGAGAGGGACAGTAAGGCAACCATGAATATTCCTTGGAAGGATTGAAGCTGAAGCTCTAATACTTCGGCCACCTGATGCAAAGAGCCAGCTCATTGGAAAAGACCCTGATGCTCAGAAAGATTGAGGGCAGGAGGAGAATGGGACAACAGAGGATGAGATGGTTGATGGCATCATTGACTCAATGGACATGAGTTTGAGCAAATTTGGGAGCTAGTGAAGGACAGGGAAGCCTAGTGTGCTGCAGTCTATGGGGGTAGTAAAGAGTCAGGCACAACTGAGCAACTGAACAAGAGGGCATACAATTCCTGATGTTTGATTGCTTAAAATCTGGCAAGAAGTATAAAGTATATTTTCTAGTGTTCCTTAACTTAGAGGTACATATTTTTTAAAATAATACTATTATATACAGTTGACCCTTGAACAGTGCAAAGGTTAGGGGTGCTGACCCTCCAACAATCAGAAACTCATGTATAATTAACAGTGGGCCTTCCGTAGTCACAGTTTTCCCGAATCTACAGCTCCATAGCTACCAGTTCAACCAAGTGCATCATGTAGGATTTACTGCTGAAAAAAATCTGCAGATCTGAGGATCCTCACAGTTCACACTCATATTGTTCAAGGGTCAACCATATTGAATGAACAAATGAATACAAGTATATTCATTAACTTTTTAAACACAGGGTGAGAGCAATGGATTCTCTTCCTTAAAAGTGCAAACACTGACATACTCTGTGACTTCAAGGAGCTTACAAACCCTCAGAATAGGCTAACAACCTGAAAATAACTACAACAGGAGAACAAGTGTGTGGGGTGAAATAGATCATATATCATTTCTTAAACACTGGAGAAGGAAATGGCAGCCCACTCCAGTGTTCTTGCCTGGAGAATGCCAGGGACAGGGGAGCCTGATGGGCTGCCGTCTATGGGGTCGGACATGACTGAAGCGATTTAGCAGCAGCAGCAGCAGCAGCATTTCTTAAACATGCCTGACAATATGATTCACCTGGCTCTTTGATGATCAGAATCCACAAGCACTCATCTGTACAGGGTACTCTTTAAATAGTGGCATATGGAACTTGTAAGAACTGCTAGAAAGAAACAAAGTTGCCTACATTGTCACCTTCTCTCTTCATTTCTCCTTATACACCAAAGGAAGTTCTAAAAGCAATGAGAATGTAAATAAAGCTGCAGGTGTAAAGATGATGAGACATAGACACATATGCAAAATCTAGAAACAAAAATAATACTAGGATAATCTTAACCTATCTTTCTCTATCCAAAACCACATCTCTTCCAATATCACCAGCTTACACAAATCAAGAGTAAAATTCAGATGTCCTTTATTATTCACAATTTTTTTCTTGCTGTTGCCATAGGTCAATGAATCAACTCTGTCATCATTTCAAGATAACAGAATTAGGTTCTAGTCTTTATCACTGACCACTATTATTAAGAAGCAAACGTCTCTTCTTAATACCGAAAACAAAGTACAACCCGGTATAAAAATGTATGAAACTTAAAATGTTATCTTCATGTTGATACTGCAATAGCAGAAATGGCTCAGTGTTAATTTACAAAGCAAACAATAGTAGGTGCATTTTGAAAGTAAGGTCCAAGAATCCAAAGGGACATCCAGATGGGATACAAATGCCAGTAACTAAAAGACAATGAAACAAAAGGCTAGTGTGGCCCTATTTACTCTAGCAAAATCTATAATTTAAATCTGTTTCAGAAGTCTACTCTTAAGTGTCTCCAAGGAAAATCAAATGGAATCCTAGTATATTTTAACCCACATGCAGATCAGTCACCACTGCTTGCCTGTGCTATCTCCTCTTGGGTATATTTTTATTTCCTGTTTAGTTTTATCAGACTTGGGGGAATCTATAAAATGTTTCAGTAAATACACATGAACTCTCATCTATGACTAAGTTTTTTACTCTATAACTTTTAATAGGTAAGATGAGATTCAAGGAGACAATGTCGATGCTAGACATAAAAATAATGCAAGAGCACACCCTATCCTACAAACAGAAGCTCGTGACTTGTGATTCTGGCTCTGCCGGTGACTTAGTACTTCCAAGTCATGAATTCTTCAACATTTAGGCCTTTGTAAAAGTATCAACATACACTTAAGTAAATAGGGAAAAGTTGTATAGATATAGTCAGAAACCTAGCTTACTTAAATGTTCAGATGAATGCCTAGGAATCCTTTCACTTTTTATGTGATCAAAGAACATTAATACCTATAAATAAATATTTACAGAAATAGTTAAAGGAGGTAAGAAATCTTCAAAAGTTAGCCTTAAGCACAAAATATATACCTGGTCTAGGACACATGCAAGCTATAATGTTGGCCATCTACTGAATAAACACTTATTTGGTACATAGGATTTTAGGCAATAATAATTCCTGATTTAATAAAACTTGGTGCATTAATTTTTAATCTTGAAGAGTAAATACAGATTCAGCCAGACATTAACTATATATACGGAGAAAACAGAATTGGAAACTGGACCAATAATACTTATTTAACACAGATGTGATTTGGGTTTAAACTACTGGGACTATCGCCTCATTGTGCTACATTAACATTTTGTGAATATGAACGTAGTTACTACATGTCCTATTCCCTGATTCTAAAATGTTTGTAATTAAATAAGCTTAGTCACTAAAAGAAAAATGGATAGTCCTTAAATCTATAAGCAAGTCATCAGTCATCTCTTATTAATATAATTGTTTTATTTGAAAGTCTCATTGTTAAACTAACTTTAAAAGCAGAATCTTCTGACTTCATTAGAAAACTGTGAACTATTTTATTTTTTAAGGTTTAATAGGGAGGTTTAATAACATTTCAATATTTCCTATTGAAATAACATTTTTCAAATAACATTTTTATGAAAATCTATTATTACTGTAAGTTTTGGGGAAAAAAAAACTCTTTAAACATTAGAAACCCTATTCATATACTTCTAAACAAAAAGAAATGATCTTTAATTTGTCTGGCTGTAAAGCATACAGGTATAGTCACTATCTTTTAGGAGTAGTGGCAAAAACTTGAAGAAATAAAAGTTTGAAAGTAACTTAATGAATATAAAGTATTTCATTATGTCAATTTTCTCCAGAAAGTATAATCTCTTCTTCAGGGGATTTGAGATAGCATTAGTTTGCTTTCTGTACTTTCAAAATTGTGTTTTTTTCAGAAAAGTTTTTTTTTTTTTTTTTTAAGTACTCTAGCCATGAAATAGTTCTACTTATTTTTCAAATGCATTCCCTTGAGAAGATACAGCCAACAGGAATAAACAGGAAATTACTCATATCTGCTGCCTAATAAGAATGATAGTAATGCAATTTTTTAAATTTAAGAAGCACTTTCTTCCAAGGACTCTAAAATGTCTCTCATTTAATTTATCCTTCCTGATTCTCTGTGAAGATGGGATAACAAATATTTTTACTTCTATTTTGCAACTGGGTTTCTTGCCTAGAGAATCCCAGGGACGGGGGAGCCTGGTGGGCTGCCATCTCTGGGGTCACACAGAGTTGGACACGACTGAAGTGTCTTAGCAGCAGCAGCAGCAGCAGACCAGCTGCTGATAAGTGATTGATTTCAATAATTAAGCACTAGAAGAAATGGAACTAAAAACCTTGGGCATGTTTCACATTGTAGCATATTTACACTTATTCTCTAAAATTTAATTTCATCTTAAACAAGATAGAGAATCAGACAACTTTAAAGATGCTTTTATCTCAAAGTAGTAAGATACTATCGTGGTTCAAAATCTAGATCACCGCCACTGCGAGGTCCTCTCACCCAACCTTCACATTTTAAAAAAATGAAAGAACAAAGTCCAGAGATGGTAAGTGACTTGGCCAAAGTCACAAAGGTGCGGGCATAAGTGACTGGCATTTTGACTTACTATCTGTAATCCTTTTTACTATCTGATTCTATCATCACAGTTTTTTTTTTTTAATTCTGGTACTTGTAAAATAAAGGCAAACATATAAGTTATAAAATATATTTGAATAATATACTATTTTGTTACACATTTACATCAAGAATGTGACTCCTATCTGAGTACTGATGCCTTCTTGTCTTTGATGTGGCCTATGGGTGCGTGTGTTCTGATTAAATAAAAGGACTCAGAATGAAAGTACACTGCTGCTCAAGAGAGAAGTTTTAAAAATCCAAACATTAGAGCTGCATTTGTGAAAATGAGGAATAAGCTACCCAGCATTAGCTTGAAATATATTGACCATCATGCATTTTAGTTATTCTGTTTTTAAAGAGAGTCTGTGTAGTAATTTGAAAGGAATTTTAATTTTTCTGAAATAAGGGCCAAAGTAAATATCTATTGCCATGAAAAAAACTAGCAAGAAAGGAATTAAAGATTTTTTTCTTATTGGTGTTTGTTACTTAAACAGAGTCACTAGCCCATAATAAAGTTATTTATTTAGTTATTCAGCAATTATTATTTTTTATTTAGAGAATGCAGATACTTGCATGTATGTATTCAAAGAAGAAAAGCATGCAGTCTCCAACATTATGCCAGAATAGTATTTCTTTCATGTAAGTGGACAGCCATCAGAGACTAGTGACCTGAGGGTTTTCTCTCATCTCCGTGCATATTAACATCCCTCCTTCTCCCTTTCCTATGTCTCAGAATCTCATTCTGAGGCTTTTGCTTATGACTATGGACTAGGGCTTCTCTGGTGGCTCAGAGGGTAAAGCATCTGCCCACAATGTGGGAGATCTAGGTTCGATCCCTGGGTGGGAAAGATCCCCTGGAGAAGGAAATGGCAACCCACTCCAGTATTCTGGCCTGGAAAACCCCATGAATGGAGAAGCCTGGTAGGCTACAGTCTATGGGGTTGCAAAGAGTCGAACACGACTAAGCGACTTCACTTTCACTTTTCACTCTTATGGACTAGGATGGTCTAGACTGGCACAGCAAAGGCCAGGAAGTTGAAGTTTAAGGGAAAGGAGGTAGGTAAAAATGATTGTTTCTGCCTTCACTGCTCCAACCCCTCTGCCTGTGGAAAGCATATCTATCCTCACTTATTGCCTCTTGTGCTCCGGAGTAAATATTCATTACAGCAGAACTTGCCTCCAATTTCCATGAGGACAGTGTTTGCCATAGATAACATTTCTAGAGAAGGGATGGGTAAAGACAGCCCAAGTTTTCTCCTCAAATATGAAAATATCTTTTCTACCCCCAAATTAAGAGCTCTTTCCCTTTTCTTATCCATTATTTTTATATGGGGTTTAAATATTGAAATAAATAAGAGAAATTTTAAGCTTAGTTAAATGTCATAATTAGTCTTAATTATAATCTTTATCAAGGGATCAGTCAGAAGATTGAACTAGGATCAGAAGGATTAGGTAAGACTTAAATGAACACGGCTGCTGCTAAGTCGCTTCAGTCATGTCCGACTCTGTTTGACCCCATAGATGGCAGCCCACCAGGCTCCCTTGTTCCTGGGATTTTCCAGGCAAGAACACTGGAGTGGGTTGCCATTTCCTTCTCCAAATGAACACTAGGGGTCAGCTTTTACTTCTAAATTCAGGGCCTTTGCTATGTACCTCAATTTTCATGGCTCCCCTTTATTTCTGAACGATTCTACGTGAACTTCAGAGCAAAGAGCTTGGGGATGTGGCCATGGTCACAGCAAGCCAAAGGAAGATAAGGCAGTAAGATTCAGTGTGTAGCAAGAAGAAAATAAGACTAGAAGCCACTCTCCCTGACCTCTAGGAATACAGGAAAAGAAGTGATCAGGAGTTGGCCCAGAACCGAACCTGAGCAACACATTCTCATTTCTGTAAGATGCAGGGTTTGTGTTAGACAGGTCTATAAGTTCACTTGCAGCCTGACCATTCTGGGAAATACACATGTGACGCACAGTCTTGGTTCCCACAGCTTCTCTTTTGCCTCTTTGTGCACCAATCCTGCTCTCCAATCCCTGACTCCTGAAGCTCTCATTTCAAGAAACATTACAGAAATTTTTGTTTAAGGGAGTCTTGCTCTCAGCAAAAGTAGGCAGAAGACCCCTGACTAACCAGTTGGTCAAGATATGTCTTGATGTTCAAAATAGAACTGTTAATGCATTTCCCCATAACACTGTAATATACCAGAGATGCCCTGTAACCCAGGATTCACATCAGAATTATGGGTTGAGTTAAAAACAGACCTTGATACAATGGTAGGATTTTGGACCAGGTATTAGTATTTTAAAGTAAGGTTAATAGATGTGTCTATACAGCTCTTAATATCAAGACTAATGATCATATGTAAATTAAGATTACTAATATTAAATTTGATACATATGTGACAGACATCTATTACAAAGGGTACAAGTATCACAGGGAAATGTATCCACAGTTCTAAGCAGTTATTCTCAAGTGGTCTGGAGAATACCACCCAATCTTGACACAGGGAAAGCCTGTATGTCTTTTTCTTAGTAGAGAGAATATTAAGTGGAAAAGAAGAAAATTGAGCAAAAATTTCCCCATGTCACATAGTTCAGTAACAGTGATTATGCATTTAAGCAAATGAAGGCTCAGGGAATACCACCTATTTGTTATCAAGTCATTGCCATCTAAATGCAAAATCTGGCATTGTTCTATGCTGCAGCCAATACAACTGAATAATTAAGCAAACTATAGGGTCTGAGGCTTAAAAAAAATGATTTCCATATTTTGTTCAGATTTTCTTGGGTTTTACCTAATGACCATTGTCTGTTCCAGGAGCCCATCCATACTGTGTTTAACTACTATATGTCCTTAGATTCTCTTTGGCTATGCTCTTTCTCAGACTTGCCTTGTTCATGATGACCTTGACAGTTTTAAGCAGTACCAGTCAGGTGTTTTGTAGAATATTTCTCAATTCTGATTTATTTGATGTTTTTCTCATGATTTCACTCAAGTTCTAAGTTTTAGGGGGTGGACCATAGAGGTCAAGTGCCATTTTCATCACATCGTGTCAAGGATATATGCTATCTATATGATTTATCACTAATGACTCAGACCTTGATCATCTGGCTCAGATAATAACTGCGTAGTATTTAACAGAGTACATACTTACAGAAACCAACAAATACAAAAGGACTGTATTACAATGTGGTCTTCTCCATAATTTTTACCTTATAAATGCATCCCCCTCAAAATGAATTAACTTTACAAAGGTATTCTACATTTCCACACTGCTAAGGTTTCTGCTCAATAATTCAGAAGTATCATCATAAAATATACTGGTTAAGATTAGCACAGATGGCTACAATATTCAAAACTAGTATCTTTCCATGCATTTTTACACAAATGATAGGAGTGGAGAGATAATGGTGGAACAACTCATTATCCTCAAATCACTGCCTCTTTTTTATGTGGGTATAGAGTCATTACAGGGAGAAGGCAATGGCACTCCACTCCAGTACTCTTGCCTGGAAAATCCCATGGATGGAGGAGCCTGGTAGGCTGCAGTCCATGGGGTCGCTGAGGGTCGGACACGACTGAGCGACTTCACTTTCACTTTTCACTTTCATGCATTGGAGAGGGAAATGGCAACCCACTCCAGTGTTCTTGCCTGGAGAATCCCAGGGATGGGGGAGCCTGGTGGGCTGCCGTCTATGGGATCGCACAGAGTCGGACATGACTGAAGTGACTTAGCAGCAGCAGCAGAGTCATTACAGTAATTGTTTCTCTGAGTATATGCCGCAGTTGTCATGGAAGTCCAGGATTAATCAAATTTCACTTTAGCTATACTGTTGGTTTAGATAAATACTGCTATGGTGGGTGGAGTAAATTGGGAGATTGGGATTGATGTATATACACTACTGCTACTATGTATAAAATAGATAACTAATGAGAACCCACTGCATTGCACAGGGAAATCTACTCAGTGCTCTGTGCTGACCTCAATGGGAAGGAAACTCAAAAGAGAGAAGATGCATGTATACCTATAGCTGACTCACTTTGCTGTACAGTAAAAACACATTGTAAAGCAACTACATTGAAATGTAATTAAAATGAAATAAATACTGCTGTAACATGTAAATGGAACTTCACTCCTGAGTTAACACATATTGGTCATATTTTGTGCTTTTCACAATGGTTTTAAAAGAGGACTACCTACATACCAACAGATTGCATAGGATACTAAGTGGTTCTTTCAATAGGAAGTTGCAGACTGTGTACCTAAAATAAAAATGATGCATTTGATGTATCTTAAGTGAAGTGAAGTTGCTCAGTTGTGTCCGACTCTTAGCAACCCCGTGGACTGTAGCCTACCAGGCTTCTCTGTCCATGGGATTCTCCAGGCAAGAATAATGGAGTAGGTGTTACCATTTCCTTTTCCAGGGGATCTTCCCAACCCAGGGATTGAACCTAGGTCTCCCGCATTGGAGGCAGATGCTTTAACCTCTGAGCCACCAGGGAACCACATGGTAAAGCTCCTTACTTGATACTTGTATAAATATAATTGAATAGCACTATATCAGTTTTATTTTTTATAGTTAATAAATAATAGTGTGAAATGAAGGAAATTGGGAGGGGCATTTAGGCCTATTATAGTTATTCTTTATACCACTTAACAGGTTCAATTCAGTTCAGTTCAGTTGCTCAGTCGTGTCCGACTCTTTGTGACCCCATGAACCACAGCATGCCAGGCCTGCCTGTCCGTCACCAACTCCCGGAGTTTACCCATACTCATGTCCATTGAGTCAGTGATGCCATCCAACCATCTCATCCTCTGTCATCCCCTTCTCCTCCTGCCCTCAATCTTTCCCAGCATCAGGGTAGAGAATATTTTTTTCCATATTTGACTTTCATTTCCTTACAGATTTTCCAGGGATAGAGCTGACATCTTGGCCACATCCTATACTCAATTCTCTTTTTATGACTTCCTTTTCCTCATTGAATAAATTACTAGATTTTCTCTCAGGAGTTAGCAGCTAACCAAATTCACACAGTGTTGGTGGATTAATCTGGTCTTTTGATAAGAGAACAAGCTATACTTGTGATGAGAGCATCACTTTGACTTCCCTCTCTCTACTAGGTTTAACGATATGGGTGTTTGATGTTCACTTATCATGTTCAGAGAACAGACAGTGTCTGATTTGCCTTTTTGTAACTTTGCTGAAACGACAGCAGTGCAGAGGACAGAAAACCTTTCTTCTTCCCCTTTAGAACAGGACACTGATGACCTGAATTTAGGAACTGGTACTGTGTCTTGGCACCTGTGAGCAGGCGTCCAGCAAAGTGAACTAGAGGGAACTGGGGGATTCATGGGGTGGGGCTGCAGAGAACAGGGGGCTTTCCTTCAGGAAGCTGAGCACTCAGAGTTTCATCCTTTCTATACAACTTGTGGTATGTGGCTAGGTATATAGGAAAAACAGATGGAACCTCAGTGTAAATATATACAATATATAAAACATGAGAGAAATAATTACAAATTGAGAAAATCTATTTTTAGTAGTGCTTATTTTCACTGACTGCAAAGGAAATTTCAGTAATAATGAAATTATACTATTATGCTATTTGCATAAAGATACCACTTCAGAAAAATAATAGAAAATAGGTAATAAGGGAGACTGTGTGAGTTAGTCTGTGCGGTTTTATCTTTTAAAAAGTTAATACACTGACATTCTGGTGCCAACACATCCACTGTTACATTGATACCCATTTCAGAAACTGGATTGCTACCGGCCTTTCTTGCTGAAGTCAGTGGAGAATCAAGTCACTAGCATGGGCCACAAGATGATGTTGATGGAGTGAGTTATTCGACTTGCACAAAGTTAACTATTTTCATGTCTATAAATTGTGTTCCAGCCTATGTATGAAGCTGAAATAAGGCTCAAATCTATGTTTAATGTAAGACACAAGATTTGAAATAGTTTCAGTGAACATGATTATTAACTAGAGCATTACTTGCTAATTAGAAAATAAAGATGTAAAAAAAAATCATCAATAAGAATTACTGCAGTTTTAAGTTTCGGGCTGCTAACGTTACACTTGCAGGCCTTGTCAAGTTTGTCCAGGACACATTTATATATACGGAGTAGAAGTCTATCCTCTCCGTCTAATCTTAATTATGACAGTTTAGAGTACTGCTGGACAATTTGTTCAGGAAGACCTATCTTAGGTGACATAACAAATGAGACCATATCTAGCATCAGATCAAGAATCTACTGACAGGTAAAAAGCTCTTCAATCATTAGTTTAAGTTTTACGGAAAGTTGTCTAAGGTGGATACTTTCTAGACCCTGGATCTTTGAAGCATACTGATAAGTGTGACCATTTCTTTAATAGTGTTAGTCGCTCAGTCATGTCCAGCTCTTTGCAACCCTCTGGACTGCAGCCCACCAGGATCCTCTGTCCATGGGATCCTCCAGGCAAGGATATTGGAGTGGTTTGCCATTTCCTCCTCCATTTCTTTAACAGTAAGACCCCAATTATCTAGCACCATCTTTTTAGAAAATGATTATCAAAGCGAGTCCCTTCTAATTACCATGTAGATTTGTCACTTTTTTTAAATAAAGGTCTTTCTTAGGTGACATAACAAATGAGATCATTTGTTTATTATGGGGGATCAATATTTCTAGGATGGATTACTTTCTTTCAAACCATTTAAAGCATAATTTAGTGAATATAGTAGAGCATTCAGAAGATGACCCCAGACCATCATTTTATACAAGGAATTAGTGTGCTGTTACCTCTATTTAAGATAACTTTAATAAAACTTCTATAGTATTTGTTATTAGTTGCTCGATTTTTAGGTATTATCTGTTGATAGGAAGCCTATCCATCTTATCTCCCATTTCCAATCCAGACACACTCATTTTCTGCAAGCTATAATACCAGATAGCCAAATTTGTTATAATTGCAACTATAATATTTATACTTTTTGCAATCAGTGAGTACCTCCAGAGGCAATAAAATAAAATGATTAAACTATATGCATGCTCAGTCACGTCCAACTCTTTGTGACCCCATGGACTGTAGCCCACCAAGCTCCTCTATCCATGGGATTTTCCAGGCAAGAATACTGGAGTGAGTTGCCATTTCCTTTTTCAGGGGATCTTCCTAACTGAGGGGTCTAACCCACATTCTCCTTCATCTCCTGCATCGCAGGTGGATTCTTTACCACTGAGCCACTGGGGAAGCCTTTGGACAAATCCTAGCTCCATTATTCAGTGGCAATGAGAGTTTCAATAGCCACAGGATCCCTCTGTGCCTCACTTTTCTTTCTTTGATGGACATGCTAACCAAACCAACTCCATTGAGTTATAGTAAATGAGACAATATATGAGAAAGAAAACTAAGCAATAAATAATAATAAAACGATCACTACCTCCCATGGATGTTTTATTGCATGCAAAGTGCTTTTCCTTGTTATTACTAATTGCCTGATCTTTCTGTCCATGGCTGTGTTCTAAGTTGTCTTTTTCTCCACTAGACTAGGATCTAGGTAGCAGATTAGCAATCCAACTAGAAATAAATGGTATGTTACTATATAGAGATAAAAATTAATTTAGGAACGTGCAAATATGCCATAAAGTTGATATTTTACTTCTTTTCTTTATATTCAATTTAATTACAAATGATTTCATTGGTGGTTATGATGCTCCCATGAGATATTGTTAACTCTTTCTACTGCTGCTGTATAATACAATTTCATGTCTTTTGAGTATGTGAGGGTCTCCTTTTGAAATTTAATATAGCTTTTTTCAATTTTACTGAGAGTTACTCTTAGAGAATATGGAATTTATGAGTTGTCGTGTGGACGAAAGAAAAGCACAAAGCTCTCATGTTGCTTCAGAACAAGATCTTACCTTCAACTATTCCCTGAGCTTGAGAGGCAGAGCATACATCACCATGCTCTTATTCCCAGTCAAGCAATAGATACAGAGTCAGACAGTAACCATGGTAATCCAGAGCCTGGAAATGCCTGAAACCCAGTCTTGAGAGGCATTCGCAGAAAGTGTGAGGGCGTCCTTTCCGAGGACGAATCGTTGCCAAAATCAGAATTGCCAAGAAGCTGCTCAGTGACTTAACCCCACAAACAGACCCCTCTCCCATTTTCCTGGGGCTTTACTTAATATGTGTCACTTTGTAAAGTCACCTTGAGGGCAGTTCATTGGGAAACAAGACTAAGACTTGGTCAAGTTCTAGTGGCACAGAGGATCTCACGGGTTTATTAACATGCGGGTGAAACTGAGCATGCCCCATTCTGGACCAAAGAGTTGTACCTGCAAAGGTACAAAGGTTCAGAGAGGGATGGCTGAATGTCCAACCTTTTACTTGCTTGCCTTTGGTAACTAATTATAACACTCCTTTGATAAAGGCTTATTAGAGCATAATGTCTTCACCCCACTGAATAATGTTTATTAGAGGAACATTCCCAGAGGAGAGTTTTGGAGATAAAATAAATTGAAGAAAGAGAAAATTCCTTCTTTATCATTTTACTGACAAATGACAATAGAAGAAAAAAAAAGACACAAAAGATCTGTTTTCTTTTTTTTTTAGGCTCCATCAAAGCACATTTGCAACATTTCATCATGTTACATGAATTTATTAGCTATGCTTATAATATATGATACAGTTAACATCGCATGGGGCTGTTTTATGGCAGTGGAAAAATACTCATTAAAAAAGCTAAATGTTTTTGAGATGAAGGTGACACGATAAGGCTTTGGAATCCACTTATTGCAGTCATTTCATGGATATCCATTTTAGCAATTTTAGCAATTATTATCAGTGGTCTATTTCCACCTAGGGATGCTGACCTGAAGAGCCTGGTCTGTATTGCACAGGTTCTGACTAAGGCCCATAGTCCTCCAGACATGGACACATAAGAGCACGATCAAGAAGAGCATCTTCACCATGCATATAATTCTACTGTTATCATTCCATGTCTGTGTGCTCCACTAAAATCAAACATCTCTTTCTTCATGTGCCTGGCACTGTGCCATGTGCTCTTCGAGAAGCTTACTTAGTAAAGAGGAGCAGGTACACAGCCTGGCAGGAAATACACAGAAGAGCATTACGAACCACAAGAGAAAAACCTGAAACATAGGCCTCTCATTCTCAGGCTTGATTTGATCACTTTTTAAATAAGGGTTGCCTGGTTGGGACAAATGCAAAAAAGCAGAGGCTTCCAAGTCAAATGATACTCCCTAAAAGTTTTAACAGCAACAGCTGCGGCCCCTTTAAGTTCAGGTCTCCTCCTTCCAGACCAGATTCTTTCTGAGATCAGCAGTGCAGTGGCTTAAATTCCTGATTTAGCTGCTACCTCTTCATTTCACATCTTTTACTTTCTATTGAAAATCCAAATCAGTTGGGAAACTTAGACCAAGTAAATGAAAATGAGGCTGTAATGTTTATGGCAGTGATGCAATTGAGAACTACAATTGCACAGAAAACTGCATTTCAGAAGAAAGGTTTTCTTTTCATTTGGAAGACTGTTACCAGGATGATGACTTCGGCTTAACCTACCCACACTTGAACTTCAAATTGACTTGCCTTTAAAGAATTCCAAATCATGAGAAAATGTATACCACCTGCTTTAGATTTTCTAACAGAAAGTGAACATTTGAGTTTTGCAGCTAAAACAGGCATTTAAAGCTATGGCATCGCTAACTTCCTCTGGAAGGGGAAGGAGATCTGAAATCAGAAACATAAAGTTAAGAAGTAACATGGAGAAATGATCAGTTTTTCATTGCGTACAAAACAATGTCTCCCTCATTACCCATAGAGAAACAATAATAATATAACTGGGCACATACGCACTACAACTTCATCAGGAATTGAAAAGAGGAAACTTTTGGGTACTTGTCAACCTGGTATGATATTTAGAGATGTTTCTCCTATTTAGGTCTTTTAATATTATTATGTGTAATTAGTTCTTGTGAGAAAACTGCCTTCCATTTGTACAATCTATATGTCATTTCTGAATTGAATACATTTTATCCTCTGTTGTACCTCAAGGGAAAGAAAAGACTCTTAAGTGTTACCACCAAGTGTTGGCTGGATAAGAAGTATTTCCTTATCGGTATTACTCATGAAATGGGGCTGAAAATCTTACAAATGATGTGAGAGGAGTTTGGAACTAACTCCTGTCTTCATGTTGCCTTCATACACTATCTTCCTTTGGCTATACTTCACAAATAATAATGAATAACAATAATTCTTCAATCTGCTTCAAGGACCACATGTTAAAATTCTCTTCCACTAAGAACAGGTGTCTGACAAAATATGAGATCTCTTGCAATTTAGGATTATGTATTCATTCCCACCCCCACCCCCCCCCGCCCCCTGTAACACTAGATCTAATGACACTGAACAACGTCTGCCCACTTTCAGAGGAATTAAAAGTATACCTTAAGTTCAAATCAATGACGATGACAGCCATTTGATCCAATTCATAAAGTTTTCAGTCCTTTTTCCCCCCATGGATTGTGACATTTACTTAAATGATAGTTACAAGACATCTAATAGTCCTGAAAGAAGGCAAACAACTTATTTTTTTTTTTCCTGCTCTGGAGTTCCTGATGTTCACTGGAACACCCTGTGATCAGGAATTCAGCTGTCCCTGCCAATGGTGCAAGCCTCTGAGAGATGCCTAGGGCAGGCTTGACCCATTTCACAACTGGTTATGACACATTTTTCAGTCCTTATTTTTCAGCATGGAAATAATATCTCAATTGACCTAAAACCACAAAGTACATTTTCAATGTGGGTAAGACATGACCTTTGCTCTGCATGTTTTATAATGGAAACCAAGTGACCAAGAGTTACAAAAATTATCCCCAGGCTAATGACAGAATGAGCCTGCTGTGAGAGACAGACTGATTCCAGGAAAACTCTGTAATCTTTTTAGCATTTACCAATCTAACTCTCTTGAGATTGGTAAACGATACAAGTCAGTTATGCTAAAAGACACTTGAGACACTACGGTAAATAATGAACCAGCTAAGACAAGGTGAAATAAAACCTTGGAATTATTTGACCATTTAAGCAACCTGAACATTACAATGAAGATGAAACTCAAAGTTCCTATATTTTCAACAGAATCAGGCAGTTCTATGATATCATGAAATATTTTTAGCAAATTACCAGTAAATCAAGCATATGTCAGCCACTGTTAAAAATAGAGGCTAAGAATACAGCAGTGGACACAATATACCCAAAAAAAAAAAAAAGTCTTCCCCCTTCATGTGCTTTACATACTGGTAGAGGAGAAAGACAGACAGACAAGTAAAATACAGTATGTTAAATTGTGGTAAATACTATAGAACAAAATTAGGCAAAGAAGACGGACTAGGGCTGCCAGAACAGGAGCTAGGGGACTACAAATTTTAACTCTGGTATTTAGGGAAACCAGTCTGTTGTTCCATGTCCAGTTATAACTGTTGCTTCCTGACCTGCATACAGATTTCTCAAGAGGCAGGTCAGGTGGTCTGGTATTCCCATCTCTTTCAGAATTTTCCAGTTTATTGTGATCCACACAGTTAAAGGCTTTGGTATAGTCAATAAAGCAGAAATAGATGTTTTTCTGGAACTCTCTTGCTTTTTCCATGATCCAGTGGATGTTGACAATTTGATCTCTGCACCCTGCTTATTTAACTTATATGCAGAGTACATCATGAGAAACGCTGGACTGGAAGAAGCACGAGCTGGAATCGAGATTGCCAGGAGAAATATCAATAACCTCAGATATGCAGATGACACCACCCTTATGGCAGAAAGTGAAGAGGAACTAAAAAGCCTCTCGATGAAAGTGAAAGTGGAGAGTGAAAAAGTTGGCTTCAAGCTCAACATTCAGAAAACGAAGATCATGGCATCCGGTCCCATCACTTCATGGGAAATAGATGGGGAAACCATGGAAACAGTGTCAGACTTTATTTTTTGGGCTCCAAAATCAATGCAGATGGTGACTGCAACCATGAAATTAAATGATGCTTACTCCTTGCAAGGAAAGTTATGACCAACCTAGATAGCATATTCAAAAGCAAAGACATTACTTTGCCAACAAAGGTCCATCTAGTCAAGGCTATGGTTTTTCCTGTGGTCATGTATGGATGTGAGAGTTGGACTGTGAAGAAGGCTGAGCACCGAAGAATTGATGCTTTTGAACTGTGGTGTTGGAGAAGACTCTTGAGAGTCCCTTGGACTGCAAGGAGATCCAACCAGTCCATTCTGAAGGAGATCAGCCCTGGGATTTCTTTGGAAGGAATGATGGTAAAGCTGAAACTCCAGTACTTTGGCCACCTCATGCAAAGAGTTGACTCATTGGAAAAGACTGATGCTGGGAGGGATTGGGGGCAGGAGGAGAAGGGGACAACAGAGGATGAGATGGCTGGATGGCATCACTGACTCGATGGACGTGAGTCTGAGTGAACTCCGGGAGTTGGTGATGGACAGGGAGGCCTGGCGTGCTGTGATTCATGGGGTCGCAAAGAGTCAGACACGACTGAGTGACTGAACTGAACTGAACTGAACTGAATTAGGGAAAGTCTAACTGAAAAGGAGATATCTTGTGAAGGCCTGGCCCATGTGAAATCTGGGGTTAGAGTATTCTGATCAGAGGAAACAAACTGTAGTTACTCTGAGGCAAGAGTGTGTGTGGTATGTGTTCACTATAGAGGCTGGAACTGAGGGAAGGCAGGGAAGAGGAGGAAGAGATGAGACTGGGGGCCAGGTGGCTGGCAGAAGGCATCAAATTGCCTATGGCCTCACAGACCACTGGGAGGATTTGACTTTCACTCTGAGTGGAAGGTTTTGAGCAGTCTCTTTTTTATAGACTCTAGGTTGAAAATAGACAATAGGAGGACACAGGTGGAAATATGGAAACAAGTCAGAAGCCACTGCAATAATTCCGACCAGAAAAGACATGGTGTGCACTGAGATGGTAACTCAGAGTGGCTAGTGTAGGGACATATTCTGAAAGTTGAGTCGACAGGATCTGATGTTAGATGAATATGAAGTGTAAGTGAAAGAGAAAAAGGATGATTCTAAAGTTTTGAGCCTCAAAAATGGGAAAGACAACTCTATTTATTGAAATACGGAAAAATGCAAAAATACCAGGTTTGGAGGAAAAGTAGGAGTTCAGTTTTGATATTTTAAGTTTGTGATGTATATGATTCATAGCCATTGGATATCTGATGTTCAAAAAGACCTCTGGACCGGAAATATAAACCTGGGGGTCACCAATATATAGATGGTACTGAAAATTATGAGACAACCCAAGATCACCAAGGACGAAAGTATAGTCAGAGAGGAGATCCAAGGACTGAGCCCTGCATCACACAAAAACTGGAAGGTCACAGAGATCAAGAGGAACCAACAAAGAAGTAAGTAGAGATGAAATAGCCAGTGAAGAAGAAAACACCAGGAGAATAGAGTGAAAGCCAAGTGAAAAATTGTTACAAGAAAAAGTAGCCAGTTGTATCAAAAGCTATGTACAGGTCAAACTGGATAAGAAATGAGAATCAAAAATCATTGAATTTAGCATGTTGGAGTTCACTAGTATCCTTGGAATAAACAGCATTAATACAAGGCAGTGTGTTTTTCTATCAACAACATTAACAAACACATATATCTATTTTACCTAGTGAAAGCGTAGTATGTGACAGTCATTATACTAAATGCTTTACACTTCTACTTTATTCTCACAAAAACAACCCCTCCCCGAGGAAACTAAAGCACAGACAGTTTACTAACTTTCCAAGATCACATTGCTTGTAAGGAATAGAAATGGGTTTTCTATGCAAGTCTGAGTCTAGAATCTATGCTGCAAATCACCATCTGATTCTTACCATCATCATCTATTTACTTACCTACAAAGTCCCATGATATCACATGTTTAGTGTTTTCAGTGGTGAAGATTTACTTAACTCACTGGCCCATAATAAATATTTATAAGAAAATGAAAGGTTGTGAAATACAAAGACCATGAATCTAGGTAGCAATTCATATTATTGTAGTGGGGTTGTGATTTAAGAATGGGTTGACTTTGGTTCGTTAGCATTAAGAGACTAAAACCTATCTGTCTTTGACCATTTTCTTCCTAGGGGACATCTGGGTAGTCCTAAACAACAGGAGAGGGTAGAAGTAAGCAAATTTTCCCTGAAGAATAATATGCTTCTCCCATGGGTGAACTATACTGACTTCTTAAAAGGGGTGACCCTCCCACCCCAGTTCACTGGCTCTGAGGCATCAAACGGATGATTCTAAAGGGAGATCAAGGACTGTTTACTGGAGGGCAAGGCCCTCTAACTCATTCACACAGTCTCTCAACCCTGGAAACAGAGAAGCAGATGGTGATGGAATACTCTCATCTCCATCCTCAACAGACTCCCAAGTTCAAACATCAATAAAGTGACATTTATCTAACTATCCAAACTATTCTCATGAACACTTAACCAACTCTGCTTCTAGAATTCTGAAGTTTGAAAGTACTAAACCCAACAGCATAAAAGTCTATCTTAATTTTTATTAAAAGTTTTAGTATTCACTTAGCTTTTTGGTTTATAATTTAAAAAAAAGACTACTTTAAGAAAGAAACACTATCCTATTTTGCATTTATTGCATATTTAGAAATATTAAGCCTATAATAGACACTCAATAAAATATATGTTGATTTTTAAAGTCTTATTTTAGACCAATTTATCTTTGTGTGTGTGTGTGAATTAAGTGAAAAATATCTACTACAGCTCCCCATTTGCTGACTTAATTTCTTCACTGACTTAGTGAATCCCTATGTGAATATTCATATTATTTAAAAATCAATACAACTTAATATCTAGAACTCGCAGAGTTTCTTTTAAAACAATATTTAATAAAGTTTCTATTTTTATCTCTGTATGCAAAGAATTAAGTATGATGAAATATGCTGCTTTCAAATAATCTTAAGTAGTAGCAAAACAAAACAATAAAGATTCATTGATTTACTTCTTGAAATAAAATTTACTGTAGCATATTCATTCAGCATGCTTTCTATATTAGATCCTAATAAAGCTTATACAGTAAGGATTTAACACTGCAGAACAAATTATCTAAAATGTATTGGCTTGAAATAACCATAAACATCTATCATCTTATCGTTTCTGTGAGTCAGGAATTTGGGATTAGCTTATCCAGGCAGTCTGTCTTGGGGTCTCTCATGGAGATGTCATCTGAGGCTATGGTCATCTGAAGCCTGACTAGAACTGAGGGTTTGGTTCCAAGGCAGCTCACTCAAATAGTTGACAGGCTGGTGTTCATTGCTGGCAGGGCCTCCCAGGTCCTCTCCATGGGTGTTTCTCCACAAGTTGCCTGCGCGTCCTCATGACATGGTGACTGGCTTCCTCCCAAAGCAGGTAATCTCAGACAGTCAGGCAGAGGCCACAGTGTTTTATAACCTAGCTTCAAAAATCACACACCAGTTACTCCCACAGTTCTGTTGGTCACATGAGCGGCGGTCATGCACTGTGAGAGGTGAAGACAGGGCATGAAAACCAGGGAGTGAGGCTCACTAAAGGCCATTTTAAAGCTGGCTGTTCTTTGATGAAGATTAAAGACTTGCACTTAATTCTCTCTCTCTCGTTTTTCTTTTTGACTCTTCCCTCTGGATCATCACTTCTTTCCAAGTCATACTTAGTTTCCCATTTTTGAAACTGAAAAGCTGCTCATTTTTGAAGTTGACGAGAAATGTGAGGTTCTGAAGCCCTCTTCATTTTGTGTGGCCTTGGTTGCTTTTGGTCCAAGCTGGTGATGCTTTGTCAGTATGATTCTCTTAACTTCGTGGGTCTCTGATGAATTCTGCTTAAGTTCATTCCATAGACAAAAGCCATACCTGCAGATCTCTTTAACATAAGGTTTTTTCAACTTCAGGCTTCTGCTGAGACAGCTGAGGCACAACACCCTTAGACATTTTAGAAACTCTATTGTCTGATTGAATAGGTCTCTGAGACAAAACTTTAAGTACTCCTGAGGTCATCACGAAAGATTTCACAGGCATGACTTTAGCTTCATATTTATCTCATTGTTTCCTGACAGTGTCCAGGATTCGATTTTGCTTGGAAGTCACTTCTTAATTTTAGCATCATTTGTCATCTAGAGAGGCCAAGAATTATTAAAACCAGAAAGTCCTGGCTCATTCCTTTTTGGCATTCCTTCATTTAATTTATTTCTCTCATATCACATTTTCCATAAGCAGCAAGAAGAAACCAAGCTGCACCTTCAACACTTTACCTTGGAAATGACTCCTTAGCCACATTATCCAGTTCACCAGATACATTTATACTATCTACGTCACCACAGGTGACAATGTTTCCAAACTTCCTGACACCATGAGGGTTCCCTTTTCCCCAGTTTCCAGTAGCATCTTCCTCACTTTTCTTTATGTCCTCAGTGGGAGCTTCCTCAAAGGCCATCAGACTCCAGCTAAGTTTCTTCAAAGCTTATGTCTACCTACCTATTCCATTCTTCTCTCTTACACATTACATTTTTTGATGGTAGCACCAACATTCCAGGAACCAAAGTATGTGTTAGTTATCTAATGCTGCATTAAAAAATGATCCCCAAACTTAATGGTTTAAAATGATTAGTTGTTTCACGCATTTAATATCTCAGAGTTTCTATGGGTCTGTTGGTCTGGAGTGGCTTAGCTGGGAAGTTCTATCTTGGGGTTAATCATGAGGTTGCAGTCAAGATGTCAGCTGGAGATACAGTTTTCTGAAGGCTTGACTGGGACAGAAGGATCCCATTTCAGGCTAACTCACTGCTATGGTTAGCTGTTGGCAGGAGACACTGTATGTTCTCCGTCTTATGGTGACTGTCGCACACAGAGAGCAAGGTGGAAGCCACAACGTCTTTTACAACCTAGCATCAGATTTCAAACAATGTCACCGTCACAGTATATACTGATGACAGGCCACCCATGATTGAGTGTGGGGGAGCACAATGAAAGGGTGAGAATACCAGGTGGTAAAGATCACTAGAGACCATCTGCAAAATCTGGCCACCACCGTGTACTGAGCTGACGAGTGTCTCCCCAAAACTCATTTCTACCCAGACTCACAGAATATGACCACATTTGGAAACAGCATCTCTTTAGATGGTAATTAATTAAGATGAAGTAATACTAGATCATGTATGTGTGTGTGTTTAGCCTCTCAGTCATGTCGGACTCTTTGTGGCCCCATGGACTGTAGCCCACCTGGCTTCTCTGTCCATGGGATTTTCCAGGCTAGAATACTACAGTGGGTTGCCATTTCCTTCTCCAGGGATTTTCCTGACCCAGGGATGGAACCTGTGTCTCCTGCGTTGGCAGGTGGATTCACTGAGCCACCAGGGAATCCCAATACTAGATTAGTAGGCTCTAACTCCAGGCTACCCACTCCAGTATTCTGGCCTGGAGAATTCCATAGGCTGTATAGTCCATGGGGTCACAAAGAGTTGGACACAACTGAGCGACTTTCACTTTCACTTCAACTCCAATGACTAGAGGAAAGACAGTCACTTAAAGATGGAGGCAGAAACAAAGGAACACTTAGGATTGCCAGCAACCAGCGGAAGTAGCACGAGGCAAGAAAAACTTCTTCCCTAGAGCCTTCAGAGGGATTCTGACTCTGATAGCTTGATTTCAAACTTC
This sequence comes from Bos mutus, assembly GCF_027580195.1. Lineage (NCBI taxonomy): Eukaryota > Metazoa > Chordata > Mammalia > Artiodactyla > Bovidae > Bos > Bos mutus. The sequence continues at coordinate 44,316,561 of NC_091642.1, read as the reverse complement.
TATTCTCCAGCTAGAATTTGTTATGGCAGCCCTAGGAAACGAATACATACACGTTCTTTAAATTTTGGGTGCTTATTAATCCAGACAGTTTTCAACTGTAGTAATAATCTATTAGTTTACAAAAGCATGACTACCTCACATAGTGCTCAATTAAGTGAAAATGCAGAACAAAACATGAAACTAAGCATCGTAACCCACTCACTCCAATCCTACGTGTGACCATGTAACATACTTTTAGATGGCATCTATTAAGCATCTACCAGTTGCAGGATTCCGTACTGGATATGCTTGAAGGGTTTAATATAAAGCAGCATACAGTTACTATTCTTAAATTCATTATTAGTTTATAGAGGAAGTATATGCAAAGCACTTGAGAATTTTTTTTAAAGAAATAAATTATGACTCAAATGGAACGCACAGGACTAGTCATTATAATACAGTCCAGATTTCATTCATTTTGCAACAGAGAAAATGTGTATAACAACAAAAAAAAAGGTTCAATGAATTTGATTTGGAGGGGAAAAAAAAGAAAAAGGTCTAGTCAAATATTTTCCCAGTTGCATCACACACATTCCTGTGCTCACACCTTCAGTCAAGTCATGTCCACACCCTAGGATGCCCTCTTTCTGCCTCTCCTCACCCATTCTAACCTCGACCCATTTCCTATTCCCCAAATCCTCCTTTCTATATGACCTGTTCCACTGAATTCCTATTATTCTAACCATCCTCCTCATATATGGGACCCTTAGCCTTGCGACATACCCTTTATGTGGCATTTCAATCTGTGGGGACAGGGGTCACATTTTGTACCCTACCACCCTACCCACAGAATGCAGCCAAGAATATGTGTGACTACTGTTGATTCCTATTGGTGATGCATTTTTAATTGTAGTTCTTAATTAAATTAACTATTATTATTTGAATTGGATTTTGTCCATGCCTTCTTAACTATGTAACACAATAGAAATTTGCTTAAATAACCCTCCGCATAACTATTTCTACATGGACTGTCTTCCCGTGACATCGCCCCTACCTCAATCCTTTACTCTGCTTCCATAACTCTCTCCCATGAACCAGCATAGCAAGTGAGAGCAGGGCTACAAATATATAAAAACCAAAACAACTTGAGGAAAATGTATGCTTTCTCCTCCTTTCTGAGACAATGTGAGAAATAAGCAAGGATGATGGAAGAAAGAAAAGTATATTAACTGGGAATAGCACATATGTTAGGAGATTTGTTTTCAGAGATATATCTTCTTTTCTGACTTATGCATAATGGTAAAAATCTATGAGTAGTAGGGCCCCCTTTTCACCCTCTACTTGTGACTGTTTCATTCATTCTTTTGTTCAAGAAAAACTGGCTGCTTCTGGATGTTAGGGACCAGAAATGAAACCAGAACTTACTCTACTGATAAAGGTGAGTGAAGGAACTTCTTCCTCAGGGTGAAGAGGAAAGGATCATTCAAATCTCTAAAGTGGTGTCTAATTTAGAGAGGATTTTACAACCTTGGCGTGGTTCCAGTTTAGAATTTGCCTTCAAAGACTGCATAATAATCCATTTATAAAGGACGATCAAACATTGTGTGGATAGTATTGTGAGAAATGTCATGTGTCTGGTGCATAATTTAAAACCTACCCAAACTTAACTCTTGATCTCTGCCCCGGCCACCACTGCCCACCCCTGCCAGCCTACAACTGCTCCTCCTAAACCTTCCCCCATCTCAGTAAACATTATTTACCAAAAATAGTTTTCCCTGATTTGTCTCTTTTTCTTTCAGTCCCATATTCATTCATCAGGAACTATATTTAATTCTCCTTCAGAAAGTATCCTCCTATGCTCACTTCAGCAGCACATACACAAAATCGTCCCCCAAACCAGTCACTTCTAATTTCCTCCACTGCTACCACCCTATTACAAGCCACCTCCGTCTCTGAACTGGACAACTACAAATAGCCTCTCAATTGGTCTGTCTGCTTCCATTCAGAACCTTCACTTTGTTCTATTCAAAGCGTTAAAGTGACTCAAAATCACAAATCAGATCATGCCATTTCTCTACTCTTAACTCTTTAATAGCTTTACCATCTATAATAAAATTAAAGATCCCTGCTCTGGTCTACCAGGTTCTATATGACCTGACCTCTGGCCCTCTTTCCCACCTCATTTACTCATTACTTGTGTTCTGTTGACTGTACTTCAGCCCTGTTGGGCTCCTGCGTAAGCCTCTGATATGTTGGGAACATGTTCTTTTGCCCTCACAGGAAAGTGCTGCTCCCTGGATACATTCTGGGAATGTATCCCTACTCAAATGTCACTTCCTCCACGAGATCATCCCCAACACCTTATCCACAGTGGCACCCTTGTCATCCCGTCTGCTTTTCCTTCAATAGCACTCGTCACCAGCTAGCATTACACAACTGAAGAGATACTTGATTAATAATGGCTTGGAGTTCAGCAAATGGACCATGGAAGAAGAACATTCCAAGAAGAGGGGAGGAAGCATGTGATGCAAGAGTGAGTGTCCATAGAACTGCAGAAACAGTTGATTAAATCTTTATATGAGAGTGGGAATGGAAAAGTAGTTTGACACCAGCTCGGAGAAGGCAATGGCACCCCACTCCAGTACTCTTGCCTGGAAAATCCCATGGATGGAGGAGCCTGGTAGGCTGCAGTCCACGAGGTCGCTAAGAGTTGGACACGTCTGAGTGACTTCACTTTGACTTTTCACTTTCATGCATTGGAGAAGGAAATTGCAACCCACTCCAGTGTTCTTGCTTGGAGAATCCCAGGGATGGGGAGCCTGGTGGGCTGCCATCTATGGAGTCACACAGAGTCGGACATGACTGAAGTGACTTAGCAGCAGCAGCAGCACAGAGGACCTTATATGTCATAAAGAGAACTTGGATTCAACCCTGATAAGGAAAACCAATCACCCTTGACAAAGGATCTCAACAAATACCTAATTAATAAAAATGTGTTAATACTTGTAACCCAGAGACTCGCCTCATCTGTATCTCCCCTTATTTTCTAAAGGCTTCATCTTTAAGGGGAGAGATGTAATTGAAGCTTGTGCCTACAGAGAAGAGGCTGTCCTGTCACTGTGTACCAGCTCTGCACTTACTGGGTTTATGGCCACAAATGTTTTAGGACACATTTATAGGAGTATCAGCTAATAACTGATTTGACTGATCCCAGAATCACAGAATTATTATCCTAAATTCAGGATATCCTAAATCCTAAATTCACAAAATTTTTGTGATCTTAATACATAAGACAGTTATGAAATTAATCTAATTCTGCTCAATCACCATTTGATTCCTTCCTGTAGGAAAGACATGGGCAAGGTGCTAGAAGAAATGAAAGTATCCCAAATGAATAAAATGTGGTTCCTGCCGTGATGGGAAGTAGTATAATGACCAGTTATATGACTGAATCATGAAAAACGTAATGACAAAATGGTGTAAGCAAAATGTAAACAGCACTCAGAGTGGGATCTGCAACAGTTTCTAGATGACATTTGCCTTTCAAAAAGTCACTGAAAACCACTTAGGAAACAACTGGCCCAGCAGTGGGGTTGGAGGATGCTGGGAGCCACACCCAGAAGACCCTGAATCACAGACTCAGGCTTCTGGATTTTGTCCTGCAGTTTAGAAGAACCAATGTCACTTTTTTTTTTTTTTTTTTTTTTAATCTGCTTACTGGAAGGAATCCCAGAAAAATGGAGTTTATTTTGCTTATTTGTTTACCAAAACATGTCATTTGGGATATATGACCTAAACATGACCTTGAACTTTCAAACTTTCTCTCCAAGGGAATTTATTAAATTACTTCAGCAAAGTGAATCGGAAATGCATGTTTATCTTGGTTCCCTCTTTCCTTCCCTTTGCAGTATTTTAAGACACATGGCATGGTTTGATCTTGGAGGATAATCATAAATATGTCCAGTATTTCATTGCAAAGAGGGTCAGAAGTAGTGATTTCTTTGGGCCCTGAGTATTCATGTATAAATTCACTTGGGTGAGCAACACTAAAAAGTACTCAAACCAACAGATAAGAGGGTGAGTGTTTTCAGCCAGTTTTTGGTTAGCCAACACTTTGTTAGCCCATGAAGGGTTATTTGGATTTCTCCCAGCTTCATCTCCTCCTCTCTAATAGGTGACTTCAGGAATCATACTGTTCATTAGTAGGTGTTAGGAAAAATCAGTTTAGTAGTTTGTTAGCAAGCTGGGGAAAAAAAAAAAAAAAAAAACTATGGGGAGAGAATAATATATAGAGTAAGGTGTTGGGATTATTTGTTGTTAATATTTATTTCCTACCTTACTGGTAATGACTATCATATTCTAGATTATCAGTGAAGGCATTTTAGACTCAAAGGATTATTGAACACTCATGCAGGCAGTTTGTAATCTGAAGGAAAACAGTATAATTGCATTTTCTAATTGGCCAAATCATTGTTGTTCTTTTCAGTTAATTTCTTTATTTTATTTTCCCATGACTTTTCCAATTCTCATAAGCTTGTAAATGGGTTGTGCATGGCTAATTAAAGCCTCCATGCTCAAAATCTATTCCTACGAGTATGTAAATGTTTGATGAGTCATTTACCTCTAGTGTGAACACAGAAAGGAAGAATTCCTTATAGAAAAGCTCACTATGAAAATAAAGAAGTCCTGCAAGGGGACATGCTTCTTTTCTTTATTTTCCCATTTTCGTTTCATTTCAAATAGTGCTATCATTTGCCTTTCATGCACAGTTTTTCTAACTTCTGCTGAATTTTATTATGGTGAAATACAAGTGGGTAATATTGTCTCATTTGCTCAACAGGCTCTTGGATAATAGAATTATTAGCATTAAATTATATTTGGTTAAAAGGTTTGAAGAATTAATGATGATAAGACTCAGAAAGATCAATGGCATTTTTGGGGAGGACCAGAAAATGATAATGATTTCTTTACTATCAAATATTTGGAAGATACCTAAAGGGCAGTTCACCTAGAAAAAGCATCCCAAACCTTATTAATTTTTAAATTTAACAATACAAAATAACCACGCTACTTTTGCATTAAAAATATTTCCAAGAGTGATAAATATAGAATAAAATTTTTAAAAAAGTAAAATCAAATCCAAATTATTCAAAGTTAAAGCTTCAGTTTAGGTTAAGAGAACACTGCCTCAGTTGCTATGACCAAAGATTTTGTATTTCAGCTGTTCACACAATTCAGTATCTTTGTGCTCAATCAAGAAGGAATTACATCCGACTTAAGCACAAATCAGCCAGAAGGCTAAGAAATATCTAACACTTTCTGTCTGTCCTTTCTACGACTGTCTTGTCAATTCTTAAAATAAGAATTACTTGGATTCAGTATTTCTTAATGATGGCCTTATGCTTGTGATCGCCACACCAGGCAAAAGGCACTGACTCTGATCAGTCAGTTCAGTTCAGTCGCTCAGTTGTGTCCGACTCTTAGTGACCCCATGGACTGCAGCATGCCAGGCCTCCCTGTCCATCACCAACTCCTGGAGCTTACTCAAACTCATGTCCATTGTGTCGGTGATACCATCCAACCATCTCATCCTCTGTCGTCCCCTTCTCCTCCCACCTTCAATCTTTCCCAGCATCAGGGTCTTTTCCAATGAATCAGTTCTTCACATCAGGTGGCCAAAGTATTGGAGTTTCAGCTTCAGCATCAGTCCTTCCAATGAATATTCAGGACTGATCTCCTTGAGGATGGACTGGTTGGATTTCCTTGCAGTCCAAGGGACTCTCAAGAGTCTTCTCCAACACAGTTCAAAAGCATCAATTCTTTGGCGCTCAGCTTTCTTTATAGTCCAACTCTTACATCCATATTGGAGAAGGAAATGGCAAACCAGTATTCTTGCCTTGAGAACCCCATGAACCCTCTGATAGATGCCATCTATTAAGAGTCCCTCATTTAAAATGGTACTGATGAATGTATTCACAGGGCAGGAATAAGGACTCAGACATAGAGAACAGATTCATGGACACAGTGGAGGAAGGAGAGGGTGAGACAAATGGAGAGAGCAGCACTGAAACATGTATATTACCATATGTAAAACAGCTAGTGGGAAGTTGCTTTTGAAGACAGGGAGACCAACCTTGTGCTCTGTGATAACCTAGAGGGGTGGGATGGGGAAGAGTGCAAGGGAGGTTCAAGAGGGAGAGAATATATGTATACTTATGGCTGATTCACACTGTTATATGGCAGATCGATACAATATTGTAAAGCAATTATTCTCCAATTAAGAATAAATTCTTTAAAAAGAATTCCTCATCCTATTTTTATGAAAGCAACTTCAACTTACTTTCTAAATCATGAATTTCCTAAGGAAAGTCATTGAAATGAAAAGCAAAAATAGCAATTTCATTCTTCATGCAAATTACAACTACAGAGTTAAGGAGGAAGAGAGGGACTAACAACATGGTCATTACTAAAATATATTTTGTGATGTCTATACAGTCAACAAGGCAGAGTGGACCAGTGTGTCTTCCAGGTAGGGCATCTGCCTCAGCTGCCTCAAGCTTCTAAGGAAACTTGCTTCCACCTTCTTCAGTATAATGTAGGCAGCATATCCTTTAACCCATTGCATATTGTTTATTCTTTGGCATTTGAATAATGGTAAACCTTAGTAAATGCTTGCGTCTATGTGTGTGCATACTAAATCACTTCGGTCGTGTTCAACTCTGTGCTGCCCTATAGACTGTAACCTGCCAGGCTCTTCTCTCCATGGGATTCATCAGGCAAGAATACTGGGTGGGTTGCCATGCCCTCCTCCAGGGTATCTTCCTGAACTAGGGATCAAACCTGGGTCTCCTGGATTGCAGGCAGATTCTTTACTAACCATATAAAATAATTAAATCTCTCTATATACCATTTAGGAGTAAGGTTAAAAAAAAGTCTATTAAAATATATAATTCAGACTGAGGTGGTTTGCTTTAGACCTTAGATTGGGAGATTCACTGGATGTTAACCCTGTAACCAAAAGAACTCAGTCACATATACTTATAGATATTTTACCTAGCAGATCTCTCAAGGGAACTGTAGCCTCTTTCAGGATATGCATTTATTCCTCTTCAATTAAAAATAAATACAACAAAAGGAAGTAGGATAAACTTACACCCTAGTAGGCTTACGATTCAGAGGTGGAAGGAGGCAAGGTCAGAAGAGCCTTGGGTACTATTTTGGAAGGAAGGGAAACAGAGCCTACATAACCACCCTTGCATGACCTGTGGTTTGAGAAACAGAGCTCCGAACAGTTCCCACACAACAGCTGTTTCCCTGCATCCCCATCGTTGAGGACAGGAAGTGGAATGGCACAGAGAGTGCAGTTTATAGGATCTGTTCTCTCAGAAAGTGAAACAGGATCTCCAGGCTATTAAATTCACTCCAGTGGCGCATCTGAACTCACTGGTTAAAAGCAATTGTCTGCCTATGAAGAAAAAGCTTGCATTTGTGAAAACTGAAGAGCTTTTAGAAGTATTATGTAAACACTTGTACAGTCACTGGGTTTAAACAAAACTATATGAAAATTTAGAGACATTTTGATCCATTTAATTCTCATAATAGGATCAAGGTGATCTGGAAAAATATATATATATATATATATATATATATATATATACACACACACACACACACACAACCACATAAAGGCCAAAGGTTCAATTCTCTGTAAGGGCCATGGAAAAAAATGGGTATCTAGTTCCAGCCATAGAAATCAAAACCTATCTAAGGTGCTCTACAGACCTGCTTTTACTAATTGCATCTAATTCTGGGACTAAACTAATGCTTAAAGGCAAAGATGAGAAAATACGTAACTTCAATTTCAATTTTAAAAAGTGTCTTTCTAAAGTGGATGTTGTATATAACTATCACTCTTGAGTTGAAATTTTATAGCAAACCTCTTTGTCCTGTCAGGGCAACTTCATTTCGAGGATCTTGCCAAATCCATGTAAAAGAGTATCACCCTGATTTCCCTGGCATTCTGTTAGCTGTCTGCTGGCTTCCCACAGGATCCCAAGCCCAGGAGCATGTTTGCTAAGGGCCCAGCTCCCAGAGCTTCTGAGACTCAGTGTCATTTGTGTCTCACATGTGCCTCCTTTGACCAAGATGAAAATTCAAGCTTCCTTTCTGAGTTTAGTAATCTCATGTTACAAAAGGGTCTAAGGAGATATAAGCAAGAATAATCAAAACAGCTGTCTGTGGTTCCAAACTAACAGTTCTTTTTGCATTCTTGGAAGCATTCTGAAGATTCTCTAAAGTCAACTAGCTCTCTTCTGCCTTAGTCAGGGCCTCAGGGTACACTTTGGATATTTCCTGCGCTTGCTCTCCTTAGCCACTCTATGAGAATTTCTATGAAGATAGAGCAGTTCTTAAAACTACCACTAGAGGGAGGAAAAGTACAAGATTTGCCTCAAGTTAAACCTGTAGTTTTCTGATTCCTTTTGTACTTAATCCATCCTTTCAATCAGATGTTACAAAACATTTTAGCTTTTAGATATACAACTATTCTATATTTACCTTGTCATCTGAATTTTTGTTGTTGATATAATTTGTATAAGATCAAAACCAAAAGTTATGTTTCTGTCCCTACTATTACATATTTTAATATATTCATTAATTTTTATAATCTATCTTTGCTATTTTAAGGTTATCCAACCAAACATACAATTTTAAATTTTCAAAAGAAGATTATTTTCTTTTGAAAAATACATGCATTCATGACTATCACCAAAATGCATCCCATTCATTTTTTTCATGATGTAAAGAGAAAATGTCAGGGTGATAAAAGCAAGTATTATACAATGAATTCAGAAGCACAAAAGGAAGTAGTTTTGGTTTCTTGCCTTCTTCACTGTCTGAATCCTTGCATACCTCGCTTTACAGAACAGTGTTTGTGGCAAGTCAGCTTCAAAATAAAACTTTGTATTTAGAGTTAATGTAGTTCTTGAAAGTGGAATCATCATACTGGCAATTTTTCAGGATAGATTTGCATTAATATTTTAGCATTACAATTATGATACCATTAATGCAAAAACTCTTAAAATACATTTCAAAAGAAATCTATAACTAATAAACACAACAATACTCAAAATGACTCACAAATTATAAAAACGATTCTGCTTTCACAGCAGAAATTGTTCCCTCAGTGGAAGGTTTCCTAATGACTCACCTGTTCTATATCTATATCCTTAGAACGAACCTTCTAAAACACATGATCACATTAGCTGACTGCCTAAAGACTGGATATTTCCTCACTGTATTTGCATCAAGTTGGAACTGTTTTCTGGGCATTAAAACCTCCACAGTGTGGCCTCCTTTTGGCCCCTGTTTTTTATGGACTCTCCATTTTAACTTCATGCTCTAGTCCCATAGGACTGGGTAAGAAGCCCTAAACACTCCCTTCCCATCCCTATACCTACTATTTCTTAAGAAATAAAAATGATTTTTAACATTTATTGTATTTAACCACCTGAGGAGCCACTGTACAAAGTGTTTTCCATACTGACCGCTCATTTAATCTTACCCCAAATTCTGATGGGAGTGTGTGTACGAGCTTCACATTATACACAAAGAAACTGAGAGTGAGAGATGAGCAGAAACTGCCCAGAAGTTACCCTTCATGTGATTTCAAAGTTCACTCACGTAATTCACTCTGACATAATGTTTACCATCTGCACACTTGCATTCGGCTATGGATTTTGCGCTGAAGGAGAACAGAGAGGAAGCAGCAAGGTCTGTCCTCTCCTTCCAAGCAGAACTGTTACCTCCTCCATGCTCCTGGTGCCCTTTGGGGTTCCAGGATGCTGGTTACTTATATATTCATACCCCTTGGCAGAACGGGGCCTCCTAGAGGCTGGAGAGAACTGTTGTAGCCTTAGTGAAAGTGAAAGTCACTCATTATGTCCGACTCCTTGTGACCCCGTGGACTATACAGTCCATCGAATTCTCCAGGCCAGAATACTGGAGTGGGTAGCCTATTCCTTCTCAAGGGATCTTCCTGACCCAGGAATTAAACTGGGGTCTCCTGCATTGCAGGCAGATTCTTTACCAGCTGAGCTATCACCTGAGCTACCAGGGCTTCCCTGGTAGCCTCTTATCCCCCAGCAGATGGTCACATCAGAGGGGATCTATAAGTGAACATTGTCCTATTTTACATCTTAAGTGTCCATCAGATTCAACTCATGACTTTATCTTTCTGCCAAGCTATTCTTCTGAAACTTACACATTTACTTTCTAAAAAGCTAGTTCATGTGAATATATTAGTGTGGTTCAGTTGCTCAGTTGTGTTTGACTCTTTGCGACCCCATGGACTATAGCATGCCAGGCTTCCCTGTCCATCACCAACTCCCAGAGCTTGCTCAAACTCATGTCTACCGAGTCGATGTGAATATATTAAGTGCATGCTTTATTTTTTTCCCTTTTAAAATATCTGGCAGTATTATTTGTAAATATTGGATCTGAATGTATGTATGTTTGGGATTACTTATAAATTTTTAATTTATAACACAGCCATTCAATGTTCAAAAGACAGCTACCTACAAGATTGGCCTCAACTCCTAGGGGGCATACTTTTCCTCAGTGGCCATTACCCTTCCCTCAGTCACTCTCAACTCTCAACTTCACAGGATGCTCCTACCCCATCCCTGCAGTGAGTCTCCACTTCTGGAAACAAGATGGCACTGAGCTGCTTATATGAGCCTGTCCACACACCCTCCTGCATAGCACCCACAATCCAATGGGAATGGTGGGTTTCCCTTTGTAAGGAGCCATAAGGCACATCATATGCCCATCTCTGAGCTGGCTCCAGCCAAGATTTTATAAATGCAGTGGTGTTGTATTTGAATGAACTCCTCCTTATGCAAGCCTTGAAGACTTTTCCCTTGAGCGTCACTAAAAAACAGCTACGATTTGTATTGATTGTGCATGTTGAGAAGTTAGTCTTATGAATAAGGGATGAAGATTTGGTGAAGAACAAAAAAGACCACAACAAATTATCTACTAAACAGCAGAATCAGGTAAAATGTTCACAAATTTTTTTGCTGCCAACTCAGTTTCTAAAACCATTAAGTGGCCATAGGTTTTGTTTCCCTCTCAGGAAAAAAAAGAAAAAAAAGGACAACTACTACTACAAAGAGACGGAAGAGAAAACAAAGCTTCTTGAGAGCCAGGACTAATCTTCCATTTCATTGTTTCACAGAATGCCTGATTCACAACAGATGTTGAATTAACATTTAGCTGTTTGAAAATGTATTTGCTTTTAATGTAAGTCTATTATCTTGTTTGTAAAATAGAAGAGCGGTTTTAAAGTTGGTGACTTTTCCCACATATATCTAACTTGCTTTCATTATGGCAAAATCACTCCATATGCATTTTAAAGACCTTGCTCAGTTTTCTTTCAGTGTTTCAACTGAAGAAGGTTAACTTATTTTCTTTTTAATAGGAAAAGACTATGATCCCTTTGAAAAAGATAATCTCTATCAGAAGGCAAACTGAAATTCGATTTCACACTAAAATCCAGTACACAATAAAAATGGAGCCAAAACTTGGTGTGAGCTTAATGAAAAGTCTTCTGCTGGAGAAGAAACAATTAATGAGCTTTCATGCAATTCAAGAGGATAATTCTCCCTGTAACTTATATTTCTCTCACTTATTCTCTCATCTTCAACCGTACAGATGGAGAGATTTAAAAAGCTAGACTGGAGGGCATGAAGTACATACTACCTTTCTAATTTTCCTTTTAACTTTAGCAAGGAAAAGGAAAAAGAATCTTACATTCAGAAATGTAAGATTTAAAGAACTATTTCAACCTTTTCTGGTTTTGAGATCCAGAAAGTGAGTCAAGTGGGTTTGAATCACAGCTGGTCATGCAGGTCATGCCAGTGTTTTCATCCTAACTCCATTTCAAGACTACTGTTTATTACCCTCGTGCTTCTTCACTAACAGAGTATAACTGTTGTATTTTTTAAACAGAATAGACATTTTCCGTTTTTTTTTAAAACTACTTCAAGAGTATTAAAGTAATATCTTTCTCATTTATAGTAAAGATAAATCAGTAGAAACTTGCCATTCTCTCCTTGAATTAAACTGTATATTGTGGAAATCTCACAACTTAGCCAGGAGGGTAGCAATTTCTAAATGCACATGAAATAACCTAAATGTCCATCAATGGATAAAGATGTGGTACATATACATCATGGGATTTTATTCAGCTATAAAAAGGAATGAAATAACAAAATTTGCAGCAAAATGGATAGATCTAGAGCTTGTCATACTGAGTAAAGACAGAAAAAGACATATCAGGTGATATTGCTTATCTGTGGAATCTAAAAGTAAAAAATGGTACAAATTAAACCTATTTACAGAAACAAATTGAGTCACAGATGTAGAAAACAGACTAAAGTTTACCAAGGGAGAAAGGGAGGGCTGGATAAGTTAGGAGGTTGGGATTGATGTATATACACTATATATAAAATAGATAACTAATAAAGATGTACTATATAGCACAGGGAACTCAATTCTCTGTAATGACCTATATGGGAATAGAATCTAAAAAAGAGTGGATATATGTACATGTATAACGGACTCACTTTGCTGTACACCTGAAACTACACAACGCTGTAAATCAACTGTACTCCAATAAAAGTTAGTTTTAAAATGCACACACAATTCTTAAATGGAAATGAAAAAGCCAAGTGAGAGTAGGGCCTATGAACAAAGCAGATACTTGGACAGCTGGTGACCATACACGTGAAAACTACAGTTATCTGAAGTGCAGAGACAGGTATCTGAGGAAGACAGTCTTTGAAACAGGAAGATTTAACCTCTTTAAGGTGGAGAAGGAAATGACAACCCACTCCAGTATTCTTGCCTGGGAAATCCCATGGACAGAGCAACCTGGCGGGCTACAGTCCATGGGATCGCAAAGACTCAGACATAACTTTGCGACTAAACAACCACCACCTCTTTAAGGACACAGATGTTTTTCTTTGAATGATTAGTACTGGAAACTCTTAATTAAGATATGTCTATGTACTTCCTGGTCTTAGCAAGCATCCTGGGTAAAATACAGTCTTCCTTAGACCGGACACCTTGCAGTTTCTCAGGGTCTGGATGAGTTCTCTATGGGGACTAGAGTCCAGAGAGAAAGTGGAATACAACATGATACATGCCTACCTCTCTCAAGTCACTACTGCAAACATTAAAACAACGTCTCCAATACCCGATGCCGGTAACATTTGCTTCTTTCTCCTAAGAGTAAAATGCAGCATGAAAAAATGACAATTTTACTGGCTGGATAATAAACCAATTAGGATTTTAGTTATTAATACAGTAACTGGCACATACCCAATAACTGTTTATTGAATAACTGATGGGGCTTGATAGACTTGCTACTCCATAGAGAGACACCTTGATAGAAAAGGAAATGAAAGCTTAAACCTGGAGGACAGTAATGTATTCACTTATTGATAGATATGTTTTAATATATATTTTTAAATGACAACTTATGCAATTATGTCATAAACTCCTAGAATGCATTTGCCAAGGTTCTTGGTCCTCTATTACTTGCCAGGCCGGACTCAGAAGGTGCTTCATACATGTTTATTTAATAAATGAACAGAAGAATGAATGAGCCTACTGATTGATTACCTAAATCCAGAGTCCGCTGAATTTAAATGAATGTATAAGAATGCAGATGAAATTGAAAACTCTGAGATTTTATTTTTCTTTGTTTCATCAGTAAATATTTATTAAAGACCACTATTTGCATAGAGTATTGAAGGAAGCAGCTCTCTCTCTCTCTCCTCCCTCCTTCTGGGGATTACATTCTAGTAGGTACAGAATTGGAGAAGGCAATGGCACCCCACTCCAGTACTCTTGCCTGGAAAATCCCATGGATGGAGGAGCCTAGTAGGCTGCAGTCCATGGAGTCGCTAAGAGTAGGACACGACTGAGCGACTTCACTTTCAATTTTTACTTTCATGCATTGGAGAAGGAAATGGCAACCCACTCCAGTGTTCTTTCTTGGAGAATCCCAGGGATGGGGGAGCCTGGTGGGCTGCCATCTATGGGGTCGCATAGTCAGACACGACTGAAGTGACTTAGCAGCAGCAGCAGGTACAGAATATAAAGGTATTAACAAAAATAATCCATTGTGGGAATTATTATAAAGGAAACAAGTTGTCTTCTATGACTGAGTGGAGCATGAGTTTATGGGAAACAGTTTTAAAATGAGCAGTCAGGGAAGCTCCCCTGCGGAGGAAGTGACATTTAAACCGAGTCTCCAGTTATAAGAAGAGTAGTGGGGAGCAGGTGTGAAGGTCCTAAAGAGTTTGGAACTAAAACAAGATCAGGTGGTTGAGGGATAATGAGCTGTAGACATGAGTCAAGCAAGGACAAGAAGGAAGATCACGCTAGGCCTAAGAGGTCAGGCATTTGACGCTATCCTGACCGCATCCCACATGGCTTTAATTAGGGAAGAGACAATGATGGTGACAATGATAGGAAGGATAGCAGCTACCATTTAATGAGCACAAGTCCATTATATATAAGGGATTGAATGAGAGACCTCATGCTAAACGTTCTAACATCATTAGTCATTTACTCTTCACATCAAACCACAGAAGCATAAATAATTACCCTTTCTGTTTACAGAAGAGGAAATTGAGTCTTGAAAGGTTTAGTTAATCTGCTCAAGATTGCAGCTAGTATATGTGACGTCATCTAGTTTCTGATGTGAAAATGGTTCTCGAAATGTTTTGTTGGAGAGGAGAGAGGATCAGGGAGGTCAGCTGGGCATTTGTGTGGTGGCTCAGGTGAACATGACAGTGTGGGTGTGAACATGAGAGTGTGGATGTGAATAGGTGGTGACAAGGAGGCAGAGGATTCTAGAAGGAACACACCTATTTGCTGATGGGTTTAGGTGGGGAATGAATAAGGGAGACTAGAATGGATGGTCTGCCATTCAATGACATAGCAAAGATCAGGGGAGAAACAGGTGTGAAACAGCCTGGCCCTGTTTTTTATGTGGTCAAGTGAGTAGAGAATAATGTCTATGTTTTTAAATGGTGAACAAAAGCTTTTAAAAGAGTAATATTTTGTGACACAAGAACACCATGTAAAATTCAAGTTTCAGGTTCCACAAATACTTGTTGGGAGACAGGCGTTCTCATCTGTTTATGTATTTCCTATGACTGCTTTTGAGTGACAATGGCACAATTGATAGGCTGCATGGCCAAAAGAACTATCAAGCCCTTTACGGAAGAATCTTGCAGACCCCAATTCTAGCGCAATATCCTATTTGGTAAGAGAAGATTAATGACATTTTGTCAATAAAACTTCGATCAGTGATTCTTTTTCCCCAAATAGAGTGGTAGTAATTGGAAAACTTTTGAATTCATTTGGTCTAAAGCCTATTTTCTACATTGCTAAACATTTTTAAATGCAAAAAAAAACAACAAAAACCCACAAACAGTTTTAGGTAGACTTTTTGAAGACCTCTAAATAATGAGGACTCTATCAGACACTGCTGTTTTAAAGTGAGACTATTTATTTAGCTTGAGGCCAGTGATTTTAGCTCTAGTCGGGTTTTGTTATGACATATCTATATGTAAACTATAAATTATGCATCATTCATAAATTATACATAAAATACATTAAAAGCCAGCTGCCCAAGAAGCAAAAGTAGCTAATATTTCTTGCCCAAATGGAAAAATTATTGACTCTAGGGCAGGAATAATTTGCCATTTCACCTGTCAGTTGCCTTGAAGACCATCTTTCTACAATTTCCTGTCCCTTAATGGATACAGTGTTACTTGAAACTCACAGCAGATCATTAGCAGTGTCTAAGTGCCCTCCTGTGAGCTCTGAATGGCTGTAAATTTGCTTCAGTTGCTCATAGGTGGATTTGGTAATGCTGACTTACAGGCAAACTCAGCTGTCTAAAAATGCAGATCTATGATGCTGTAGGATATTATAGTAAAACATTTGCAACACACTTCTGTGATGTGAATAAATATGATAGGGAGAAAGAGTGCATGGTATTCAGAATTGTTCGTTATTACTTTTAAGTTATGGAAAGACCTAAAATAAACACATATTTTATTACTTATGGTTTAGCTACCAACTGAGGATTCAAAAGTAGTTTTAAAAGTCAGTGTTTTCTTTCTTATGTTGAGTGTCCTGTAATGTAAATAAAGGATATTTTCACAAAGTTACTCACGTATATTTCCAGATTAAAACCAAGGTCATAACAAGATCATTACTATGGTCAAGAAATAGTATCTACCAGGTTAAAAAAATGAATTCTGGAGATAAGACACTCTGAGTTCAAATCCTGCTGCTGACTTACAGTGAAGCCTTCGACCCCTTGGCTGTCTGCAAAGTCAAGCAATCCCTCTTAATTTCAAATTCCTCATCTGGAAAGTCAGGATAATAACAGTAATAGATACTAATTCAAAGAATTACATGAAGAAATGTAAAACGCTTAACTCAGTGCCTAGCACAAATGTTCAATTACAGTTATTTTGGAAAGATATATTCATGAATCCAGAAGTACTCTCTTTTGTGATCTTATGGGTTTGACACAGCTTCTTGGTAAATGCTTAGAGGAAGAATTGGTACCAGTTCCTTGCATAATATTCCCTATGATAAAATTCACCTGTTTGTCCCAGTGATATGGAGCAAACCTACAGGACTACATGTGCAAAGGTAAAGGTGTGAACAGGGACTGGAGGATGACCCAGTCTAGCATGAACCCTGTTGGGCCCCAAGACGTGCCTCCCTTAAAATGACTGAGGAGTCCACACTCAGGCTCCCCTCTGTGCGTGAGGGATGCTTATGTGGAAGAGGTGTGATTATGACTACAGGGGACACAGAACAACCCCAGGCTGGCGGCTCTGGGATGGGAACTTCAAGAACAGCTGGCTGAACTTCGCTGGAGGTCCAGTGGTTACAGTCCACCTGCCAACGCAGGGGAACACAGGTTCGGTCCCTGGTCTGGGAAGGCCCCACATGCTATGGAGCAACTAAGCCAGGGCACCACAAGTACTGGGCCTGCGTGCCTACAGCCTGTGCTCCACAACAAGAGGAGCCACCAGAGCGAGAAGCCTGTGCTCGGCAAGTAAGAGTAGACCCTCCTCACTAGAACCAGAGAAAGCTTGTGTGTAGTAATGAAGACCCAGAGCAGCCAATACATAAACCACTTTTTTAATGTAAAAAAGAACATACAGTTATTTCATAATCTCCTTCTGTTGCAGTCAGGCAAATCCCAATCACCTACATATGGTGGGGCCAGCTTTCACTGTGATCTCTGCACTTAACATCCAAGAGAAAACAGTCAATATAGTCCTCGGGAATTATCTCTAAAAAACACACACAGTCATTCCACAGGTCATGCTGAGCGTATGTGGTGGCCTTTTGGAATATCCTACCAAGGGCGCCAATGATAGAGGATGTGTTTAGAACATGTGGCAGGCATAAACTTTGAGTAACAGATAAATCTGATGTTCTGAGCTGAGTCTAGCAATTTCTAGTCTAGCAATTTCTAGTATGTTGTCTCAAAGAGGACAAGAAGAATCTTCATGCTCCTGTGAGTTGCAGTTACATGAAGGGCACACAGTAGCCGAAGGTCACACTGAGAAATTTGAAAAGAATGCCTACATCGACATGGTAGGTTGGGGGTGAGAAAGGACACCAGCAAACTTTACAGATCTGGTTGCTACTCTCTGCATGGCAGCAAGGAATAAAAAGAGTGGGAGTAGGATTGGTATCGAATTGGAAGGAAGAAGAAACAGGGGCCTTTCCCTGGTGGTCCTGTGGCTAAGCGTTCATCTGCCAATATAGGGGATGTGGGTTTGATTCCTGTCTGGGAAGATCCTACATGCCATGGGCCAACTAAGCCCATGTGCCACGACTACTGAGCTTGTGCTCTTGAGCCTTGAGCAGCAACTGCTGAGTCCACATGCCGCAACCACTGAAGCCCATGGGCCCTGGAACCCATGCTCTGTAACAAGAGAAGCCACCACAAGAAGCCCACGACCACAGCTAGATAAAGCCCACACACAGCAGTGAAGACTCAGACAGCTGAAAATAAATAAGCAAATACGTATATCTTAAAAATAAAAGAGAGAGAGAGCGAGGATGGGTGGCATCCAAGCCCGTCCCTCATCAGCTGTCACTTCAGGTACATTCAGAGTCCCATCCTCTGCATTCCGAAAGGGAAGAGTGGCCATGATATTCTGTGCTACCTCAAGTGGTTAGCTTCTCTGTGGTAGGCAGAAAAATGGTCCCCCCAAAATATCAGGTCTTAATTCCTGGAACCGCTAAATGATACCTTATTTGGAAAAAGGGTCATCACAGTTGCGATTTAAATGAAGGATCTTGTAATGGGAAATTTTTCCTGTATTATTAATATCTGGGTCAACATTAAATATATATAAATATTCATAAGTATCCTTATAAGAGGTAGGAATAGTGAGCTTTTGTGCACCATGAGAAGAAAGTGATGTGAGGGCAGAAGCAAAGATTAAAGTGATGTGGTCACAAGCCAAGGGATGCCAGCAGCCACCAAAATATGGAAAAGGCAAGGAATGATTGTCCCCAAGAGCCTCCAGAGAGACTGCCAATACTGAGCTTGTGACACGATACTTGACTGAGTCTGGTCAAATTGATTTCATACTTCAAGGCTCCGAAACTGTGAGAAAACGAATTTCTCTTGTTTTAAGCCATCCATTTTGTGGTAGTTTGTTATGCCCACTATAGGAAATTAATACAACATCATCACAAGTTTTACTGTCACTAATTACTACAGATTTCCTTGATTCTATTACTATAGATTTCCTTGATTCTACTCATTGTTTGCTTCTTCCTGAACTCATTCTCAGACATTACAAAATTACTATTTTCCTTTCTGTTCAGTTAGATTACGTGGTGTGTGCCACTGTACACACAATTTCGTTGGCTCATCTTCAGGATGCTATGTTATAGAAACAATGTATATCAGTCACCAGTGAAGTTCCCAAACTAATTATTTCTCTTCACAGAATAAATATTTATCAAATGGCATGCCAATTAAGTCAAGTAATTATACCCTTAAGAAATGCAGTTTTCAAATTCATTAGCTCAAAACTGTATACTACAGATGTTCAAGTTTTAATGTGTATCTATCTGGAAAATGATTCAGCTGAGTCACACAAAGAAGACAAAATATAATAAACTATTTGAATATTTATAACATTGTGTTTGTCTTTTACTGTTGGAGTTTATGTGCATAGAATCAAACTCAAAGAATAACTGAAATGAGTGATGAAATAATGTTGAGTTCTCCCAGGGAGTAAAAAGCTGCTCTGAGACATTCATGTGTGCACCGTAATGTAACTCAACTCCTTCACTGTTCCAAATGGTACCCTAGGGACCAGAAAAGGTACATTAAGCATCCCAGAGTATGCGTCACTAAGGAAGATGCTCTTGTACTGGTTCAATATTTCATCTGTGGGTACAGTAACACTGAAAAGCCATATTTCATAACATTTCCAAGAAGTCTGACTTTAAAATGACTACGTCTGCCTCTCTAGAACAGCTAACAGTTTCCTCTCCTGTAAAACGAAGGAGTTGGACCTGGGTATCTCTCTTCTATTTCTAATGTTCTATGCGAGGAAGATACTGATGCAGGGTGACTACCCTGGTATTTGGGGGAGTTAATCAAAGTTTCAAATGGACAGACCAGGTGGTGCCATGACTTGGCAAGGAAAGTAACCAGAATAAGCATCTGAGTATGGTCAGTTCAAGTGCAGGGTTGTGACTAGTTTCTAGGTGCTTCTTTTATAGGATAAAGCCTTTTCCGTAATCTTCACAAAGACATAATATTTGTCATATACAAGTGTATATCTTTTTTAATTTCATTCAGGCTACATCAAACGTGCTTTGAAACAATGAGCTGTGTAGTCACTTGGCATAATCTTGTCCTCAGTTGACATGTTTACTTATTTTTATCCAGCCAACATGAGCTCATTTCTCATGCTGGGTGGAATGTAAGCCTCACAAGTGCAAAAGCAGAGATCCAATTCTTTCACATCCTTAGAGATTATCTCATAAACCAAGGTTTTGTATAGAGCTCCAAGAGCTGCCTAACACTGAAGGCTTAGCTCTGCAGAGAAATACACAAAAAATTTGAATTTTCAGACAAAAACTGGAAAATAAAAAACCCCTGTGTTAAAAGAAGATGGAGTTTTGAAAGTTACATGAAATTTAAAAGTTTGAAATTTTATAGGAAATTTTAAAATATTGAAGGCAATGTTACTAATTTAAAGCTTTGGGGGATGAATAGCTAAAATGTCAAAGGTAAGTAAGATTTTTACATATTGTAGCATATTTGTATTCTTTTGAAATGACTTCTAAAAATGTTTTAAATCAAAGTTTGACCAACATCAGGTCATTTGAATGCCCATGTCTAAAAACAAGCCTCACTCACAGTTTGGCTTTTCTGTTTCAGGAAGTATCAACTTTATCAGAAGAGAAGTAAGAAGGATTCAGAGCCTCCTTTGCTTGCCAGCTTCTCCTGCCAACTTTGATCCAGGTGTTGCCTGATGTGCCCGTTTGATCGTGCAAAGATTAGAGATAAGCTTCAGGGTTGTGAAAGTATTTTCTTGCATCTCAAGCAATTCTGCCCATCAGCTCCTCACACAGACAAATTTTGTTTTCAATGTGTCATTCTATTTGCATACCAAAATTATTTAAATATTAATGCAACTGGTAAATCTATAACTGTTGTTTTGATAAGCTCTAGTTTTAAAAACTTCAGCATACCAAAAAGCTATTGTATGCATATGTCATGTTTATATGTATATAATCTCCAATTCATGAAACTGCATGAACACTGGAAAAGGGAATTATTTTAAAAGCTCTTAAATATTTTAGTTCTCCTTCTAGCACCTTCTACAAAAACAAAGAAAGATAAAAACTACAATAGCCAACAAAGCAGAATAGAACAAACGCCAACCAAAAGAAAACCTTCTAGACTGTCCTCTAATATTCTGAATTACAATTCAGAGAAACCAAAGGTACTGAATTAATATTACAGAAACTGTTTCCTTGAAGTTATGAGGTATATGCAATATTCTATTTCCCGACCTATAAAATGAAGTGTTACTTTTTGGTAATGAATTACCTCTGACTCTCAAGCATCTTTACATTGTAGACTAGGTTCTCTTGCTAGCTATGTGACCTGGAGGGTGGTTATTTAACTTCTCTGTGCTTCAGTTTCCCCATTTATAAAATGGAGTTATATTAAGTATCAAGTGTCTTCCTCATATGGTTTTATGGAATCAGGCATATGTAAGCACCTCCATCTCCTTTGCTACAAAATCCTATGGACATTTTATACTATTTAATTACTGCCTGTGACCTAATTAGCATATAATCATATATTTATTCAATATGATACTATCATAATCATATTTCAAAGAGATTTTGAAATATTTTGACTCAATGATATAAAATATTTTTTTTTTTTTTTGATCACCCAGCCGCGCGACCGCCAGCGTGGCCCTCCTCCTCCGCCACCCGGCCGATATAAAATATTTTGAAAAGCCTTCATCCAGGGAAGTTTTATTCCCATTATTATCTCCTATTTCTAATAAAACCCATCTACCCACAAGTCCTCAATATAACCAGTCATGTTTCTACTGCAGCCCAGTACTGCCTTAGCAAGTTCATATCTAGTTTCAGTTCAGTTCAGTTCAGTCGCTCAGTCGTGTCTGTCTTTGCGACCCCATGAATCACAGCACACCAGGCCTCCCTGTCCATCACCAACTCCCAGAGTTCTCTCAGACTCATGTCCATAGTCAGTGATGCCATCCAGCCGTCTCATCCTCTGTCATCCCCTTCTCCCCCTGCCCCCAATCCCTCCCAGCATCAGGGTCTTTTCCAATCAGTCAACTCTTCGCATGAGGTGGCCAAAGTATTGGAGTTTCAGCTTCAGCATCAGTCCTTCCAATGAATACCAAGGACTGATTTCACTTAGGATGGACTGGTTGGATCTCCTTGAAGTCCTTCTCCAACACTACAGTTCAAAAGCATCAATTCTTTGGCACTCAGCTTTCTTCACAGTCCAACTCTCATATCCATACATGACCACTGGAAAAACCATAGCCTTGATTAGACGGACCTTTGTTGGCAAAGTAATGTCTCTGCTTTTGAATATACTATCTAGGTTGGTCATAACTTTCCTTTCAACATATCTAGTTTACTAGCTAACTAATAACCCAGAGTCTCTTTAGAGAATTTCCAAACCTCCTACTTTCATCAACTAAAATGAATATCTTTCCTTGTTGGTAAATACATGGATTTCAGAAAACTATTTGCTGATGAGCCTTGTTTTTCTAATTTAGGTTTTAATTAATTTCCTCTCCACCTTACTCCATTATTTACATTCTTCTCCTCTGTGTTTGCAATACTTTCTAAGGAATAACATCAACATTTTAAATTATACATTTGTTGACTGCATTCTTTAGGTAATTAAGATGTTAACAAAGATAAGACTCAACTGGAGGCCTGGCGTGCTGCGATTCATGGGGTCGCAAAGAGTCGGACACGACTGAGCGACTGAACTGAACTGAACTGATGACCCTTTTAGCATTTCTCTGAATGTTTAATCAACCATTACACATATCACTAATTGAGATAAATTTTCATTTTCAGCTTTCATTTAAATCATGAAAATAATGGGGTAGATTTTTCCCTAGATAGATCCAATGCATATATATTAACACATAATGTTAACAAATATCTGAGTAACTATCAGTTTTTAATTTAGATGATTCCATTACAGTTATATAATTAATCTAAAAATACAATTAAAATTAAAATTGACTGTCATTCAGACACTGCAATCAGAAATCATTAAAAATGGCCTTAGGTGAGGTATTACTTCTAAGTGATCACTAAAATAGAACTGAATTAAAATTTAAAAATAAAAAGCTTTAATTTCAAAAGGTTGTACATAAAAATGATAGGCTTTTAAAAAACACACTTGTGTCTTAGAATCTTCCAGGAATATAATTAAACCCAGCATACATTGACCAAGTCTTGCTGCAGGTACAGAGTAAAAGTGAACAGAAAATTGGGGAGTTCAGATAGAAACTTAAGTCCTCAACAGATTCTAATTCTACCACTTAACTGAAAAGTTCAACCCACCAATTACCAAGACCAATATCAGTAAGAACAACACATTGATATTTTGTGTCTGATCTTTGTGGCAGACAGTTTGATTATCAAATGTATAAAATAGGTAGTTTCACAAAAAATCAATGCCTTCACTTTGGTGCTAGGTGTCTTGCAAATAAAATAAATACAAAATCCCAAGAATGGAGTTGGCCCATGAGGAAATAAACAAGCAAACACGAAAAGAAGACACATTAAGCATGCTCCACTTTGAGTTGTTTGGCTACTTGCTGCTGCTAAGTTGCTTCAATCGTGTTCGACTCTGTGCGACCCCATAATCAGAAGCCCACAAGGCTCCCCCGTCCCTGGGATTCTCCAGGCAAGAACACTGGAGTGGGTTGCCATTTCCTTCTCCAATGCATGAAAGTGAAAGTGAAGTCGCTCAGTCGTGTCCGACTCTTAGCGACCCCATGGACTTCAGCCTACCAGGCTCCTCCATCCATGGGATTTTCCAGGCAAGAGTACTGGAGTGGGGTGCCATTGCCTTCTCCGGTTTGGCTACTTAGTTACATTCAATTTTGCATCCATTTCTCTTTTCATATGATTGATTTAGGGGTTACATTAAAAATATCAGTTCACCAAATGATGTGTTCTATTTGTTATCACAAAACCATCTAAACTGAATTAAATGTTTTACCATTTTGGTAAAACATCTCTTAACACATTTTCCGTAAGTGTTAAACTGGTACTTTCCCTATGTTCAGTTCCAAGTGGATGAGACCCATAGTAATTCATATAGCAAGTACCACTGTAAGGAAGTTTTCCCTCATTCAGTTCATTTCAGTCACTCAGTTGTGTCTGACTCTTTGTGACCCCATTATGGAAAGAACCCCATCTTTCCTTCATTATGTGACACTAATTAGCTCATATAGTAAAAGGTTCCATTTTAGTAATCTTGATACACACAGCTAATTGGGTTGGTAAATTCTGTCATATTTTATAAGCAAAGCTGTCATTGGATATAGTCGGTTTTTTGACAGTGCTTTTAATATTCAGTTGGTAAAACCACAGAAAAAAAATTTTTTTCAAATGTCTTACCACTGATATAGTTCAAATGCTATTTATTATTTTTTCTATAGTGAACTTCATTAATGAAATGTTCCACCATTTAGCTTCTCATTGTTAAAGGCAGAGACATTGATGGCATACATGGAAACTTGACAGAGCCAATAGGAGCATTGTTATTTATTTTAACTTAATGCTAAGTATGTCCCTAATTTTCTCTTTGAGAGCTCATACATTAATTCTGTGGCACTTTTTAAGAGCTGTATAATCCTAAGTATTTAATCCTGTGATCATGTTTATCTTTGAATAACAGTCATCATCCCCCCACCACTTCTACTGTCATAACCATCATGTTTCCATGGAAACTGGAGAAAGAATGAAAAGGTAAAACACCTCCATTTTAGTTCTAGGTTGACAGTGTAGTTTTTATTAGGAGCCTCAATTACTCAGACTATAAGAATATAGAGAGTGGTTTCATAAATTATACAGAATAATAGTTGATCTTTTATAAATTAGACACCATGCTTCTAGCTAAAGGAGCTTAACCCTTTCTGTTGAGAATTAATTATTTGAAGAAGACATTTGGGGGAGTTTTTTTTTCCTTCTTCTTTACATTTTATTGTATTGCTCGAATTTTCTATTACCATGTAAAATAAAATAAGCAAAAACTAAAATATTCTTTACAAATAACTAGTTATTTGTTATACATAAATGTATCTTAATCTTTAGTGCTGCTGCTGCTAAGTCACTTCAGTTGTGTCCAACTCTGTGTGATCCCATAGACGGCAGCCCACCAGGCTCCGCCATCTCTGGGATTCTCTAGGCAAGAACACTGGAGTGGGTTGCCATTTCCTTCTCCAATGCATGAAAGTGAAAAGGGAAAGCGAAGTCGCTCAGTCGTGTCCGACTCTTAGCAACCCTATGGACTGCAGCCTTCCAGGCTCCTCCGTCCATGGGATTTTCCAGGCAAGAGTACTGGAGTGGGGTGCCATTGCCTTCTCCTAATCTTTACTAAATATCATCAATCACATACAGCAAAGTTTTAGATACATATTTACAATTAAAAAAATTTTTAATGTACAAAGGAGGATTTAGAGATGTTTTATAATTATAAAATCTCTTTGGGGCTTTATCCAAAGCATTGATTACTTCCTACATTTTGCTGCTCTAAAAATAACCATAAATTAAAAGAAGTAACCAATTTTAACTTAAATATAAGTTAACTGCCATTTGAACCACTGAAGAGATGCAGAGGAATTTGGTTATAATGCTTGCTTCCATCAAGGAAGATTTACTTCTTGCTCTGTACATATTTTAAATTATTTGATTTTTTTAAATATAGGTATTAGTTACTTAAAGAGAAATGCAGTCTCTTGAAATAAATGTTCTTGCTAATAAAAAGTCTTCAACAGTATGTGAACCATGAACTTCCAGATGTTCAAGGTGGATTTAGAAAGGGCAGAGGAACCAGAGATCAAAATGGAACCAAAGATCTAAATGTTGGATCACTGAAAAAGTGAGAGAGTTCCAAAAAAACATCTACTTTTGCTTTATTGACTATGCCAAAGGCTTTGACTGTGTGGATCATAACAACTGTGAAAAATTCTTAAAGAGATGGGAATACCAGACCACATGACCTGCCTCCTAAGAAATCTGTATGCAGGTCAAGAAGCAACAGTTAGAAGTGGACATGGAACAACAGACTGGTTCCAAATCAGGAAAGGAGTATGTCAAGGCTGTAAATCGTCACATTGCTTATTTTACTTATATGCAGAGTACATCATGAGAAATGATGGACTGGATGAAGCACAAGCTGGAATCAAGATTGCTTGGAGAAATATCAATAACCTCAGATATGCAGATGACACCACCCTTATGGCAGAAAGTGAAGAGGAACTAAAAAGCCTCTTGATGAAAGTGAAAGTGGAGAGTGAAAAAGTTGGCTTAAAGCTCAACATTCAGAAAATGAAGATCATGGCATCTGGTCCCATCACTTCATGGCAAATAGATGGGGAAACAATGGAAATAGTGACAGAGTTTATTTTTTTGGTCTCAAAAATCACGACAGATGGTGACTGAACCCATGAAATTAAAAGACACTTGCTTCTTGGAAGAAAAGCTATGACCAACCTAGAAGCATATTAAAAAGCAGAGACATTACTTTGCCAACAAAAGGCCATCTAGTCAAAGCTATGCTTTTTCCAGTAGTCGTGTATAGATGTGAGAGTTGGACTATTAAGAAAGCTGAGTGATGAAGAATTGATGCTTTTGAAATGTGGTATTGGAGAAGACTCTTGAGAGTCCCTTGGACTGCAAGGAGATCCAACCAGTCCATCCTAAAGGAGATCAGTCCTGAGTGTTCATTGGAAGGACTGATGTGGAAGCTGAAACTCCAATACTTTGGCCACCTGATGCGAAGAACTGACTCATCTGAGAAGACCCTGATGCTGGGAAAGATTGAAGGTGGGAGGAGAAAGGGATGACAGGGGATGACATGGTTGGATGGCATCACCAAGTCAATGGGCATGAGTTTGAGTAAACTCTGGGTGTTGGTGATGGACACGGAGGCCTGGCATGCTGCAGTCCATGGGGTCGCAGAGTGGGACATGGCTGAGCGACTGACCTGACCTGAACTGAAAATAAAAAGTCATGGAATTAAAAGCGGTTTAAGCAGTTGAGTGAAGTATTAGGATTTTACTATGTGGCTTTTCACAGAGAAAATAGACAGCTTCTTTTGCTTTGCCCACAACAGAAATGAGGGGCATTTTCTAAAGTGGGGCATTTTTCCTCAGTGTTTTCTCTACAGAGAGAGAGAACCGGACAAATAACTGAGAACATGATGCATGTGTTTCTCCTAAAGAAATTGCTGGAAATCACCCTTAACTGTTGGTGCTTCCTGCTCACTAAAGGATTACAGGCTAAAAACAAAAAACTTTGAAGTTCATTACAACAACAAAATTAAATCTTGGCAAAGACTGAAATAAGTGGAAACATAAGTGACATGGATATTGTAAAGCTTTTGCCCTAATCAACTGATAGGGAAGCTGTTTGGGTAAAAGTTAAAAAGAAAAAAAAAAATCTGTGGCTTATTATGTTTTCTAAAACAATGCTGTGGTCTTGGTCTCCTTAAAACCTAAAAGAAGAAAATATCTAATTCAAAATAACTTTGACATCCAAACAAATACATAATTTTTTTAATACAAATATTGAGTATCTTGGCAAGCCACCAACTCTATGAAGCCTCTTTTATTTATTGGCCTCTGGAAAATTTTATTTTAATTTATTTGGTATTACAAGCTAAGTTCTCATCTTTGACTTCCTCCTAAAATAATAAAAAGTCCCTTTGAGCTATGAACTTAGATAAAAATCTTGATGTGAATATTATTCTTAAGGAATCATATATCTTGTTTCTAATAATGTGCTACTATCTTAGAATAAGATGGGAATGGTGAAGATTATATAGAGCATGTTGTGAGTTAAATAATGTGCTTATTACAAAAATGATTCACATACTTTTTCTACTAAGATCTTGAAGCAAACAGACCTAGTAGCAGTAACCACTCTGATCACCGTTTCCAGCTAAGAGGAACCATGATTCCTTGAGAAAAGGCTGATTTCAGGTTCAGAGGAGGAAATGCACACAAAGAATCGGGGGTGTTTTGTCATTCAGAAACCAAGGGAGCTCTTTGCAAGTAATGGACTGTTGAAGAGGAAACAAGGACTCACCTTGATGCGCTCAATTTATAAAAATCTACAAATTCATAATGCTACCAAAAAAAAGATAGGGGGAAAAAAAACACCTCATTTCTCACTAACAGCTAACTAAAGCACCATTTACTTACTCTGGAAATTGGTGATTAATGGGGAAAGAATAAAAAGCATTTGTCCTGCCTGTCTTGAATGAATAGTATGAGGGTAAGCAGTCTATCAAAATCTTAACTGACGATGGAGAGGGTTTGGAGGAATTCTAGTTAATAGATATTGAAAGAATGATGAATTGGATAATGATCATATAAAAAGCTTAATGATATAATTGATTCAGACAGTGATCATTATTGGTATCAAACCATTTTAAAAAAAGTAGATAGGAAACATGACCATGAAAGGATTAAGCTATCACCTCCAAATCCACTATTTCAATTTCAAGTAGCTGAAAGTCAAAATGTGGCTGGTTAGGCCCTGTTTGCCTTCTGTTATAATGCAATATTGAAGTACACTGAACCTCCTATGAAGTTTTCTTACCACAAAATGTTGATCATGAATCTAATTTAGGTTTGATGATCCTTTATAACAAACAGAGGATATAGAGATACAAGGTAGATGATGCCATTTATAAATGATAAGACAAACCTGAAATGTGGGAGCTGTACCAGAAAAACTGATTCATTTCTTCAATAAGCTAATGGAGTTATTAAGAGTCTCTTCTAGATCAAAAGGACTTAAGAGACATAACCAATATTCAATGGATGGGATCTGTTTTGATCCCAAATCGAACAAACCATTAAAAAGAGATTTTTGAGAAAATTCAGGAAAAATGAATAATGCCTAGATGTTGCTTTTGTTAGATGTAATGATACTATGGTTATGTAAAAGTCCTTATTTTTAGAAGCTACATATGGAAGTAGAGGGAGTGATATAACGTTAGTGATTTGGTTAAAATATTTCAGTAAAAAATGAAACAAGGATTTGATGAAACTGGTGGAATAAGATTGATAATTGTTGAATCTGGGTAATGTTTTTAAGGGGAAGATTTCATTGCACTACCCTCTCTGATTGAAAAAGTGGGTAATAACAAGTCCCCAGAATTTATCTTATGAAAATATGTATGTGAAAGTTGGGATCTAAAAGTATACAGATCTGTTTTGGCAGCAGACATCTGGTGGCTAGTGTGAATCCCTGTTTAACCATTTACAAGTTACATGACCTTCGGATTAATCTTTCTAGGCCTCAGTTTCTTTATCTATAAAATCAGGGAAAATAAGAATATTTGCTTCATAAAATTGTTGTCAGGATTACATAAGAATTCATGTAAAACCTAGGATTTAAGTGCTTAAAAAATGTGAGCTATTATTGTCATTATCACTATATTTATAGTTATTAAAAATAGAAGAACAGGATAATCATGTAACTAGAATATTTCAGCATTAATAAAGTGAAGTCACTCAGTTTTCTCTAACTCTTCATGACCCCATGGACTGTATAGCCTACCAGGCTCCTCCATTCACAGGATTTTCCAGGCAAGAGTACTAGAATGGGTTGCCATTTCCTTCTCCATCAGCATTAATGAAGTGGTTTCAAATACCAAAAGCACATGAAAAGATGCTCAACATCATTAATTATTAGAGAAATTCAAATAAAAACAACAATGAGGTATCACCTCACACCAGTCAGGATGACCATAATCAAAAGATCTACAAACAATACATGCTGGAGAGAGTGTGGAGAAAAGGGAACCCTCCTGCACTTACACTGGTAGGAGTGTAAACTGATACAGCTTCTCTGGAGAACAGTATGGAGGTTCCTTAAAAGACTAAAAGTAGAACTACCATATGATCCAACAGTCCTGCTCCTGGGCATATACCCAGAAAAAAAAAACAAACATAATTTGAAAAGATACATGCACTCCAATATTCACTGAAGCACTACTTGCAATAACAGCTAGGACATGGATACAACCTAAATGTCCATCAACAGATGAATGGAAAATGATATCACTTATATGTGGAATCTTAAAGTGTATAAATTTACAAAACAGATGTACAGCTGTGGAAAACAAACTTATGAGTACTAAGGGGGAAAGGTAGAAGGAGGGGTAAACTGGGAGATTGGGGTATACACACTGCTATGTATAAATCAGAGAAGGCGATGGCACCCCACTCCAGTACTCTTGCCTGGAAAATCCCATGGACGGAGGAGCCTGGTGGGCTGCAGTCCATGCTAAGGGTCGGACAGGACTGAGCAACTTCACTTTCACTTTTCAGTTTCATGCATTGGAGAAGGAAATGGCAACCCACTCCAGTGTTCTTGCCTGGAGAATCCCAGGGACGGGGGAGCCTGGTAGGCTGCAGTCCATGGGGTCACGAAGAGTCGGACACCACTGAACGACTTCGCTTTCACTTTTCACTTTCATGCACTGAAGAAGGAAATGGCAACCCACTCCAGTGTTCTTGCCTGGAGAATCCCAGGGACGGGGGAGCCTGGTGGGCTGCCATCTATGGGGTTGCACAGAGTCGGACACGACTGAAGCGACTTAGCAGCAGCAGCAGCATGTATAAAATAGATAAGAACCTGCTGTATAGCACAGGGAACTCTACTTAGTACTCTATAATGACCTACATGGGAAAGGAATCTACACAAGTCTGAATTATAACCGATTCACTTTGATATACAGCAGAAACTAACACAACGTTGTAAATCAACTACACTCCAATAAAAAGTAATTAAATATACACATTCTGATTTAATAGAATATATTTACATTTCTAGATTCTGGAGGATTTGGGTTGTTTTAATTACTTGAACATTTTAGTTAATCGGTATTTATTTTGTAAAAATTATATGTAAAAGTTGTTAATTTAAAAAATAGAATGAAGTACTGAAAATAAATAAGGCTTTGTCTTACAGTTCAGAAAAGTATGATACTCCCGGTCCTCACTATCATTAGTATCCACACAACAATACTTGTTTGAACTATTTGAACCTTCTAATTGCTAAGATTTTTCACAAATAGGAGCTTATACTGTGTGTGTGCTGAGGTGCTCAGCCGTGCCTGAGTCTTTCGAAACTCCAGGGACTGCAGCTTGCCAAGCTCCTCTGCCCATGAAATTTTCCAGGCAAGGATACTGGAGTAGGGTGCCATTTCCTCCTCCAGGGGATTTTCCTGATCCAGGGATTGAACTCTTGTCTCTTCCATCTCCCGCACTGGCAGGTGTTCTTCACCACTAGCTCCACTATTGTTTATGTCTTTAACAAAGGCAGAGATAAACTCACATTTATAAGCATCTGTGGTGATTACAAGATTATTAAAGCTTTCAAAATCTGAAGGTAGCTTAAGAATATAAATGAGTGTACTCCTTAAAGAAGTGACTCTAAAAAGCTGGCAAACAGTCCCCAAAGGCAGGATAACTTTATTTTTTGCTTTTGTTTCATCTGTAAACATAAGACTCCAAATGTTACAACCTAATCAGGGTCATTCTTTTGAAATGCAGGCAAAAGCTTGGGATCAATTAATATTGATAACTGGTAAATGGAAGTCAGTCCACTAGGACCTGAGGGGTTTGAGAGAATGAGTAAAATTCTTCATCTTCTTCAGCCCCCTTCCTCCCTGACCCAGGCACAAATGTATGCCTCCAAGGGGACAGAGGGAGAACTGATAAGGACAAAGGAAGTTTTAAGTTATACTTTATCAAAACTTTGTCAGCAACCATATCACATAGCACCATAGAGAACAGAACCCATAGAGATTTACAAACAAATCTACGTAAGTTAAATGTTCCCTTGGCTCAAAACATTTCTGTAATTGTTTATACAGAAAAATACTTGGTAAAAATAATTAAAATCCTTAGGTTGATATTGATGTCCCTTCTAAAAGCTCATATAGCATTCTATACTTCCTGACCTCTTATTAAATAACACCACAATCAATAATATAATTGGCTGCATTTATTCGATTTTAAGTTTCTCAGGAAGAGAACATATCTGTTTTGTATTCTCTTTGCTGAGTACATGTCTGGCATATTTGAACTTAAAAAATGTTGACTTAAGTCTTCACAATAATGATGTACTGTCCTTTGATATGGAAATGACTACACAGGCATTTGTATTTGTTTTGCATACTGACAGATGTGTCCCTTGCCCCTCTCTCTTTTGTCTGCTTGAATTCAATTGCATGCATTATTAAGGTACTTAATTGACCAAGGGGTGTGATCTGTAGCCACTAGGTAAGTCTAACTGTTCAAGGCACACAATAAATAACATATATTTTTAAAAAGTAAATTGAAAGTATAATGAATACTACAACTGAATTGGGAGGGAGGCGTTTATATTGATTTATTAGAATCCAAACCTTTTTGACTACAGTCATATAAAGAAATACATTTTTTATCATATCATCTCTTACACACAGGGAAATATAAATCGATACTACTGTATGTGATACACCTGAAATAATAAAAATGTTGGCCGTGGTACACTGCATGAACTTTACAATCCCCAGAGGTTTGTAACTCAGAGTTTGAACCATACTACAAAGGTTTATTATTTTATAATAATCCCAGAAGTCAACTATTTTAAATTATTATTCTCCTTGGGATCTTTTTAACAATCCCAGAGACTATGTATTTTCTTAGTTCTTGCTAACTTTCTTTTCTTGCACAGAAATTTGAACATTCCGTGCATTTCAAATGTCTACCTTCTGCATTTGAGGGTACAGATGCCAGCACCTTGTAGACTGACATGGCTATGTCTCTCTAATTATTTCTGGCTCTTTCATTAGTCGGCAGGGAGTCAAATTGACCAGTATTTGGCTCTTGAAAGCACTTGGGATAGTAATCATGTCAGTGGGCAGAAGGACAATATAGCATTGTGTTGGCAGGATCTATTGTTTGTGATTACCACAAAGGTGGAATTTAAGAATGCTGTGCCCTTAATTTCTAAAAGTTAATGAAACCACGTCGACAGAACTTGTAAGGTAAAAACACTGCTATTTGAAGGGACTGTCTAATCTGTGACTTCTAGTTCTCAAAATCACTTCTTTTTTTGCCTGCAACACATTATTCTCTTTTGTAGTACATTCAATTTCACAATACAAGCTTATATTTTATTACCAGTGTAATATCAGTTCTCTATTATAAATACTAGTTTTGCCTAAAATCTGTTTTTGTGGGTTTTTGTCTTAATACAATGCCATGTTTTACCATTACAACCTGACGGGTTATATGAATGGAAAGAATATTCATTGTATTATATACACAAAGTAATTACATTTGAGACTATTAGAGTGACTTAGCAACTAATGTGAGAAATGTCAGTCAACAATGTGTGGAACAAAATGAGACTGTATATTTTCCCAGCTTTGGCAAATTTACCAACTCTACCACCTCAAAACAACAGTTTTAGCATTCTGGTAAGCCAAGTTCTCCCAATGAATTGATTGTCCCATTATGCTTAAAAGTCTGCTTCTTTGAAGGAGTAAATATAATTTTTAAAAATGGTGAGTATTAAGCAGGAATGAGGAAATCTTAACTGAACATGGGCAAATTACTTTCTAGAATTTGTATTCTGGCAACTGAATTAAGTAAACTTTGGCCAACTCTATGCTTCTAGAATTCAATCTTGTCTGATGCCAACTGTGACACTTTTATTGCACCTAAGCTTTTCTCCTAGAAGTGAAACTATGGGAAAGTGAGGCTCATTTTCAACATCAGATTAAATTCTGCACTCTGACACTAATACAATTTTAGTGTATAAAAATTTTTGTATTTCGTATCTCCCATAATTTTGTATTTATTTGTCTTCTCTTTATACCAATGGTTCTCAACCAGGGAAGATTCTGTTCTCCCTCCACACCCTGGTTGCCCTGGAAAATATTTTACAAAGTCTACCAAGTGGCACTAGGGGCAAAGAACCCGGCTGCCAATGCAGGAGACATAAGAGACTCAGGTTCAATCCCTGGGTTGGGAAGATCCCCTGAGAAAGGGAACAGCAACCTACTCCATTATTCTTGCTTGGAGAATCCCATGGAAAGAGAAGCCTGATAGGCTATGGTCCACAGGGTCCCAAAGAGTCAGACACAACTGAAGCGACTTAGCATGCACCAACAGTTTTGATTGTCATGACTTGAGTGGGGGGTGTATGATACTGGCACCTAATGATTTAATCTATGGGAAATATATATTTGGTCTTTGTCCCTGGTTCCTGGCACATAGCTCCTAAAACCCTTGGAATCCCTGGAGTGGTCAGTGCCTCTTTGGCATACTAATGAGATGGTGGCCCTGAGATAGTTTCAGGATGGGGGCTGGTTATGAGAAAGAGCAAAGCATGATTAGAGTGTTAGAACTTCCAGCTCTACCCCCAACCTCTGGAGAGGGGTTAGGAACTTGAAGTTGCCCAAATCATAGGAACCAATCATTTAATCAGTTCTGCCAACACAATGAAGTCTGTCTACATAATAAGAACCTCTAAATAATGGGATTAGGAGATCTTCAGGGTAAGTCATGTACTCTTCTTGTTCACATCATCACTCAAAAAAACACCATCGGTCATTTGGTTATAAAGGTGTCATCCTTTCAATGGTCCTTTTTTTTTTTTTTAAATCTCAAGGCAACTTTTTGGATCCTATTTGAAAAGAATTGTTAGACACACTAAAACATATTCTTTACGTTAATTTAACTGTTCATGTAATATAATAAAGTTAAGAGGCATAAGAGTAAAAACCAGGAGCCCCATCCAGAGGAGTGTCCAAAATAACCTGCTTACCAGCATGGTGAACAAGAGACTTGATTTGGAAGAGGAAAATAATTTTCAGTAAAATATATGTTTAACTAAATTGTGACATTTTGATAGGCAAATGTTACTAGCACAATAAACACTTAAAAAAATAAAGCAGGACCATTTTAAACAAAAAAACTTAGAAAAACTGATGGGGAATTTCCCTATGAATCATACTTTACAAGTCTTTAAACAGAAAGTGATTTTGAAATTAATCATTTTAGGAAGCTGCTTTATCCACTTTGTAAGACTATCAGAATGATTACTTTTCAGTATGCTCAATCAGTAACTTACCTAGGTTGTCTAAAATGTTTGAACTGTTTCTGAGTATCAGAGTAATAGGCTGGCTTCCTGAAGTAATTAATAAAGTTGATAAAGTTGACTAGTGTTTCCAATTTATGCATTGGAGGAAACTGGTGTGATATACACAAATGTCTGTGAGCAACAGTCATGCTTCACTTTTATGATATCTCATCTTTCTCAAATAACAATTTAAAGATGTAAACTAACATGGTGTATTATGTTCATTGTATCAAAATGACTTATGCTGCCATTTAAATTCATTATTTAAAAGTCCTTTCTTTCTAAAAGGATTCATGGGGGGAAATGTTGGTATAACATTTCCAGTTTCAGAGGCACTCTATAATTTTCTAATGGCATTTTATTGAAAGATAGACTGGCTTATTATCATATCTAAATGTCACATTGGCAAGAGAAAATTGTATGTATAATGATGAAAATGGAAACTGTTCTGTTTCTAAAAGCTAATTTACGGAACTACAATCAGTTATCAAAACATAATTCAAGCAAAACTGTATGATTTTTTAAATATTTCGAGTAAATTAAGCATTAACAAAACTTGCAGATTCTAAGAGGAAGGAAATATAAGTGACTTAGTGACTTCTTTTAAAATATAGATCCACAAAGTATTCTAGCATCCCTAAGAATCTGTTTTTCTATTGACAGTCACAAAGATGTCTGTATTATTAATTTAGAAAACCCCAAAAGTAAAAATATTGTTTATTTAAAAGGGAATTACATTTCTAAAAGAATGGCTGTTAACTTCCACATTCTAAGCATTTGAACTAAAAGAATTTACAAAATGATCATTTTTACAGACTAGAAAACGGGTCCTGAGGTGCTAGTTAGGTTCTAGACCTTGTGACCAGTGTCACATGGAGAAGTTGGTGTCATTGCTGTAACTAAGGCCCAGGTCTCCCAACTCCAAGGAAATATTCCTCTTGCTATGTGAGCATGATCTTGCCAGAGGGACCTCTTTCACCACTGAGCACCAGGCTTGCTCTTACTAGGTTCAAAGGTTTTTCCCCTCTACTATGGTCCAATATTGAATATAAAGCAGGATTATTAATTATGTTATAGAATTATGCTATATGCCATCTTGGGCTTCCCTGGCTCAGACAGTGAAGAATCCACCTACAATGCTGGAGATCCTGGTTCGATCCCTGGCTTGGGAAGATTCCCTAGAGCAGGGCATGGCAACCCCCTCCAGTATTCTTGCCTGGAGAATCTTCATGGACAGAGGAGCCTGGAGGGCTACAGTCCATGGGGTGGCAAAGAGTCAGACACAACTTTATCTTAACTCCACGGAGAGGGACCCCCTTCACTGAAGAATAAAAGATATTCTGGTCATATATTATTATTTTTCAATGGAAACTACTGAGAACACAAAGGGATCTATTACTAATACTATTGATAGACATTATTCTTTTTGCTTTTTAAAAGGTATACATCACAACAGATTCTATAATGTAACAAAACATAACAAAAAGACAGGAGCACTAGGATGCTCTCTTTTCCCTTGAAGTTTGGGGCTCTGGAAAGGCTGATCTAATTGCCATATGGGACCAAAATATCCTTAGAATTTAAAGAGCTCCTGATGTTTAGAAAGTAATTTCCAGTTGTTGTTATGTACTATGACAACAGTGGAAAGGAATCAGCTTTCCTTTTCAGAAGAAAACATAGTCAGTAATGAAATGCTTGTCTGCATCCACCAAGCAAGTCAGCAGCACTAGATTTTCAATTATCTTTAGGTCTCTGCTGTCAATTAGAAAAGATTGCATGCAAGGACATACTGAGATCCACCTTCATAAAGCCTGGTGACCTAGGAATCTTAAAGATAAGCAAAATGGAGAAGAAATTAGCAAATGGAGAGTTGAAACAGAAATAAAAATACTTCTACCCAAGGCAAAGTAGTTTTATCCTTAAAATAACTTTTTTTTTGAAGTCAGTCATACTGCACTTGAAAAACTTTGACGCTGTTTGTAATCACAAGTCACACTAAAGTCTTAATCTGCTTGCACTGGTGCCCTTAGAAACTCATTTATACTTCTTTCCAGGCAGATTACATGTACTAGCCTTTGAAAAGTAAACAGCCCTTGTACAGCTGAAAGGCCACTTATTAGTTCAGGGCCAACTGCCGCAAAATTTTAAAACCTCCTATACTTTGTCCTGCTATAAAAAAGAAAACAAATTTTATTGCCCAGAGAATGGGGTTGTCTTCTAACTTATTCAACCCGAGAAGTGGTCAGCAAATTCTAATTCTGGTTTGAGGGCCATTTCATAATGCCATTCTTAGTGTTCTTTCCATTTAATTGGCATATAGTTCCCTGTTTGGAACAGGATATTACTCACTTGAATTCTTTCCATAGGGGGAAAAACAATTTTCCAGGCTCATTTCCCTGAGAATTGCTTAGATCAAGACCAAGTTGGTTGAAATAAATTGTTGATAAGATTGTGAGAATACTAAGATCTTTACTCTGAAATGCTTGGCAGAAAAACACTAATAAGAAAGTCCAAAATTTCAAAGTCAGAGCGTTCAAAAGAGCAACCCCATGTGCATTTGATTGTGCATTTAAAATCTAATGTTTGTTAGATGCTAGACGACTCTGGAGCATTGGGGAAGACGTTACTGAACAATACAGACCTCTGTTCTGATTTGCATAGCCTTGTGTGTTTTGAGATGCATTTAATGAGTGAATTTTCAAAGGTCTGAGCAACAACGGCAGTTCCCTCTGTGAGCCACAGAGCTCCGAGCAACCTCCCCCTGACAAGCAGAGTGCGCAATGGAAGGGCTGTCCCTGCGAATGAAACGTGACATGAGAACGTCTTTTCCTGCTGTCACGTTGTGTCAGACAACAAGGCTTGGCGCCAAAAGTAATCCTGAAAATATCACTAAAATGTTCCTTGTAAATAGAGTGGAGCTTTAAATCAGTGAGGACCAATTATAGAAATGGGAATAAAATATTTATGTGGACTACATCAAAAGGTCCATATGTTGGCAATACCCTCTACAGTTATTGAGTCAGGGAAAGTGACTGTGGCACTTCATTGGTTCCACAGTAATCAGCCAGTCAACCTTGGTACATCTACTGTTTCATGCATCACTTTTTCTGGGAGATGATGGTACAGGTCGGGCCTTGTAGACTAGCCCTACTTCTGGCTCGCTACCACAGTTTCGTCTTTCTTGCTTTAACTTTTCTTTTTGTATTAAATGTATCTATGATGGCAGTCCTTTTTTTGGCACAAGGTAGAGAATAAATGAGCATTTTGCATTGAGGTACATGGTGCCTCTCTTTTCTCTCTATGCTCATGTTATCTCTGGAGGAGAAGGGACTTAGTTGCAAATTTATGCTAGGGTATTAGGAAAAAATGTTTAGTTCTTCTTAGGAGAATCTTTAATTTTTACATTTCTTTAGAGTGAGGACAATATTTAAAACTAAAGAAATACTACATAATGTGAGATAGAAAAGTGAAAACCTAAATGTGTCCAGTTGAGTGGACATTTAGGTTGCTTTCAGGGCCTGGAAGACTGGATAAAGAAGATGTGATACATTTGTACAATGGGTGATTACTCAGTCATAAAAAGAATGAAATAATGCCATTTGCAGCCACGTGGATGGACTGAGAGATTGCCACAATGATGAAGTAAGTCAGGCAAAGACATATCATATGACACTGCTTATATGTGGACTCTAAGAAAAATGGAACAAATGAACCTATTTACAAAAAAGAAACAGAGTCACAGGTGCAGAAAACAAACTTACAGTTACCAAGAGGGAAAGGAGGGAGGGATACATTGGGAGATTGGGATTGACATACACACACTACTATACATAAAATAGATAATTAATAAGAACCTACTGTACAGCACTGCTGCTAAGCTGCCAAGTCGCTTCAGTTGTGTCCGACTCTGTGCGACCCCATAGACGGCAGCCCACCAGGCTCCCCCATCCCTGGGATTCTCCTGGCAAGAACACTGGAGTGGGTTGCCATTTCCTTCTCCAATGCATCAAAGTGGAAGTTGCTCAGCTGTGTCCGACTCTTAGATTTTGTTCTCTTGGCAGTCAATGGAATAAAAATTATTTCCTTTATTTTTCTTTCTTCTGATTTTGATCATTTCTTTTGGCCACCACATGATTTGATCTGAGACCTGTTTTTGTAACTACTTAAATCAAAACATGCATACTGTACAGCACACAGAGTGCTAATCAATACTCTGTAATGACCTATATGGGAAGAGAATCTATAAAAGAGTGGATATATGTATAATTGATTCACTTCACTGTACAGCAGAAACTTAACACAACATTATAAATCAGCCATACTCCAATAAAATTAATTCCCCAAATTAAAAAAAACATCCCTTCACAAAGTGGTACAAACCTTACCCAGGGTAAGAGTCTGACTTTTTTTTTGAAGTTCTACTTCTGTCTAGGAAACTTAAAAGGACCTGAGACCCTCTCACCCAGTATTGAACTCCCTCAGTCTTTAATTTTTTTAATGCCAGGTGGCATGATGGATCTCAGTTCCCTGATCAGGGATGGAACCCAGGCCCCCTGCATTGAGAGCGCTGAGTTGTAACCAATGGACCACCAGGGAAGGCCCTCCCTCAGTCTAATACTCTCTCCTCCTTCGCTGGGTTTAACATGCTTTATTTCTCTTTCTCTCAACATTGATGATCCATAATAATCACTACACCTTGTTAGCAATTTTACTTGAAATTCTTTATAATTCCATATAAGTTTATTGATTCTTACTTCTTCAAATCAGATTCATTTTGAGTCCATTTAGGGGACTCAATCCCTACCACTCCATCCCCAGAAGAAAATGAACTAGTGGTTTGATAAATTCAATAGTTATTTGTTAGTTAACACACTGGAACTTAAACAACAACTATCACTGTCTACTCCTCCATTCTTGAAACCCTCTCCATCTCTGCCTTCTGTGATGCTAATTGGTTTTCCTTCTACCTCTCTCCTTTCCAACTAGTCTTTGGACATGGAGTGTGTGTGTGTGCGTGTGTGTGTGTGTGTGTGAAATCTTTCCCCCTTTTCTGATTTGTCACTGCTAAAGTTCCTCAAGAATCAATCCTCAGTGCTATACTATTCTCATACACTGCATTCTCTTTCATTCACATCTCTAATTACCATTTACCATCTAAATTCTCATTATTTTCAAATGAATACCAACCTCTTCTCTGAGCTCCAAGCCTGCCTAACCATGTCTCAAAATCACCTCATATGTAACCTGAGTAAAAATGAAGTTATGACGATCCCACTCTGCAAATGCGGCCACCATTCTTTATCTTAGTGGATGCCACTGCTTCCCTCTGGTTTCCAGACCGAACACTCTTGCATCATCCTCGGCCTTTGTGCCCTTCATCTCCAATATCTATTTCCTTAAGAAAACTTATTGGCTTTGCCATCTAACTAGCTCCAAATGCTTGTCCCTATTCACACTACTGTCACTCAATCCTATCTGCTATCAGCTTTTATCTGGAAAATATTCTGACTGTTCTTGCTTTCACATTTTCACTCCTCCAAACAGAGGAAAGAGTGCGTAATTATAAGGCCAGAGCGCATAATTACAAACCAACTCATCACATTTGCTAGCCTACAAGCCTGAAGTGCTTTCTCTAAATCCTTAAATCCCATCTCCATCTTGCATATTCCAAGTCCCAGACATATTGGTTTAGTTCCTTGAATATGTAATGTTGTCTCCTAACTTGGGGACTTTGTACATGCTGTTTGTCTGTCTAGAATACTATCAACACTTCTTGCCCAACTAATACCAGCTAATGCTTTCCTAGCCAGTACCAGCTAATTCTTCAAAATTCAGCTCAACTCTAGTTAAAACGTCACTTCCTCAGAGAAATGTTCCCGGAATAATTAATGTGTCTCTCTCCCCACTGGACCATAGGTACCATGATGGCAAGGAGCATGGCTATTTTACTCATTGCTTTACATGTAACCTTTTGTAGGCACACAGAAAATATTGGTTAAATAAGTGAATGCATATGACAAATGGAATGAACATGAATAATGCTGTTACATAATGGCCTACTAGATAATTATAGAATGTTTTAAATCAATCAACCTATCTATGTATCTACCCATCCACCAACTCATTGGAAAAGATCCTAATGTTGGCAAAGACTGAAGGCAAAAGGAGAAGAAGGTGGCAGAGGATGAGATGGTTAGATAGCATCACCGACATGAGTTTGAGCAAACTCCTGGGAGATAGTGAAGGACAGGGATGCCTGGCATGCTTCAGTCCATGGAGTCACAAAGAGCTGGACATGACTTAGCTACTGAACATCTACTTACCTACATACCTATCTACCAAGCAATGCAGATTTAACAAACATGACCACACTCAAAGATTTATAGAGATTTTGTCATAAGAAACAGTTCCTCCATATGAAAAACAATACCATTAATCAACTGAGATCATAAATAAATGCACTCATGAATCTATACTCACATAACTATCAGAGCTTCTCAACTAAAGGGCTTAGATATGAATCCCTTCAGAGCATCAGGATAGAGTTAGAGCTGGTGAGTCAACTGGCATAAGATGCTGTACTCATTTTCTATGAGTGTCATGACATATAATAATTTGGAAAGTACTGCTAGATGGGACCAGTTTGAGAGTATTTTTTGTTGTTTGGTGCCTTTTTTTTTTTTTTTTGAAGCAATGATTGAGATCGTATTTTCAAAAGCACAGTAAATTGAATCAACAAGGGTACAAACTGAATCAGTTTATAATATTAGAATCCATTCTCTGTGTTATCAGGTCACCACAAAAATTATGTTTAAGAACTATATATAATCATATTATAAATGCTTATAATATGCTGCTGCTAAGTCACTTCAGTTGTGTCTGACTCTGTGTGACCCCATAGACGGCAGCCCACCAGGCTCACCCGTCCCTGGGATTCTCCAGGCAAGAATACTGGAGAGGGTTGCCATTTCCTTCTCCTGTGCATGAAAGTGAAAAGTGGAAGTGAAGTCGCTCAGTTATGATAGGTGTTAAATCAAAAAAGCAGAATATAAAGTTGTAAAGAACCATAAGTACAATTTTAAACACAAAGATAGTTAATAGAAGTTATACTTGATTTGTTTAGACTGTGATTTTTGCTTTTTAATCTATATCACTATGTTCTTTTAGGGTGAAAATATAAAATAGTTTAATTAAAAATAGACAGCATTATAAATAAAACACTGACTTTAATTTGCTATTTTGTTTTTCTGCTCTGTATAACCCTAATCAGGGAATATAGCTGTGGTATACATAAATCCCTCATTGAAGACCAGTTTTTATACCAAAAATTCTTATGATTATTACAATTACATATATTTCAACTTAATATATATAAGTATTTCCTTCAGAAAAAGAGATATTTTGCCTATAACTACTGAGTACAAATTCAACAA
Organism: Bos mutus; assembly: GCF_027580195.1. NCBI lineage: Eukaryota > Metazoa > Chordata > Mammalia > Artiodactyla > Bovidae > Bos > Bos mutus. The sequence continues at coordinate 44,274,097 of NC_091642.1, read as the reverse complement.
TAAGCAATGATAGCTAACTTGAAAACATTTCATTTAAGAAGTAGTCTATATTCATATATCAGAAACACTTAGAATGAAATAGAATGTGTGCTTTTTTTCCGATTTGATTTTCTGCATGGTTATTTTTTAATAAGACAGGATATAAAAATGAAGATCAGTCTCTCTACCCAAACAGAGCTTTATCACAAGAAGTATCATAACCTAGAAGTAAATATTGAAAATAATTATTGAATTACATATCAGTCTCCCCACTAAACTGCAAGACCCTTACTATTAAAAAATATGTTTTCTATTTGTTATGCACACTGTAAAGTACAATCCTTAACTTATCATAAGCATATTTCTAAATGTTTATTAAATGAATAAAAACACAGTCTCTAATGAAAATAATGTAATGAAAATTCCTTTCCTTTAATGAAAATACCTTTCATCATACATGCTACTTTCTGCTTTAAATAAGATTTAATGAGCTTTACCTTCAATCTGAGGTTGTCTCATCTAATGTCTTTGTGATTATAACTTCATATTTTAAAAAGAAAAAGCCCTTAGTGGATAATTAACAGCAATTAAGATAAGCTTAAACATGCCATAAAGGTAAAGTTTCTGTCATGGATAACTGTTTTTCTAGGAAATATATCTCATGAGACAGGGCACCTATTCTGCAGTAGAATAGTTTTGTTTTGTTTTTTTGGAGAAGAGTTTTGAGAAACATTTCCCTGGGATATTTCTTTCAAGTCAAACTTTCTGGACCAGCCATCCAAACTGAACACTTGGTATGGTTTCTCTGAAAGATATGGTCTGTTTTCTGCCACTGAATCCTGACTGTGCTAACAGCTAAGTTTCTACGAGTTTCTAAATGTCTCAAGTGAATCCATCTTTACTATCAGTCTTACCTTTTTTCTTTTTACCTAAATAGGCATAGTCAATGAGACAATGCCAACAATAATTTCACATGAATAAATAACATGATCATTTTAGTTGGGTTTTATAAAATACTAATCTTATCTTTAGTGGATTTTGCACAGTCAAGGGGACCTTGAAAGAATAAAGCTTACACTGGGTAGCCAAATCGTCACCTCAGTTTTAAATGGTACAGGATTTGTGATCTATATAGAAACCCAGAGGCATTAACAAAATTACCCAGGCAATTTAGATCAATTGGAGCCTGTTCCTATCCCCTGCAGTGCTGGCAAACCTCATAAGTTCGTTAAATACAAAGTGAAGGCACAATGTACTGAAGGGAAAGAAATCCAATAGGAAGAGAAAACAGTGCTGTCACAAATAGATGTTTAAACATGTTAGTTCAACTTAAAAATCCTCCCCTGGGGAATACTTTAACAGTTTTCCTACTCTGAGTGATAAGACACCTAATTAAGAAGACACTTTGAACTTCAGAAATCTTTAGATGTTGATTATTTATTAGAAAGCTATAAAATGCTAACAGTGTAAAAAGCATTACAACACCTCCTCCAGTAATTATAGTTATTTCGAAGAATAAAATGCACATTATTCATCTCTCTAGAATTTAGATCAATGGTCTTAGACTTTCATTTTTCATCAAGCTATTCCCTTTTTCTAAATAATAATCAATGTTAAAGTATGTGGGTTATGCTTTCATTTGGATTTAGTATTAATTGAATAGAAAAATTCAAACTAATTTATCCTAGTTGATTTATATGCAAGTATAAATATAATGATTAATTTATAATCCATTAAATTTATACTTCAAAGAACAGCATTTAAATGTAGTCATCATTTTATTGCCCTTTTTGGTTCTTTCATAATAATTGAACTTTCTTTGAACTAAATGTTTCTATTTTATTAAAATGATACAGATAATTTCCAAGCTAGGTTTAACTTTACAATATGCTACTAAATTGAGACAAGTTTGCCTACATAAGATTAAAAAGTACTGTCTCAGATATAACTTGTTCTATATAATAGATCTGCAATAAATTGTCTGAACATCAAACCATCTAGCAAATACATTCAATATCCAGTGATTGCTTCTACAAATAATACCATCTACTTGTATAGCCCTTTATAATTTACCAAGTATTTTTACATATTGCCATTAATTAAATCACTAAATAACATTATAGAGGTAAAATAATGAGACTGAGAGACAGATGTTAAGACAGGACCAAAATTAGTTGGTTGGCAATAACACAGCCAGGGGTAGAACCTGAGGCTTCTAGTTCTCATTCAGAGTCATGTTTCTTTGTATTGATGGATTCTCTTCCAGTGGGAAGACCTGTTGCTACACCTATCTTCTAATTGTCTGAATCTGAATCTCAATAGATTTGCTTTCCTGCCTACCTTTAGTTAAAGCATGTGCAAGTGAACCCATAAATGCCCAGAATTAATGAGACATATACACAATTTAACCTTTGTAAGGTCAGCAGTACACTGAGAAGGATATAACTAATTCATAATTGCTTTCCCACCCCTGATCAGTTTTAAGCCAGTGACTGCCCTTGACTTTGGGTAGAATAAATAGGAAAAACATTCATTAGAGAATCTGTCTAAAATGTAACAGAGAAACAGAAGTAGATCAAAGATATATTTCAGTTTAAAAGACCTTCAACTTTTTCCAGTAACTCTACAAATATTTAGATAGTTGCTCAAGTACTATTTTAGATAAACTGTAAATACTATCACTAATTGTAGACATAAAATATATATAAAATGAAATGTGTGAGTATACATATACAAATATAAATATATATAAAATGATCCATAGTAACCTTATTTAAAGATACAAACTCAAGAAAGACTTTGCTGACATAAATTATAAATATGAGCGTTCATATAGCAAGAAAATGTTCCTTTAGGGATAAAGTCTAATAATAAGCAAGTTTTATAACTTTAAAACTGATAAGGAACATTAAATGACTCTCCTCTGCCATCTCAGGATGATTAATGCAAATACCAGAAACTAAAGTCTAAGTTTAGCATTCATATGTATTTTAACCTAAAGTAGAAAACCAGAAAATTCATCCCAATCAGCCACAGTACAGGAAATACTGATGACTACGTGGAGCTTGCTTAATGTTAACACTGGCTTAGTGTAGTTTCCTCAGGGAATCTTAGCAGGGGCACTGCTGGTACCTGACTACAGGATGTAAGTCTATGTCCCTCCAAAGAGCAGAGGAAACAAAAGCAAATTATATAGAGAAGAAAATGTGAATATATGTATATAGCTTTGAAAATAATAGAATTTTATCTGTCAAAATGAATTATAATAATTATTTAGTTCTAGTCCAAATTTTGAATCTTCATAGATTCTCAAGGCAAAAGAAATTATTTTATCCTTTTTTAGGTTACTATAAGAACAATCAATCAGATTCTTTTCCTGCACCATCTAGTCACTGATATTAGTTGATTCAAACCTTCCTGTATCCTATATGATATCAAATACAAAATTGTATTTACTCAGGTTACCTTCTTGGGAGAAAGAACAGGATTATATAGATTATACTTTTTAAAAAATTAATGTAAAATTCTTGCAGAAAATAGTCAATCTCAACTTACTTCACATTTTTGTTTAAAAAAAAAAGTAAAGCTTTGTTTTAAAGCAAATTATTCTAGTAGATAAAAATGTACTCTGTTATATAAAAATACAGTGGTATATGTACTATCTCATAACTTTATGTACTATCTCAAATCATAACTTAACAACACAAGTTGTGAAATAAAATTCATATTTTATGGCAAGACAAGAAAAATTCAAACAAAAAGTTTTCTCTGCCCTTTGGTCTCCTCTCTGTCCGCAATATGCCTTGTGTATCTGTATTGTGTAGTGACCAAACCTACCCCACTGGCAGAAATACCTGCTCAACCAGAAAGGGCAACATTCTCCTAGCAACAATAAAACAACTCTTTAAAGATAACTTTCCTACTTGAATTTTTAAGGGGTCATATGACACTTACATCTGGATTATGTCAAAAATATGTCTTTTGATGTATAGCCCTCTGTCAAAAAAAAAAAAAAAAACTTACATTAATGGTGCTTTGACTTCTGGTGGGCAGGAACAGTTCTCAGAGTTTTCTGAGATGTTCTTGAGGGTTATAACTCAAGTTTGGCTCTAACAAAATTTTCCACTTCTTTCTTAGATCAACTGATTAGTTTTCACTGACAAAGTTCAACGTAAAGCAACAGTGTACTCACATGAGGAAATATTTCCAGCCTTATTATTTATCATGCAATTTCACAAACTGGTGAACTCAACCGCAATTCATTCAGGAAGTGTTTTCAGTGAAAGAAATAATGCATTTATAGTCAATTATTTGTACTGGATTTTAAACTAATCATTTTCCCTTCTACAGATGATCTTCCTCACCAAATTAAGGTTTCATATTTAAGGACAGACATACTAAGTAAGCATACTATGTAATAATTATCTTGAGCAGCTTGCTTATTTTCACTCATAAGTAGTTACTTTCTTTCCAACAGAATGTTGAGCTTTAAGTTCAACAAAATATTTGACCTTACGTCTATTCAAAACCATGTTTTAAAAATCAAAATTAGGGCCATCAGATTTTCACTTACTTTGCTTTAGCTTCTGCATCTTCATATGCTTTATTAGAAACATCATCTAATCCTCCGATCAAATGTTTGAAAGAGCTGTCAGAGAGGAAAAAAGCAGTGATTATGATAAATCCTCACCAAAGTGGTAACAATGACAGCATACTCAATGACACACTGAAACAATGTGAAAGGATCTAAATAAAAATGAATTTAAACATTTAATATCAGTGCATTATTAAGAAACATATCAGATAATGATATAAACTGAGAGCAGGAAACATCTTTTAAAGTGCTGTGAGATTTTACATTTTAATTTTAAATCTCTATAATGTTAATACATGCAAATGGCTTTGCTTGCCAGTTCAGTTCAGTCACTCAGTCCTGTCCGACTCTTTGCGACCCCATGAATCACAGCATGCCAGGCCTCCCTGTCCATCACCAACTCCCAGAGTTCATTCAAACTCATGTCCATCAAGTCGGTCATGCCATCCAGCCATCTCATCCTCTGTCGTCCCTTTCTCCTCCTGCCCCCAATCCCTCCCAGCATCAGGCTTTTTTCCAATGAGTCAACTCTTCGCATGAGGTGGCCAAAATATTGGAGTTTCAGCTTCAGCATCAGTCCTTCCAATGAACACCCAGGACTGATCTCCTTTAGGATGGACTGGTTAGATCTCCTTGCAGTCCAAGGGACTCTCAAGAGTCTTCTTCAACACATTTGTAGTGAGTATTATAAAACAAAACATGCATGAAACATGTAGGATGTTTGCTAATTTAAATTTAAATGTTGCTTTGTCATTTTTACATACACTTAAAAAAAATAACCTATAAAGAGAAACTTGACACTCTGCTTGGGGGCTGACTGGAAGGGGAAAGGAGTAGCTATTACATCAGGCCCTTGGGTAATGATCTCATCTGTGGAACAGGGTAACTAGAATGCTGGGCTAAATACACCAAGTATTTCTTTTCTTTTTTTTTTCCTTTGATGTGGTCCATTTTTATAGTCTTTGTTGAATTTGTTACAATACTGCTTCTGTTTTATCTTTTGGTTTTTTGGCTGCAAGGCATGTGGGTCTTAGCTACCCCACCAGGGATCCTGCACTGAAAGGTGAAGTCTTACCCACAAGTCCACAAGGAAAGTCTCTATACTAAGTATTTTTCATACAAAAAGGAAACAAAACACAATGACTAGACAAAAAGTCAAAGAATCAAGAATTGCATTCCATGGAGTATCAAGTTTTTTTTAACGAACATTCAGTTCAGTTCAGTTGCTCAGTCATGTCCAACTCTTTGTGACCCCATGGACTGCAGCACGCCAGGGCTCCCTGTCCATCCTCAACTCCCGGATTTCACCCAAACCCATGTGCATTGAGTCCGTGATGCCATCCAACCATCTCATCTCCTGTTGTCCCCTTCTCCTCCTGCCCTCAATCTTTCCCAGTATCAGTGTCTTTACAAATGAGTCAGCTCTTCGCATCAGGTGGCAAAGGCATTGAGTTTCAGCTTCAATATCAGTCCTTACAAAGAACACCCAGGACTGATCTCCTTTAGGATGGACTGGTTGGATCTCCTCGCAGTCCAAGGTACTTTCAAGAATCTTCTTCAATACCACAGTTCAAAAGCAAGGGAATGGCAAACTACTTCAGTACTCTTGCCTTGAGAAGCCCATGAAAGTATGAAAAGGTAAAATGAACTTATTAATGAGGGTCAAATAAATGAATGTGAATGAATGAGCAATAGGCAGCAGTCCATATAAAAGTTTCAAAAATATAATTAATGATAAATAAATGATAAATGTTATCTCCATGGTTGATAATGGTTAAAATATGATTTTGGCCATTGTTCTTTATGTGGTAAAACTGCCCATTTTCCTATTGAATATTTTAGTTATTATTAGAGAAATCCTTCTTTGAGAAACTCCTTAAAGTGAGATGGGCTTATGTTGTAAAGTAAAATACATATCTTTAATTATGAAAAAAAGATAACATCTGGTTGATTTCCTGTTTTCATAAATAATTTGAAATTTAAACACAGAAAGTTTAAGTTATTTATCCAAAATGATAGCAGTTTAGAATTATAATCCATTTTCTCTGATACCCAATCCTTTCCTTTATAATACTTTAATATTTTAAACACAACCAAATCTAAACATTGTGAAAAGGCACTAACAGAGGAAAAAGGAGAATTAAGTGGTAAAAACAAAGAGCAAGAACTACTAAAATGTAGCTTTTTAAAAATACTGGTATACCTGTGATGGATTCATTTTGATATTTGGCAAAACTAATACAATTATGTAAAGTTTAAAAATAAAATAAAATTAAAAAAAATACTCAGATCTATTAATACATTGTTTTCTTAAACATTTAAAATGCATAGCAATTTGAAAATTCAAATAGTTACAAAAATTCCTGTCTTCCTCCTTCAGTTCAGTTCAGTTGCTAAGTCCTGTCAGACTCTTTGTGACCCCATGAACTAGAGAACGCCAGGCCTCCCTGTCCATCACTAACTCCCAGAGTTTATTCAAACTCATGGCCATCAAGATGGTGATGCCATCCAACCATCTCATCCTCTGTTGTCCCCTTCTCCTCCCACCGTCAGTCTTTCCCAGCATCAGGGTTTTTGCCAATGAATCAGTTCTTTGCAACAGGTGGCCAAAGTATTGGAGTTTCAATTTAGCATCAGTCCTTTCAATGAATATTCAGGACTAATTTCCTTTAGGATGGACTGGATGGATCTCCTTGCTGTCAAGGGACTCTCAAGAGGCTTCTCCAACACCACAGTTTCAAAAGCATCAATTCCTTGGGACTCAGATTTGTTTACATCCAACTCTCACATCCATACACAACTATTAGAAGAATCATAGCTTTGACGAGATGGAACTTTGTTGGCAAAGTAATGGCAGCTTTTTAATATGCTGTCTAAGTTGGTCATAACTTTTCTTCCAAGGAGCAAGTGTCTTTTAATTTCATGGATGCAGTCACCATCTGCAGTGATCTTCAGTTCAGTTCAGTTCACTCACTCAGTCTTGTCTGACTCTATGACCCCATAAATCGCAGCATACCAGGCCTCCCTGTCCATCACCAAATCCCGGAGTTCACACAAAGTCTTGTGGATTGGGTCGGTGATGCCATCCAGCCATCTCATCCTCTGTCCTTCCCTTCTCCTCTGGCCCCCAATCCCTCCCAGCATCAGGGTCTTTTCCAATGAGTCAACTCTTCACATGAGGTGGCCAAAGTATTGGAGTTTCAGCTTCAGCATCAGTCCTTCCAATGAGCACCCAGGACTGATCTCCTTTAGGATGGACTGGTTGGATCTCCTTGCAGTCCAAGGAACTCTCAAGAGTCTTCTCCAACACCACAGTTCAAAAGCATCAATTCTTCAGTGCTCAGCTTTCTTCACAGTCCAACTCTCATATCCATACATGACCACTGGAAAAACCATAGCCTTGACTAGATGGACCTTTGTTGGCAAAGTAATGTCTCTGCTTTTGAACATGCTGTCTAGGTTGGACATAAGTTTTATTCCAAGGAGTAAGCGTCTTTTAATTTCATGGCAGCAATCACCGTCTACAGTGACTTTGGAGCCCCAAAAAATGAAGTCTGACACTGTTTCCCCATCTATTTCCCATGAAGTGATGAGACCAGATGCCATGATCTTCGTTTTCTGAATGTTGAGCTTGAAGCCAACTTTTCACTCTCTTCTTTCACTTTCATCAAGAGGCTCTTTAGTTCTTCTTCACTTTCGGCCATAAGGGTGGTGTCATCTGCATATCTGAGGTTATTGATATTTCTCTCAGCAATCTTGATTCCAGCTTGTGCTTCATCCTGTCCAGTATTTCTCATGATGTACCCTGGATATAAGTTAAATAAGCAGGGTGACAATATACAGCCTTGACATACTCCTTTCCTATTTGGAACAAGTCTGTTGTTCCATGTGAAGTTCTAATTGTTGTTTCCTGACCTGTATACAGGTTTCTCAGGAGGCAGGTCAGGTGATCTGGTATTCCCATCTCTTTAAGAATTTCTCACAATTTGTTGTGATCCACACAGTCAAAGGCTTTGGCATAATCAATAAAGCAGAAAGAGATGTTTTCCTGGAACTCTCTTGCTTTTTCCATGATCCAGTGGATGTTGGCAATTTGATCTCTGGTTCCTCTGCCTTTTCTAAAACCAACTTGAACATCAGGAAGTTCACGGTTCACATATTGATGAAGCCTGGCTTGGAGAATTTTGAGCATTACTTTACTAGCGTGTGAGATGAGTGCAATTGTGCAGTAGTTTGAGCATTCTTTGGCATTTCCTTTCTTAGGGATTGGAATGAAAACTGACCTTTTCCAGTCCTGTGGCCACTGCTGAGTTTTCCAAACTTGTTGGCATATTGAGTGCAGCACTTTCATAGCATCATCTTTCAGGATTTGAAATAACTCAACTGGAATTCCATCACCTCAACTAGCTTTGATCGTAGCGATGCTTTCTAAGACCCACTTGACTTCACATTCCCGGATGTCTGGCTCTAGGTGAATGATCACACCATCATGATTATCTGGGTCGTGAAGGTCTTTTTTGTACAGTTCTTTTGTGTATTCTTGCATTAGGTCCATACCGTTTCTGTCCTTTATCGAGCCCATTTTTTGCATGAAATATTCCCTTGGTATCTCTAATTTTCTTGAAGAGATCTCTTGTCTTTCCCATTCTGTTGTTTTCCTCTATTTCTTTGCATTGATCACTGAGGATGGCTTTCTTATCTCTTCTGGCTATTCTTTGGAACTCTGCATTCAGATGCTTATATATTTCCTTTTCTCCTTTGCTTTTTGCTTCTCTTTTCACAGCTCTTTGTAAGGCCTCCTAAGACAGCCATTTTGCTTTTTTGCATTTCTTTTCCATGGGGATGATCTTGATCCCTGTCTCCTGTACATTGTCACGAACCTCCAACCATAGTTCATCAGGCACTCTATCAGATCTAGTTCCTTAAATCTATTTCTCATTTCTTGTATAATCATAAGGGATTTGATTTAGGTCATACCTGAGTGGTCTAGTGGTTTTCCCCACTTTCTTCAATTTAAGTCTGAATTTGGCAATAAGGAGTTCATGATCTGAGCCACGGTCGGCTCCCCGTCTTGTTTTTGTTGACTGTATAGAGCTTCTCCATCTTTGACTGCAAAGAATATAATCAGTCTGATTTCAGTGTTGACCATCTGGTGATGTCCATGTGTACAGTCTTCTCTTGTGTTGTTGGAAGAGGGTGTTTGCTATGACCAGTGTGTTCTCTTGGCAAAACTCCGTTAGTCTTTGCCCTGCTTCATTCCGTATTTCAAGGCCAAATTTGCCTGTTACTCCAGGTGTTTCTTGACTTCCTACTCTTGCATTCTAGTCCCCTATAATGAAAAGGACATCTTTTTTGGGTGTTAGTTCTAAAGGTCTTGTTGGTCTTCATAGAACTGTTAACTTCAGCTTCTTCAGCATTACTGGTTGGGGCATAGGCTTGGATTACCGTTGTTTTGAATGGTTTGCCTTGGAAATACACAGAGATCATTCTGGCATTTTTAAGATTGCATCCAAGTACTGCGTTTTGGACTCTTTTGTTGACTATGATGGCTACTCCATTTCTTCTAAGGGATTCCTGCCCACAGTAGTAGATATAATGGTCATCTGAATTAAATTCACCCATTCCAGTCCATTTTAGTTCGCTGATTCCTAGAATGTTGACATTCATTCTTGCCATCTCCTGTTTGACCACTTCCAATTTGCCTTGATTCATGGACCTGACATTCCAGGTTCCTATGCAATATTGCTCTTTACAGCATCAGACCTTGCTTCTATCACCAGTCACATCCACAGCTGGGTCTTGCTTTTGCTTTGGCTCCATCCCTTCATTCTTTCTGGAGTTATTTCTCCACTGATCTCCAGTAGCATATTGGGCCCCTACTGACCTGGGGAGTTCCTCTTTCAGTAGCCTATCATTATGCCTTTTTATACTGTTCATGGGGTTCTCAAGGCAAGAATACTGAAGTGGTTTGCCAGTCCCTTCTCCAGTGGACCACATTCTGTCAGACCTCTCCACCATGACCTGTCTGTCTTGGGTGGCCCCACATGGCATGGCTTAGTTTCACTGAGCTAGACATGGCTGTCTAATTTGATTTCAGATCTTCATCTTCCTGGTCAGATTCCTGTCATTACATTCTATATACCAACATCTCTATTAATATATCAATTATATATGACGATGTCCCAGGTCAGGGGCGGCAGCCAAGAGCAGCTAACGCATGCCTGAGGTCAGGGTAGCGTCCAAGAGGAGCTACCCCATACCTGAGGTCAGGGCGGCGGCCAAGACGAGCTACCACACGTCTAAGGTCAGGGGCGGCGGCTGAGAGGAGCTAAAGCACGCCTGAGGTCAGGGCAGCGGCTGAGAGGAGCTACCACACCCCCGAGGTCATGGGAGGCAGCCCAGAAGGGCAAGGAGGGTCGAGAGGAGCTACTCCCTGTTCAAGGTCAGGAGGGGTGGCCCTGAGGAGATACCCCTCGTGCAAGGTAAGGAGCAGTGGCTGCCCTTTGCTGGAGCAGCCATGAACAGATACCCCACGTCCAAGGTAAGAGAAACCCAAGACGGTAGGTGTTGGTAGAGGGCATCAGAGGGCAGACACACTGAAACCATAATCACAGAAAACTAGCCAATCTGATCACAGGGACCACAGCCTTGTCTAACTCAATGAAACTAAGCCACTGCAGTTTGGCCGAGCGGCAGCCGGTGGTGGCATGCGGTCACGGTCAGCGCCGCCTCGCTCGAGAACGTTGTTCCCAGGATGTCGAGCCTCAGGGTCAGACTAGATGGAAGATGGATCTGTCGAGGACGGATAGAGGAAGATGGGTGGACGGCTTGCCGGCCCTGGTGGCCGAGTCTTGGGGCCCGCTCCGGGGATGGCCTGGAGCCGCTGGAGTCCCAGGCGTCGCGGGACCGCCCTCGTGTGTGGGTGGCGGTGGGATCTCGCGCTGGTTTTCCTGGTGGCCCGGCTGTGTCGGTGTTTTCTGGTCCCTGGACGGTGCCCCTGGACCCCCTGTCCTGCGGCCCCTCCCTGCATGCTTGCCGGCCCCTCCCTGCAGCCGCTGCCGGCCTTTCCTCCTCGTCCCGCGCGTGCGACCGCCCGCGTTCCCTTCCCCTGTCTAGGACCGAGCCTGCCTCGCCTCACGTGGGTGTCGCCCGCAGCGGCCTTGGCGTCCCCGGGCGGAGCAGTGCCCCCGAGCCCTGAGAAAGGGGGCGGGGCGGAGAGCCTTGCGCGTGTGAGGGCCGTGGGCCGCGGCTATGCGGTGGGAGAGTGTTCTCCCGGCCGGCTGCGGCTCTGGGTGTGTCGGTGGCGGTGGGAGCGAGCCCCGTGAGGGGGTGGGGGCGCCAGTCCGTCGTCCCGGGTGTCCCGCTGGACCGCCCCTGTGCTGGGAGGCCTCTGGCGGTGAGATCCCGCGGTGGGCCCTGGCGGCCGACTCGCGTCCCCCAGGTCGCTTTGAGCCATTCCCCTCGCAGTGGCGCGCGGCCACCCCACCTCCGCCGCCGGTTCCTTGGTGTTGGCCTCGTGTGGCCGCACCCCGTCGGTGCCCCTCTCCGTTTTTCCGTCCCCCTCAGTCCGCTCCCCGTCTGCCGCTCCCCGAGGCCGCGCCCTAGTGTGTCTGGCTTCCTGGGCCCGTCGCGGCCCCGGTCCTTTGCCCGTTTCGCCGGCGCCTGTCCGCCGCCGCAGCCGTCGCATGCTGGACGAGGGGGCGCGCCCGTGACCCCCGCCGCGCCCCCGCTCCGGTGCGCTCGCCCTAGTGCGGGTGGGGTCCCCGGTCTGCCGCCCGCGGGCCGGTCGCCGTGTCCTCACCGCCCTGCATCCCCCACCCCTCTGGGGCGGGTGGACAGATGGACGCCGAGGGCGCGGGTCTGCCATGCAGGGTGTGGCCTGGGCGGGCTCGCGACGGTGGAGGAGGGGGGGCGGGGTGGAGGAGGGGGGCCCGCCGCCGTCCTCCCCGACCCTCGTGGACCTAGACTGTGTGCGATTGGGCATCCTCGCTGAGGGCGGGAGGGGGCGGTCGGTTTCCCGGCCCAGTGAGCGCCTTCCCGAGGCCCCTCTCCCGGCTGCCTCACCTTGGGGGTCTTCCTGCTCACCCGCCCAGAACCCGACGCATCCAGGGCCTATCCCCCTGCTCCCAGCACAACCGGCTCCTCGTGCTCGCTCCGCTCAGCGGACTTCCTGGTGGCTCAGATGGTAAAGCATCTGTCTACAATGTGGGAGACCTGGGTTCGAGCCCTGGGTTGGGATGATCCCCTGGAGAAGGAAATGGCAATCCACTCCAGTACCCTTGCCTGGAAAATCCCATGGACAGAGGAGCCTGGTAGGCTACAGTCTATGGGGTCACAAAGTGTCGGACAGGACTGAGCAACTTCACTTTCAAATAGCAGGGAAGGGAACACAGCTCCACCCATCCATAGAAAATTGGATTAAAGATTTACTGAGCGTGGCCCCACCCATCAGAACAAGACCCAGTTTCCCCCGTCAGTCTTTCCCATCCCCCTGTCAGTCTCTCCCATCAGGAAGCTTCCATAAGCCTCTTACCCTTCCATCTGCCCTCTGATGAGAGGGCAGACAGACTGAAAACCACAGTCACAGAAAACTAACCAATTTGATCACCTGGATCACAACCTTGTCTAACTCAATGAAACTATGAGCCATGCCATGTAGGGCCACCCAAGACGGATGGGTCATGGTGTACCGCTCTGACAAAACGCGGTTCACTGGAGAAGAGCATGGCAAACACTTCAGTTATTCTTGCCTTGAGAACCCCGTGAACAGTATGAAAAGGCAGAAAGACAGGACAATGAAAGATGAACTCCCCAGGTCAGTAGGTGCCCAATATACTACTGGATATCAGTGGAGAAATAACTCCAGAAAGAATGAAGGGATGGAGCCAAACAAAAACAACACCCAGTTGTGGATGGGACTTGTGATAGAAGCAAAGTCCAATGCTGTAAAGAGCAATATTGCATAGGAACCTGGAATGCCAGGTCCATGAATCAAGGCAAGTTGAAAGTGGTCAAACAGGAGATGGCAAGAGTGAATGTCAACATTCTAGGAATCAGCGAACTAAAATGGACTGGAATGGGTGAATTTAACTCAGATGACCATTATATCTACTACTATGCACAGAAATCCTTTAGAAGAAATGGAGTAGCCATTAGAGTCAACAAGAGTCTGAAATGCAGTACTTGGATGCAATCTCAAAAACGACAGAATGATTTCTGTCCGTTTCCAAGGCAAACCATTCAATGTCACGGTAATCCAAGTCTATGCTCCAACCAGTAATGATGAAGAAGCTGAAATTGAACAGTTCTATGAAGACCAACAAGACCTTCTAGCACTAACACCCAAAAAAGATGTCCTTTTCATTATAGGGGACTGGAATGCAAAAGTAAGAAGTCAAGAAACACCTCGAGTAATAGGCAAATTTGGCCTTGGAACACAGAATGAAGAAGGGCAAGGGCTAATAGAGTTTTGCCATGAAAACACATTGGTCATAGCAAACATCCTCTTCCAACAACATAAGAGAAGTCTCTATACATGGACATCACCAGATGGTCAACACCGAAATCAGGTTGATTATATACTTTGCGGCCAAAATGGAGAAGCTCTATACAGTTAGCCCTTGGTTAAAAATATAAATTTTCTATGGTGCTAATAATCCAATATTTGTGATTTTTTTTTTACTACTAGATAAAACAAAGTGAAGGGAAAGGACATGCACTTACAAAAGGCCCCTATATTGATAGGACAGAAAATTATTTTTGAAGTAAATTCCCTCTAACTGAGGAAAACACTTTATTTAATGTGTAAGTGATTTTTTTTATTATGGAAAAGTTTTTTAAATGAGAGAGGAAATTAAAATATCACTAAGAGTTCTCTTACCACAAATGACTAATAGGGACATCTTTATGTATTGATAACTTTTTTTTTTTTTGCTGCATAGCTTTATTTTTGTTTATAGAGATGCAAGCATAAAATAGCTATGATTAAATATGGTTTATTATTTTGACTTTAAACCTACTATAATAACATAAGCAAGTGTGTTTATTCTTTAAAATTCCATAAGCAATATTTTCACAAAATAATAGGCCATTATACATATACACATGATAGAATATCTATGTGTCCATCTATACACAGAAGCACAGACACCCAAAGACATACACACTCACATACACATAGAGATGAAGGAGTAGTCATGGCAACACCCTATAAAAAAATTTACATTTATACTCTCAATTAGAGATTAAACATATGGAATTTCTTTTCAAAATAAAAATATTCAGAAGTATAATCTTGACTTTATAATTGGACCATATGCCCCTTATAAATAATCTTTACTTAGAAAGCAATCCTGTCCAAATAACATTTTTTGAAACATGAGACAAATACATTCTGCTAATATTCTAAGTCTCCTAAAACAATAAGTTAACCAGTATAGCTAACTAGAAGTTTAAGAAAATGTAGAATTTTTGAGCAATATTAATAAGCTCCAAATAACTGTCTCTGTATCTCTGCACTGATCAATGAATAATTTAGGACATCTTGACAAACATAATTGATGGCATTACAGAATTTAGCATTCCTGGTGCAAGTCTGAAGTAACTAGTGTTTCATGGCTCCCTCTCACAGACACTCTGTAGGAACACCTGCCACCTGTATGGACCCTCATCAAACAAACATTTGAAACAATTTTGATATCACATGCCTTTTTAAATATTTACTTGGGTCTTAGGACATTTCTTGACTACAAAAGGAAAATACTTCAGTTGTTCTAATCAGAATGGGATTATAATGAAAAGTTTTGGAAACACTAACGACTGGGTGAGCAGAAACTATAACATTATCAATTATAACAAATATAAGAGACTGGAAGAAAATCATTCAATTCTCTTTTAAAAAACAAACTCACAATTCATGTATGAGTTATATTTTAGGATTATAGAATAAAATAGTCAACCTCACATATACTCTGAGACATAACTTCCGAATAAATGTAGAGAACATTAATGAGCAAAAACTTTAATTCCGGGAATTTCAACAGCAAATCTTATTGTATACACACTAAGTATGAAACACTTTTCTGCTAATTTTCTTGGGATGTAAAATCAAACTTTAACAAATCCTGACCAAACTTTTTGAAGGAAGTGGATAACATGTGATTAAGTGTTAGTCACTCAGTCGTGCCCGACTCTTTGCGACCCCATGGACTGCAGCCCACCAGGCTCCTCTGTCCATGAGATTTTCCAGGCAGGATACTGGAGTGGGTTGCCATTGCCTTCTCCAGGAGATCTTCCCAATCCAGGGATTGAACCCGGGTCTCCTGCACTGCAGGGAGATTCTTTACCGAGTGAGCTACGAGGGAAGCCCCAACATGTGATTAGTTTAGTGTACTGAGGCAGAAAGAGCAGACGGAAATCCCTCTTATGCTTAATGTTATAGTTTAAACATCCTTGCAAGGAAGGGGTGGAAAAGAAAGAGGAAGTAAAAAGGAAGGAAGGAGAGAAAAATGGATTAAAGAAAGGAGGAAGGAGAAAAGGAAGAAAGAAAAGGAGAAGGGAAGGGGGAAAATTATGACTTTTTCACATCAAGAATGGTATTTATAGAATTTCTTTTTAAGAAATATCAGTTATACTTTTCTAAGGATTCATTCATTTCTTCTAAGTTATCCATTTTATTGCCATATAGTTGCTGATAGTAGTCTCTTATGATCCTTTGTATTTCTGTGTTGTCTGTTGTGATCTCTCCATTTTCATTTCTAGTTTTGTTGATTTGATTCTTCTCCCTTTTTTTCTTGATAAAGTCTGGCTAATGGTTTGTCTATTTTATTTATCTTCTCAAAGAACAAGCTTTTAGTTTTCTTGATTTTTGGCATAGTCTACTTTGTTTCTTTTTCATTTATTTCTGCTCTAATTTTTATTATTTCTTTCCTTCTACTAACCCTGGGGTTCTTCATTTCTTCTTTTTCTAGTTGCTTTAGGTGTAAAGTTAAGTTCTTTATTTGATTTTTCTCTTGTTTCTTGAGGTAAGCTTGTATTGCTATGAACCTTCCCCTTGGCACTGCTTTCACTGAATCCCATAGGTTTTGGGCTATCGTGTTAAACTGAACCAGAAAGAAATAGAAAATCTTAACGGACCTGTCACAAGCACAGAAATCAAAACTTTAATCAAAAATCTTCCAACAAACAAAAGTCCAGGACCAGATGGCTTCACAGGTGAATTCTGCCAAAAATTTAGAGAAGAGCTAACACCTATCCTACTCAAACTCTTCCATAAAATTGCAGAGGAGGGTAAACTCCCAAACTCGTTCTATGAGGCCACCATCACCCTAATACCAAAACCAGACAAAGATGCCACACAAGAAAACTACAGGTTAATATCACTGATGAACATAGATGCAAAAATCCTCAACAAATTCTAGCAAACACAACCCAACAACATATTAAAAAGATCATACATCATGACCAAGTGGGCTTTATCCCATGGATGCAAGGATTCTTCAATATTCACAAATCAATCAATGTGATACACCACATTAACAAATGGAAAGATAAAAACCATATGATTATCTCAATAGATGCAGAGAAAGCCTTTGACAAAATTCAACAGCTATTTATGATAAAAAAAAAAATCTCCAGAAAGGAGGCATAGAAGGAACATACCTCAGCATAATAAAAGCCATATATGATAAACCCATAGCAAACATTATCCTCAATGGTGAAAAATTGAAAGCATTTCCCCTAAAGTCAGAAACAAGACAAGGGTGCCCACTCTCACCAATGCTATTCAGCATAGTTTTGGAAGTTTTAGCCACAGCAACCAGAGAAGAAAAAGAAATAAAAGGAATCCAGATTGGAAAAGAAGAAGTAAAACTCTTAGTTTCCAGATGACATGATCCTCTACATAAAAAGCCCTAGAGACACCACCCGAAAATTACTAGAGCTAACCAATGAATATAGAAAAGCTACAGGATATAAAATTAATACACAGAAATCCCTTGCATTCCTATACACTAACAATGAAAAAACAGAAATTAAGGAAACAATTCCATTCACCACTGTGACGAAAAGAATAAAATACTTAGGAATAAATCTACCTAAAGAAACAAAGACCTATATATACAAAATGATAAAACACTGATGAAAGAAATAAAAAAATGACACAGATGGAGAAATATACCACGTTCATGTGTTGGAAGAATCAACATAGTGAAAAAGAGTATACTACCCAAAGCAATCTACAGAGTCAATGCAATCCCTATCAAGCCACCAATGGTATTTTTCACAGAACTGGAACAAATAATTTCACAATTTGTATGGAAATACAAAAAACCTCAAATGGCCAAAGCAATCTTGAGAAAGAAGAATGGAACTGGAGGAATCAACCTACCTGACTTCAGACTATACTATAAGCTACAGTCATCAAGATAATATGGTACTGGTACAAAGACAGAAATATAGATCAATGGGGCAAAACAGAAAGCCCAGTGATAAATCCATGCAACTATGGACATCTTATCTTTGACAAAGGAGGCAAAAATATACAGTGGAGAAAAGACAATCTCTTTAACAAGTGGTTCTGGGAAAACTGGTCAACCACATGTAAAAGAATGAAACTAGAACACTTTCTAACACTGAATACTAAAAAAACTCAAAATAGATTAAAGATCTAAATGTAAGACCAAAAACTATAAAACTCCTAGACGAAACTATAGGCAAAACACTCTCTGACATAAATCACAGCAAGATCCTCTATGACCCACCTCCCAGAGTAATGGAAATAAAAGCAAAAATAAACAAATGGGATCTAATTAAACTTAAAAGCTTTTGCACAACAAAGAAAGCTATAAATAAGGTGAAAAGACAGCCTTCAGAATGGGAGAAAAAAATAGCAAATGAGATAACTGACAAAGAATTAATCTCAAAAATATATAAGTAGCTCATGCAGCTCAACTCCAGAAAAATAAATGACCCAATCAAAAAATGGGCCAAAGAACTAAACAGACATGTCTCCTAAAGAAGACATACAGATGGTTAACAAAGACATGAAAGGATGCTCAACATCACTCATTATCAGAGAGATGCAAATCAAAACCACAGGTACCATCTTACGCCAAACAGAGTGGCTGCTCTTAAAGAGTCTACAAACAATAAATGCTGGAGACAGTGTGGAGAAAAGGGAACCCTCTTACACTGTTGGTGGGAATGCAAATTGGTACAGCCACTATGGAGAACAGTGTGGTAATTCCTTAAAAAACTGGAAATAGAAGTGCCATATGACCCACCAATCCCACTGCTGGGCAAACACACTGTGGAAACCAGAACTGAAAGAGACACGTGTACCCCAATGTTCATCACAGCACTGTTTATAAAACCTAGGATATGGAAGCAATGTAGATGTCCATCAGCAGATGAACAGATAAGAAAGCTGTGGTATATATATACAATGGAATATTACTCAGCTATTAAAAAGAACACATTTGAATCAGTTCTACTGAGGTGGATGAAACTGGAGCCTAATATACAGAGTGAAGTAAGTCAGAAAGAAAAACATCAATACAGTACATGGAATGGGTGAATTTAACTCAGGTGACCATTACATCTACTACTGCAGGCAGGAATTCCTCAGAAGAAATGGAGTAGCCATCATGCTCAACAAAAGAGTCCAAAATGCAGTACTTGGATGAAATCTCAAAAACGAAGAATGATCTCTGTTCGTTTGCAAGGCAAACCATTCAATATCACAGTAATCCAAGTCTATGCCCCAATCAGTAACGCTGAAGAAGCTGAATTTGAATGGTTCTATGAAGACCTACAAGACCTTTTAGAACTAACACCCCAAAAAGATGTCCTTTTCATTATAGGGGACTGGAATACAAAAGTAGGAGGTCAAGAAACACCTGGAGTAACAGGCAAATTTGGCCTTGGAATATGGAATGAAGCAGGGCAAAGACTAATAGAGTTTTGCCAAGAAAATGCACTGGTCAGAGCAAACACCCTCTTCCAACAACACAAGAGAAGACTCTATACATGGACATCACCAGATGGTCAACACCGAAATCACATTGATTATATTCTTTGCAGCCAAATGGAGAAGCTCTATACAGTCAGCAAAAGCAAGACCAGGAGCTGACTGTGGCTCAGATCATGAACTCCTTATTGCCAAATTCAGACTTAAATTGAAGAAAGTAGGGAAAACCACTAGACCATTCAGGTATGACCTAAACCAAATCCCTTATGATTATACATTGGAAGTGAGAAATAGATGTAAGGGACTAGATCTGACAGACAGAATACTGATGAACTATGGAATGAGGTTCGTGACATTGTACAGGAGACAGGGATCAAGACCATCCCCAGGGAAAAGAAATGCAAAAAAGCAAAATGGCTGTCTGAGGAGGCCTTACAAATAGCTGTGAAAAGAAGAGAAGCAAAAAGCAAAGGAGAAAAGGAAAGATACAAGCATCTGAATGCAGAGTTCCAAAGAATAGCAAGAAGAGATAAGAAAGCCTTCCTCAGTGATCAATGCAAAAAAATAGAGGAAAACAACAGAATGGGAAAGACTAGAGATCTCTTCAAGAAAATTAGAGATACCAAGGGAACATTTCATGCAAAGATAGGCTCGATAAAGGACAAAAATGGTATGGACCTAACAGAAGCAGAAGATATTAAGAAGAGGTGGCAAGAATACACAGAAGAACTGTACAAAAAAGATCTTCACGACCCAGATAATCACGATGGTGTGATCACTGACCTAGAGCCAGACATCCTGGAATGTGAAGTCAAGTGGGCCTTAGAAAGCATCACTATGAACAAAGCTAGTGGAGGTGATGGAATTCCAGTTGAGCTATTTCAATTCTGAAAGATGATGCTGGGCAAACACACTGTGAAAGTGCTGCACTCAATATGCTAGCAAATTTGGAAAACTCAGCAGTGGTCACAGGACTGGAAAAGGTCAGTTTTCATTCCAATCCCAAAGAACAGTAATGCCAAAGAACGCTCAAACTACCACACAATTGTACTCATCTCACACGCTAGTAAAGTAATGCTCAAAATTCTCCAAGCCAGGCTTCTGCAATATGTGAACCATGAAATTCTGACGTTCAAGCTGGTTTTAGAAAAGGCAGAGGAACCAGAGACCAAATTGCCAACATCCACTGGATCATGGAAAAAGCAAGAGAGTTCCAGAAAAACATCTCTTTCTGCTTTATTGACTATGCCAAAGCCTTTGACTGTGTGGATCACAATAAACTGTGGGAAATTCTGAAAGAGATGGGAATACCAGACCACCTGATCTGCCTCTTGAGAAATCTGTATGCAGGTCAGGAAGCAACAGTTAGAACTGGACATGGAACAACAGACTGGTTCCAAATAGGAAAAGGAGTACGTCAAGGCTGTATGTTGTCACCCTGTTTATTTAACTTCTATGCAGAGTACATCATGAGAAACGCTGGACTGGAAGAAAAACAAGCTGGAATCAAGATTGCTGGGAGAAATATCAATAACCTCAGATATGCAGATGACACCACCCTTTTGGCAGAAAGTGAAGAGGAACTCAAAAGCCTCTTGATGAAAGTGAAAGTGGAGAGTGAAATAGTTGGCTTCAAGCTCAACATTCAGAAAACGAAGACCATGGCATCCGGTCCTATCATTTCATGGGAAATAGATGGGGAAACAGTGGAAACAGTGGCTGACTTTATTTTTGGGGCTCCAAAATCACTGCAGATGGTGACTGCAGCCATGAAATTAAGACGCTTACTCCTTGGAAGGAAAGTTATGACCAACCTAGATAGCATATTCAAAAGCAGAGACATTACTTTGCCAACAAAGGTCTATCTAGTCAAGGCTGTGGATTTTCCTGTGGTCATGTATGGATGTGAGAGTTGGACTGTGAAAAAGGCTGAGTGCTGAAGAATTGATGCTTTTGAACTGTGGTGTTGGAGAAGACTCTTGAG
Source organism: Bos mutus (assembly GCF_027580195.1). Lineage (NCBI taxonomy): Eukaryota > Metazoa > Chordata > Mammalia > Artiodactyla > Bovidae > Bos > Bos mutus. Next base: position 44,252,572 of record NC_091642.1, on the reverse strand, counting down.
AGTCCCTTGGACTGCAAGGAGATCCAACCAGTCCATTCTGAATGAGATCAGACTTCGGTGTTCTTTGGAAGGAATGATGCTAAAGCTGAAACTCCAGTATTTTGGACACCTCATGGGAAGAGTTGACTCATTGGAAAAGACTCTGATGTGATGCTGGGAGGGATTGGGGGCAGGAGGAGAAGGGGATGACAGAGGATGAGATGGCTGGATGGCATCACTGACTCAATGGACGTGAGTCTGAGTGAACTCTGGGAGTTGGTGATGGACAGGGAGGCCTGGCATGCTGCAAATCATGGGGATGCAAAGAGTCAGACATGACTGAGCGACTGAACTGAACTGAACTAAACACATATATATTTGAATTAGAAAGATGGTAATGGCAGTCCTATACACAAAACAGCCAAAGAGACACAGATATAAAGAACAGAATTTTGGACTCCGTTGGAGAAGGTAAGGGTGGGATGATTTGAGAGAATAGCACTGAAACATGTATATTACCATAAATGAAATTGATGACCAGTCCAAGTTCGATGCATAAAACAGGGCACTCAAAGCCTGTGCAGTGGGACAACTCAGAGGGATGGGATGGGGAGGGGGGATGGGGAGGGGAGATGGGAGGGGGGTTCGGAATGGAGGACACATGTGCACCAATGGTTGAGTCACACCAATGTATGGCAAAACTCACCACAATATTGTAAAGTAATTAGCCTCCAATTAAAATAAATTAATTAATTTAAAAAAGAAATATCAATTAAAAGGGCTGGGTTTCTCATTCCAGGAAGTTTGTCTGTTTTAGAACATTATAGTTACAGTAACTCAGTGGGTAATACTTTCAGCTATTAGGATGTTTTCATTATTAAGCCAAATATGCTTGTGAAGGGAGCTGATTACTCAGTGGTATGTCTAAAAAGTCTATAATTTTATTTCTCTGTTGTGATATGAGGAGACTTCATCGAGAGAGTAACAGGCTATGATAGTAATAGAAGGGCAGTTCAAACATCAGAGATCAGCTGCTAAAAACCAATAGCATTTTTATTTAATTTTATGGTTTACAAAGCACTTTTTATATTCATACATCATGTATGCATTCAACAATATATAGTAGTTAATTTAGTCTTCATGATCTCCTATCACCAATTAAACTACGTTGTTTAGAAATCTTGTATAAAAGTATTTAAAATAGAATTTTTTCAAATTCAAAATAGGATGGGAGAAAATCTCAAAACTTCTTTAGAACATTTTTTCTTGATTACATTCAAGGTGATAATCTATTCTTAATGATTAAAGATTAAAACAAAATAAGTCAAAAGTAAAATCTTAAAACCAGAAACTATTGCAAACACTTCAATAGTACTAAGCAAAATGTCTGTCAAACATTATTTGTGCTCTCTTAATTTGACAAGTGTATATGAGTATAGCCCATTAGATTTTTGTAACATGGATCTTGGATAAATCCTTTAAAACATGTTTATTAAAAGAAAATTTTAATTTAGCCCTCCAACTGGGACACCTGTTACTAAGTCTAAGATTTTAGAAGCATCTTTCATTATTTTACTTCTTTTATTGAAAAAAACCTAATAATTCACTTTGTGACTTCGGGTAAAATCTCTTGTGTTTGTCATGTTATTTTTGTTTAACTAGAAGTTGTAATTGTTAGTGGTTTATGCTAGCAAGTAACATATGAATACATTTCTTCAGAGGGATCATGAGCCCCAAATACAATAAAACTAAACAACTTCTACATTTATTTTCAATTATCCACCCCTCCATTCATCCACCCCTCTATTCATCCAGACACACATACAAACTTAGGCAATGCCGACAATCCATGAAGAACAACTCAAGCTACTGTGGATTATACAAAGAGAATAAGAAACACCTGAAAGGAATTTACAGGTGCTTGAGAAGACTCTTGAGAGTCCCTTGGACAGCAAGGAGTTAAAACCAGTCAATCCTAAAAGAAATCAATTCTAAACATTCATTGAGAGGACCGATGCTGAACCTGAAGCTCCAATACTTTGGCCACCTGATGTGAAGAGCTGACTCATTGGAAAAGACCCTGATGCTGAGAAAGATTGAGGGCAGGAGGAGAAGGGGACAACAGAAGATGAGATAGTTGGATGGCATCACTGACTCAATGGACATGAGTTTGAGTAAACTCCAGGAGTTGGTGATGGACAGGGAAGCCTGGTGTGATGCAGTCCATGGGATTGCAAATAGTCGGACAAGACTTAGCAATGACTGAACAACAACAACCTCTCATGTATGGTAGTTCAATTCAGTTCAGTTCAGTCACTCAGTCATGTCCAACTCTTTGCGTCCCCATGAATCGCAGCACGCAAGGCCTCCCTGTCCATCACCAACTCCAGGAGTTCACTCAGACTCACGTCCATTGAGTCAGTGATGCCATCCAGCCATCTCATCCTCTGTTGTCCCCTTCTCCTCCTGCCCCCAATCCCTCCCAACATCAGGGTCTTTTCCAATGAGTCAACGCTTCACATGAGGTGGCCAAAGTACTGGAGTTTCAGCTTTAGCATCATTCCTTCCAAAGAACACCCAGGGCTGATCTCGTTCAGAATGGACTGGTTGGATCTCCTTGCAGTCCAAGGGACTCTCAAGAGTCTTCTCCAACACCACAGTTCAAAAGCATCAATTCTTTGGCGCTCAGCCTTCTTCACAGTCCAACTCTCACATCCATACATGACTACAGGAAAAACCATAGCCTTGACTAGATGGACCTTGTTGGCAAAGTAATGTCTCTGCTTTTGAATATGCTATCTAGGTTGGTCATAACTTTCCTTCCAAGGAGGAACTGTCTTTTAATTTCATGGCTGCAGTCACCATCAGCAGTGATTTTGGAGCCCCCAAAAATAAAGTCTGACACTGTTTCCACTGTTTCCCCATCTATTTCCCATGAAGTGATGGGACTGGATGCCACGATCTTATTTTTCTGAATGTTGAGCTTGAAGCCAACTTTTTCACTCTCCTCTTTCACTTTCATCAAGAGGCTTTTAGTTCCTCTTCACTTTCTGCCATAAGAGTGGTTTCATATGCATATCTGAGGTTATTGGTATTTCTCCCGGCAATCTTGATTCCAGCTTGTGTTTCTTCCAGTCCAGCGTTTCTCATGATGTACTCTGCATAGAAGTTAAATAAGCAGGGTGACAATATACAGCCTTGACGTACTCCTTTTCCTATTTGGAACCAGTCTGTTGTTCCATGTCCAGTTCTAACTGTTGCTTCCTGACCTGCATACAGATTTCTCAAGAGGCAGGTCAGGTGGTCTGGTATTCCCATCTCTTTCAGAATTTCCCACAGTTTATTGTGATCCACACAGTCAAAGGCTTTGGCATAGTCAATAAAGCAGAAAGAGATGTTTTCCTGGAACTCTCTTGCTTTTTTCATGACCCAGTGGATGTTGGCAATTTGATCTCTGGTTCCTCTGCCTTTTCTAAAACCAGCTTGAACATCAGGAAGTTCACCGTTCACATATTGCTGAAGCCTGGCTTGGAGAATTTTGAGAATTACTTTACTAGCATGTGAGATGAGTACAATTGTGTGGTAGTTTGAGCATTCTTTGGCATTGCCTTTCTTTGGGATTGAAATGAAAACTGACCTTTTCCAGTCCTGTGACCACTGCTGAGTTTTCCAAATTTGCTGGCATATTGAGTGCAGCACTTTCACAGCATCATCTTTCAGGATTTGAAATAGCTCAACTGGAGTTCCATCACCTCCACTAGCTATGTCCGTAGTGATGCTTTCTAAGGCCACTTGACTTCACATTCCAGGATGTCTGGCTCTAGGTGAGTGATCACACCATCGTGATTATCTGGGTCATGAAGATCTTTTTTGTACAGTTCTTCTGTGTATTCTTGCCACCTCTTCTTAATATCTTCTGCTTCTGTTAGGTCCATACCATTTCTGTCCTTTATCGAGCCAATCTTTGCATGAAATATTCCTTTGGTATCTCTAATTTTCTTGAAGAGATCTCTAGTCTTTCCCATTCTGTTGTTTTCCTCTATTTCTTTGCATTGATCGCTGAAGAAAGCTTTCTTATCTCTTCTTTCTATTCTTTGGAACTCTGCATTCAGATTCTTATATTTTTCCTTTTCTCCTTTGCTTTTCGCTTCTCTTCTTTTCACAGCTATTTGTAAGCCCTCCTCAGACAGCCATTTTGCTTTTTTGCATTTCTTTTCCATGGGGATGGTCTTGATCCCTGTCTCCTGTACAATGTCACGAACCTCATTCCATAGTTCATCAGGCACTCTATCTCTCAGATCTAGGCCCTTACATCTATTTCTCACTTCCACTGTATAATCATAAGGGATTTGATTTAGGTCATACTTGAATGGTCTAGTGGTTTTCCCTACTTTCTTCAATTTCAGTCTGAATTTGGCAATAAGGAGTTCATGATGAGCCACAGTCAGCTCCTGGTCTTGTTTTTGCTGACTGTATAGAGCTTCTCCATCTTTGGCTGCAAAGAATATAATCAATCTGATTTCGGTGTTGACCATCTGGCGATGTCCATGTACAGAGTCTTCTCTTGTGTTGTTGGAAGAGGGTGTTTGTTATGACCAGTGCATTTTCTTGGCAAAACTCTATTAGTCTTTGCCTTGCTTATTCCGTATTCCAAGGCCAAATTTGCTGTAGAGTTCTTAGCAAATATGAAGTATTGGTTTTGGCATATTATCTTATGAATATCTAAATAATCTGAAAGAAATCCCATTTTTCTATGCCCCTTTGGTCCGAGACACTATTCTCTCTCTTAGGAATTATTTCCATAGGAATAGAATTTACTTTTATTATATATTAATATGTGTGTGTGCATGTTAAGTTTCTACAGTAGTGTTGGCTCCTCTGTCCATGGGATTCTCCAGGCAAGCATACTGGAGTGGGTTGCCATGCCCTCCTCCAAGGGATCTTCCCAATGCAGGGATTGAACCTGTGTCTTTTGTGGCTCCTGCATTGCAGGTGGATTCTTCACTCTAGAGCCACAGGGGAAGCCCACATATATTCATACACACACACACACACACACACACACACACACACACACACTTTCCTACCACTTTTATACTTACACAGTAGGCAGGGTTATCTTTTTAAAAAGTAATTCAGATCATGTCAGTTCTCTATAAGCTCTCTGTCTGATTTCTCTCCTTCTATACTCCTTCTGACTTTAGAGTACATCAAGCTTGAATCTGACTCAGAGCCTTTGCCCTCTGCCTGGAACCTTCTTTCTCTAGATCTCTGCATGGCTTTTTCTTAAAGCTGCTAATGTCTCAGCTGCACTGTGTCCTCTTCAGACATATCTTCCTTATCAAAGAGAGCAAAGTAGCCTTTACCATAAACCCTAACTGCTGTTACTCTCTGTCACTTTAACCCCTTTATTTTCATATCAGCATTTATCACTTGTTAAAAGCTACTTTAAGTGCTGTAGTGAACATTAGGGTACGTGTGTCTTTTTGAATTCTGGTTTTCTTGGGGTATATGCCCAGTAGTGGGATTGCTGGGTCATACTGTAGTTGTATTCCTAGATTTTGTAAAGGAATCTTCATACTGTTCTCCATAGGTGCCTCAAGAGGGAGGATATATATATATATATATATAAATATAAGAATCCACCATATATATATATGGAGAAGGCAATGGCACCCCACTCCAGTACTCTTGCCTGGAAAATCCCATGGACGGAGGGGCCTGGTGGGCTGCAGTCCATGGGGTCGCTAAGAGTCGGACACGACTGAGCGACTTCATTTTCACTTCTCACTTTCATGCACTGGAGAAGGAAATGGCAACCCACTCCAGTGTTCTTGCCTGGAGAATCCCAGGGACTGGGGAGCCTGGCAGGCTGCTGACTATGGGGTCGCACAGAGTCAGACACGACTGAAGTGACTTAGCAGCATATATATATATATATATGGTTTATGGCTGACTTATGGCTCTCATTGTTGTATAGCAGAAACCAACACATTGCAAGGCAATCTTCCTCCAATTAAAAATTTTAAAAAAACCTACTTTGTTTAAATATGTTGTTTTTCCCACAATACAATTAGTTTCATGAGATCAGGCACCTAGTGTATCTTACTCATCAATAATCCTCTAGTATATTAATATAACAGAAATTTGAATGGTGGGTCTATTCATTCATTCACTTATTGTGTGACCAGGAGAAGACAAGAAAACTTAAGTTTTCTGAAGCAAAGTCTTACATAAAGTTCAAGATTTATGAGTTCAAAGTGTGTGCCTCTTGAGAATTCATCTATATGAATGACGAATTTTCAGGACAAAGGTTTAGTTAAAATGTACCAATTATTTAAATGTGGGGTCCTAATGAAGACATGCATTGCTATAAATGTGGGTGAAAGTGGTTTGAAACACTTAGTGATTTATCATTGAATTATATATATGCCATTAATTTAGGCTAATTATTTTAACTTATAATGGTGTTTTTATTCACAAATCCCAATTGCTGTGAAATGTTTGATTTAAGCCCAGTTTGGTGATTGCAGCCATGAAATTAAAAGACACTTACTCCTTGGAAGGAAAGTTATGACCAACCTAGATAGCATATTAAAAAGCAGAGATATCACTTTGTCAACAAAGGTCCATCTAGTCAAGGCTATGGTTTTTCCAGTGGTCATGTATGGATGTGAGAGTTGGACTATAAAGAAAGCTGAGCGCTGAAGAATTGATGCTTTTGAACTGTGGTGTTGAAGACTCTTGAGAGTCCCTTGGACAGCAAGGAGATCCAACCAGTCCATCCTAAAGGAGATCAGTCTGGGTATTCACTGGAAGGACTGATGTTGAAGGTGAAATTCCAATACTTCGGCCACCTGATGCAAAGAGCTGACTCATTGGAAAAGACCCTGATGCTGGGAAAGATTGAGGGCAGGAGAAGAGGGCAGGAGGAGATGGGGACAACAGAGGATGACATGGTTGGATGGCATCACCAACTCGATGGACATGGGTTTGGGTGGACTCCGGGAATTGGTGATGGACAGGGAGGCCTGGCGTGCTGCAGTTCATGGGGTCACAAAGAGTCGGACACGACTAAGCAACTGAACTGAACTGAAAGTTAAAGAACGAATTTTAAAATGTAGCTCAATTTTCACTTTCAATTAAAAGCAGAAGAGATTAGAATCAAATCTCATGTGGTAGTTTAGCCTTTTGGGTTATAGGGAGAAATATGTTTCTAAGGATAGACTGCCCTGGCATGCCAAATTCATTTCATTTTCTCCAGATTCTTCTAATTTCAAAGCAGAATCTATGGCAACAGTGGATATTTTGTCCATTTAATATTTTTAAGCTTTTTTACTTAGAAATTATTTAAAATTTATAAGTTTATATGTTTTAATCAAAATTGTTTGAAAATAAATAGGCCATTTTATTAAAAACAATAAAAATACCTAGATGACAATATCAATATTTTAGTTAATGTAGAGGTATCAACTGTATCAGATATTAGTCAAAACAATCTACATTTTTGGTAACTATTTAAAGACTGCCTCTAGAAAACTCTGGTAAGAAATATTGTATGGGAACATAAAATACTATGAAAGTCACTGATCTTTTTTAATTAAACTGAAAATGAAATGCTAGGATGGCACAATAAATTTATCTCAAAATATCTTTTTAGTATACTTATTTATGCCTTGAAACTGAAACAAAGACAACATTAGCTTGTAGCATAACATTTTTTATTTCAAAAATCAGTCTGTCTGAACTTTTTATTTTTTATCTATTCTGTTCTTTTTATTTCTTGAAAAAATCATTAGAAGCTGAGATAAATGTATCCTTTGTTGTCATAAATTAGTGATCAGAAAATCTTGAAATAACAAAAATATCAAGCAAAATATGAAAATAATAACTAGCATGTGTTAGAAATTGTACAAACTATTTCATGTTAGTTTATCTTGTTTTACAGATAAAAGCAACTGAAGGTTAGATGACTAGTAAGTATCAGCATGAGGTTTGACTCACCTGGACCCTAACACAATATCACTCATTCACATAATTTTTTTTATCTCCCAATATGGAGAGCTAAAGCCAGTTAGTTAATAGCTGGTGCTAGAATTTGACATCAAATATCTACTTTCTCTCACAGACAACTTTAACAGATCATCTTCCTTCTTCTATTGCATTATATGCATAGAAGTTCCAATTAGGAAATATATTAGACTGCTAGTGATGTGCTAACAAAATGCTACAGACTGTATGCTTTAACAATGAAAATCTATTTTCTCACAGTTCTGGAGGCTAGGTGTCCAGCATCAAGCTGCCAGCAGGGTGGGTTTCAGGTGAAGCTTTTCTTCCCAACTTACAGCTCCTTCCTCCTGCGTCTTCACATGGCCTTTCCTCTGTGTGCATACCCTCCTGATGTCTCTTCTAATTTTAAAACACCAGTCCTCTTAGATTAGGGCCTTCTCTGGTGGATCAGACAGCAAAGAATCTGCCTACACTGTGGGAGACCCAGGTTCGATCCCTGTGTCGGGAAGATTCCTCTGGAGAAGAGAATGGCTACCCACTCGAGTATTCTTGCCTAGAGAATTCCATGGACAGAGAAGCTTGGCAGGCTACAGTCCATGGACTCATAAAGAGTCAGACATGACTGAGAGACTAACACCTCTTAGATTAGGGCCCCACTGCTCTGACTTCATTTAACTTTGATTACCTTGTAAAGGTCCTATCTTCAAATATAGTCATACTCAGGGACTAGGGCTTCAACACATGGATTTACAAAATACTCAGTTTATAACAGAAAGTTTTCTGAAGAAATATTAATGGCAATTTAGAAGATACATCTTCTTGTGTATCTGGGCTATTTAAGAAAATTATTTTTGTAATTTGTGAGAAGTTCATAAAAACTAAATTCTTGCTTCTATTTCTTACCCTGGGGCTGAAGTATAATGACTTCATCATTGTATTTCGCTCCCAGAGAAAGTGCCCCACCTTCTTTCTACAGCAAATCCTGTTTTCATTACTCCCGATCACAAACTCTGTCATTACTCTCCACTCCTGCTCTGTCAATTACAACAGCTCTTATTGTTCCATTGTCTCCCTTAGGCATTTCCTTCCTTTCAGTCAGTAAATAGGATGGTTTCGCCAATCCTAAAACACAAAACAATCCTTATGACTAAATAGCCAATTTGAATAAACTTCACTTCCTATCTTGCATTCCTTTTTTTATTATTATTATTTTTTATTTAATTCTCAACCGACTGCAACCTAGCATTCTGTTTCTATCTTTTCTTTTACTCTTATTATAATTTTCCCCTCAAAGTTATCACTTACCTCCTGTTAATCTTGGTGGGCTCTTTTCAGCTCCGGTTCTCAGTGACCTACCTGAGGAGTCATGGCCCTGTTCTACTGCTGGCCCTGCTGGACTTCTCTGTTTTGTATCCATGAAGCAGAAACTTGTGTCAGTTCTCTGAATTGCTCTATTCTTTCCCTGGATTTTCCTCCTTTCCCTCCTCTAGATTACTTTTCAGCATCTGCCACACATATTTTTCCCTCTCCTATCCCTCCATTCTAAAGGAGATCAGTCCTGGGTGTTTTTTGGAAGGACTGATGCTAAAGCTGAAACTTCAATACTTTGGCCACCTCATGCAAAGAGCTGACTCATTGGAAAAGACCCAGATGCTAGGAGGGATTGGGAGCAGGAGGAGAAGGGGACGACAGAGGATGAGATGGCTGGATGGCATCACTGACTCGATGGACATGAGTTTGAGTGAACTCCAGGAATTGGTGATGGACAGGGAGGCCTGGCGTGCTGTGATTCATGGGGTCACAAAGAGTCGGACACGACTGAGCGACTGAACTGAACTGATACCTTAAAGAACTGAACTGATCCCTTAAAGGACTTCCCTGGTGGCTCAGACGTAAAGCGTCTGTCTACAATGCGGGAGACCCGGGTTCGATCCCTGGGTTGGGAAGATCCGCTGGAGAAGGAAATGGCAATCCACTCCAGTACTATTGCCTGGAAAATCTCATGGACAGAGGAGGCTGGTAGGCTACAGTCCATGGGGTTGCAAAGAGTTGGACACGAGTGAGCAACTTCATTTTACACTTAACTTATCCCTTAAAGGTAAGCAGTTATCCAAGTTAGGTCTTTTGCCCTCTTTTGCCACTCAATTGATTGACTTATTTTTCTTACATATTTACTATTTACAACATGTTCAGTCTTGTTTTTATTACCGGCAGCACCTCAGTGAAATCTCACAACAACTTGATAAGGTAAATATAATGACTCCCATTTTATAGAAGTTTTATAGCAGGTTCTCTCAAACTCAGAGCTACTGACATTTTGGATCAGATAATTCTTTATTATAGAGTCTATACTGTGCATTGTAGAATATTTAGCAATTATCCTCACCTTTACCCTCTAGATATCCTTAGAAAGCCCAATTGTGACAATGGAAAATACCTCCAGACAGTGGCAGTGTCTCCAGGTTAGAACAAGAAACAAGAGATGAGGCCTACAGAGAATATGTAACTTGCCTAAGACTACAGAGCTAGAAAGGGGGTAAATCTGTGATATGATCCCAGGTAGACTGATCTTTACCAGACCCTAGTTTTTATATAATATGCTAATTACCCTTTTCTCTAAGCTCTCCCAGGAAATACAATTTACTCTTAAGACTATAATTAGGATCCCCAGGCAAATATACTTTCAAATCTATAATTCTGTCCTCAAACTCTCCAGGTCCATACTGCAATGTCACTCAGTGTCATATGCATATTTCAGCAGTGCTCCAAATTCATCTTAGCCTTAACTGCATGAATTATCTTCCATCAAGACTTGCAGCTACATTCCCTGTATCTCTTAATGGCATTATCATTTAACCAGTGATGCAGGCTAGATATCTTATACCAAGTTATTCAGGTTATTGACATGCTTCCTTACTTCAAAAGCATCATACTTATTTTCTCTGCCTCAGTCTCTCCCATTTTACCCTTTTAAAAAGATTCCTCCAACTGAATCTAGCTTACTAGTTAAAACAATTTTGATATAAAAGCAACAACTTAAACACAGTATACTACACCAGGGAGAAGGCAATGGCAACCCACTCCAATACTCTTGCCTGGAAAATCCCATGGACAGAGGAGCCTGGTGGGCTGCAGTCCATGGGGTCGCTAGGAGTCGGACACGACTGAGCGACTTCACTTTCACTTTTCACTTTCATGCATTGGAGAAGGAAATGGCAACCCACTCCAATGTTCTTGCCTGGAGAATCCCAGGGACGGCGGAGCCTGGTGGGCTGCTGTCTCTGGGGTCGCACAGAGTCGGACACGACTGAAGCGACATAGCAGCAGCAGCAGCATACTACACCAGATCTTGGTCTTGGAGTCAGACATCACACTATGTAGCCTTAAAAAGTCATTGAGTCTGATTCTCAGTATTTTTTCTGGAATATCATATGTCATCTTTTCTCATAAGACTATTGTGAGGGTTAAATGAGATGAAAGAGTATTAAAACAAAGATTAGGGAAGGGATATGAATAAATCAGGAGTTTGGGATTAATTTATATAAACTATTTTACATAAAATAGATTACCAACAAGGACCTACTGTAAAGCACAGGGAACTATAATCAAAATCTGTAATAACCTATAAAAGAAAGGATCTGAAAAAGTGTTTGTGTATATATGCATATATATACACATACATATATATATATATGAATCATTTTCCTGTATAGCTGAAACTAATACAACATTCTAAACCAATGACACTTCAATCAAAAAATATTTATAAATATAGAATTAGAGGGGAAAAGATAATTAACCTGTGTTTTCATTTTAACAAATGACATAAACTCAAATGATTTTGCATATAGTATTGTATTTATTCAAGTTCCATCACATTACTTGCATTATTATTAACAGTGTATAGGAAATATGATGGCTCAGTTATGTGACTGTTAGTTTCTTCTATATTAATAGAATAAAACCGTCCTATTGGCAATTGCTTCATGTAAATATAGGAAATAGAGATCTTGAAAAATTATACAAAAATAAATGAAACAAAGGCACCATATTGTGAAAATCCACACATTAATTTCTCTGAACTCTTCCCTTCTTTCCCACCACTGAGCACACTGTGTATCATCTATAAACTGGGGCCTTCTCACATCATGATGTTTGTGCTATGCTTAAGTAGTCACTTGGTTAATTTGTTTTTCCTTGTCTATTCATCCTTTGCAGGTACCTTGTTAGCCTTTACTATTAACTTCTGGCATTTCAGAAAAAAAAAGGTTATTTAAGCTTTTATATACTCTCACAGTTTTCTGAAGCTTTTTAAGTAGGTTTATTCTTCTTTAGGATAATGAAGCAATTGCAAAAGAATGAACTATCTTTCAAGCTTTAAATTGTCAATAACTAAGACTTCACTGGTGGGTCAGATGGTAAAGCGTCTGCCTACAATGTGGGAGACCCGGGTTCAATCCCTGGGTCAGGAAGATCTCCTGGAGAAGGAAATGGCAGCCCACTCCAGTATTCTTGCCTGGAAAATCCCATGGATGGAAGAGCCTGGTAGGCTACAGTCCATGGGATTGTAAAGAGTCGGACATGACTGAGTCCACTTTAAGCTCCATGTATCAATTATAAGAAAAGAATATATGTCAAACTAACTCTTCTTGAATGGTGACATGTTTCATGCCCTGGCCTGATCTGTACCATCATGTCTTTTAAGATTATTTCAACCAAAAAATCATGCTGGTCAGGTTTCAGGGTAACAGAAGTTCTCATACCTTGCCACTGCAGAGTAAACTGCAAAATGGTTCTAGATAACAATTTAAAAATATGTGTATTATTTGAAGGCAGAAATACACAATATAGAAATACAGTCCCTTCAATCAGTGGTGCTGAGAAAACTGGACAGCTACATGTAAAAGTGAAATCAAAACATTTTATTATTCCTCATATAATAAACCCAGATGAATTAAAATTTCAAATTTAAAACTGAAAATCATAAAACTCCTAAAGTAAAACATAGGCAGTATTATTCTTGACATAAGTCTTAGCAATATTTTTTGGATCTGTGTACTCAGGAAAGGGAAAAAGAAAAGAAAAATAAATAAGAGGCACCTAGATAAACTTGAAAGCTTTTGCACAACAAAGAAAACCACTGACAAAATGAGAAGACAAGCCATTTGGATGGGAGACAATATTTACAAATGATATCTGTTAATGATGTATCTGATAAGGAGATCAAACCAATCAATCCTAAAGGAAATCAACCCTGAATATTCATTCAAAGGACTGATGCTGAAGACAAAGCTTCAATATTCTGGCCACCTGATGGGAAGAGCTGACTCACTGGAAAAGAACTGGATCCAGGGAAGGATTGAAGGCAAAAGGGGAAGAAGGCAGCAGAGGATGAGATGATGAGACAGCATCACCAACTCAATGGACATGAATTAGAGCAAATTCTGGGAGATAGTGAAGGACAGGGAAGCCTGACATGCTGCAGTTCATGGAATCACAAAAAGGTCAGACATGACTTAGCAACTGAACAACAAATTCAAAATACAGAATGAGCTCATAGTAATCAGTATCAAAAAAAAAAAAACTAATTAAAAATGGGCAGAAGACATGAATAGATATTTTCCCAAAGAAGATATGCAGATGGCCATCAGGCACATGAAAAGATGCTCAACATGGCTAGTCATCACAGAAATGCAAATCAAAACCACAATGAGATATCACCTCACATCTGTCAGAAAGATTATTATCAAAATGGCAACAAATAACAAGTGTTGGAGGATGTGGCTTTTGGACTCTGTGGGAGAGGGTGAGGGTGGGATGATTTGGGAGAATGGCATTGAAACATGTATATTATCATATGTGAAACGGATCCCCAGTCTGGGTTCAATGCATGAGACAGGGTGCTCGGGGCTGGTGCACTGGGATGACCCAGAGGGATGGGATGGGGAGGGAGGTGGGTGGGGGAGTTCAGGATGGGGAACACATATACACCCATGGCAGATTCATGTCAATGTATGGCAAAACCACTACAATACTGTAAAGTAATTAGCCTCCAATTAAAATAAATAAATTTATATTAAAAATAAACAAAAAACAAAACAAACAAACAAAAGGCAACAAATAACAAGTGCTGGAGGATGTGGAAAAAAGAAAACCTTGTACACTATTGGTGGGATTGTAAATTGATGTAGTCGCTATGGAAAACAGTATGGCTATTCCTCAAACAAATAAAGCTGGAACTGCCATGTGATTCAGTAATTTAACTTCTTGGTATTTGCCAAAATTAAAAAAATAATCACTAATTGGAAAAGATATATGCACCTGAATGTTCATAGAAGCATTATTTATGATAGCTAAGATGCGGAAGCAACATAACAGTCCATCAACAGATGAATGGATAGTATATATACACAATGAAATATCACTCAGCCATAAAAAACCCCAAACTGAAATGCTATCATTTGCAACAACATGCAAGGACCTGGATGGTGATTTTTTTCCTTCCTATCTCATGATTGTCATACAGCTCATCTGGACCACCACCCCTACCCACCACCACCATTTTGGTTGCATTCAATGTGTTAATATCTTTCTAAACTCTGGCACTCAGCATTGAGCTCAGTACTACAAATGCAGTCGGGTCAGTGTTGACTGCAGGAGAATTATAACTATAGCCTAAACTTTAATTCAGATTTTATAATTGCAACCAACTCAGGGCCAGTGTGCTACCCAACTCTAAGGGATCAGAATATAACCTGTAATTATATAATCCTTAACATCAACCTGGCCTCTGAGTTTCAGTCGAGAAACATCTCCAGAAACTATATTTACTTTCCTCTGAATCAGATGATCAGAGGTGTTCTTGAAGACCGGGAGGGTATTACGCTTAGTGAAGTGAGTCAGACATTGAAGGACAAATACTGTATGATTTCACTCATACGTGGAATCTAAAAAAATAAAACAAACAATATAGCGAAACAGAAACAGACTCACAGATACAGAGAACAGAGTACTGGTTACCAATGGGAAGAAGGTAGGAGGAGGGGCAAGGTAGTGGAAGGAGATTAAGAGGTACAAACTACTAGGTATAAAATAAATAAGATATAAAGATGTAATATACAGCTGTGATAATCTTAAATGGAGTATAATCTATAGAAATATTGAATCACTATACTGTATATCTGAAACTTGTAATATTGTAAATCAACTATACTTCAACAAAACATTTACAAATAAACAAAAATAAAAATACATATTTACTTTGAATCAGTAATTCTACTGCTGAGTAGCTCCTCAAGGAAATTATTCTAAGGGGGAAAAAAGATACATGCAAAGAATTCTTCACAAAACTGAAAATTAAAATGGGCTTATATGGCCAGTTTTAAGACTCAACTTCTGCTCATGAGATATTTTTATTAAACATGAGTCTGGTGTGCTACCGTCAATAGGTCACAAAGAGTCGGACATGATTTAGCAACTGAACAACAAATAACTAATACAATATGGTAAAGCAGCATGATGCAATGGCCCTTGCAGAGAGGATCCTCCTTCTCTACTTATAAGCCATGTTGCATTGTGATATGATACTTTAACTCTCTAGAGCCAAGTGTAACATTAAAATGGAAGATAAAAAGTATTCTTTTCATGTTTGCTGTGACAGTAATTATGTATGTACATATGTAAATATGTGTATACCTTTTCATCAGGCTATCTATCTGTCCCAACTAGCTCCGTGATTGACACATATATTCAATAAACGACAGGGTAAATTTGTCTATCTGTATATCTACCTGTGTGTAAGCAAGTACTATTTATTCTACCCCTGTACGTGGACAAAGTAGGAAAAAAATTAGGCAGTGTGATGTCACTATTTAAGGTAATTAACTGAAATACTGGGGCTTGCCTGGTAACTCAGATGGTAAAGAGTATGCCTGCAATGAGGCAGATCCAGGGTCGATCCTGGGTTGGGAAGATCCCCTGGAGAAGGAAATGGCAACCTACTCCAGTATTCTTATCTGGAAAATCCCATGGATAGAGGAACCTGGCAGGCTACAGTCCCTAGGGTCACAAAGAGTTGGACACGACTGAGCAACTAACATTTTCACTTTTCACTGAAATATTAACAGTAATTACCTTTGAATGGTGGGATTATATTTATATTTTTCTGTGCTTTCTAATTTTTCTTAGGGAGCAACTAATAAGCTTATAATCACCTGACACCAACTATATAAAAAGGTAAAAACAAGACAAAGAAAAAGGAAAAAAACAACCCTGCGAGTGCAACACAATAAATAAAATTTTTCACTCACCCAATTAGATTTCTCATCTAGATGAAAATACACTATCTTTCATTCATCAAGGGAGGACATCATCTTTATTACCTACCAAATCATGATTTGTCTTTGCATTCTGATTTTTGTTTTGATATTAGTTCAATTACATGATTGTAGCCAGGTGGTGCATAATATGACCATTACACTTCATCCAAACTAGTAAATTCTGCAAAGTTCTTCTTTGTAATCAAAGCTTAGTCTGGGAATAAAATTTCAGTGTTATTGGGGCTGATGCTAATCCAATTCATGTGTCTATGCTGTGAGTTTCAAAATAAGTACCAACTGCAGGCGTATTGAAAAGAAAAGGAAAGTTTTAGATCTTTATGACCCAGCTGGGCCTGTAATAACAGTCTCACCAGGAAGTGTGCCTACTAAAGTAAGCAAAACCACTAAACTCCACAAAAAAGCAATGGGAATATCTGAAGCAGAATTCAGCTTTCAAGCCTAGTAATTACACTATTGATTTTTAAAGTGATTGTTAAGCTTCTCTCAGAAACTGATCCTGGCATCTTCCTCCCTGCTTTATCTTTAAGAGCACCAGAAGCACTATAATCCCTTTCCCAAATTAATAGCCAAAACTCTACACAGAAAACGTATAAAGAGAATTCAAATATGAAATTTCAACTCTTCCCTTTATAATTGAAGAAATTAAGATTGATTTTTTTAAATTAAAAGTTTTCACAGATTTTTCTTATTCATTCACACAACTGGCTTATGAATTCCAAAGACAAGGCTGAGTCTCTGAATAACAGTTCTTAAAACATTCAATGGAAAAAAAATGCAAGCCTCAGAAATATAGAAAGGTTTTAAGAATTAACGGGGAAAAAGGAATTATTTACTCCTTGGTGTAAAATAAAACAGTTGTAATTAACAAGACCAAAGCTGTGATTGTGGTATTTTAAAACTGATACACGGTGAAACCCACTATCACTATCCATTTTATCATCTGATTGTCAGTAAAAAAGAAAACAACTCATTTCTGTCAATGGACTTCTCCGTCTGAATATCTGAATACCGTTTTGACAGTCTGAAGTTATATCCTTAACCAATACAGTTCATCTGAACCTGTTCTGTCTTTCATACTTTTGATCTATTATAGACATGTGCCAAGTCTCCCAAGGCAGAAACAGTTTTTTTGTTAACATCTCACATTTAATTATTCCCCGAAATCTGCTTTAAGGCTCCCCTGATGGCTCAGATGGTAAAGAATCCACCTGTAATGCAGGAGACTTGGATTTTGTCCCTGGGTTGGGAAGATCCCCTGGAGAAGGGAATGTCTACCCACTCCAGTATTCTTGCCTGGAGAATTCCATGGACAGAGGAGCCTGGCAGGCTACAGTCCATGGCACTGAGAGCTGGACATGACTGAGCAACTAACACACACACACACACACACCCCAAATTAGATTTAAATTTAGACTCTTAAACTCTAGTGAGCAACCCCTAGGACTGTTGCCTTAGTCTCCTATTAGTTTCCCTGTTTGAGTTCATCCCATTGGAATCGATCTTCTATTCCTTTCCTTCAAAAGCAAATATTGACAAACTGTAGTAGCAGCTGTCTTCTGATGGTTCCTTATTGCCCAGAGGATAAATCATATACCTTTAGTTTGAGATTATTAGGATATTTCTTTATTATCTGCCCTCATCTCTTTCTAACTGTATCTTCCAGGCAACCACCTGCCTAGTTCACTGTTCAGTTCCTTGACACATAAATCCTCTTGTCTTGGTATATTTCACTTTTTACTGTACAATAACATTTTCAAATTCCTCATATTTGTGTCTGCCCTTCCTTTCACAGGAGCTATATTTACCCTCCTTTCTTACTTGTAAAATCCCTATTCAAACTTTAGACAACTCACATATCCCTTTGTCCTATAAGTCCTTTCAGATGCTAGAGGCATAACACATTTCTCCCGATTTAGTTCCCCCTCCCCCCCTGCCATTTTTATTTTTCCCATACTGAAATGGCAATTTCTCATGGTTTTTAATGCACTTGTGTTGATCAGGAATTACTCCAAGCAGACAAAGACTTTTCATACTGTTCATGGGGTTCTCAAGGCAAGAATACTGAAGTGGTTTGCCATTCCCTTCTCCAGTGGACCACATTTTGTCAGAACTCTCCACCATTACCCGTCCGTCTTGGGTGGTACTATATGGTAAGGCTGATAGTTTCATTGAGTTAGAGAAGGCTGTGGTCCATGTGATTAGACTGCTAAGTTTTCCGTGATTGTGGTTTTCAGTCTGTATGCCCTCTGATGGATAAGGGTAAGAGGCTTATGGAAGATTCCTGATGAGAGAGACTGACTGGGGCGGGGGGACTCTGTCTTGTTCTGATGGGCGGAGCCATGGTCAGTAAGTCTTTAATCCAATTTTCTATTGATGGGTGCAGCTGTGTTCCCTCCCTGGGGCCAAACTATGACTGTCTGAGGAGGCCTTACAAATAGCTGTGAAAAGAAGAGAATCAAAAGGCAAAGGAGAAAAGGAAAGATATTCCCTTTGAATGCAGAATTCCAAAGAATAGCAAGGAGAGATAAGAAAGCCTTCCTCAGCTATCAATGCAAAGAAATAGAGGAAAACAAGAGAATGGGAAAGACTAGAGATCTCTTCAAGAAAATTAGAGATACCAAAGGAACATTTCATGCAAAGATGGGCTCGATAAAGGAGAGAAATGGTACAGACCTAACAGAAGCAGAAGATATTAAGAAGAGGTGGCAAGAATACACAGAAAAACTGTACAAAAAAGATATTCACGACCCAGATAATCACGATGGTGTGATCACTGACCTAGAGCCAGACATCCTGGAATGTGAAGTCAAGTGGGCCTTAGAAAGCATCACTATGAACAAAGCTAGTGGAGGTGATGGATTTCCAGTTGAGCTATTTCAAATCCTGAAAGATGATGCTGTGAAAGTGCTGCACTCAATATGCCAGCAAATTTGGAAAACAGCAGTGGCCACAGGACTGGAAAAGGTCAGTTTTCATTCCAATCCCAAAGAAAGGCAATGCCAAAGAATGTTCAAACTACCATACCGCACAATTGCACTCATCTCACACGCTAGTAAAGTAATGCTCAAAATTCTCCAAGTCAGGCTTCAGCAATATGTGAACCATGAACTTCCTGATGTTCAAGCTGGTTTTAGAAAAGGCAGAGGAACCAGAGATCAAATTGCCAACATAGGCTGGATCATCGAAAAAGCAAGAGAGTTCCAGAAAAACATCTATTTCTGCTTTATTGACAATGCCAAAGCCTTTGACTGTGTGGATCACAATAAACTGTGGGAAATTCTGAAAGAGATGGGAATCCCAGACCACCTGACCTGCTTCTTGAGAAATCTGTATGCAGGTCAGGAAGAAACAGTTAGAACTGGACATGGAACAGCAGACTGGTTCCAAACAGGAAAAGGAGTACGTCAAGGCTGCATATTGTCAACCTGCTTATTTAACGTATATGCAGAGTAGGTCATGAGAAACACTGGGCCGGAAGATGTGCAAGCTGGAATCAAGATTGCTCGGAGAAATATCAATAACCTCAGATATGCAGATGACACCACCTTTATGGCAGAAAGTGAAGAGGAACTAAAAAGCCTCTTGATGAAAGTGAAAGAGGAGAGTGAAAAAGTTGGCTTAAAGTTCAACATTCAGAAAAATAAGATCGTGGCATCCGGTCCCATCACTTCATGGGAAATAGATTTGGAAACAATGGAAACAGTGTCAGATTTTATTTTTTGGAGCTCCAAAATCACTGCAGATGGTGATTGCAGCCATGAAATTAAAAGATACTTACTGCTTGGAAGGCAAGTTAAGACCAACCTAGATAGCATATTGAAAAGCAGAGACATTACTTTGCCAACAAAGGTCCGTCTAATCAAGGCTATGGTTTTTCCAGTGGTCATGTATGGAGGTGAGAGTTGGACTGTGAAGAAGGCTGAGCGCCGAAGAATTGATGCTTTTGAACTGTGGTGTTAGAGAAGACTCTTCCGAGTCCCTTGGACTGCAAGGAAATCCAACCAGTCCATCCTAAAGGAGACCAGTCCTGGGTGCTCTTTGGAAGGACTGATGTTAAGGCTGAAATTCCAACACTTGGCCACCTCATGCGAAGAGTTGACTCACTGGAAAAGATCCTGATGCTGGGAGGTATTGAGGGTAGGAGGAGAAGGGAACTACAGAACTGAACTGAACTGAACTGAAACTGTGATGGAGGTAGTGAAGATAATGGTGACCTCCTTTAAAAGATTCCATTCATGAAATTAAGACACTTACTCCTTGGCAGGAAAGTAATAACCAATCTAGTTCAGTTCAGTCGCTCAGTCGTGTCCGCCTCTTTGTGACCCCATGAATCGCAGCACGCCAGGCCTCCCTGTCCATCACCAACTCCCGGAGTTCACCCAGACTCATGTCCATCGAGTCAGTGATGCCATCCAGCCATCTCATCCTCTGTTGTCCCCTTCTCCTCCTGCCCCCAATCCCTCCCAACATCAGGGTCTTTTCCAATGAGTCAACTCTTCACATGAGGTGGCCAAAGTACTGGAGTTTCAGCTTTAGCATCATTCCTTCCAAAGAAATCTCAGGGCTGATCTCCTTCAGAATGGACTGGTTGGATCTCCTTGCAGTCCAAGGGACTCTCAAGAGTCTTCTCCAACACCACAGTTCAAAAGCATCAATTCTTCGGCGCTCAGCCTTCACAGTCCAACTCTCACATCCATAAGTGACTCCAGGAAAAACCATAGTCTTGACTAGACGAACCTGTGTTGGCAAAGTAATGTCTCTGCTTTTGAATATGCTATCTAGGTCGGTCATAACTTTCCTTCCAAGGAGTAAGCGTCTTTTAATTTCATGGCTGCAGTCACCATCTTCAGTGATTTTGGAGCCCAGAAAATAAAGTCTGACACTGTTTCCACTGTTTCTCCATCTATTTCCCATGAAGTGATGGGACTGGATGCCATGATCTTAGTTTTCCGAATGCTGAGTTTTAAGCCAACTTTTTCACTCTCCACTTTTACTTTCATCAAGAGGCTTTTTAGTTCCTCTTCACTTTCTGCCATAAGGGTGGTGTCATAGGCATATCTGAGGTTACTGATATTTCTCCCGGCAATCTTGATTCCAGCTTATGTTTCTTCCAGTCCAGCACTTCTCATGATGTACTCTGCATATAAGTTAAATAAACAGGGTGACAATATACAGCCTTGACACACTCCTTTTCCTATTTGGAACCAGTCTGTTGTTCCATGTCTAGTTCTAACTGTTGCTTCCTGACCTGCATACAGATTTCTCAAGAGGCAGGTCAGG
Organism: Bos mutus; assembly: GCF_027580195.1. Lineage (NCBI taxonomy): Eukaryota > Metazoa > Chordata > Mammalia > Artiodactyla > Bovidae > Bos > Bos mutus. The sequence goes on along the minus strand of NC_091642.1, from coordinate 44,230,964 downwards.
TGGTCTGGTATTTCCATCTCTTTCAGAATTTTCCACAGTTTATTGTGATCCACACAGTCAAAGGCTTTGGCATTGTCAATAAAGCAGAAATAGATGTTTTTCTGGAACTCTCTTGCTTTTTCGATGATCCAGCCTATGTTGGCAATTTGATCTCTGGTTCCTCTGCCTTTTCTAAAACCAGCTTGAACATCAGGAAGTTCATGGTTCACATATTGCTGAAGCCTGACTCGGAGAATTTTGAGAATGACTTTACTAGCGTGTGAGATGAGTGCAATTGTGCGGTAGTTTGAGCATTCTTTGGCATTGCCTTTCTTTGGGATTGGATTGAAAACTGACCAACCTAGACAGCATATTAAAAATCAGAGACATTACTTTGCCAACAAAGGTCCGTCTAGTCAAGGCTATGGTTTTTCCAGTAGTCATATATGGATGTGAGAGTTGGACTATAAAGAAATCTGAGTGCTGAAGAATGGATGCTTTTGAACTGTGATGTTGGAGAAGACTCTTGAGAGTCCCTTGGACTGAGAGGCGATGCAACTAGTCCATCCTAAAGGAGATAAGTCCTGAGTGTTCATTGGAAGGACTGATGTTGAAGCTGAAATTCCAATACTTTGGCCACCTAATGCAAAGAGCTGACTCATTTGAAAAGACCTGATGCTGGGAAAGATTAAAGGTGGGAGGAGAAGGCGACAACAGAGGATGAGAATGTTGGATGGCATCACCGAGTCAATGGACATGAGTTTGGGTAAACTCCGGGAGATGGTGATGGACAAGGAGGCCTGGCTTGCTGTAGTCCGTGGGGTCGCAAAGAGTTGGACACGACAGAGTGATTGAACTGCACTGAACTGAACTGAGACAAAGATTTTGCTATTTATGGCTCTGGACCTTGAAATAGGATTTAGCTTGTAATCTGTACTGGTTATTGATTTATTTATTGGTTTTCAGTTCTAAATTCGCCCTTTTTAACTGCTCTATAAAAAGTGGATTGGGTCATTAAATTTTTTTCTTTGCCAACTTGCACTGAAACTTTGCCACTGGGGAGATATGGCAAGAATAAAGCGATTTGCTTCCTGGCTCCAGTCAGATTGCTCGGATTTTGTACAACCTTCTCCAGGGTATGGCTACTACAGTACTTGGAGTTCAGCAATACCAAGCAGCCAGCAGCTTCCCCAGCACACCTCCCCTCGCGTAGTTTCCCTGGTATGAGCAGCCTTCTCTGGAACACCTCTGGCATAAGTTCTACTGCCATGGCATCAGAGCACGTTACTGCCATCTAGCCAGCACGGCTGTGTCCTTCCCCGCAAGGGTGATTTCCCCCTGAGGGACACTTGGAAATATCTTGGGACACTTTCTGTTGTCACCGTGGGGTTTTCAGGGAATGTTAACTTGTATTTAGTGAGTAGAGGTCAAGATGCCACTAAACATTCTACAGTGCACAGGACAGCCCTCCACCAAAACCAACTCTCTGATTCAAAATGCCAATATTATCCAGTTCCATGAACAACTCTCCATAACAAGGTCTAGTTCTTAGTCTCAGCAGAGCAAGGTAGAGGGTGGAGAGAAGGATGGGGGAAGGAAAATGTTTTTCTTGAATCGTCTCTTAATGGCCTGAGGTCTGTGACAATTCCTTGTACTTTCTGGTTTTTTTTTTTTTTTTTTTTTTTAGCATCCAAGATCATTTTATTTATTTTTTTAATTTAAATTTATTTATTTTAATTGGGGGCTAATTACTTTACAATATTGTATTGGTTTTGCCATACATCAACATGAATCTGCCACAGGTGTACACGTGTTCCCAATCCTGAACCCCCCTCCCACCTCCCTCCCCATACCATCCCTCTGGGTCATCCCAGTGCCCCAGCCCCAAGCAACCTGTATCCTGCATTGAACCTAGACTGGCGATTCATTTCTTGTATGATATTATACATGTTTCAATGCCATTCTCCCAAATCATTCCTTGTACTTTCTGTATCCTGAATTTCTGCTATGACCTTTTGACTAACTTGATCAATATCTAAAACACTTTTAATAAGAATTTTTAAACATAAAACTGCTAAGTTTTAACTAATGACCTACCAACATACTAATGACATTGAACTTCTTTTACTTTGAATAGAGTCAAATTTACCAAAGAATACTGATAGAAGCTCAGTGTGTTTGGGACTCAACAAATTAGAGGTGGAAATTATCTGTACAATAGGAATAGAAATAAGTACTGTCACATTTATACATTTGCCTCAAAACTCCTCAAATATAGACCAGGCCTTCTCAGTGAGTTCTCTAGTCAGTAATGCTGTATATAATTTCTATAACTACTTGCAAGAGGAGGAGGGTGTACAATTTTAAAGTACTACAACACGCATATGTGATGAAAAGCAGTCCCATTCACCTCTTTCCGTGAGTTTAAACCATTAATACTACCTCTGGATATGACCGTTTTCCAGTAGCTATGTGCTTATTTTGCAGTTAGATCAGGCTTGCTCAGGGCATGCTGTAATTCAACTTCCATTATTAAAATAAACCAGTGTAATGACTCTCTTTCAAGCTTCTGGATTGTATCTCTCCTGCTTAATAAATATTTTTTTGTAAAGCACACCAATCAATAATAGCTCCATAAAGAAGACAAGCCCAAATGATCACAACTGAATGATCACATTCTAGCAAAGTACATTTGTCTTCTCGTGTTCATCCTGCAAATATCCTCACATCACCCCGGATTTCATTCTAGAAAATGCACCAAAGTAAAATCCATTTAGACTGTGGGACATGCTGAGGCTCTGAAAAATTTTAAATTCATCCCCCTATCAGTTAAGTAGTGTGACTACACGCTGTACGGTATCTGGAGTTCCCACAGTCTTACCATGTGGACAAAGACTGGTAGATACATAAAGATAACAGATACATAGAAGGAAACAGAAGACATAGGTGGGGCACATGCCACTGGATGCGTGGGCCTTCATGAGACCGGCCTGGCGAGAACAGTAGGGTAAGAACAGTGCTGGAAAGATTCTACTGTCATCAAATCTTTCCATACGGTTCTCCCCCTCTCTCTCCATGACACCTGAAATTCTAAAACCTTCTGGATTTTTGTGATTTTTCAGTCTTCAGGGGTAAGTCATTCAAATGTAAGTAACCCATAGACCATCATCATCTTCATCTCTACGTAGCTACTACTCAAATTAATACAAAGCCTGAAGTGAAGTCCTTGAGATTGAAAGAGAGAAATTAAGAAGAACAGGGACCAGGGCTTTCCTGCAGTCCAGTGATTGGGCTCTTTCACTGTAGTGGGGCACAAGTTCAGTTCCTGGTGGGGGAACTAAGATCCTGCATGCCATGTGGTTTAACCAAAAAGATAAAGAAGAAAGCCTGTGTGTGTGGCAGGGGTGGGGAGTGTAATGGGAAAGAGGAGTGCCTGTAGAAGAGTAATGTGATGAGGAAACTAGAGGTAAAGGGTGTCAGAGAGAGGAAAGCAAGCTGGCAGATGGCACTGGGAAGACCAACAGCGGAACACACTTCAAACCAGTATTCTTTACGATTTTGCTTCATTTAAAAGATAGGTTGAGCAGAGCCTGGAGGAAGATCAGAACAGGGCCACTGGAGGCAGCAATCAATTTTTTATGTTGGTTAAGTAAGTTAGGGGTTAGCAAACTACAGCTCACAGGTCAGATTCAGCCCATTGACTGTTTCTTGTATGGCCATGAGCTGAGAATAATTTGTGCATTTTTAAGTGGCAGGAACAAGAAAGTTTCAAAAGATGAAGAATACTTCTTGACCTCTAAAAACAATGAAATTCAAATTCCATCATCCATACACCTTTATTGAAACAAAGACATGTTCATTTACTTATTGTCTTTGATTGCTTTTGCATTACAATGGTAGAATTGGGTAGATGCAACAAAGGTCATTTGGCCTACAAAGTGTGAAATATTGACTATCTGACCTTTTATAGAAAAGCTTATCCTATCCTTGGTTTAAGTCATGGAGCTAAGGCTTCATATTTACATACCCCACTCAGAATAAATCTCGTGCACTTAACTAACCCATCATTTTTGTGGGGAAGTTCTGTGATCCTCTGTTCCTCCTTGAGCATGAGCCTTAGTGAGTCTCACCCTTCACCAAGCTGCTTGTCAGAAACATCAATAGCACCCTTCCTGAGAGAAGTTGAATAACTACTATTTTGTCATCTTTTTGCATCTCTTCTGACATCCTAGGTCCTGGTATGGAAGGCTTCCTTGACTCCTGCCTGACAGGTCCATTGCTTATTCTACAGAGCCCAGAGCATAGATTCAGTATTTTTGTTTATTTTGCCTTCAACTTGGAGTTGACACTGAATAGCAATAGCAAACAGGGAATGGAGGGAGGCACCAACCCACCACAAGCAAGAGTAGATCTGGTCGAGGCTCGGATCAGAAGCGCTATCATTGGAAACTGATGCAGGTGTGGCTAAAGAGGCTACCTGTGGAGGACAGGATGCATAAACAGAGAGGAGGTTTTGCTACCAGCACCGATAAAGGAATAACAACCAAAAATTTAATATAATTGAGTTTGCCCTATATACTCAGTTTTCAGACCTATACTGAACTTATGTCTTGCTCATCTCAGTAGCCCAAGTAACTGATACTGAAACAGGCATTCATCTTTATCTTTTGTAATGATTAAACATAAAAATTTCCTAGTCTGGCTCTAATCTCAGTTTTAATACCTAGCTCCAGTTTTGGTGTTGAGAAATAGTCTTCAGCCTAACAATTCCAGTGACTTTTTCTCTATGTCCAATCTTTCTTGGTAACCTATTTGCTCCTATATTTTGTATAGGTCTTGGGACAAGTCTTATGACACAGGAATTGATAGATCAGGATGGATACTGGTCCTGTTGCTGCTGCTGCCAAGTCGCTTCAGTCGTGTCTGACTCTTTGCAACGCCATAGATGGCAGCACACCAGGCTCTTCTGTCCCTGGGATTCTCCAGGCAAGGGTACTAGAGTGGGTTGCCATTTCCTTCTCCAATGCATGCACACATGCTAAGTTGCTTCAGTTGTGTCTGACTCTGTTTGACCCCATAGACGGCAGCCCACCAGGCTCCTCCGTCCATAGGATTTTCTAGGCAAGAGTACTGGAGTGGGGTGCCATTGCCTTCTCCTCTCCAATGCATGCATGCATGCTAAGTCGCTTCAGTTGTGTCTGACTGTGTTTGACCCTATGGACAGCAGCCCACCAGGCTCCTCCATCCACAGGATTCTCTGGGCAAGAATCCTGGAGTCGGTTGCCATTTCCATCTCCATGGATACTGGTCCTGGTATATGCCAAATACCCTTTTCTAGTTGTTGGATCAAGGATAGGTCTGGAGATTCCTGGCTGGGTGAAGCAGAGGACCATGGAGCAAAGGGGTGGGAGAAACACAAAGGGAGTTCATACCATTGCTGTTTACCAACGAGCATGAAAACGTTTCAACTTTCATAACCAATTGGCTGCATCTTGGAGTTATACAGTAAATGAGGGATACAGTTGAGATGCTTAGATTTTAATTTTCTGGGGGAAAATATATGACTCTTTGTTAAAAACAGTAAGAAAATTACTAGTAAATATTCAGTGATCTCAATGTATCAAAAAATGTCATCTTACATAAACTCCTAACTTCACTAATAACTTACCACACAGATGAAGAAGTGGATTGCATAACTGATTATGGGACACAAAGATATACTTATGTTCACATTTATTTCTCTTCATGGATTCTAAAATAAGATATTCTAAATATACTTAGTTGTCTTTTATGTATTCAAGAATGTTATTAATGGAAATAGATTGTTCTGTTAGATTCAAATTTCTTTATGTCAATTTTCATGAATTTTAGAGTCACTGCACATAATTATGAAAATAATGTAAGAAACCAGTCCTCAGAGAATGCTTCTTGAGAACAACATGTATCTGTTTATCACTTTCTAGTTTGTCCGTGAACTCTTTTTTTTTTTTTTAATTTCCCACATGCGTGATTAGTTACAATGATGTTCTTTTGCTCTCCCTCTGGAATAATAAAGCATAATCACTGGCTTACATAACATGGTACCTCAGTTGTAAATTTGTGAAAGAAGCTCCATGTGTTGGTAGTTCTAATGCTCGCCATCTGTTTGCATGGGTGAAGCCCTGGTGCTCCCTTAATTGGCCATAAATTAGGTACTAGCAGCAGGATTATGACAAGATCCTTCAGTTACAGTTTAATTTCTTTTTTAAGCTGGGATTCAACATTTGGTGGGAATCCCAACTCCTCTGATAAGAGCATAGAAATGCACTTCTTGAGCCCTAGACTCAAGCCATCTTCTCTCTATGTTTTAAGCTAGACCTCCCTCAAAGTATGTTCTCTGTATACACTTCTGAAGATAAACTTACGCTGAGCAGAAAGAAAAAACTACTAAATCCAGGAGATTCCAGTACCTTCTCTAAGAAGAGGAAGAGGCACACTGATTGAGCACTCACTACATATCTTGTGCTGTGTGGGGACCTTGACATATATTAAATTGTTTGATCTTCGAAACAATTTTATAATTTAGGCATCTCCCACTTTTCAGATAGGAAAACTAAGACTTAAAATTGAATTGCCCATATTGTCATAACATGGTGTAGTAAAGATTCAAGTGTTGAGCTTTGGACTCTATTTGACCAAGTCCATACACTCCTCACTGCACACTATATATGAGTAGGTTTGAAAAAGAAAATGGATATGGGCAAAAGTATGTATGTGATGCTACTTGATGCTCCTTCATCTCCTGGGATCTCAGTCAACAGAACTGAAGAACCTACATTAGATAACTCTCAGTGTCCCAATAGTTTGTTTCCATGGCTTGATTAATCTGGGCTTGAATATTAACCACAAAGCCTTAACAAGTTATTAAAATGTTATGGACTTCAGTTTCCTTTTCTGTTAAACATCCCATCTTCCAGGTAGAATCATTACAAAGGAAAGTAGATACATAAACTGATAGAAATACCCATCCATCCTCAATCAGCAGGCAAACGCTCAGCCTCACTGTCATTCTTCCCTCATCAGATTCCCTTGTGCTTTAGAGGGAAGATTAAGGCCATTCAAATTACCATAACTTTCCTTGTTTACATCTCTACAAATTTTCTACCTATTCTCTTTTTCACTATCTTCAGAACATTAAAAAAAAACCAAAAACATGTTTTTCCAATTTCTCTTTCCCTGTTTGCTCACAATTTCCTCCCCTGTGGACACATTTCTATCAAGTGTCACCCCCAACCTCCGCCCTGCCTCTTTTTTTTCTTTTTTAACTTGGCCACCATGGCATGTGGGATCTTAAGTTTCCCAATCAAGCAAACACAACATCTTAACCACTGGACTGCCTGGGAAGCCATCCTCCTCAAGGTTTGTGTAGAAGCATCACAAGGAAACTCTCCAAGACCTCACTAGTGTCTCATGTGCCCTCCCTTCTCTCTTTTTTCTTTGTTTAGCCTAGTTTCTTGAAAGAAAAAAAAAAAAAATCCTTTGGTCTCAATGCTCTCACATCCTCAGTACCGACTCACTCTTTGCAATCTGCATTCCACTTTCACTGTTTTATTAGATATTTTTCTCCCAGGTTGCTAAATTTTTTGCCCTTTTCTCTATATATTCATGCCTCTCAGTTCCTCACTTGTATTTACTTCTGCTGATTATCCTTTTTCCCTTGAAATCTTCTCTCGGTATCTGAGGTTTCCTACACTGTTCTAGTTGCTGACATTGCAGTTTTATCACTGGTTTTCTTCCTCTGCCTCAATTTTACATGTAAGAATTTTCCCGAATTCTAAACTTGGTCTTTTAATCTTTTCTATTCTTTCATGCAATTCCATCCAGTTTTATGGCTTCAGTTGTTAACTCTATGTAAGCAATTTTTAGGTTAATTTTATGTTAACTCTAACAAGCATTCTTGTCCCCCATTTTCTACCTCCTGCGAGGCACCTGTTCCTGAGTGTCAAACTTGTATGTCAAATTCATGATATTTTTATTGAATAATTCTTATGCTTCCCAAACTAATTCTTTTTCTACACTCCTCCTAGATCTTCTAAATTTCTTTTTTATCCTTTACATTCAGGCAAGTCTCAGCCCTCTGGGTTTATGTCTTTATTCTTAACACATGCCTATAATGATCTCATGATGACCACTTAGATTTACAGTCTGCTAACCAGATATTCCGGAGAAGGCAATGGCACCCCACTACAGTACTCTTGCCTGGAAAATCCCATGGACGGAGGAGCCTGGTAGGCTGCAGTCCATGGGGTCGCTAAGAGTCGGACATGACTGAGCGACTTCCCTTTCACTTTTCATTTTCATGCATTGGAGAAGGACATGGCAACCCACTCCAGTGTTCTTGCCTGGAGAATCCCAGGGACAGGGGGAGCCTGGTGGGCTGCCATCTATGGGGTCACACAGAGTCGGACACGACTGAAGTGACTTAGCAGCAGCAGCAGCAACCAGATATTCTGTCTGTATCTTCTCCCTTTAATTCATCTCATATAGCCTTCTCAGTGTCTTAGTGATTGACACTATTTTGCTGCATAGAATTGTCAGAGTTACCCTTATCCACCATTTGGTGATCTTGTTGAACCAGCCCCAACATGTTTGTGAACTTATTTGTCACACTTTGTCCTCCAACTACCTTAATACAGCCTTACTTTAGTCAGCTGAAATGGCTTATAGCTCTACTCTGAGTACTGCTGATGCTATTCACTCTATTTCTCTTGCTGCTCCTATGCTTATAGATCTACCTAATGAAACCATTTATTTCATGAAGACTTCTCTGATTCTCCCCAGAAGTTGTCAACTCCCACAGATGTGGGCTCTGGACCCTTCTTACATTCTGCTTTGCATGATGGTTATTTGTGTAAATGCCACAGTTCCTCTACTAGAAGTTACCCCCAAACCAGAATCTGTACTGCTCCTTTAATTCTCTTTACAGAACCTAACAATGTCTTGTATGTGATAAAGCCTCAAAAAGACATTAATCAAATGAAAGAAGGAATGAATAGGTAGTTATTGTTTCTGGGAACCAGAGGAAGAGTATCTATTTCAGAAATATTCGTGGGTATAGACATCATCTCGGAGAAGGCAATGGCACCCACTCCAATACTCTTGCCTGGAAAATCCCACGGACAGAGGAGCCTGGTAGGCTGCAGTCCATGGGGTTGCTAAGAGTCAGACACAACTGAGTGACTTCACTTTCATTTTTCACTTTCATGCATCGGAGAAGGAAATGGCAACCCACTCCAGTGTTCTTGCCTGGAGAATCCCAGGGACGGGGGAGCTTGGTGGGCTGCCGTCTATGGGGTTTCACAGAGTCGGACACAACTAACGCGACTTAGCATCAGCAGCTTAGACATCATGTGGAGAAGGGCATGGCAACCCACTCCAGTAAACTTGCCTGGAGAATCCCATGGACTGAGGAGCCTTGTGGGCTACAGTTCATAGGGTCACGAGTTGGACACAACTGAAGTGACTGAGCACACACACACACACACGAGCGTGGCTATCATCCTGCAATGATGCCCTCTGGTTCCATCGATCCAGCACAGAGGGGCATGCAAAAGTAAGATCTGTAAATCAAGTGGGATTTCTCTTCATCCAGAGTCCCCTGAGCTCAACATTCAACTCCATCATTCTGATCATATCTGCCACTCACTTTCATTCCACACTGACACAGCCTATTCCAGCTGTAATGGCTCCACTAAAATGGATGCTTTACAGTTCTTCTCCCCCGTCAGGCACTTGGCTTTTGTGATAATGTATCCACAAACACAGCAATGAGAAAATGTTTGGAGGCCTGCATCCAGGTAGTGGAGCATTTTATTCAGGCTCTCGGAGAGTCAATAAAATAATCTGACATTTTAGTCTAAACAATAAAGCATTCAGGCAATGAGACTAGCAAGGAAGAAAACAGAGAAGGAACAGGCGGACGTGTCGCCGAACAAACTTGGAATGGCTCTAAATATGCCTATGTCTAGGACTGATGCTTTCTCCAAAAATGTTTTCCTAAATACTTCTATTTTAGGAATCTGAGCATGGAAGAATAGAGGAGAAAACTAAAATGTGCTCAAGTAATAGTCCATTTCCTAGTAACAATAATAACCACAAATGTGTAGTGTATAAATATATACTATTTTATAATTATTATAATATACTATAAATATTTTATAAATTATAAAGTATATTGAAAGTACTAATAGTCATTATTTTCTAAAAATTTACACCAATAGCACTGGTTGAGAGTCTCCTGGGTAAAGACCACTTGGACAGATGATTTTCTCACATGTTCTCATCAATGCTCACAACATGATGTTGCATTATCCCCAGTTCACAAATGAGCTAACTGAGGTGAAGTTCATGGTGGTTTAAGTACCTTATTAAAAATCACAAAGCTAGAATGGCAGAGTGAACCACTTCCAAGAATAACAGGGAATGAGAATCAAATATAAAACTCATTTTCAATAAAAAGATATAAACAAGTATTAATAGCTCCATGAAGTGATGTCTCATCCCAGGAACTTATGTGTGTCACTGATACGAGTGTGTAATATGCATAAGAAAGCAAAGTACTTACTCTCTGTCGATTACAAGGCAGGTTACAGCTTCTGCCGCAATTACATTCGCTGTTCTCACATCTTCCCTGTATAAAAAAGAGAGAGCAGTTCAAGTAAAGCACCCTTTAAAAACAAAGAAAAGTGTTCATTGTAATTAATTCAAGACATTAAATTACACTCTTCTGATTTTTCCTCTTTTAGGTTTAAGATTTGTTCACGTTTCAAATTACTTTGTCCTGAGAAACCACATAACTCTTGTTATTAATAACACAGATTTTACAATTACAATCCAGCAGCCCACCAGGCTCCTCCGTCCATGGGATTTTCCAGGCAAGAGTACTGGAGTGGGGTGCCGTTGCCTTCTCCGAAAGTTATAATTTTCAAACTTAAAAGTTTCACTTACACAAATGAAACAAAATTTTGTGTCGCCATTCCCTATCGTATCTGGAGAGTTAATGAGTTGACCAGATGATGATAAAGACATGAATGAAGACGAATAGGTAAACTTTAGAAAAGATCTGCAGATATAATTCTAGAAACTTAAGTACCTAATCCATTTGTGTATGAATTTATCATTATTACCTTGAGAATTATGGATCTATTTTAATCAATTCCATGCTTTAAAGACCCTGAACTTATGTGGCTAAACTTTTGGCAACTTAAACAGTTACTCACCTGTACCAGAGTTTGTAGGTTCTTCAAGAATGTTCAACAAATCTTAATCACTCTGATTGAAATGTGTATGTACTGTCGCTTTAAAGCATCTAATTGGCTCTGCAGCAGTATCTATCAACTTCTTAAACATTTAAAAATCTGCTCTCCTTATCCAGTGGTCAAAGGTGGATTTGGTAAGTTAACATTCACATTTTGAGCTACTAAAAATGTAATTGTACCACTGTCATGGAAACATTAAGTTATACTTGAAAATATACTCTGTTTCCTAGAAAGGTAAAATGTCTAAGCTAATCTAATTAATGATACATATACATTTGAAATACATTACAGAGATATTACATAGGAAATACTATGGTCTTAATAACATCTTCTAAAAATCACAGTTGGAACAGTATATGTTTCTAATATCAGGCTTTTAAAGTTTTGAAAATAAAGATGTTCCCAGTGTATTTTATTTTTTCAAAACACACAAAGTTCTCACACATACACCTGAACTGTAATTTTTTCATTGATCTCTTTCACTGTTGCTGTATCATGCTGTTAACGACTGCAGTTGCTTTGTAGTAACTATTACTATTTGGGAAAGCAGTTTCTCCTTACCAAAATTCTTTTCCAGAAATACCCTGATGGTATTCTCAAGCATTCATATTTAATACAGACTTTAAAATCACTTTCCACTTCTGAAGAAACCAACAATGGGATGCTAGTAAAGTTGTATCACATTTTTACATTGATTTCAGAAGAAAGACATTCTGATGATATTAATTTTCTCTGCAAGAGCATGGCATGTCTACTTGTTCAGATAGAGTATTATGTCTTAATCTTTCTTAATCTTTTTCACTTGGGCTCTGGCATTTTTACAGAAAAGTATTCTTCAGGCTTTTATATCATCAGTTTCTCTTATGGCATTGCTTTTGCATTTCTGTTTTTTATTGGTTATTGCTACTAAAGAAAAAACCTATTGAAATTTGTATATTTGTAATCTGCATACCATACAAAGTTCTCTTCTGATTCTCAAATTTCTATTACAGTCTCTTCAATTCTCATTGTGATCTTCCCAGTGTCTCCCCAACATCCTCTACCTTCTATCTAAACTGGTCTCCTCCCAATGACTGAACACTTCATTTCCTTCTTGTCATGAGTTCTTACCACACGTTCCCTAAGCCTAGGAACTTCCTCTCCAGCTCCTTGACCAGTTCACAACTGTTTCTCCTTTAGATCTCGGTCCAGATGCCCCTGGCTCAGTGATGCCATGCTGAATTCACTAGATTGGTTCCTTGTTTGTCTGTTCTCATGGCCCTAGGTAGCTCTCCATACAAGTACTTGTCACAGTTTACAATTTATACATCTATTTGCATGGTCACTTAGTCCATGTTTCTAACCTCCTTTCACTAAATGTTATGAGGGCAGGGTCAATGGCCAGTTTTGCTCCCAATTTTATCCTGAATGGCCTGCATAAGAGGTGGTTAGTAAGTATATGGTCCAGGAATCTTGAACTCTTGGGAAGAATAGAGTTCAGGCTTTGGAGTAACACTGTCTTGGTTTTACAAAACGAGGTGAAATCCTCAGTTTTCTTGTCTATAAAAGTGAGAAGGATAACAGTGCCAATTTAATGATCTTAAATGCAATAAAGATAAGTTTATCACAATGCCCAACACACAGAAAGCAATGGTTCTGCCATTCATTACTTCCAAGGTTTCCCATTCACCAATGCCATCATGTCTGTCCTTGTGGAGGTGCCGGCTGGTGCTCTATGAAAGATTATTGCCCAAGAACAAAGTGAGCTTTTCCTATTCCATAGAGATAGATAGTATACTTGAGAGTCCACTATTACTTTTGAGTGTGAATTTTTGGTAAAGTGGACAAAACAGACAAATCGTCAATAATGGCCATGAGGTGGCTCATAAACTGCATGAGTAACTGCTTAGGAGACGCTCACAGCAGCCTATGTTACTACAAATAGCTGCCAGTGTGTTTTTTAAAAAATCCACCACGGCTTTATAGAAAACTAATTTTAGCTGAAATATGCTTCTACCTTAACAACTTAAAATTGTCCACAGTGTTTAAAACTATGACATATACAAAGTAACACTTTATTTTGAACAATGTCTCCTGTGTATATAAATTTTAAAGTATGCTTTCATCACAAATGTCCAACATTAAAAATTTTTATCATGTTATCTGGTCTGAATTGTGTATACTTTCAAAAATGGATGCTATTTCCTTGCAACAGAAAGAAAATATATATATATTTTAAAATGCAAATGATGAAAAATCAAAGATCAAGAGTGACATAGTTGATAGAAACTGAAAATATTTTATTTTTAAAAAGGAAAATGTGTAAAGTTATAGCCTATAGTCAGGCTCAGCACCTAGTAATGTGACATGTATCAAAAAAAAAAAAAAAAGATGTGTAACATGGGTGACCAACAACACAGCATATTAAAGAGTTTGTTATAACATTTGCTATTTATTGTCTGGCTCAGTGGTAAAGAATCTACCTCAAATGCAGATGATGTGGGTTTGATACCTGGGTCAGGAAGATCCCCTGGGGAAGGAAATGGCAACCCACTCCAGTATTCTTGCCTGGAAAATCTCATGGACAGAGGAGCCTAGTGGGCTACAGTCCAGGGGGTTGCAAAAGAGTCAGATACAACTTAGTGACTGAACAAGAAATATCAGGAAACATATTAAATAATTTGCACAAATCTCAGTTAATACATATAACAGAGGGTATTTTACCTGAAATTTACACATGGGGATATATGTAATACACCAAAAAACAGACATAGCTAATGAGTTGCTGTCCTGGAATTTGAACAAAGAACTGTCTGGTCCCAAAGTACATGTTCTTTTATCATCAGTTCACTACCTATACCCTCTGCTATAAGATTTTAAATTAACAACTATCCTAAATTCATTCTAATGCTTAGGATGACATCTAAGCAGTAAGCACTCATGACTCTCTGTCCATCATTATAAAATTATATTTAATTATTAATAAAGCAGCATTAATACGTTAATGGGTGCCCAACTGCAAAGCTAAATCAATAAACCAGTTTGATTCTCATGTTATTAGAACTCCTATCTGTAGTTACGTCTTAACCCTGCTATGCTGCTTTATAACAATGTTTTATAACAATAGAAAATCATTCAATGCCAAGTCCATTCAATGCCAAATTCCTGTTGCCATTACACTATTATTGAATTTTTACTATTGAGATAAATGTTTAATGCCACCATGCTTGTCTATGCAGGTGTCTGGAAATGCCATCCCTATGAGAGAAAAATGCCATCTGACATAGTATTGACACATATTCATCCCCTATTTTATGAGATATTATAGAAACTTCTGATAAGAAAAGAATATAAGCCAATACTGTGATTTACTATGTGTGCTTATTTCCTTTATTGGACCAAGGACTAAAGTAAAAGCAAATATCCTTTGGACTGAGATATGAAATATTAAATACTCATATAACAGAAAGCTCCTAATAGCTCCATGTCTTTATGAAACTTATATCTGTCCATACATAGCTGTTATGATACTGGTTTCACACAGAACATCTACCAGTGTCTCAGAGGCTTCATGTAATACTAGCTTAGACATGCAGAAAAGGAGACAGGGGGAAAGAAAGAAGAAAGAGGGAGATGGTGTGACTTAAAAAAAAAACAACTGAGCATTCTTTCAGTTTTACTTTTTGGCATATCAGGCTATTTGATAATTTCTAATAGACTAATACATGAGACTTTGAAAATACATTGGCCACAAGAGAATTTTATAAACAAAATTATAAGATAATATCTAACATACTTAAAACTTTCACAAACACACATAGCCTCTGAACACAGCATACTTCTTTATATAGAAGTAAAGGCACGTGTATCTACCTAATAGTCTAGGTCTAACTTGCACGAAGTCAGACATGACTGACGTGACTTAGCAGCAGTAGCAGCAGCAGCATGCATGTTGAATTTAAAAATAAAAATCTCATATTCATTTATTTCTGTACTTGTATATTAGTTTATTTCAGCATGACAATAACTATGAACAACTGCAGAAGTAGCTACTATTCGGCAGATTAATAGATATTACACAAACTTGCTACTGATTAATGAACAAAGCTGTGAGGTTTAGTAGTGTTCTTTTCTTAAGCATTTTTGGAGGAGTTAGAAATTCCTTTCAATGAAATCATAGAGCATGAACAATCATCCCCAAATAGTTGCAAATACAGTTTTCTGTGCACTGACTCGGATAGTCTTTGAACTTCATCACTGGAATCTTCATCATCGCTGTATCCCAGTGTAGAGTCACTGTCAGTATCTGAATAATCCATAGCAAGAGTTTACATTGACTCTTCTCTTTCAGAAGCAATTCTCTTGTGTCTCATGGCCGCTAGGAAACTCTATAGTGCATTGATATATCTCTGAGAACAAACACAGAGTGTGTGAGGCCAAAGCAGAATGTAGTTCATGCAAAGTAACTAACTGTGCCAGCAGGAGCTCTCCCTTTTCAGCTCTAGAGCAATGTGACTGCTGTCATCAGAGTCCTGGCATTCCCTCGGTGCCAGCCTTGACAGAAATTGACACTTCTCCAATAGCTCATGAACTTAAGGCAACTGTGGGTCAGAGCCCTTCATTCTCAGTCAAGTGCTTCAGGCAGCATCCATAGTTACATTTAGGACAAAATAAATCCTATTCATCTCAAAATCAAGGGCAATCTTACTATAACATGTAGGATATTCAAAACTGATGGGCTATGAAAAGCATCAAAGAGTCACTTGAAATTAGACTTTGAATTAATTATGAACTAGAATTGTAGAATTTGTGGCAAGTTCAGCTGTGCTATTCAAAAGTTTGGTTCCTGAGCAGATAAGTATTGTGAGGAAAAAAAAAAAAAAAAAAAAACTGTATCAGGTCATTCACTGACTCTGTCTACTTCCTACCATTATTTCAACATGATTTATAACTCCAGTACTCCCAACAGAACACGAATACTAAGTGTAACATGAACTAATACATACAAAAATATGTGTCTTCTTATCAAGCGTGGCATAGAGTTAATAACCAGTAAATGTTAACTGTCATCATTGTCACTTTAAGATCCTCTGACATCTAGAAAGCACGATACTCTTTTGCATATAGTTTTTCTCATGAAGTCTTTTCTAAATTTCTATAATAAACCAGTCTCCCATTTGTTTTCGGACGCTACCTTTTCAGTCTGTTTTCCTGAATCCTCTTGGTTCACTAGAAAACTGGTGTCTCTTCAAAATTCTCCTTTTGGCCTTTTCATTGCTCTAACTTTTCTTATTGGGGAGATCTCTATGACATCAGCTGTTAGTTTTGTATTAATGACTTCTAAGTCTTAATTTCTAAGTTTACTTTTCTTCTACTGGACACCCTTGTCTGAAAGTTCCACTGCAACCTTGAATTCAAACCTGATTCATTTTCTTTTAACCTCAAAACCACTGTTTTCCTTGCGTTTCCTATCTTGGCAAACGACATCACCATTCTTATATTTGCTTAGCCTCAAAAATTAGATTTTTTTTTTTTTTTTACTTTCCTTTCTCCATCATTGGCTCTGATTGATTATATTGGTTCCATCTTTGCCTCTTCTTTTACATCCATTCTTCGTTTGCATTCTCAGAGCCACTGCTTTACTTTGGGCTACCACTATCTCTACCCTGGAATGTTGATCTGGCTTTATAACTGATCTCCTTGCCACCACACTCCCTTCTCTAACCCACATCTCATTTTTCTGCACATTTCCAAATATAAGTCCAGTCATGTCAATTCTTTGCATGAGAATTTTCAACAGAAAGAAGTTTCTACACTTTCATTTAGAGTCTGAGGTCCTCCACCAATTGACCTATGATCTTTCCAGGCACTATACAGACTGTCCTCTGCTGCACCTACAGCAAATAACTGTTTCCTTACAATATGCCAGCTCTCATCTTCATTCTTATACACAGATGGCTCCTCTGACAACCCTCTACTCTAGTTCAAACTTTCATCAATGCAGACTTCCATGATCTTTCATTAGCTTTTTCAAGATGGAAAAATCCACAAAAGAAATATATCTACAAATTAATTATAGAAATATATATACATATAGTTAAACCAACAAAAAAGAGAGGAAATAGAAAAATACTATAATGCCACCTGCCAGGAGATAATTAAGTTTAATACCATTGTGAATATTTTAAAAAAACTTTATTATTCTTAAGTATTCACATTTCTCATGAATATAATAAGTCAATATTTACTTTAACAAATATTTACTGAAGGCTATTATATTCTAAATGTATGAATGCTATGGTCCACTGGGGATGAAGTTAAATTAGTAGGCAAATGTATAATTGAATATGCTGATCAAATAGCATGCTAACAGAGATATTAATAATAATAGGTAGGACATCATCTAGCAAATAAGATGACAGCCTTTATGAGGACATTAAAAATTAAGACCCACTCCCAAATGAGTTGAGTTAGCAAAATGAGTCAGGAGATGTATTTTCTATGGGAAAAAAAATATGCAATAGCCCTGGGGTAGGAAATAGCTACTATAAAACAAATAAGGTTGGAATTCAGGGATTGAGGAAAAGAAGGCAAGGACCACGAGAAACCTGAAAGGAAGGCAGGAACCCCCATCCAGATCCTGTAGACTCGTTCAAGGGTCTACTTTTCAAAAGAGACTAACTGAAACTTTTTTCTTTTAACGTATTAATAAAATCTTAAAAATTAGTTGGAAATCACAAGCTTAGAGGAAACAATTACTATGAAATAAAATAACAAGGAAACAATTTTAGATGAGTATTTTTAAAATGCCGACATCCTTTCCACTTAACTAAAGTAAATGTTACTGTATGGAAGTCCGCATATTAAAGAATATATCTAAACAGAAAACATGATCTCTGTCCCTTAGAACCTTGTACAATATAGGAGTAATGAAACAAACTAATGCACAGAAATCAGTGTATTATCAGGAATATTTACCAACTCATGACAAAGACTTGAGTTTATACTCTATACACCTGTTAGAATGCTCCCAAGGCAGTCTCTGGTTTTTCATTGATAACAGAGACTTATGATATGAGCTCAAAGAGGATGTTTCTCTAGGCAGAACAACAATAAGTATTATTCATAAAGTAACTCCATTTCATTCTTTCTGGTAACACAGGTGCATATTTCCATTCACTGTATTATCTCACTTTCTGAGAGAATGCAAATCCTTATAGATCTATACCCATGGAAGGTCACAGTAAATGAAGTTATGAATTTGAAAGAATTCAATTTTCACATTCGTTCATATTACTTCTGCTGGGATGATGGCATAATGAATTTTTGATGTGACTTAGGAACTCTGCATTCTGTGGCATGATTCAATAACAATGAACATAGACATTTATTAGGCTGAACCAAAGAAATTGCTGTTTTTGCAGGTTAAGATGGCCAATTATTGGCAATTTCATGATCCAATCTAACACATGGAATTAGTGAAAGTGAAAGGGGATATAAAACAATGACGGAAGACTGTATATTGCTGTTTCTTTCCTGCTGTGCTCCCTATGTGACATAAACTGAACTGACTTCAGTAGTAATCTGTATTGTTTCCATATTCCATGTATGAATCCTCTGAATGTTGACATGATTGATGGTTCTTGTTCTTCCATCTAATCATTAAAGATAATTCTCTGTCCATTCCAACTAGGATAAGAAATGACTATAGAAGAAATTCTGAGTCTTAGTGTTTTGTTGTTGTTATTGCTAGAGTAAAAATGGCATTTAGTTTGTGCTCTGGTTTCAAATATTAAACTCTTTGGTAAAGTCTTACAAATTTAAAGAATGTCTCCTTGAGTGTATTTTCTGGAGAGAAAGACAGCTTATTCTCATTTTTGCTTGTTATTATTTTATCAGTTGTTTAGAAGTACAGATTTAGATATTATATTGCCATTATTTTCTTAGGGGTCTATTTGGTCTATTTTTGGATGATTTACAGGTATTTTTCTGGGCTCCAAAATCACTGCAGATGGTGAGTGCAGCTATGAAATTAAAAGACGCTTACTCCTTGGAAGGAAAGTTATGACCAACCTAGGTAGCATATTCAAAAGCAGAGACATTACTTTGCCAACAAAGGTCCGTCTAGTCAAGGCTATGGTTTTTCCTGTGGTCATGTATGGATGTGAGAGTTGGACTGTGAAGAAGGCTGAGCGCCGAAGAATTGATGCTTTTGAACTGTGGTGTTGGAGAAGACTCTTGAGAGTCCCTTGGACTGCAAGGAGATCCAACCAGTCCATTCTGAAGGAGATCAGCCCTGGGATTTCTTTGGAAGGAATGATGCTAAATCTGAAACTCCAGTACTTTGGCCATCTCATGCGAAGAGTTGACTCATTGGAAAAGACTCTGATGCTGGGAGGGATTGGGGGCAAGAGAAGAAGGGGACGACAGAGGATGAGATGGCTGGATGGCATCACTGACTAGATGGATGTGAGTCTGAGTGAACTCTGGGAGTTGGTGATGGACAGGGAGGCCTGGCGTGCTGCAATCATGGGGTCGCAAAGAGTAGGACATGACTGAGCGACTGATCTGATCTGATCTGAACAGGTATTTTAATTTAGGAGGAAAAATAAAGAATTTTGCTCTAATAAAATAGAAAAAAACTTAAACCTGGAGTACAACATAATAGGTGTTCTATTCATTTAATCAAATCAAACACTCTCTTCTTAACACTATATGTCCTCTTATTTGAACCATACTTCATAATATAATATGGATTAAGATAAATCTAATTGGTGTCTTATCTTTTCAGATAGTGATGCATGTAATTTTGTAACGTAACTGGCCAAACACAGTTTGAATTTTGGGAGAAGACATTAGGAGAGTCAAATTATTCCATGGTGTTTCATGGGTCATAAATACTTTCAAGAATAAAGCAATTCATGGTATATTCCTTTCCCTTTGTTTCTAGTGTATTTGATGGAGCTAAAAAATGATTCAATTTTTCATATTTTTAAAGTACAGGAAAGAACATATTCAAATGATGACTGGAAATTAAGTACCAGTAAACTTCAATTGATGCATGTTTGAAATGATGTTGATTTCCTTGGTCACATATTTCAAAGGACTGTTGCCTTTTTAAAGTGCCTTCAAGTCAGGAGTGTGTCCTTTCCTATTAAGAATTCTAGACAACATGCCAGAAGAGTGTCTCCTATTTCTGGTTCTATTGCCAACTTTAGTGAGTGACCTTGAGAAAATGACTCTGTTTCATTTTTCAGATGTGAAATGGAGATTGAAATCAGTGCTCTGTTCTCTTCTATAATTTGTTTTACCAACATGGACACTTTTTAAAAGATCAAACTATCATGGTTCTCAATGCTCCTGAGACAATTTATCCCAAACCCAAGGATGTTTCTTTAGATTAAAAAAAAAAAAAAAAGGGTATTATCAGCCTGCAATTGTGATCTACTTTCCAAATATGTAAGTGGCATATTATGCTATTAATTTTCATATTAGCATTTTTTATCCAAGACTAAAACATATTTTCACATAGAAATCAGACATGTTCATTTGAAATAAGTCTCATAGTAAGAAGTCAAGGATTATGTAATAAATGTTTATGAAATTGTATTTTGATTGTTTAAATTTATATTGAGATTTTACTTTGGCTCTTTCAGGGAAGAGAAATACCTAAAATTTTAAAATAGGGTTAAACTGTTAAAGATCACATTCTTTTGATACTCATTTATCAAATATTTGTATTATTTTGATAAATAACTAGGTCTCTAAACAAAATTCTTTAGTGATTTTAGAATTCAATTAATCTAATGTGCTATAATTTCATCCACAGCCAGTATTAACTTTGAATCAAAAATAAATAGAAGAAACAATGGATAAAGAAAGGAAAGTTATAGCTATATGTATAATAAAGCCAATTTGAATAAAAAGTGCTAAAGTCAAACCACTACATACAGTCAAAACTCCTACAGTTGGCATTGGTTAGAAAAAGTAGACTGGGTATTGAATTTATTAACTATATATACCCATTTTTACCAAAAAAATTATCTATTAGCCTTGCCATACCTGCCCAGCAGGTGATTTAACATATATATATGTTATATATGTACACATGCACACACACACATATGTGTTATTGAGAATATAAAAAAATGATCTTCAATTAAAAGATGAGGAAATGACAAGGGTAGTTAATAGACAAGAAAGAAAGAATTCTTAAACATATGAAAATATGCTACATCTTAGAGTAAGAGAAGTGCAAATGCATGTAGACAATTCAGCTTTGTGTAACAGTTCAGCACTATTTTTAAAATATTTTTTGTATTTATCTACATATGTATTCATAGTTTTGGACAGTAATGATAATAACAGGATATTACAACAGCACAACAGCACTGTGTGTAATGTTGGGAATAACCTAAATACCTACCAATGTGGAACTGATTACATAAAATTTTCTACATTAATGCAAGGGAATATTTTAAAAATGAAAAGAACTGAAGAAAACCTATATGAACGTGATCTCCAGGATATCTTAAGTGAAAAGACTATAGTGGAGAACCGTGTGTATATACTTTCATTTTTGTAAAACACACACACACACAAATAACCATACATTAAAATGCATGAACTACTTTCAGGGGCATTATTCTACATCCAGGGAAGAGAAGGTATGATTAAAGGGTAGAGGAGAGAGGGAAATTACTTTTGTAGCTTTTGAATTTTATACTATGTGCTTGAATTACTTGCCATAAAATAAATATTTTTAAAAGTAAATATATGAAGTAATAGAAATTGACTCTTACAAGTAATTTCTGGGCAGAGAGACGGCTCAGGTCCTTTATTCTTTTGGAAGGCCTGGCCTGAACTGAGTGCATGGTTAGCTACTGTCCATCGCTAGACCACCCCTTAACCCTCACCCCAAAGTCATCCCCAGCCAGCAGAGCTGGAGTTACCTTACACTGGCCCAGTCTGATCACACTGAAAAGAGCAGCTTTGTAGATGAAGCAAGTAAAAACCCTTGACACAGGATCCTCCAGCATCACTTCAGCACTGCCTTTTGCTCCATTTTCATTGGCAGCAATTATAAGGACTAGATGACAAATAAGGAAGGTATTTTTTGAGCAGGGACATCTGCTTCTTAACACCTTTAACCACGGTTAGGTTGACATTTTGGAGCTCTAAAAAGGTTAAGTTACTGATTCTATTTGTACACAGAAAACATTTCATATAGGTATCCATTTATGTATATAATAATATTTATATTTAATATTGCTTTGAGATTGTATTTTTAATATATCCACTAGCAATTGGAGAGAACATTTTCTCTCTCTGAATATTTTTCATAATTTGTTACTGTCATTATTTTTATTATTATAGCAGGTCTAATCTCAATAGATTCTATTCATTCTTGTTTACCTACTGAGAAACCATCATAACTGCCATGTTTCTTCTATTAATCTGTAAAGTACTTAAGGATTAAGCTATCTCTTAACAATGATGAAGTCCCTCAGCTAACATTAAAAAAAGGATTTCAAAGTGCAGTCAAGGGTTTCAGATTCATGAAAATTTCTATATGGCTCACTCTCTAATCTGAAAACTGCATAAATAAATAAAAATGGTTTCTTGTTTAATATAGAAAAGAATGACATTCATTCACCCATTCACTGATTCATAAAGTAGGGTTTCCTGATTTAGTAAATAAAAATACAGGGCATCCAATTTACTTTGAATTTCAGATAAATAATTTTTTTTTACTATGAGTGTCCTATGCAATAATACACTTGTAGTAAAAAAAAATCATAGTTTGTCTAAAATTTGAATTCAATAGTATCTTGTATTTTACATGGAAATCCTAAATAAGTTTCTAAATATAGACTGTGAGCCAGGTGCTATCCTAGGTGCTGGGTATAGAGAGGTGCAAATAATAAAATCTTTGGATTCCAAGAGTTTACAATCTGCTGCTGCTAAGCCGCTTCAGTCGTGTCCGACTCCGTGCGACTCCATAGACAGCAGCCCACCAGGCTCCCCTGTCCCTGGGATTCTCCAGGCAAGAACACTGGAGTGGGTTGCCATTTCCTTCTCCAATGCATGAAAGTGAAAAGTCAAAGTGAAGTTGCTCAGTCGTGTCTGACTCCTAGTGACCTCATGGACTGCAGCCTACCAGGCTCCTCCATCCATGGGATTTTCCAGGCAAGAGTACTGGAGTGGGGTGCCATTGCCTTCTCACAGTAGGTAAAAAAAAAAAAGAAAAAAAATACCTATTGACAGTTATAATGCAGTATGATTGGCATATCAGAGGTGTGACCAGAGTGACATAATCACATGGGAATTCTCCAAGTCTGACTGGAAGATGGAGTTAAGGAGGAGCATGGATTGATGGTGAAGAGGATCATGGGAAGCTGCTTGAAAAGGTGATGCCTCAGATAAGAACTGTTGTGTATGTAGAAATTTGTCAAAAGGAGAGTGAGGTGGTCCTGTCACAAGGAATAGCTTGTGGAAAACCTCAAGGAAATCTTGCATGGAGGGAACAGCAAGTAATTGATAATGCTTGAAACCTTAGGAGCAAAATGTAAAGAGAGAATTGAGGCTAGCAGGGTTGAAACAGGAGAAATTATAAATGGCTGTATATTGACTATGTGTGCGTTTGTATGCTCAGTCGTGTCCAACTCTTCATAACCCCTGAGCTGCCTGCCAGGCTCCTCTATCCATGGAATTTTCCAGGCAAGAATGCTGGAATGGGCTGTCATTTCCTACTCCAGGGGATCATCCCCACCCAGTGATTGAACCTGTGTCTCTTGCATCTCCTGCATTGGGAGGTGGATTTTTTTTTTACCACTGTGCCACCTGGAAAACCTTATAGGATACTATTGACTATATACATGTCTTTAAAAATTCAACAGATTCTTCTATCACATCTGTTTGCTCTTTAGACACAGTTAATAGCGACAATGTTAGTATCACCAAGAAGTCCTCCTTGATTCATATTACCCTATTGCTCTCCTTAGTCCCTCTATTCAACATGACCATGATACTTCAGTTTGCATGACAGTTCTTGATGGATACCAGACGCTTAGAAAACAATTCCTTAGTTGGCTCCTGTTTCTGGGCCCTATAGAATTGACTGTGCATCCGCTCTATACTTCACCTGCTACACGCTGTTCAGGACAAATGCCCCATGAATGCGGAGGCAGTTGGTGCACTGAGCATTGCCTTTCCCATTAAGAAGAAATCTTTGACTGAGCATATACTGTGTTAAGAGCACTAGGGAGGCAGGTTGCAAAATACATATGTAACAGAGTCAGGTCATCTATACAACAGCTATGGCACAAAGGAACCTGACCAAAAGTTTTAGCTCTACTGACACTTGGGAGATGCATTAATTATCGAACACTTTTCTAAGCCAGGTATTTGCTGCTTTAAAGTGAAATCTTAATAATACAACTGATCTGGGAGTTGGTGATGGACAGGGAGGCCGGGCGTGCTGCAGTCCATGGAGTCGCAGAGTCGGACATGACTCAGAGACTGAACTGAACTGAACTGATAGGGTTAGAAAACTCCCTGGCCCCAAACCAGCCAGCAGCCAGCCTGTTTTTGTATAATTCTCAAGGCATGAACAATTTTTACACGGTTATAGGATTTTTTTTTTAAAGCAAAAACAAGCAAAGAATGTTAAGAGACCATATGTGATATGCAAAGCCTAGAATATTTACTATCTGGCTCTTTACAGAAAAAGTTTGCCAATTTCTAAATAAATGAAGTAACTGAACCTTACAGAGATTCAAGAACCCTCCTTAAATCAGATTTATCTGTTCCCAGCATATGTGTCCCTTCCACTGATCATGTTATATTCTGATCTTGGAAATATCTATCCTTGCGAATTCTGAAGCTATGGTCCATGGCTATTCTTCTGCGGGCTGTGTTTCCCTTGACCATCCGAGTGGGCTAACAGGATAGGTGTGAACTCACTTTCACCTACCCCCAAGTCCACTGCTATATGAAAACTGCCCGCCACTCCCTTCCATTCTGGTGACTTTATGCATCTAGACCGCTAGGGTAGACAATCTAATCAAACTCAGGTGTTTAATTAATGTTATCTGGGCAGTAACACAAATGGAATCTACACTGCAACCAATTAGCAAGTCAGCAATAACTTTTGCAATCTTAACTTCATCTAAATGGCTCAAAAGAAAACGCTTGATAAACGGAATCTGTAGTTTAATAAACCGTAACTACTACTTGATCCATTTTTAAAGATCTTATAGCAAATAATCTGCTAATTGAATAATGTCTTAATTTTAAGGCATTAAAATTATTAATAATCATAAGGTATCGAGTGGTTTTAATTAGGTGCAGCTACAACTCAGGCTGGCATCCTTCAGTTCCCATATTCAGTCAATGACAAAACTGAGAAATAGATCTTATCTCACTAACAGACAGTCATAGCTAGCATTTTGACCAGTAGAGCAGAACACAGTCAGTTATCATCCTATGAGACATATGCTGTATTATTTTCCCTATTCTGCCCTCAAGTTTATGGGTTGATATCCTTTATGGATAAAGCTGCCAAATCTGCTTTTCTACTTTGATATGCATTTAAAGACTTAGTGTTATTCTTTCCCCCTTCTGTCCCTCTTTCTCTCCCCCACTCTCTCCCTTTTCTTATTTCCATCCATTCATTGACCCATCTATCCATCTATCCATCCATCTACTGTGACCAACATGTATAAGAAACACATTATGTGCTATGACAGATACAGCAATATATAATGTAGAGTCCTTATTCTCAAGAAATGTATAGTTTAATAAAGGCAAGTAGGAGAGGTTGGAAACAAACCTTTAGTTCATGTAAATGATAGATTAGCAGCTATGCAAATAATCTTATTTAACAATATTTAATTCTGAAGGAGATCAGCCCTGGGATTTCTTTGGGAGGAATGATGCTAAAGCTGAAACTCCAGTACTTTGGCCACCTCATGCGAAGAGCTGACTCACTGGAAAAGACTCTGATGCTGGGAGGGATTGGGGGCAGGAGGAAAAGGGGACGACAGAGGATGAGATGGCTGGATGGCATCACTGACTCGATGGACGTGAGTCTCAGTGAACTCCGGGAGTTGGTGATGGACACGGAGGCCTGGCATGCTGTGATTCATGGGGTCGCAAAGAGTCGGACACAACTGAGCAACTGAACTGAACTGAACTGAACTGAATATTTATTGAGTGATCAGCATATACCATACACCAGTTTCTGTGATAGTGAATTATACTTTAGAACTTCATCTTCACAACAGTGGTATAATTTGTTACTATTATATTTCCCAGTTTAACAGATGAGCAAACTAAGGTGAACAGAGATTAAGCAATCTTCCCAAGGCCATAAAGTTGATGAATGCAGAACAGGGATTCAAATTCAGATAGTCTGACCACAGGTACTACATGCTATACTTCTTCTAACACAAATTATCACATTTGATACTCACAACAATCTATAATAGATACATTTTTGTGTCTTCTCAGAGCATCATCATCACAATTCTCTAATAATATCCTTTACTCTAAGCCTATCCATGCAAATGTTTGATAACACTTTCCTTTGCCTTTAGGCTCTTATGCTCATAGCTGCTTGGGGATCAGTGACCACAGCCAATAGGCTATTTCTGACCCTGATTGAATGGTCCAATCAGATTCTCTTTAGGGGAAACTGAAAATCAAGGACACTTGTA
Organism: Bos mutus; assembly: GCF_027580195.1. Classification (NCBI taxonomy): domain Eukaryota; kingdom Metazoa; phylum Chordata; class Mammalia; order Artiodactyla; family Bovidae; genus Bos; species Bos mutus. The sequence continues at coordinate 44,203,990 of NC_091642.1, read as the reverse complement.
ACTGAGAACAGGTAGGAGCTCCATTTAAGTAATCTGTACTGTATGAATAGAAAAGAAGAGAAAACAGGATTGCTAAGAGAAAGATTGAAAATGTGCACAGAATAGCTGAGATCAGAGAGAGAATCCTACTTGTTTTAAATGGATTTCTTGGCTGATCATTAAAGTTTGGGGTAGTTCCAAGGAATGTTGAGTCCATAGAATAGCTTATCCCTCTAATATGGTCTCTTTTTGAGTCATACGAGGAGGAATACATTACTTTGTTACTTAAAATTAAAAGAATTACTATTATGCATAAGATCCATTTATCTTATTTCCAGTTGTCCGTTGGGGGAAATTGAAGTTCCAGGCATTTTTGTGAGAAGCACAAACATAATTATAATACAAGGGGGAAAATGTAAATCTCACAAGTTAAGAACATATGAAGCAACCTTGAAGGAAGAGAAAGAAACTTCATGTACATAGAAACCCCAGGAATGCCTTTGTAAAAAGAGGAGACATTAACCAGGCATTGAAATATTGATAGAACTTGGATTTGTAATTATAGAAGACGGTGTTCTAAACAGAGGGGACAATATGAATGATGAAGTGTGTTGAAAAGTTCAGCTTCACAGGAATCAAGGTGGATTGAGGGCATTTGGAAAAGTCAGCCAGAATGGTAGGCTGGGGCCAGATTGTAACAGAGAACACTAAGAGGTTGTATGCCTGTATTTTAATTATTTGTTTAAGGGTATGTAGGTGTCATGATCCTATGCCTTAAGGAAATCCTTCTAGCCATGTCAAGTAGCACGTGGGAATAAACAAAATAAGGAAAGACCACTCAGGAGTTGAACAAGAAGACAGAGCTTCGAGAAGTAACTTCTTTAGATTTATGATGTCATTTGTAACAAGTGAGCAGGTGAATGGTCTACCTGAATAGAGCTCACCATCAATATCCACCCCCAAAAGCCAAACAGAACATCCCATCACACGCCCATAGCATCAAAGAATGTGGATAATTATATAGCTATACGGACCACCAACCGGAGAAGGCAATGGCACCCCACTCCAGTACTCTTGCCTGGAAAATCCCATGGACGGAGGAGCCTGGTAGGCTGCAGTCCATGGGGTCACTGAGGGTCGGACACAACTGAGCGACTTCACTTTCATTTTTCACTTTCATGCATTGGAGAAGGAAATGGCAACCCACTCCAGTGTTCTTGCCTGGAGAATCCCAGGAACGGGGGAGCCTGGTGGGCTGCCATCTATGGGGTTGCACAGAGTCGGACACGACTGAAGTGACTTAGCAGCAGCAGCAGCATGGACCACCAACACCAAATATGTTGGAAGAACACATAGACAATTCTTGTCCCTGGAAAGGTTAGAATTAGGGTTGAGGTTACTTTTTTCAACCACAAAACATGTCTAGGCAGAAGGCAGGGGAAAAGTCAAATGCAGAAAAGCCAGATATAATAAAATGGTATGGCCAGACACAGAGGAGAGCTGCTGATGCCATTGAGTTTGGAAATATTTTATCACAGCCTTCCTGGAAGAACTTATAGTTGAATTGAGTCTTGGGCCAGAGGTGGTGGGAAGTGAAGAGGGCGTCAAAGTGGACAGGTATTTTACGCAGAGAGGATTATGTGAGCAAAAGTAGACAGTTGAAAACAGTAGCGGTGGCGGTGGCTAAGTCACTTCAGTCGTGTCTGCCTCTGTGCGATCCCATAGACAGCAGCCTACCAGGCTCCTCTGTCCCTGGGATTCTCCGGGCAAGAACACCAGAGTGGGACTATAAACACATTTGTGTTTTTGGAGCACTAAGAAAGAGGCGGGAAGTAATGAGAGAGCAGGCTGGAGGGGAAGCAGAAGGCAGATCACAGAAGCACCTAGGGAGAGGTCCAAATGACTTAACATGAGAAAAAAGTAGTGAATTCTCAAATGACACTGCGTAAGTGACTCCAGGAAACTTTTTAGCATGAAGGCATTTCACCTTGATCCTCAAGAACAAACTATTTATATCTAGAGAAAGTCTAAAATTAGATAGGATGAAAACATTCCCATTGACAGACACAAAAGCGATCATCTGTCAGCAACCGGCTTCCTGAATTATATTTAAAACATCTCTTAGTGTCAAAGCAATAGGATGGTTAAGACATAAATAACTACCATCTTTGCTAAGAGATTTTAATAAGAATAGAAAAACATGACTATATATACACACACACCCTCACACACACACACCATCTTTTGTTATTTACAAATCCTATAATCCTGGGTTAAGGGTACCAACAGAGGTTGTTATTACACTGCTAAGGAAGCAGAATTGTTAAAACAACATATTAGCATAATACCTGACAATTTCGTGCATGTATCAGGCACTGTAGATGCACTGTATATAAACTGCCTGAAAAAGATGTAGCAAATTACCAAACGTTTTTCCTACCACTTTCTCCCCACTTCCATCTGCAATCTTTGATATCGTATGATGGAAAGAGTATGGGTATTAGAGTCCAACATTCTCAGTTCCAGACTCCACTAGTTATATATCTTCAAGTAAGCTGTAATACTTAACCTTGCTGGACCTGCATTTGCTTATCTGTAGATATCTGTAATATCTATACTGTAGGGTGATAAGATTTAATGAGAGGATCTAAATGAAGACCTCTGGGACAACTCTAGCATTTGCTAATGTTAGTGCACATTTCTTGGCCAAGCTTGCTTATGTACTTTTCAGTCCAATGGAACATACTTCTGTTTGGACATTTGCCTTTGCTAGCTAATTCAATTTTCATAAGAAGATGGCAATCCTCCCGACCTCCAGAACATGCAGTTCAGCACATAACTGATCACATGAGGCAGCAACATGGTAACTATTGTGGGCTAGTTGTTGCAGGGTGATACCAGCCAGCAGTGTGGATAACTCATGCTGCTTTTGAGCAATGCATCTGTTGATATTTTATGACCTCTTTGCACTTTGGCTAGGAAGCATAGCTCCAAACTATGACCCAGTTTTAAAAGGCATTCCAGACCTCCCAGATCAGACTGTTGTTCTGATTCCATGCTCTTTTCCTATCTGTTCCCTATTCCCACATATACTATTCCCCTTTGCCTCAATTTCTCAGTATGTTTTTCCTAATATTGATCTTTCTTCCTTCCACCTTCCACGTTTCTAAAAACAAAACCTTATGTAAAATGGGCACATTCTCAATGGCTTACATAAACAGAGCTCTGCTAGGTAGGCAAGCTCAACTCAAAATTGGGTACTCTAAAAGCTGTTTAGTGCTTCTGTCATGATTAACATATGGCACATCTCGACCCTGCTTTTTGCTCCCAAGGGGCATGGCAAAGGCTTTAAAAGTGGGCAGTAGTAGGGTATCAGACAGCAGCAGAGCTGACAGGAAGCACCATCCAAAGCCAAGTGAAGCCCTTTGGCACTGCTGTATGTGACCTATGGAGAGGAGTTGTATTATTACTATTATTGTACTGTTGTTGCTTTAAGAAGACATTAAGTCTTTTGGGGATAAGACATTTTATATCTAAATAAATGGTGAAAGTGTTACTTGCTCAGTCATGTCTGACTCTTTGAGACCCCAAGGACTGTAGCCCACCAGGCTCCTCTGTTCATGGGATTCTCCAGGTAGAATACTGGAGTGGGTAACCATTTCCTTCCCAGGGGATCTCCCCAACCTAGGAATCAAATCTGGGTCTCCTGCATTGCAGAAAGATACTTTACTGTCTGAGCCACCAGAGAAGCCCCAAATAAACGGTTGTTGATGTGTGCCAAGTCGCTTCAGTTGTGTCTGACTCTTTGCGACCCTATGGACTGTAGCCCACCAGGCTCCTCTGTCCATGGGGATTCTCCAGGCAAGAATATTTGAGTGGGTCGCCATGCTCTTCTCCAGAGGATCTTCCCCACCCAGGGATCAAACTGTGTCTCTTGTCTCCTGCATTGGCAGGTGGGCTCTTTACCATTAGTGCCACCTGGGAAGCTGTAAATAAATGGTAGGTGTTCACTAATTTCCTTTCTCCAGATGTCCAGGAGGTCAAATCATATATTTTCCTGATCAAGAAAATAAAACAGAAAAATAAACCCATTGCATACTTATCTGGTTTGATAGAAACATTTTTAGAAGCTATTGCTATCCTATTAGGAAGATAGTGAAATAGGAAAACAAAGAAGTATCTCAAAGTTATGTTCAGGAAAATAACGTGGTTTCTAGAATCCACCTACTATCACTCTGAATTTCTTGATCCTGTTCCTAGCCACTTTCCTTCTGGGATTTGTGATGACTTTCTGAATTACAAGTCTGTATTACATATTCACTAACTCTATCCTTTTTCCTCAAAGATAATATGAAATTTCACTTTAGACACCTTTAGTATCATTATGAAAGGGAAAGTGTTAGTCTCTCAATTGTGTCCAAGTCTTTGCAACCCCATGGACTGTAGCCCACCAGGCTCTTCTGTCCATGGAATTCTCCAGGCAAGAATACTGGAGCAGTTAGCCATTTCCTTCTCCAGGAGAATTTTCCTGACCCAGGGATTGACCTGGGTCTCCTGCATTGCAGACAGATTCTTCACCATCTAAGCCACCAGCTACCTGAGAAAAAAATTGTGTTAATGGATTATGTACATGTTTGAAAGGCAACTTTTCATAATGATAATCTTTAACCTGTATGGGTCAGTGCCAAGCTTTAGATTTAGAACAATATAGTAAATACAATTGAAAGAAAATAGACTAGCTGTTCTTTTGCCATGCTTATTTATAGTATACTGAAAAAGAAATGACTAGCCACATCACACATGACAAAGCAAAATGTGATCCACTAGGGCAGTGATACTTGGACCAACTCCTAAGCAAACCACATCTAGGCAGCTTTGCCAGGGCACTGTTTGAAGATGGAACAAGGACTAGAGTGCTTCTCGATCATCACGGTGGACATTGCAGGGGTCAGACAGGGATCTCTGCAAACAGTTATTTTATCAGCTTTTATAGGGAATAAAATTGGTTGCCTCTTGCACGTCTATGACTTCAGTGATATAATTTCATTTTGCTAATGGATATTTCAACATCTAAATTCTCTTCAAGAGTTCAAAAAGAAAGATGGTATGTAAGAAGGAATATATATGAAACCAGAAAAACTCAGTATTTAGTTCTAGGATACCAGGCTAGCATTCAAACTCTGAACCTTCACCTCCCCTCTGTAATATAAGGATAATACATACAAATATTTAGCTGGTGTGTATGCATTTGTGTGCATGTGTGTATAATTAAAAAAAAAAAAAAAAAAAAGAAATGCTCTAAAATAACCACTAGAACCCAGACATGTGTAACAATTACATACATTTACTCATTTTGTAATACATTTTTATTATTTTGATATAGTCTAGGTGATTTTGCCAGCCATATTTTACTTCACAAGGTAAATCATATTTCCTATCTTACTTATGGTTTCCAAGCTGGATTAAGCAATAAGCAGCAGAATTTTTGAACTGACAAATAATACCCAAAGGCAAGACTGGAAAGCAACACACTGATGATGAAAATCTATGGCCAACAGACTCCCAAGTCCTGAGCTTCATTATTTTACATAATAAGAATTTACCAAAACATTGTCATGTTGTTAAACAGCTGCTACTTTTAAGATCGTTTCGATATTTCCCAGACCATCTATTTAGAACATTGAGATATGAGATAAAGTGCAACATTTTAAAAGTTCAAGTGGTTATTTATAGAGATTATTTTGAAAAATAAGTAATAATCTTGTTCATGATATTGTAAATACTTGGAGACACTCTGGAGGTTAGAGAAAGTTTCCCAAATAACTCTCACTGCTCTGCAGGCTTTACATAAAAATGTCATTTCTCAAATTCTCAAACTCATTGGAGAATTTAAAATATTTAACAGTTTAATTTTGTTATAAATCTAATTTCTTGAATGCTGTTTAGCAATTAAAATACAACAGAACAGACAAAAAAAGAAGCTGTGAATAGCTAGGAAGACACAGCTGTGTCTTTCCCAATGGTTTAAGTCTTTATCTAAAATGCACCACTTTATAAAAGAAGATTTTTGAAGTAATCCTTCCATTGATTTTCAGTGACTTGAGGAAGCTGAGCAGGTATTTCTATTTTTAGGTAAACTCTTGCTCTGGTCATTTTATTGGCTGGGAATTGGCTACCCTTGTTTATCAGCTGCAAAATTTTCACACTCTGCCACTTAATTGTATTCTCTCTCTGCTTTCAAGACCTCATTCAAATTCAGTTTCTCCAAAGATACTTTTCCCAACTCCTCTGATCCATGCTGGCTTTGGGGGTATCAGGACATCTCATGACATCTAAAGACAATGTGCGGGGGCTTCCCTACTGGTCCAGTGGGTAAAACTGTGCTTCCACTACAGGGGGCATGGGTTCGATCTCTGGTCAGGGAACTAAGATCTCGAATGCCCCATGGTATGGCCAAAAATTTAAAAAATAATAAAGATAACACAAGGCTTCTTAACAATACATGAGTTAATGTGACAAAATCTGGTGGCAAGTAATTTGTTACTAATAGCAGCTAAAAGGTTGTTGTTCAGCCGCTCATTTCTGTCTGACACTTTGCAGTCACACAGACGGCAGCATGCCAGGCTCCTATATCTCCTGGAGTTTGCTCAAATTCATGTCTATTGAGTCAGTGATGTTATCTAACCTTCTCATCTTCTGCCTCCCCATTCTCATTTTGCCATTGTTCTTTCCCAACATCAGGGAGTTTCCCAATGAGTCGGCTCCTTGGATCAGATGAAAGGTGCTTTTGAAATGTAATTTAAAAGATACATAGACTAGAATAGCTTCAGGATCATTTCTGCGATAAAGACACTCTCATTAGGTGGTTTTACATTGGCTTTCCTGAATGAAAAGAAATAGAAGAAATAACCAGGAACTACCATAACTCAAAATTTATGCTACAAATCTTAATGCTTCTCACTAGGGCCATCTATAAGCTGTGACACAGGAGGAAAAACAAAACAAAAACTATGAAGTTCTGACCTAAACTACACAATTTAGAACTTGCTAACCTGCTGTTTTATGCTACTCCTTAAGGAAAGTTATTTCTCTTAGTAACCTGTGAGTTTCTGGAGGAAGATAGTTTCAAATATAGCAATTAAAAACACATATTTAGAAAAAGTTACATGGGAAATCTTTACACTAAGAAAATTCATTGTTTATCTGATATTCACATGTAACTGAATGTCCCGTGTCTTATCTGGCAACCTTAGTTAAGAAACAAGTCATACTGCTGAGTTTTTTCTGTCTCCAACATGCCTAGTTCCATGCTGGACCCCTAATAGTTTGGAGACTCTACTATTTCACTGCTGTTTTAAAAACAAATATTGAAACACAGACAAACAAACAAAAGTGAATGTTCACCTCTCTGGATGATTTCAAAGTTCGGAAATAAGAGAAGCGCTCAGGGCTCTATTCTACCCTCTGTTGCAATTCTGCATAGTACTCTGCTACATGCTACTAAGCCGCAGATAACTTAATGACATGACTGATACCTTAATTCCACATGGCACTTCAGGGTTATTACTCATTCTTACCACAACTTAAGTTTCAAAACAGATCAAGTCTACTTCTCACCAGCTTCCTGAATGTGTTCAAGAAGAACCAACCGTAAACCACAAATGATGCAGCAGCCTAAAAACTAATATGGAGTGTTTTTATAGGCATTGTAATTTCTTCTTCCTTCTGCAATTGGGGACAATGTAAATACGGGTTTCTTCCCGTTGGTAATAAAGGAAAGCTATTGTCTCTTAATTTCACTAAACAATAAAGCAGCATTCTACTTTGCATATAAATTTGATGAGTTCCTCCTTATATGATTTTAAGAAAATATGATTGAGAAAAACTTTTTACTGGTTCTTAAAATAGCAACTGTGCAGCCTCCATTTAGTTATCCATGTGATTTTTGTTAAACTTAAAAAATGTATATCAACATGAATCAAATGAAAGTGGATACAAGCTCTAGTCAAGTGAAATTAAAAATATATTTAGATTTTCATAGTCTTCAAGAAAAGCAAAGAAGAAGATTACACATTTGTGGTTGGATTCTGAAATTCAAGAGCTCACAAATAGGTATATAGAAGAATTAAACTCGAAAACCCTTATGGCAGAAAGTGAAGAGGAACTAAAAAGCCTCCTGATGAAAGTGAGAGTAAAAAGTTGGCGTAAAGCTCAACATTCAGAAAACTAAGATCGTGGCATCTGGTCCCATCACTTTATGGGAAATAGATGGGGAAACAGTGAAAACAGTGTCAGACTTTATTTCTGGGGGCTCCAAAATCACTGCAGATGGTGACTGCAGCCATGAAATTAAAAGACGCTTACTCCTTGGAAGGAAAGTTATGACCAACCTAGATAGCATATTGAAAAGCAGAGACATTACTTTGCCAACAAAGGTCCGTCTAGTCAAGGCTATGGTTTTTCCTGTAGTCATGTATGGATGTGAGAGTTGGACTGTGAAGAAAGCTGAGCACCGAAGAATTGATGCTTTTGAACTGTGGTGTTGGAGAAGAGTCTTGAAAGTCCCTTGGACTGCAAGGGGATCCAACCAGTCCATTCTAAAGGAGATCAGTCCTGGGTGTTCTTTGGAAGGAATGATGCTAAAGTTGAAACTCCAGTACTTTGGCCACCTCATGCGAAAAGCTGACTCATTGGAAAAGACTCTGATGCTGGGAGGGATTGGGGGCAGGAGGAGAAGGGGACGACAGAGGATGAGATGGCTGGATGGCATCACTGACTCGATGGACGTGAGTTTGAGTGAACTCCAGGAGTTGGTGATGGACAAGGAGGCCTGGCATGCTGCGATTCATGGGGTCGGAAAGAGTCGGACAAGACTGAGCGACTGAACTGAACTGAAACTCCAAAAAGGTTGATATACTTTAATTTTATCAAATTTTGTACTATTGACAGAGTGGTAGTAAATTAAGTGAATAATGAATATGATGACCTATCTCAGCTTAAGATATTTTCAATTATTGGACTATGTCTTACAGGAAGAAAATATATTATATATAATATACATATATACATACATATGTTATATTATATATTACACACACACATTCCCTCTTTTCAAGTTTTTTTTTTCATGTCATAATATAAACTTATTAAAACAATGTGAAATAATATAAACATTCAGCACAGGTGGTCTCATTAATATTTTCCTTCTTTACCCTCCAGGGCGATAAGAAATATTTTGCTCATAAACAACTACAAGACCTCAGCAAATAGTAAGTCTTTTCATCAGGTAAAGGATTAAGCAATGTTGAAAGGTATTGGGTTTGCACAGCACTTCGACACTGTACTTTGATGCTTATAAAAATAAGGTGACATCAATTTTTAACCATCCCTAATGTCTTCCTTTATGATTCACTGTATAGCACAGTCTTTTAACAATTAAAATATTATCATTAAATCATTCCTTCAGAGAATCATGTTTTATCTATTACTTCATCATTCATTTGATAGCTAACATGACATTCAGTGCTAAAGCAATGTGAACAATGTGAACAAATCATTTGAACAAACATATATTATATATATAGACACACACACACACTAAAAATAAATATGAAAACACAGTCATTTAGTCATTCAGAGCAGAACAGCTAAAAATTCAGGATTTATTTTTAATTTTAAATTTGAGTTAGAATTTAATTAATTCCAAGTTAACATAATAATTTATGAGCTATACATATATTTTTAAACCTATGGTATAGGATCGTAGATTAAGTCACAAATTAAAGGCCAATTTTTTTTTCTAAGACTTATTTTTCCTGATCCTTAAAAATACCTAGTAAGATACATAAATTCTAAAATGTACATTTTATTGACTCATCTGGTAACTTAAAATGAATGACCATCCAGATAATATTTTGCATAAAGAATAAAATGAGACTTTTAAACTCATTTAATATTTCTTTATTAATATTACTGACATTTCTCCTAAACTACCCACATACAGATTTCTATGAAAATGCAGACCAAATTTGAGCTAAACACAAAGGTTCAGCTGAATTAGATTCTGCTAAATTTTATTGAACAGTTACTTCGTTCTGCTGCTGCTGCTAAGTCGCTTCAGTCGTGTCCGACTCTGTGCTACCCCATAGGTGGCAGCCCACCAGGCTCCCCCGTCTCTGGGATTCTCCAGGCAAGAACACTGGAGTGGGTTGCCATTTCCTCCTCCAATGCATGAAAGTGAAAAGTGAAAGTGAAGTCACTCAGTCGTGTCCAATCCTCAGAGACCCCATGGACTGCAGCCCACCAGGCTCCTCTGTCCATGGGATTTCCCTAGCACTATGCCAACTGTGCTCATATGCATCAGTGCTTTTAATCTTCACCAGAAGTCCCTGGAGGTAGGTACTAAGGTCACTGGTTTGGACCTGAAGATGTCATTGAGCTTCTCCACATCCCACTAGATGCTCTGCATTTTGAAAAGCTACAGGAGTTACTGAGTGAATCATTTCACAGAATACTGAATTTAATGTCTCATATTTTAATCTAAATTTGCTTGAAAAATTTGTCTTTTGATATCTTGAAGGAAAGGACTATTCTTATTCAACACACCTGGCAAAGAATTACATATACAATAGACATTTTTAAATGATTTGATTCCATGAATAAATAAATGAATGCCTATTGTTAGGCAGCTGGGTTCTACAGTTACTTTTGTAGCTTCTTATTTCCATCAGCAAAAATAAAGGCAAGTGCTATTATTTGGTATTGAAGTCTTTTCATACTAATATGATATGAGAAGGCAAGCAGGTGAGTAGAAACAGTTCAGTATTGTGTCAGCCACCAGTGGTGCTCTGTGCATTTCCTCTTGGGTCTCTTTTTACCAGTGTAGTGCCCATAGGCTCATGATGTATTTTTCTCTCCTCAAAGCCCAAAGTTGGGTCTTGTTAAGGGAGGGATGCTCTCGGGCAGCAGTAGTCTATTTGTCTATATTCAGGAAACGTCAGGGGATTTACTCTGGGAGGATAGTCTGAACCAATGACTAGGTTGCAGGGCTATAACTACTCCAATCCTCTTGCCCTCAATCAGTGCAGTGCAGTTTTGAAGTATGACCCACACTGTTTCCAGCTCTTTCCCTGCAGGACTGAACCACCTTTATACTCCCTGTGACTTGGCTTCACATGACTCCCTTGCTTGTGTTCCTTCACCTGTTCCCATTTCCTCACTTCCACATCTATTTTTTCCTGGCAACGCTTCTTAGGTGAGTTGCTTTAATAGGAACTTTAGTTTTAAATCTTGCTTCTTAACTTAAAACAAATGCCTTCTCCCATATAGCCAGAATGCACTAGAGATAGTAAAATTAACTTGTGAATTTTATTCAGAAACCTCAATAAAAGAAATGTCCCTGCTGTAATCAATAACCCTGTGTTAGGCAGAAAAATGAACTCCCTAACGTGTCCACTTCCTAATCTCAGAACCTGTGAATGCTATGTTACAAGGCAAAGTGGAATCAAGGTTGTAGATGATATAATCAGCTGATTTCGAATCAGTTGACCTTAAAATAAGAAACTGTCCTAGGTTATTTAGGTGAGACCAATATAATTACAAGCGTCCTTAAAAGAAGAAGATGGAGGCAGAAGAGAATCAGTGCAATGATCTGAGAGACTGCGGGCCATTGCTGGTTTTGAAGACAGAAAGGGGCCATAAGCAAAAGATTACTGGAGGCCTTAAGAAGCCGTAAAAAATAAATAAATACAATATACCCTAGAACCACCAGAAAGGAACACAGCCCTGCCCAGACCTTGATTTGAGCCTAGTGAGATTCATTTTGGCATTTTGGAGTTCTATCCTCCGGAACTGTAAGGTAATGCATTTACATGTCTGTTGTTTAAGCAATAGTTAGTGGCAATTCATTTTAGCAGCAATAGGAAGCTCATACAACCACTGCTAATTTAATTCTGGCTGTGGAAGCCAGTGGATACGGTGATCATGGGCAAGATACTTTAACCCTCTGGGCCTCAGCTGTCTTGCTGATAAAAGAACTACCTACCTCATAGGTTTGTTCTGAAGGGTAAATGAGTTAATACATGTCAATTACTTAGTGGAATATTTGGCCTACCAAGAATTCGCTAAATGCTAGTGACTCTGTTACCATTGTTATTAAGTGCACTGCATTCCTGGGAAACTTGGAACATTTTTTCCTTTGTGTTTATGTTAACCTGTGTCGTATGAGTAGGGTTTGAAGAAAAGAGTCATGCAATATATAGGTAAAGAAAGGCCATTCTGGAGCTCTGTCTCCATGATGTCCATTTATGTTAAATGGACTTAAGAGGATAGAGTTCGAGTTCTGGTAAAATTATGTCAAATCCATGTTCCTTAACATTTTCAGGCCAAACGACTGAATACAAACTGGACAACTGCCACTAAAGTATCAAGTATAAGCAGTATTAGAGATACAGTCTTTGAAAGACGTATTCTATCATCATATTAAGGCAGGAATGCAATAGAAATAAATCTGCTTGTATATTTTTATCCAAATCACTTCAGAGATACATGCTGACATGAATCTGAATATTAAATCTAAGCCAAAGAGATACATACATTAATATGAATGGCACGTATATGAACATACATATCTTATAAGATTGTTTGCATATAGCAATCAAATTGTCTTGACTAAGAAAACTTAACAGAAGTTCTTAGTTGACTCCTAATGAATATGTTCAGGGAGATGGAGCAGAAACATCGGAGATGAAAAATAAATTAAAGCAGCATTAAAGATGTCATTTCCTTCAAGCTATGTTTCTTTATAAAAGAAACTTAATCCTTCCCTTGCATTGGTAAAATCCCAGTTAGTACCAAAGCAGCTATAAATAAGAGGTTGGAAAAAATTAAAATGAAGTAAAGGTGATCCACAGATGTCAACACCAGGACTATATGAAACCAACAAAGCATTTGAACAATTCATCCTAGGAAAATGGTCTGGTTTTGGCCATAATTTTATGTAAAGTGAGTAGTTTCTTGGCAGCAGGTATTTCTATTTCCTCTCAGAGGGAAAAAGGAAGACTTTCTGCACAGTTGCCAGTTTGTTTTTTTTTTTATTCCTTAGGAAGTTATAGAGATTTGCTCAGGTTGGACTCGTTTGAGCTTAATTTGGTTCAATAGTAAAGCCATGGCATCTTACTCCCTGGTATGGTGTCAAAGATCAGCTAATTTTGTGGAAAAATAAAAATGAAAACATGGATTCACTTTACAGACTGTTCATTGGGTAGGCTGGCCTAAAAGTTCATTTGGGTTTTTTCCGTAAGGTGTTACGGGAAAGCCCAAATGAACTTTTTGGCCAGCCCAATATATTCCGGCATGTGAGAAACGCACACTCTGTGCCACTGCAGGGCCAGGTGGGCATGTTTCTAACTCCAGTAGTGCTACTGCAAAAGACTCCAAATTCCTCTTCTACCGATTCTGCACATGTGCTAACTCTTCCCCAGAGATAGCAACAGAAGTATTACAAATAAAATTAACTGCTAAAACTCAGCACTAGCCAAGCCTTCCTTTGCCTCACACCAAAGGGGACTGTTGCATGGATTTTTCACTTGGTGTTCAATTCACTGTGCCAAGAGAAGGCTGAGAATACCCTAGGGCAAGAGGCAGTAGCCCTCACTGAATTCATCCACATTCCATAAGCCCAGGGTTGGGCTCATCTGGAAGTGCCACTGCCATCTGTAGCTTACAGTTCTTGAAGGCCTCCTTGTTCCTCTGGGAGTAGGTCACTGTAAGAATACTAACATCACTGTCATCAACAAAAATAATAAAATCTGCAGTTGCAGAAGCATCAACCAGATGTCAGATTCTGTGCCAAATGTGCTGCAAGTCTTATCCTGTTTCTACCATATTCTCTAGCTATGAGGGCTTTGCTCATATCTTCATTATTCCTGATGAGGAAAAGGAGGCCTCAGAATGAAGTAAAACCTGCATGACCATCAGATGGCAAGCCAGGCTTCTACGTCAGTTCTGTGATTCCAAAGTAATCATCTCGGTGTCTAAAACACTATGAAATGTAACATCTTAAATGATCTCATCAAATTGTACTTTGATCGGCTAAAAGCCGATAAAGATGGAGATTATCCTTTGAGTCTTCTGTGATCTACTTCTTCTATTTCCTGTATACATCTTTCCACTCTACTCCAACCACCATCCTGTTATTGCATGTAGGATTCCATGAATTTTAAAGGAAAACAGGGAGAGAAATGATAATCCACACGAATATGACTATATCAAAATACAGTGTGACACCATGACACGTAGTCAGTCAGAGTATCATGTTAGACACATGCAGTCTCTCCGGGGCTTATCACACGGGGAAACCTCAGCCTTGACTGTGACTCCTGAGAATTAGTCACCACCTAGTTCTATAATAGAGTGACTCACTATAAATCTATGTCTTTCTGAACTGTCTGGAAGGGTGCTGTTTTAAGAATTTCCACATTTTCTACCTTTATTTTCTTCATTATTTCTACCATTATTTTCTCAATGTACATCATATATACATTGAATAGGTCCCACTACTACTGGAAGCCACAAGTAGGAGACAACTAAGGTAACTATGAAATTAGGCTGTAATTTTATGGTGAGATTCTCTTTGGAAGTATTCTATACAACTATAGACTTCCAGAATTAATTCTGCAATGGCAACATAATCAGAATAGTCCATTTGTTTTAAAGTCTTAACCTTTCCTTACATTGTTATAAATTGCTGGGGGAAAAAAAAAAAAGAGAAGTATTCAGGGGCTTCCCTCGTTGTCCAGTGGTCAAGAATGTGCCTTGCAATACAAGGGACACTGGTTGGTTCCCTGGTCCCTGAAGATCCACATGCTGTTGAGCAACTAAGCTTGTGCACCACACTGCTGAGCCCGCGCTCCACGCTGCTGAGCCCGCGCTCCACGCTGCTGAGCCCACGCTCCACGCTGCTGAGCCCACGCTCCACGCTGCTGAGCCCGCGCTCCACGCTGCTGAGCCCGCGCTCTAAGGCCTGGGAGTCACAACTACTAAGCCCACACACTGCATCTGTTGAAGCCTGTGCTCTGCAACAAGAGAATCCACCTCAATGAGAAGCTCGGGCACCACAGTGAAGAGTAGTCCCCACTCTCCACAATTAGAGAAAAGCCTGTACAGCAACGAAGACCCAGCACAGCCAAAAACTAAAATAAATAAGTCTTTTTAAAAAAGTATTCAATGTAATGAGGAAGATTAAGTTAATTAATTTTTTAATCTGATTTTTTTGAAGGGAAGTTAAGTTTTCCTGTCGTCTCCCTGTTGAAATGAATCACTTCCTCTACCTTGTTCTATCTTTACATTTTGATACCTGCTTTCATCATAAAGTGTACACAGGACCAAATAATTATAGTACTTCCTTGGTTTCTTATTTATTTAGATACTTGGTTCATTTGAACACCTTCTTCACCCACCCATCAAACCTGATCACTTTTGGGGAGTCGAGAGGTGACGTGCTATTTATCCTCTTTAGCATTCAGTTCATGAATCATCTTTTCTTCCCAATTTCTTATTTCCTGACCTGGCTTGAATGACGCCCTCTCCAATGTGTTCTGATGATAAACCATCAACGTTTCTCCTAGTCTATTTACATTTACACATTTACTTACATGTCTGTCTTTCCCCACTTTTTATCATATTGTTTCTTCAAAGTTTATGCAGTATCTGGATATTGAAGGTCCTTAACAAATGTTGATGGAATATAACAGAAACACTGTTCAAATTATTGTTAAACATTAGCCTTGTTCTCTCTAAAAAGGGAGCTGAACCCTCATTACATCCTTGTATGGAGTTTCCATCAATATTTCAGGTACAGTTTTATAGTAAGTAAGAGGAATGTTTACCCAGGATTCATGAAAAATTAAAGTAATTAAAGGGGATTGTGGAGACTGACTTTATAAGGAACAAAAGGCTATCAAGGTATCATTTTTGTGAAATGTAAATTATCATAATTCAAAACATTTGAGGTACCTGCTTGAAGTAGAAATGATGATTGCCTCAGTTCTTAAACAAGCATTTTTAGTACACGCTGAATTAACCTACTGTGGCTTTTTGTTCCTTTTAATTTTTCAATTGCAAGCAACTTCTCTAAACTGAATTTTTTCCTTATTAGACCAAAATTTATGTATTCCATTTTGACATTCTATATGATAACCATTTTATAAAACAAGGTATTGATGCATATCCAAATTAAAACAAGAATACCTTACCTTTCATAGAAAGATTTTAGGCTTGTAACCTCTATTTTTTTGCCTGAAGGAACCAAAAATTATGCTGTACCATAACTAACTACTCCCCAAATTAATGACAATGATTATAGCACCTTTAAATCTACAGCTTGATTTTTAAAATATCATTATCAATCTCTATTCATACAGTAGATATTGGGAAATCATGACTCCATTCATAAAATAATTAGCTTTAGGACCCAATGATAACCAATTTTGTTGAGACATCAGAGTTGACAAGAAAACAAAAGCCTTTTGTGGAGAATCAATTAGTCTGTAGAAGAGTTAATGTGCCAAATTTAATCTAATTAAATACCATGAGTAAAGTGTAAGATCAAAGTAGCAAAGAAAAAAGAAGCCAAACTGATATCATAGCACTAGCCAGATTAAATATTGGTTGTCTCATCAACAAAGCCTAACACAGTCATTACATCTTTAAAACAAATACCAACACAGCACCACAGCAATCACATTTAAAAAATATTGTTAATAAAGAAATGCAAAAGAAAACCCAAATCTTATACTGAAGATTCAACAACTGCTCTATAAAACTTAAATGGTGGATAACAAACACTAGTTAGAAAGTGTTTATTTTTCTTTCTTTTCTCAAAAGCAAACAAATGAAACAATGCATATCAGAGAGATGTTTTAAAAATAAAAAATGAGTTATTAACTATTAGACTAATAGTAGCTGAATAGTCATAATTTTTTAAAAACAGGACTATTGTTTGCCTGGATTGGAAGGGATGCACAGAACTCTTCTGAACCTTTCTAAATGTAAAACTTTAGTTAATTTTATTTATGCTGTTTGATCCTCAGCTTCCTAATCTACAGAATGTGGATAGTAAGATCTGCTCCAGAGTTATGACATTAACTTAGATAATGCATGTTAACCTCTAACTCTGAACCCAACCCAGAATGAGCAGTCATTATATGTCAGTTAATAATAAAAAAAACAACACAAACTTCTGGTATTACATTACAGTGGAATATAAGCAAATTCCAATTTGCTTTTTTACATATAAAACAGTCTAAAGGAATTCATTTTAATTGCACTATAAATATTGTCTATTTTAACTTAAAAATAAACTACATGTATATTAAATATATATGTGTATATCTCTATACACACACACATGCATCATCCCCATAGCAACCAGGATTCAGAGGGAGTTCTGAGGTGGATTAACTGTGCTAACCACTACCTACTCAAAGAACAGAGCTAGTGTTGAAGCAAGTATCCCACACTCTTTACTGAATTTTCACAGAGTATATGGAAAGGATAAATGCCACAAAACAAAGAAAACTACCAGAGAGAGCAAGTTTGTCTCCAATTCAGTCTAAGGTTCACAAACTCAGAAGCCTCAGGATGGAATGCTATGAATGCTAAGTTGCTTCAGTCATGTCCAACTCTGTGCAAACCTATGGACTATAGCCTGTCCAGGGGATTCTCCAGGCAAGAATACTGTAGCAGGTTGACATTTCCTTCTCCAATGCATGTATGCATGCTAAGTCGCTGCAGTCGTGTCCGACTCTGTGCGACCCTTTGGACAGCGGCCCACCAGGCTCCTCCTACACAGGATTCTCTAGGCAAGAATACTGTAGCAGGTTGCCATTTCCTTCTCCACATTGTTAATATATAATAGTTATTCATTCAATGTTTTTAAAGTCTATTTATTAAGTGATTCTTGTTAAGCTTTGTTTTAGAAATTTAGGATCCATAAAAGAACACAAGAGACAGACATCTCTGCCTTCATCCCTTATGTGGCTTCCATTCTATTCTGCACTGGTTCAGTGCTTAGGGGCACATGGTTAGGGATAGGACAATGAACAAATAAACTATAAAATGTGTCAAAGGTGATGCGTAGTATAGAAAAACATAAAGAGCAGAATAAAGAGACAGGAAATAAGGGGATTTGGTGTATGTGAACAGAAGCAGAATTAAGTAGGGTGTCAAGATAAATATCATTGGGAGAGTGAGATTTGAGCATAGAGCTGAAGAAGACGAGGAGCTTAGTTAGTCAGATATATTGGAAATGAACATTCCAAGCAGAGAAAATAACTCAGAGCAAAGGCCCAAAGGACTGAGTGTCTGATGTGCTCAAGAAATGGCAAAGGAGGCCAGTTTGGCTACAGAGGAAGGGAATAGGACAAAAGGCTGAGGATGGTGGGTACAGATAGTCTAGGGCCTGCCAGACCATGTTAAAGACAGGGAAAGAATGCCAGTAGAATCAAGTGGTCAAAAATCAGCAGTTTTAGATAATGGGAAAAATATAACCAAAGAATATAATGGCATAAAATATAATCAAAGAATATACAACAATTCAAATGCAGTGAACATGTGGGGTTTGCTTTGGGTTTTGTGCTCAAATATCCAAGCAGTGGTGACAGAAAGAAAATAAAATGGAATAATACTGGGCTTATGAAAATGAGAGTTGTGTTTCTGTGTGTGAGTGTGTGTGTGTTTGAGAGAGAGAGAGAGAGGAGGGCACTTGTAATACCTGGTGTATGAATTCATATATAGTAATTAATTTTTTAAAATAGGAAAAATTAGAACATCAGCTGATGAGGAAAATGTAATAGCAATATTACTGGCACATGGGGAATAAAAAAGTTATAATAACTACAACTAGCAATAGTATAAATGGTTGCATGAATTTGATTTTATATAGACCTAGGTGAATTTTCAGAACTCTGTTGTCATTGCAAACATTATTTTCTCATTCATAATCAAACTACAAGAATATTTGCAACATTTTCAAAACATTTCTTTCATTAATATATCCTATATTAGAGAAGGAAAGTTTTCCCATTTCCTTTTAACTTTTAAAAAATATATATCACAGAGTGCTTGTTAAGTAACATCTCTTCAATTTGGCTGGAAATTTGTAGCCAGTTTATTTCTGCAACAGCAGGGGTTCTTAACCTGGTTTTCACTGGCAGGTTTTGGAATGTCTGTGAGCCCCTCAATTGTATGCAACATTTTCTATATATGGGAATTTTTCTAGGAAAAGAGTCTGTAGTTTTCGGAGTTTAAAACTATAAAATATTATGTTTCAAGCCATTAAAAATATCTTCTAAAATGATATCTAAGAGTTGGATCTCTTAAGATGACTCCAAAATGCCCTGTTTTTGTCATGATCTATACTAAGGCAACAGTTACAGTAACAAATGGAAGTAATAAGCAGAAGTAATTATTTGCATAATTCAAAACAAAGAAAAAATTATTCACCAGAATTATCCGAACAAGGTAGGCATTAATACGGTTTGCTTTGAATTAGATAATTGCCCTAGTCATCCATTTACAACATCTATGATTAAAGGTAATTTTAAAGATAAAATAAAAATTCCTTTTCCTATAAAGCACTTATGGTTGCATTTAATTTTTCAGATTTGTTTTTGCAAAGCTTTTTTTGCTTTAACCTGTATATTTTCAAATAACTTATTTTCACATAAAATATTAATGCCAGAAAATCTGAGCTCCTTAAGTAGACAGAGCTATAACACATCAAACTTATTTCACTTTTACTTTTTCTGGCAAATGAAAAAAGCAAAAACAAAAGCAATTGAGAAAGGAGAACAGTTATTTAGACCAATTCCTTTAAGAAAAAACTTCAGAAACATCCCGAGTTTTAAGAGGATGACTTAAAGATTGACTTAAACTTTCACTCTCCAAAAAAGTCCCTATTAACGATTTGATATCTTCACTTCTTTAACAGTCTGTATTTATTGTTAGGAAGTCCTAACAGTGCTCTTTATCCAAGGTCTTCTTGAACACTTACACCCCATAAGGCATGACAACTGTCACCCCATCTTACAGAAGAGTAAACAAGCATCATCTACTTATTCACACTCACATCACTAATAATTGAGATGCAAAACCAGGACTCCAGAGACCACACTTCTGCATTTTTCTCTGAATTCTAAAGTTGCAGGTAATCTAAGTGAGAACATTATATTCCCCATGCAAACTGGATTTTCAATTAGTGTCACTTACAAATTGGCTCAATATTCTTGGGGTTTCTAACAATCATTCCAATGGTGAAACATATTAGAAACTTCATTCTAAAACTCATTTTGCTAACCAGTAAAATTTAAGGCATTAAATAAAAGAAAGATTTTTTTTCACATTTGAATCATATTTGATGTACTTTATACGAGGACATTTACATTTTCTAAAGCTTTTATTGCCTCTGAGAGAATACAACATGGATAAAGTACTAACAAAGTGTTTGAGCAAATTCTAAACACCACAGAACTCAGTGCCTAAGGCAGCCTGACTTTTACTCAGAAATGAAGGATAACCTAAGAACTGCAGAAACGGCCTTATTACAGAGAAAGGAATCAAATTTATGTCAGAACTATGTTTTCTAAACTGTGTTTTCTGAGGAATATTACTCAGAAAACTACTTTTAGTCTATTAGCCTATTATCCTTTACATTTTAACATCTGGTCATACTAAGGGAAGTCAGAAAGACAAAGCCAAATACCATAGATCACTTATATATGTAATCTTAAATATGATACAAATGAACTTATCTATAAAACAGAAACAGACTCACAGGCTTACGGTTGCCAGGAGGGTGAGGGCTGGGGGAAGGATGAATTCGGACTTTGGGATTAGCAGTTGCAAACTATTATATATGGAATTGATAGACAACAAGGTCCTACTATATAGCACTGGGAACTATATTTAATAGCCTGTGATAGACATAATGGGAAAAGAATTTTAAAAGAATGTGTGTGTGTGTATATATATATATATATATATATATATATATATAGCTGAATCACTTGCTGTACAGTAGAAATTAACACATTGTACATCAACTATACTTCAATACAAAACAAATTTTTGCATCCAACAAATATATACTCCATATATAACAAGCACAGGAAATCTTGTCTACTTAAATTCAGTATGTCTCAGATTGTTCCTATACTACCAAACATACTAGAACAAATCTGAAAACATCATATGAAATATTTTTACCTAAAACATGCATTCTTTGTTATACTCTAATTGAATCATCCTCTATAAAGGTGTAATTGAGGCACAATAAAAAGTTAATAAACCTGCCTATGAGTGTGAAGAACAAGGGAGAAAACAAATTGAGTTTAATAGGAATATCAAGAAAATCCTAAGGGCTGAAGCTCTTAAGTACAAGCTTATCTGCAATCACAAGGGGAACTGCTAGTAACCCGAGTAAAATTGGCCAGAAGTAGTAATAGAATCACATTAAACCAGATCCACTTTCCCAACCTCTTTCCCTTATACCAAAGAGGAAATATCTGATCAACTCATTATTACAGTACACTGGGGACTGTTGCACACAAGTAGACCATTATCATCGAATGGATGTGCATTAAAGTTTGCTCTTTGACTCTTTTTATATCACCACTTACATGCATAATTTGATTAGACAATGAAACCGCCCTAATCAATCCTCTTGTGCAGAACATATCTATTTCTATATCTTTTTCTTATATTTAAATCTGCAAAATAAAAACATTTGACATAACCTGAAATTGATTACCTTACTGAAGAAAATCAGGATGATGGGCCACGTTGTTTGCAATGACTAAAAGATCGTGTTATACAGGAAGGACATTTTATTGGCATCCAAACTGGCTGCCTACATGGCAGGAATAAAACTGAACAAGAGACCCAACTCTAAAGATTAACATGACATTATTGTGTTAGGTAAAATTTCTAAAATGGCTCCCCAAAGATGAACTTCCCAGAATCCCTCCCACCCTCAGTACCAATGGATTTGATGAAATATCCCTTCTGTGATTAGGCTGTCATACGGCATAGTTGGTTTTAAAATATGGAGTGTGGCCTGCTCTAATTACACAATCCTTTTAAAAAGCCAAGAGTCTTATCCGACTGGTGGCAGAAGAGGAAGAGATGAAGATGCTAACCAAGAAAATAGGTGCCTTTGCTGGCTTAAACATGGGAAGGGCCATTTGACAAACAGCTCCCTAAGTTTTACAACTTCAAGCACTGAAGTCCATCTAAAACCCGAAAGACTTTAAAGCAAATTCTTCCCTAGAGATATGATTGCAGCCTTGGGAGACCCTGAGGAGAGAACCCAGCTGAGTTCCCTAAGAATTCTGAGCTACAGAACTGGGAGACAATAAGAAAGTGCTGTTTTTAACCCCCCAAATTTGTGGTAATTTGTTATAAATCAATTTTAAAAAGAACAGATATTTCAACAAGGATGGAGTAACAAATAGCAGTTAAAAGCTTCCTCTCTGCTTTGTCATTTTTACAGATTGCTATTTACTTTTAAATTTTTCACTAGAAGATGAAAATAAACTAGTTTAATTATCAACAACTTACTATTTCTTATGTCCCTATATGAGCCAACTAAAACCAATAAGCTGCCTTAATAGCCTGGTATGAAAAAGGCGTTGCAGGTAATGGTTGTCCATGGCAATCAGATTACATTTGCTTGCCAAAAGGTTTGTATCAACATATGTTAATGTTAATTACTCCTTCAATTAATAAGTATAATGAGGGAGATAATTTGAGGCTATACAAATATCCTACTTCACCTTAGAGTTTCACTCAATGATTTTAATCATTTTCAGTGGATCCTACCTGCAATAATTAATTGTGATAGTCTAATTATGATATATCCCTCATTTTTCTACATTATTACTTAGAATTATTCTGTAAGGATTCATGATCCTTGTGATTCATTCATTCATAGTGTTTCCTAACTTTGGGGTTCCAGGTCATTTTGTATTTTCTCTACCCCACTGTAAAGTCAGTCATTCTTTCAAGGAACCCTGGTGTCTTTTATTGGAGAATGACATTAAGAAACCAAGATTGAGGCAATAAATATGCTTGTCACTACTGGAATATCATTGCTTCTACGCTTCTCAGCAAACAGAAATAGAAAATATGTGCATGTATTCCAACTCATGTATGCATGTTATATGAATATGTATGTATGTATGTATATATATGTATGAATCTACCTACCTGCATTCATACTGATATCTCTGATTCTAATCTAGCACTATAAGGTAATTATAGTTTTTCTCCCCACTTCTTATTTGCAACTTACTTCTCTCACAGTGAAAATTCTGGCTTTCATTACATATATTTTAAAATATATTCCCATCATCATTTAAGCTATTATCACATTTATATAGCCTGGAATGAGTATCTGGAAGCAGGACAAAAAGAAAGTAAAGGTCTGACTTTGATGCATGTTCATGACTAAGTTTTACCAGTTGGTCTAGCAACTCAGAGGGAAAAAAATTGTGTATCAAGAAAAATATAATGTATAATTCAAGAAAACAATGAATTATGAAATGCAGTTTTCACACCTAAGGGCCCCATGCTTACCCATTGCTGTATTTCTTCTACTGTTGCTAGTTCTTGAATTCCACCTGGCCCCTGAAGTAAAGCCTATATATCTTAAAAAATCAAGTTATCAACTTTATCTAGAAACTTATCATAACTTGGGAGTGCCATTTTATTCTTATCCTATTTAATTAACTGCTCAGATCTTCCATATAATTCCATTTATCTCCTAATTTAAGGAGGTTTCCACTAAGGAAAACAGTATGGAGGCTTCCTCCCAAATCTAAAATTAAAAGTAGATCTACCGTTTCTCCAAAGAAGATATAGAATGGCCCACAGGCAAATGAAAAGATGTTCATCATTACTAATTATTAGAGAAATGCAAATGAAAACATCAATGAGGTACCACCTCACACCAGTCAGAATGGCCATCACTGAAAAGTCTACAAATAATAAATGTTGGAGAGGGTGTGGAGAAAAGGGAACCCCCATACACTGTTTGTGGGAATGTAAATCTGTGCAGCCACTATGGAAAACAGTATAGATGTTCCTCAAAAAAACTAAAAATAGAGTTGCCATATGATCCAGAAAACCATTCCTAGGATTTATACCTGGATGAAACTATACTTCAAAAGGACACATGTACCCTATGTTCATCGCAGAACTGTTTACAGTGGCTAAGACACAGAAACAACCTACATATCCATCAATAGATGAATGGATCAGAAGCAGTGGTGCACACACACACACACACACGCACACACACGAATATTACTCAGCCATTAAAAAGAATGAAATAATGTCATTTGCGGCAATAAAGACGGACCTAGATATTATTACACTAAGCGAAGTCTGAAAGAGAAAAACAAATTCCATAGGATGTCACTCTAATGTGGAAAAGAAATTAACACATCTAAAAAACAAACACAAATATATAAAACAGACCTGTGGTTGCCAAGGTGGAAGGTCGGAGGGAGAGAGAAGGATGGGGAGTGTGGGATTAGCAGATGCAAACTATTACATAGAGGATGGATAAACAAAAGGTCCTACTATATTCAGTATCCTGTAATAAACCATAATGGAAAAGAATATGTAAAGACACACACACACATGTATATACACACATATATGAGTCACTTTACTGTACAGCAGAAATCAAACACAACATCGTAAATCAATTATACTTCAATAAAATATTTTTAAACTGTAGATATACCACACAACCCACCAATTCTACTAGTGGGTACTTACCCAAAGAACATGAAATCACTAGTTTAAAAATATATATGTAATGTTCATTGTAGCATTGTGTACAATAGCCAAGAAGATATGGAAACAGCTTAAGTTTCCATCAACAGATGAATGGATAAAGAACATGTCACACACACACACACACACACACAACAGGTCATTTTAGTCATAAAAAACATCTTACGACTTGCAACAGCATGGTGGACCTTGAGTGTATTATGCTATAATCATATAAAGAAGGGCAAACACTGATGATTTATATGTGGAATCTGAGACACAAAACTTCAACTCATAGATACAGAAGAAAGATTAGTGGTTACCACAGGGAAGAAAGGTTGGAGGTCAGGGTGTAAAGTTGAAAAAGGAGATCAATAAGTACAAATACCTAGTTATAAAATAAATAGTCCATGGGGTACAGCATGGGAAATACGGTCAATAACATTGTACTAACTTTGTACGGTGACAGATGGATCATTCTGCAACATATACAAGTGCTGAGTCTCCATATTGTGTATGGAAACTAATATATTGTATGTCAAGCATACCTCAAAATATATTATTTAGGTAGGCTCAAGTTTCTAGAGCTTCTGAGGCTCAGGTAACAAAGGAAGGATACAACATCACTTATATAATATTCTGTCCAGAGATACATCACTTGAACGTAGCCATGAAGAAATATTACATAAACCCAAACTGAGTAATACTCTCTAAGATAATTGGCCTGTAGTCCTCAAAAGACGTACGTGCCATAAAAGATAATGGAAAACTAAAGAGCACATTTCAGTTTAAAGGAACCCAAAGAGGCATGACAATATGTGATCTTGGATTAGATTCTGAACTGGAGGGAAAGGTTCTATAAACAGTATGATTGGGACAACTTGCAAACTTGAAATAAGAGCTATAGATCAGATAAAATATCAATGTTAAATGTCTTGAATTTCGATGACATAGTGATTACATGAGACTATTCTTGTTCTTGGGAAACAGACAAAGACATTCAGGAAATGGGCATGATGTATTGAATTTATTCTCAAATAATTCAGAAATAAATTACTTGATACACATTCATATCATATATTGGAGAAGATGATAAAAATACAGAAAAATGCTAAAAACTGGTTCATTTGTGTTATTTAATTTTTATTGGAGTATAGCTGTCTATGGGGTCGCACAGAGTCGGACACGACTGACGCGACTTCCAGCAGCAGCAGCAGCATAGCTGCTCTTCAATGCTGTGTTAGCTTTACTGTACAGCAGAATGAATCAGCTGGGAACATTCTGTGTTAATCTCGCAGCTTCTCAGTAAATTTGAAATGACTTCAAAATAAAGTTTCTTTTAAAAATCACAGCAGTATCTCTGAAGGCAGTAGATATTTCAAACTTTACTTTTTGAGTAGCATCAGGTCTCATTATTGTAAGTGAGTGAATGGAGGCCATAAAATTTGGAGCTGCAAAATTTTTCATTTCATTTGTCCTGAAAGCATCTTAGTTGAGTAGATACTAGTTTCATTATATTTTGTAAATGAAATACATTTTATCAAATATTCAAGTAGTAAAGGAAGCTCTACTGCTCCTTTTTAAAAATCAAAGCTTACCAAGCACTTTAAATGTACTATTAATCATTTTCTAATGAACTTCTCCTAAAGTTGGCTACTTTAGGAATAAAATAATATTAAATAAGTCATAAATAATATTAAAATAAGTCATATCCCTTATATTAATTCCCCGAACAAAGTCATGTCTATATTCCTTGGACAAGGTTCTTTAGAGTCCACAAACATCAAGTGGGATTTCCTTATTATGTATTTCCCCAAACATTAATTTGAAATGTAAACTAGGTGTTTAAAATTCAGCTCAGATAGAAGACAGTAAGCAACAAAAGAACTCCATTTTAGTGCCCACTGAGCTTCCAGTCCCTGGAGACATGTTTTGCTTCTTTATACTTGTAGCACTATTTACTAGTATTATTAGACTGGAACATATTCTTTTCACTCAGGTTTAACACAAAATAATTCTACATCTAATTTCCCAGGCAATTTCACATCCATGCTAGAGCTCTTTGGGCAAAACACCCTGAGTAGGTATGTGTAGCAACTGAAAAAATAGATTTTGTCCTATATTACCCCTTATAAATTTTACCCTTAAGTCTGTCAGAGAAACACTTCTGCAAAATAACTCAAAGTGGAAATTTTACATGAACAATTTCCTGACTAATCATTTTTTAAGTACAAGGTTTTAAACAGGCAAATATGAAAGAATACCTCTCAAACATTATGTAAGCCAAAAATGAATTTCATAGAATATTATGCCCTAGACCTGCTCTAAATTTTCTGGATCACATGACACTTTGTGTGTGTGTGTTTGGTTGTTGTTATTTATTTTTGTTTTGTGTGTGTGTGTCTGTTAATCAGTCAACTATACAATATATTTCATGAGCATTTAGAATAAAAAGCAAATGCTACATCATTAACATAATTATACTGAGGATTACTAAATAAAAACTATTTTATTATTTTATTTTATAAATAATAAATAAAACTATTTTATTTATTATTAACTGTTCAAGTGAAGGGAATGACTGATAAGAATAACTTTGATACCTACCTCAGAAACTAAATTTATGGTAAACAATCTCAAATTAGGTAAATTAGAAAGGGTTTTTCACAGTTTAATATGAAAAATTTTAAACTTCCATGGAGCTAAAGAGAAAAAATAGAATGAATGACAAATCTCTTCCTATCTATACCTTCCCACTCACTGAATGATTCTGAATCAAATCCATACTTCATGTAATTTGTCTACAAATACTTCAGTCTTTAAAATATAAGGGATCTTTTTAACTTCTCAATCACAATATTAGAAGGAGAACATCTAAAAGCAAAATACCTACTAAATTGGCAAGTTAAAAAATATACTATATGTTACTGCTGTGTGAGAGACTACTCTAAGTATCAGGCTTCCCAGGGGGCGCTGGTGGTAAAGAACCCGCCTGCCTATGCAGGAGATGTAAGAGACACAGGTTTGATCCCTGAATTGGGAAGACCCCGTGGAGGGGGAAATGGCAACCCACTCCAGTATTCTTGCCTGGAGAATCCCAGGAACAGTGGAGCCTAGTGGGCTACAGTCCAGAGCGTCGCAAAGAGTCAGACACAACTGACTTAGCATACAATCTAAATATCGCCGTAAAAATGATAATTGCTTTTTAATGGCTGAGTAATACTCCATTGTGTATATGTACCACAGCTTTCTTATCCATTCATCTGCTGATGGGCATCTAGGTTGAATCAGTTCTAATGAGGTGGATGAAACTGGAACCTATTATACAGAGTGAAGTAAGCCAGAAAGAAAAACACCAATACAGTATACTAACAAATATATATGGAATTTAGAAAGATGGTAACAATAACCCTGTGTACGAGACAGCAAAAGAGACACTGATGAATAGATCAGTCTTATGGACTCTGTGGGAGAGGGAGAGGGAGAAGGTGGGGAGATTTGGGAGAATGGCATTGAAACATGTATAATATCATGTATGAAACGAGTCGCCAGTCCAGGTTCGATGCACGATACTGGATGCTTGGGGCTGGTGCACTGGGACGACCCAGAGGGAGGGTATGGGGAGGGAGGAGGGAGGAGGGAGGAGGGTTCAGGATGGGGAGCACGGGTATACCTGTGGTGGATTCATTTTGATGTTTGGCAAAACTAATACAATATTGTAAAGTTTAAAAATAAAATATTAAAAAAAAGAAAAAAAAAGATAATTGCCCACAAGTCCTAAGTCTTTTGGATGTATGTATAGACAGAAAATAAAAATGCTACAATAGAGGGAAGAATGTAGTGTGCCTTTGGAGGGCAGAAAAAGGATATCAAACCCATCAAGGGATGACAGTTAAAAGGCAGAGGGAAATTTAAATAAGTTACACCTAGTGAGAAGAGATGAATCAAATGGAGTGCTATGATGGAGGTGCCTCATACCAGCTGTGAGAGCTGACTTCACATATCTCTGCTACTGCTAAGTCGCTTCAGTCGTGTCTGACTCTATGCGACCCCATAGACGGCAGCCCACCAGGCTCCCCTGTCCCTGGGATTCTCCAGGCAAGAACACTGGAGTGGGTTGCCATTTCCTTTTCCAATGCATGAAAGTGAAAAGTGCAAGTGAAGTCGCTCAGTCGTGTCTGACTCTTAGCCACCCCAAGGACTGCAGCCTACCAGGCTCCTCCGCACATGGGATTTTCCAAGCAAGAATACTGGAGTGGGGTGCCATTGCCTTCTCCTCACATATCTCTACCCAGCTGCATATTCTGGGCCCATCCCACTGGTAACTTGGTCATGGTGGGAGTATGTATACCACAGTTATCAGTAATCACCAGTACTCATTTTCCCCTCAGAGAGCTGGTTGTTAAAAATTTTATAAGCATGGTGTGGGCTTCTCTTCTGGCTCCATAGTAAAGAACCCACCTGCCAATGCAGGAGACTGGGTTCCATCCCTGGGTTGGGAAGATCCTCTGGAGAAGGAAACAGGGGCCCACTCCAGGATTCCTGCAAGGGAAATCCCATGGACAGAGGAGACTGATGGGCTACAGTCCATAGAGCTGCAAAGGACTGCAAAGAAGTTGGATACAACTTTGTGATTAAACAACATAAGCATGGTAACAGACATGAAAGGGTTTCCTAGGGAGAATGGCAATTTCTGCCAAGTCTTAGACGTGAGAAAGGACATGAAGGGGTTCAGTTCAGTTCAGTTCAGTCGCTCAGTCGTGTCCGACTCTTTGCGACCCCATGAACCACAGCACACCAGGCCTCCCTGTCCATCACCAACTCCTGGAGTCCACCCAAACCCATGTCCATTGAGTCGGTGATGCCATCCAACCATCTCATCCTCTGTCGTCCCCTTCTCTTCCTGCCCTCAATCTTTCCCAGCATCAGGGTCTTTTCCAAGGAGTCAGCTCATCGCATCAGGTGGCCAAAGTATGACGGGGTTGGTTCATCAATAACATCAGGCAGATTTGGTGAGACCCCGTTAACAGTATGTGAGTCATCCTTCCCTCAGATACCTTAGTTACTCATTCCCTTATCCACTTAGCATCTTTGCTTAAGTATCACTTTCACACTGAGGACCATGCTGACCACCTGACTTAAAAACGATAAACACCCGAGAAGAGGTGACTGAGAGGGAAGAGCAGAAAACACTGAACTCTCCTCCCCCCACAGATACATCAAAATTACAACCACTTACAAAGCAACTATCTATGAGAATGACCTGAAGGCCAGCAGAAAGGATTTCCTACAGCTAAAGATATCAAGTAGGAATCACAACAAGATGGGTAGGAAGGGTGGAGATGCAATACAGGCAGGATACACTGGGATGGTGATGCACAAATGGGAAAGCTATCACAATTGTGGAGGTCCTCTCCAAGGAACAAGGGGCCCAAACCCCACACTGGTCTTCCAGGGCAAGGGGTTCCGCAATGGGAAGACAGGCCCCCAGAATGTCTGGCTCTGAAAAAACAGTGGAGCTTGTGTTTGAGAGAGCCAGACAGCTGTAGGAAACAGAGACTCTGCAAGAGAGAAAGGAACAAGTGTGAGAAATACTGTGGAAGAAGAATCCATAAAATTTGGTATCAAAATATGGAGGACAAACTATGTCAAGAGGTTGGGTGAAGGTCACAGAGCTTGTCCTTAACTTTCAAACCTAGATGACTAGGGAAATGAAGGTATTCTGAACACAGAACCTGGTTTGAAGGAAAAAGAATACATTTGAGAGAGAGAAAGAAAAATGTTAGTCAAGACTATTTTGTCATAGATTTGCCTACGAGTAGAGTCAGCTCTATTCTTAGCGGAGACACAGAGATCCATGATCCACCCTCTGAATCTTGAATTATAAAAACTGCAAATATAAAATATCTCATCAGTCACTCAAAATTATTTCCCCTTTCCACAAACAGAAAGTCTTGCTACTTTAAATAAAATCATTTGGCCAAGCAGCTCTTTCAAGGATATTTAGACATTGCTAGAAGGAGAAATTGTCAGACTTATATTCCAATTCTTAATGACTCACTCTACTTTAGCAAATGGAAAATTAATGAAATTTGTTGTGGCTGGTGACAGAATAATGTATCTCATTTTCCTTTGAATAAAAATATCAGTTAAAGTGGAAATTAATAAAAATAAATATGGTCTATTGTAGTCTTACAATAGACAGCTGGCTTATCCTCAGAGCATTAGGTGTATGTAGCAACAGAGAGCATATGTTACCAGAGAGTTAGTATATGGATTGTGGATATAAGAAGTTGACAAATACAAAGTATTAATTGCTTATAGTAGCA
Source organism: Bos mutus (assembly GCF_027580195.1). Taxonomy (NCBI): domain Eukaryota; kingdom Metazoa; phylum Chordata; class Mammalia; order Artiodactyla; family Bovidae; genus Bos; species Bos mutus. Next base: position 44,172,842 of record NC_091642.1, on the reverse strand, counting down.
AAGGGCAAAGGTTCTAAAACCAGTTATTTTCTATGACTTCAAGTTCTGACTATTCTGGGGTAGGTTTAAAGATAACATATCTTTTATTTACCCCCATATATTGTGAAAAATATATTAAAATTTCATAATTTTTAAATTCTCAAATTTAAAAGTTAACATCAGGCACATGTTTTACTGTTCTCTCATTCTCAACTATTTGTGTTTAGTAACACCAATTCAAAAGTCTTGAAGTAAAAAAAAAAAAAAAATCTATTTCTCCAGGATGGCAAATCCATGTTCCTAAAGGGAACAAAGTACATATGGATGGGGGTGGTAGAAAACCTGTATTCTTCTTAAGGAATGTTTGTGGAAAATGTTCCTTACAAACCAACATGTCTCCCCATATGGGGAGCAGATTTGCAGCAAAGATGTTGCTAAGTAGACAGTGAGAGAGGCAGTCAGTCATCTGCGTAGCAGGCAACTGTCATCCGCTGATGCTGACAGCATCACTAACTCAAACACTCAGGAATATTCTAGAAAACAGAAGGGCAGCCACTACACCTTACAGGACAAACTCAGTACCCACACATTTGGGCTGTGGGATAGTTTAGAACAGCTTCTGTATCCACTTAGAGGGAAAAGAGGGTGATAGATCCATCTGCTCTAAAATCACTTCAGTTAACAATGGAAAACTCGAGCGTTCAGCCAAGAGGAGACCACAAGTATTGTTATGCTAAGTGAGCCTCTATCATCTAAATGATAGGGGACTGGTAGAGGACACATGTGTTGTATATCTCAGAAGAGTATGAGCAATGAGAAAAGAGGGAAAAAAGGCAGCAATATACCTTTCTCCCAGGCACTATCGTTACGTTACACCTAAATTGGGTAGGAAAAGGAGACAATGATAAAATGAATTTCCCAAGCACTGAGAACTCCTTAGGATGTCCATTTTGTCTGACTGGTCACTGTTGCATGTAACTGAAGTAGAGTTTACTGAAAAGGCAAAGCACTTCAGTTTGAACCCCAGCTTCTGGCTGACTAGCTGTTTGTGCGAGTAACTTAAACCTCACCAAGTCTCAGTTTTTCCACATATAGAATGGGGCCAATAATGACTGATGTAAGTATGAAATATACAACATATGTAAGAGTATTTTGCACAGTGTCTTGGAGGGCAGTAAATCAGTCTTATTTACCTTGAAACACCTCAGCATCAAACAATATTACAATACACTTTTGCTAAGAGTGACTAGACAAATTTAAGAGTTAAATTAAAGTGCATGTACCTGCCTAGCTAGCTCAGTCAGTAGAGCATGACACTCTTAAAGTGCAGGCTGTTTAAGTTAAAAATATTACAGTGGGTATGATTCTGGGAACTCAAACTGGGGCTCTGGAACAACCTAGAGGGGGTGGGAAAGGGTGGGAAGTGGGAGGGAGGTTTAAGAGGGAGGAGACATATGTACATTTATGGCTAATTCATCCTGATGTATAGCAGAAATCAAACCAATATTGTAAAGCAATTATCCTTCAATTAAAAAAAATAGAAAAAAAGAAAAAATCTTACAGCTTAATGTACTGTAGTTGCATATAGGCATACTGGTTTAACTTCTTAATAGTTTATCTTGTATTTCCTCATGTGGAACGTGGGGATCACTGCTACTTCAGATTACTTTAGGCAGTACAATAATAAACATGTAATAAACATGTTTATTCTGTGTATTATTTCTTTAATTAGTATTGAACTTATTTACCTAGATGTATCGATCCATATTGTCAATGACATTTTTATTCAGAAAAAGGGTGAAGTAGGGAATTAACTCATGAGTCTGTAAACACCAATTTCCTCTTGGAGAAGGAAGGGGTCTTTCCCCATCCTTAGGTTACCACTGATCTGCTCTCTGTCACTACAGATTAGTTGGCACTTTCTAGATTTTATATCAGTGGAAGGAAACAGTATTTACTCTTTTTATCTGGCTTATTTCACTCATCATAATTACTTTGATATCCCTGTGTGTTGTTGAATGTTGAGTGTCAATACTTCACTGTTTTGTTGCTCAAAGTACATGATTTATTTATCCATTCATCTGTTGACACACATTTGGGTTGTTTTGAGTTTGAAGATATCACAAATAAAGCTGTCATGAGCATATGTGGACTAGTCTATGTATAGATATAAGCTTTTAGGTTTCATATAAATACCTAGGAGTAGAATAGATGAATGATGTGGCAGTTAAACTTTTTAAGAAGCTGCCAGACTGTCTTCAGAACTAATTGTTTCATTTTCATCACTACCCTCCCAGTAATATATGAAATTTCTATTTGTTCCACATCCTCTCTAACATCTAAATTTTAGATATTCCAAAGAACACTGTGGTTTTAACTTGCATTACCCTAGTGACAAATCACGGGGAACAAATTTTCATGTGCTTATTTGTGGTCAGTTTCTCTTTATTGACGAAATGTCTGTCTAAATCATTTGCCTATTTAAAAATTAGGCTGTTTCTTTATAATATATATATATATTATTAATATATATATAAATAATATTATTAATATATAATAATAATCTCTAATTATTGAGATTTGAGATTTCTTCACATAGTCTGGGGGCTTCCCAGGTGGTCCTAGTGGTAAAGAACCCACCTGCCAATACAGGAGGTATAAGAGACATGGGTTTGATGCCTGAGTTGGGAAAATCTCCTGGAGGAAAACACAGCAACCCACTCCAGTATTCTTGCCTGGAGAATACCATGGATAGAGGAGCCTGGCAGGCTACAGTCTCCAGAGTCGCAAAGAGTCAGACATGAATGAAGCGACTTAGCATGCACACATGCAGATCAATCTGAGAGAACAATATGGAGTCTCATAACGCATGAAAGTGATGTAGCAAATACAGTATATCTCAACATTTCTCTTGGAAATGTTTTATAGTTTTCAGTGTATAGGTTTTGCACATCTTTTTTCAAATTTATCTCTAATTACTTCATAATTTTAAGCTATTATAAACGATATTTTTTCAATGTTTGAGTATTTGTTATTTGATTAAATTTTGTGATTAAATTATAGATACCTATCTGATTATTTTATGACATACTTGAACATGGCCCTGGGAAGAAGTGGTGAACCCGAAGCCCCTTAAATATTACTTGAAATGTCCTAAAAATGTTTATTGTACTTGCCCTAATGCCTGGAACATGGGGGGAGACAGTTATCACATAGCACAGTTTCTGAACGACTTCCCACTCCCATTTCTTTGTAAGAATGAGGAATGAGAACAATGTGAAGCTAATATGTCTGGAAACGCTTGTTTCATGTCGATACAGTCTCAATCAAAATACATTACTATATGTTACATTCAAGATAATTTTTGGCAAGAATATTCAGAGGGTTTTAAAACAAATTTTCAGTCATAATAAGAGATTAGTGTAATGACAATGAATCTAACTAATTAAAATCATTGTTGCCTGTCTAAAGTATGATTGATAACAAGTCATTTTTCTTCTACACTGTATGAAGGAAAAATTAAGAAGCAATCATTTAGACTCAGAAGAATAAAAATGACAGACACAAAATACTAGCTGAGTTCATTAACAAGGAAATTAGCTTCAAATGAAATACTTAATATCTGTTTTTGAAGAGATTTTCAAGTTTACATTATACTTTCTTATCTAATGGCACCTGAAGGAAATTATCTTTCTGAATGACCTGTTGGAGAATAACAATGAGGGACGAATTGTTTTGTAAGAGCTCAATTTCCACCACTGAAATGACCTTATATTTAAGACAACAGCGATAAAGAAAACATTTTATGGAAAAGTACTAAAACTCTATGATGTTTCCCAATCATACACAAAAATCTTGGGTTACTGATCAGTTACTGGTAATTATAAAATCTAAATCAACTACTAATGATATATTTGTATCCACAGTGCACACTAAAGCATTTACAAGATTATCAAGTAAATTTAAACAACAACAAAATTGTTTTCTAGCACTAATTTTATATTCCAGGTGAAGCTATTCTTTGGAAAAGTCCAGACAGCATGTGTTCAAATTGTGTTGATGCAATTAAATCCATTTGTGTGTGTGTGTGTGTGTGTGTGTGTGTGTGTGTGCATAGACTAGGCCAAAGGTGTTCCCATACTACTATCTGTAATTTAAGATGTGTATGTGAGGAGGGAGTTGTGTATATGTGGAGGTGGGGGGAGGCAGGAAATCGGGTGTGTAATTATATTTTGTATGTAATATAGCTTCTTTAAAACCAAGATATGATTACCATAAATCTTCTGATGGGTTCCTTGACATTGAAGTTCAATAAAGTATTGTATCCTGGACATATTTATGTTAAGATATGAGAGAAGATGTTCACATCACGACTCTAAGTGCCTAGAGAACAACAGGTCACTCCGTTGTGTCCGACTCCTTGCAACCCCATGGACTATAGCCTGCCAGTCTCCTCTGTCCATGGAATTCTCCAGGCAAGAATACTGGAGTGGGTAGCTGTTCCCTTTTCCAGGGGATCTTCCCAACCCAGAGATCAAACCCAGGTCTCCTGCATTGTAGGCGGATCTTTTACCATTTGAGCCACCAGGGAAGCCCAAGAATACCAGAGTGGGTAGCCTATCCCTTCTCTAGGGGATCTTCTTGACCCAGGAATCGAACCAGGGTCTTCTGCATTGTAGGTGGATTCTTTACCAGTTGAGCTACCAGGGAAGCCCTAAAGGACTGCTGGAAGCCTCCAGAAGCTAGCAGAGATTCTTCTTGAGAGCTTTCAAAGGACGTAAGTCCATGGTGATCCTGATTTGAATCTCCAGAATTCTTTTAAAAAATAACATATTTTGTCTTAAGATACTCAATTTGTGATAATTATCATGGCCACCCTAGAAACCAATACTGAGAAATTATCATAGAGTATGGAATGGATGAGAGGTGAGCAAGACTGGCCACAATGACCAATTAGAAGGACCTACAGTAACCCAGGTGACAGAGCGTTAATCAAAACTCATCAGCAGTGGCCATAATCAGAAGAGTGGCAGTGAGAATGGCAAGACAAAGGTGATGTTGAGAATTATTTAGAAGGTAGAATCAATAGGATTAGTTGTCCATGATTAGGATATTTAGGAAAGAAGAGAGTCAGAAATAGTTTCCAAATGTTTGGTTTGAGAAACACTTATTGGAATAGAATCACTTGAAAGGAAGAGACTTGGATGGTGGTAGAGAGAAAATGAATTCAGTTTTGTCTCAGTGCCAAAAGAATTGATGCTTTTGAACTGTGGTGTTGGAGAAGACTCTTGAGAGTCCCTTGGACTGCAAGGAGATCCAACCAGTCCATCCTAAAGGAGATCAGTCCTGGGTGTTCATTGGAAGGACTGATGTTGAAGCTGAAACTCCAGTACTTTGGCCACCTCATGCAAAGAGTTGACTCATTGGAAAAGCCTCTGATGCTGGGAGGGATTGGGGGCAGGAGGAGAAGGGGACAATAGAGGATGAGATGGCTGGATGGCATCACCAACTCGATGGACATGGGTTTGGGTGGACTCCGGGAGTTGGTGATGGACAGGGAGGCCTGGCCAGCTGCGGTTCATGGGGTTGCAAAGAGGCAGACACGACTGAGCGACTGAACTGGATTGAGCATCTAAAGTAAATAAGAGATGTCTAAGTAGATGTGCCCATAGACATGTCTAACTCCAAGTCTATTGTGGGTTCAGAGTTCAGGAAAAAGCTTGGGGATGGAGATATAACAAGAATGATATGACACTTTGGGATTCTCCCACAGTATCATTGAGCATGCTCTCTAATTTCCTGTTTAATCTGTAAATCCTCAACAATGAAGAAAGCTGAGACCAGAGAACTGAGGGAACTAGTTCCTTTGAGGCCACTGCTCTTCCCAACAAGCCAAACTCAGATATCCCTTCTTGTTTCATCTTACGGATGAAGGAGTGGTACTAAGAAAGCAATTCTGGCTCCTCCCAATCAGTTGTGCTGAATGCAGCTGGCCCTAAGTACTGATAGTTTTTTAGCTTTGGACCATTTAGCCACAAATTCAGGACAACAGGAAAAAAACCCACTAGACATTCCATTACATTTTTCATAGATAATCCATTATAATCTTCAAAAAGTAATTTTCACTAAATTTTCACATGTTAATCATAATCCTTACCACACAAAAGACAAAGAAGTAAAGAAAAGGAAAACCCTAAAAGTCTCGGGTGCAGGAAATCAAGAGAAGAATCCTATGGTTAGAGAAATGAGCTGGAACTTTGGCAGAAGAGCTCATGAGGGGCAGGGGAAGGAGTCCTGCTATGACCCAATCAAGACCGCAGCTGAGATGGAGCCCTATAAAGTCCTGGAATATTTCTTCACACAAAACACAAGTTTTAGATACAACTCTGTGTGTTGTTACAGGTAAGCCTCAAAAAAGGTTTTCCTTGAGAGAAACAGAAACCCAAACCTTGCAACTGAAAAATCTAAATTCTTTCTATTCTATCTTCATGGTACAGGGATAGGATCAGGGAAGGACAGTACTGGGGGAAGATGCAAAAGAGGCTTGAATGGTATATATAGTATTTCATTTACAAATAAATAAATAATAATCAGATTCAGATACTGCAAAATATTAAAATGTTGTGTCCAAAATTTGTTATAATTTGTATTATTATTTTATTAATTTTTTAAAAAGCAGATTAAGAAATGTTAGATAACTTCTAATACTAATGTCTGTTAAGCTGGCTTGGTTTATTCATTTTTTAAAAATTTAATTGTAGGAAAATTACTTTACAATATTGTATTGGCTTCTGCCATACACCTGAACCCACCCCTACCTCCTGAACCCACCCCCCATCTTCTACCCCATCACACCCCTCTAGGTTGTCCCAGAGCACTGGGCTGAGCTCCCTGTGTCACACAGCAAATTCCCACTTGCTATCTATTTTACATATGATAACATATGTGTTTCCATGCTATTCTCTCAATTTGTCCCACCCGCTCCTTCCCCGACTGTGTCCACAAGTTTGTTCTCTATAAAACAAAACCCTCAGAATGGGAGAAAATAATTGCAAATGAAACAAGAGACAAAGGATTGATTTCCAAATACACAAGCAGCTCATGCATCTCAATACCAAAAATATAAACTACTAAATAAAAAAAAAAATCGGCAGAAGACCTAAACAGACATTTCTCCAAAGAATACATACAGATGGCCAACAAACACATGAAAAGATGGTCAACATCGCTCATTATTAGAGAAATGCAAATCAAAACTGCAATGAGGTATCACCTCGTCCCCCTCAGAATGGCCATCATTACAAAATCTACAAACGATAAATGCTGGAGGTGATGTGGAGAAAAGGTTTATTCTTTTTTGTATTAACAAGGAAGGGCCTGGCATGTGGCCAAGGTGTTCAGAATGATAAACAATAGCTGGGATAGTTCCTGGAGGGAGGAGTCTTGCTGACAGAGGTCTGCTATCAAATATCACCATTTAACAGAGTGGCCCATGGCTGCATTTGGCAGCCAAGGGTCTGTTCCAGTTGAAGAGGCCAAATCTCAAGAGAATCAGAAGCTGTGACCTAAGGAAACTTAGGCACCATCTACTTCAACTGGATCAGTTTACAAATTCAGACCCAGAGAGATTAACTGGCTTGCTCAGTGAGTGGATGATTCAAAATCTAATGCTTATGCCAATTCTACCAAGTGTTCTAAACTTGAGTCAAGAAGTAGCACAACATTCTTGGGAAGAGCAATGCTGATGATAAAAAGTAACGATGATGGTGGTGGTGATGATGATAGCTAATATTTTTGAGCACTAATCTAAATTCTAAGTACTCACTTTAATGCTTTATAAATATCCACTTAATTATTCCTCGCAACAACCCGCAAAATTAGGCATTATCATCATCTCCACATAAGATCAAAGGAGAACCTCTCAGGGACTCAAAGGACAGAGTGGATCCCAACCAAGGCAGTCTGACACTTGAGCTGGAACTCATAAGCATATGCTGTGTTCAAGACTCAAGTGTTAGGGGAAGGGGCAGGATGAGAGGGATGGGGCAAGTGGGCGATCAATCTTTCTCTCTTAGGTTCAACTAGGGCTTATATATTTCCCATTACTACAGATGAAAAGTGTGTATTTGGCTTAGAATTTGACATCATCTGATGCCAGTGTGAATTCTACATGATTTTAAGTCAGGTAGAGATCCTAAAGCAATGATATGTCAGAGTGTAGAGGGACTGACTTATTGGACTATACTTGAAGTAAATTCCCCTAAACACAATTTTAGTTTTCATGTACATAAAGAAGTACTTCTGAAAAGAGTAAAACATTTTGTCCTCTGGTGTAGAAAAACCATTATCACAGCAAAAAAATAATGCTTAATCCAAGCTACACTTGAATAATTCACTTTATGTTGACCAAAAAAAAAGGGAAAGCAATAAGTAAACCAAATTTTTCTAGAAATGAGATTCTATTGGTTAGTGAATGTCAATAATGTCGACTAAGGATAGCTAGATTTATGACTACTGTTCTCCATCCAAAAAGAAATGAAGCTTGTTAATTCTAGAGAGAGAACTACCGTATCATAGTAGGGTTCTGGAGTTGGGTTACTGAGGTTACATTTCAGCTCTGTCATTCAACTATATACTGTGTGTGTTTAATCAATCTAATATTGCTGTTGCTGCTGCTGAGTTGCCTCATTCGTGTCTGACTCTTTGCGACCTCATAGACTGCAGTCCATCAGGCTTCTCTGTCCATGGGATTCTCCAGGCAAGAATACTAGAGTGGGTTGCCACGCCCTCCTGCAGGGGATCTTCCCGACGCAGGGACAGAATCCACATCTCTTCTGTCTCCTGCATTGGCAGGCGGGTTCTTCACCACTAGCACCACCTGGGAAGCCCCAATACTAGAATTTGGCACTCTTAAATTTTAAAAGAATGGTCAAGGATTAATTTCAATATTACCAATTTGTCAATACTGATCCTTGGAACATCCTCACTAAAATAAAACAAAAATTCCTAGTACACATAAAATTTATTTGTGAGTAAATGAAAATCTGAAATGCCATGTTACACCAACATAGAGAATGCTAACTATAAAATTTGTCTTCCATGGATAAAAATCATAAGGTTTCCAAAGAAGCACAGGTATTACTCAAAAGGATATATACACAGCTGCTCAAAAGACTTTATATCCTAAAGTTACATAACTTTTTAAGTTATTTGCAGGGAAACAAGTGAAACAAATCAATCTGATTTGTGAAAAGTCAGAATTTCTTGTGTGAAACATTGAAATTCAAAGAAAAGATCAAAAAAGAACACAGACATACAAGGAAAACTAGGTTAGTAACTAGAACATCAAAACATTAAAATGTCAAAAAATAATCAAAACAAGGAAATAACAAGGGTAAAACTAATAGGCTTCCTTCACTGGAATCTAGTTACCGAACTTTAAAGAGGCATATCTGATTGACAGAAGTCACAAAATGGCAACTCACAGGTCAAACCATTTGCAGAAATGTTCTATTTGATAGCAGAGCTATTTTTTAAGTTATAAAATCACATATCTTTTTCAGAATCCATTTTTTATGGTTTTTTCCTTAAAAAGTACAAACAACAACAACAACAAAAAAAAAAAAGCAATGAGCTGGAGCTCAGTAATTGCTCCCCTCATTGTATAAGGGTTTCTAGTTTGCACTGGTTTTACTCACCTTATTTTTATTCCTTTATAATATATTACCAGCCTGTCATCTATAGTCAAGTGAGTTGATAAACTCTTGTTTGTGTTAGTTGCTCAGTCATGTCTGACTCTTTGCCAGACCCATGGACTGTAGCCCACCAGGCTCATCTGTCCACAGAAATCTCCAGGCAAGAATACTGGAGTGGACTGCCATTTACTACACCAGGGAATCTTCCCTGCCCAGGGATCGAACCCGGGTCTCCTGCACTGTGGGCAGATTCTTTACCATCTAAGTCACCAGGGCTGGGACAAAGTGAAAGTGTTAGTTGCATTCGACTCTTTCTGACCCCATGGACTGTAGCCCACCAGGCTTCTCTGTCCATGGAATTCTCCGGGCCAGAATGTTGGAGTGGTAGCTACTCCCTTCTCTAGGGGATCTTCCTGACCCAGGGATCAAACCTGAGTCTCCTGCATAGCAGGCAGATTCTTTACCATCTGGGCCATCAGGGAAGCACCTGGTAGATAAGCCCTTATCCACCATCAAATTAATTCAAGTCATGAAAGTGATCAATTGAAGACAAGTCATGAAAGTGATCAACTTCAGAAAGGATTGCAAGACTGAACATCATTAGGGAGCTTCATTTGTTCACTCACTCATTCGTTCATTCAACAAATATACATTGAGTTGAAAAGTGTCAGATACTGAGCTCAAATAAGAATATAAGCATTTAGGATTTCTTTTCATTAAGAAATTAGGCAGTCTTAAGCAGTCATGAAATTAAAAGACACTTACTCCTTGGAAGGAAAGTTATGACCAACCTAGATAGCATATTGAAAAGCAAAGACATTACTTTGCCAACAGAGGTCCGTCTAGTCAAGGCTATGGTTTTTCCAGTAGTCATGTATGGATGTGAGAGTTGGACTGTGAAGAAAGCTGAGAGCCGAAGAATTGATGCTTTTGAACTGTGTTGGAGAAGACTCTTGAGAGTCCCTTGGACTGCAAGGAGATCCAAACAGTCCATTGTGAAGGAGATCAGCCCTGGGTGTTCTTTGGAAGGAATGATGCTAAAGCTGAAACTCCAGTACTTTGGCCACCTCATGCGAAGAGTTGACTCATTGGAAAAGCCTCTGATGCTGGGAGGGATTGGGGGCAGGAGGAGAAGGGGACGACAGAGGATGAGATGGCTGGATGGCATCACTGACTCAATGGACGTGAGTCTGAGTGAACTCTGGGAGTTGGTGATGGACAGGGAGGCCTGGCGTGTTGCAATTCATGGGGAAGCAGAGAGTCGGACACGACTGAGCGACTGAACTAAACTGAAAGCAGACATAGATCAGGATGTATACCAACATGTATGTCATAGAGAGAACTGAGGATAAAACAATGGTGAATTTTAGGAAATGAAATGAGAAATTCTAAAAAGTGCTAACAATTTGCTAATAATTGCAGGGATCTCAAAGGATGAGAATTCCAAAGAAGGAGGGGGTGGTCAACAGTGTAAAAGTATGGCTGAGCAGTGAAGTATGGCTGAGTAAAGGAAGATAGAAAAGAAAAATCATTCTAAGATATAAGTAGCACATTCCTGACATTTAAGAGGACATAAGTAGAGAAGGCAGATAAAGCCAGGTTGAGTGGTGAGAAAATGAGAGTAAAGGGCATAAAAAAAGTGTTGAAGATAGGCTGGAGGGTAGTTGTAATGGGAAATGATGGAGTCGGGTAATTGAGATGGCCAGTGGAGAGGACTGAATATGTGCAGAGACAGATTTGGCACCAGACAGTTCACAAGAACAATCACATGCTAGAATGAATTCCATCTAGATGGAATCAGTCAGTCAGTTCAGTCGCTCAGTCCTGTCTGACCCTTTGCGACCCCATGGACTGCAGCACGCCAGGCTTCCCTGTACATCACCAACTCCCAGAGCTTACTCAGACTCATCTCCATCAAGTCAGAGATGCCATCCAACCATTTCATCCTGTCATCCCCTTCTCTTCCTGCCTTCAATCTTTCCCAGCATCAGGGTCTTTTCCAATGAGTCAGTTCTTCATATCAGATGGCCAAAGTATTGGAGTTTCAGCTTCCACATCACTCCTTCCAATGAATATTCAGGACCGATTTCCTTTAGGATAGACTGGTTGGATCTCCTTGCAGTCCAAGGGACTCCCAAGAGTCTTCTCCAACACCACAATTCAAAAGCATCAATTCTTTGGCACTCAGCTTTCTTTATAGTCCAACTCTCACACCCATACATGACTACTGGAAAAACCATAGCTTTGACTAGATGGACCTTGTTGGCAAAGTAATGTCTCTGCTTTTTAATATGCTGTCTAGATTGGTCATAGATTTTTTTCCAAGGAGCAAGTATCTTTTAATTTCATGGCTGCAGTTACCATCTGCAGTGATTTTGGAGCCCCCTAAATGGACTACCATTAACTTAAATTTTGATATCAGAGCAAAGTTTGGTAACTTTTCTGTAAATTGTATCCCCAAGTTCACTTCTTGAGACACATTCTGGAAAGGTGTTTTCACTCTAAAACTTTCTTTAGTTTGCACCAAAATTCACTGACAATAAATTACAAGAGAAAATCTGTCAATAATCAGTTATGTTTATTTTCTGGTGTTTCACTTGTTATCTCAATCAGAAATGATTGAAATGCTTCTATTGCTTTGCCTCTGCTTGAGATGGACATTTTCCACAGAGGCATTTAATCCTGGACCAATGAAATCAGGTAATATTATTCTTGAAAATCCTCTATATATAATAATAATCAAGAGAAAGCAAGATTAGAGTACAAATGGTATTTTTTTTTTTCAGTTTATACTAGGATGAGGATACCTGTTGCCTTCCTTTGTATATTCACATTGAATATGGTATTTCTTTCAACTTTGCCATTGGAAATATCTAATGGCAAGTACCTGTTCATCAAATAGGGCTCAAACGGTCTCAGTAAAGAAAAAACAAAATCAAATGCATTTAATTCTTAATTTTCATAAGGTAATGTGCCCTGAGTAAGATGACTTATCAGGATCTGTTTCAGTTCTGTAGCTGTGAACCGGTAAGAGAGAAAGTAAAACCTGCCAACTGATTGGGGTTTTAAAAATAAAAACTCCTGAATACTTTTTAGCAAAATTTATAATGCAGTCTCTTAAACAAAGGCATAATTTGAAATGGAAGCAAACCTGACTGTTCCAAATATTTTAGAAATTGTCCTATTGCTATCTCTTTAGTCACACCTGTATCTGGAATTTGATACCAAAATAAATGTTTATTGCTTATTAGTTATTCAAGTGGTTGATGTAATTTGAAAAGTCTCATAGATAGGTAGATAAATAGACATTTAATTGAGATGTGCTACTTATTGGGAAACATTGGTAGGTATTGGTCTTCTTGTCATGCATTCTGTGAGATGCATGGTACAAAGTCAACTGGGTTTTTTCAGGTGTATATGGGAAGACATTCCAAATGCTTGCTGTTGAGTTTACAAGTAGAATTTCAGTGACCCTGCAGTCACACCTTTATGAGTCCAGCCTTTCAAGCCCATCCACAGTGAATGTGAATATTCATTACCTTCCCTTGCAACTCCTCCTCTGCCTCTACTACCATAGCCAGAGATGATAACCACCACCCAGAACCCCAGAGGTGAACCGCAGAAGGCTTCACTGCCTTCTGATGTATTGTCTGTACAGTCAGGTTTAGGGATTTCAAAATTCTCAACCAGTCATCTTCCTATATGATTCCAAGTAAAACCGTCATACATAATAGGCTTTGCAGAGACTTCTCCTGATCTTTAAAGTCTTTACAGAGATTACAATTGAGGAGAATTGTTACCAAATCAAATGAAATAAAATAGTTTATTACATAAATTAACCATCAATTCCAAAGCCTACCCAAACAGATTCTAAGTTCAGCTGGAAATGGATAAAATTGGATCATCAAGGGTCTGTGTCTGAGGGTAGAATAAGAACTAAATACCCATTATGCTAGAAGTTCAATATGGAATACATTTATGTAGCCTTCAACCAAAAACTCTGTAACATGTAATCTACTTACCCCTGCAAGGCTTTCTCTCCAAACCAATCTCCTTTTCCTAAGGTTCTAAGAAAGACTGGGTCTTCATTGGGCGAGTCTTCACGAGTGACATTAACCTAGAAAGAGAAACAATGAAAGCCTATATGCACTGCATACATCCTGGATGATCAAACACCAGTTAATAATGTTCACTTCATTTCTTATTTTTTTAAACTTATTTGTATGAAGAGAAAAAGTACATTATCACTAGAGGGGACAAAGAATAGTATCACAAATTCCCATGCACTCCAAGAAATAACCCCCAAATATTTTGTTATACTTTGAAGCTTTTGTCCAGAAATAATAAATTATTCAGAAATTTGAATTTCACTCAAATCCTCTTCTCTATTCCCATTTCCAACTTCCCATGAAGCAATTACTATGATGAATTTAATGAGTGCTCCTTCAATCTTTTATCCGTGTTTATATGCATGTGTTTTTAAAATATATGAATAGCATAATACAGTATGGATGATTCTGCAACTTACACTTTTCTCTTAACATTTAAATTTTTCATACCATGCTGCTATATGTATAAATCTAGTTCATTCATTTTAATGTTTCACTGTCTTCTTTCATCCCGTATTTATTTATCAGTTGCCTTGCAGATGTACATTTATACTGTCTCAATTTTTTGGCTTTTTTTAACATACACCTTTACATGTACATCCCAGTTTCTCTAGGATATGCTTATCTCTTTGCTAAGAAGAATCCTTCATTAGGATTCATTCAAAACCTGCATTCAAAGGCCAATTACATTTTCATAAAGACTTCCTGCAGGTCTCTACCTTTCTATCATCCTCATGATCTATGTTTCATTCAGTAAGATTTCTTTTTTGAAGATATAAAAATGACATATATGTCTTTATTTTACCATAATAAACAGTATGCTCATCAAAGAAATGAGTATTTCTTGGCATTCTCTATAATTTATAGTAAGCACTCAATAAAAAACAGTAAATTACATGAACAGAAAAGCTGCATTACTATCATAACAAGATTTCTCTACCCATACAGGACTTGGGAAGCAAGTGTATTTGTTGCATGAATGAAGACATAAATGCAGTCGATTGTACTTTTGTGTTAATTCACTTCCCTCTAAAGCTCTTACAAATATTCACAATACTGGCTATGTGTCGTCTAGAAAGGTTAAAATTCACCTTCCTGAAAAATGTAATGAAGTAGAAAAACTAATTTCTTGAGACAATGCCAGACACTTAAACACATTTAAAAATACTATGCTTCAAGTTTTTGAATTTAGAGATTGGATGTCAAAGACCAGAATTTTTATAAGTATTAAGAAGGTCTATGCAAGGTGGAGGGAATTCAATTATTATTCTCCACTGATCCATTTGATTACTCCTCCATAAGGTGTTTCAAAACCATGGGAATGTGGTTTTTAACACTTACCACTAAGCTGTATCAGAGAGATATTCATTTGCATACTAATGAGGATGTCATGGATGTAAATGGAAATAAACTAGCCTAGTGGTTCTCAAACTTCTATGTGTGTGTATCTGTGTGTGTTGGAGGGTGGTGGTCTTGTTTAAAATAAAGGTTACCGAACTCACTTGACTCTTATTCCTGAGGTTCTGAATGAATGGGTTTTGTAAATCTGCATTTCAAAAGGTTAGTGTTTGACAAACATTGATCTATTGCTTCATTTCTGAATCTCAGTTTGCTCTTCACAATGAAACAACTCAGAAAAATTATTTCTGTCAATCCTCCTGGCTGTAAAAATAAGTCATGAACTAAGGTGTAATATAAGTTAAGCTCATTAATTCAAATTAGATATAAGAATACCTATAACTGTATATTAACATTTGGGTTACACAAACGATTATAAATTCAAATTGGCAGACTTATGCAAGCCATGGAGACATTTCAGTGAGTTTTGAAATGTTCTTTAAAAACATGTTAACTGAGGATTTCCCTGGTGGTCCAGTGGTTAAGAATCTGCCTACCAATGCACGGGACATGGTTCTATCCCTGATCCAAGAAGATCCCATATGCTGCCAGGCAGCTAAGCCCCAGCGCCAAAACTGCTGAGCCTGTGTACCGTAGAGGCCCTGCTCTGCAGCAAGAAAAGCCACCGCAATGAGAAGCCTGTGCCGTCTAGCTAGAGAATGTCCCACCTGCAGTGCATAAGTTCCTGCTCACCATAACTAGAGATAGCCTATGCACAGCGATAAAGACCCAGTGCAGCCACACACACACACACACACACACACACACACACAACATGTTACTGAAATGCTAGAGACATAAAAAATGGTTCACTTACAGAATAAACCACTTTTTGCTTCTATGATAAATATGAGAAAAATCTATCTCCTAGAGTTCATATATGTGAAAAAATAAGCATCTCAAAGAGCAAGAATAAAAGTTTAAAAGTTGTAGTTTCCATAGTTTTCTTTGTATTCGTGTGCTGTGCTGTGTGCTTATTCGCTCAGTCATGTCTGGCTCTTTGCAACCCCATGGACTGTAGCCTGCCAGGTAGCTCCTCTGTCCATGGGGATTCTCCAGGTAAGAATACTGGAATGGGCTGCCATGCCCTCCTCCAGGGGATCTTCCCAACCCAGGGATGGAACTGAGGTCTCCCGCATTGCAGGGGGATTCTTTACCATATGAGCCACCAGGGAAGCCCATATACATAGTGAATAATTCTACATGTTTGCAGACACCAGTTATGAACATTTGCATCTTTAATTATTAAAAAACAAAAACAAAACAATCCGAGGCAGAAAAAGTTATATTACACAGAGATAGCTTTCTAATCTTGATCCGTATACATAGTCTTTTTACCTACACTACAAAGCACTTGTGGTTTGGCCCACAAAACTGTAGAAGGGAACTAGTTAGGGAGCTTTAGAGATCTGCAGTCTATCTGAACCACCCTGCCTCACAAATGAGAGAGCTACCTCATTTGGATGTGCTTTTGCTGTGCGCTGCTTAAATGAGACGCCAATGAAGAGCACCCATGAAGAGCATCCTAACTGTTAGTGCCCCCCACAGTTGGTTCTTTTTTCCTTATTTTCCCTTTTGTTCCATTTCTCTCATTTATTTCAGAAATTCCATGCTTTTGAGTGTAATTATCCCATATCTCAACTAATACTCTTATTGCCATGAGGTGCTTTTTAGAACAAAATCACTTCTAGTTCCAGGTAGATACAAGAGGTGTATGTCTCTATAATCCCTTTACTTACCTATATATTAATTTTTCTATAAAACACATGCAAAGTCTTATAATTTAAAATTTTGGAGCATTTTAAAAATTATGTATAAAATTTTAAAATTAGGAATCAAAATAGAAATTAGATACTTTAAATGGGACACATAAATTTAAACTCAAAATCCAAAATCTTTTATTCATTGAAGAATGAATACAGAATAAAGCATGAATACAATAATATCAATGTATTCAACCAACATGTATAACGAAAAACAACTCAAAAACAACAACAAAAAAATGTATTTGTACAGATTCAGCAGGTTTTATAAGCAAAACAATGTTTGTTGTAAAGAAATATGGAAATCAAAGATATGTGGGGGCAGACCCAGCTGGAGAATAGGGTTAAGTAAACATTTTCCTACCTGTGTGATTAATACATTATAAAAATGAGGAGTCCCCAAATCAAAGCAACTCCCTTTTCAAGCAATGTTCAGCACATATTGCTCAAAAACTGGTCCTATTATACCAAAAAAGTATTCCCTAATGTAAAAAACAAACAAACAAAAACAAAACACTTTTAAGAGGTATATCTGATCATCTAGGGCATATACAAGGAAAGAAACTTCTTCTGAGCTTGGTTTGCCTGCATCCCTTGAGTCATTAGTTAAATTCAGTTGGGTAAGATCTATGACTCCCACGAGTCTGACTGACAACTGAATCTTCTTTGCAACACAGTAATGAATTAGAATCCCATTCACTATATGCCTACCCCCTCCCACAAAACATCTCTGGTGAAACTTATGTTCATGATTCTCTTTCTGGTACTTCTAATTTAATGAACGTCTGTGCATGTACTCACATGCACCTCATTCCATGCATAAATACCATATGTTTACTTGGTTTTAAACTTAATATAAATATCATGCCACCCATATGCTTCAATTGTTTCTTTTGATCAGCATTCCATTTGACTTATCCAATTCATCCATGTTAATATATGTGGATATAGTTTATTTCCTGTTTGTATAGTATGCCATTATATGAATATTATATAATTTATTAATTCTTATATATATGTGAGTTTTTCCAGGTTTATGTTGTTATATTTGAGTTTTGCGCTATTAACATTACTCATGAATATTTTTGCATGTCTCGTGGTAGCCATGGGTAAGTGTTTCACTAGGATCACTACTTAACGAATAAAGAACATGGTTATAAAGTACAGGCATCTTCTCTTTCACTAGGTATTAACTAGTCTTGGTTCAAAGAAGTCAAAACAACTTATTAATGCATTTCTACCATCAGTGAATGAAAGTTCATTTTGTACTAAGCTGTCATCAACACTTGTTGCTTTTATTATCCTATGGGCCATTAGTATTTTTTGTGATGTATCTGATTATGATTTTTGCTGATTTTTTTATATTGAACTGATTGTCATTTTTATTGATTCATAAGACTCTGGTTTATCTTTTTATTGTCTTTATGATGCTTCACACCAAACTTATTAATTTAAATGTGATCATATTTAACTATATTATTCCTTATTGATGATGCTTTAGAATTCTCATTTAAGAAATTCTTCCCTATCCAAATATGATAGAAATATTCTCCACATTGTCTTTTGCTTTTTTCTATTTTCTCTTTTACACTGAGGTCTGGAATTGACTTTTCTGTACACTGTGATCCAGTTTTATGTATTGGAATCTACGTTACCAGTGCTGTCCCAAATCAAGTTTCCACAGACCATGGATTTTTGAGCTCACTATTCCTATTCTGACATATTTACCTAGTTCTTAATAGAATTAAGACTACATTTGCTTCATTACTTCAACCTTACAATGAGTCTTTATATCTATTAAAGTAATTCTCCCCAGTATATTCTTAGTCCTTTCAAATGTTTTAGCCATTTTGGTCTTTTGCTAGCATCTTTAAATAAAATTTGCTTCTTAAACAAATTGAATACTTTCTGTTAATTACATTCTTCAGTGCAGTTCAGTCACTCAGTCGTGTCCGACTCTTTGCGGCCCCACAAACTGCAGGACGCCAGGCCTCCCTGTCCATCACCAACTCCCAGAGTTCACTCAGACTCACATCCATTGAGTCAGTGATGCCATCCAGCCATCTCATCCTCTGTCGTCCCCTTCTCCTCCTGCCCCCGATCCCTCCCAGCATCAGAGTCTTTTCCAATGAGTCAACTCTTCACATGAGGTGGCCAAAGGACTGGAGTTTCAGCTTTAGCATCATTCCTTCCAAAGAAATTCCAGGGCTGATCTCCTTCAGAATGGACTGGTTGGATCTCCTTGCAGTCCAAGGGACTCTCAAGAGTCTTCTCCAACACCACAGTTCAAAAGCATCAATTCTTCGGCGCTCAGCCTTCTTCACAGTCCAACTCTCACATCCATACATGACCACAGGAAAAACCATAGCCTTGACTAGACGGACCTTTGTTGGCAAAGTAATGTCTCTGCTTTTCAATATGCTATCTAGGTTGGTCATAACTTTCCTTCTAAGGAGTAAGCATCCTTTAATTTTATGTCTGCAGTCACCATCTGTAGTGATTTTGGAGCCCAGAAAAATACAGTCTGACACTGTTTCCACTGTTTCCCCATCTATTTGCCATGAAGTGATGGGACCGGATGCCATGATCGTTGTTTTCTGAATGTTGAGCTTTAAGCCAACTTTTTTACTCTCCACTTTCACTTTCATCAAGAGGCTTTTGAGTTCCTCTTCACTTTCTGCCATAAGGGTGGTGTCATCTGCATATCTGAGGTTATTGAGATTTCTCCCGGCAATCTTGATTCCAGTTTGTGTTTATTCCAGTCCAGTGTTTCTCATGATGTACTCTGCATATAAGTTAAATAAGCAGGGTGACAATATACAGCCTTGACGTACTCCTTTTCCTATTTGGAACCATCTGTTGTTCCATGTCCAGTTCTAACAGTTGCTTCCTGACCTGCATACAAATTTCTCAAGAGGCAGATCAGGTGTTCTGGTATTCCCATCTCTTTCAGAATTTTCCACAGTTTATTGTGATCCACACAGTCAAAGGCTTTGGCATAGTCAATAAAGCAGAAGTAGATGCTTTTCTGGAAGTCTCTTGCTTTTTCCATGATCCAGCGGATGTTGGCAATTTGATCTCTGGTTCCTCTGCCTTTTCTAAAACCAGCTTGCACATCAGGAAGTTCACGGTTCACATATTGCTGAAGCCTGGCTTGGAGAATGTTGAGCGTTACTTTATTAGCGTGTGAGATGAGTGCATTTGTGCGGTAGTTTGAGCATTCTTTGGCATTGCCTTTCTTTGGGATTGGAATGAAAACTGCCCTTTTCCAGTCCTGTGGCCACTGCTGAGTTTTCCAAATTTGCTGGCATATTGAGTGTAGCACTTTCACAGCATCATCATTTAGGATTTGGAATAGCTCAACTGGAATTCCATCACCTCCACTAGCTTTGTTCGTAGTGATGCTTTCTAAGGCCCACTTGACTTCACATTCCAGGATGTCTGGCTCTAGGTCAGTGATCAGACCATCATGATTATCTGGGTCATGAAGATCTTTTTTGTACAGTTCTTCTGTGTATTCTTGCCATCTCTTCTTAATATCTTCTGCTTCTGTTAGGTGTATACCATTTCTATCCTTTATTGTGCCCATCTTTGCATGAAATGTTCCCCTGGTATCTCTAATTTTCTTGAAGAGATCTGTAGTCTCTCCTATTCTGTTGTTTTCCTGTATTTCTTTGCATTGATCTCTGAAGAAGGCTTTCTTATCTCTTCTTGCTATTCTTTGGAACTCTGCATTCAGATGCTTATATTTTTTCCTTTTCTGCTTTGCTTTTCGCTTCTCTTTTTTTCACAGCTATTTGTAAGGCCTCCCCAGACAGCCATTTTGCTTTTTTGCATTTCTTTTCCATGGGAATGGTCTTGATCCCTGTCTCCTGTACAATGTCATGAACCTCATTGCATAGTTCATCAGGCACTCTATCAGATCTATGCCCTTAAATCTATTTCTCACTTCTACTGTATAATCATAAGGGATTTGATTTAGGTCATACCTGAATGGTCTAGTGGTTTTCCCTACTTTCTTCAATTTAAGTCTGAATTTGGCAATAAGGAGTTCATGGTCTGAGCCACAGTCAGCTCCTGGTCTTGTTTTTGCTGACTGTATAGAGCTTCTCCCTCTTTGGCTGCAAAGAACATAATCAATCTGATTTCAGTGTTGACCATCTTCATTCAAATGCCTAGTTAAGGACCTTGTCCATTTTCAAAAACTTGATAGTTTGGTTTTTTAAAATGACTTTGGATGTTCTTTACATAGGCTCAATATAGGCACTTTGCCACTGTGATTTGCCAACATTTTCAGTTTTTAATTTACCTCTTCATTCTCATAATAAAAGTGTCTTTCTCAAAAGATGTTTGTAATTTTGATAATGCCAAATTTATCTTTTCTTTGTTTGTTTTATGGACTCTGCTTTTGGTATCATGGCTAGGAAATTTTGACCTAGCCAAGCCATAAAAATTTTCTTCTAGAAGTTTTACAGTTGTGCATTTTATTTTTAAATATAGTATTAATCACAGCTATGAACTTTAGATCAAGACTTTTTCCACCTATGGGTAACCAATCATTGAAATATCATTTCCTGAAAAAGGCTGCTCTTTTTCCACTCATTGCTTTCAGTATTAAGTGTGACGTTAGCTGTAAGTACTTTGTATATATCAATTAGTAATTTGAGGAAGATCTCTGATATTCCGAATTTTCTGAGAGTTTTTATTGTGCATAATGTTACATATGTCAGATGTTTTCATTACATCAACTGACATGACTTTTGTCTTTTGAGTATTAAAATGATAGATATTACCAAATGATTCAGCTTCTTCAAAATTTATAGTAAGGTGTCTAGTTGTAAACAATAGCAGCATTCAGCAATTGCAATGTGGCTACTGCTACTACTAAGAAGCGGAATATTTTAAGTTAGTTAATTTTAATTTAGATAGAGAGTGGAGCTAATGACTACTGTGTTAGGTTTTGAAGATATGAAATAGCAAAGGAAAAACTGCTGAACAATGTTGATCTAGCTAAGCTTATATTAATTTTAATAATTTATCTGTCTACATAAAAAAACAAAAGAAACTAAAATCATACCATCTGTAACTAATTACTGCCTTACTTCTTGATTCCCAAATGTTATATCTTTTTCTTGACTTACTTCAGTGGTTGGGATGTTTAACTCCACACTGAACAGAAATGGGGATAATATGCATCTTTATTTTGCTCTTGATCTAAAATGAAATGCTTCTCATGTTTCACCCTGACACACAAATATATACATAGACACACAAAATTTCTATAAGAGAATACTGTCAGTATTGAACAACAATAAGCATTGTGTTAAACCAATACTGTTTAATCAACATGCTTACGCACTTGTTAATTCAAAGCAAAGCCATGTGGTTTTAAATGACATTTAATAAATAAAAATCTTTGATATATTTTTTCTAATGGAAGCATACAAGGTATATTGAATATAATAAAAACAAAATCAAAATGCATCTCAATCATTATTCAAACTCTGAAGTTCTGTCTACAACTCTTACTCAATTTTTGTTCAACTCATTTATGGAGAGATTTTTTGATGTAACCCAACTGCAAGGACACATGCATAAAGTTTTATCAGAGATATTTTTCATGTTCAACTGTGAATCCTTGGGTGCTTTATAGTCTGATGGGGTACAAGACATGTTTTCATGCAACTGGAATGGATGGATTGAAAGTACAGAGAACTGAGAACTCAGCTTCTTCCTGAGGCATCGTCAGGGACTCAGACTTCACCACAGCATCCTGACTCATTTCAGAAAACAGTTTGTATAGGTTTAATGGTAGGAAAAAATACATTTCAAAAATTAATTTATGATTATTTCTCTTTGTGCAAATGTGCTTTATGAAAAAATAAAAATGGCTTTATACTTAAATAAAGGAACTTCAGTTCATTACAGTTCAGTCGCTCAGTCGTGTCCAACTCTTTGTGACCCCATGGAGTGCAGCATGGCAGGCTTCCCTGTCCATCACCAACTCCTGGAGCTTGCTCAAACTCATGTCCATCCAGTTGGTGATGCCATCCAACCATCTCACCCTCTGTCGTCCTCTTCTCCTGCCTTCAATCTTTCCCAGCATCAGGGTCTTTTCCAATGAGTCAGTTCTTCGCATCAGGTGGCCAGAGTATTGGAACTTCATTTTCAGCATCAGTCCTTCCAATGAATATTCAGGACTGGTTTCCTTTAGGATTGACTGGTTGGACCTCCTTGCAGTCCAAGGGACTCTCAAGTGTCTTCTCCAACACCACAGTTCAAAAGCATCGATTCTTTGGTGCTCAGCTTTCTTTATAATTCAACTCTCACATCTGTACATGACTACTGGAAAAACCATAGCTTTGACTAGATGAACCTTTGGTGGCAAAGAAATGTCTCTGCTTTTTAATATGCTGTCTAGATTGGTCATAGCTTTTCTTCCTAGGACTAAGCGTTTTTAATTTCATGGCTGCAATCACCACCTGCAGTTATTTTGGAGCCCAAGAAAACAAAGTCTCTCACCGTTTCCATTTGTTTCCCCATTTATTAGCCATGAAGTGATGGGACCAGATGCCATGACTTTAAGTTTTCTGAATGCTGAGCTTTAAGACAACTTTTTCCACTCTCCTCTTTCACTTTCATCAAGAGGCACTTTAGTTCTTCTTTGCTTTCTGCCGTAAGGGTGGTATCATCTGCATATCTGAGGTTATTGATATTTCTCCGGGCAATCTCGATTCCAACTTGTGTTTCATCCAGTCCAGCATTATAAGTTAAACAAGCAGGGTGACAATATACAGCTTTTATGAACTCCTTTCCCGATTTGGAACCAGTCTGTTGTTCCATGTCCAGTTCTAACTATTGCTTCTTGACCTCCAGACAGATTTCTCAAAAGGCAGATCAGGCGGTCTGGTATTCCCATGTCTTTAAGAATTTTCCACAGCTTTTTGTGATCCACACAGTCAAAGGCTTTGTCATAGGCAATAAAGCAGAAGTAGATGTTTTTCTGGAACTCTTTTGCTTTTTCCATGATCCAGTGGATGTTGGCAATTTGATCTCTGGTTCCACTGCCTTTTCTAAATCCAGCTTGAACATCAGGAAGTTCACAGTTCATGTACTATTGAAGTCTGGCTTGGAAAATTTTGAGCATTACTTTGCTAGCATGTGAGATGAGTGCAACTGTGTAGTAGTTTGAGCATTCCTTGGCATTGCCTTTCTTTGGGATTGGAATGAAAACTGACCTTTTCCAGTCCTGTGGCCATTACTGAGTTTTCCAAATTTGCTGGCATATTGAGTGCAGCACTGTAACAGGATCATCTTTTAGGATTTGAAATAGCTCAACTGGAATTCTATCACCTCCACTAGCTTTGTTCATACTGATGCTTCCTAAGGCCCACTTGACTTCACATTCCAGGATGTCTGGCTCCAAGTGAGTGATCACAGCATCATGGTTAACTGGGTCATGAAGATCTTTTTTGTATAGTTCTTCTTGTATTCTTGCCACCTCTTAATATCTTCTTTGCTTCTGTTAGTTCCATACTGTTTCTGTCCTTTGTTGTGCCCATCTTTGCATGAAATATTCCCTTGGTGTCTCTAATTTTCTTGAAGAGATCTCTTTCTATTCCCATTCTATTATTTTCCTCTATTTCTTTGCACTGAGGCTTTCTTATCTCTTCTTGCTATTCTTTGGAACTCTGCATTCAGATGGATATATCTTTCCTTTTCTCCTTTGCCTTTTGGTGCTCTTCTCTTCTCAGCTATTTGTAAGGCCTCCTCAGACAACCATTTTGCCTTTCTTTTTCTTGGGGATGGTCTTGATCACTGCCTCTTGTACAATGATGTCATGAACCTCCATCCATAGTTCTTCAGGCACTCTGTCTATCAGATCTAATCCCTTGAATCTGTCACTTCCACTGTATAATTATAAGGGATTTGATTTAGGTCATACCTGAATGGTCTAGTAGTTTTCCCTATTTTCTTTAAGACTGAATTTGGAAATCAGGAATTCATGAGCTGTGTCACAGCTCCTGGTCTTGTTTTTGCTGACTGTATAGAACTTCTCCATCTTTGGCTGCAAAGGATAAAATCAATCTGATTTCGGTGTTGGCCATCTGTTGATGTCCATGTGTAGAGTCTTCTCTTGTGTTGTTGGAAGAGGGTGTTTGCTTTGACCAGTGTGTTCTCTTGGCAAAACTCTGTTAGCCTTTGACCCGCTTCATTTTGTACTCCAAGGCCAAATTTGCCTGTTACTCCAGGTATCTCTTGACTGTTGCATTCCAGTCCTCTATAATGAAAATGACACCTTTTTGAGGGTGTTAGTTCTAGAAAGTCTTGTAGATCAACTTGAACAGTTGGAAATGAACTTGAAGAAAGGGAAATCCATTTGTAGTTGTATGGCCTGTGTTTGCATCTATGTCTGTTTCATAACATTTTCTAAGGAAAAGCCAGTTTGGTGGTAACAAGGAAAATATCTTTGCCATGTTATCCTTTATAAATTTTTAAATGTATATCAAAGCAAGTTGACTAAAACAAAACATACAGGTTTAGAAATTTTCAATTCTACAACTTATTTACCTGCTCCTGAACCTACTCTCATTACTCTTCTCATTCTCTATTCCTTCCCATTGGGACTTATGTGTGTTCACCTTCTACTTCTTAAAACTTAATATAATGATTTTAATGTAGTAATATTAGAATGCACATAATTAACATACTAATCAAGCATATATTATTATGTAATTAATAATCATGGAAGCTAAGTTGCATGACCTGAAAAACAAGGTTAGGGAAAAAAAGGTATGCCTGGTTTTAAAAAGATCTTGGATGTGTCAAAAAATTCCAGTATATTCTCACTACTTCTCTTCCAGAACCCCTACAGTACTCTGAAATATAACCAAGGGAGTGAGTTCCTGTGGTGTGATTTTCATGCTATTTCTATACATACATATTACAAAACTCAAAAGATAGCACCACTTGTCTTCAGCTGAAACTTCTTTCAAACAACCTCTTTGAGGCAGTGCTGGAATCTGCATTAAGACAGTAGTCACAAAAGTCTGTCAGAAACTTATCTTCAGGATAAGCGTATCATTTCAAGATAGCAAAGAATTCGAAATATAAGGGCTTTACTGGTGGCTCAGACAGTAAAGAATCTGCCTGTAATGCATGAGACCCGGGTTCCTTCCCTGAGTAGGGAAGATTTCCTGGAGAAGGAAATGGCAACCCATTCTATTACTGTTACCTGGAGAATTCCATGGACCAAGGAGCCTGGTGGGCTCTAGTTCATGGAGTTGGAAAGAGTCAGATACAACTGAAAGACTAACACACACATACACACACACACACACAGAAATATAATATGGAAAAAAATCCAGGATTTTGATTTATATAGACATATCAGTGACTTCTAGCATCATGATTATTATACTATAGCCACCAAAGCTTACCTTTCCTTTACTGATGATAAAGAAGGTGTCCCCTCTTGCACCTTGCCTGATGATATATTCCCCATTTTCATAGTGGGTCTAAAAAACAGAAACAGTAACAGAAAAATAAATTAAGAAAGAAGTAATTTACTTAACAGCTCAACTTCTTCGAATACTATTAGCTCCTAAGGGAAGAATTCATCCTTATGGAGTTTTACCCAAGGCTAGAATCCATCATTATTTAAGAATGATTAATAGTCAATGAATACAATGATTACAAAGAAATCATTTCTATCCTGCTCATCTTAAAAACTATTTCTTTAGTGCCATTTTTCTGGGTGATTATATCTTCAAATTCATTCATTTTAATAGTTTGATGAAAATATTTCTGTTTCCCATCATCTGAGCATGAAATAAAACAGCAGAACTGATCATTAAACATGTCTTTTTGTATTATTTTATCTGTCATTTCCATTTGGCTTTAGTATTTTTGTGATGATAGCCTTTTTTTCTTTTTTCCCTTCTGAGAAAGCCCTATGGTATCTAGCATTTTTAAAGACCTTCGTTTTGAAACGAGGTTGATTTTTGGTGGGGGTTATATGGCACTCGTCACTTTTTAAGGCACTGCTTCAGGCTTTAATGTCCAGCTTCAGCATTTTAGATTTGGCCATGTCAAACAGAATGTGTTTATTTTATGTACTGAATCCTGGTCCAGCATCTGTGAGCTTGTAAACCACCAAACTAGGAGCAAAGTAAGACTGCAAGAGGATTATCACAGTCAGTGTGCCAGAATTCTGATTCGCACACAGTTACTAGGTTGAGTCCCTGAGTGAAGACTGGTCCTGCAATAAACAAAAGTAATTACTATAAGCAGAGGTGGGAGAAAGTGTATTGCTGGGTCAGGAGGTATAACAGAAAACTGCAAACTGCACCATCTGGCCCTGCCTTTCTCTGAAGCTTAGCAAGGGAGGCATATTTGGGGAAACAAAATGTTACTTTGTGTACTCCTTAGGAAACAGATTTCACAGTTTGCATGTAATGCACACCAGGCCGATGGCTGTGATTTGTCCTGGTACTTCAACACTGTTTCTTAATATTTTATTCACCCTTAAAATTACCTTTCATGAATACTAGCTATTAAGAATAGCCATGGTTTTCATTGTACATCAAGAAAATTAACGTACCACCTGTTAATTGTTTTTTAACTCATGTATTTCCCTAATAACAAGTTCTCTAAGTAAAAAAAATTCCTCCTTATTTCTTTTCCCCAATCTCCACCATTAGACGGTATACACAGTCTGGTATCTTTCAAGACTTTTTCCTATGCTTTTAAACATATATCAAAGTGCATATAAATATTTATTTCTAAATAAAAATAAGATCATATAATACGTATTCTTCAACTGACTTATTTTATTTAACAAAATATCTGTGTTCCATTTGTAAATCTTGTTGCTTAGAAAGCAACAGAGGAAATCTCTTTGCAATGAGTGGATATGAAAAACAAAATCACAATAGTCTATTTTCATGTATTCATTCAAGAAACATTTCTGAATGACTTGGAGTCAGGCCTGGTAATCGTCACTGACGATACAAAGATGATAAGACAAAAACCACATGTCAGTTCCATCGGAGAGCCTGCCTTGATATGGTGATGTTGTGTAGCACACGGTCCACTATAGTAGCCAGTAGCCACGTGTGGCGACAGAGATTGAAATGCTGCCAGTGTGACTCAGAAACTAAAATTTAACATATTTACATAAATTTAAATGTAGATACTCACACATGGGGATATAGGTGGGGAAACAGTGGAAACAGTGTCAGACTTCATTTTTGGGGGCTCCAAAATCACTGCAGATGGTGACTGCAGCCATGAAATTAAAAGACACTTACTTCATGGAAGAAAAGTTATGACCAAACTAAATAGCATGTTGAAAAGCAGAGACATGCATGTTGAAAAGCAGAGGTGAGGGAAAAGCCTACAGCTATTACTCATTCATGTCTTTTTTCCTCAGATCTTTTTATGTAAAATGTTGATATTTTGTTCATTATTATTATGTTTTTGCATTCTGACTTTCTGAGATATTGCATTAAAACATTATCTTGAAAATCTAAAAAAAAAAAGAAAAAAGAAAAGCAAAGACATTACTTTTCCAACAAAGGTCTGTCTAGTCAAGGCTATGGTTTTTCCTGTGGTCGTGTATGGATGTGAGAGTTGGACTGTGAAGAAAGCTGAGCGACGAAGAATTGATGCTTTTGAAGTGTGGTGTTGGAGAAGACTCTTGAGAGTCCCTTGGACTGCAAGGAGATCCAACCAGTCCATTCTGAAGGAGATCAGCCCTGGGTGTTCTTTGGAAGGAAAGATGCTAAAGCTGAAACTCCAGTACTTTGGCCACCTCTTGCGAAGAGTTGACTCATTGGAAATGACTCTGATGCTGGGAGGGATTGGGGGCAGGAGGAGAAGGGGACGACAGAGGAAGAGATGGCTGGATGGCATCACTGACTCAATGGACGTGAGTCTGAGTGAACTCTGGGAGTTGGTGATGGTCAGGGAGGCCTGGCGTGCTGCGATTCATGGGGTCGCAAAGAGTCAGACACCACTGAGCGACTGAACTGAACTGAACTGACTCACACGTGGCTAGTAGCCACTACCTGTATAGCACAGGTAGTAGAAAAAACTGACAAGGGAAGGGTTACGATCTATAGCAATAGGGCAGGGGTACGGGTGGGACACCTTCCATACCCATAATGTTTCTTTCTTTTGAATACAGCTCAATTAGTAGAACTCAGGACCGCTTTCTGCCCTTTTCCTCACTCTGTACCAGAGGACATGGGGTCATTTATCTGACTGATAAATTTGGAAATAATCTGTATGTTCATCTCAGCCTCTCATCACTTTCAGGTGGGTGGGTGCCCCACAGGGGGCTGGCACTCTTTGCCGCTTCTCCAGGGCAAGAATCTTCTCCACTGCACAGTGAGCTTGCCCCTGTCTGGGCTTCTGTGACAGGACAAGTAAGTCTGCTCAAACAGAGTTCCAGTTGGGAAGCCTATTTATCTCTCATTCCTAAGCTACATTCTAGCCTAGAGCTTATTAGTGATACTAATAATATTTCCTCTGGAGAAGGAAATGGCAACCCACTCCAGATTCTTGCCTGGAAAATCCCATGGACAGAGGAGCCTGGCGTGCGATAGTCCATGAGGTCTCAGAGAGTTGAACACAACTG
Source organism: Bos mutus (assembly GCF_027580195.1). Classification (NCBI taxonomy): domain Eukaryota; kingdom Metazoa; phylum Chordata; class Mammalia; order Artiodactyla; family Bovidae; genus Bos; species Bos mutus. The sequence goes on along the minus strand of NC_091642.1, from coordinate 44,143,255 downwards.
AGAAATTGAGCACATTGTTTAGTCCATAGTTTAGTGATATTTAGTCCATAGTCCACAGTTGTAATGGCACCCCACTCCAGTGCTCTTGCCTGGAAAATCCCATGGACAGAGGAGCCTGGTAGGCTGCAGTCCATGGGGTCGCTAGGAGTCAGACACGGCTGAGCGACTTCACTTTCACTTTTCACTTTCATGCATGGGAGAAGGAAATGGCAACCCACTCCAGTGTTCTTGCCTGGAGAATCCCAGGGACGGGGGAGCCTGGTGGGCTGCTGTCTCTGGGGTCGCACAGAGTCGGACACAACTGAAGCGACTTAGCAGCAGCAGCTGCAGTTGAGAACGAATGCTTCAAATCTTGTTTTGTAGACCCAAAAAGCAATTTATTATTTACTAAATGTTAGTAAGATTATTCTCTGGTCTCCCATGGTGTCGGCGGGGCTACCGGCAAGGTGTAATGCCTCCTGCTTATGAGCATTTAATGCCAGTTGCTGGCTGGAGGCACAGTTAGGACTGTCAGCCTCTGTTTTCCCCCACATGAGCCTCTCTACGTGGCTGCCCAGTCTTCTCCATAGCATGGTAGTTGGCCCCTGGGAGTGGGCCAACTTCTTACATGGCAGCCCGCTTCCTGTGATGCAAAGCAGAAGATGTCAAGCTTTCCCAAGGCCCCAGTCCCCTATCATATATGCTGCCTTCAATGAGTTCAAGCAGGTCCCAGGCCGATCCAGGCACAAGGGGAAGGGACCGCACAAAGGTGTGATCCCCAGTAGATACGGTCCATCAGGAGCTGCCAAAACACAGTCTGGCACACACCTCAAACTTCAAGTGTACTGAACTGAGTTCCTGGCATCCTTTTTCTAGTCCTGCTTCTCCCAAACCCAATGCCAACTTCAGTCTTTCTGGGTGCTTGGGCCAAACACCTTGGAGTCATCTTTAACTCTTCTATCTCACAGGCCACGATTGCTCTGTCAACAGACTTGGCTGATTTACCTTCCAAAAATGCCCAGAATTCAATCATGCCTCATATCTGTGACTATGACTGCCATCTTTTCTTACCCAACCCATGCAGTCATCTCCTAGCTGGGATCTCTGCTCTGGCCAGGCCCCTTCAGTCCCTTCCCCACATAGCAGCCAAGTAATCCCATCAACAATCTGTGCATGCCCCTCTGTTCACACCCCTGTAGGGCCCTTCTACACATGTACAGTGTCCTACAGAAACTACAATGCACTAATAGTTCCTGTTTGTTTGCTTTTTTCTTTTATTGCTTCACTAACCTCACCTCCCACCTCCCCCTCTCGTTATGTCTGTTCTGTTCACACCACCTTCCTTGATGTTCCTTGAACACCCAGGGGTAGGCCCATCTTAGGCCCTTTGCACAGGCTTTTCTCTCTGCCTGGAAGGTCCCTCCATCCCAGGTATCTCATGACTCTTTCATATCTTTGCCCTAATGTCGCCTTCTTGATGAGATCTTTCTCAAACTTCCCTTTAAATCTGTTTGTCTTCTCTGTACTTGTAACTCTTCTTAATTTTCTATGTAGCACTGACCACCTACATCTGTCAGAGTTCTGGCAGAAGAAACTGCCCCTTGGGAGAGGGAGGTGATCAAAGAAGGATGAATGTTGGGAGAGAGGAATGGATTAGGGGATCAAAGAGGGCTGGTGGTAAATGGCCAGGGAGCAGGATTACTGGATCCTGCTGAGAGCTGAAGCCATGGGACAGATAAGCTCAACAGGAGCAGGAGCTGTAGCTTCTGATAAGGAACTGCTGCTGCTGCTAAGTCGCTTCAGTCATGTCCGACTCTGTGCGACCCCATAGACGGCAGACCACCAGGCTCGCCCATCCCTGGGATTCTCCAGGCAAGAATACTGGAGTGGGTCTGATAAGGAACATCCACTGCCAAACCCCTGCTTGGTTTGGGGAGAACTGAGGGATAAATACCCTGACTTCTCTCTTCTCTAACTTCTAGTCTCCTGATGAAGCTCTCCTTGGCTGAACTCAGCTGGAAGTCGTGAGACAATGGAGTCAATGGAGCCCTTCTATTCAGATCAGCTTCTAGGCAGTGAGAACGCCAGGAAGAATGACAAGTTTCAGGTCCATGTTTAACATGTCATTCAGCCATTTATCAATGTTTTCCTCCACCAGGAGGAAGGAACTCTATGAGGGATTTTTATGTTGCTCCCTGTTGTGTCCCTTGCCACTAGAAGAATGCCAAGGTGTTCACTAAATATTTGTCAAATGAACAGTTTACATTATAAGAATACTTAGTCCATCATATAACAAGAAGTCTGAAAATTGAGCAGTTCCAAGGCTGGTCAATTTGTTGGCTCAAAAAGTACTGTGAAAGACCAGGTTCTTTCTCTGTTTCATTTGACTTGTCCTCACTGGAGGGGTCCTTATGGTTCCAGGATGACTGCCACTGCTCCAGTCATCACAGCTGGGTCAGGCGCAGAAAAGGTGAGTTTCTCATCACCACTAGGCTAGGCTAGGCTAAGGTGCTTCAGTTGTGTCCAACTCTGTGCGACCCCATAGACGGCAGCCCACCAGGCTCCCCCGTCCCTGGGATTCTCCAGGCAAGAGCACTGGAGTGGGTTGCCATTTCCTTCTCCAATGCATGAAAGTGAAAAGTGAAAAGTGAAAGTGAAGTCGTTCGGTCGTATCTGACACCTAGCGACCTCATGGACTGCAGCCTACCAGGCTCCTCCGTCCATGGGATTTTCCAGGCAAGAGCACTGGAGTGGGGTGCCACTGCCTTCTCCGCATCTTACCACTACTTCTAGGTAAAAAGTCTCAGAGCCTCCTAGTGATCATGTCCTTATGTCACCTCTGAGTTGCATACTTGTTCTTAAATGAATATCTGGTGAGATTAAATAACAATTCCAAATGGTTCTTATTAATCAAGCTAACCCACTAGGGCTGAGAAGAAACCATTTAAATGAAATAAAACTCTGGAAGTGGAAAAATGGAAAGAAGGGATTGTGGAGACACCCAAGAGGGTATTTAATTCATGGAAAAACCCAAACAGACTCTGAAGGGTCAGGGCTGAGATGTAGATGGAATGAAGAGAAGGGGCTAGTAAAGCTGGGATGGTAGGTTGTAACAATAGATTCAGAGTCCACAGAATCCACTTCAAAGATCCACTGAGCTGTGGTGAAGGACAGGGAGGCACCTGCCCCGAGTGACAGTATGGTGACCGACTGAACTGAACTGAGGGAGACCTGGGTTTGATCCCTGGGTTGGGAAGATCCCCTGGAGAAGGGAATGGCTATCCACTCCAGTATTCTTGCTGGAGAATTCCATGGAGAGAGCCTGGTGGGCTACAGTCCATGGGGTTGCAAAGTCAGACCTGGCTGAGTAACTAAGCACAGCACAATAGATGATCCTCAGTCTCCCAGGTGGCGCTAGTGGTAAAGAATCTGCCTGAAAATGGAGCCACAGGAGACTCAGGTTCTATCTCTGGGTCAGGAAGATCCTTGGAAGAGGAAATGACAACCCAGAATACTCCAGTATTCTTGCCAGGATAATTCCATGGACTGAGAAGCCTGATGAGCTACAGTCTACAGGGTTGCTCAGAGTTGGACACAACTCAGCACACATCCATAGACGATCCTAACAGATTTCTGGGAATGTGCCCCAGTACTTGACCCCCACCTTCTCCCAGAAGCTCTGGCTCTGGTTGAAGCTGGAGTTGAGAGCCAATCAAGAGCTATGGCAAAACGTGACTTCCTCCTTATCTTTGGAGCCATGGCTCATCTCATGGACACTTCACAATAACTGTAGAAGGGGTTATGGTTAAAACTCCTATCGTTTTAGCAAAGCTAAAGAAAATATAGCCTAAGTAACTGTTTCAAGGTCACACCCCTGACAAGAAGTGGAGGGGGACCTTTTCTTTTCACATTTCATGAAAACCTGTAGAGGAGATGGAGGGAAGGTTAGGCCATGCCCTGACCCCATCCATCTCCCTGTCTGTTGCCAGGCAGTTTGGTGTGGGCAATAACCAGGCCCTATTATGTTGCAAAGAAGAGAGGCATCTAAGTCACAAATTGATACACATTGATCTATTGATACACAAATACATCCTTCACAACCTCCTAGTAGAAAGTGATAGAAATTCAACCACGACTGGTAAGTGAGAAGGTACTGAGTCACAAAACAGCATAGTCCAAAGTTAGTGATGTCTGAAGTGGCTGATTCCAGGGGTTAAATCATGGTGCCAGCTCTCCTCTCCTCACAGCTCTGTGTGACCCATGTTAGCTTCTCATGAGGCTCTAGGGCATGCCAAGATCACAGTGGGCTTCCCTCATGTTCCAGACAGCTGGCTCTTTCATAATTCTAATTCTTTTATCCCAGAGAGCAGAAAGTTTGGCAGGGATATCCATAATGTTTTTATTTAACTCATGGATATTATCGAATCACTTTCATATGGTTTTATAACTCCAAACCCACAACTGCTGTATCAATTCTTCTAGTTTACCTGCATAGGCATGCACTGCTCATATTTCTATGCTGCATAAGCTCATAAAATTCAAAGGTCCAGAAAAGAGCCTCTGGGACAGTGGCCAAAGGCAGTCCAAGTTTGGGAAAGATGACATCAATGGTGTCATAATACCAGGACTCTAATGGCCATGTTATCCTGAATCATTCAATTGTGCCTGAGGGGAAGATGATCACGCATGCTGATTCTTCAAGAGTCTCTCTAATTATGTTCATCAAATGCCAGCAATTTCACTGTTTTATGAAGGTCACTTTGCCATTTTCTTATTTCAAATTAAATCAAAAAAATATACAGAATTTAGAAAGGGAAGTTCAGTTCAGTTCAGTTCAGTCGCTCAGTTGTGTCTGACTCTTTGCGACCCCATGAATCACAGCATGCCAGGCCTCCCTGTCCATCACCAACTCCCGGAGTTCACCCAGACTCACATCCATAGAGTCAGTGATGCCATCCAGGCATCTCATCCTCTGTCCTCCCCTTCTCCCCCTGCCCCCAATCCCCCCCAGCATCAGAGTCTTTTCCAATGAGTCAACTCTTCGCATGAGGCGGCCAAAGTACTGAAGTTTCCAGCTTTAGCATCATTCCTTCCAAAGAAATCCCAGGGCTGATCTCCTTCAGAATGGACTGGTTGGATCTCCTTGCAGCCCAAGGGACTCTCAAAAGCCTTCTCCAACACCACAGTTCAAAAGCATCAACTCTTCGACACTCAGCCTTCTTCACAGTCCAACTCTCACATCCATACATGACCACAGGAAAAACCATAGCCTTGACTAGACAGACCTTTGTTGACAAAGTAATGTCTCTGCTTTTCAATATGCTATCTAGGTTGGTCATAACTTTCCTTCCAAGGAGTAAGTGTCTTTTAATTTCATGGCTGCAATCACCATCTGCAGTGATTTTGGAGCCCAAAAAAATAAAGTCTGACACTGTTTCCCCATCTATTTGCCAAGAAGTGATGGGACCGGATGCCATGATCATTTTCTGAATGTTGAGCTTGAAGCCAACTTTTTCACTCTCCACTTTCACTTTCATCAAGAGGCTTTTGAGTTCCTCTTCACTTTCTGCCATAAGGGTGGTGTCATCTGCATATCTGAGGTTATTGATATTTCTCCCGGCAATCTTGATTCCAGCTTGTGTTTCTTCCAGTCCAGCGTTTCTCATGATGTACTCTGCATATAAGTTAAATAAGCAGGGTGACAATATACAGCCTTGACGTACTCCTTTTCCTATTTGGAACCAGTCTGTTGTTCCATGTCCAGTTCTAACTGTTGCTTCCTGACCTATATATAGATTTCTCAAGAGGCAGGTCAGGTGGTCTGGTATTCCCATCGCTTTCAGAATTTTCCACAGTTTATTGTGACCCACACAGTCAAAGGCTTTGGCATAGTCAATAAAGCAGAAAGAGATGTTTTTCTGGAAGTCTCTTGCTTTTTCCATGATCCAGCGGATGTTGGCAATTTGATCTCTGGTTCCTCTGCCTTTTCTAAAACCAGCTTGCATATCAGAAAGTTCACGGTTCACATATTGCTGAAGCCTGGTTTGGAGAATTTTGAGCATTACTTTACTAGCGTGTCAGATGAGTGCAATTGTGCGGTAGTTTGAGCATTCTTTGGCATTGCCTTTCTTTGGGATTGGAATGAAAACTGACCTTTTCCATCCTGTGGCCACTGCTGAGTTTTCCAGATTTGCTGGCATATTGAGTGCAGCACTTTCACAGCATCATCTTTCAGAAAGGGAAGGAATCCTAGCAATTAGGCAGATTCTTTTATGGGTTTCCATAGTTATGAGGATAAAAGCCAAAGTCCTTAACATAGCCTGTAAGATCATCTATAGTCTGCTCCATGCCATCCTTCTCAGCCTCTTCTCCTTCTCCCCAGCTCCTCCGTCTAACCCTGCTGGCCCTCGTAGGTCCCTTTGTCAACTGTGTCACATCCCTTCCTACCATCAGGAGTAAGCCTGCCATTGCTGTGCACCCACTGCTTCTTGCCTAATTCTTTTTCAGACCTTAGCTTTACCTGACCTGGCATATCCTTCTCCTCTACATCTACACCCACACCCACACCCACATACACAAAATCAGGTCTCCTTCATTGCCCTTTTCTGAGTTTATAGTTATTTATCTACTTATATTTTTGTGATGTTTTCTACCAGATTTTAAGTTCTACTGAAGGCAAGGACTGTGGTTGGTTTTGTTCATTCTAATATCTTCAGAGCTTAACATAGAGCTTGGAACATAATAAGGACTCAAAAAGAATGAGATTGGGTCATTTGTAGAGATGTGGATGGACTTAGACTCTGTCATACAGAGTCAAGTAAGTCAGGAAGATAAAGACAAATATTGTATACTAGCACAGATATGTGGAATCTAGAAAAGCAAGACAGATGAACCTATTTGCAGGGCAGGAATAGAGATGCAGATATAGAAAAGGGCCATGTGGGCATGGGAGTATGGGGAGGGTGGGATGAACTGGGAAATTAGGTTTGACATGAATATACTACCACGTGTAAATAGATAGTGGGAACCTGGTATATAGCACAGCAAGCTCATCTCGGTGTCTGTGGTAATCTAGATGGGTGCGATGGAGGGAGGGTGGAGGAAGGGAGGGATCTAAATATACATATAGCTGATTCATGCTGTTGTATAGCAGAAACTAACACAACAATGTAAAGCAATTAAACCCCAGCAAAAAAAAAAAACAAAACAAAAAACCTAATTGGATGAATGAACCTTAATCTCCATCTTCCTAGCACGACACATGGTCAAATCCCACAAAAGGCCTCCACCTCCAGCAGCTGTGCTGAGACCAGCTGTCTTGCACTATCTCCCCTGTTAACTCCCCAGTCCAGGCCAAAACTCACATCCTGTGTTTTGTCAGTCCTCCCATCTGGCCTTCCTGCTCTGGCTATTGCCCATCCATCCTATTCCACACCATTCCATCTAGTCTTCTCTTGACGACCAAAATGACCTTTCAAATAGCAAATCAACTGAAATCACTTTCCTGTCAAAAACTTCCAATGGCTCCCTGCTACAATCAGCATCCTTAGCAAATTACTACACTCTGTAAAGTTCTCTGTATTGTGGCCCCTACCTCTCCATCCTCATCCCCTCCCATTCACCCTTGTTCATTCTGTTTCAGAAATGCTGGCTCTCTCTCTGTGCTTTCTCTCTGTCCTTTCTCTCTGTGCTTATCAGATTGGACCCATCCTCAGAAGTCTACATCAGTATACTCCATCTAGAATATTCCCCCTCAGGGTGTTGGTCATTATCTTATTCTCATCAGCGAGGTCTCAATAAGGCCTTTCCTTACCACTCTTATAATGTGCCCTCTACAGGAATGAGGATTCCTGTTCTATCCTACGTATGTCCTTCTTTTACACTTTTTATTTTAGAAAGTTCTCTAAAGTTGTGATATTGTGCTTTGCTGCTATGAAAAGGCCACTGGACACTTCAGTGATTACTTGATGTAAACCACAGCTACAAACCACAGCACAATGGAGCCTCTGCTGAGAAAGTCTTCTATCACAACCTTCATGATTTGAAACTTTTCTTAATTGCTGGAACCCTCTCCCTCTGTCACCTGCTGCTCAGAGGATTAAGAAAACTTCACATTATATCCATTCTTTGACTTAGAACAATGCCTAACACACAACAGGCATTCAACGTATAATCTAGACAAAGGATAGATTTGGTCCAAACTCCTATATTTTGAATGAGAAAGCTGGGTTATAAGTCATAGATTATAGGATGGATAGAGAAGGGTAATTGACAATATGTCTAAATATAAGCTAGATATCCCCCAAAGCTAATAACTTAGAATAAATATTTCCAAAACTTGTGAATTAGGAAAAGCTAATCTTCTTTTTGCCACTAGAAAAAAAATGAATATAGATTTTATTATTGATATGGATGTGTGGATTCTCAGAATTTAACATTAATATGTAAATATCCACTTAGACTTTTCAAAATTCTGTACATTATGCTGACACTTGGCAGAAGGCTTAGTACAACACTGGATACAGCACTTTGAGGCCTTGGGAGTTATTTCTTGGTGAATGTATGATTCATTTTCACTTTTCAGATAAGACTTATAGCTATTGATGTCAAACATGTACTTTTTGGGGGGTTTCCCTGGTGGCTCAGATGGTAAAGAATTTGATGCAATTCAGGAAACCTGGGTTTGATCCCTGGGTTGTGAAGGTCCCTTGGAGAAGGGAATGGCTACCCATTCCAGTATTCTTGCCTGGAGAATTCCATGGACAGAGGAGCGTGGCAGGCTACAGTCCATGGGATCGCAAAAAGTCAGACACAACTGAGTGACTGACACCTTTACTTTTCACACCTGTGATTTAACTAGTGTTTTATTTTCAGCTCTCAACTCTAACATAATCTTTAATTGAAGTTCATTTAATATAAACTAATATAAATAAAGGACAAAAATGGTATGGACCTATCAGGAACAGAAATTATTAAGAAGTGGCAAGAATACACAGAAGAACTGTACAAAAAAGATCTTCATGACCCAGATAATCATGATGGTGTGATCACTCACCTAGAGCCAGAGGTCCTGGAATGTGAAGTCAAGTGGGCCTTAGGAAGCATCACTATGAACAAAGCTAGTGGAGGTGATGGAATTCCAGTTGAGCTATTTCAAATCTAAAAAGATGATCCTGTTATAGTGTTGTACTCATTATGCTGGCAAATTTGGGAAACTCAGCAGTGGCCACAGGACTGGAAAAGGTCAGTTTTCATTCCAATCCCAAAGAAAGGCAATGCCAAAGAATGCTCAAACTACCACACAATTGCACTCATCTCACATGCTAGTAAAGTAATGCTCAAAATTCTCCAAGCCAGGCTTCAGCAATATGTGAACCGTGAACTTCCAGATGTTCAAGCTGGTTTTGGAAAAGGCAGTGGAACCAAAGATCAAATTGCCAACATCCATTGGATCATTGAAAAAGCAAGAGAGTTTCAGAAAAACATCTATTTCTGCTTTATTGACTATGCCAAAGGCCTGGACTGTGTGGATCACAATAAACTGTGGAAAATTCTGAAGGAGATGGGAATACCAGACCACCTAACCTGCCTCTTGAGAAATTTGTATGCAGGTCAGGAAGCAACAGTTAGAACTGGACATGGAACAGCAGACTGGTTCCAAATAGGAAAAGGAGAATGTCAAGGCTGTATATTGTCACCCTGCTTATTTAACTTCTATGCAGAGTACATCATGAGAAACGCTGGCCTAGAGGAAGCACAAGCTGGAGTCAAGACTGCTGCGAGAAATGTCAATAACCTCAGATATGCAGAACACCACCCTTATGGCAGAAAACAAAGAAGAACTAAAGAGCCTCTTGATTAAAGTGAAAAAGCAGAGTGAAAATGTTGCCTTAAAGTTCAACATTCAGAAAACGAAGATCATGGCATCCGGTCCCACCACTTCATGGCAAATAGATTTGGAAACAGTGGAAACTGGCTGACTTTGTTTTTTCTGGGCTCCAAATTCACTGCAGATGGTGCCTGCAGCCATGAAATTACAAGACACTTACTCCTTGGAAGGAAAGTTATGACCAACCTAGACAGCATATTAAAAAGCAGAGACATGACTTTGTCACCAAAGGTCTGTCTAGTCAAGACTATGATTTTTCCAGTAGTCATGCATGGATGTGAGAGTTGAACTATAAAGAAAGCTGAGCGCTGAAGAATTGATGCTTTTGAACTGTGGTATTGGAGAAGACTCTTGAGAGTCCCTTGGACTGCAAGGAGATCCAACCAGTCAATCCTAAAGGAGATCAGTCCTGGGTGTTCATTGGAAGGACTGATGTTGAAGCTGAAACTCCAATACTTTGGCCACCTGATGCCAATAGCTGACTCATTGGAAAAGATCCTGATGCTGGGAAGGATTAGGGGCAGGAGGAGAAGGGGACGACAGAGGATGAGATGATTGGATGGCATCACCGACTCAATGGACATGGATTTGGGTGGACTCAAGGAGTTGGTGATGGACAGGGAGGCCTTGTGTGATGTGGTTCATAGGGTCGCAAAAGAGTTGGACCTTGAATTCTGGTGGTTTGGAATCTGAGGTCTTATGTAAAATCTATTGTGGAACCAGTGATCACACTTGTAAACCACAGGTTTTTGCCTTCTTTTTCTTAGCCTGTGATCATCAATGATTTCATCAAATGAAGTCATCAGTGATTTCATCAAAGAACTAGTCCTCTACTAACAACCGACAAGAATATTTCCAGTGCATATCAGTCAGTTCAGTTCAGTCACTCAGTCATGTCTGACTCTTTGTGACCCCATGGACTGCAGCACGCCAGGCCTCCCTGTCCATAACCAACTCCCAGAGTTTATCCAGACTCATGTCCATTGAGTCAGTAATGTCATCCATCCATCTTATCGTCTGTCATCCCCTTCTCCTCCTGCCTTCAATCTTTCCCAGCATCAGGGTCTTTTCTAATGAGTTAGTTTTTTGCATCAGGTGGCCAAAGTATTGGAATTTCAGCTTCAACATCAGTCCTTCCAATGAACGTTCAGGACTGATCTCCTTTAGGATGGACTGGTTGGTTCTCCTTGCAGTCCAAGGGACTCTCAAGAGTCTTCTCCAACACCACAGTTCAAAAGCATCAATTCTTTGGCACTCAGCTTTCTTTATAGTTCAACTCTCACATCCATGGCATAGAGGTTAAAAGTGTCTGCCTGCAATGCGGGAGACCTGGGTTTGATCCCTGGGTCAGGAAGGTCCCCTGGAGAAGGAAATGGCAACCCACTCCAGTATTCTTGCCTAGAGAATCCCATGGATGGAGGAGCTTGGTGGGCTGCATTCCACCGGGTCGCAAAGAGTTGGACACGACTGAGTGACTTCACTCACATCCATACACGACTACTGGAAAAACCATAGCCTTGACTAGACAGACCTTTGTTGACAAAGTAATGTCTCTGCTTTTTAATATGCTGTCTAGGTTAGTCATGACTTTCCTTTCAAGAAGTAAATGTCGTTCAATTTCATGGGTGCAGTGCATATACATTGTCATAAATGGGCCATTTCCCTTTTACGGAACATTAACTGTCAAGGCGACTTGTTCTGTTATGAAGTGTTTTCTTAGATAATATCTAAGCTCATTAAGGCAAAAATTTTTGTACCCTCCTTCTTATCCTTTAGAGATAAATTTCTTATATCACCACTCACAAATTAACCAGAACAGCAAAAGAACAAATCAAAGCATGAAACACTTTTTATAACCATTTCTGTTCCTCAAACCACCACTACCCTGTTACCATCCAACTGGACATCTGGGGCACACATTTCTCTACCATACATTTTTTTTTCCTGTTTCAATACCACACCTCACTTTACATTCAGGATAGTTTCTTACTTTACTTCTAAAACTTCCCCCCCATTTCTTGGGCTGAACAACAACTTTACTCCAAGGCTTCTCAAACTAACCTTTAAAAGCTCCCTTATCAACCCTTAAGTTTGCATTCATATGGAATCTAGGAAAACGGTATTGACGAACCTATTTGCAGAGAAGGAATGGAGCTGTAGATGCAGAGAACAGAGCTGTAGACACGGTGGGGGAGGAAAGAGTGGGGCAAATGGAGAAAGCAGCACCGACTACGCCCACTAGCGAGTGGAAAACAGACGGCTGATGAGAAGCTGCTATACAACACGGGAAGCCCAGCCTGGCGCTGTGTGATCACCTAGAGGGGTGGGGTTGGGGGCGGGTAGGAAGGCTCAAGAGGGAGATGATACGTGTATAATTACAGCTTATTTGCATTATTGTACAGCAGAAACCAACACAACATTGAAAAGCAGTTTTCGGGAGGGGGAGGATGATTTGGGAGAATGGCATTAAAACATGTACAATATCATATAAGAAACGAATCGCCAGTCCAGGTTCGATGCAGGATACAGGAAGCTTGGGGCTGGTGCACTGGGATGACCCAGAGGGATGGTACGGGGAGGGACGTGGGAGGGGGGTTCAGGATGGGGAACACGTGCACACCCGTGGAGGATGCATGTTGATGTATGGCAAAACCAATACAATATTGTAAAGTAAAAAATAATAATAATTAAAAAAAATTAAAAAAAAAAATCCTGAACTTTGGGTCCAGATGAGAGATACCCTAACAAGGATTAACTTCATCCAGCATCATTAATTTGTGTCTTCTATAAATAAGACACTACACTTAACACTGAGGCCTCAAAGATACACAAGACACAGTTTCTAACCTGACAGGTAGCACAGCACTGTGGTTAAACAGATAGGTACTAGAGCCACACTGCCTGGTTACAATCCCAGTGCTGGAACCCTGAACAAGTCACTTACCTTCCTGTGCAGCTTCCTTCTCTGCAAAGTAAAAATCACACCTCCATAAGCAGACTGTTGTAAGGATTAAATGAGTTAATAGTTACTAACTGCAGGGCCTGCCACACTGTAAACACCAGATACCTGCAAATATTATTTTCAGGGAAACTTGATGTAAAAAGACAGAATTGTATACAGGTAATTTATCATACATAATACACAGCTTTCCCCAGACCAGTAGTGATTCCCTGCTGGATGGCAAAGAAGGGCTTTTCAAGCAGAGGGAACAGTATTTTAAAAGTCACAGAGAAGTGAGTACAGGCAGTTAACACAGAGAACAGTAAAGTCAGACGACTGAACCTTAAACTCAACTGGGTTGAAGTGTATTTATCCTTATCAGGTCATTTTCTAACTCTAATACCATTAATCCAGTAACCCTCAAACTCCCTGAACAACCTGAATTTTCCTGTGTGCCTTTTTTTTTTTTTAAATCATTGTCTTCTATCTCAAAAAATCAAAACAGTAAACCTCATTCCCAACCTGATTTTGCATTCTAATTCACAGCTTTTATTGTTTACTTGCTAAGTTGTGTCTGACTCTTCTGCAACCCATGGCCACCAGGCTCTTCTGTCCATGGGGTTTTCCAGGCGGGAAATACTGGAGTGGGTTGCCATTTCCTTCTCCAAATTCAGAGATATCCCTAATTAAATCTCTAGAAGGAATACAGGAATAGATCCTAAAGTGTCAAAACTGGAGGTGTAGCAAACACAAGCACACACTTTGCCTTCCTGCACATTTCACCAGGACAAGCAACATGCTGGCCCAGCAAGGTGCCTGTGGGAAGGAAGGACGATGCCAGGATTCCCATCATCAGAGTCATCATCCACCCAAGGGACATCATTCCACTGAGGGTCAGAACGCCAGACTCACAGAGCCCCCAGAGTCCCCAGACACCTTAGTAAAATCCATATACAGGCAGAAAATATGTTTTTTAAAATCAAACCCAGCAATCTAAGACTTCTGGATAGAGAACCTGCCTATCATTGGTCCTCAAGGCACTAAGCCTGAGGACCAAAGCTATTTAAGACACAAAGAGTTGAAGTCTCAGGTAGAAGTCTGTGCCACCTCCACCACTGAGGAGCTGTGTCTATGCAGCAGCTGTTCCTTGGCACATTCTGTGATGTTAAAACAGCCCTGAGGAAACAGGCCTCACTTGTCTGTCAAACTGTTTATTAAATGCTTTCACCTTGAACTTGGCCTTTTGTGGCTCCATGATTCCTTCTAACTACTAGGCACTTAAGCTCTGTCCTTGATGGCACTATCAGGATCTTGTCTCTACTGAGGTACCCACTTGTACTTGAAACCCAGGGATTGCTTTATAAGTCAGCCTGACCCCCCTGGACAGGATAGATATTGTGGGACCAGCTTAGCATTGTCTTCTCCTGAGGACACCCTGACTTACAAATCAGCCTTGCTTTACCTAAGTTGTGGGGCTAATTCTCACTAGCTTCCACACTAATGAAAAGAAAAAGATCAGCATAAAATCCCTAGGAGCAAGAAGTCCTAGGACTGTGTGACTTACCTTAAAAAATTCATTTATGACTTGTAGTGGAATGTATCAAGCCAATAGGCTGGATGGGAGTTGAAATTAACAGTCTCTGCATGGGCCTAGATGTAGCTTCTTAAAGGAACTAATGGGATTGTCACCATGATAAACAGGAATTATTGGCAGCTTTGCATCCTCAAGGGTTCCAAAAGACCAAGGACAGCCATAATTCCATCTGCTGTGTCCCTTGCTCAATGCAACTCATTAAAAATATCATGAAATCTCTTTAGTGGATTATAAGCAGCTTTGTTTTAATGGAATAGACAATATCAAATGCATCACACATAGTAAAGAAAAACATATTTTACAAAAGTTTTGTCTGTGTATGAATACATATGTGCATACTAGGCCCCAGTAAATTGTGTATTCCTTACTACACAAACACTATTTTGATAATGTAAGTATTTTTCTTTCTTTACAGAAAGTCATGATAGATATCTTCAGAGTAGGTAGATCATTATTTCCATATGAGCTAACTTTTACCAGTTTTACTATCCTTAATAAAAACACTAATATTGTGGGGTTTTTTTTCATTTTTGAATTATTTCACTTTTGTAAAGGTGTATAGAAGTTGAACTAAAAAGCCTCTTGATGAAAGTGAAAGTGGAGAGTGAAAAAGTTGGCTTAAAGCTCAACATTCAGAAAATGAAGATCATGGCATCCGGTCCCATCACTTCATGGGAAATAGATGGGGAAACAGTGGAAACAGTGTCAAACTTTATTTTTCTGGGCTCCAAAATCACTGCAGATGGTGATTGCAGCCATGAAATTAAAAGACGCTTACTCCTTGGAAGGAAAGTTATGACCAACCTAGATAGCATATTCAAAAGCAAAGACATTACTTTGCCAACAAAGGTCCATCTAGTCAAGGCTATGGTTTTTCCTGTGGTCATGTATGGATGTGAGAGTTGGACTGTGAAGAAGGCTGAGCGCTGAAGAATTGATGCTTTTGAACTGTGGTGTTGGAGAAGACTCTTGAGAGTCCCTTGGACTGCAAGGAGATCCAACCAGTCCATTCTGAAGGAGATCAGCCCTGGGATTTCTTTGGAAGGAATGATGCTAAAGCTGAAACTCCAGTCCTTTGGCCACCTCATGTGAAGAGTTGACTCATTGGAAAAGACTCTGATGCTGGGAGGGATTGGGGGCAGGAGGAGAAGGGGACGACAGAGGATGAGATGGCTGGATGGCATCACTGACTCTATGGACGTGAGTCTGAGTAAACTCCGGGAGTTGGTGATGGATAGGGAGGCCTGGCGTGCTGCGATTCATGGGGTCGCAAAGAGTCGGACACGACTGAGAGACTGATCTGATCCGAACTGAACTGATAGAAGTTGAAAGTACCGACTCTTCTTTAAAAGGACGTATAATCCACATTTCACGAACGGCACTTTGACTGAGTTCATCTCTTAGTTTTCTCTTTTGGCTCTCCAGTCTTAGTCCTTCAATCCTCCACCCCAGCATTCCTATAGTCTGACAAAATGCAATCATTTTCATTTACCTTTTTGTGCATCTAAGAAACCAGTTTTCCAAACTCATGTTTTGTACTCCCCGTAGTACAATAAAACTGTTATAAGCTTTTGTTCAACTAATACTGAATTCTGGTTTCCTTCTCTGAATCTCAAACATTTCTGAGGTCTTTGTGCCTTTGGTGGCCAGATCACATCATTATCCTTTAAGCCTCTTGAATACCTTCAGAGTTTATAATTTAAAGACAGCTGTTGACCCAGCAGTCACTGTCTAGACTAACTGAATCCTCACCCTAAATATCAGACAAAGGAGGGGAAAACCTAGGCTTAGATTCCATAAATGCTTGGGTTTGGTTTGATGTTTCACTGAGATCTTCAATGACATCATTCTAAATGGATTTTAAACCTCTGCTTTCACTTCCAGAGGTTTCTGATGCAAACATATTCATACAACTCAGTGAGTAAGAGCTATCCTAAGGCAGACACACAAAATGCCAAAAAATCTCTACGAAGAATTGTTCATTCAGATCCATTCATTCACAGCAGAATAAAACTGTTTACAGAGCAGACAGGCAGGCATTTCCATTCCACATAATTAAACTATAACTCAACTTTAACAATTTGATCTATAAAGGCAATTAGCTTCAGCAGAACTTGGAAATTGTTTGCCCTAACAGATTATGAGATGTGTCACAGAGAAGCATACAATTGAGTCTCTCAGAGTCACTATCTAAAGTATAAATAATGTTTTGAAGTTTCAACTAAAAGAAATGCTGTACTCAAAAAAGAAAAATAAAGATTAATCAGTTTCCATGAACCCTATAACAAAAAGAGTGGAGTGAGTCAAAAGTATGTGCAATTCACTCAATATTTTACTTCTTTAGGATTTTAAACATTCCATACTTTTCTTCAAGAAGATGCTATTTAGTTTAAAGGGCATTTTGAGTCATTGAGGATGAGATAAAAGAGAAAGCAGAGAGGATTTAGGTTACACAAGGGAGGAAAGTGCTCCTTATGCATTGGAGGATTCTGTTCTCAATGCAAGGATATTTTGTTTCTGTCTAGACTGGTTTGAGAATGGGGTTGTTCACAGACGAGGTGATAGAATTCATTTTACAATCCCGTCCCCTTTATTACCCCATATAACCATTTGGAGACAGTGCACTGGGGTGCTTCTCAATAACTGTGAGACAGAAGAAGAAAAGCTTCTTCCAGAATGTGAAATTAATGTGTTTACTGCTAATCTCTAAAGTAATACACAAAATATTTTATAACTAATACCTAAAGTAATACATAAAATAATGAAAACTACTATCTGAAAAGCACTAACCAATCGGAAAGGGCACAGGCTGCGGCAGGATCCTGGAGAGGCTCCTGGGTTGTGGGGAGGTTTGCTGCTGCTGCTGCTGCTAAGTCACTTCAGTCATGTCTAGGTTTAAGGGCCCAGAAATGATCTGGGGAAAGCATTTTACTAATCGATGCAGTAGGTTAGGGCTTCCCAGAACCCACCTCCCAGTGCAAGGAGACCTAAGAGATGCGGGTTTGATCCCTGGGTCAGGAAGAAGGCCTGGAGGAGGAAAAGGCAACCCACTCCAGTATTCTTAGCTGGGAAATCCACTGGACAGAGGAGCCTGGTGGGTTGCCTTCTATGGGGTCGCAAAGCAGTTGGACATGACTTAGCAACTAAACAATAACAACAAACTGTTTCTTTTGGTCTTTATTTCCTTAGACAGACTTCTATGTCAAGTAAAATGTATATTAAGTTGGTATATTTTTCTCTTGTTTATTTGTCTTTGTCAGTTTAATTTTCATACCCAGCAAGTGACCTTAAGAGGATTTAGGAAAACTTTTCCTTCTCTACATAGCTGAAAGAGGGAAATGAACACAGTTAAGTATTCTTGCCTGGAGAATCCTCATGGACAGAGGAGCCTGGTTGGCTACAGTCCATGGGGTCACAAAGAGTCAGATCTGATGCAGCGACTAAGCACAAAGAAAAAAAAAAAACATGTTAGGAGGGGTATCTTAGTGATAGAACAGAGAGAATGTGTGTGACACGTGCAGGCGAGGTGGAGATCACACATCTGAGGGTGATGGGTTTTGTGGTCTCCAGAGAGAGAGGTACTGCTCTCAGCAGGTGTATTTTACCTGCCTCGGCCCCCAGAATGAAATACACTTTTAGACAAGCCACTTCCCTTGGCTTTAAATGAACATGCAACCTTCTCATTAGATTGTCTGCTTCCCAAGTGCCTTGACAATCAGGAGGGAGAGAGTCTGATGCAAAAGGTGTACATTACAGTTACATCAGGATGAGACCCCCCCACACACCAGAAAGTACTAGGCTTGCATTTGGGTCTATATATTAAATTTCAGGTAAAAGTTGGAGTACTAGAAGTATGCTGGATACAGATATAAGATCTGGTTTCTCTTCCTGCCAGGATGAAGCCCAGATTCTATGTATGGTAAAATTCAACAGAGCCCACCATCCTTTGATCTCCACAGTGACTTGCCTTCTTACTCCTACCTTCAGGTTCCTGTACCCACAGGATGCATCACGGTATTTCTGTAGACATTCACTATTATAAAGAAGAACCAGGACTTTTGTCATCTGAACATTCAGAGGGCTTTTACCGACTTCATGGAAGCATGTCTAATGCAACCAGTGTCGTGAGCACAGATTTACAGAATTTGGTTGCTGTGGAAACCCTGATGGTTAGCTTATTTGCATTTACATGGGACCACAGTGGTTGAGGCTGCCTTCCAGCGTGTTTATTTTCCTATTTTCCTCCACAATGGAGAGAAGGGAATTGTTTTTAAAAGAAATGATTGGTTGCAATTCTGCTAATTCTCCAGACCACAATATGATTCAAAATTTTATAATAACTATAAAAATTCACTTCTACACTCCAGTATTAACTCACATCATAAAAAATAATAGCTACTATTAATTTAGGACTTGCTACATGCCAGACAATATGTGAAGGATATCTCAGTTGGGACAATGACTCACTGAGGTTTTATAATTTTCATTTTCCTACAACGAAATGGAAACTTGGACAAGCTGAATGATTTTTCCAAAATCACCCAGTAAGTAAACTTTAGACGCAGAATGTGAATCCAAGTTTGCTTTAGAAAGCCCAAACCTACAGTCTGACTTCCTGCTAATTTTACAGACAATTTTCCTTAATTCAAAAAAGAAAGGAAAAACACACACACACACACACACACACACATTGGTAGTAGGAATCCTAGGAAGACTGCTGCTGCTGCTGCTGCTGCTGCTGCTGCTAAGTCGCTTCAGTCGTGTCCGACTCTCTGTGATCCCATAGACGGCAGCCCACCAGGCTCCCCCGTCTCTGGGATTCTCCAGGCAAGAACACTGGAGTGGGTTGCCATTTCCTTCTCCAATGCATGAAAGTGAAAAGTGAAAGTGAAGTCGCTCAGTCGTGTCCAACCCTCAGCGACCCCATGGACTGCAGCCTCAAACACAAATGGAGAACTTGAAGTCTTGAACTTCATGGCAGTGTACGCAAGTCTCTCATAAGAAATTGACTCCTAAAACACTGCTATAATTCTACCAAACTCAAGCTTAAAAACTTGACTGCTTTAAGCTTCTCAATGGCATAACATTTAAGCTCCTTGTTGTGGCATTTAAGCCCCTCGGCAATCTGGTGCTGGTTGAAATACCTCCTCTGTCCCTCTCCACTCCAGTCATCCCAGAGCCTTAGCTGTCTTCCAGATCTCTTTTCACTTGTATGCTTAGCATCTGCTATTGCCCCTCAGCCTGGAATGCTCTTTCATTACCGTCTCTACTTATAAAGCCTTCATTTCTGATAAGCTTCTCCCATGAGTCTCAAAATAGAAAGGCCTTCTTCATTTGCATCTTAAAAGTGCACCCTCTAACTTTTTACCTTTTATTTTTGTTCAGTATTTATGTGTCTATCTTATCCCCAAAGGGCTTCCCTGGTGGCTTAGCGGTAAAGAATCTGCCTGCAATTCAGGAGCCGGAGGAGACGTGGGTTCACTGCCTGGATCAGGAAGATGCCCTAGAGAAGGGCATGGCAACCCATTTTTGCCTGGCAGGCTACAGTCCCTGGGGTCGCAAAGAGTTGGACACAACTGAAGCGTCTTCGCACACACGCTTCTCCCCAAATGAGAATGTGCTGTGCTTAGTTGCTCAGCCGTGTCCGACTCTTCAAACAGAATCCACCTATTTTTTATCTTCCTTCTTCAACTATAGCTACCACAAAGCCTTTTGCTAAGAAGGGCTCAAAAAATAATTGCTAAACTGAATTAACTTAAATTTACACTGAAGTACTGCTTGTTTTGCACTATTTTTAAAACACAGATACCTTTGACAGAGAGTACTCTGTCATTCAGCTTTGCAAAACCATTCACAAATTAAGTTTACTAACACATACTTTACAATTGACAAAGAACTTTCATATATATTAACTTGGATCATTACAAGGAGTCCTTTGGACTTAGTAAAAACTTCATTATTATCTCCATTTTTCAGATGAGGGCAAAACGAGAAATATTTAGTCAATTTGCAAAGTAATTCTGTAGCAGCTACAATGCTTATCACCTGCCTGAGCTATTTTATTCCCTGAATGCTTGAGATGAAACACAGAGTTGTTTCTTACAGGTGTTTAGGAGTTTATGAGCAACCAAAAATGGGAACGAGTTTATTTCCAAACCTGTGTATCTGGAGAAGAAATTCATAGGCAATAGCTTTGTATCTGTATCATTGGATACATTTGGCCCCATAAACAGAATTGCCATGTAATCCTTTATTTTAAATTGGTTAAAATGCATTTATACTATAATATTCGTTTTACTTTTTAAACAACATCTCTGGGATCTAGTTAACCTTTTCTGACTGACCTGGGTCCATCATTATTAACATCAGTTACTGTCCTAAGCCACAGCATAGTCCTGTGGGATAGCTAAGGCATGCAGGGCAGATGATTTTACATAGCCACCCCACCTGGTCCCACCCAATGACTGACCTTTAGTAGATCTCTTGGAGAAGGCAATGGCACCCCACTCCAGTACTTTTGCCTGGAAAATCCCATGGATGGAGGAGCCTGGTGGGCTGCAGTCCATGGGGTCACTAAGAGTCGGACATGACCGAGCATCTTCACTTTCACTTTTCACTTTCATGCATTGGAGAAGGAAATGGCAACCCACTCCACTGTTCTTGCCTGGAGAATCCCAGGGACGGGGGAGCCTGGTGGGCTTCCATCTATGGGGTCGCACAGAGTCGGACACGACCGAAGCGACTTAGCAGTAGCGGCAGCAATGATATGATATTTAAGGTACAGAGAAGTCAGATCTAATAGTTTGGCAGCAAAAAAAAAAAAAAAAGAAACAAGAGATCTACTGCTGCTGCTGCTGCTGCTGCTAAGTCGCTTCGGTCGTGTCCGACTCTGTGCGACCCCATAGACGGGAGCCCACCAGGCTCCGCCGTCCCTGGGATTCTCCAGGCAAGAACACTGGAGTGGGTTGCCATTTCCTTCTCCAATGCATGAAAGTGAAAAGTGAAAGGGAAGTCGCTCAGTCATGTCTGACTCTTAGCGACCCCATGGACTGCAGCCCACCAGGCTCCTCCGCCCATGGGATCATATCACTAGCAGCATCTTAATCTGCCAAGCTCCAAATATTACCATTTCAGTAAACAAATGAGTGGATTAGACACTACACTAGGAGATGGGCATACACTGGGAGATGAATAAGACATTCCTTGTAAGAGTCTGCAGTGCAGAAGGGGGCAGAAGTGAAATCATGAGATTGTATAATTTCAAAATAATATAGAGGTGCTTTGCCAGATGTATTTACAGCATGAAAGGCTTGGTGGCATGGGGTGCAGAGAATGACTCCCAGAAAAGTTAGTGGCTGATCTGCACCTTGATGTATGAATAAGAACTTGCCAGATGACAGGGGAGCTGTTGAGATAGAAGAAAAGAAGGGCAAATGCTTAGGAGCATAAAACAGCAGGGTTTGCACAGAGAATAACTAACTTCTCAGTACTACTAGAGGCCAAGTTTACACAGCAAGAGGCAGAACCTGAGACTGGAGGGGTACACAGGTGGCCTTCAGGAATATGACATCTTTAACTTCATTTCAGGGATGACAGAAACTACCGGTGGAATTTAAACAAAGGGAGAGTGTGCGGTCAGGACAAAAATTCAGAGAGAAAGACTTGGAGCCAGATACGCATAGCTTCTCAAGCATTTTTCTGAACAAACATGAATTCCTCGAAAACGAATGTGATTCAATAGATGATGAGTGAATATAGCACGAAGAGTAGGTTTAATCTGGAATAATTTCTTGCAGGAAAGATGCCTGAGGATACATGCTGCCCATGTGTCTTGCAGAAAGTTAGATATCCTGTTTCTAATCACCTGTAGGATGGAAAACCATAACTGAGTGAGCCATACAGCTTCTAACTTTAGCTGTTCATTAACATCACCAGGGAGGTTTTAAGAGTCCTGATACCTAGAATTCTACCAAAAATATTAAATTAGATCCCCTAGAGCTAAGATGAGTCCTCACTAAAGTTCTCCAAGTAAATCCAGTGTTCAGCTGTAGCTAAGCACCCTAACACTAGAGTACCAGGTTCAGACTTAAGACTCATAAAGAACCTTCTTTCCAGTAAAGCACATGACTGTGATATTCTTGGATTTTACTCTATTTTGACACAGGAAATAAGCATGTTTTTGAAGGTATGGCTCAACTGTTGCTTTCTCTAAGAAGCCTTCTCTAGGGGGCTTTAGAAGCTATTCCATTTCTAATAGTACTTTTCTTTCATGTTTATTGTGATGTTGGTGGAAAGGAGGGCTATCAGTCTAAACAAAAGATCAGATAAGATGAAGTCAGACTATACTGGGGAGAAAATCTGGTATTTGCAAACATTTAAATGCAAGGTAAAAAATAAATAAAAAAGAGGTCTAGTATGTTGATGACCAACCATGGAAGAGCTCTTCTACTTTACGATACTGACGATCAGGCTTTCTGATTTCTCTGAAGAACAGGACATAATATGCAGGTATCAATTTCTACAGCACATGTTAGCAGTCCAGTGCAAAACAAGAAACATCACCTTGGATCACAGACCACACTGTTTAAACAAGCTTCATAAGTGTTCTATTCTTAACAGCGGTCATAATTTGTAGGATTCATGAAGGTTTCAAGTTATGGCCTTGCAAATAGCAAGGGTCCTGTATACAATTCTATTTATTTTTTAATCTGGAAGTCTTAATCTGTATGTTGTTGTTTAGTCACTAAATTGTGTTTGACACTTTTGTGACGCCATGGACTGTAGCCCGCCAGAACCCTCTGTCCGTGGGATTTTCCAGGCAAGAATACTGGAGTGGGTTGCCTTTTCCTTCTCTGAGGGATCTTTCCAACCTAGGGATCGAACCTGAGATGCCTTCATTGGCAGGAAGACTCTTTACCAATGAGTCACCAGGGAAGTTCTTTAATCTGTATAGTGAGTTTTAAAACAAGACAGATTAAATCTACAAATTGTTTCAAATGTTTATGTCATATTTTAACACTATCACTCATTTCTAGGAAACCCCTACCAAGCATAAGGAGGTTATGCTGCTGCTGCTAAGTCACTTCAGTCGTGTCCAACTCTGTGCGACCCCATAGACGGCAGCCCATCAGGCTCCCCCGTACCTGGGACTTTCCAGGCAAGAGTACTGGAGTAGGTTGCCATTGCCCTCTCTAATGCATGAAAGTGAAAAGTGAAAGTGAAGTCTCTCAGTCGTGTCCGACTCTTAGCGACCTCATGGACTGCAGCCTACCAGGCTCCTCCATCCATGGGACTTTTCAGGCAAGAGTACTGGAGTGGGGTGCCATTGCTGCACTAATATTCTGGAATCATGGATAGTGATGTGGGTTTATGTAGTGTTAAATTCTGTAACTAGTCATTAATGTTTAAAATATCAAAACCAATTCTGAGCAGGCATTCAAACTTTGCAGAAGAAAACATACCTTAGGGCAAAAATAAACTAAACTTTGGAAAAATACATCTGTGATCTATTTAACACAGGTACAGGATTACAAGGAGCCCATAGTAAATCATAGGCACAGGTTCTATGTATACATTCTATGTAAAACGTATAACATTTCCCTTCCCTTCCCTTCTAGACATTATGCTTAAAGGGGTGCCCTTAAGTGGAGATGATAATGTTTTTTAAAAATGATCTATCTTCAGAGGAGGAAGGCCAAGGAAAAGAGACTTATGGAAAGGTAATCAGTTGGTTTAACTTTGAGTATAGTACATGAGAGACACAGAGCTTGTTTCAGATTAAAGACTCTCAGGGTTGTAGGGTTCTGTTCTCAAAACATGTATGCTGAACATAACAAGATGTGAAAATATGCACCACGCATATCTGAAAGGTAGGAAAGTAAAAATCTTACAGAACTGTTAATTATAAGAACATGGGTGACCTGAGTATTCTGTGGACAATCTCCAGCTGTCATGCTAGGAATAATGACCCTCAACAAGAAAAGTAAAAACATTGTTAACTTTTGGTAATGAAATGTGAAGATATAAGAGTTTTGGCTTAAAAATGTCCAATTTGGCAAAACCAATGCTTTGGTGTTGTTTAATGTCAACCTAGTTTAAAAAGTCAGCTTAAGGGCCACGTGTTGCAAAGCAGAAAGTTACCATCATAGACTTGCAGGATACAGATTGAATTATTGCCTTCTCCTCATCCCATTCCCTCAATTGTTTATATCTAGGTACCTAGACCTATACATCAAGGCTTTATATTGTCACCCTGCTTATTTAACTTATATGCAGAGTACATTCATGAGAAACGCTGGGCTGGAAGAAACACAAGCTGGAATCAAGATTGCCGGGAGAAATAGCAATAACCTCAGATATGCAGATGACACCACCCTTATGGCAGAAAGTGAAGAGGAACTAAAAAGCCTCTTGATGAAAGTGAAAGAGGAGAGTGAAATACTTGGCTTAAAGCTCAGCATTCAGAAAACTAAGATCATGGCATCTGGTCCCATCACTTCATGGGAAATAGATGAGGAAACAGTGGAAACAGTGTCAGACTTTATTTTTTGGGGCTCCAAAATCACTGCAGATGGTGACTGCAGCCATGAAATTAAACGACACTTAATCCTTGGAAGGAAAGTTATAACCAACCTAGATAGCATATTCAAAAGCAGAGACATTACTTTGCCAACAAAGGTCCATCTAGTCACGCTATGGTTTTTCCATTGGTCATGTATGGATGTGAGATTTGGACTGTGAAGAAAGCTGAGGGCCGAAGAACTGATGCTTTTGAACTGTGGTGTTGGAGAAGACTCTTGAGAGTCCCTTGGACTGCAAAGAGATCCAACCAGTCCATTCTAAAGTAGATCAGTCCTGGGTGTTCATTGGAAGAACTGATGCTGAAGCTGAAACTCCAGTACTTTGGCCACATCATGGGAAGAGTTGACTCATTGGAAAAGACCCTGATGCTGGGAGGGATTGGGGGCAGGAGGAGAAGGGGACGACAGAGGATGAGATGGTTGGATTGCATCACCGACTCAATGGACATGAGTTTGAGTGAACTCCGGGAGTTGGTGATGGCACAGGGAGGCCTGGCATGCTGTGATTCATGGGGTTGCAGAGTCGGATACGACTGAGCAACTGAACTGAACTGAACTGAATGTTCTTTCTGTCTCTATGGGTTTTCTTATTCTGGATATGTCATATATATGAATCATATAACATGTGGCCTTTTGTGCTGGCTTCTTTCACTTAGCATGTTTCATCAATATTAAAGCCTGAATCAATACTTCACTTCTTTTCATATCAAGTGGACAGATGCATGGGGAAAGGGTAATTTTGTTTGTTATCTTCATCTCTTTGGTAACGAGTTGTTAAAGAAATACTAATTTTGTTTTATTTAACTAAGGTGTTCCAATGATTAAATCTTACTATCTACAGCTTTTTTCTCTGGGACACTGTCCCTTACACACCCTCCCTTCATATATTTTAATAAATCAAAACTATGTTTTCATAGTTTAAAAGGTACAAAAGTCTGATAGAGAAAAAACCCACTTTTTGTGACCTCAACTTCTTGCCTCCTTACAGTAATAATGATCAACAGCTTTCTGCTGTTTATTCTATAATATATGTCTATACATTATTTATGGACTTCCTTAGTTGCTCAGTCATGTCCGCGTGTGTGCTAAGTCATTCCAGTTTCTGACTCTGTGTGAACCTATGGACTGTAGCCCACCAGGCTCTTCTGTTTATGGGATTCTCCAGGGCAAGAATACTGAGTGGGTTGCCATGCTCTCTTTCAGAGGATCTTCCCAACCCAGGGATCGAACCTGTGTCTATCACATCTCCTGCATTGGCAGGTGAGTTCTTTACTACTCGCATATTCATGATACTATCACCATAATAAAGATGATAAATACATTTATCATTTCTGAAAGTTCTCTCAGGTTGTCTCTCTTCCATCCCTCCTTAGATAACCACTCCTTTGTTTTCTGTTCCTGTAAGTTACTTTGTATTTTCTAGTATGTTATATGAATAGAATCATAGAGTATGTACTCGTTTTTGCTTGTCTTATTCAGCATAATGTGCTTGAGATTCATCCAAGGTATAGTTTGTTCCCATTCATTACTGAATGATAGATATATTACAATGCGTCTATCCATTAACCTGTCAATGGCTATTTGGCTTGTTTCCATTTTGTCTATCACAAATACAGCTGCGATGAAAATCACATTCAAGTCTGTGTGACACGTGCTTCGGTTTCTATTAGGTGAATGAGTCAGGTTAAAGTGCTGAGGCAGTGTGGCGGTAACATACTTAACATTTTAAGGAACCATCCGTCCTTTGGGAAACGTCCCAACGTGGCTGTGCCATTTTGCTTTCCCATCAGTAGTGCAGAAGAGTTCTATTACTCCATATCTTCACCAGTACTTATGTATAATTCATTTTTTAAAAAAAATAGCCATTCTAGAGGGTTTGCAGTGGTAACTTACATTGTATAAGTAGTTGAAACTTGTATTTCCTTAATGACAAGTGGTGTTGAGCAAATTTTTGTGTTCTCATTTACTACCCATATATATCCTTTGGTAACATTTTTCAAATTTTGTGCCAATTTAAAAAGTGTGTTTTTTTGTTTTATTGTTAAATACTAGAAGTGGAGTTCTAGTTACATGTGGCTTGTCTCCTACATAATGTACAAATATTTGTCTCAGTCTGTATATTCCTTTTTCACTTCTGTAGAAGTATCATTTTTGACATGCATACATAAATAATTGACTTTTATTTTATAGATTGTACTTTTTGTGTCCTAGTTAACAAATTTTGCCAAACTCAGTGTCACCAAGATTTTTCTCTGTTTTCTTCTTTAAGTTTCATAGTGTTAAGTCTTACAATTAAGTGTGAAGTGAAGTGAAGTGAAGCTCAGTCATATCCGACTTTTTGTGACCCCATGGACTATAGCCTACCATGCTCCTCCGTCCGTGGGATTCTCCAGGCAAGAATACTGGAGTGGGTTGCCATTTCCTTCTCCAGGAGATCTTCTGAACCCAGGGATCAAACCCGGGTCTCCCGCATTGCAGGCAGACACTTTACCATCTGAGCCACCAGGGAAGCTAATCTTGTATATAACATACAACCCAGAGTTCACTTAGTGCATATGATTATCAAATTATTTTAGCACCATTTACTGAAAAGATAATCCTTTCCTCTCTGAACTGACTTAGTACCTTTGTCAGCTGTTTACCAATATATATGTGAGTCTATTTCTCTTCTTTGCTTTTCAATTCTATTATGTTGATCTCATATGTGAAAATGAAAGTGTGAAAGTATCAGTCGCTTAGTCATCTCTGACTCTTTGTGACACCATGGACTGTAGCCCACCAGGGTCCTCTGTCCATGGAATTCTCTCCAGGCAAGAATACTGGAGTGGGTAGCCATTCCCTTCTCCAAGGGAATTCCCAACTCAGGGATCAAACCTGGCTCTCCTGCATTGCAGGCAGATTCTTTACCATCTGAGCCACCTGGGAAGCCTATCTTTAAATCCAATAAGCCTAACTTTAAATCCAGTAACACATTGCTTTAATTATGGTGAGTTGTGAAATAAAGTAGTCTAAGTTCTACAAATTTTTCCTTTTTTTTTTTTTTATCATTGTTTTGGCTATTCTTAAGGTGTTCTGAAGGAGATCAGCCCTGGGATTTCTTTAGAGGGAATGATGCTAAAGCTGAAACTCCAGTACTTTGGCCACCTCATGCGAAGAGTTGACTCATTGGAAAAGACTCTGATGCTGGGAGGGATTGGGGGCAGGAGGTGAAGGGGACGACAGAGGATGAGATGGCTGGATGGCATCACTGACTCGATGGACATGAGTCTCAGTGAACTCCGGGAGTTGGTGATGGACAGGGAGGCCTGACGTGCTGCGATTCATGGGGTTGCAGAGAGTCGGACACGACTGAGCGACTGAACTGAAGGTGTTCTAAATTTTCATGTAAATTTTAGAATTAGCTTCTCAATTTCTACAAAATATCTAGCTGAAGTTTTCACTGGTATATCACTGAAACTTTAGATCAGTTTGGAAAGAACTGGCATCCTAGTGGTATCGGCTCATCTTACACATAAATACAGTACATCTCTCTATTTCTCTTACTAACAGATTTTCTCAGTGATGTTTTGTGGTTTTCAGTGTACACTTCTTATACATCTTTTGTTAAATTGATCCCTAACTATTTCACACTTTTGACACTACTGGAAATGATACTGTTTTTAAATATCAATAGTTGACTATTGCTGGTGCAGAAAATAAAGTTGATTTTTGTGAACTGACCTTGTTTCTGGCTAAACTCAATCTCTGACTTCTATTAAGTCTAGCAGCTATTTTGTTGATTGCTCAGGATTGCCCACATTGATAACAACATCATCTGTGAATAAAGGCGATTTTATCCTTTGCAACTGACACAAGTTTTATTTATTCTTGCTTCCTGCTGCATAAACTAGAATCCCTATTACAAATTGTTTACGAAAAGTGCTGAGAGAACATTCTGATCTTTTCCTGATCTAAGAAGGAACGTATTCACCATTAACAATGATATCATCTGCAAGTTTCATAGATGTTGTTAAATCAGGTTGAGAAAATTTTTGAAATTTTCTGAGAATTCTTTTCTTTAGTGGATGCTATATTTTCTCAAATGCTTTACTGGGTCTAATGAGGAAACAATAAAGCTTTTTGGTTTTTATGCTACTAAAACAGTCAACTAAATGTGCTGATTTTTAGATGTTAATTAAGCCAAACTTTTTGGCTTTATTGGGATAAATCCTGCTTGGACATGATATGTTGTACTGCTGGATCCAACTGGCTAAAATTTTACTATGTTCTCATCTATGTTCATGAAGCATATTATTCTGCATTTTTTTCTTCTTTCTGTGATGTCTTTTTTTTGGGGGGGTTGTATACAAGGTTAATAATGGCCTTGTGGGTTAAGCTGAGAAATCTTCATTTTTTTTTCTATTTTCTGGAAAATTTTAAGTACAATTGGTATTATTTTTTTCTTAAATACTTGGTATTCACTAATAATATTCAGGAGTTTTCTTTGTGGATACATTTTTAATTAAAATTTCAATTTATTTAATAGACATAGGGCCTTTTAAATCTAGAAATATATATTGCTTATATCTGAGAAATATTTATGAATTGTCTCTGATAAAGCTCTTCCTTCCATTTTCTTTGTTCTCTCCTTCTCAACCTTTTGTTGTTTTTTGCATTATTTGAGATTCTAGATGGAGTCACTGATTTCCTCACCTATTTTTCCTCCATTTTCTAGTTTCTGTCTTTTTGCTCTATATCACGTAAATGTATTTCTGATCATATTTTGAATCTTCTTTTAAACTGCTCATTTCTGATATCATATGAGGATGACAATCTGCCTCTAATTCAGGTTTTTAGATAAATATTCCTACATTAACAAGAAGTACTTGTTTCTTCCAATGCTGTGTCTTTGTTGGGTGATAGAATCAACTGGTCTTCACCTGAGCTTTTCACTTTCCTTCTAGCAGTCATTCATCTTTTTGAGCTTCCAAAATTGTGTTACTCTAGCCTTCTCTCTCATTCTGCAGCCTTTTTTCCTCTATATACAGCTCTTCTGTTTGTTTATTAGGACTTCAAGAAGTAGCAACAATAAGCATGCAAAATCAATCCATCACTTTACAGTGAGTATCTTCCAAATTAACTTGATGGATTTCTCAATAAAGATGCCACTCCAATCTCTGCTATTACTGAATTACTAATTCTATCCCTGTGTGATTCCAGCTAAACTCTAAGGTATCTGAATCTTGTGCAAAATAGTCCACTCCCAGAAACAAACAACCAAAAAAACCTGCAGACAGCTGTGGCATTCTGAAGACTTCATCCTAAAGAGATTACCTGTAAATTCCTATAACCTATATCTATGTCTTCTTGAGACAGAAAACATTTCCAGGATCTATTTAAGGCTACTTTAGCAACTTTTTCCCCTATTCTCTACTCATATTAACCCATTCTACCCACTGTTTCTCTTTTTCAGTCCCCACCTACATGTCAAGGAAACCTGAACTGTAATATTTTCAGTTCTCCTCTGATGACTTTACAACTCAGATCCATCTTGTCACTGAGTCAGATACCTGAGCCAACTTTGACTTCTTTCCTCATCTTTAATGAGGTAGCAAATCCTGCCAGTTGGTCATCTTGACTATCTCCTTACCTGTCTCCTCTTCCTTTGCTTCATAACCACTGACTCAGAAACTGTGTGTGTAACTGGCCCATCCAATCTCCTCCCTTGAATCTACCACCCATGTTGCAGAAGCAATCTTTCCAACACAAAAACCTAGTCACGTATATAGTGTATGTACTGAAATTCACACATACACATATATGCATGTGCACGTGTCTGTATACATTTCTGTTAAACTTATCAGATATCTACCAATTGCTGACAGAGAAAGCAACAATTCTTGAATTGGTACAAATGGTCTTTAAAATTTTGGCCCTCAGGCTTACTTCATCTCCTGTTTTCCCTGACTGACACTCTGCTGTGGATTCCCAAATATGCCATACTTTATCTTTTACTGCTGAGTTTGTATATACTTGTTCCTCTCTGTGGAATGTCATTTCTTGAGTTTGTTTCATGAAATCCTATTATGTACCGCAGCACTCAATGCAATTCTCTCTTCCTCTGTGCTTGCCTAGCATTTCTGTTCCTATAATCCTATATCTTATTTTCATGTCTGCCTTTCTAGACTCAGTTCTTTAGACCAGGGACTGTGCCTTTATCATTATTATGGCTATTAGGCAGCACAGAGCCTGGCACTAGAAGGCAAATATTCAAAATATCACTTTCCATTGATCAAAAATGGAGTACACAATTAATCAAATTCATACCATAATATAGTAAGCTATATGATGTTATATTTACTGAAGTGCTAACTACAAGTAAGTTGAAGATTATAAGAAACAACACGGATATGAGTACTAAGAAAAAGCTACATCCACCCTCTCTTACTCTTGGCTCCAATACTGCCATAATCAGAATGTCATATTTAAGTAGGCTAGACTTCAGGATTCCTCAAATCTGTCTACACATTTGAATTAGCGGAGGTTTCCCTGATAGCTCCTCCTGCAATGCAAAAGATCCCGGTTTGATTCCTCGGTCAGGAAGATCTGCTGGAGGAGGGTTAGGCTACCCACTCTGGTATTTTTGGGCTTCTCTCATGGCTCAGCTAGTAAAGAATCCGCCTGCAATGTGGGAGACCTGGGTTCGACCCCTGGGTTTGGAAGATCCTCTGGAGAAGGAAAAGGCTACCCACTCCAGTATTCTGGCCTGGAGAATTACATGAACGGTATAGTTCATGGGGTCACAAAGAGTCAGGACACTACTGATCCACTTTAACTTCACTTTACCATCCTTCACTATCATCCTCATCATCATCCCAAAAGTAATGCATACAATTTAGGAAGAAATTCATATAGTGCAGATTATATGAAAGAGTATAAATGCCCCAATTCTCTGATTCCATACCCAGAAGGTAACTACAAATTATTAGAGTACATTTTAAAAGTTTCCTTTGAATTATTTTTAGGTCTTTATACATCTTCCCACCTATCCATGCTCCTGTCACATACATACACAAACATACCTATATTTTTTCAAACATGAATGGAAATGTGCCACACATACTAGTCTAAAATTACTCTTTTCACCTAAGAGTGATTTTGGACATCTTTCTATATCAGCACATGGAGATATACCTTATTTCTCACTCTTTTTAATGACTGAATCCTATTCCATTCATTCAAAAATACCTTCTGTGAAGCTACCATATGCCTGGCACCAATCCAGATACCTACAAGTGGAACTGAGAGCTTTGTAGCACTTTTTACCCTGGCCAAGTACAAAACCCCTCAACATCCCCTGCCTGTATTTTATAGAAAAGCTGAAGTCTCCCAGGCTTTCCCAAGTCACAAAAGAGCAGTCACAAGCAGCTAATGATTAGGACAGAGTCACACTCAGTGTCTGATGCGCATTAATTGTTTTACAGATACTATAACTGCCACCAGAGGAAATGACATAAGCTCCTCCATCCTGAGTAATACTGAATCTATGGCCTTGAGTGATTGGGACTAACATTATTGCTCATAATAATCTGTTATCTTTGGGGGCATCAAAATAATTGTAACTTGCTCTGCCTGTATATGTAAGAGGGTAACTAATATTGTCAGCAAAGAGATGCTACAGACCCACGTTGACATTTTCCACTCTAAATACTATACTCTGTATCCTAGTTATAGAAGATGCACCTTCATCCCTAAACTAATAGAAATGGAATAATGTTTGACAGTGGGGAATTGTGAGCAGCTCTTCTGCCCCTCCCTTTTTTGTCCATTTCTGTTCCCCTCTAACTTTGATTCAAATCTAATTAACCTGCTGATTCTTTTCCTAGATGGAAAGAATGAAAAATTAAGGAGTTCAAGAATGACTAGCTCTCTACCTGCTACTGCCTGCTTAGCAATGCTGCAAACAGATCACGTGCACAAGATACTGCCTGAAGAATCAGCCAGCCTGCACAAATGGAGAATGATGCAGAACCCAGCCTCTTGCTTTGATGATCCACTGAGAATGTTCCCGGCCCCACTTTCTCTTTTAAAACCGAGCAGAATCTTGGTCTCTAGACATGAGTCTACCTTCTTTCCAGATTTCTAGCTTTTAGGATTAAAGTACTTCTCCTTTCTGTTGACACTTGCCTTTCAAATTATGGGCTTCTGAGCAGCGAGTAGCCAAACCTGAGTTTGGTAACAGAAGTGACACCAGCCTCTGCTTCATACCCTGTGTGCCTCATATTCCATATTAAACTCCATCTGTAGCTCCTTCACCCAGAGATTGAAGTCTAAAAGAGCATATCACATAGGATCAGTTTTATACTCTCACACCTCAGATGCCACCTCTCCTTGCTTTAAACCTTTTTTTTTTTTTTCTTCTGTAACATGAATAATTTGTTACTCTTTACATATTATGGGGCTAGCCAGCTGGGAATCTGTATATGATCCTAGTAAACAGCTTGATTTCAGGACTACTGGCCTATAAGACATAATTTGAGAAGGAGATGAAGGAGATGAAGTCTACTGGAAGAAGAAATATCAAACACCAAGAAATAGTAACAACGCAGTGTTAGGTAGTTAGACTAGGAACAAGGGGTCCAGAATGGCGGTGGCTAAAAGGCAAGGAGGGGGAAAGCCCGCAGAAATAGAACAAAGGAAGGTCCGAGGACTGGAGTGAGGACCTCAGGTAGAACAAACAGCACTCCTGGCTAGCCCAATTTACATTGGGCAGGCCCAGGGGGAGGAAAAAACATATAAAAAGAGGAGTCAAAGAGCTGGGGGTCTCCCTCCCCTGCGCACAAGCGTGCACGCATGCACACACACACTCTCTCTCTCTCTCTCCTCTTCATGTCTTTTGGGTTGGCATGCCCTCACACCTCAAGGATGTATTTTCCTTTATTTCCTAAATAAAACTGAGCTGTAACACTGATCTGTCCGAGTAGAACATGGTCTGTCCAAGATCTGACACGCCAATGGCTTTAACATCCGTCACTTCAAATTTTTGTTGTGAGGAGACAGAACCCAGGAAATTACACACTCCCCTGATGGTAGGAACAGTTAAGGGCTTTTACTCTAAGTCCTGTAGTCTATTTTATATACATATGATTGCATTTATCCTTATAATAACTCTAAAAAGTAAATTCTATTATTATTATCATTATGTTTCTAATTTTATGAAAAGTAAAGAAATAAAGTTAAGAAGCTAAGGCAACAGAAGTCAAGCAATCTGATAATAAATACAAGACAGTAAAATAATTCCTGCTAGCAAATACAATCTAAGTTGGGTTTTTTTTTTGTAAATTTTTGACTTTCCATCTCCATTGTTTGCCTTTGTGAGGTTTCTCTGAACTCTAGAGTCTCTGAAATGCAAGTTACAGGAATTCAGAGCTCAATCACTGCCTGAGGCCATCCAGCTCACAGAATTTCATCTTGCTAGATTCTCCAGGGCCTGGAGAACTCTTCAGACTGGAAGGCTGTCTGTCTCCGGCAAGAAGAATTTCAACTCCAGCAAATGACTTTAAGCAATGTGAGGAAGATGAGGAAGATAAATCCACTTTGATAAATTATATGGCTAAGATTATTAAGTACAATAGCACTCCTTATTTTCCTCTAAAACTAAATGATTCTGTAGTGTTCAAATTTGCCTTCTTTAGAAATGACAGAATTCTGCACCTTATGGGTACAGTGTCTATAAGATTCTGACCAAGCCAGCCTTAACGTTCCTCTCAGCTTGACTAAACTTAAGACAGGTTTCTTCAAGAGGATAGAATTCAACATCCTTTTCCTTAGAGCATTTACTTTAGAAAATTTGCAATTGTAAACTCTTTCTCTGCCCCTACCGAGGTAAATCTTCTCTCAGCCTCTTGCCAGTTTTACACTCAGGAATGTCTTTCTCAGGGACCTAGAAGCCATTCCTTTGAAATGCAATCATCAAAGCATAGAACCCCTATTTCCCAGTTTCTGTGGGAGGGGAGCAGCCTAATGTTGAATTAGCACCAATTAGCAACTATAGCAGAGAAGGCAATGGCACCCCACTCCAGTACTCTTGCCTGGAAAATCCCATTGATGGAGGAGCCTGGTAGGTGCCGTCTATGGGGTCACACAGAGTCGGACATGACTGAAGCAACTTAGCAGTAGCAGCAAATATAGATTGCTTAATCACATTGACCAAGGCACCTACTAACGTCCTCTAGTGTTTTCCCTCTAGCTCACCCCAGCTCTTACTCAGCACCCAACACTGCCCCTCACCCCACTTTGTTTCAGAGGAGTTGAATGTCATCTTTCCCCTGTTGCAATAGTCTTGAGCAAAATCTGCTCAGCTAGTTTAACTGTTCTGTTACAATTTTTCTGTAACATTGCTAAACACAAAGTCATAAATAAGGACCTTAACCGCCCCATTTCCAGGAGAATATGGAAGAAAA
This sequence comes from Bos mutus, assembly GCF_027580195.1. Lineage (NCBI taxonomy): Eukaryota > Metazoa > Chordata > Mammalia > Artiodactyla > Bovidae > Bos > Bos mutus. The sequence continues at coordinate 44,107,830 of NC_091642.1, read as the reverse complement.
TAGGTTATGTTTCACAAAATTCAAAGGCTCTAGGATTTGGGGTGCTATAAGAAGCCTAAATTTGGCAGAGGAGGCTGTATAGTAAGTTTCCTTTTAAAATATAACCCATTCTATGTTGATGGTATAGACAGGAAACGTGTATCTTGCTGTATGACAGATGGACATATCGTTATCAAGAAAAAAAATCTATCCCACAAACTTAAAATCCATCTTATAAACATTCAAGTTTTCCATAAATATGTTTATGCTTTAAACGTTAACGGTACATGATTTCAGTTTTAAAAATGTTTTCAAAGCATGAAATGAATGAGAACAGAGTAAAATTTGGTCCAACACCACCTTCCACAAGCTGTTAACAGGCCTCTGGAGTTCCTGATACATTAATTTCACTCTAGAAAATACTAAATCTTTTAGATAACATGTTATAGGTTACCCTTGTGTATCTGTGCTAAGTCGCTTCAGTCGTGTCCAACTCTGTGCAACCCTATGGACTGTAGCCCACCACGCTCCTCTGTCCATGGGATTCATCAAGCAAGTATACTGAAGTAGGTTGCCATGCCCTCCTCCAGGGGATCTTCCCAACCCAGGGATCAAACCAGCATCTCTTAAATCTCCTGCAATAGCATGTGGGTTCTTTACCACTAGCCCCACCTGGAAGCCCACAGGTCACACCCATGTGATCTCTACTGAACTGGAAATAACAAATGTGTATGACTAAAAAACATTTTTCAATTAAGTAAGTTGGTTCTTATAGTAGAACATTAGAAGTGAGTGAACACCTGCCCCAAAAAAGTCAGGGCAGTACAATTGTAGTGTACAGAGTTGCCAAAAGATAGTTTCCTAGGCTTCTTGATGCTGTATTAAAAAATATATAAAATCATGATACAACTAAGAAGCTATGATTCTTGCAATTTAGAAACAGATAAAGCAAGCTGGAGAAAAAAATTTCTGAAATTGTGCCACTTTCTTTTGTCTGCCAGGAGACAACTTGGGTGCCATCAAAACTCACATGCATATTTCTACTCCTCTGCAGCGCTGAGCTCTAGGCTCATATTCAATGACCTAAGTAATAGCATCACTTGAATGATGGTTAATAGGCACTGCCCTCCCTATAACTGATGTACATATCAAAGGAATGATTTCAATGAGCCCAGACTCTTGCATCTTCCCATACATAGAAAAACACTAAATTTCTTAACTTGAGATATCTGATTTTCTTTAATTAATAGTGATCTTTTGATGTTCTGACTACCTGTTCTTTGGTTGCAAAAAATTCTACATATCCTGGTTCCCCCCTTGCTGCTTCAGAACAATAGTGTTCTCATTGTTATCTGAGATGCTGTATCCTGTGGTTCAAGTCCACAGAAAATCTATTGAGTAAAACATAACTCTCAACTTTTAGGTTGTACTTTTATTTTTTTTTTTTCTGTTGACAATATCAAGAGCAGAACTAAGTGTTATACTACAGTTTCCCTCACACTTTATCCAGAGCTTGTTTACTGATACATGGTGTGATCGGTCATCCCTTTTCTAAAACTTGACAAGGTCTCTCCATTTCTAACACACACTGAAGTCCAAAGTTCTTAGATTTGTGACCTAAAATGACATTTCTCAGTGCCTCTCTAAATATACGCTGTACTCAAAGCAAACCACTTTTCTTTGAGTACAGTACAAAAACTCCCCACTTTTCTCAAACATAAGTTCATGCCTGTAGCCTCTGCTTATACTATACCTTTAGTCCAGGAGTCTCCCCTAATATCTTTTTTTTTTAAATTTTATTTTATTTTTAAACTTTACATAATTGTATTAAGTTTTGCCAAATATCAAAATGAATCCATCACAGGTATACATGTGCTCCCCATCCTGAACCCTCCTCCCTCCTCCCTCCCCATACCATCCCTCTGGGTTGTCCCAGTGCACTAGCCCCAAGCATCCAGTATTGTGCATCGAACCTGGACTGGCATCTCGTTTCATACATGATATTTTACATGTTTCAATGCCATTCTCCCAAATCTTCCCACCCTCTCCCTCTCCCACAGAATCCATAAGACTGTTCCATACATCAGTGTCTCTTTTGCTGTCTCGTACACAGGGTTATTGTTATCATCTTTCTAAATTCCATATATATGCGTTAGTATACTGTATTGGTATTTTTCCTTCTGGCTTACTTCACTCTGTATAATAGGCTCCAGTTTCATCCACCTCATTAGAACTGATTCAAATGAATTCTTTTTAATGGCTGAGTAATACTCCATTGTGTATATGTACCACAGCTTTCTTATCCATTCATCTGCTGATGGACATCTAGGTTGCTTCCATGTCCTGGCTATTATAAACAGTGCTGCGATGAAAAGAGTTCTACCTCTTCAAGAGATGGCACAAATACCACCTCCCTCCTTAAAGACTCCTCTAATTCCTTCAGTCCTCCCAGCCACCTTTCTTGAACCACTGGTTAGCATTTCTAGCACTCTGTTTCACATTAAAAGTATTTTTAAGCATGACTGACTTCACTATCCTAGTGGACTATGAAATTCTTAAGGAACAAGGATTATATCATATTTGTAGCCCTAAAAAAAAAGTGACCTTGGGGAATTTAATTTTTCTGAACCCTCAGTTTCCTTATTAAATAGGAGAAAGAGTACCAGTAATAATCACATAGTGTGCTGTAAAAGAAGAAAATAATTTATCTAAAGCATTTAGAGAGCTAATTATTACTGTTGTTAATTTAAAAATTATTACTATTATTAATAATTGTACCTCTCCATTCCAATATCTAGGATTTAGTTGGGTATTTAATACTGCTTTTAAAAGGAGGGACCTTCCCTGGTGGCTCAGTGGCAAGGAATCTGCCTGCCAGTGTGGGAGACATGGGTTTGATCCTGATCCAGGAAGATGCCACATGCCGTGGAACAACTAAGCCTGTGAGCCACATCTCTTGAGCCTGTGCCCTATAGAGCTGGAAGCCACAACCGTTGGCATCCATAAATCCTAGAGCCTGTTTTGTCCAAGAGAAGTCACCTCAACGAGAAGGCTGTACACTGCAACTAGAGAAAAGCCCGCACAGCAATGAAGACCCAGCACAATCAAAAATAAAGAAACATAATTATTTAAAAAAATAGCAAGGGGATACCTGAAAAGTTGGAGAAGGAAATGACAGCCCACTCCAATATTCTTGCCTGGAGAATCCCATGGACAGAGGAGCCTGGTAGGCTACAGTCCATGGGGTCACAAGAGTCGGGACATGACTTAGCAACTAAAACCACCACCTGAAAAGTACATTCTAGGGTGTGGGAAAGGGTTGCTAAGCACATGCTAGGTGATACAGAAAAGGTTCAAATTCTAGATAGCAAAAAAAAAAAAAAAAAAAAAAACTAGGCAAGTAAGTAAGTATGAAAAGAAAGTGAAAGTGTTAGTCAAATCCAAATCTTTGTGACCCCATGGACTATATAGCTCACCAGACTCCTCTGTCCATGGGATTCTTCAGGCAAGAATACTGGAGTGGGTAGCCTTTCTGTTCTCCAGGAGATCTTCCTGACTCAGGGATCTAACCCTGGTTTCCTACATTGCAGGCAGATTCTTTACCATCTGAGCCACCAGGGAAGCCTCAAGTATATATGAGGAATTTCATGAAATGAAGAGAATGATGCAGAGTTAAAGATGGAGGTGACTAGAAACAGAGGCAATGTTCAAAATCTACCCTCTCAACCAGTTTGCTGTGATGAGAAGGGGCAAGGCTGGGCACTGTAAGTGGTAACAACTTAAATAAGAAATCCACATTTGTTCTCTTTTAATTAAATCTGTTTCCAAGAGAGGCAAAGTAGCACTTGAAAAGGATAAGCTTGGTAGTAAGAGCAAAAGTATATGTTAGGAGGAAGGAAGAGAGGGGGAAATATTACAGCTTTGGGGCCCCAGATAGGAAAAGAGAAGAGGAAAGGAAATTATTTCAGATTTGAAGGAAAACGGAGAAACTTGCTGTCATGGGATTATCTAAGCCTGCTTTCCCAGTCCTTCTCCTGACCACTGACACATATTTTTGAGAAGCAAAATAACTGGAGGGGGGCAAGAAATGCACATGTAGATTCTGGCAAAACACCCACAGGCTCATTAACACCAGCCGATCTATCCTGCCCGGAACTATGTAGCATGAAAAATGGATTCTAAAAATAAGGCCTGGATGTCTCCCTAAAGGCACAAACTTAAAGGAAAAGCTCTTTGTGGAATTTTACTTCAGGCTATTTGGCAAACCCAAGCAGACATAGATCCATCCACGGACACTTAATGAACACAAACTAATCATGTCACATTTTGCTCTGGGCAGTCGGTATTCTAAAATTAAATGCTAGCTCCCACTTGTTACCCATAACAGAGCTGAAGGAACTGTCTAACACTGTCAGAAGAGATTTCCATGCTTGAATCAAGCATAGGAAATGTGTAAGATCTGGGGTTAATAAACGTCTCAGAAAGGGACTGAACAGAGGGACAAAATCTAAAGGTGTTCAGAAGTCAGAGGCTTGTCTCAGAGCCAGCACAGAGCCAGCACAGTCACCAAATTTGGCTTTCTTTTTCTGAAGCACTTATTTTTGCTGCATTTGTAAGTATTCTAAAGTTTATCCCTAAAACCAGACTAATAACATTGGTTGCAAGACAGTGGATAATGGAGAAGAGAATTCAATATAAGAATTTATACATTCCCTCTTAAAAAGTAAATGTATATATATGTATAACCAAATCACTTTGCTGTACAACAGGAATTAACAACATTGTAAATCAACTATACTTCAATTTAAAAAAGTGAAAAAAACAAAAATGATAATTTATACCATTCTTTACACCACTAGTTTCACATCAATGGCAGAGGTATGGGGGTTGGAAAGCCATGGGCTTATCTGGATTACTTGAGATCCTCCACTGGCTTTTGTAAATTCTTTCATATCCTGGGTTAAGTGGGTATTTTGGGAAAGGGAAAAACAAAACAAAACACCTACGATTATGATTAGGGTAAAAGCTCCTCTTGGTCTACTTGATCCTGATGAACTTATAATCATGACTTGAACTGTGTCTCTTTGTCCAGAAAATGGACAGGTTCCTAGAAAGCTAGACGGGGACACAGGCACACCCATTTATTTGTGTATGGACTGTGGCTGCTTTGTGCTTCAGTGGCCAAGCTGAAAGTTACAACAGAGACTGTCTGGCCCACAGAGCTGAAAGTATATCTGGGCTTTGAAGAAAAAGTTTACCGTTATGGTAACCTTTTAATATATTCAGTATTGTTCTCACCATTGTTGGTGACTCAGGGATCATCTTAGACCTTCCTAATTTCAGACCCACTTGCTGCTGCTGTTCTGCAAGTCGTGTCTGACTGTCAGACTGCAGCCTGCCAGTCTCCCCTGTCCATGGAATTTTCCAGGCAAGAGTACTAGAGTGGGTTGCCATTTCCTACAGACTCACTTGAAGTCTGGTCAAAACTGTAATGGCAACCCACTCCAGTACTCTTGCCTGGAGAATTCCATGGACGGAGCCTGGTAGGCTACAGTCCATGGGGTCGCTAAGAGTCAGACACGACTGAGCAACTTCACTTTCATTTTTCACTTTCATGCATTGGAGAAGGAAATGGCAACCCCTCCAGTATAGTTGCCTGGAGAATTCCAGGGACAGAGGAGCCTGTTGGGCTGCTGTCTATGGGGTCGCACAGAGTCGAACACGACTGACGCAACTTAGCAAGCAATTAATGTTATAAACATTGGAAATCTGTCTACCAAAAGTCACACTCATATTCAAAGAATGAACACTCTGGGGAAAACCTCTCAAGAGTGCAAGGAAGGTAGCAAAAGCAGAGCCGTGAACTAATGGTGCCTCAAAGGTCTCAAGCCACACAAGTGGAAATTGTAACAAGAGTTAGATGTTCCTTACCAGTAAAACATTACTTTCCTCTGCCTCCTTAAACCTATTCTTTGTAGAATGGTTTGCAAACACTCAAATCAACACTCATATTGACTTCAAGGCCTTCACTAGGGATAGGGTGAGAAGTACTTTCTGAAAGGAGCCCTGATAAGATACTTCTAAGAGATATAGAGTATTTCCCCTTTATTTGTCCATAAGTAATCGTCACACTGTGTGAAACAGAAATTCCTTACTGCCATATGTGGAATTTCTTAAAGATACAAGTAATAACGAAAAGAAAAGTTGTAGAGTGTAATAACTCAGGCAAAACTTTATAAGGCAATGGCAACCCACTCCAGTACTCTTGCCTGGAAAATCCCATGGACGGAGGAACCTGGTAGGCTGCGGTCCATGTGGTCTCACAGAGTCGGACACGACTGAAGCAACTTAGCAGCAAAACTTTATAAAGAACTTGCTTATAGAAAGTTAGGTAAACACTAGAAAGGAAGAAAAAGTTTGTCTGACCATAAAATTATATTTGAAAAGAAAATAAGGGGTGGGGAATCAAGGAAAACCATATTTATAATAGTAGAACTTATTTCAAATCATACTTTAGTGCCAGAAACAGTGCATGCTGGCTGAATAATATGGCCACAAAATAGCAGGAAAGTAAGTAAAATGGGAAGTCTCCTTCTTACCACTGTCTGGTCATTCTGTGCTACCAATCACTACTCCTTGAGAAAACTCTCATAAAAGGACACAGATATGATACTTCTTGGTATGTGTTTTTAAATGAAGTTCAATTAACTTCCTATTTGTTGGATGCTGTTCACACATTCTCTCATAGTTGGGGATCTTTTGTCCAGGTGGGCTTCTGGGAGGATGGGAATGCTGAAGAAAATTAAAGCTCCTTGATTTCAGCTAATGAGTGGCATTAATGCTTCATTTATAGCCTGTTTTCATATATATAAGGAATTACTAACTGCTTACTGATAAGAAGTTGACATTATTATTACTGTTTTCGATAGCTCAAATTAAATCCTTCCTTTCTTTCTTCTTCTAATTGTTATTTATGCTCAATCTGTATTAGGGTTTAAACTTATAATTTTAAAAGCCTAAGATCCCTGCTATCATGGAGTTTATAGCCAAAAAGCATTTTGCCAGGAGAATTAGTATTTTGAAGAGAAATATCTAAAGGTTTACAGATTGAGCCAATGTCCTCTTAAAACACTTAGAAGGACAAACATGGAGGCGATTATATGAAAATGATTTTGTTGACTACTTATCATGTGCTATGAACAACACTAAATATTATATGTGTTTTCTCAGTTCTCCTAATCCTATGACGAAGCCACTATTATTATTACTATGCCCATTTTATAGATGAGACAACTGACAATGAGGTTATATGACTTCCCAGGACTGCAAAGTAACTAACAATAGGAACTGAGAATCCATGACAGGGAGCTTGACTCCAGAGTTCATCCTGGTGTAGTATGCTGCAATAAGGGATTGAGAAGGATATGGGTGGACTGAGAAAATGTAAGAAGAGGAAGAGGAAAGGTTGAAGAATGGTTTCTCCCGAATGTGGGTATCCCAATCTCTCTGAGTCTCCAACACATGCCCATAACTGTTTGTGTATTGCTCAGTTAGAGAAAAACACCAGCTTTCTTGTCTGTGCCTCCCACAGACTGATATTTGCAACTCTGTGGTTCATATCTAGATCCCTAGAGCCTAACAATGCCTGGCCTTTGGATGGTGCCCAACTATATCTGCTGAATGAATGTATCCATGTGGCTCAGATCATGAACTCCTTATTGACAAATTGAGACTTAAACTGAAGAAAGTAGGGAAAATCACTAGACCATTCAGGTATGACCTAAATCAAATCCCTTATGATTATACAGTGGAAGTGAGAAATAGATTTAAGGGCCTAGATCTGATAGATAGAGTGCCTGATGAACTATGGAATGAGGTTCATGACATTGTACAGGAGACAGGGATCAAGACCATCCCCATGGAAAAGAAATGCAAAAAAGTAAAATGGCTGTCTGGGGAGGCCTTACAAATAGCTGTGAAAAGAAGAGAAGTGAAAAGCAAAGGAGAAAAGGAAAGATATAAGCATCTGAATGCAGAGTTCCAAAGAATAGCAAGAAGAGATAAGAAAGCCTTCTTCAGCGATCAATGCAAACAAATAGAGGAAAACAACAGAATGGGAAAGACTAGAGATCTCTTCAAGAAAATTAGAGATACCAAGGAAACATTTCATGCAAAGATGGACTCGATAAAGGACAGAAATGGTATGGACCTAACAGAAGCAGAAGATATTAAGAAGAGATGGCAAGAATACACAGAAGAACTGTACAAAAAAGATCTTCACGACCCAGATAATCATGATGGTGTGATCACTCACCTAGAGCCAGACATCCTGGAATGTGAAGTCAAGTGGGCCTTAGAAAGCATCACTACGAACAAAGCTAGTGGAGGTGATGGAATTCCAGTGGAGCTATTTCAAATCCTGGAAGATGATGCTGTGAAAGTGCTGCACTCAATACGCCAGCAATTTGGAAAACTCAGCAGTGGCCACAGGACTGGAAAAGGTCAGTTTTCATTCCAATCCCAAAGAAAGGCAATGCCAAAGAATGCTCAAACTACTGCACAATTGCACTCATCTCACACGCTAGTAAAGTAATGCTCAAAAATCTCCAAGCCAGGCTTCAGCAATATGTGAACCGTGAACTTCCTGATGTTCAAGCTGGTTTTAGAAAAGGCAGAGGAACCAGAGATCAAATTGCCAACATCCACTGGATCATGGAAAAAGCAAGAGAGTTCCAGAAAAACATCTACTTCTGCTTTATTGACTATGCCAAAGCCTTTGACTGTATGGATCACAATGAACTGTGGAAAATTCTGAAAGAGATGGGAATACCAGACCACCTGATCTGCCTCTTGAGAAATCTGTATGGTCAGGAAGCAACAGTTAGAACTAAACATGGAACAACAGAGTGGTTCCAAATAGGAAAAGGAATTCGTCAAGGCTGTATATTGTCACCCTGCTTATTTAACTTATATGCAGAGTACATCATGAGAAACGCTGGACTGGAAGAAACACAAGCTGGAATCAAGACTGCTGAGAGAAATATCAATAACCTCAAATATGCAGATGACACCACCCTTATGGCAGAAAGTGAAGAGGAACTCAAAAGCCTCTTGATGAAAGTGAAAGAGGAGAGTGAAAAAGTTGGCTTAAAGCTCAACATTCAGAAAATGAAGATCATGGCATCCGGTCCCATCACTTCATGGGAAATAGATGGGGAAACAGTGGAAACAGTGTCAGACTTTATTCTTCTGGGCTCCAAAATCACTACAGATGGTGACTGCAGCCATGAAACTAAAAGACGCTTACTCCTTGGAAGGAAAGTTATGACCAACCTAGATAGCATATTGAAAAGCAGAGACATTACTTTACCAACAAAGGTTCGTCTAGTCAAGGCTATGGTTTTTCCTGTGGTCATGTATGGATGTGAGAGTTGGACTGTGAAGAAGGCTGAGCGCCAAAGAATTGATGCTTTTGAACTGTGGTGTTGGAGAAGACTCTTGAGAGTCCCTTGGACTGCAAGGAGATCCAACCAGTCCATTCTGAAGGAGATCAGCCCTGGGTGTTCTTTGGAAGGAATGATGCTAAAGCTGAAACTCCAGTACTTTGGCCACCTCATACGAAGTGTTGACTCATTGGAAAAGACTCTGATGCTGGGAGGGATTGGGGGCAGGAGGAGAAGGGGACGACAGAGGGTGAGATGGCTGGATGGCATCAGTGACTCGATGGCCATGAGTCTGGGTGAACTCCGGGAGTTGGTGATGGACAGAGGCCTGGCGTGCTGCGATTCATGGGTTCGCAAAGAGTCGGACCCGACTGAGCGACTGAACTGAACTGAACTGTATCCATGTAAAAGGCACAACTTCTGGAAAGGGCAAGGAAAGGGAAAGCAGGTTCAGACAATATTTTAAAACTTTTTATCAAAACTGTTCTTAAAATATTCCTTATCAAAATGTTCCTTCATAACTTGCTTAATCACATTAACATTTCTATTGTGCCTACACACATTGAACATCTGGATTTGTAAAGGAAGTTGGAGAATAATGAAATATAGACTGAAAAAGAAAACAAACTCAAAAGATTCACAAAATCTTAGAGAGTTGAACCATAGGTCAATTAGGAAACCATTATCAATTATCCTTTAGGAAACTCGATTCTAGGAAGGTTAAGTGTCTTCTTCAAAATTATCAGTTAGTAAGTGGCAAAGTCAAGGCCCTGTCTCCTAAAAGTATGACAGTCCTTCACTCAGTACACAATGAAGCTTGGCCATTAAAAAAAAAAAAAAGAATGAAACAAGGATGGCGCTGGGAAAGGGCAATCTGCAGGCTTCAACAACATGCAGGAGTATAGAGAGATCGGATGAGGGAAATATGGAGATGCAGAGCTGAGGGAGGTAAGTGAAATAAAAGTCACAAACAAGTACCCTATTCCTTAAAATCAAAATCTCAAACCACACGGACTTTCACCAACTTAAAAGTCTTCAAGTCTTTTATGTTTATTCTCATACTTCTGCCTATTATTTCTTTAGGAGGATTGTATGGGGGTGGGGGGAACTTTAGTACATTGAGAAATGCTTCCAAGTATAATCATTTATGTCAAGAGAACTGGAAAATAAAAAAGCTGCTGCTAGTGATCTTACATATTGTTTTCAATATTTAAGTGGGAAAACAGAGTATTGATATTTGTATCTTGATGTGTTATAAAATGGATCTTCTATGACTTTCCAGGGTCTCTGTCCATCTTCATTTTATCTATGGAACGTGTACTCTCTATCACAAGCAAATTACATGGAATGCTGGGTGGCTCTCCGGAAATGGCACAACCAATGAAAAGAAAAGCTACCACTCAATCGTGAGTAATACAAACTTCAGGAATGGACTCTATTCTTAATTGGAACAATCTCAAGAGTTAGCATACACAATGGCATATTATTTTTGTTATTTCTGCTAAATAAGTCAGTTAAGACTGGAATGTTATTTTAATTGAATTGATTTATGTCAACATTTCTCAAGAAAAAACAAAAATGAGGAAAGGAAGGAAGGGAAAAAGAAGGAGGAAAGGGGAGTTACCAGTATGTCACAGAAAATACACCATCACACAAGAAATAACAATTTTTAAAACATTACCTCAACCATAGATGGAAACAAAATTATTCCATCAAACTGTGTAGAGAACTGTATGAAGCTTGAGAAATGACTCAAGTAAAGACAGATTTGAATTTCCCCAAATTGGAAATGTGCTGAGAAATTAACAGAACCTGCAAAGACTCTGCTAAGAGTCGGACACGACTGAGCAACTTTCCTTTCACTTTTCATTTTCATGCATTGGAGAAGGAAATGGCAACCCACTCCAGTGTTCTTGCCTGGAGAATCCCAGGGACGGGGGAGCCTGGTGGGCTTCCTTCTATGGGGTCGCACAGAGTCAGACACGACTGAAGCGACTTAGCAGCAGCAGCTTAGCAGCAAAGACCTTGTTAATATAGCCTATGTTTAAAAATGGGCAGTGTGCATGATGTAATCTGAAGATTTTTGCCAATTAGTTGGATATTAATGAGTTTTTAATCCTTTAGGTTAAAACTAGTCTTGAAATAATTGACCAAAGATTTAGAAATAATATTCTCTTGGAGTTTTTATGAAAAGAGAAGAAATGGATTTATGGGCCTCTCTAAGAGTTACCAGTTTACCTTCTTTCCTTTCCACTGATCACATTAGATTATCTCATGGTGTCTGTTCTCTCTTCCTTCTGGAAGAGATACAGAAGCAACATTAAATTTCATTAATGTAACTACTGGCTTTAGTTTTAAAAAATATGTTCTGTGAAGTAATATAAAGAATGTACATTGTTTTGTTATTAAATATGATCATTAACTGACTGCTGCTAAGTCGCTTCAGTCGTGTCCGACTCTGTGTGACCCCATAGACAGCAGCCCACCAGGCTCCCCTGTCCCTGGGATTCTCCAGGCAAGAACACTGGAGTGGGTTGCCATTTCCTTCTCCAATGCATGAAAGTGAAAAGTGAAAGTGAAGTCACTCAGTCGTGCCCAACTCTTAGTGACCCCATGGACTGCAGCCTACCAGGCTCCTCCATCCATGGGATTTTCCAGGCAAGAGTACTGGAGTGGGGTGCCAATCACCAACAACATAACAGTTTTAATAGCTTAGCATTTATTATTGACAAAGGCTAAATAAGAGGAAGGAAACATAAGGACAAACTTATGGGTCTGAGGTCCATACTCTATAGTTAAGACCCAAGGGTTTTAATAATAAATAATAACAAATACTAAATGTGTGTCTAAGATGGCAATTCTGTGTGTTTACAGCAATTCCCTAGTGTAGTGGTGAAGATTATTTTTATTTTCTTTTTGTTGTTTAATGTGTATTTACTTTTGCTAATTAGGGATTTTTTAAGGGTCAAGTAGTAAGTTGGAGAGTATTCTACTTATAGGAATACCTTGGAGATATGTGGTTTCAGTCCCAGATCGCTGCTAAAAGCAAATATTGCAATAAAGTGAGTCACACACATTTTCTGTTTCACAGTGCATTTAGATGTTTACACTTAGCCTACTAAGTTTGTAACAGCACTGTTTCCAAAATAAATATGCATAATTTTATCAAAAAATACTTTATTGCTAAAACACGTTTACCATGATCTCACTCATAATAGGACTCTATGTATATCTATTTTGGTTCCACTTTTTTGGGAAGAACTTTGACAGTTATACAGCTTCCCTGGTGGCTCAATGGTGAAGAATCTGCCTGCCAATACCTGCCAATCAGAAGACATGGGTTTGATCCCTGGGTTGGGAAGATCCCCTGGAAAGGGAAATGGCAACCCATGCCAGTATTTTTGTCTGGGATATCCTGTGGACAGCGGAGTCTAGAGGCTATAGTCCACGGGGTCACAAAGAGTTGGACATGACTTAGTGAGTAAACAACAACAAATTGACAGTTATAACACATTCATAAAAATTCAGATACAGTTGTATTTTTCCAGTATTGAGTATAATTTGAGCGTTCTCTTGCATTTTAAGAACTCACAAGGTCAAAAGGTTAATTTTCTTTTGCAGCTGTATATATATTCAGTATTTTTTGAGTGAAATTTTCTGAGCTACTCAAGAGGAATCTAAACGTAAAAAGTAAGCAAGACTGGCACTTATGAGGTCCTGGCCTGTATTTTATTGAAAGCTTAAATTGCATATTTTGGTGAGCTCTGGTTTTTTTTTATTATTATGGTACAAAAATGCAGAGCTGTACTTTATCTGGGATTTGCTTTGAAAAAATATGACAGCAAGGCAGTGGATGAAGTTTACAGAAGAAAATAAAAGACCAAAAAATGAAAATGCATTAAAAATCAGCAACAGTTATTATATTCCCTAGGAAGTTAAAACACCAAATTGAAAGATTTATTAGAAGAATTTAAAATGGAAAATATCTCCTGCCATCATGCGATGCCACATTTTGCCTAACTTCACTGTCCTTCAGTCTTGTCATTAGTTCTGTTTACATATGTTTAAAAATATTGAATACATGGTTTAAAAAGAAAATTAACATTTGATCCTGAGTCCTTAAAATGAAGGAGGATGCTCAAATTATACTAGATACTGGAAAAAATACAACTGTATCTGAACTTTTATAAATATGCTATAAATGTTAAAGGTCCTTCCTGAAAAAGTGGAGCCAAAATAGATACACACAGAATCCTAAATATAGTAGACGTATAGTATTCTGAAGAAAAGAATCCCATATCAATGGCTCCAAAAATACCTCTCCACCCCATATATGTAGTTAGAAAAAATTTCCTATCTTTTTAACAGGTAAATACAAAGAAATGGATACAGATTTTATAGATATGTTTAAAAAGTAATAGAGCAAATATATCCTAAATTTTAAATTTAATCAGATTTTATGTTTATTCTGGTCTAGCTGCAATTCCAACCCTAAAACATATCTGAAGCTGACACAGGTCCTTTTAAGAAAGCTCAGCTTCACAAAGCTCAGCCCCTGACAGTCCTTCATGGGAGTCCTTTCCCTCATAGTCAGTCATTTAACAGATGGCAGGATTTCTGGGCTTGTCCTATGACATAAAATGTAGTTCTGTCCTGGACAATGTAACACCTTCAGCCTGCATTTGGAAGCAGAAATGAGGGAGTAAAGGGAGGAATGCTGCATTCATAATGGAGAACTAGCTTGGAGTAGAGTATAAATTCAGTAACTTAAAGTCTTCGCTGCCTCCCACCCCAGCTTATACCTTTCGCCCAGCATCTGCTGCTTTTGGTTTGGTTATAGCAAGGGTCCTCTCCGATTTAAAATTTTAGAGAAAGTCCCCCTAACTCACTCCCTGTCCCCCAGAGAAAAAGGAGTGAAGGGGCAGGTGACTTTCACAAAGAAATTTTTTAAATGATATAAAGTTTGTCTGAAGATATAACAGTTATCACTCTATACAGAAAAGTAGCAGAAGAGCCCCTAGGCTTCTGCTTATAGCTCTGGGGTTTCTCACCATCAAACATGTAATGAAAGAGGTGAAAGATTCCCCTCGGAAGTGCCCCAGGGAAAATGACTTTGACATGGAAGGGGGATGTAAGTAACCTAAAGGGAGGAAAAGTCAAAGATTATAATATGGGCTAAATGCTTTCACTGGTAAGCAGAATATCTCTTAAAAAATACAAAACTACTGGGCTTTTATTGTCAAAAAATATAAAAATTACAGGGAAAATATAATGAACACTACTGCATGCTTCACTTAGATTTAATACAATACAAAAACAAAATTTTTAAAGTAAATAATGTATTAGATTTCTGTATTCAACAGTATGTGTGATAAATACCCTGATGAACCAAGCTGTGGGAAACAACTAAGCACACGAAATAAAATATTAAAAAAAAAATCTTTCCAAATGCATGATAAGCTGGCAAGACACTAAGGAATATTTCAAGACAAAAACAAAACGGCTAAAGGGAAGTAGAAAGGTGCGCAGATGTCCAGGGAAGTCCCTCCTAGGGACGTATGTTGAACCCTAGTGTCTGTAAATCTCCATTTGGATGGCTAAATTGAGTTCCCCATGGAACTGGGGCCCCAAAGTTCGACAATGGCAATGTGATGGACATCATAACTATTACTTAGACATTTTTATAGCCTCAAAATGCATAGATGAGGCAGAGAATCCATGAATGCCATTCATATTAACCAATTCAAGGATTAAAAAAAAAATCTTCAAAAAATGAAGATCAAGAGTCCAAATAAATTCAACATTATTTTGTGATTAAAAATGCATATTCTTGGCAAATATGGAACAGAAAAAAAACTTCTACTGCCTGACAGAGTATCTACCAAAAAGCTAGAAAAAAGAGATATTTTTAGAAAGAAATAGTGACAGCTCTCCCTTGAAAATAGAAAAAAAGGCAAAAATGCCCACTATTACCCCTCTATCCAACATTATGATACAAGTCCTGGTCAGCAGAGCAAGAGAACAGGAAAAAAAAATAAGAGAGAGAGAGAGAGAACAAAAAGGAAGCGAGGGAAAGGGAAAAACTGTCATTTGCAGCTAATATAATTATGCACATAGAAAATCCAAAAGAATACACTGATAAACTATTAAAGTACCAAGCAAAGTAGCAGGACACCAAGTGAATAAACAAATTAAAACTCAGCATTCAGAAAACTAAGATCATGGCATCTGGTCCCATTACATCATGGCAAATAGATGGGGAAACAGTGGAAACAGTGACAGACTTTATTTTTTTTTTTACTCCAAAATCACTGCAGATGGTGACTGAAGCAATGAAATTAAAAGACGCTTGCTCCTTGGAAGAAAAGTTATGACCAACCTAGACAGCATATTAAAAAGCAGAGACATTATGTTGCCAACAAAGGTCCGTCTAGTCAAAGCTTTGGTTTTTCCAGTAGTCTTGTACGGATGTGAGTGTTGGACAAAAAGAAAGCTGAGCGCTGAAGAATTGATGCTTTTGAACTGTGGTGTTGGAGAAGACTCTTGAGAGTCCCTTGGACCACAAGGAGATCCAACCAGTCCATTCTAAAGGAAATCAGTCCTGGGTGTTCACTGGAAGGACTGATGCTGAAGCTGAAACACCAATACTTTGGCCACCTGATGTGAAGAACTGACTCATTTGAAAAGACCCTGATGCTGGGAAAGATTGAAGGCACGAGGAGAAGGGGATGGCATGTGATGAGATGGTTGGATGGCATCACCAACTCAATGGACATGAGTCTGAGTAAACTCCGGGAGTTGGTGATGGACTAGGAGGCCTGTCATGCTGCAGTCCATGGGGTCTCAAAGAGTTGGACACGAATGAGTGACTGAACTGAACTGATTATTAGAAACTGTGCTGTAATACAGAGTATTTAGTTTACCTAAATATTAAATTTCTTGGAATAAATGAAATGATTTATAAAACCTCTATAGAAGAAAATAATAAAATATTAATGGCAGACATCCAAGAAGACTTAAATAAATGAAAAGATGTAACATATTCAGGAACCAGAGACCTGATATCATAAAGACGTCAACTTTACCCAAATCACTCTATAGTTTTACAATAATTACAAACAAAATGTCACATTTTAAACATCTTGGATCTCAAATTATTTTGAAATGATATGGAAGATCAAAATATTAAGACCAACTGGAAAACTCCTAAAGAGTAATAAGATCTGGAACTTATTTTAACAGATATCAGAACTTAATATAGACCTATAGCTACCAAGAGAATATGATATTGACAAGATATACACAAATAGCCCAAGTGAAGTAGAATAGACTCAATTAAATAGACATGTTTATATGTAACATATAATAGATAGTGAATATACATTGGACATGACAGTGGTGGTATTGCAGATTACTGAGTGAGTGGAAGGAGTACTTTACAATAGTGAAAGTGAAAGTTGCTCAGTCGTGTCTGACTCTTTGTGACCTAATGGACTATACAGTCCATGGAATTCTCCCAGCTAGAACACTGGAGTGGGTAGCCTTTTCCTTCTCCAGGGGATCTTCTCAACCCAGGGATCGAACCCAGGTCCCCCGCATTGCAGGCAGATTCTTTACCAGCTGAGCCACAAGGGAAGCTCACAGTAAAGATTGCTGGTGTAATTCAGTATACTATATGGAAAAAATGAATTTGGACCCTTACAGAATACCAGACCCTCAAATCAATTATAATGTCTCTAGAAGACAATATAAGAAAATATCTAAAGACATAAACACTCATTAAATAAAACTGTAAAATACATAAAATGTAAATGAAACACTGATAGAGTATTTTAGTATTAATCTTCTCATCAAATTACCATAAAGTGATGTCACAAAAAAGGAAAAATATTTTTAATGCATACAACTCATAGGAAATTATCATGAAGAATATAATTTTAACTTTCATGTATCAATAAATAAAACATACATATTCACATAAACTCAATTTAAGATAAAGCCAAGGTAACTACATGGTCATACATGATAGGACCCTATCTAGGCATTTTGTCAAACAGCTAACACCTATAAATCATTAACCATAGCATTTTGTTCAGAATGATGTCAGTGGTTTTAAAGTTGTTCAAATAGCTTGCAGTTGGTACTAGAGAGAGTAAAAAGTACGTGAGCTTTGGAGCCAACAGAAATGGCTTTCAATCAAAGCTTGTCTTTCACTACTTATGTAATCATAAGCAAGAGATTTACCCTCTCCAAATTTAGTTCCTATGAATATTAAGTAGAGATAATAGCAACCACATTTCAAGGTTACTATGAAGATCCAAAGAGCTAATGTATGCGAGCTACCTGCTGTTTATTAAGTATTCATAAAAGTGACAGTGAGAGTGATGGTGGGAGCCTGCATCGTCAGAATTCCCTTTTAGCTCAGTGTTGAAGTCAGTTTACCACAGTTCATTGTCAAGGTGATAGAAGTAATAACGCCTTTTTTCAAGTTTAGGGAGCACCATTGAGCGTTCTATATGTCAAATAAGAGGATTCTCTTCCCTCCGGATTGTGAAAGCTCAGCAGGTGTGTTTCAATATATGAAGAAAAAACAGCACTGTCTTTCCTCCTGGGAGCTATGTAGGAGAACACAGTCCCTGGGAGAGAATGATAAAGAGTACTGCAAAGAATAAAACTGCAAAGAATAAAAGCACTATAGACCTTGGGATTAGGGCTCTTCAGGGACAGCTCAGTCTTTTTCAGCTGGAAAAGTCTATGCCTCCACACACGCCCTGAGAGCAGAGCTTGGGAACTGACTAGCACATACAGCTGAGACAAGGCCAAAGGAAAATCACGATTTCCTGTGAGAAAACACCCAATGGTGTTCCTGGAGGGGCAGCGAACTAGCAACATTACCTCCTTTGGAGGTCTTCAAAGATACACATCGCCTCCCTGAGATAATGAGGACACCTCTTGTTTAACCTACAAAGGAACATGGCAATACAGAGCCATGTGGAGAAACGGATCCATGCGGTTTTCTCTGAAGGGCAGAGAGGAAGACGGAAAGACTAACATGAAAGTCAAGGGAAGGGAATTACACTGTGAAACCAAGCCTTTCAAATACAAATCCCTAAGATGAGAAGAAAGGAAAACTTAGGCTCCGTTCCTCAGACCTGTCTCTAGGGAGAAAGTGGGAGAAAGTGCAGCAGTCTGGCAGTGTGAAGACGGTGTGACACCCTCAAAAGGATGGAGTGCTAAAGGAAGTGAGTGACTTCCTAGTTGTGGAACAGGACTTTGGGATCATGAAGTCCTGTGCTACTTCCTCACAGAGAATATCTTAGTTGAGTCCCCCAAGTGCCAGAGACAGACCATCTTTCATGGCAGCAGGTTAACCTGGGAAGGAAGTTCCCAAGGAAGGCTTCGTGGTGACACAGCACTGAACTGGAGAGAGTCCTAAAGGGTGGGGTTCAAGTTTCACCTGAATAAAGGTGGTTTCAAGACAGTGAGGAAGAAAATATTCAGAACCAATTGGAGGCTTTAAGTCAACCTCACGATTGAGACGCAAATAAAAACACTGAGACGTAATCTATGAATGAATCTGCAGCCATCTGGATGAAAATCTGGAGGAAAGGTATGCAGAGGCTGAGCAGTGGCTGCTGCTGCTTCTCCGGCCGCTGCTTCTCTTCAGCCTCCTCCTTCTCCCCACTCCCAGGAGAGGGGTGGTGCCATATCTTTGGCTCTGGGATGAGGACTTCACCTGTGTCAAGCTTTTAAATCCTCAGTATGACCCTACAAGGGTTGAAATTCAAGCACTGCCAACTGCTAGCAATGTAAATCAAAGCAAGTTATTCCAATTCTCTCTGCCTCAGTCTTATCATGTAGAACACACAGATGATAATCCTACTCACTGGTTATAATAAGCACTACATAAAATAAGCATAAGAGCTCAATTAAATGGAAATTTTTTTATTAATGTTCCTACTAGGTCTGTTCCCTTGATCCAAGTTTCTTATTCCAAATTTCTATTCCTTTTGTTACTCGCACACGGCTTTGAAGAGGGACTCATAGCCTGTATTATTTTTTTTAATGAGAAGATTTATCAAGGCACAGTATAGATTTATTACAGCCTGTAACACAGAGCCAGACTTACTAAAGATGAAATAAAGAGCTAGGGATAAAGAGAGGAGAAAAATCTTACACAACTGCGCTGGGTATCTACTATATTCAAGCTTTACATGTGTCTGTGCTGGATAATGAGAAGGTAAGTTTTACAAACTACTCAGTTTCTTCTTGTAAAAGGTGATTACAAAAAATAGTTTCGAATGATATATTATGCTTCTTTCAGATGGTAACTTTAAACAATGCCTTCAATTTGATTCTCTCCTTAAGCATATAGGAGAAAGTACCAGACACAAATCTCAGCCTCAGTTTTTAAGTATCAAGCTAGGAGCAGATTTTTTAATCAAACCAACAAGATCAATTTAAAACTAACTCATCATTCTAGACTCCTACTTTCTTTTACTAACTCAAACTGACTTGGGATATGAAAATAATTATCTAGGTTACATCCAAGTAGAAAATCAACGTTTAAACTTAGTTGAGGCATTTGAGAAGAAATTATATCAATATATATGTACATTTATATACATACACACATAAGCATATGAATACACATAGAAATACATATTATGCCCAATTTTACACTTGATTAATCTAAGAGAGAAGACTGCATTATTCTGATGTGTAATCTGGAGATCACTTCATGTTAGGCCCAGAACAGAAGTGTGATTAGGAAAAAAAAAAATGATACAATACTTCTTATATAAGTCCTACCAATGTCTTAAGCAATCATCTCAAAAAAATAAAAATAATGTCGCCTTCCATACTTTAAAAGTATTTCCAAAGAAGAAGGAAAGTGAAGATGGTAAAGAAATAGGTAATCTTTAGTTCGATAGATTGATGGTGGGGAAGGTGAGACCATGAAATTTATATTGCTTCTCTATGTATACATTTTCCACACTCATGCATCTGTCCATGAAATTAAGCATATAATTTTGATGGATTCATGGATTTCAGGTTGGAAACCACGGCAATACTGGAAAGAATTCAAAATGGATTTATCATACGCCTGCAATTTATTAATGGACTTACCCACATGGGGAATATGCATACAATTTCCATGTATAAATTAAGACAGAACTTAAACTATATTAAAAAGATATTATAGTATTTCTCAAATTATAGAGTTTTTCAAATTTCTACTTTTTGAGTTGGTGTTTAGAACTTAGAATGTATGTTTCTCCAAAGAACAACTGCACGAATTGATATTTTAACTCTCAGACTCACCCCTTCCATCCAGTTTTACCCCATTCAATAGTCTACACCTCAATGTGGTTAAAACCATCAAAATACCGAATTCAGGCAAATAATTACTGAATTACATAAAAATAATGAAGAGGAGAGTGGGATAAAAAGGAGATAAGAACATGCAGGAAAAATTGTTTTTCTTCTTTGGCGATCAAAAAGTTTTTCGGAGGTAACTCTAAAATGCAGAATTTCATCTCCTTTTATCCCTTGAAAATTAGGATCTCAAGCTGACTTACGGACTTATTCAATGAGTATATTAATATAAGTTTGACTCAATCCATTGTAACTCTAAAGTGGCTTTTCCTCCTTTATTGTAAATGAAAACTTTCTTTTCCTTTAGTGCAGATGGGGTCAGCCAGCAATCTAATTAAATATCAGTATGTTGCCCTGAAGTTTAAATGATTAAACCTCCAGACTCTGAAATACTTGTATGGTTAAGTAATTTGTTAATACTGAAAATATCTAACTGTTAGAAATCAATGTACCACGATGACATGTTGGGGAGATAGGAAAGATGTTTTGGATAAGAGCAGAAGGACAAGTAAAGGTTCATTACCTAGTGGTCTGTGAGAAAGTCACTCTTTAAAGATGAGCCTGGCGTATAGCAGATATTTTCTTCTCTGCTGACTTTACAGATTCTCTAAATTGTTCCCATGCTCATGATATGCATGCTGCTCAATGAACTATGAGACAGTTCTTGAGGTAAGGACAGGTCCTGGGACAAATGTTCTATTTAGAACTTTTTAAGTTTCCTTTCGTCATCATGAACTTCTTTGGAGGTAACAGACACAGCTATCAATTGGCACTACAAGACATCTGATTATCTTCTAAATTTATTTGAACTTACTTTTCTCCATCTCTGGAGATGTGTAGCATAGAGATTGTCCCTACCTTGGTCTCAGCTGCTTAAACTTAACCTTGGATTATTACACAACTTTTACCTATCTGGTCCTGTTTCATCCTGCCCTTTTTAATCCATTTCCCACATTACAGAGAATGATTTTTTTTTATGTATATTTGATGATGCTGCTTTCACTTTTTAACACCCTGCAATCGCCCTCTACCAATTTCAATATAAAACCAAACTCCTTAAATGGATTGCTGCGATTCATGGGGTCGCAAAGAGTTGGACACGACTGAGCGACTGATCTGATCTGATCTGATAACAAGGTTCATCTAGCTTCATCCATTCCTTCATCTTTAAGCCTCTCTCCTTCCACCTATCCAATAATGCCCCTACAATTGGTTTAACTGTTTTTGTTTGTTCCATTTTTTTACATTTACACTTGCCATGCCTTCTCTTAACCTCCGGATGTTTCCCTTACACTAAAGTGCTATCACAACCTTCTGTGTTCTTTCTCTCTCAGCTGCCTAAATGTGAAGCAAGAGGATAGGCTATAAAGTAATTTGGAACCTACAGGAAGAGTTTAAAAATATAAGCTAACATTTAAAAGAAAATATAGAATAGTTTTATGATATTTGAAAAGGGAAGGATTTCTTAAACAAGATATAAAAAAGGTCAAAGCAGAAATAAAAGATTAAAACATCAATTAAAACTACATTTAAATTAACATAAACTTTCTTCAGAACAAAAGATCTTACTGAAGTTCAGAGACAAGCCAAAGAGAAGGCGAGGATGTATAACTGGTAAGAAATTAGTGTCTAAAAAATATAACAAACTCTTATAATCAACAAGAAAAAGATACTTGCTCTAGATGAAAATGGAAAGAAAAAGTATAAAGAATACACATAGGCAATTCACAGACATCTTTCCTTTCCTTTCCTGGACATCATTTATATCACAAACATCACAAAATTTACATATTTACTGACCTCAAATTTAAAGGCCAAATATGCAATTTTAAGATATATTTTTTACTTGAAGCTTTTAATAGAATCTGTAATTTCCAAATAGGATATATGTTTTGCTCTTATTCTTAACTCTAGTTGTAGATATACTATGCATGTTTTTACCAATGGAGACTGATTCTCTCTCTCTCTCTATATATATATATACATATACATATATAGATATAGATATAGACATATAGATGAAACACCTAAGTGTTCTTTAATCACTTCCATGGTAAGCTTTCTTTTTTGACGATATCCAATGCTCAATAAGTAAAACAAGAGTACTGAAGACACAAACTGGACAGACTTCCCTGTATTCCTTAAGAGCACTTCTTTTAACAAGATGTGACTACTCAAGATAGAAACCTAGTTATCTATTCTTTCTGTGGAAGAATGTCCACAATACCAGCTGCTCTGAAGGAGGCATCTTATTTTCCCATGGGAACAAGCTAGTTCTAACACCTCACGTGCTCTGGACTGCACACATGTGAGACACCACTGCAGCTGAGGTTTCACTTCTAATCCTGGACATCTGTTATCATGGTGAAGGCTACTCTGAAGAATCAAATAACCCAAGCCTAGGGACCAAAGTTCGCTTTGGGGCAGGTGTTTTCACAGTCATCAGGCCACAGTGGACTCTGACTCTGGCAGCTGGTGCTCAACGTCTCAGCATAACTATGGTTTAAACTATGTAGAATTTGATATTAAGCTCACATCATCTCATGTCCTCCTATTTTGCCCAAATCTCCAAGAAAATGCCCATCAAAAATCATAATGTTTTTGTGTAAATTCTTCCTTCACTGACACTTGGAAAATATCTCTTTTCAAGTGACTGTCTTCTTTGTTTCATATTACTATATTAAAATAAATTCTTTTGAGCACTACAGCTTTGGAGGACATACTGAAGGAAATCATTACAAGAGTTACTCAAACAAAAATTAAAGGTTGTCAGTGGTCAATCCCTAGTCCAGAAACTTCTAGACCCCTTTTTTCCCTGAAAACATACACAAATTAAAAAGACCAGAGTAAACTATGCAAATTCTCCCTTAAGATAGGCTAACTTTTTCTGACATTATCAGTAAATTTTATATTTAAGACATGACACCTTCATTTTTTAAATGGCAGATTACAGATAGAGAACACATAGTTATAAAATATATAACTTAGATGCACACTTCTATAACTTCTCCAAGCTCACAATCAAAACTGAGGAAATGATGAGATTTTCTTCCCCTGACTGCTGTGCTGAGTCACAAGAAGTAATATTAAAAAAGAAAAATTGATACAATTTTCATGTTCATTTCATAAGCTTATTACATTTTAACACTGCTAAATATTTTTGCAATATCAATCATTTAAATACAGTGATAGATAATCAACAAGGACCTACTATATAGCACAGGGAGTTCTACTCAATCTTCTGTGATAACCTATATGTGAAAAAAATCTTAAAAAGAATGAATATATCTGCATGCATAACTGAATCACTTTTCTGTATACCCGAAACTAACATAACATTGTAAAGCAACTATAATCCAATAAAATCTAAATAAAGTGAATGATAACAGTTTTCAACATTGATATTAACAGTATATACATAATATTATGGATACTTAAGGATTTTGCTCTAAGATGGTCTGAATTTTGTGCAGCTGATAAGTTAACCATGCTTTGCCTCTGTCATTCATGTGAAATAAATCTAAACTGTTTTCTCCAAATAGTCCATGAGCACTTCCGCCCATGGGCTAATCTCATTTTTTGTTACTTTCTAACAGGGGCTTGACTAACTCAGTGTGAACTAGAAAAGAAAAAGCTTAACATTAGGCATGGAATCCAACTTCAAGATGTGCTCTATGAATGACCATTCTTCAATATTATTCTAATTTAGAATGAACCACTGCATAAATATATATGCTGTGGAATGGATAAAACATTAGCAAAAGGTAAGCAGTTCATCTGGCCGTCCAGTGTTCTAATACGGAACTTTCTTTTGTAGACATGTACTCTTCAATGAGGCATTAATGGCATTAAACAGAGAAAATAATACAAGTCAAGAACAGAATCTGACTTTACTGTCATGTCCTTGTCTTATAATTGAAAGCACCAGGCTTCCTGACACAGTATATATTTTTCTGCTACATTTTAATCCACACTTGAGGAAGTTAAGATCATTCAGAATGATTAGGACTCAGCCCCAGCCAGGATACCTAAGCAGCATTCAGCATCGACTTCTATCCAACTGAAACCTTTTTTATAGACTAGAAAATAACTCTCATTACCAGAAGTTCCACTTTAGCAGTCGCAGTTGGACACCTGAAGATTGTAAACCACAATATTTCCTAATAGTTCTTTGAATTACACTTGGCTACATTGCATCTACAGGTGTAACAAAGGTCTCCTAGGAACCTCTATCTTCCCTGTTCAGCCTGAAAAAATCCTGCAATGCAGCCACAATTTAGCTAATTGTAACTGCACACATCTTGAGTACAATATGAAAAACAATTAAAATATCACCCTGCATTCAAAACTTAAAATAATGTGAATCTACCAAAAGAAAATATTTTTTAACAATTACATCATTTTAAAAATGGCAGAAGTAAATAATGAACTATGTTGACACTCTTATACTTGCCAGTACAACTTCAGCTTATAAACAATATCTGCCAACCTGTACAAATGAGTCTTGTATTATGCAAGTTTTGAACCACATACCATCTTGGTTCACAATCCAACTTGAGTAAAGTTTTAGATGGGTCCCCTCTTATAAAATATGACTGACATGTACTCCTCCCAAGTCATTTCCTACATCACCCTCTGTGACATAAAACATAAAGAAGTAAGTTTCCCTTCTCCAGGTTCTGTGTGCACTTTGCTACCATACTATAATCACACAGTTCAGTTCAGTCGCTCAGTCGTATCTGACTCTTTGCGACCCCATGAACCACATCACGCCAGGCCTCCCTGGCCATCACCAACTCCCGGAGTCCACCCAAACCCATGTCCATTGAGTCAGTGATGCCATCCAACCATCTCATCCTCTGTTGTCCCATTTTCTTCCTGCCCCCAATCTTTCCCAGCATCAGGGTCTTTTCAAATGAGTCAGCTCTTCGCATCAGGTGGCCAAAGTATTGGAGTTTCAGCTTCAACATCAGTCCTTAGGACTGATTTCCTTTAGATCCTTTCAAACCACCTTTGGTGGTTAATGTATCTGTATTTTGTGTGTGCATGTGTTTTAATTTTCTTTATTTTTAGTTGGAGGATAATTGCTTTATTATGTGTTGGTTTCTGCTGCATGACATTGTGAATCAGCTGTAAATATGCTTCTTAACCCCATGAACTGTATAAAAATGCAAAAAGATATGACACCAAAAGATAAGCCCCCTGGGTCGGAAGGTGTCCAATATGCTACTGGGGAAGAACGGAAGACGATTACCAATAGCTCTAGAAAGAATGAAGTGGCTGGGTCAAAGCAGAAACGATGCTCAATCGTGGATATGTCTAGTGATGAATGTAAAATCTGAGGCCGTAAAGAATAGTATTGCATAGGAACTTGGAACATTAGGTCCATGAATCAAGGTAAATTTGGACATAGTCAAGCAGGAGATAGCAGGAATAAACATCAACATCTTAGGAGTAAATGAACTCAAACGGACGGGAATGGGTGAATTCAATTCTGATGACTATTATATCTACTACTGTGAGCAAGAATCCCATAGAAGAAATGGAGTAGCCCTCATAATCAACAAAAGAGTCTGAAATGTGGTACTTTGGTGCAAACTTAAAAATGACAGAATGATCTTGGTTCGTTTCTAAGGCAATCCATTTAACATCACAGTAATTCCAGTCTCTGCCCTGACCACTGATACCGAAGAAGCTGATCAGTTCTTTGAAGGCCCAGAAGGCCTCCGAGAACTAACACCAAAAAAAAGGTATCTATTCATCACAGGGGATTGGAATGCAAAAGTAGGAAGTCAAAAGACACCTGGATTAACAGGCAAGTTAAGCCTTAAGAGTACAAAATGAAGCCGGGCAAAAGCTAACAGAATTCTGCCAAGAGAACACACTGGTCATAGCAAACACCCTTTTTCAACAACATAAGAGATGATTTTACACATAGACATCACCAAATGGTCAATACCAAAATCAGATTGATTACACTCTTTGTAGCCAAAGATGGAGAAGCTATACACAGTCAGCAAAAACAAGACCTGGAGCTTACTGTGGCTCAGATCATGAACTCCTCATAGCAGAATTCAGGCTTAAACTAAAGAAAGCAGGGAAAACCATCTGACCAGTCAGGTATGACTTAAATTAACCCCCCTATAATATACAGTGGAGGTGACTAATAGATTCAAGGGATTATGTCTAGTAAAGAGTACCTAAAGAACTGTGGACAGAGGTTTGTGATATTGTACAGGAGGCAGTGAACAAAACCATCCCAAAGTAAAAGAAAAGCAAAAAGGCAAAGTGGTTGTCTTAGGAGGCTTTACAACGAGTTGAAGAAAGAAGAGAAGTGAAAATCAAGGGAGAAGAAAGGGGTATGTGTTTATGTGTGTGTATGCACGCGTGTGTGCATGTGTGCATGTGTGTGCATGAGCGTACGCTTAGTTGCTCAGTCGTGTCCGACTCTTTGCGACCCCATGGATTGAAGCCTGCCAGGCTCCTCTGTCCATGGGGATTCCCCAAGTAAGAATACTGGAGTGGGTACACCCAACTAAATTCAGAGTTCCAGAGAATATCAAGGAGAGACAGGAAGGCCTTCTTCAATGAACCCTGCAAAGAAACAGGAAAACAACAGAAAGGGTACGGCTAGAGACCTCATCAAGAAAATCGGAAATACTAAAGGAATATTTCATCCAAAGACGGGCACAATGAAGGACAGAAATGGTACAGACCTGGTAGAAGCAGAAGAGATCAAGAAGAAATGGAAAGCATATGCAGAAGAAGATACAAAAAAAGACCTTCAACGGCCTGGATAACCACGATTCTCTCACTCAGGGCCAGACATTCTGGCGTGTGAAATCAAGTGGGCCTTAGGAAGTCTGCTGCCAATAAAGCTAGTGGAAGTGATGGAATTCCAGCAGAGCTATTTAAAATCTTAAAAGATGATGCTATTAAAGTGCTGCACTCAACATGGCATCAAATTTGGAAAACCCAGCAGTGGCCAGAGGACTGGAAAAGGTCAACCCTCATTCTAATTACCAAGAAGGGCAGTACTAAAGAATGTTCAAACCACCAGACAAATGCATTCATCTCCCATGCTAGTCAGGTTATGCTCAAAATCCTCCCAAACCAGGCTTCAGCATTATGTGAACCGAGAACTTCCAGATGTTCAAGCTGGTTTTAGAAAAGGAAGAGGAACCAGAGATCAAATTGCCAATGCTTGCTGGATTGTAGAGAAAGCAAGGGAATTCCAGAAAAACATCAACCTCTGCTTCACTGACTGTGCTAAAGCCTTTGACAGTGCGGATCATAACAAACTGTGAAAAACTGTTAAACATATGGGAATACCAGATCATCTTACCTGTCTCCTAGAAAAACTTATGAGTGGTCAAGAAGCAAGTTAGAACCCTGTACGGAACAAATGACTGGCTCAGGACTGAGAAAGGAGTACAACAAGGCTGTTAATTGTCACCCTGTTTATTTAACTTATATGCAGAGCACATCATGCAAAATGCTTGGCTGGATGAGTTACAAGCTAAAATCAAGATTTCCACGTGAAATATCAACAACCTCAGATATGTAGATGATAAGGTTCTAATGGCAGACAGTGAAGAGGAACTAAAGAGCCTCTGATGAGGGTGAAGGAGGAGAGTGAAAAAACCATTTTAAAACTCAATTATTAAAAAACTAAGATCATGGCACCAGTCCCATCACTTCATGGCAAATAGAAGGGGAAAAAGGTAGAAACAGTAACAAATTTCCTCTTTTGGGGCTCTAAAATCACTGCAGATGGTGACTGTAGCCAGGAAATTAGAAGACAATCGCTTGTTGGCAGGAAAGCTATGACAAACCTAGACAGCGTGTGAAAAAGCAAAGATATCACTTTGCCAACAAAGGTCTGTAGAGTCAAGGCTATAGTTTTCCAGTAGTCATGTATGAATGTGAGAGCTGGACAGTTAAGAAAGCAGAATGCCAAAGAATTGATGCTTTCAAATTGCAGTGCTGGAAAAGACTCTTGAAAAGCAAGGAGTCCCTTGGAAAGCAAGGAGATCAAACAAGCAAATCTTAACAGGAATCAACCCTGAATACTCTTTGGAAGGACTGATGCTGAAGCTCCAATACTTTGGCCACTTGATGCGAACAGCTGACTCATTGGAAAAGAGCCTGATGCTGGGAAGGGTTGAAGGCAGGAGGAGACGAGGGGACAGAGGATGAGATGGTTGGATGGCATCACCAACTTAATGGATATGAGCCTGAGTGAACTCCAGGAGATGGTGAGGGTCAGGGAAGCCTAGCATGCTGGAGTCCATGGGGTTATGCAGAGTCGGACATGACTTGGCAACTGAACAACAACAACATGCTTCTTAAGGAAAGTGTGGCTTCCTCATCTTAACCCCACACTACATACGTGGTCAATCATGTTGCAAGCGAGTCCCCCTCATGACTGGCAATTTTACTTATCACTTAGATACACTGCTTTTATTAATGTTCATGTTTGGAACAGTTACATGTCCACAGAGAAAAAACTGATCCAACTTGATTGCTGCTTTGAGTTCAGCCATGAATCATAAACAAGGGACTAGAAATCCATGTCCAGAATTTCGTTAAAAATGTAAATGTAGTTTGTCCTAATGAATTGTACACCAAGTATTCTTTTATTACCTCTATTGAGATACAACCCATACACCATAAAATTCAGCATTTAAAGTGCACATTTCAGTGGGTTTTAGTATATTCAAAGGGTTGTTGAATATACAACCATTACCACAATCTAACTTTGAACTTCCTCTTCCCACCCAAAAAGACTATCTACTAGAAGTCGTTTCCCATTTTCACATACTCCCATCATCCCAGCCTCCAGCAACAACTAAATCTCCTATTTCTACTGATTTGCCTAATGAGGCAATTGATATAAATGGAATCATACACGATGTGGTCTTTTGTAACTGGCTTCTTTCACAGAGCATATCACTTGAGGGTTTAACTTTTTGCAGCCTGTATCAGTATTTCATTTTTAATGGCTGAGCAATAGTCTACTGTATGCATAAACTACATTTTGTTTATCCTTTAACCAGCTGACAGACTTTGGGGTAATTTCCACTTTTGACTGTTATGAATAATGCTTCTACACACATTCACGTAAAAGTTTTTGTGTGAACATACATTTTCATTTCTCTTGAGCATATACTTAGGAGCAGAACTGCTGAAGCCAATGGTAGGTCAAATTTACTATTTAAGAAATCCCACTGCTGGGCATACACACGGAGGAAACCAGAATTGAAAGAGACACGTGTACCCCAATGTTCATCGCAGCACTGTTTATAATAGCCAGGACGTGGAAGCAACCTAGATGTCCATCAGCAGATGAATGGATAAGAAAGCAGTGGTACATATACACAATGGAATATTACTCAGCTATTAAAAACAATACATTTGAATCAGTTCTAATGAGGTGGATGAAACTAGAGCCTATTATACAGAGTGAAGTAAGCCAGAAAGAAAAACACCAATACAGTATACTAACACATATATATGGAATTTAGAAAGATGGTAATGATAACCCTGTATGCGAGACAGCAAAAGAGACACAGATGTATAGAACAGTCTTTTGGACTCTGTGGGAGAGGGAGAGGGTGGGATGATTTGGGAGAATGGCATTGAAACATGTATAATATCATATAAGAAACGAATCACCAGTCCAGGTTCGATACAGGATCCTTGGGGCTGGTGCACTGGGATGACCCGGAGGGATGGTACGGGGAGGAGAGTGGGAGCGGGGTTCAGGATGGGGAACACGTGTACACCTGTGGCAGATTCATTTGATGTGTGACAGAACCAATACAATATTGTAAAGTAATTAGCCTCCAATTAAAATAAATAAATTTAAATTAAAAATAACCTTAAAAAGCAAAAAATAAAAAGGAAAGAAAAAAAAAAGAAATTGCCAAATAGTTTTCCAAAGTGACAGCACCCTGTAAGAGTCCCATTATCAATGCATGAGAATCCCAATCTCTCCACACCTTCCCTAACACTTGTTATTACCTGTTGCCTATTTTTTTTAAATTACAACCAACCCAGTGGGTGTGAAGGAATAGCTCTATGGTTTTGATTCCTATTTTCCTAATGACTTGTGATGTTGATTACAACATCTTTTTATAGGCTTATTTAGCATATAAAAAGGCTTTATTTAGCCTATAATAAAAAAAGTTTTCTTCTTTGGAAAACATCGACTCAACCCTTAACCCAGTTTTTAATTGGGCTATTTGTCTTTTTTTATTGAATTGTAAGAGTTATATGTTCTAAATGCAAGTCTCCTTTCAGATGATTTTCAAATGTTTTCTTCCAAAAGGTTTTTGTTCACTTTATTGATATCATCATTTGGAACACAAAACATATTAATTTTAATGAAGTCAATTTTACCCCCGCCTTTTTTTTTTCCTTCTTGCAACATCTGCTTCTGGGGCCATGGCTAAGGAACCACTGGCCAACCCAAGGTCACAGAGTCAATGTGTATTCTAACAATATTATACTCTGAACTCACAGTGCTTTCAACTAGGCCCAGATGGCAAACACATGGATTAACCCACTGCACAATTTCACCAACACTGCATACCTGTAAATACTGCATACCTGTAAATATACACATGCGTGTAGACACAAAACTGCCAGTGGCATAAATCTTTAATTTTACTTAAGAGATTTTTACAAGCTTGGAAGTATAGATATGAGTAATGTTTACAACTAGTATGATATAATAGAACTTGTTTTCCCAGTTTTTTACATGGGTTTGATTATTGCTTTCTAATTATGATAGACAACCTATTTTCCGCTTATGATTCCTTGGGTTGTAGCGAAGTACGAAAGAATCACTTTCTAATCACCATAATGGGCCACGTGAAGGCTCTGTCTGTTCTACGGTGATGGGAACAGCCTGGACTAAACTGAGGACTCTGTTAATCAGACTTGGGCTCTAGAACTCCATACTGTATCTCCCCAAGCAAACAACTCTGAATCTAGTTCCTTAATTAAAAAATGAACCCATGAAGCCCATTTTTGATGGTCCCTTGTTAGTACTGAAAGAGAGAACATTTAATGTACTCAGCATAAAATCTGTCATTAAACAGATACTTTATAATACATGAATTTTCCCTCTCCCCAAATCCCAATTAATATAATCAATATATTTTTCTATTTTCCACTATTTCAAAATGAAAACCTTTTGTCTAATTTCCAAAACTATCTCTGTATAATTGTGTGACAAATTCTAATATATTCTCACTCATTCAATATCTCTTACTGGTCAGGGTTTAAAAAATGTTCTCAACCTCAAGGGCCTTCTTATCTTCCAGGAAAGGCTTAAAGATTTTATTTTAAAAAGGCATAATGTTATCAGTGTCCTAAGAGACACAGGCAAATCACTTTGGGGTTCAGAAAATGATAAGGTTATGCAGATTGGGAAGTCAGAGAGAAATTCCTGGAGGAGCAATTAAAGTGAAACTTGAAAGACAGTTAGGATACGGATAGAGTAAAATAAAACTTGCATAAAAATACAAAGATATGAAGAGAGTTAATACTTGAAAAGAATAAGGAGAACTCTGATTCCTGATGAGTCTGAAGCGTAGGGTAAATACAGGAGTCAGATGGGTCTAGAGCAGAGCGGGCATTGAAGGGCAGGCTGAGTTGGGCCTTTACTTGACAGTTGATGAAGGGCTAAGCAGAAAAGTAACATGTCAAGAAGTGTATCCTAGAAAGGTCATTCTGCCAACAATATACAAACTGATTTGGGCGGAGAAGAGCAGAGACAGACCAGCAATAGAGAGACAAGTTAGCTGTAATGTTTCCAGTAAGGCCAGCATTGTTATGTGCCTGCCACTAGCCATCATCCCCTCCGGGTTTTGCTAACAGAACCCTGATTTTGATCCAGAATCATGCAAGCAACAATATATTCAAGGAAAGTGGACCCCTACCTAAGGGATGAAAAGAGGATGATCTAAGCCAGGATGAGTAAACTTTTACTGTAAATGGCCAGAGAGTAAATGTTTCAGCTTTGCAGGCTGTGTGCTTTCAGTCGTAACTCTGTCCTTGTAACGGGAAAGAAATGGCAAATGGCTGTGAATGAATGAAGATGACCGCTCATCAGATTTTATCTATGGATACTGAAATTTGAACTCCATTTAATTTTCATGTGTCATGAAATATTATTCTTTATTTTAACCATTTAAAAATATAAAAGTGACTCTTACTCCCAGCCCTTAGAAAATCAGCAACAGGCTGAATTTGACCCATGGGCCCTAGCTTGCCAACCCCTGATCTAAACCAACCATAGCTGCTCTAAACTCTTTGCCAGCTATTTTTTAGGGAGCAGTTTGGTATGTGGTGAGGTTTTGAGCAGTGAGATATACGGGAAAGTATGCAGGAGGGTTTCCAGAATATATGTTCCCATCCAGTAAAAACAGATGTGCAAGAAAAATTAAATTTCTGAAGATGAATTGTTGAGAGCTGTGTAAGCTGTTTTGCAACCATGAGAGGAAGTCCAAGAGATTTGTGAAGGACCATCCTGATACAACAAGTGAAAGAAATAAGCATGACTTGAATGAGCACAGAGAAATGGGGCAGGAAATGAGTTGGTCAAGAGAAACTGTAGAAGTGGAGTTGGCATTCCAGTGGCTCCTGGGATAGGACACAGGAAAAGTGACATGATAAACATTAAAACCAGGCGGCACTAGTGGTAAAGAAGCCTCTGCCAATGCAGGAGACTTAAGAGACTTGGGTTCGATCCCTGGGTTGGGAAGATCCCTTGTTAGAGAGCAAAGCAACCCACTCCAGTATTCTCGCCTAAAGAATCCCACAGATGGAGGAACCTGGCAGGCTACAGTCCACAGGGTCATAAAGAGTTGGACATGACTGAAGCGACTTGGCATGCACACACTCATGCTTCTGCTGCTGCTAAGTAGCTTCAGTCGTGTCCGACTCTGTGCGACCCCAAAGACGGCAGCCCACCAGGCTCCCCCGTCCCTGGGATTCTCCAGGCAAGAACACTGGAGTGGGTTGCCATTTCCTTCTCCAATGCATGAAAGTGAAAAGTGAAAGTGAAGTCACTCAGTTGTGTCCGACTCTTAGTGACTCCATGGACTGCAGCCTACCAGGCTCCTCTGTCTATGGGATTTTCCAGGCAAGAGTACTGGAGTGGGAAGCCACTGCCTTCTCCATCGCACTCATGCATTTGAGTCTAAATGAAGAGGAGAATGGTCTTGCTTTTAAGGAAGAAGAGATGGTTTGAATGGAAAATGAGTATGGTCTGGAATCTCAGGGAGGCAGCAAGAGATGAATAAAAAAGACTGTTGGATGATAGCAAGGGTTCTGCTGAGCCAAGCATGCTGGAATGTGCAGCAGGTCATTGCACCTTGGTTGTTACCAAGAGAGTTTTTCAGCTCCTGGAGGTGCTAGTAAAACCATGACAGGCAGTGGTCACACACTGTGTGTGACAGAATCAGCCTGCACATTTCCCCAAACAGAATCTCATCACCGGAAATTAGAACGGCCAAGCCTTGGGCTGATCTTGCCACTCCAAAGTGTGGCTGTCTCATGGGGGTGTCACACTAGAAAGCCCTTAGAAAAAGGCAGCTTCAGTCCCTCAATTTTCTGTGCTTCAGTCTGACCAGATCAGTGACTTGCAGTCTGTATCCCTGGGAGGCTTCGTGTTCAGTGATACACTGGGAATTGCCATGGGCAGCAATGATGCCTCCAATGTATGACAAAAACATACAATGTTGTAAAACATGTGATAAATCAGAATGTCAAAAAAAGTCCAAAATATCTTATTCTGAAAAACTATTAACAAGATGGGATATAGCTTTCAATGTTTGCTATACTATAACAATACATGCGTATGTAACCAGAAAAGGACAGGCCAGTTTTTAATTTGCGGTTAAATTCTAATTTAATTTATGAGGGCAAAAACAATTTCATAAAGACAGAAAGTTAAAAATAGAACAACCATCTGATCCAGCAATCCAAGTTCTGGGTATTTATCTAAAAGAATTAAAATCAGGATCTCAAAGAGATGTTCACATTCCCATATTCAATTGCAGTATGGTTCTCAATAGCCAAGATGGAGAAACAGCCTAAATGTCCATCTGTTGATGAATGGATAATAAAGAGTAACTCACAACTAAAGTTTAAATAAAATCAATTATTCGAGGGCACGGAGGAAAGTAAGAACTCCCATTTACTGCTGGTAAGCGTATAAATTGGTACATCCCCTTGGACAGCTATTTTTCAAGATCTAGTAACGTAACTGTGAATTTTCTATGACTCAGCACAGCAAGCTTACTGTTAGGTATATGCCCAGAAATAATGTTGCAATGTGATGGGAATGAAGACCCTGTGTAGGACAAGCTTTCACACTTGTACCAGCACAAAATGGTTAACAAGGGATGGATAAATTATGCCATATTCATTAAATAGAAAACTCCAATTGAACAAGAGGGAAGGGGGCAGGGAACAATCTTAAAAAAGTGACACAGTCCAAGGACGTGAAAAGAATCAAATAGGTCCGAGATTGCAGACAAGACCACTTCCACTAGATCATGAGCCTCAGTATACACTCATTATAACACATCAACATGCTAAATGACACACCCACAGGTGCCGTGGACAGTTTCAAGGGCTACCGTAAAGGTCAAAGTGGACAGCAGCCCAATTTCTGGAAATCCCCACCTGTTCCCCAAAATAGCCAGAATACTCCCTCTCACTCATTACTCTATGAAATTACACACCCCTACAAACACTGAAAACCCACACTCTGGTGCCATTCTCACCTTCTGAGATGACCCCCACTCTGTGGAGTGCGTTTCTAAATAAACCTACTTCTTACCTGTTACTTTGTCTCTCACTGAAGTCTTTCTATGGCAAGATATCAAGAACCTGAACTTCATTAAGTCCTGATTCCAGGTGTGTGATTAAAAGACCATGGGTTCAAGTCCCAATCTGAGTTACATAGTTTCACAATTACGTGTTCAATTTTGATATCTCAAAGTGTGTGCAAAAAATAAATGCAAAGGCTATATGCCATCTCTGGGGTCGCACAGAGTTGGACACGACTGAAGCGCCTTAGCAGCAGCAGCAGCATATACAGACTACAGTCAGTCTGCCATACCTATGATTTCTCCATCAGCCAATTCAACCATGGATGGAAGAATATTTTTTTAAAAAAGAAATTCCCCAAAGCTTCTAAAAGCAAAACTTAAATTTGCTGCATGCTAGTAGGTGGTCTGCCGTCTATGGGGTCGCACAGAGTTGGACACGACTGAAGCGACTTAGCAGCAGTAGCAGCAGTAACTATATAGCATTTACCTTGTATTTACAACTATTTACATAGCATTTACATTGGACTAGATATTATAATTGATATAGAGATGATTTAAAGTATATAGAAGCATATGCATCAGATCAGATCAGATCAGATCAGTTGCTCAGTCGTGTCCGACTCTTTGCGACCCCATGAATCACAGCACGCCAGGCCTCCCTGTCCATCACCAACTCCCGGAGTTCACTGAGACTCATGTCAATCGAGTCAGTGATGCCATCCAGCCATCTCATCCTCTGTCGTCCCCTTCTCCTCTTGCCCCCAATCCCTCCCAGCATCAGAGTCTATGAGTCAACTCTTCGCATGAGGTGGCCAATGTACTGGAGTTTCAGCTTTAGCATCATTCCTTCCAAAGAAATCCCAGGGCTGATCTCCTTCAGAATGGACTGGTTGCATCTCCTTGCAGTCCAAGGGACTCTCAAGAGTCTTCTCCAACACCACAGCTCAAAAGCATCAATTCTTCAGCGCTCAGCCTTCTTCACAGTCCAACTCTCACATCCATACATGACCACAGGAAAAACCATAGCCTTGACTAGACGAACCTTTGTTGGCAAAGTAATGTCTCTGCTTTTGAATATGCTATCTAGGTTGGTCATAATTTTCCTTCCAAGGAGTAAGCGTCTTTTAATTTCATGGCTGCAGTCACCATCTGCAGTGATTCTGAACCCCCAAAAATAAAGTCTGACACTGTTTCCACTGTTTCCCCATCTATATGCAAATACTATATCATTTTACATAAGGGACTTCAGCCTCCATAGATTTTGGTATCCAGGTGAGTTCCTGGGATCAATCCTCCATGGACAACAAGGGTCAGCTGTACAATAATTTATGTAAAAATTTTTACATACAAAACATATTATTATACTTGCTTACATATGTCACAAGCATAATTATAAAGCTGTGCACTGACTTCAGGAGATCTGTACTTGGGATGGAGGGAGAAAGGAGGTAGAGGTTATGGGGAATAGGACAGCAAAGAGAAGGGTTTGAAAGAATCTTTATTTTAAACTTCATTTAATATAACAAAGACCTGCAGTAAATGTGGTAAAATGCTAAAATGTATTATATCTAGATAGTGGATTCATGGGTACTTACAAAACTGTGTAATTGTACGTGTGAAATATTATATACATTTTAAAGAATGCCTTGCAGAGCTAATTTTAATAACAATATTTTTTTAAGGAAGAACACTCCACATCACCAAGTCTATGACAAAATTAAACATTGTCTTTTACTGCACATAATAAGGTGCTATAACAAAAAATGAAGTATAGATCAGGATGAAGTATTTTTGTGAGACTATAAAAGAGATAAAGAACCATTCAGTTCACTAGATGACACAGGCAACCTAATCCACTTGCAGAAGATAGATGTACTAACATTTTTCCCAGCGGTAGGCTGAAGCAATCGTTCATATGGCTGGGAAAGCAGTGAGAAAAAACTCTTAACTTTTATAACCTTATATTTTATATAAAATACTCCAACATATATACTCAAAACATTTTGACAGTAAGATAGAAAGGAGAAACTGCCTGAATGCAAAGCCTAAAAAATACTATTACTCCCATCATTTCAAAACAATTTTCTAATTTTGAAGATTTAATGCAATAGCACCTTAACAGTTTAGCAAGAAGATAAGTAAAATGTTATATGATTTAAAAAAAATAATTTCAAACAGTGTCCTTATACAAAAATACAGATATATTAAGATATATAAAACAACCTGCTTAAATGTTTAAAAATAATTTGTATTGAATTATAATGAACATAGAGAAAAGCACAACTCTAAATCTCTATGAATTTTCATAAAGTGGACAAAAATGTAATTATAACCCATTAAAAATAGAAATAGAATATCACCAGCATCCTAGAAGACCCTTCAATAATGATCATCATATCCCTCCCCAAACTAAACACTATCCTGACTTACAATATCATAGAGTCATTTTCCTGTTTTTGACCAAAATCCATTCTACTACTCTTTGCTCAACTTAATTTTTGTGAGATTCATCAGTGCTTTGCAAGCAGCGTTATTTTACTGACTTTCATTGCTGTATACTACTCCACTGTATTAACATAACACAAGGTGCCAATTCATTAAACTAATAAAGGACATTCGGATTGTTTTCAGTTCTTGGCATTTATGATCAAGGCTGCTATAAACATTCTAGTCCATATCCTTTAAGGTACACAAATAGGCAGGCCTTTCCACTGAAGATACACACACATACAAAGTAGATGATTTATAATCTATGCAATATATTCAGCTTTAAAGTTCTCAGTTATATGATTAGTAGAAGTAGAAATGAAATCAAATTGACAAAAAGTTGATGGTTGTTGAAGCTAAGTGATTGTGAGATTCATAGTATTATTCTACTTACTATACATATATATTTGGAATTTTTGATAAAAAATTCCACCAATCTTTATTTTATAAATACACCAACCCTTTATTTTATAAAAAGAGGCGAGCTGCCTTCTTTAAATCATGTCATAAAAGACAAAGAAAGTCTTTGTGCATGTTCCAGATTGAAGGAGGCTAAAGAGACATGAAATGTTCCCTTGGTATCTCTAATTTTCTTGAAGAGATCTCTAGTCTTTCCCATTCTGTTGTTTTCCTCTATTTCTTTGCATTGATCACGGAGGAAGGCTTTCTTATCTCTTCTTGCTATTCCTTGGAACTCTGCATTCAGATACTTATATCTTTCCTTTTCTCCTTTGCTTTTCACTTCTCTTCTTTTCACAGCTATTTGTAAGGCCTCCTCAGACAGCAATTTTGCTTTTTTGCATTTCTTTTCCATGGGGATGGTCTTGATCCCTATCTCCAGTACAATGTCACGAACTTCATTCCATAGTTCATCAGGAACTCTATCTATCAGATCTAGGGCCTTAAATCTATTTCTCATTTACACTGTATTAAGAAGAGGTGGCAAGAATACACAGAAGAACTGTACAAAAAGATCTTCAAAAGAGAATCACAATGGTGTGACCACTCATCTAGAGCCAGACATCCTGGAATTCACCTTAGAAAGCATCACTACGAACAAAGCTAGTGGAGGTGATGGAATTCCAGTTGAGCTATTTCAAATCCTGAAACATGATACTGTAAAAGTGCTGCACTCAATATGCCAGCAAATTTGGAAAACTCAGCAGTGGCCATAGGACTGGAAAAGGGCAGTTTTCATCCCCTTTCATTCAAAGAAAGGCAATGCCAAAGAATGCTCAAAACCGCACAATTGCACTCATCTCACACGCTAGTAAAGTAATGCTCAAAATTCTCCAAGCCAGGCTTCAGTAATATGTGAACCGTGAACTTCCTGATGTTCAAGCTGGTTTTAGAAAAGGCAGAGGAACCAGAGATCAAATTGCCAACATCCGCTGGATCATGGAAAAAGCAAGAGAGTTCCAGGAAAACATCTCTTTCTGCTTTATTGACTATGCCAAAGCCTTTGACTGTGTGGATCACAATAAACTGTGGAAAATTCTGAAAGAGATGGGAATACCAGACCACCTGACCTGCCTCTTGAGAAATCTGTATGCAGGTCAGGAAGCAACCATTAGAACTGGACATGGAACAACAGACTGGTTCCAAATAGGAAAAGGAGTACGTCAAGGTTGTATATTGTCACCCTGCTTATTTAACTTATATGCAGAGTATATCATGTGAAATGCTGGACTGGATGAAGCACAAGCTGGAATCAAGATTGCTGAGAGATACGGCAAGAACCTCAGATATGCAGATGACACCACCCTTATGGCAAAAAGTGAAGAAGAACTAAAGAGCCTTTTGATGAAAGGGAAAGTGGAGAGTGAAAAAACTGGCTTAAAACTCAACATTCAGAAAACTAAGATCATGGCATCCAGTCCCATCACTTCATGGCCAACAGATGGGGAAACAATGGAAAGAGTGAGAGACTTTACTTTCTTGGGCTCCAAAATCACTGCAGATGCTGACTGCAGCCATGAAATTAAAAGACACTTGCTCCTTGGAAGAAAAGCTATGACCAACCTAGACAGCATATTAAAAAGCAGAGACATTACTTTGCCAACGAAGTTCTGTCTAGTCAAAGCTATGGTTTTTCAGTAGTCATGTAAGGATGTGAGATTTGGACTATAAAGAAAGCTGAGCACTGAAGAATTGATGCTTTTGAACTGTGGTATTGGAGAAGACTCTGGAGAGTCTCTTGGACTGCAAGGAGATCCAACCAGTCCGTCCTAAAGGAAATCAGTTCTGAATATTCATTGGAAGGACTGATACTGAAGCCAAAACTCCAATACTTTGGCCACCTGATGCGAAGAACTGACTCATTGGAAAAGACCCTGATGCTGGGAAAGATTGAAGGTGGGAGGAGAAGGGGACGACAATAGATGAGA
Source organism: Bos mutus (assembly GCF_027580195.1). Lineage (NCBI taxonomy): Eukaryota > Metazoa > Chordata > Mammalia > Artiodactyla > Bovidae > Bos > Bos mutus. Next base: position 44,067,303 of record NC_091642.1, on the reverse strand, counting down.
TGGTTGGATGGCATCACTAACTCGATGGACATGAGTTTGAGTAAGCTCCGGGAGTTTGTGTAAGCTCCGGGAGTTTGTGATGGACAGGGAAGCCTGGCATGCTGGAGTCCATGGGGTTGCAGAGTTGGATATGACTAAGCGACTGAACTGAAGAAAATATTCTTACTTTCAGGAAACACACATTGTAGTATTTTGGGGTCAAGAGTCCTGACATATTTACCCTCAATTCATTATGGTTGACTGAGGGTTGATATCATATATCACATATATGATATATATGTGTGTGTACATATATAAAGAATATAGGCAGTTATAACAATAAGGTAGAATGTTAGCCACTGATGATTTGGATAAGAAGTATACAAATATACTTTATACTAGTTTTAAGTATGTTTATTTTTATAACTTTTCTGTATATTTGAAGTTATTTCCAAATAAAAAGTTTTTTAAAATGCTGTGCTAACTTATATCCCACTAGCATGGTATGAGTTCTCACAGCTCAATCCTAGTCATTGACTGGTTGATGTGAACCTTTGTATTTTAGCATTTCTGGTGGGAAGACAAGTATATTTCACTGGGGCTTTAATTTGCATGCTTCATTTTCTTCAAAATTACTGGTATTGAGCTCTTTTTCTTATTGTATTTCGCTACTTAAATATTCTCCAGTATGAATTAACAGTTTGAGTCTTTTCCCCATTTTCCTTCTGGATTATCTTTTTCTTACTGATTTCTTTCGCATGATTTCACATAAATTTCAAAGAAATAAAAAAGTGGTTTCAAAGAAACTCCAAAATTATAGGAGAAAAGGCTTGAGTTATATTCCCAGTCTTTGAGGAGTGTTTCTTGTCACCATTTTATAAGCTCCACATCAGATCAATAGAAGGAACTTTTATTTACACCCTGATGGGTTTTGTTTAAGTCTTACTTGAACAAGTAACCCCAGAGTAGTCACAGTCTGCTTTTTCTTCCTGACAGAGGCAAAAGGGATAAAGATAACTAAAAGGACGTCCAGGCAGCGGCGAGGGCAGAGTTGGCCTGACTTGCCAGAAGCTGAGTAGACTTACTAAGAGGGTCTTGTATCTGCTACAGTGAAGTTGTCTAGATTGTATTTATCAACTGGTTTTTACTCACAGTAAGAAATATATTTTATATCATTATCCCAAGACACACACATATGACTGAAAAAAGTCCAAATCAATATTTATCTTTACTCCATTTTTGGTTTTTGTACTTTGGTATTTTCTATATATTGTTTTATCCCATTTTCATAGTTGTTTTTAGCAGAGAGTGTCTGTAATTCACTAAGCTGATTTCACATGACAGCTCTTAGAAAAACACCACTTTATAACGCTGCTTCTCAAATTTCAACACATGTACAGATTATCCAAAATTCTCATTGAAATGCAGATTCTGTTTTGGTAACTTGGGAAAAATTATTAGTAGTAGTAGTATCATCAATGTCACCATGAACTCCATTCAACATAGACACAAATTGAAGGAAACACACATGTGTAATCTGGTGTCCCTGAAACTATTGATTCTACAGTCTATATATCTTCTTCTCTCCCATTCCTTCCACGCGTAGTACTTCCAGGTTCTGTTTTTTTTTTTTTTTTTTGCTCTGTCTAGATCGAAAGTGAAAGTGAAAACGTTAGTTATTCAGTCCTATCTGACTCTTTCGATCCCATGGACTATAGCCCACCAGGCCCCTGTGCCCATGGGATTTCCCAGGCAATAATACTGGAGTGGGTTTCCATGCCCTACACTCCAGGGGATCTTCCCAACTCAGGATCGAAATCGGGTCTCCGCATTGCAGGCAGATTCTTTACCATCTGAACCACCAGGGAAGCCCATGCTTAGATTATCTGGAACCAATCAATCACACTTAGAGTTTATCTGGCTTGCCAGAGAAGAGAAAAGGACTACAGATATCCTTAGTCCCTTGGTGCCCTGGAGCAGGGGTCCCCAGTCTCCAGGATCTAATGCTTGATGATCTGAGGTGGAGCTGATACAAAGTACACAATAATTGTAATGTGTTTGAATCATCCCTAAATCATCTCCTGACCCTGATCCATGGATAAACTGTCTATCATGAAACCTGGTGCCCAAAAGACTGGATTCCACTGCTCTAGAGCAGTGTTTCTCCAAATTTCATGCACATAAATGTTAAAATGCAGATTCTGATTCACCAACTGCTGAGCCTGCGCTCTGGAGCCCACGCGCCTAACTGCTGAGCCTGCGCTCTGGAGCCCACGCGCCTAACTGCTGAGCCTGCGCTCTGGAGCCCACGCGCCTAACTGCTGAGCCTGCGCTCTGGAGCCCACGCGCCTAACTGCTGAGCCTGCGCTCTGGAGCCCACGCGCCTAACTGCTGAGCCTGCGCTCTGGAGCCCACGCGCCTAACTGCTGAGCCTGCGCCTGGAGCCCACGCGCCTAACTGCTGAGCCTGCGCTCTGGAGCCCACGCGCCTAACTGCTGAGCCTGCGCTCTGGAGCCCACGCGCCTAACTGCTGAGCCTGCGCTCTGGAGCCCACGCGCCCCAACTGCTGAGCCTGCGCTCTGGAGCCCACGCGCCTAACTGCTGAGCCTGCGCTCTGGAGCCCACGCGCCTAACTGCTGAGCCTGCGCCTGGAGCCCACGCGCCTAACTGCTGAGCCTGCGCTCTGGAGCCCACGCGCCTAACTGCTGAGCCTGCGCTCTGGAGCCCACGCGCCTAACTGCTGAGCCTGCGCCTGGAGCCCACGCGCCCCAACTGCTGAGCCTGCGCTCTGGAGCCCACGCGCCTAACTGCTGAGCCTGCGCTCTGGAGCCCACGCGCCTAACTGCTGAGCCTGCGCTCTGGAGCCCACGCGCCTAACTGCTGAGCCTGCGCTCTGGAGCCCACGCGCCTAACTGCTGAGCCTGCGCCTGGAGCCCACGCGCCTAACTGCTGAGCCTGCGCCTGGAGCCCACGCGCCTAACTGCTGAGCCTGCGCTCTGGAGCCCACGCGCCTAACTGCTGAGCCTGCGCTCTGGAGCCCACGCGCCTAACTGCTGAGCCTGCGCTCTGGAGCCCACGCGCCTAACTGCTGAGCCTGCGCTCTGGAGCCCACGCGCCTAACTGCTGAGCCTGCGCTCTGGAGCCCACGCGCCTAACTGCTGAGCCTGCGCTCTGGAGCCCACGCGCCCCAACTGCTGAGCCTGCGCTCTGGAGCCCACGCGCCTAACTGCTGAGCCTGCGCCTGGAGCCCACGCGCCCCAACTGCTGAGCCTGCGCTCTGGAGCCCACGCGCCTAACTGCTGAGCCTGCGCCTGGAGCCCACGCGCCTAACTGCTGAGCCTGCGCTCTGGAGCCCACGCGCCTAACTGCTGAGCCTGCGCTCTGGAGCCCACGCGCCTAACTGCTGAGCCTGCGCTCTGGAGCCCACGCGCCTAACTGCTGAGCCTGCGCCTGGAGCCCACGCGCCTAACTGCTGAGCCTGCGCTCTGGAGCCCACGCGCCTAACTGCTGAGCCTGCGCCTGGAGCCCACGCGCCTAACTGCTGAGCCTGCGCCTGGAGCCCACGCGCCTAACTGCTGAGCCTGCGCCTGGAGCCCACGCGCCTAACTGCTGAGCCTGCGCTCTGGAGCCCACGCGCCTAACTGCTGAGCCTGCGCCTGGAGCCCACGCGCCTAACTGCTGAGCCTGCGCTCTGGAGCCCACGCGCCTAACTGCTGAGCCTGCGCCTGGAGCCCACGCGCCTAACTGCTGAGCCTGCGCCTGGAGCCCACGCGCCTAACTGCTGAGCCTGCGCCTGGAGCCCACGCGCCTAACTGCTGAGCCTGCGCCTGGAGCCCACGCGCCTAACTGCTGAGCCTGCGCTCTGGAGCCCACGCGCCTAACTGCTGAGCCTGCGCCTGGAGCCCACGCGCCTAACTGCTGAGCCTGCGCCTGGAGCCCACGCGCCCCAACTGCTGAGCCTGCGCTCTGGAGCCCACGCGCCTAACTGCTGAGCCTGCGCCTGGAGCCCACGCGCCTAACTGCTGAGCCTGCGCTCTGGAGCCCACGCGCCTAACTGCTGAGCCTGCGCCTGGAGCCCACGCGCCTAACTGCTGAGCCTGCGCTCTGGAGCCCACGCGCCCCAACTGCTGAGCCTGCGCCTGGAGCCCACGCGCCCCAACTGCTGAGCCTGCGCTCTGGAGCCCACGCGCCTAACTGCTGAGCCTGCGCCTGGAGCCCACGCGCCTAACTGCTGAGCCTGCGCTCTGGAGCCCACGCGCCTAACTGCTGAGCCTGCGCTCTGGAGCCCACGCGCCCCAACTGCTGAGCCTGCGCCTGGAGCCCACGCGCCTAACTGCTGAGCCTGCGCTCTGGAGCCCACGCGCCTAACTGCTGAGCCTGCGCTCTGGAGCCCACGCGCCTAACTGCTGAGCCTGCGCCTGGAGCCCACGCGCCTAACTGCTGAGCCTGCGCTCTGGAGCCCACGCGCCTAACTGCTGAGCCTGCGCTCTGGAGCCCACGCGCCTAACTGCTGAGCCTGCGCTCTGGAGCCCACGCGCCCCAACTGCTGAGCCTGCGCCTGGAGCCCACGCGCCTAACTGCTGAGCCTGCGCTCTGGAGCCCACGCGCCCCAACTGCTGAGCCTGCGCTCTGGAGCCCACGCGCCTAACTGCTGAGCCTGCGCTCTGGAGCCCACGCGCCTAACTGCTGAGCCTGCGCTCTGGAGCCCACGCGCCTAACTGCTGAGCCTGCGCTCTGGAGCCCACGCGCCTAACTGCTGAGCCTGCGCCTGGAGCCCACGCGCCCCAACTGCTGAGCCTGCGCCTGGAGCCCACGCGCCTCAACTGCTGAGCCTGCGCTCTGGAGCCCACGCGCCCCAACTGCTGAGCCTGCGCTCTGGAGCCCACGCGCCCCAACTGCTGAGCCTGCGCTCTGGAGCCCACGCGCCCCAACTGCTGAGCCTGCGCTCTGGAGCCCACGCGCCTAACTGCTGAGCCTGCGCTCTGGAGCCCACGCGCCCCAACTGCTGAGCCTGCGCCTGGAGCCCACGCGCCTAACTGCTGAGCCTGCGCCTGGAGCCCACGCGCCCCAACTGCTGAGCCTGCGCTCTGGAGCCCACGCGCCCCAACTGCTGAGCCTGCGCCTGGAGCCCACGCGCCTAACTGCTGAGCCTGCGCCTGGAGCCCACGCGCCTAACTGCTGAGCCTGCGCTCTGGAGCCCACGCGCCTAACTGCTGAGCCTGCGCCTGGAGCCCACGCGCCCCAACTGCTGAGCCTGCGCTCTGGAGCCCACGCGCCTAACTGCTGAGCCTGCGCTCTGGAGCCCACGCGCCCCAACTGCTGAGCCTGCGCCTGGAGCCCACGCGCCTAACTGCTGAGCCTGCGCCTGGAGCCCACGCGCCTAACTGCTGAGCCTGCGCTCTGGAGCCCACGCGCCTAACTGCTGAGCCTGCGCTCTGGAGCCCACGCGCCTAACTGCTGAGCCTGCGCTCTGGAGCCCACGCGCCTAACTGCTGAGCCTGCGCCTGGAGCCCACGCGCCTAACTGCTGAGCCTGCGCTCTGGAGCCCACGCGCCTAACTGCTGAGCCTGCGCCTGGAGCCCACGCGCCTAACTGCTGAGCCTGCGCTCTGGAGCCCACGCGCCTAACTGCTGAGCCTGCGCTCTGGAGCCCACGCGCCTAACTGCTGAGCCTGCGCTCTGGAGCCCACGCGCCCCAACTGCTGAGCCTGCGCTCTGGAGCCCACGCGCCTAACTGCTGAGCCTGCGCCTGGAGCCCACGCGCCTAACTGCTGAGCCTGCGCCTGGAGCCCACGCGCCTAACTGCTGAGCCTGCGCTCTGGAGCCCACGCGCCTAACTGCTGAGCCTGCGCCTGGAGCCCACGCGCCTAACTGCTGAGCCTGCGCTCTGGAGCCCACGCGCCTAACTGCTGAGCCTGCGCTCTGGAGCCCACGCGCCTAACTGCTGAGCCTGCGCTCTGGAGCCCACGCGCCTAACTGCTGAGCCTGCGCTCTGGAGCCCACGCGCCTAACTGCTGAGCCTGCGCCTGGAGCCCACGCGCCTAACTGCTGAGCCTGCGCTCTGGAGCCCACGCGCCTAACTGCTGAGCCTGCGCTCTGGAGCCCACGCGCCTAACTGCTGAGCCTGCGCTCTGGAGCCCACGCGCCTAACTGCTGAGCCTGCGCTCTGGAGCCCACGCGCCTAACTGCTGAGCCTGCGCTCTGGAGCCCACGCGCCTAACTGCTGAGCCTGCGCTCTGGAGCCCACGCGCCTAACTGCTGAGCCTGCGCTCTGGAGCCCACGCGCCTAACTGCTGAGCCTGCGCTCTGGAGCCCACGCGCCTAACTGCTGAGCCTGCGCTCTGGAGCCCACGCGCCTAACTGCTGAGCCTGCGCTCTGGAGCCCACGCGCCTAACTGCTGAGCCTGCGCTCTGGAGCCCACGCGCCCCAACTGCTGAGCCTGCGCTCTGGAGCCCACGCGCCTAACTGCTGAGCCTGCGCCTGGAGCCCACGCGCCCCAACTGCTGAGCCTGCGCTCTGGAGCCCACGCGCCTAACTGCTGAGCCTGCGCTCTGGAGCCCACGCGCCTAACTGCTGAGCCTGCGCCTGGAGCCCACGCGCCTAACTGCTGAGCCTGCGCCTGGAGCCCACGCGCCTAACTGCTGAGCCTGCGCCTGGAGCCCACGCGCCCCAACTGCTGAGCCTGCGCTCTGGAGCCCACGCGCCTAACTGCTGCTGAGCCTGCGCCTGGAGCCCACGCGCCCCAACTGCTGAGCCTGCGCTCTGGAGCCCACGCGCCCCAACTGCTGAGCCTGCGCTCTGGAGCCCACGCGCCCCAACTGCTGAGCCTGCGCTCTGGAGCCCACGCGCCCCAACTGCTGAGCCTGCGCTCTGGAGCCCACGCGCCCCAACTGCTGAGCCTGCGCTCTGGAGCCCACGCGCCCCAACTGCTGAGCCTGCGCTCTGGAGCCCATGCGCCCCAACTACCGAGCCCGTGCTCCACAACAAGGGAAGCCAGCTCAATGGTAAGTGGGTACCACAACTAGAGAGTAGCCCCTGCTTGCCACACCTAGAGAAAGTCCGCGGGCAGTAATGAAGCCCCAACAAGTCAATAAATAAATAAACAAATAATTTTGAAAATTATACTTATTTAAAGCTTTCCTTAAAACCTGGGACATGATTTTGACTTTGCTGATACGGACATCACAGATACAGTTTTCTGATGGTTCTAGTTGGGATCACCACCTGGTCTAAATGATTTGAACATTGATGACAGCAACTGTAGTACAACCTGATCAATAGTACAAAACGATCAAGTATCAACTACTTAAGAAACAGCAACTCAAAAGTGAACAAACCAATCATAAGTCCCTTCTGTCATACAAAATTCTGGAGAAATGCAGCTTGTGGTAGGGGAGGATCTGACTAAACCTTTCAATTTAAAACAAATAATAACCACCATAAGTGTTTTCTCATGTATTTTTACTCAAATAGTTTTGCATGCTGTAGAATAAGGAATTAAGTCTCATCAACTTTTGTGCATTACCACACTAGTCTCTAGTCTGTGTCTTTCTGTGTGTGCCCATGTGTTAATACATGTGTGCTTGAGCATCAACATTGGGGAAAATGTTGGAATTTGTTAAATTTACTAATGTTCTAAAGATCCAGTTACTCTTTCTTCAACCACATACACTACACGTTATTTGTACCTTGTATTATGCAAGCTCTCTAGAGAGAACATCTTTCCCACAGAGAAACAGAATATAATTGAGAAAGGGAAAATCACATTGACTACCCTTACAAAACTTTTTTCAAATTAAATATGTTCAGTGAAAATGAAGGCCTTTGTTGTCACTTAATAGCCTGCGTGATAATAGGAAGACTCTGGCAGAGTGTTTCTCAGATGAGCTCACTACTTCAGGTTGGTTGTTTCTAAAAGGCAATAATCCCACTGGAGCAGCAAGACACATAAGCAATTTGTGCCCTAATACGTGGGAACGGCTGAATTCTTCGAATCCCTTAGCAGTTTTATAGCCTCCTCCTTTCTGGCAGAGCCAGGAACTGGGGAAGTAGGATATTCTGCTTTCCTGCTCCTTTTTGGATCTCTGCTAAATAACAAAGTTGAACATTCCACGTGAGCATTCATTTCCCATTTTAGTCAGATGACTGACAGCATCTGCTTCCTAACAGCTGTCTGCAAAAATCCAGGGCAGATCTCTTAAGAAACCATGGAATCAATTTCAGTGAATACAAAAACTGGCTATGCCGTCATTGCTTCATTTTACCAATAGGTGGCACTATGGGCAATGATACGGAATGAATGAGAAATTACAATAACATTAGGAAAAAAAAAAACACAAAAAACAGAAAAAGGTTTTTGGGGGAGGAAGATGGTGGTGGAAATAGTCCCTCCTATTTACAACTATCTTGGTCACATAAATATTTTTTATAGTTTTATAATTTTACCTTAGTTACTATTTTTTTTCTTTCACATATTGCTTAACCAAAGACTGTAAGGTGAATCATTTAACCCAGTTTCATATCTATTATATGAGAAGGTTGGATTAGCCCACGGGTAGAAAATCAAGTGCTTGCTAGAGCCAGGCAACTTATTTAAATGAGTTCAGAGGGTCTGGTTTAAGAGGATAAGAAGCTAATCGGAGCCCATCCAAAATAATTCCATTTTAAATGCTTTTGTTTGTTTTCTGGTTAGTTTCACTTTAAAAAATAAATAAATAAAAGAAATGAAAGCAAAATTGCCTTTGGGAACATGTCTTTGTTTTCTTCATTAGCTGACGTCTAGAAGCTCCTCTAGGTATAAGATACTGCAATGGATTCTAAACTCTACTAGAGAAATATCTATATAAAACCACACATATATTTCTAATTATGTACATATAATTAATATGCATAATTCTCATATCATCAGTCTTTGATAAATCTGCTTAAGCCTAATGTCAAACAAAGTACAAAGATACTATTTCCCTTCTGTTAAAACCCAGGACAATATGAATTAAACTTTGAGACCATACAATTCCCAAACCTCCAACTTTTTCCATCTCTGATAATAGCTTTACCATCCACTTGCATCTTCACAGTTAGAAATATTTGAGTTGTGTTAAGCTTCAATCTTCTTCATCTTTGGCATTTCATAAATCCCTGAGCCCAACCAATTTTACCTCCAAACTCTTTCTGTATACCATTCCTAATTTTTAATCCCTATGACTACTGCCTTGATTCATATGTTCATTGTCTGTATCTCACTCCATGCTGAGTAAAGTAGTTGGAGCAGTTTATCGGTGGTTTATTGGTAGGGAAAAATTGTAATTAACTCAGGAGGCATCAGGGCAGAAATTGGGATACAAGAATTTGGTCCATTCTTACCTTTCCAGTATTATCTCTCTCATATTCTCTCAAACATACCCTACATTCCCATCCTCACTTGTGCAGAACTACTTACTGTTGTAACAACAAACCATGTGAGACACGTGGACAGGTTCCATAGCCTGTGGTGCCTTTGACTGCCTGACAAATTCCTAGATGTCTTTCAAGATTCAGCTCAACTCTTTTCTCCTCTAAAAAATCTTCTCTAATTCTCCCTGATAAAAAGTAATGAACATTTACTCCATAATTACATATCTATATCCATGTCTCACATAACACTATAACATCCCTGATAAAAAGTAACGAACATTTACTCCATAATTACATATCTATATCCATGTCTCACATAACACTATCACATCCCTGATAAAAAGTAACGAACATTTACTCCATAATTACATATCTATATCCATGTCTCACATAACACAATCACAATGTATTGAATATGTTTTTACTACCAGAGAAGAGACTTCAGCCATTTAACTTTCATTAACGACTGAATTGCATCTGAAATAGAATGATCTCCCGAATCAGTGGGCTGATGATTAAATCCTAGGGCTCTCACCAAGTCACCAGGAAATTTTGAGCAAGTTAACATAACCTTTCCAAACCCCATTTATTCATTATTAGGAGCAGACACCATGGAAGAGCTGTGAAGATCAGATGTGAAAAGGGACACAGAGCACCACAGTGTTTGGCATATGTGACCCACTTCATTAGTTTGATTTCAACATCCTCACCTGTAGAATACTGGGCTTGGACTAGAAGACCCATGAGATCCCTTCTAGCTCTCACATTATTTGACTTTAATTCCTGATTCGAGTAGACATAGAACAGTGTTCAAACAAGTCTGTCACATACATGCGAGTAGCGACGTCACAAGAAGTCATAGTCCCTGATTCTAAATGAGGTCATTTTACTGAAATCCAAGTTTTGGGCAATATATTTCAACTTATTAAAATAATAAAATATATATCATTAATTTATGTCATTCCTGATGTAGCCTTAACTTCGCTTAACTTTGCTTCCCCTTAACTTTGCTTCCAACACTCAGATGTACGAATATTCATTTCCAGAAAGATTTATTCTGGAGCCAACCAACTGACGAACAAAAAGAACCGCTTAATTATTACTTAAAATACTTGAAGATCATCACGGTCTCAGAAAACTCTGGCAAAGTTTTAAACCTCTACTATCCTTGCCCCAGTCCCAGCACAGACACACAGACAGACAGACAGACACACACACACACACACACACACAACACTCCAATATCGGCTTCCTTTGTTTGGATTCTCTCTCTCTCTCTCTTTTTTTTTTCCTCCCATTTTTGTTGTTTCTACAAACACAAATTCTCCACAGGTTTTCAGTTCTTTTGGCTTGATTTAGTTTGTCATAAGAACTCCTGATAGAGGCCCCAAACGCTTGAGTGATGCGAGAAAATAAATCAGGAGGAAGGTATGTTGGTGTTAGTCACTCAGCCATGTCTAACTCTTTGCGACCCCACAGACTATAGACTGCCAGGCTCCTCTGTTCACGGAATTCTCCAGGCAAGAATACTGAAGTTAATAGTCATTCCCTTCTCCAGGGGATCTTCCTGACCCAGGGATTGAACCCAGGTCTCCTGCATTGCAGGTGGATTCTTTACCAACTGAGCCACCAGGGAAGCCTGGTAGAAGGTATATATATGCCAGCAAATGCTAGATGTGGTAAAACTATTTTGCCTGTGCTCACAAGTGCAAAATTTTTATTCATGGGAATCTGTGCTCTGGTTAAAGCTCTTTTTGTAGATAAATGAAATTGGTAAAATGCTACCATTTTATTCAAATTTGAGTGCTTGCTATGGGAAATACTCTAAAGTAAACACCATAAATTATACTTTAAGAATTTTACTATTTACATTTTTACTTATTCAAAAACATCATTCAACTGAGCACTGAAGTACCAGGCACTGTCTTTAAACGGCACCGTGAACAATACCTGGTCCCAGACTTCAGGGAACTTATAGAATATAGGAAATATACAAGATTACCTAACTATATGGTCTGTATCATTATAAGAGGAGTTAAAAACTGATTTTATTGAATGATGAAAAATGTTTTTTACCAGATCCATATAATCCTAAACAGAGGAGAATTGAACAAATATTTGGTAAGTTATAAAGGTACAGAGAGACTCTCTGATTCTGAAAAGAAAAAAAAAAAAAAGCAATTATTCAAAGTGAAGAAATTAGACTCATGTAATACAATCATAGGGGGCTTCCCTGGTGGCTCAGTGGTAAAGAATCTGCCTACTAATGCAGGAGACATGGGTTTGATCCCTGGGTTAGGAAGAGCCCCTGGAGAAGGAAATGACAACCCACTCCAGTACTCTTGCCTGGAAATTCCATGGAGAGAGGAACCTGGAAGGCTACAGTCCATGGGATTGCAAAAGAATTGGACATGACTTAGCGACTAAATAATAATCCAGAAAAATAAAGTATTTTTCTCCCCAACTCACCTTCAAGACCCAAAGCATGACTGCATTCTTACATCTCAGGACTAGCAATTCATGGGCCAGTGGATATGCTATGTAGATAAAGAATTAGCTGGTACACACTAAACATGAATGGGATAATTTATAATTTTACTATGGTATAGAAAATAGAAGGGACAGTTTTATGTTTAGACTATGAAACATTTCATCCATTTATATATCAATAGTTTAAGATTCATAGCTTCAGAGAAAAAGAAGTGCTAACTCAGTAAAGTTCTAAATCTGGAAAGGTTTAAAGCCATGGAGTACAATTAAAATGTCCTCAGCTTCAGCTCTTTTTCTTCAAATTTAGACTGAACAATACCCAGAAGATTGATGATGAACATGCATAAAACTATCCTAGTTTAAGTTTAAATATCGTCTGGCCACCGCTATGTTAACTGCATCATTATTTACAATAGAAAAGGAAAGGAAACAACCTACGTGCCTGTCAATAGATAAATGGATAAAGAAGATGTGATATATACACAATGAAATATCACTGAGCCACAAAATAGAATAACATCTTGTCATTTACATTAATGCAGATATACCTAGAGAGTATTATGCGAAGAGAAGTCAGAAAGAGAAAGACAAATACTGTATGATTTCACTTATACATGGAATTAAAAAAAAATAATGACTAAACAAAACAGAAATGGAGTTACAGATAAAGAGAACAAACAGGTGGTTGCTAGAGTGAAGGAGAGTAGAAAAATAGGTAGACTTAGAACCACAAAGGGAGATTGAGATCTACAAATTTTGTTACAAAATAAACCAAAGGTATGAAACATACAGTGTGGGGAATGTAGCCAATAGTTAGGCATGGCGTGTGTGTGTGTGTGTGTGTGTGTGTGTGTGTGTGTGTTAGTCACTCAGTCGTATCTGATTCTTCGCAACTCCAAGGGCTGTAGCCCACCAGGCTCCTCTGTAGCCCACCAGGCTCCTCTGTCCATGGGAATTCCCCAGCAAGAATACTGGAGTGGGTTGCCATTTCTTTCTCCAGGGGATCTTCCTGACCCAGGGATCAAACTGTCTCCAGTATTGCAGGCAGATTCTTTACCATCTGAGCCACCAGGGAAACAGCTTGTATGGTGACAGATGACAACTATACTTGTGATAATGCTCACTTTAAAATGTATAGATATTGAATCACTATATTGTGTACCAGAATCTAAAATCGTGTTATAGGTCAATTATACTTAAAACATAAATGAAACAAATTTACAGAAAAAGAAATAACATTTGTGATTTACCAGAGGCATGGATTAAGGGAGTGGGGGGGGATGGATGAATGCAGTGAAAAAGTACAAACTCCTGGTTATAAGTAAGTACTAAGGATGTAATATACAACATGGTAGGTAGAGTTAACACTGCTATATGTTATACATGAAAGCTGTTAAGAAAAGAGTTCTCATCACAAGGAAAAATGTTTTGTATTTAATGTCATGTCTATATGAGATGATGGATGCTCGCTAAACTTACTGTGGTAATGATTTCATGATGTATGTTAAGTCAAATCAGTATGCTATGTGTCTTAAACTTACGTAATGCTGTATGTCAATTACATCTCAATAAAACTGGAAGACAAAAATTCAACTGGGCAGACTCACATTTTGATTCCTATTTCAAAAATACTGGCCAGTGTTATTCAAAAACAATGCAAGTATTACTATTAAATGATACATATGCTTTCTTGAGAAAAGTGGGTCTAACAACGCTGCACACTTAAGAATCATAGAGCTTATGGGAAAAGTAGATCATTTAAAATGTATAAGGTGATAAAACCAAAATACCAACAATAACAATTCTAATAAAAATACTAGCACAACTAAATCTTAACTGACTTTTGGACCAAGAATACATGCTATTAGTCATCTTTTGCAGCCCTGGATCATGGGAGTCATATTTTCCTCCTCCAAGACATACTTCCTTAAAGAATTTGCTTCTAGTTAGAGACCAGTTTCATCAAAATTAAAAGTAGCCCAAATAGCCTTCTTCACCAATATTTCTCCTTTCCACCCAAACACATAGCAAATGCTGTTTTATCTTTTTTTTTCTGTACCTGCAGCTTCCCCAGAGGCGTGACACAGTGAAAAGAGAAAAATGACAGCTTTAAAAGCCACAAAATCAGCTCTTCTTTCATGAAAGAGAGGCATGTTCTAAGACCATCTCCTAATTTAAAAAAGCTTGCTTCCTATCATTTCAAAACATTAACATATGGGGAAAGTTATGTATAAGCTCCCACAAATTCCATGTCATACTGATCACTCCCCGTTTTACCAACCATGTATGAACCAGTTCTCATTACGAGAACATGGATAATAACATAATCGACTATACCAGACTAATCATTTCCAGAGGTTTTTAAATCTAAAATGGTCTGCTGCTGCTGCTGCTAAGTTGCTTCAGTTGTGTCTGATTCTGTGCGACCCCATAGACGGCAGCCCACTAGGCTCCTCTGTCCCTGGGATTTTCCAGGCAAGAACACTGGAGTAGGTTGCCATTTCCTTCTCCAATGCATGAAAGTGAAAAGTGAAAGTGAAATAGCTTAGTCGTGCCCAACTCTTAGCGACCCCGTGGACCGCAGCCCACCAGGCTCCTCCGTCCATGGGATTCTCCAGGCAAGAGTACTAGACCACTTTAAAAAGCTATTAATCATATATGCAAAGTCAAATGACATCTTGCATACAAGATCTCAATTTGAGTGCTATTTAATATGCTGATGCTTACAAAATATTCAACAGATGCATGTGGTAAGAAACGGGTTTTTAGAATTATTGATCTTTCACAGAGTTTAAAAAATAGGTACACTATTTCTTTTAATGTATGGTACGTATGAAAAATGCTTGATATATTTTAGGGTTTCAATATGCCACAATAACCCATAAAATGACAGACCTTTTCCTATCAAAAGGAATGTAGTGATCAGAACTTGACCTGAAAGGGTTGCTAAATATTAGAGGATGGGACAAGTTCACTGATTCTGCCCCCGTGGTAAGGGGGGTCCCCTAACAGACACAACTTCGCACTAGCTGATATCCAGAAACCAATTCAGGATTGGGTCCCCTATAGAATAACCTGTAGAAACCTGGATTCCACTTTTCAGAAACTCCCCAGCAGATTCTGTCCCACAAGCTAAAGAAGAAATCCTAAAAACTAACCACAAATTTGTATTATTTAAAAGATAAAACAAAGGACTTAAAAGTAAGAGGGACACAGTGATGTTTTAGACCATTGAAATGGCATGCTATCTGAGCTTGTTTTAAAATACCCAGCCACACCTCCCCCCCGCCACCAAAAAAAAGCTATTAAAAAGAAAGCAGAGAGGACAAAAGACTAGCACAATGTTGATAATTATTGAAGTTGAGTGAAAGGTACAAGGAGGGGTGCATTTATTCTATCTTTGTATATTTGAACATTTGTCTCCTAGTGGGAACTAAAAAGGAATCATAAGCTATACCAATTCTGTTCCATTTTGCACAGTGAATACTAGTTACAAAAAATAAAAATTCAATGTTCTGGTCATTTACGAAGCTAAATAAATTCCTATGGTTTACAAATTTATTGCCAAGACACAAACATATGACTGTTTCCAAAATCAAGTTCTGAGCAAACACAGGTCTGTGTTCAGAGAATTTCATTATAATAACATATGTTATCTAAGTGTTGTCTCAAATGCAAACAAACACAAAGCATTAAATGTTGCTAACAAATCTAATAGCCACTGTGCATAATACGGAGTTGTCATAAGACATTCTAAAACTCTATTATAAACATTCATCTTTCAAAACATTTGGATTTTTAAAAATTCTAGTATATTCTGTAAAGCTTTATTTTAGCAATGTTGCTTTTAAAAAATGAGTATCACTGATTCATTTCTTAGTTACTAGGCAAAGTCAGAAGAGCAATGACTATATTCTTCTGTTTCTGGTTCAGTTCATATGTACACAGAACAACTGGCCATTCTATAGCAATATTCCTATAAATTGGGCCTACTATTTTCAAGGGCTTATTGTAAAACTCATCATTTTAAAATCATTTTTAAAAACCTGGAGAGTGCTCTGGCTTTTTCAACCAAATCTGGCATTCTCTGACATGTACTTGTGATTCCCCTGGAATCACCTGCATAGAATCCTCAATAAAAACATGATCTCATCGTAAGAATACTTCATTCATACATCATTAACAATATTAGAGAAAGCAAATGCCTTCATCCCAATCCTAAACCATGGATTTATAAGAGCAGATGCCTAGTTTTCCTCAGTGGGAATTCATATCAGATGCAAAACAGAGGCAATTTGCTTATGACAAAGATACAGAGTCACTGGTTGTAAATAAAAATAAAAGCATGGTGTTTCCATGTAAAATGTTCATTTAACACTCATCAATCAAGTGTTTTTGAGCGCTTTCTCTGTGTCAGGAACTGTGCTGGGCACTGGATATACACCAGTGTACAAGGCCACTGCCTGTACCTCCGCAATCAGCTTGTCACCAGTAATTCCTTATCACTGTTCTATAGTCTCCATGCAGTTAGCAGCCTGTGGTAAAAAGGGGGAATTAGGCCAAACGGAACCAAATAATTAGTTGAAAAGGAAGCTTTGATGATACCAGTCCACACCCACAAGTTGGAAATCACTGAAAATTTGAGTGCAAGCTGGAAAGAACTGATTTTGTTTCTCATATTTTAAAACCTGTGTTGTCACTTACATTCTGACACTTAAATTTCTGCCTGGAAAACAGTTTGAGGGTATGTGGGATTTTTCGGGGTGAGAAAAATCACTTTTAGATGTTTTTCCTCCTTAAATTTCCAACAATTTGCAAACTTATCATCTTCCATTGGAAGGATCCCTGCCTTTCCCACAGCAATCATTTCTGATCTTGCCACCAGGATTTTGACTCCAGTGGGGAAACGAGCAGCAGGAGAAAATGAACTCTTAATTGAAAACAAATTTTGACTTAAATATAGACAGGAGAAGCTAAAGACATTTATAGACTGTTGCATTTGAGCAAAGGACATTTTGAAGGGAAACAAACAAAAAAATAGGATCAAAGTAGAAAATATTGATACTACTTTGCATTGGGCATAAGTCAGTTAGAGTTCCTTAGATACAATCAACATGTTATTAATCACATTATGCCTGGCTGGCCCTGTACTGCACACTGGAATAGAGTTGGTAGCATTTATATTTGGAGAAGGCAATGGCACCCACTCCAGCACTCTTCCCTGGAAAATCCCATGGATGGAGGAGCCTGGTGGGTTGCAGTCCATGGGGTCGCTAAGAGTCAGACACGACTGAGTGACTTCACTTTCACTTTTCACTTTCATGCATTGGAGAAGGAAATGGCAACCCACTCCAGTGTTCTTGCCTGGAGAATCCCAGGGACGGGGGAGCCTGGTGGGCTGCCGTCTTTGGGGTCGCACAGAGCCGGACACGACTGAAGCGACTTAGCAGCAGCAACAGCATTTATATTACTTTTTGCAATTTTCAGAGTTTTAGAAATGACTAAGATGTATGTGCATTTTTGTTTCCATTTCCATTTTACATATGAAGCAAAGGAGGTTTCCAATGAGGCTAAATGGTTCAATGTTACACATCTAATTAGAGACAGAATTGCAACTCATATTCTTGTCTTCTGATTCTTAAGTATAGCTTTCTCACTGAGATGTCTTATTTAATCCGTATCTCTAATAAAACTGCTGCTAATGATACTTAGACTGATAGCAATAATAGGTAATAGTTATTAAGCATTTACTATGTGCTAGAGCGACTTCACTTTCACTTTTCACTTTCACGCTTTGGAGAAGGAAATGGCAACCCACTCCAGTGTTCTTGCCTGGAGAATCCCAGGGACGGGGGAGCCTGGTGGGCTGAGCGACTTCACTTTCACTTTTCACTTTCACGCTTTGGAGAAGGAAATGGCAACCCACTCCAGTGTTCTTGCCTGGAGAATCCCAGGGACGGGGGAGCCTGGTGGGCTGCCGTCTATGGGGTCGCACAGAGTCGGACATGACTGAAGCGACTTAGCAGCAGCAGCAGGCATTGTGTTAACACTATATCTAAATTTGTTACTTAATTAAAGCATCACAACAACCTGATGAGTTTCCTATCTTTCCTGTCACTGTATATACAAATTTATTGAGGCTTACAAAGGCAAGTATATTATGCTGTACAAGAGAGCCCAAGGTTTCCCAGCCATTAAGTAGTAGAGCTCAGATTTGAATCCTACCTGTTTCTACAGCCTGCGCTCATGGCCAGAACCAGTGATTCCCAAATTTGTCTGATAAGAGCACACACTTGGGGACTTATAAAAAGGACAGACTTTCAGGTCTTTGCTCCTGGATTCTGATTTAGTAGTTCAGGCCTAAGGCCAAAAATATGAATTTTTCATAAGCATTGGACAAATATTAGGCAAGTAAGCAAAACAAACACTCTATAAAGGCACTGTTTAATTTCAGCTTCTCTAACATATACCCTGGCTGAGCGGTTGACAAGGTTTTTCTGTGAAGGGTCAGATAGCAGACACTTTAGGATTAGCGTGCCATGCAGCTTCTGCTGCAAATACTCATCTCTGCGACTGTGGTTTGAAAGTAGCCAAAAGCATTATGTTAACAAGCGGAGGTGGTGGTGTTCCAATAAAACTTTTTTTTGTGAACACTAAAATTTGAATTCCATACAATATCCATGAGTCATACAATACTACTCTTCTTTGATTTTTCAACCATTTAAAATATAAAAATAGTCACAGGTTACAGGTCATACAAAAACAGGTTCTCTGGACTTGGCTTGTGGGTTTGTTTTTTGCCTGTATCTGCTCTAATCCTCTTTCTGTAAGAAGTTCTTTTCAGCCGGAACAGTGGCTGAAAGAAAAATTATTTCCCCAACTTACTCCTACTGACATTTTCAGCAATATCTCATTGCTTTTTGTTTTTTTTTTTTTCTTCCTGTCTCCTGCCTTCCTACCCTGATGTCTGGATACTGTCTCATTTTAAATTCTAAGATACAAAAGAGTATTCTTTGAACAATTCTGTAAATAGTACCATGAGGTCTTTGGAAAAATAAACTAATAAGCCAAAACATATTTACTATAAATAAATGCATTATAAGGAATAAGAATCTCTTGCAAACTATTTAGGCTATATCCACAAGATGATAAGTGGGTTTATCATTTCAGTGGATCATTCCCAATAAGCATTAAGCTTAAGAATCATAAAGAGGATCATTTGGCAGGCAACCATCTAAGTTCATGACATTCAGATTGGCTGTGCATCTCTGGAAGTCAGGAAACCTTTGCCTCATAGCTTTAATTGATGTATAATAACATACTTTTGGCTTTCCACTTCATTGAATCCTTTTCTAGTAAGATGCTCCTACAGTCTTTTCTCTTCCAAAGAACCTCACTTGTGATTCTCTATAATTGAAAATAAAAATTTTTAAACCAGGTCAATGAGTACTTTATTCACCATGTACTTGGTACTCTAGTTTATCCTTTGGTTTTTCTAGTTTATTGCAATTACTTTCTAACAGACACACTTTTTGTTTGCTAGAAGGAATATTTTTCAGGTGTTAATTATACATTAAAGAGAAAAGTCAGATGCACATATCACAGTCTTTAAACACACCCATGATATGATTTTGTGAGGAAAAGTGTGATATTTAAAAAAATTGAGACTCTTGCAGACTTTCATGTATGGCAGGGATATAGGAATTAACTAGTTCAACTTTTTTCTTTATTTTTGTACTCTTCCTCAATGGAATCACTTATTAATTGCTTAAATACCTTCAGGGACAGAGTGCTCAATACTTATTGTAGCAATTATCACCATTTTTAACCAACTCTGTTAGTTCTTCCTTCCTTGTTTTTAGCTGGAATTCTCTCTTTATAACTTTCACTCAATTGTTCTTTGGGCACAATAATTCCAAGTTAATGATAATACATAATAATATATTCAGAAATGCTTTTTGTATGTATATGTACACACACACACATATATTCTATGATAAACATAAAGTCTTTTAGCCAAATAAATAAATCAGGAAAAAATGTCAATAATGATGCCCAGCTCTGCCCCATGTGAGTGCTCTGGTTTCAGAATTGCCTAAATTAAAAGTAATAGACTGAGAGAGGTGAAGAGAGATCTGGTTTGAATCAAAGCAAGCTTGGGAAAAAGTCACTTGATGAAGAAGTCAGTTTCATTCCTATCTGGTTTATAACTTCAGTTTCTGACATCTCATCCCAAGCATGTGGGATTCTTCTAAACATCAAATTCATAGCAGAAGTTAGAAGTTAAACTTGAAATTCCATTGAAAAAGTTGGAAACAGGAAAGGAAAAAATATTGAGGAAACTCACATTTTGTCATCTGGATACAATAAGATGAAAGGGGGTGTCCTGAAAAATATCCTAAAAAAAAAAAAACAACCCTAGGAATTCAGATGAGTAGACTAAACAGCTGAACCAAGGACATCTCATGATACTTCAAGACTGTTCCAATTCAGATTTTCAGTCTTTCTCAATCAAGAAATACTGGAACCCAGCTAGTAGGACAATTATCTAGGAAATGTGTATGTAGATACAAAACATTGATAGTGGTCAAAACTACTGACTCAGTCATATAATAAAATTCATACCCTGGAGCTGGCGCTATTGTTACAAAACGGTAACAATAGCACCTACTATACTCTGAACATTATATGAACTAATACATGCAAAGTATATAGAACAGTATTTGGCATAAATATGCAAACAAATATTATTTACCTATTACCAATTTAATATCACTCTATCTTAATATTTACTAAACTGCCATATGATTACAGGTTTTAGTGTTTGCTGCAAACTGTAAACTCTTTAAGACCTGGAAACTTTGTTCTAATTACTGTTTGGTTATTGTGTTGTTAGTGCCCTGCATAAAGCCTGAAACACAATAAATGTTTACAGAAAAGTGGACTAAATGAGTTGCTTTCTCATATTTCATTTGGCTGGTAACTTGCTCCTTAGATAATTTAATTTTTTGTAAATACTTCCAACATGCCAAAGTTATGATAGAAAGTTTGGGATTTCATAATAAATCTAGTTAACTATGAAATCTAATAGGTTTGCTTTAATCACTGAGAATATAATGTACTGAATTGTATAAATAGCCTGTTAAAATCTCTCCTTGACTACCTAAATTAAAAGCCTCATATTAAAACTTGCAAATAGGACAATAAGCAGCAGTGAATAAGTCCAGAAACTGACATGCTGTTATGATCCTGCAAAAGCAATCTCTTTCAATTAATGAATCTCCAGGACTATTTATTCAGTAATTTGCATAAGAATTTTAAATTTCATTTTTATCTTGGACAGTTAAGCAGAGAGCATTTTATAAATGTATCCAAACCCCATTCTACCCAAGGACTGCCAAATGAAGCTCAGCCAGACAACAAAAATATATGCAAAAAAAATGTAAACACAGTAGTCTGAGGGAATGAGACTCCCGTATCCTGATGGTTTTACTTCTGGTTCTTTCCATGTATCTCACCGCAAAATTTAAATATGAGATCTGGCTTGTGGTATGGTTTAATTTGTGTAATGGTGACCATGCTAACAAGGCTCTACTCATTTTGTGAAATTCCTTGAATCAAAGTTTACATGAGGAAATGTCAAGTTGCTTGCCACTTTCATGGAAGAGAACTCCAAGGGTTCCTTGGGCGCCGTGGGGTTCCCAAAGGAACCCAGCTGGTATTCACAGGATTAGTGGTGTTGCAAATCAGACAGGCAGCCTTAGCAAAGGCTTACTTGAATGTAGGCTGAGGAACTCCATGATAGAAAACTCAGTTTAAGGCAAGAAGCACAAATAGCATGAACTAGTACTGAAGCCTTCGGAGAAGGCACTGGCACCCCACTCCAGTACTCTTGCCTGGAAAATCCTATGGACGGAGGAGCCTGGTGGGCTACAGTCCATGGGGTCTCTAAGAGTCAGATACGACTGAGTGACTTCACTTTGACTTTTCACTTTCATGCATTGGAGAAGGAAATGGCAACCCACTCCAGTGTTCTTGCCTGGAGAATCCCAGGGACGGGGGAGCCTAGTGGTCTGCCGTCTATGGGGTCGCACAGAGTTGGACACGACTGAAATGACTTAGCAGCAGCAGTACTGAAGCCTCAGTTATGAATAGAAACTAGAAGTATGGGTGGCTGTTACCTTTACCTGTGACAGGGAGACAAGAAGCTACTCCCAAACAGAGTTTGGGACAGATAACAAATTGTGACATGATTGAGGATGGGGGAAGGGAGGGAAGTCTTCTCCTTTCTGCATGGATCTTGGTATGGTTCTACTGGAGGGAGGCCTAATTGGAGCACCATAGGACTCTGGGGACTCCAGCAGACATTGACCTAGGAGTTAAGTCATGCTCTTACAGATAGTGACCAGCTGCTTCTCACTAGTACTTTGTGGGAAGATGACATCCACTGCTGGGAAGATGCCCCCTGAGATGCTGGGGACGTGCAGCAGCAAAATAAGACCATTCAAGTAAAATGTAAACATAGCTTCATTTATGTCTGTAGGTAATAAGACCTGGGGATGTTGGTGTTAAACGAGGGATACTGGGAAAATTATCTTATCAAACCTACAACCCTGGAAATAAAAGTTCTCAACTATCAGGTTGCATGCTATCTAGCTGATCTGTTTCTCTGACTCCCCCACACACCCTTCTGAATGGCAACTCTGCTTACCATCACTGTACACATACTCGTGTGCTCACTGCTTTTCCTATTAATTGCTCACCTATAATGCTTGTCTGCTCTGTTCCAACAATCTCACTCTCACAATCCTAGTCCTCAAAAATGCAAACCACCCACGCCATCTTGCCTCCTACAAGATAACAAGCATATTATATTTTGTACTGGGTGCTAAGTTTTTCTCACATGTTTAAATAGACTCTGCAATTAAATTGTGGGTTTCAGAAAGACAAGATTTAAGTCTTAAATGTATATATATATTGAAGCAATGCTCAGTTACAGTGTTGAAAATAGAGTGTTGAGCATGTGGAAGACAAAGACACTAAATAAAACCATAGGGCTTCCCTGGTGGCCATAACGTCATACAGTTGATTTACAACTTTTCTGTCCTGGTGAATGTCTTACATAGACTAACAAAACTGGGGAAAATATTCAGAACACCCCCCCTCAACATACACACAGAGTAAACTCATACTGATCTGGTTATTTTATACTTTATAATCACTATTGATCAATTTTTAGGCAGTTAAATTTACTTCAAGGAGAGTGCCCTAGCGTGT
The DNA here is from genome assembly GCF_027580195.1 of Bos mutus. NCBI lineage: Eukaryota > Metazoa > Chordata > Mammalia > Artiodactyla > Bovidae > Bos > Bos mutus. The sequence continues at coordinate 44,044,164 of NC_091642.1, read as the reverse complement.
AGTTTACCAGTAAATGAGTGGCCAAAAGACATGTCTCTTTCTAGACTATACAACATTGAGTAGTTTTTGTTAATCTCCTCTTAGTCTTTTAAGGTGCCATGTAGTGATGGTGGTCTTTAAAACAAATAGCTCACAGAAAGCTTTTCTTTGACAACCTAGAAAATTAATACCCAGAGTCTATTACTGAGGATACCAAGATCAAACTTAAACATAACATCTTCTGCTAAAATTATTTATCAATTTATACATATATACACATAGAAAGTATATAAATATATATTCACATATACATATGTACACACAGTACAATATATGCATTTATAAATATATATATTCATATAAATATATATATCCATATAAATATATATAAATATATTCATATATACATAGTACAATATATGTACTTATGAATATATATACATATACAGATATACACATACAGGTATACATATACATATATACACATATATGCATTTATCAACACATACATAAACATTATATGCACATACACATATATGCATTTATAAACACATGTACACGAACACATATATATTTACACACCTACATATATATAGGAGCTTCCCTGGTGGTTCAAGTGGTAAAGCACCTGCCTGCAGTGAGGAAGACCCAGGTTTGTTCTCTGGGTTGGGAAGAGCCCCTGGAGAAGGGAATGGTTACCCACTCCAGTATTCGTGCCTGGGGAATTCCAGGGACAGAGGAGCCTGGCAGCAGGCTATAGTCCAAGTGATCGCAAAGAATTGGACACAACTGAGCTATTAACACTTTCACATATATACATACATATTTTATATATGTGAACCAAATTTTATGAAACAGCATTTGCATCACATATAATCCAAAATCCTTATACTTTTCCCTATATAACTAGACTTGGTTTCCCCAAACTTAGAGCCTGAGTAAAATTTTCCTGCTTTTCAATTTCATCTCATGGACACTCATGATAATAATACCTACTGTGACTTGATAGGGATTTCTCCCTTAAAGGATATTTCACTCATTCTAGTACAGGAAATAGATAAGGCTTTGGGTCTTTGGTGGGAAAAAGAAGGGAGAGGAAAGAAGAATCTTGAAAGGAGAGTAACAGGAATGCTAAAGTTGAAGAGAAACAGTGTTTTGGAATTCCAATAAACAGCTCTCCAAGGATGGAATTGTAGAGTGGAACCTACATGGTTAGTATGACTCTAAAAAGCCTTACTGTCTGGAACTCAAGCCAGCTTTCCCAAAGATACCTCTGGCTGACACTTCAATGAGTTGGGGCTTGCTCTTCCTTGAACATGGAAAACCAGTACAGCCATGGTAGTATTAAAATACCAGTGGCGATGATATTAAGTAGAGGTCTAGTCTCAACCCCATTTCCTTGCATCAGATCAACAGGGATTCTCTCTTACTCATAACAGTGCAGTTGTTCCGGCGCAGCAAATTTGGAGAAAAGCACGTGCCCTGGGGACATCCTATGATTATCACCAGAGGAACAATCCCCCAAATAATTGGAGGACTTTCTTGAAATAAACAAGTTGGAGCTCAAACTGTTTAAAATAAAAGAAGTAATTTATTTTTCACTACAAACCAGAAAACATAGATAATATTGGTTATATCCATCTTGCTAGCAATAAAGAGAAGTCAAGGGGAACAAAGTTGAATTAATGGCCACAGTGAGTGACTAATTACCTATCTCTTTCCAAAGGGAAAGCATACAATCTCAGAAATTCTCCATCAATGCAAATTTTAATTCAAAGGAAGTACACAGTGAATCAGTCAGTACATAAAAGATTTGCCTTCACTGCAGGTTTCAACTTTTCTAGGAACTCAACAAATAGCCTCAATTTTTCTTAGTATCTAAGTCTTGCTTAAAGTAAAGTAGCTCAGTCATGTCGGACTCTTTGCAACCCCATGGACTGTAGCCTACCAGGCTCCTCTATCCATGGGATTTTCCAGGCAAGAGTACTGGAGTGGGGTGCCAAAAGTCTTGCTTAGGGATGTCTAATAAAAACAAACAAGGAAAAAAACTAAATAAATTGGGTCATTTATCAATATGAATTCTCATAGAAGTCAAATTTTAGTAAGTTTGAGGGAAAATGCAAGATTTTTCTTCTTTAGCAGTATTTCTGCATTTGTTTATCATATTTTTATTATTCTCATTGGTATTTTAAAAATGCCATTTCATAGCCATATAATATTTAAAAATTCTTCTCCTAAAAAATAGTTACCAATAAGCATATTATGGGCAAGAGAGCAAAGTCTCTCCAAAACAAAGTAGAAAATCCTTATTATTTTTCTTTTCAGTTTTATTGAGATATAATTGATATACAGCACTATGTAAGTTTGGGCTTCCCTGTTGGCTCAGTTAGTAAAGAATCCACCTGCAATGCAGGAGACCCCAGTTCGATTCCTGGATTGTGTCAAGAAGATCTGCTGGAGAAGGGATAGTCTACCCACTCCAGTATTCTTAGGCTTCCCTTGTGGCTCAGCTGGTAAAGAATCCACCTGCAGTGTGGGAGACCTGGGTTCAATCCCAGTGTTGGGAAGATCCCCTGGAGAAGGGAAAGGCTACCCACCCCAGTATTCTGGCCTAGAGAATTCCATGGAGTCGAGAAATCCATGGGGTCGCAAAGGACATGACTGAGCGACTTTCACTTTCAAAAGAGAAAACAAAAGTTTTTCCTTTTAATGAGAACTCTTAACAATTATTCTCTTTAAAACTTTCAACAACATCATGTAGCAGTGTTAACTACAGTCATGTTGTACATTATATCCCTAGTACGTATTTACCTTACAGCTGAAAGTCTGTGCCTGTTGATCACCTTCATCCAATTCCCACTTCCCTCACCCACCACCTGTCTGACTTACTTCACTGAGCATAATGCTCTCAAGGTCTATTCATATTGTTACAAATAGCAAGATTTCCTTTTCTAATAGTTGGATAATATCTGCATATGTGTGTCTGTGTGTGTGTGTGTATACGTCACAATTTATTTTTCTGTTGATCTATTGATGGACACTTAGGTTGTTTCTGTGTCTTGGCTATTGTAAACAATGCTGCTATGAACATGATGGGGTACAGATATCTCTTTAATACAGTGTTTTTGTTTCCTTCGGAATATTCCTAGAAGTAGAATTGCTGCTGCTGCTGCTAAGTCGCTTCAGTCGTGTCCGACTCTGTGTGACCCCCACCAGGCTCCCCTGTCCCTGGGATTCTCCAGGCAAGAACACTGGAGTGGGTTGCCATTTCCTTCTCCAATGCATGAAGGTGAAAAATGAAAGTGAAGTCGCTCAGTCATGTCCGACTCTGAGCGACCCCATGGACTGCAGCCTACCGGGCTCTAGGTCCATCCTTTATTTCTGACTAAGCTTTCAGAAACCCATCAAGGAAGAAGAGATGTAAGAATGGGATCAGAGTTTGCTCTTAATTTTATATATTTGTTAAGTGCAGGCTCTACTTCCTTATATCATTTGAAGTTTGTATGTTTAATCAGGCTTATAAAGGACTGTGAATTTTTAAAAATGAGTGCTGCTATCAAAATTAACAAAACCAAATGGAAATCAGTACCAGTTATAACAGGGCAGAAAGATCTCAATTTGGCTATATGTTATATGCTTTCTGTATCAAAAGCAAATAAACAAAAATTTTTGAGAACCTTCTGTTATAGTTACTTTGGCAAAATCACATGAAATAAGTTGAGATTCTAAAAAGAACATATCACAAAATAATGTTCAATTATGGTAAACAATGTTTGATAATAATGGGATGATGACAAGAGCATAAAAAACTATAAAACCTGGAGTTGTTCTAAACAGCAAGGGTGATCTGATTGATGGGATGAACTAATGAAAACCAAAACAAACACTAGAACATAACTAGAAGAATTACTAGGCGTTTTACATGTACAACAAAACTCATCCTCTCTGATGAGTCACCCATACACCCTATTTCTATATGCCTCCCACTTTGAAAACAGTGATAGTAAAATAATGTTAACAATTTGTTGTTCAGTCGTTCAGTTGTGTCCAACTCTTTGTGACCCCATGGACCACAGCATGGCAGGCTTTCCTGTCCTTCATCATCTCATCTAATCATTCCCAAATCTCACAAAAAGCCTCTGGAATACACACAATTATATTACTCTCATTTCACTTGATGGAGAAACTGAGCCTTAGAAGGTTAAACAATTGCCCCAAAGTCACACATCCAGAAGGGAAGTAGAACTGGGATTTGAACGTGAGTATCCTGGTACCCTGCAAGGTAGACCTGGGGTGCCCTTTAAGCAATGGAATCCTGGGAGGCTATCACATGCTAGTGTGGCTTCTCAATGGAGTAAAAGTTAAGTAAGAAGGAAGAAAGAGGCGAACGTGTCTTTATGTCTTAGAATAATAAAATGGTTGAGCAGAAAGAAATGTTTGAGAATGTTCTTTCTAATCATTTTAAAGAGGAGGAATGATACCAATGCCCTCATAAAGAGGAAATGCATCTTTCCACCTTGCTCTAAAGCACATTTCAGTTCGGATTCAGCAAGAGCTTATTAGCATATGAATCCTTGGACTTTGGCAAAAATAGCCAGTGGTTATTGGGCACTTAAATACTCCTGGGTGGTGGCTATTCCAAAGGTCTTCAGTTTTAGTTCATACAAAAAGGAAAACACAGCATTATTTTTAAGAAATTAAACAAAGTACAGAGAAATTAAACAGTAAATAAACAGGGAGTTCACAGAGTCTTTGAATGCAGATGGTGTGTAGAACTCTTAAATTTTTACAGTCAGGCTGGAACAAAAGGAAGTCAGGCTAACCAAGGACTTAGTTCTCATACTTATGCCAAGATTTAAAAACATGGCTTATTTCAATATGCTCTCTCTCAAAGCACATCATAGCTAAACCCCCTTGGAAACATTAAATCAGGTTAACCACTCAAAACAGGCCAGCACTGGAGGAGAGTCAGATGCATATTAATTTATTCTTTATTTCATAGGTTTATTTAATGCCTTTCCTTTTAAGAGCTCATGATGTACAGAGTATGGCCACAATAAATAATGTGAAATATACAAATCTCTCTGCTTTCATTTGGAGAACTATTTTATACTTGTAAATGAAGTCCTATCAAGTGGTCTGGAAAATCTAGAAATAACATTATAAACATTAAATCCATCACTTTACCAGTACTGAGAGTACCTCTTCTTTGTTTCTGTAATTTTCTTAAAAGCAAAGTGATTTCCAACTCTAGTCTAAGAAGTTAAATTTGAAGAGAAGTTACTCCTGCTGACTGAAGAGCAAAAATAATTATTTCTTTCTGAATTTCTGTAAATCATGGAAATCTTCCCATAAATCTCTTATGCTTCCAGCAAATTCCAATTTCCATGACCACTGCCATCCTCCTTTGACTGGACGCTGATAAGATTTTCCTAAACCAGTAAGTCATAGTTCTGCTCCAAACCCTATCATTTGGTTTTTCCTCTTTCCTGTCTAATTATCTTGTCACTTAATACTTGATTAAAATCCATGTAATAAAGAATGGTTCAACTTTTTATTCAATTTCTTTATAAGAAAATACACTACTCAGATATAACTTTGAGCTTTATCTTTGGAAATACAGTCTAATAATGCTGAAGGAAATCAGGGATGCTTCTTACAGTTTTCCTCTTCACCAATAAGTTAATTTTTCAATATTATTTTCAATTCAGAATTGTCAGAGGTTCTAGAAAGAAGGTAGGAGAAACAGGGATAAACCCTGTTAGCCTTGGTCTGTGAGAGACCACAATCAGCAGAACACCCAGAGTGACCTAACATGTAACATGAGTGTGAAATACACCTAAGCTGTTGACACTTGGGGACTGTTACTGTAGCATAACTTAGTCTATCTTAACTAATATAAGGTAATCGGTGTTACTGATCTTAACTAATATAAGGTGATTAGTAATTTTCAATAGATTTCAAAAGTATGAAGTCAAAAATGTTCAAAAAAAGGGATTTCCCGAAAATAATTTTCAAAACATGAAACCTGAAGAAAATTTAGTTGTTTCTTAATGTACACTGTGCTTTGGCTGACATAAGCCAAAAAGCAACCTGAAATAGCCCAAGTTGTATGTGTGTGTACACACATGTACACATGGATGAAATGTGTGTGTGTTCTCTCTTTTCCAGTGACTACTCTGCCTTTCCTATCTGCTTTGTTCTTCTAATCTTGGAAACTGAGTGATTGCTTTTTGAATTATATCAGCAAAGCTCTTCTTCCAACTTCAATTTTTATGCAATTCTATCGCTGTAGCTCAGCAAAAGGTATTTCTCACAAGTCCCCTGGCTTATTTAGCTTGTGTGTGTGCATAAATATACACATAAGTATTCTACTCACTCAAAGTAAAAAGTCTGCAACTCTTTTTAACAGAAATCCAAGCAATTCTCTTACACTAATTTTAAAGATGACACTATAACTAGACATTACCTGTGTCTGTGTCACTTCACTGCCGAAAACTCCTCTTTTGTAATTGTGATTCTGCAAACTTTCTCTTTTCTGCTGCACTGAAAGTGATGTGAAATATTGCTATTATTGTTATTAAAGCAGGTCCACATTATTAAGCAGCTAAAGGTTTCTGCTAGACATATTCTAATTATCTAACTGAATCCTCACAACAGCCTTATGACACTACCTCATTATATAGCTTTATATCAGTATTTCATTGGAGAAGGCATAAAGCACACAAAGATTGTGTAACTTGTTCAGGATAATACTGAATGGAAAAGATAGAATCAGGATTTGAACCCAGGAAGACTGATTCTGAAGTTTTAGTTTCAACTTAGATAGCTTCAAGTTCTGATTTTCTGTCTTCAGTTTTCAGAATGTGTCCTGCCTGTAGCACAGTTTTTCCAGATAGCTCAACAGCAGCATGATGAATAAAAATAAAATTAGTGGGTACACATACTTAAATTCATATTGAAGATTTATTTCCTTTATTGTATACAATCCTTGATAGTATTGATTTTCTAAAAAAAAATCTTGAAAAAAAAATACGGATTTTTCTGCTTAAAAAAAAAAAAAAATCAGAACAGGTGCAACAGTAGCCCTTCATTCCTGCACAGAAAGAACTGGTGATAGCTGAACAGCTGCCTGTCTGAGACCAGAAACATCTCCTACCATGCTGGCCTCAACCAGCATAGGTATGTGTATTCACTTCCCCTTTAGTACAGTGTGAAACACCAGGAAAGATAAGGTAGGACTGTGATCAAGAGGCACCGTACCAATGCCTGCATATCGCTTTACATTTGTGCTTTGAAAATATGACATCATCCCACTGGGACTACTGTCCAAATCCTTTGATAATATCTATTGGTCTACACTAGAATGTTCATTTTGATATTTGGCAAAACAAACACAATTATGTAAAGTTTAAAAATAAAAATAAATAAAATATCCATTATAATAAAAGGCAAAAACAAACAAACAAACAAAAAAAATTAAGAACAAAAAAAGGCAGGCAGGTTGCCCAGATGCAATTTCTGACAAAAATATCAGCTGTTCCAGAAAAACACTTCAGGAACTGATTATGAAAAGAATAGGTGTTTTTTTTTTTTTTCTTCTCATTTTGCTTCTGAGACAACTCTCACCTTACTTCCTTTTGCAGTACAAAGCTAGCATCATTGTCAAGTTCATCGTCAGTTCACAGGCAGCAGTTAGTAGAGGTACTTGAAAGCTTTTCATTGAAAAAGAAATTTTAAAGTGATAGAAAGGTTTCCATGGTTCAACGTTTCATAAGAAGCTGATATTTCTGCCTTTTGAAGTTCCTTGGCCACATCCACATTACAGTCCCCACTGGGCTGGGCCTTTTTAAAGGGGCACAACTAAACCTCAAATTGGTTCCCAGTCCCAGTGGCTCAGCGGTAAAGAATCTGTCTGCAGTGCAGGAGACACAGGAGATGCAGGTTCTGTCCCTGGATCAGGAAGGCCCCCTGGAGCAGGGCACGGCATTCTTTGCCTACAAAATGGCCTTAATATTCCATCATAGCTTTTACCTAAGAACTCAGCAACTGAACTAAAATAGTCTTTGATATCTGACACACAGTGATTATTCAATAAATAGCAACTATTGTTATTATCAAACAACAATAATTCAGGGTCAACAGTGAGCTAATTTTCTCAGATATTGTTCCTTTATTGCTTTTTCAGAGAGTGTAGTATGTTCTGAGTATTTTTAGAATTAATAGAAACAATCTCATTGAAATGAATTAAAGAACATTATCCTCAATTAGAAAAAAAAAAACAATACCAAACCAATTCAGGGAAGGGCAAATGATATTCAATGTTTAAATGAGAACATTTCTGAGGTGAGGAATGTAACAGAATATTTATAAGAATAAGTGAATTATAGTATTACATTAACAAAAATTATCCTTTCTAATGAGGAGCACTCAGGCTAAATTTCTACATTACTCAGCAGAGAAAATTACTTTCCACAGAGAAAGACTGAAAGTAATGTTAGATTTTCAAACATACCAACTATGTTTGGTAGTAATATTTGTCTCCTTTTTTTAAAAAATACAAACTTTGAAGACAGAACTCCATAGTACATTATTTGGGCTGAAAATGTTTATGATGTGATCTCATAAATACTTCAATAAGAAAAAGAAAATTCTAACAGTATTTTTCCTGAATGTGAGTTGTTAATTTACTAACAACTTATGAGAATTTATATACTGTGATTAGCTTATCCTAATACAACTGAAAGTCCTTCCTCTTCTATAGGAAATAAGGGAACGCTTTTAATTGAGTGGAGTTTAATTAGTTGATATCAAGGAAACTATGTTTATCACATCAAATCTGGCTTCCTCATTTACAACATGAAAGGGTTGACCAAGATCACTTCCTGGGCCTCTCTCATTTCTAACATCTTACTTATAACCACTCTATGACTTTCCTAGTACAGAGGTTATTATAATTTGGAGATGCTGATTTGATCCCTGGTTCATCAGTTTCCAGGTAATAACACTGTAATAGGTGTAGTCCAGGACAATTAGTTCTGTGTCAGACAGATGTGCCAGAAAATTAAAGAATGAATATTCAGTTCTATAATGGGCCAGTGAACTTTGCTAAGAGCAAATCCACTTCACAGCCACAGTTCTCCCTTAGCACATAAATTATGCTGCCGTCAGAAAAGAAATAGAGAAAGACATCTGCAATAAAAGAAGTAGCTAGTTCACTAAGACCAGCTGGGATCATTGCTATCTGCTGGAATCAGCTGGGTGGGAGAGGTGGAGGAGGCGGAGGAAGCAACTCTAAGATACTGTAAATTCTTGAAGAGGCTAGCAACTCAGTAATATTTTTAAAATAATATAAAAACAACCTGGGGATAGCATTTTCCCCAAGTAAGAACACCTAAACATACAATGCAATTAAAACTATGCTTCTCCAGTTTTTAATAAAACAAAGCCCATTTAGACATGAAAAAAATCAATCTCATAATAGAAACCATTCTTTTAAATTAAATAAATTTTAGCTTAGAAAATCTAACTACATTGGTCTTTTGGGTATCATCATAGATCCTCCATGAACCAACAGTGGTCATGAGCACTTGAAGCCACTTTGTTTCTAACATTTTATAAACATATATATTGGTTTATATATTTTTATAAACCAATATTAACATGCATGAATGCATCATTACTTTCAGACGAAAAATGATGAACTCTAATTTCACTGTAGAGGATTTAGGCAATACAAAATAAATTTAGGACACGTACAGAAGTGTCACCCACTGCTATTTATAACATAGATAACTAATGAGGACCTACCGTGTAGCACAGAGAACTCTACTCAGTGCTCTGTGGTGACCTGATGGGGAAGGAGACCCACAAAGGAGGGAATGCATGCATACGTATAGCTGATTCACTTGCTGTACAGCAGAAACTGACAACAATATTGTAAAGCAACTATACTCCAATCAATACTAAATAAAAAAATATGACCTGATGCAGAAATCCATAGTCATATAAAAGAATGTGAGTCTTAGAAGATGGTTGGTGAGGCAGTGAGGTGGAGCTCATCTGGGGTTCATATGACAGCACTCCTGCTCCCCAGGGGGCACCCACTCAGCACACTGAGTATAAACTCTGAATCTCTCAGAGATTACCACCTTGGACCTCATTGCTTCCTTCCCTTCCAGTGCTCCCGTGGCTGTCATGCAGGAATCAAAATCTCCCACACTTCCTTCCTACTCAAGTCAACTTTATTGCAAGAAGCTTCATGCCTAGACCAGCATCTCCTGCTGTCTCTTTCATGGTGCTCTGTGGAATGTTGATATGTAAAAAGTGAAAATTATATGCCTCGAAAATGCTCTGGGTCAAGTTTGGGAAATTCTGAAAGAAAATTCAGAAGATCTTATTAGGTTTCAAAATGTCAGCATCCTTCAAAGCAAGGCTACGGAATGACTTTTTCTCAAAAATTTTACTTGGAAAATAGTTTTAGAAATTCTAATTTGTTCTGTTTCGGCACCCATCTTCAAATTCAGATCTGAAACATGTAATGCTGGGAAATAGGTTATACATTCGGGATGGAAAGAAATCATTTCCTTTCAATACTTTTCCACTTAAAACAAATTAATGTAATCTTATGCCTGAAGGTGTTGCCTTAAGGTTATCGATAAAGCCCATTCTTGATTTATTGATAAATATTTAGCAATTGGCAGATGAGCCACCTTTGATTAATCAAAATTTTGATAAGATAGAAAATTAATTAGTCTCAGTCATTTAAATTCAGCCTTTTTGATTTACACACTATAATTACAAGTATATTATTTTTTTGTCTGATTTTGGATATACTTATCATTGAGTTTGGCATGCACAGTTTACTTGCTCTCCTTGAACATCAAATAAAAGCAACTCAAAGATGAATGAGTGGGGGCAATACTCCCTTTTCTGCAATTTCAGAATAATGGATTAAGTAACTAAACAGAGAAGAATACATTTTAGACTACTGCACAGTTGTCTGGGCTGCTTCTAAACAACAGATTTACTATTTTTAAAATATTAAAGCCACTCTCCCACTAACTATCTCATTTTTGCGGATCAGTAGCAACATGCCCTGAGGTGACTGATTATTGCCAAGCAGTGATGATAGCTGTTTGCAAATTCAGCAGGGGAGTCACATTTGAGAAGTCAAGGTCTATACGCACAACTTAAACTATTATGGAACAAATCCAATGACCCTTGAATCAGTTAAGCAGAACGAAAGTAGGGTGTCACTCTCCAAAATTCTTTTAGCTGGTGAACCCCAACCCAACAAGACATTAAACAGCTACCCTGTCCTTTTAATAACTACTTTGTTCTTACAAATAGCTTCGTTTCTAGAGCTGGGAATGATAATTAGGATTTCAGAGTTTGGTATAGCCAGCCAGCATTAGCATCGTGGTTTTGTATGTTAGGGATTAATAACAGTAGCCACAATGATGACAGAAAACGATAATAGTTCTAATTACTGATATTCATCTTAGGATGGTGAGCAGCTGTTAAAACATCTCTTTAGAAGTGAAAGTTCACCCACATATCTTTTTCACCAAATAGGGGAAGCTTTAATGCTAATTAGGAAGGAAGATTAACAAATCAAGTGTCAGTCAGAGCACACTGGGATTGTTCTTCATTAACTTTTTTTTTTCCTCTTCACCTTAAGCTTTCTGGCCCTTAAGCGTTTTAGCAGCTGACATTGAAAGCAATGACAGAAGCCCCAGGAGCCTCCTGGTTTCCACTTAAAACAACCCTTTCTAATTCAATATGGGAAGTATCTCATCTGCTTGCATTTGAAGAATGTGATCTGTTTCCTTACAGGTGTCACTAACTGGAATGCCTAGAAAGTCAAGGCCTACTAGTGATTATTCTAAGGCATATGATATAATGCCAAGAAAGTCTTTCAGAGAATTGACGTTTAGTCCATCACTTCCAAAATCAGTTACAAATACCTTCAGCAAATAACGACACCTTGACAAGCAAGTTCATCATTTCCTTCATGAAATCAAGTTAGAATTGGTGTTTCCCAAATTATCTGGAGCACATTAACCACTAGGATATTAGGGACGGAATGGGTTGTGACTCTGGTTTTCAGCCTAAAGTCAGTATCAGAACCTCCAGGTCAGAGGATATAAAATCAGAGTCAAGTTTAAATGGGCAGAATGTTTCCAGGTCCCTGGAGAGTGGGGAGCAGAGAGTGATCCTTCAAGATCACTGACTCCACTTCCATCAGATAAGGATGGTACTCTGCTGATGCTGGTCACAATCCAGGAGAGTTTGATAACTGTCAACGTCTCTTAAATCAAGGTTTGTCCAAATTTTTTCTGTAAAGTTCCAGCTAGAGAATATTCCAGGTTTTCAGGTCTTGTCTGTTCGTAACTACTCAGCTGTTACTGCAGGGTCAAAGCAATCATAGACAGTAAGTAAAGAAAGGAGTGTGGCTGGCTTTCAATAAAAGTTACTTTTGAATTTCATATATATTTCATTTGGCATGAAGTGCTATTATTCTGATTTTTTTCAACCATTTAAAAATTCAAAAAACATTCTTAGCTCACATATAAAAATAGGTGGCAGGCTGTTTGCTTATCCCTGCCTTCAATAAAAATGCCAAAATTTTAAGACAATGTCTTCTCAAATGACAACATACGCCACATGATGAAAGGACACGGACAGGATCAAGTGTCACCTTCTCTTTCAGTCCTAGCAGGATCCTGCCTGTCTCAAATGTCACTCGCGGCATGGCATCCATAGGAGGAGGAGGCATTGCACTGTATTCTGTTTCCATAACTAAACAAAGTGGGAATCTATGAAAAGTGAAGGCACACATGTCTGTGTGCATGTGGGTAAGCACATGTGTGTGGTCTCTGATGCCAATCTGTAACTCGAACTGCAAAGTTGCAGTATTATGGAAAATCCGGGCTTTGAGGCTCCTCCCCAGATATGTCTCAGTTGTTCTGAGGTGTATTAAAATCTGTATTTTAAGCAATCTCCCCAAGTGAGTCACATGATCTAATCTTTTTAGGAAACTAATATCAGAATCAAGGTCTAGCACAAACTGAAAGTTTATGGGGCTTTAGGGTCCAATTTAGGGTCCAATCTTCTTTCAGGCTACAAGTGAAGTGAAGTTGCTCAGTCGTGTCCGACTCTTTGCGACCCCATGGACTGTAGCCTACCAGGTTCCACCATCCATGAGATTTTCCAGGCAAGAATACTGGAGTGGGTTGTTATTTCCTTCTCCAGGAGATCTTCCCAACCCAGGAATTGAACCCGGGTCTCCTGCATTGTAGGCAGACGCTTTACCATCTGAGCCACCAGGGAAGTAAAAAAACTGATTTTCTAATGTGATATCAACATACATACCTATCTTAATACTATATACTAAGGAAGGATGTAGACCATGAGATACTGAAGCAAGGAAAGCTTCTAGAGCTACTTAGAAGTGGTAAGAAAAAAATAAAAATTCTAAGAAATGTTCAAGGGAAATAGGGCACAAGCAATCAGTCTACGGATAAAAATTCTAAGAAATGTTCAAGGGAAATAGGGCACAAGCAATCAGTCTACGGTGAACTGATATGACCACAAGTAGGCAAGTCAGAAAAATCACCCTTTCTTTGCAGGTACTTTTCAAACACTGACAGTTCCAAACCATTGAGAAATTCGGTAGCACACAGGACAAGTGAACCCCTAGAAACCCATGGTAATCAGGGATAAGGAGGTTCTGTTTGAACGAAGGGGTTGGGCAGGCCACATGTCTATGACAGCTTTGCTCTAAACAGTGGCGGCAGCTGAGAACCAAAGGGCAGCCTTTCTTGGATAAACTTCAACATCTCTTGGAACAAATAGCTATAGTGAACAGAAGCACCATCTTTGAATACAAAAGATGAAGCTGGCTGCATCAGTTCTGCTATGGGTCAACCATCTAAAAAGGCTATTATCTCCTTCATCACCTTTTCTATTCCCAAACTTATATTCCCTTGAGTTTAATGTTTGCTCTTTTTCTTCATGTTCCTGACTGGTCCCTCTCCTTATAGATTCTCTGGCTCAGCTTTCAGCTTAGATTTGTTCTTAATGCCAGCATCACCCTGTAATTCTGATTGCTCCAGACCTCTGACCAGAGTCAATTCCTCCCCTAAACCTATAACATTGTAAAGAACTTATATTTTAGTTTTCTCACAGAGATGTAGTAACTTTTTTGATGCCTATTATATCATGTTATTTAATTATTATTAGAAAATAATGTTGATGAAATCAATAATACATTACAGTAATAACTAACAATATAGCTTCACTTTATGCCACGAGTTGTGCTAAGTGCTTTACAGGGATATTACATTTAATATTAAAATGCAGTGGTTTCCAGTATGACATGTAAGGAGCTTGGAAGTCATCATCATTTTCACAAGAAAAAAAGCTGAACAAATTGAAGATTGGTAATTTTTCTTAGATCCATCAGAAAACAGGTCACAGGACAACTGCAGCCCTGAACACTGGTGATGGGGATAAAGAGATTCACAGCAAAAGCCCAGAGGGAGAAGCCCCCAACTGAAGTCAGTACAGGTAAGAACGCTTCAACTTGTCAGTGATGCATCACTAGAGGCTCACTGAAGACTAGCTGGAGAACTGAAAACTCCTTGGAGACCCAGTCTTAGGGGGCCTCCCCACATTTTCAGGAGGACTACCCTCTACCACGTTCTAACCCTGAATGTAAGATAAAAATTCGCAGTTCTTCCCCCTGGGAAAGAGGAAAGCCTTATTTTGAAATATACTCAGAGCTCTCTCTTTTCTATTTAACAAGACCTACCCTTGGGAAAACTATTTTAGCAGAGCCAAAGGAGGTTTTACCATACAGAATACATTCCTCCCCTCCACACCTTGCCATCTGTGAGGGTTAATTTTATGTCAGCTTAATTGGACCACAGGGTGCCTAGATATTTGGCTAAACATCATTTGTGAACATATCTGTGAGAGTGTTTCTGGATGAAATTAGCATTTGAACTAGTGGATGGGCATCATCCAACCCAATGAGAGCTTGAAGAGAACTAAAAGACAGAGGAAAAAGGAATTCGGCCCTTCTTGCCTGATTGCCTAAGCCAGAACATCAATCTCCTACCATTAGTATGCCTGAATCTTAGGTTTTCAGATTCAGATCGAAACCTACACTATTTATTGATTCCCCTGATTCTCAGGCCTTTACATATTCAGACTGAATTATACTAGCAAATTCTCTGTGTGTCCAGCTTACAGATGACAGAGTTTTAAGATGTCTATGCCTCCAAAATTATATGGGCCAATTCCATATAATCTCTGTCTCTCCCCGCCATATATATACATACACACATCCATGCACACACACACACACACACACACACACACACACAGTCTCCTACTTGTTCTGCTTTTCTGGAGAACCTTAACACTCCACTGCATCAATACAATAGCTCCTGTATAATAATGAGAGATTATAGCTGGAAGATGGCAAATCTCAGAATCTATTTAAGAATGAGTTTCTACAAAGACCCAAAGACAAGAGGAGGATATAAAAACAATAGAGGAGATTATAGCCTTTAACACCACCACTACAGCAAACAGTAAACAAAATCCAACTCTTAGCCAGATAAACACAACATTTCTCACGAAATGTCTATCTACTTGATTCTTGTTACCCAATACATCATGTCTTACTCTCAACAGAAAAGCCGAAAGGCATGCTAAAAGCCAGAAACACAATTTGAAAAGACAAAGTAAGCCTCAGGTCCAAACTCAGATATGGCAGGAATTCTGAAATTATCAGACAGGAAATTTAAAATAACAGTGAATGATATGCTAAGGGTTCTTACAGAAAAAGTGGGCAACATACTAGTGCAGATGGATAATGTAAGCAGAAAGGTAGCAACTCTGTGGAAGAATCACAAGGAAATGCTAGAAAATAAAAACCTTGTACCTGAAATGAAGAATGCTTCTGATGGGCACATCAGTAGACTGGACATGACCAAGACAAAAATCAGTGTGTTTGAAAAACATGTGAATAGAAACTTCCAAAACGGAAATACAAAGAGAAAGAAATGGATGGAAAAACAGAACAGAATATCCAAAATCTGAGGGACAATTACAAAAGGGGTTGATTATTCTGTTATATTACATGTGTGTAATGGCAAGATCCCCTGGAGAAGAAAATGGCAGCCCACTCCAGTATTCTTGTCTGGGAAATCCCATCGACAGAGGAGCCTCATGGGCTATAGTCCATGGGATCACAAGAGAGTCAGACATGACTTAGCAACTAAACAGTAACAACACACGCATGTCAGGTAACCATCTCTATTCTTTAGATGAGAAGCTAAGTAAAAAGACAGAACAGATACGTACACTGTAAAACTGTGGATTGGGGGGTTGCCATAATCAAGTACTGAACTTCAATTGCAGGAAATTGGGAAGATGATTTCTAGAGGTCTTTATCCCCTAGCTATTAAGTAATAATTTACAATAGCTCAGCTCTCTGCCTAACAACATTATACTGGAATGTTTATGAGAGTGTTCCCCTTCCTTTGGAAGGGGATATCCTTCCAAAAGTTTGGCTTTTGTTATATCTCCCTGGATGAATAAGGGAAACCAGAGAGCTGACAGAAGAACAATGTCTTATTCCTTTTCCAGATCTTGTAAGCCCGTGATGCTCCACAGCTGCTCTCTATAGTCGACCTTCATTCTGGGTCCCTGGGAATCTTCTGTCTACCTTCCCTGTATCCTCAGGTTGTTGTTGTTACTTAGTTGCGAAGTTGTGTCGACTCTTTTGTGACCCCCATGGACTGCAGTCCGCCAGGCTCCTCTGTCCATGGGACTTCCCAGGCAAGAATACTAGAATGGATAACCATTTTCTTCTCCAGGGGATCTTCCTGACCCGGAGACTGAATGCACGTCTCCTGCAGTGGCAGGCAGATTATTTACCACTGAGCGACCAGACAAGCCTGTATCATCAGATAATACTTATAAATTCTTATATTTCAGAACACATGCCTCTGATCCTTGACACATCTGCAGTCTGGATGAATGTGAGAGCATCCAAACAGAAAACAGAACAGTTTTGTTGCATTCACTGCGTCACTCACATAGCACATATTTACTGAAAACCAACTTAGACTATTCATTCAGAAAATACTTATTGGTTATGCAGTAAATGTCAGGCAAATCCTTGCTCAGCTGGAAATGGGATATAAGCTGAGACACATCCTATCCTTAAGGCGTTTAGAGAGAACTGTAGAAAAAAAGACAAGTTCCAGGCAAGATAGGAGCAAGCATATGATTCTGAAGCACAAACTATGAGAGAATTAAGGAAACAACAAACAAAATGATGAAGCTGCCTTAGGGCAAGACTCTAAAAAAGAAAGACTTGATCTTAAAGAATATCTTTGGAAGACAACAGAGGAGTCAGGGATAGCTCAGCTGCTCTCATGCTCATCATAATGAACGATTCTTGGAAACGTAAAGTAATTTGCACAAGTCATACAAAGCAAAGAGAAATGACAGAATGGTGTGGCACTGCAAGTCTATTTACAAAATAAAGCATGCTACTTTTATTAAAATAATAATTTTCCATTGTAAGTAAAATAAATAAATAAATGGTAACTCTTCCCAGAGAGCTAAGAGAAGCTCACTGACAATATCTCATAGTAATTAAGAGAAGACAGAGGCCATGAGACACACAGGATTTTTCCATACAGATGCAGTCTCACTACAGCCTTGGCTGGTCACAGTTCCTTCCTTATTGATATTGACTGACTTTTGATGAACACTCATGCCTGAAATACTGTCTGCCCATGTTCAGAGCCTTATCTACTAGGAAGCAGCCTTGTAGCTATTGGCCTAAGAAACTGCATGACTCCTTCTCTGCAGGGGAATGGTAGGTTGCCTTGTAATGGATTTCCAGGAGGACCTATAGCCAGAGGCCTTTGGGAGACCTGGAAATTAACACCCACTTTGCTTCCTGCCTAAGCTGTTTGATAGCTCTCTCCAAGCCACACAAGCTTTGTATTTTGTGATAAAAACTGAAAGTCGAACTGGTTTTCTTATCTTCAGCTTCTTACTGTAAGTGCAAGTGGGTGGCTTCTATTCATCAATTGTTTATGTCTCAGATGCCAAATGTGTACAAGCCCCTAAACTAGTTTTTAGTAGCTACAAAGATGCCTCGATTAAAAAAGAAAAAGTTTAAAATATCAGGTCATACTTTCTTTTAATTGGAGCAATTCGTAGAATTCAGACCAAAGTTTATGACTCTGCTCTCTGAAAGGAATTCAAGGTTTATCATGATCTGCTCCAATACTACCAACTAGCATTCTGTAAATAGGATCTCATGACCATGATGCTGGGAAAGATTAGGGGCAGGAGGAGAAGGGGAAAATAGAGGATGAGATTGTTGGATGGCATCACCAACTCGATGGACATGAGTTTGGGTAAACTCTGGGAGATGGTGATGGATGGGGAGGTTTGGTGTGTTGTGTTTCATGGGGTCGCAAAGAATTGGACATGACTGAGAGACTGAACTGAACTGAACTGATGAATGTTTTCTAGAAAGCTGACTTATTACAGATTGGTTTCATATTTGGAGAGCACATACACTTTAATGAATTACAGACCTCATAAGGCAAATCATATACATCCTGGTGATAAAAGGACTAGAAACTGCTTAGTTTTGAAGTTTGTTAAAGGCATAAAATGGATTCCTGTCATAACAAATTAAAAATGCTGACTGGGAAAAGTTTACTACTCCCAAGGAGAAAAAAGAAGAAAAAGACAAGTAAACATTTTCAAAAGGAGGCATCTCCTATTTAAACAAACAAAAAAAAAAAGGAGTAGGTAATGGGGGAAAATAATTTTTTTCTTCTTCATTTATGCTACAAATTTTCAAGATGGAATACAGCATAGTAATGAAAGGTGCCAATTCCAGCTTCAGATTGGATGGAATAAACTACTTCCCCATTAGCTGTGTTACTTGATCCTCAGTTCCCCCATGGTGACTGCAGCCATGAAATCAAAAGACGCTTACTCCTTGGAAGTAAAGTTATGACCAACCTAGATAGCATATTCAAAAGCAGAGACATTACTTTGCCAACAAAGGTCCATCTAGTCAAGGCTGTGGTTTTTCCAGTAGTCATGTATGGATGTGAGAGTTGGACTGTGAAGAAAGCTGAGCGCTGAAGAATTGATGCTTTTGAACTGTGGTGTTGGAGAAGACTCTTGAGAGTCCCTTGGACTGCAAGGAGATCGAACTAGTCCATTCTAAAGGAGATTCAGTCCTGGGTGTTCTTTGGAAGGAATGATGCTAAAGCTGAAACTCCAGTACTTTGGCCACCTCATGCAAAGAGTTGACTCATTGGAAAAGACTCTGATGCTGGGAGGGATTGGGGGCAGGAGGAGAAGGGGACAACAGAGGATGAGATGGCTGGATGGCATCACCGACTCGATGGACATGAGTTTGAGTGAACTCCGGGAGTTGGTGATGGACAGGGAGGCCTGGTGTGCTGCAATTCATGGGGTCACAAAGAGTTGGACACGACTGAGCGACTGAACTGAACTGAACAGTTCCCCCAGTTATAAACTACGAATAGTAAAAGCACAGTTGACCCTAGAACAACATGTGTTTGAACTGTGGGGGTCCACATACATGCAGATTTTTTTCACTAAATATGACTGTCCAGTACTATAAGTAATGCAAGGTCAGTTGAACCTGTGGTTCCAAATCTATGGATGCCAGGACCTCCTGTAAACTTGTGCAGTAATGGTTTTGATTGTGGAGTTTTGATTGCATGGAGAGTCAGTGCCCCTAACACCTGCTGTTGTTCAAGGGTCAACCGTAATAGTAGTGACCTCAGAGGGTCAACTGTAATAGTAGTGGCCTCAGAGGTTTAAACAGATGCACTTAGCCTGGCACAGTCAGCCTTAATATGTTGAAGGTATTACTGTTGCTTCTCTCAATTGCCTACAAATACCCTGTGAAAAGAAATTATGAATATATTATTAGCCTTTACTAGACAGAGGATGAGATGACTGGATGGCATCACCAACTCAATGGACATGAGTTTGTGCAAACTCATGTTTGGAGATAGTGAAGGACAGGAAAGTCTGGGGTGCTGTAGCCCATGGGGTCACAAAGAACTGGACATGACTTGGTGACTGAACAGCAACAGCCTTTCTTACAGTCTAAAGTAATAAAAGTTCACAAACTAGAGACTAATTTAAAGCAATGGACAAGCACTGATTTCTTCCATATAATGATAGCTAAATAGATCAAGGAGAAAAAGGAGAAGACACTTCCCACATGGGTAGAAATGAGAATGACTGAGGCTCTGGACTAGAGAGATCTCAGTTGAGAATGTGATCGTACAGAATCTTAGAGTTAGGTAGAAGCCAAAAAATCAATATTGTTCAAGCACCAAATCAAAGCATGAATATTTACAATATCTTAACTAATTTCTTATATACTGCAGTTTTTCAAATATGTATGATATCTATCCATACTTAACATTATATACTATATTTTGCTATCTGTGATGCTTGCCATGGCTGTCAACTCAAAGTCACCTCTTCAGCTAAAACTTTCCTAACCACTTTGGCTAAAGTAGTCCACCAGTCCTTGGCAGCCTTGATCATATTACATGATTTTATTTCCTTCATACTTTCAGCAGAGTTTCCCAAGTCCTATCCCAGTTACTCTACAGGAGAATTTCCCAGACTCAGCACTACTGACATCTGGTACTGGATGAATTGTTGTAAAGCTGTCCTATGCATTGTAGACTGTTTAATAGCACCCTGGCCCCTACCCATTAGAGGCCAGTGGCAGCCTTCTGTTAACCTCACTCAATATTATAACCAGCATAGATGTCTCCAGACATTACAAAATGCCTCCTCAGCCATTCAGATGGAGAGTCCAGTAGGACCTGGGACAGTCAAAATCCCTGACCAGTCAACTCTAGTCATAAGGAGTTTTATTTGTTAACCTCAATATGTGTGTAGGATAAACATTTTCCATTATGTGTCAACATGTGAAAGGGGTTGGTAAGCACTGATGATGGACATCTGAAATGATGTTTGCATGCTACTAATTTTACAATAATTATACAATTTAAGACCTACACTACTACAAGAGGCAGATACTGCTTTATCCCTATTCATCAGTGATGGGTTAAATCCTTCATCCAGGCTATTTTTAGAGATGGAGTTCCCCATCCTTTGAACACAGAAAGTTGTGTCCACTAAGTTAAAAAGGAATCCAATACCTTCCCCCAAAGTCTTCTCCAGGGCAAATTTATAAGTTATTTCAATTGTTTTCTTCCCTTGTTTCCAGCAATATTGCCTACATTCTGCCCTGTCTTCACCATCCTATCCTTCTGTTCCTTCCTTCTGTATTTGTTTTTCTTTTTAATCATGTGCAAAACTATATTCTCCTCTGTTACCTAATTTTAGTGGACTCCATCCATTATTCCAACCTGTTTAGATATTTTGGGTCTTTGTCAGGTATAGGGCTACTGGTTTAACTCAAGTGAGGAAGTTGAATAAAATGAAAACTGAATATTTTGTAGACTATGGTATAGATTATACAAATAAGCAAAATACGTAATTTAAAGGATACAAATCAAGTTCTAGACCGTTTTTCAAAGAAGTTGCACCATTTTACAATCCCACAAGCAACATACGAGAGTTACAATTTCTCTACATCCTCACCAAGATTTGTCATTGTCTTTTATTCTAGCCACCTTTAAGGGTATGAAGTGGTGCATAATTAGGGTTCTTATTTTTGTTTCCTTGATGATTGCTAATAATAATCCAATAAGAAACATGTACTTATTGGATTTTTTTATATCTCCTTTTGAAAAATATCTATTCACTCATTTTTATCTATTAACTTTTAAAATCCACTCATTTTTAAATTGACCTATTTATCATTTTATTATCAAATTGTAAGTGTTCTTTATATATTCTAGATATGTCTTATGATAATCTTATGTATCAACTTAGCTGGGCCATAGTGCTCAGATATTTGATCAAACATTATTCTGAATTGTGTGTGTATTATAAGATTAACACTTCAGCAAGTGAACTTTGAGACTAGATTACTCAAAACTCATTGATTTAAATGTTAAAGTGGATTACCATCCATAATGTGTGTGGGCCTCATTCAATCAAATGAAGATCTTAAAGGAACAAAGACTGACATTCCCCAAGCAAGAAGGAATTCTGCCAGCAGATGGCATTGAACTTGAACTGCAACATTAGCTTTTCCATGGCCTGCCAGTTTATTCTGCAGATTTTGAAATGGCCAGCATCCATAATTCAGGAGCCAATTCCTTAAAATAAATCTCTCTTTCTACACATGCACATCTTACTGGTTCTGTTTTCTCTGGAGAACTCTGACTAATACAACTACCTTATCACATTTATAATTTG
Source organism: Bos mutus (assembly GCF_027580195.1). Taxonomy (NCBI): domain Eukaryota; kingdom Metazoa; phylum Chordata; class Mammalia; order Artiodactyla; family Bovidae; genus Bos; species Bos mutus. Next base: position 44,021,736 of record NC_091642.1, on the reverse strand, counting down.
CAAATATATTCTCCCATTACATTTACTTGTATAATAGAATAAGATAGGCAGATATTCATATGAACTGAAAGTTTGTCTTTACTTTTTAATCTCTCCAGTCTGCCACAAAAATACAAACATACACCCTTCTACTTCTTCCTCCTTCAGAAGCAGTCATTTGCCCTGTAGATGTGAAAACCCAAAAAGAATCAAAAGGGACCAGGTAGATCTAAACAGATAATTGTCCAAATTAAGAGTCCTTCAGGCCAAATCAACTGGAAAAGAATGGGTACTTAAAATTCCCTCCAACTTGGCTCTGAATAGCAAGAATCAAAAAGTTTAGTCACAACAATAGATTTTGAAGAGAATTAATAATGTTTCTGTCTACTTCCCTGGGTTGGGAATATCCCCTGGAGAAGGAAATGGCAACCCACTCCAGTACTCTTGCTTGGAAAATCCCTTGGACAGAGGAGCCTGTAAGGCTATACAGTACATGGGATTGCAAAGAGACGGACACAACTGAGTGACTTTACTTTTTACTTTTACTACTACACTAGTTTCTTTCGAAAGAGTCTAGACCTGTTTAGAATGATAAAAAGAGAAAGTTTCAGAGTATTCCAATAACTCTTCAAGTGTAGTACTTATTCCTTGTATTACTCACAACTGGAGAGAATGCAAAGGAATTTGAGAAGATGTCAACATGACATGGTGACATCAAGGAACAGTTGCACAGCTAAAACGATGCATATTGAATCAGCCATGGGGTACCTTGTGTTACATTAACCTCCTTTTCCAATAATGATTCCTGGATTGTGATCCAGTATTTGCTTTTTAGCATATTATCAAGCAATGGTAAGATGAAAAAAAAAAAAAAACAAAACAGTTTTCTCTCCCTGCCTCTTTTCTGTTTCTATTTTTCTCATCCTGTCTTCTTCAATATTTCAAAAACTTGGAGGAGTATTATTTGTTCAAGATCTTGTCAGGGCCATAACCGTATAAATATCCCCAAACTGAAAACATAAATAAATGCCCTGTATAAGGACACAAACCAGAACAATCCATTATTTAGACTCAAATGTATCTAAGATGTAATCACATAAAGCTGCAGACCCAAAGGTAGAGAGCTCTTAAAAAGCTGGTGAAGCAGAAATATTTCTCTCTTTTTTTTTTTTTTTTTGACGAGGTAAGGTGCACTGTTTTTTTTTTTAAATAGAAATGTATTTATTTTAATTGAGGGCTAATTACTTTACAATATTGTATTGGTTTTGCCATATATCAACATGAATCCACCATGGGTGTACACGTGTTCCCCATCCTGAACCCCATTCCCACCTCCCTCCCCAAACCATCCCTCTAGGTTATCCCAGTGCACCAGCCCCGAGCATCCTGTATCATGCATCGAACCTGGACTGGCGATTCATTTCACATGTTTTCACATACATGTTTCAATGCCATTCTCCCAAATCTTCCCACCCTCACCCTCTCCCACAGAGTCCAAAAGACTGTTCAATACATCTGTGTCTCTTTTGCTGTCTCGTATACAGGGTTATTGTTACCATCTTTCTAAATTCCATATATATGCTTTAGTATACTGTATTGGTGTTTTTCTTTCAGGCTTAGTTCACTCTGTGTAATAGGCTCCAGTTTCATCCACCTCATTAGAACTGATTCAAATGCATTCTTTTTAATGGCTGATAATAATCCATTGTGTATATGTACCACAGCTTTCTTATCCATTCGTCCACTGATGGACATCTAGGTTGCTTCCATGTCCTGGCTATTATACACAGTGCTGAGATGAACATTGGGGTACACGTGTCTCTTTCAATTCTGGTTTCCTCAGTGTGTATGCCCAGCAGTGGGACTGCTGAGTCATATGGCAGTTTCTCATTCTAAAACAACCGAATCCAGTGTTTCATGAGCAAACTGGATATGAAACAGATTTCAGTGTAACCAAAGAAGTGATTCTCACATGTTTTATTTTCTATTTAAAAATCAGGAGACTTAAATATAGCACCCATGTCCCACTTCTATTTACAAAGAAAGAATGAGCTATACCAGTGGTAAAAAGCGAACTTGTTGGCTTAACTTGATTGTTCAATCTAATGTCTTCAATAAAAATATGGTTTTACTTGAGTTATTTAAGCATTTTCACCCTCATTGGTGAAAGCATAACTCTTTCCCAAATTAATTTTCAAGCTTCTTTGTAACATGATATGAGGTTAATCTCTGCTCCTCCTCTGTATAAGAAACTGTTTTTATTTGTTGTTTCCTTTGAAGATCTCACGACAGTTCTAATATGTGGATATATATTAGACACTGAGTTATTTACAGTGGCTTTCCTCCATTGTGTTTGGGTAGGTAGTCACTGAAGGAAGCTATTTCTCAGGTGGAGATTAGCTACAGGTTCTTCTATCCATCTGAAAAATGTAATTCATCTACAGAGACTAATTATGTGTGTATAAAGGAAGAAGGAAAGTGTTAGGTTGCTATAGTAAGAAAAAAAGATTAGATCCTATTTATAATTTCACAGCTCTTTTCATTTACCCATAAGAACTTCCTAGGCTTTCAGACTAGATTTCATATTTGACTAATTCATTCAACATGAATGAATTCAACATAGTTTTCACTGTATTATACAGAATAGTATAGAAGTTAATAACTAGTTTACAAAGTCAGATCTTGCTATTCCCTACATGTGCCTAAAAATTCTCCTATAATTTATTTTACAAACTATAAAATAACTTATTTAGCAAAACAAATCTGAAGCTCTTAAAATGATCTCCACTAATTATTAAGACTTACTTTAAGTCAGATACGAGATGAGAACATACATATAGAGAACATTTAGAGAACATTGTCACTATAGTGACAATGAAGGTGACTATTTAGAGAATCAATTAATTGCTTCAACTTCTCTTGCAAAACACAACTTAAGAAAATGTTGGAATTGTTGCTCTTGATCTGGATAGACCTTTGACTAAGAACCTCTTGATACCTATGCATAAACACAACTTCTCAAAGGAACTAGAGGAAATTTTCCCATGTTCCTGAAAAAGTCATGAGAGATTCAATAAAGAAAATACTTGTACTATGTGATATGAAGGAAACAAAGAAAGGGGCACTAAATTACAACACTAAGAATAAGGATATTTGTTCCTGGTTTATAAGCTTATAAGGAAGAACAGATAAATGGGCACATCTACACTAGAAATTATGGAAGCGGTAAGTGGGGGCGGGGTGTGGGCAGTGGCAGAGATTGCTCATATAATGGTTTCTTTTTCAATTTTAGAGTAGGATGCCTAAGCATCACGTATTTGTCCTCCAGTCACAAATACCCTCCTAAATCACTTACCCAATAACGTTATGTCCGTTCCTTTCATTATTTTCCTTTTTTGGGGTTAACTCTCAGTCCTTGCGTACCCTGCCCCTATTCTTTAAAAATGTTCCCCTCATGCTGGAAGTTTTATTTCATAATGAATGGAATGAAACAGTCAATAAGAAAGTACATCCACATACAAATGTCTACCCTCATCTGGGGCTATTTTGTCTAAATAATTGATCTGTCCCTCTATAATCCATTCTTCTCACAGAGAGCTATCATTTAAACACAACCCAAATCATGTCATTTTATGGCTTAGAACCCTCAAAACCTTCCCATTGCACTTAAAAGCCTTATCATAACTCCTTATCACAATCAGCAAAGTCTCCTGCCACCGGCCTTGGCTATTTTCTTTAGCCTCATTTCACTGTAGTTTTTTTTTTCCTATTCCTTAAGAACAGCAAACTCATTCCTAGTTTAGGACATTATGCTTTCTCTTCTCTCTGTCCTGTACACATGGCATCCTGTATCTGCTTTTAGATTTCAGCTTGAGACCAGAGAGGTCTTCCCTCCCTAACCCAATACAGAATGGCCTTCTCACTCAATGCTATTTTGATGCCATTTCCTTGTGTCTCATCTGTACCTTCCACTGAAACATGCTTTGGGTGGACAAGCTCCTGAATCCCAGAGTTTGGAACAATTACTGGCATGTGGCAGATGTTCCATAAATATTTGTTTTAACAAGGCTATAAGCTTCTTTGTTGAACACAATGATTATACAGGCTTTCTTTTCAAAACTATCTGGGATTCTTTCCTTTTCTTGTAGATGTTGTAGGAAGAAAGACAGCTCAATGATTATGTAAGCACATTTCCTTTAATGTTAAGTGACATTGGTATTGCTTTTGTTCTTCCAAATTTGCTTCACTCTATCTGATACATAATTTAATCTAATTTCTCATTGTGCTTGTTTATTCAACTTGAACACTTTTGTGCATTGGGTAGTATATTCATACGTCTAACTTCATATTTTGGCTGTTTACTTCATTTGTATGTCTTCAGAGCAAATGTGTGGGCACTTAATCATCTGTTTCTATTTTCATGCAGTTTTGCTGTAGACTGTACTGTGGCTTGTATAACATAAATTAAGGCATCTTCTGATGTGAAAATCGGACATAAAATACTAAAATATTTCTTTGGTCAAAATTATTTATAGAGCTATGGCTATTGTTTTGCAAAACATAGCAAATGCTTCCACAGCTGTGGAAAAGAAAGAAAATGATTAAAGCATTTCATGGGGTTTTATTTTATTTTATTTTGGACAGGCTTGATTGGGCCAGTGATTTTGTACTTTATTTCATTTTGTTTAGAAAAAAAGAAAAAGGTCATCAGAGAGTTCTTCAGTGTATTCAACAAGGAAAAGAACTGGGAAAGCAGCTTTTCGTTTACAGAGGTTGCAAGTACAGTGGTTGGCATATTCAGAAAGAAAGGAAGCCAGTAATTTTTTCTCATGGATCTTTTATATTTTAACATAGGAATCAAATGTTACTTCTGTTTTACTTTGTGTTCCCATATAAGATGAGAGAGAACAGTAAATCCTAGGAGAGCTCACTCTGATAAAAAGACTCTTAAGAATTTGTGGACATAAACCTTTGAAATTCTATGTATCATAGTATCATATAATTACTGGTATTGTGAGTGGTGGTGGTTTAGTCGCTAAGTCGTGTCCAACTCTTGTGACCCCATGGACTGTAGCCCGCCAGGGTCCTCTGGCCATGCAATTTTCCAGGCAAGAATACTGTACTGAATTGCCATTTCCTTCTCCAGGGGATCTTTCCGACCCAGGAATCGAACCTGTGTCTCCTGCATTTCAGGCACATTCTTTACTGACTGAGTTATGAGGTATTGTGAGTACTTAGAGACAAAAACTTTTTTAATATCTTTCTGGTTTCTCTCTATGATAGCACAACTCCAAAAATTCTTCAGCCTCCTGAGACTAAAATCCATTGATCCCAGTCACTCACTGACCCTTGTTCCTTTCAGCATCCCTCTCCTTCTTGCTCAATCGAAATTCCAGGAGCTGTCTCTATAATCCTTCCTTCACATGCATCTTCAACCCCTTTTCCCTGTTTCAACCACTCAGCTTTTCCTGGCAAAATACCAGTCCTGGTTAAATCCCATTCTCTATCTACTTGGGACTTGAATCTAGAGAAATAAATGGGGCTGAAAAAGCATACAAGAGCAAATGGGCTGGTAAGCAAGACAGACTGAACAGCCCCCTCACTTTGACTAAACTTTAGATGGGCTTCTCTCTAACACTATTAGGCTCCTGATCTCCCTGTTCTTAGGGTGTTTACTTTAGAAAATTTTCAAATGTAAATTCTCAATTTGCCTGTTTTGAGATACAGATCTTCTTCTAGGCTGATGATCTCCTGTTTTACAGCTCAGGAATGTCTTTCTCAAGGACTAAATAAGGACAAAAATCCTTCCTACCCAGGAAGGTAGAGCTAGGATGAAAATCAGGAAATATATAACCCCAAACCCCTCTCTCCTCGATGAATATTCTGCCCATTTATTTTCACACCTCATATAACCAACTTGCCAAAGAAACTCAGGGCAACTGCCCACCTGGGTCCCAGCTCTTCCCTTGAGAGCTTAATAACTTTTCACTTTTCTTTCTTGACTTCCATCTCATTTCTGAATTCTTTCTGCAATGAGATAAGAACCTACTCTGTGGCAACGCCCCTACTGGAATATTTTTCCACCACTCACTCCAGTGCTTTAAAAATTCTCCCATCCTTTGGTACAACTGAGTGGAGTCTGATCTACCTGTCTTCTCATACATCCTGGCTGAACTCTTTTTGCCTGTTTAATTGAGATTTGGGATTGGTAATGTCAAACAGTGCCTGAATGATGACTGGCAATCATACTGTGCCTTCCTAGTCCATTTCCTCTTCTACTTTTCTCATACCTTCTCTTCTGTCTTTAAACCTCTCAAACATCTGCCCCATAGTTGATGGTCTTGCTTTCTAGATCACTGAGAAAATAGATGTCAGAACAGATTTGCCACAGAGCCAGCCACTCCAACAACCTCCCTACCTGCATAATTGCCCGGGTACGGTGCCTTCCTTGTTTCTATAGGCACCAGGGACCCTATACTCTTGTGTTCACTTAAGACACTACTTGTGTAAACCTCCTGCCTTTCTCCTGCTTCAGTATTTCCTGTGCTTTATAGGTGCAGAGAAAAAGAAGTAAGAGTGATACTTCCACATTCACACATACAGTTACACGCATAAAATACTCATCTGCTAAAAAATACGTACCCAACCTGCTATTTCATGTTAGAAATTTGCTAATTTATATCCTCTGAGTAGCAGTGACTACAATGGTGCTTATCACCAATTGAAATAAGAGATATATATGCCATCTCCCTTTCTTGGAAATCAAAGTAACAATATGTTTGCCACAGTAAAAAAATTTCCTTCTGCTGTAGTTAAGTTCATTTTCACATTTCTAATTGTGTATAAATGTCAGATATGCTAAAGCTGCTTTTATTTGAAGCCAAATATATATCTCATCCCAGTGCTCAAAAAAATGTAAAAGGTCTCTGCAGTTTGTGACTTGTCATTGCACAGCTGTGATGGGTTGAGTTCCATCTCAAAAAGTTCAAGGACTAAAAACAATTACCTCTTCAAGGACGTCAGCAAGCTTACTGAGGATCTCTTCAGGAAGGCTCTGGAATGTTGGAACGCTGAAAAACAATACAGAGATGATGCTGAAGGCATGTACTGCAGCTCACTTTTATAAATAAAACAGCAATATATCTGAATGAACATGCAAAAAGATTTCTTAACTAAGAATCTGCAGATGAAGATCATAGCAATAACTTAGGCATAATCTGATGACTAACAGGGGAAAGACATGATGTACAAGAAAGAATTGGAGGTTGGACAGAACTGAGTTCAAATTTCACTTGCATTTCCTTGTGTGACCTTGAATGCCTCAGTCACAACAGGGAGAAAACCACTCTCTCCCTTATCAGCCTGCAGTCACCAGATTCCTTCCAGTTCCATCACCCTCTCCAGGAACTCCGCCTACATATACATACTCTCTGTCTCCCCTTTCAACAGGCCAACTGCTACCCATCTTTTAAGACACAGCTCTACTGACAACACGTTCAGCACTACAAGCATGCATTCAGTAACACTGGAAGTTTCCCACTTTCATCAATCTCTCCCCAGCTAGATAAGGTCTGCCTATTATGATCTCTTTTATCCCTTTCTGCAATTGTAATTAGATTATTAGTCAGATATTTGCTACTGGCCATCCTCACTGCCAAAATCAAATGCCACAAAAATAAGACCTGTATCTATTTTGCTCAGTTCCTGTATTTCTGGTGATTTGTTAATAACAACTCAAGAACATGTGTTGAATAAAGTTATGAAATGGATATACAAATGCTTCCTAGGACAGTTATAGGGATCAGATCAGACAGGATGGAGAAAAAATGTCCAGATTCATAGCAGTTCCTGAAAAATGTCTTCTCAGCTTCTTATTAGGGAAACTCATAGACCAGCAAGGAAATATTGAATTATGTTGAATATACAAATCAATGAAACTTATTTTCTATGGATAATGATAGCAGCTTTAAAAGAAAAAAAAAAAAACCTCATTAACATAAAATTCTTGAAAATCCACTCCACTAGAAAATCTAACTGGGATGTGGAACTAAATTCTCATGTAACCCTATTTCAATCTTGAGTAGAGAAAAGACTATAAATGAGTGAATATACATTTGTATGTAAGGTATTTTATTAAAGACTGATCTTCAGATAAACTCAATCTTTAGGTAAACTGCTACAGAACAAACATATTTAAATGAGTTAGATGAGTTGGATGAGATTTATCTTTGGTTTGTTGCTAGAGGACAATGGTTTTGGCTTGATCAGAATAATACAATGTAAGAAGCCAGAACATAGTGTTTGGATATAAGCATGAAAGTTTTACTGTTAATTTGTCACTCTGATTCCCATTACTTAGTGTAAAGCCTATTGATAAAATCCTAAGGTTTTATGCAGAGGTAAAACAATTCATCCAGGACCATCTGTTCTACCAGATTTACTGCTATGGTCTGAGCCACGTGGGTTTTAATTTCCAGAAGGCAGTCTATTTCAGCAGCTGGATGAAATACATCAGAGAAAGAGAGGAAGACAGAGGAAGCTGTTTCCATGAGTTATGCAGGTTGAAAAAGCTAGTCCTTCCGTGTTCTTTTAATGAGCTATATATTTCAGTTTCTTCTGAGATGTAAGAATAATTAGAATATTTCTATCCCAGTGGGTATTTATGAAAAACACAAACTACAACTGAGTTTCCTCATTTTATTGTAATTGGCTGCCATCTTTAGAGAGCCCTAATACTTCTGTGCCAAGTCTATGTCAAGCCACTCTATATTTTCAATTTCATGAGCATTCTTAGTCATGAGAAAAAAAAAAATATTTGCATGACTATGTACCCACTAAAGAAAACAAAAACGTTAAGTTTTAGGAGGGCATTTTAATAAATTATTTTTTACAATTTTACTTCGTTTTTAAAAATTCAGCTTTATTTAGGTATAATTGACAAAAATGTAAGATATTTAAAGTGAAAACAGTGAAACAACTTCTCTCATCCAGTTAACCTAGTCAATTAACACATTTGTCACCTCGTATATTTATTCTTATGTACTTTTCAAACTTATAAGTTCTACTCTCTTTGTAAATTTCAGTTATACAGTATAGTGCTATCAACTATGGTTAGAAGCTGAAACTCTGTAATCTATTCCCCCTACTTCTCAGTCCCTGACAACTACTGTTCTATGTTCTTATGAGTTCTTCATTTAGATTCCACATGTAGGTGATGCCATGAAGTGATTTTCTCCCTCTGTCTAGCATAATGTCCTCAAGGTCACCCATGTAGTAGAAAACAAAATAGCTGGATTTCCTTCTAATGTATTATTTTATATTATACAATAATATTCCATTGTTTGTGTGTGTGTGTGTGTATGTACGTATATACACACATGGACTTCCCTGGTGGTTCAGTGGTAAAGAATCCCACTACAATGCAGGAAAAACAGGAGGTGTGGGTTTGATCCCTCGATGGGGGAAGATCCTCTGGAGGAGGGCATGGCAACCCACTCCAGCATTCTTGCCTGAAGAATTCCATAGACAGAGGAGCCTGGTGGGCTACAGTCCACAGAGTCACAAAGTGTCAGACACAACTAAAGTGACTGAGCATGCACATATGTACACACACACACATGATCTTCACACACACACATACATACACATGATCTTTTATAATTTTAAATGCTTCAAAACATTCAGTGTCATTTATTACCAATAAAAATTAAGGATGATTTTAAAGAAGAAACACTAAAGAATTCTTGGTAACAATTTAAGCACTTTCAGATCTAACAAAATGGAAATCAATTAACAGGAAATAAACAGACTTATCAAAGAACCATTGTTATAGTCATCCCTGTTATAGCTAAAATAACTAGGATCTTGAGACTCTTGTAGAGGTCATAACACAGTACAGATAAGAAAGAAAAAGGAAGAACATTTTTATCTGAATGACTATCATGCTGATGACTTGTTGAGCTACCCACCCCACAGCGGGCTTCCCTGGTGTCTCAGATGATAAAAAATACACCTGCAATGCAGGAGACCTGGGTTCGATCCCTGAGTTGGGAAGATCCCCTGGAGGAGAAGGACATGGCAACCCACTCCAGTATTATTGCCTGGAGAATCTCCATGGACAGAGGAGCCTGGCGGACTACAGTCCATGGGTTGCAAAGAGTCAGACACGACTGAGTCACTAAGAACAGCAGAAGAGCACACTTCACAATAAAATTATTTTAAAATACCTCGTGTAAGTTTTAAAACCATGCCATATTCTTTTAATGACTTAGAAGTGAAGCAATAATATGAATAACCTTTGATTCAGTGACTTCATTTATTAACTAACTTTTTACTATGAAAAATGTCAAATAAATGGAAAGGCTGAAAGAAGAGCTCAAGAATCACCTGTATCCCCACCACCTAGATTAGCAACTGTCAACACTGTGCCATCTTTATCTGCCTTCAATCCATCTAACTTTATATGCATATTGATAAATAGGTTTACAGATATTTTTGATGATAATCTGAAAGCAAATTATAGGTTTCATGAAATTCCATCCCAAATATTTGAGCATACAGATGTAAAAATAAGAACAATTTAAAAATACTATTATGTTACTTCTGATATAATTTTGTGCCCAATTATTCAAAATTTAAAGAAAAGGAAACAAATTTTTCATGTAAACATGATGAAGTTTTTAAGCTTAAAATTGTTTGGTACACCTTTTCAAAGTGCAAATGAAGAAGCAAGAGAAGCACCTGACGGAATGAGCTACCAAACTGCATTGACTGGAGAAGTCACATCATCAGTTCAGTTCAGTCGCTCAGTCGTGTCCAACTCTTTGCAACACCATGAATCGCAGCACACCAGGCCTCCCTGTCCATCAACAACTCCCGGGGTTCACTCAGACTCACGTCCATCAAGTCAGTGATGCCATCCAGCCATCTCATCCTCTGGCGTCCCCTTCTCCTCCTGCCTCCAATCCCTCCCAGCATCAGAGTCTTTTCCAATGAGTCAACTCTTCGCATGAGGTGGCCAAAGTACTGGAGTTTCAGCTTTAGCATCATTCCTTCCAAAGAAATCCCAGGGCTGATCTCCTTCAGAATGGACTGGTTGGATCTCCTTGCAGTCCAAGGGACTCTCAAGAGTCTTCTCCAACACCACAGTTCAAAAGCATCAATTCTTCGGCACTCAGCTTTCTTCACAGTCCAACTCTCACATCCATACATGGCTATTGGAAAAACCATAGCCTTGACTAGACGGACCTTTGTTGGCAAAGTAATGTCTCTGCTTTTCAATATGCTATCTAGTTTGGTCATAACTTTTCTTCCAAGGAGTAAGCATCTTTTAGGAGGCCAAAAAATAAAGTCTTGGAGAACTGACTTTGCTGAATGACTGCTGGAGAAGCCAGTAAAAGAAATTATTGTACTGCCTCTTTTCAAAGACACTGTACTTTGCTGAATTAAAGATTTTGCTGCAAACACAAAGATGGGTGAAAATCTTGTCCACAGAATTGCACTTTTGCCTTATAAATGGATTAATCAGGCATGGCGGGACTAGCTCTTTGGCTGCTATTCATTTGACATCAGAATCAACCAGTCATTAAAGTTGACTGCATATGAATACTTGGTAATAAACACGAGTGGTGCTGAACTACATAGCTGGAATAACTTTTCAAGTGGAAGAACTATTGGAACTGAGTGGGGCCCTATGGAGCTCCATGGCATGGAGGTCTTTTTTTTGTCCCTGTTCCCTGTAGACAAAACTCATGACCTTTCTTGAGTTCCAAAGGGAAGTTTCTAACAGTTGCTCTTCAAGAAAATTGGAGATATCAAGGGAATATTTCATGTAGAGATAGGCACAATAAAGGAGAAAAATAGCAAGTATCTAATAGAGGCAGAAGAGATTAAGAAGAGGGGGCAAGAATACACAGAACTATACAAAAAAAAATCTTAATGACCTGGATAACCATGATGGTGTAGTCACTCATCTAGAGCCAGATATCCTGGAATGAGAAGTCAAGTGGACCTTTGGAAGCATTGCTATGAACAAAGCTAGTGGAGGTGATGGGATTCCAGCTGAGCTATTTCAGATCCTAAAAGATGATGCTGTGAAAGTGCTGCACTCAAGAAGACAGCACATTTGAAAAACTCAGCAGTGGCCACAGGACTGGAAAAGGTTAGTTTTCATTCCAATCCCAAAGAAGGGCAATGTCAAAGAGTGTTCTAACTACTGCACAACTGTGCTCATTTCACATGCTAGCAAGGTTATGCTGAAAATCCTTCAAGCTAGGCTTCAGCAGTACATGAACTGAAAACTTCCAGAGGTACAAACTGGGTTTAGAAAGGGCAGAGGAATAAGAGATCAAATTGCCAACATTCGTTGGAGCACAGAAAAGCAAGGGAATTTGAGAAGAACAATTAGTTCTGCTTCATTGACTACACCAAAGCCTTTGACTGTGTGGATCACAATAAACTGTAGAAAATTCTCAAAGAGATAAGGATACCAGATGACCTTAGTTGCCTCCTGAGAAGCCTATATGCAGGTCAAGAAACAACAGTTAGAACCAGACATGGCACAATGGACTGGTTCAAAATTGGGAAAGCAGTAAGTCAAGGCTATATATTGTCACCCTGCTTATTTAACTTCTATGCAGAGTACATCATACAAGATGCTAGACTGGAAGAATCACAAAGTGGAATCCAGATTGCTGGGAGAAATATCAACGACTTCAGATACATAGATGATAGCACCCTAATGGCAGAAACCAAAGATGAACTAAAGAGCCTCTTGATTAAAGTGAAAGAGGAGAGTAAAAAAGCTGGCCTAAAACTCAACATTCAAAAAACTAAGATCATGGCATCCAGCGCCATCACTTCATGGCAAATAGATGGGGGGGAAATGGAAGCAGTAAGAGACTTTATTTTCTTGGGCTCCAAAATCACTGCAGATGGTGACTGTAGCCATGAAATTAAAAGACACTTGCTCCTTGGAAGAAAAGCTATGACCAACCTAGACAGCATATTAAAAAGCAGAGACATTACTTTGCTGACAAATGTCCATCTATGATTTTTCCAGTAATCATGTATGGATGTGAGATTTGGACCATAAAGAAGGCTGATCACTGATGAGTTGATGCTTTCAAACTATGGTCCTAAAGAAGATTCTGGAGAAGGCAATGGCACCCCACTGTAGTACTTTTGCCTGGAAAATCCCATGGATGGAGGAGCCTGGTGGGCTGCAGTCCATGGGGTCGTGAAGAGTCGGACACGACTGAGCGACTTCACTTTCACTTTTCACTTTCATGCATTGGAGAAGGAAATGGCAACCCACTCTAGTGTTCTTGCCTGGAGAATCTCAGGGACGGGGGAGCCTGGTGGGCTGCCGTCTATGGGGTCGCACAGAGTCGGACATGACTGAAGCGACTCAGCAGCAGCAGCAGCAAAAAAGATTCTTGAGAGTCCCTTGGTCAGCAAGGAGATCCAACCAGTCGATCTTAAGGGAAATCAACCCTGGATATTCCTTAGAAGGATTGAAGCTCTAATACTGAAGGTAAAGCTCTAATACTTTGGTTACGTGACTCGAAGAGTTGACTCACTGGAAAAGACCCTGATGCTGGGGAAGACTGAAGACAAGAGAAGAAGGGGGCAACAGAGGATGAGACAGTTGGATGGCATCACCAACTCAATGGTCACGAGTTTGAGCAATCTCTGAGAGATAGTGAAGGACAGAGAAGCCTGGCATGCTGCAGTCCATTGGGTACAAAGAGTTGTACAGGACAACAACAATAATCAAGAGAGAAGCAGCCAGGAAAACACCAGAGGCAAAATTAAAGGGACCAGAGAAGACCATCAAGATTAGGAGATCAAAGGATTAAAGGCACGCAAGCCCTGTGTGTGTTAAGTCGCTTGTGCGACCCCATGAACTGTAACCCACTAGGCTTCTCTGTCCATGGGATTCAACAGGCAACAATGTGGGTTGCCATGCTCTCCTCCAGGCTCCCCACACACCTAAATCTTGTCAGAGATCCCACCCTTGGACCATTGTTATAAATCCCCTCATCAAATCCTCTGGGCGTTGTGACACACAGTTGTTCCAGGCAGGAACCCACTTTGTCCCCCTTTTTCTACTTCATCTACAACTCTGTCTCCGAGGTTCAGTCTGGCGCTGGCAAACAGAGTTGAGCTTTCAGCATTATTATGCTGCACTGCGGTGCAAAAGCAAAGCCCCCGCAACACAAGTTACGGCAGTGACGCCAAGTGTGTGTGTGCTAAGTCACTTCAATCATGCCCAGCTCTTTGCAACCCTATGGACTGCAGCCCACCAGCCCTCTATCCATGGGATTCTCCAGGCAACAATGCAGAAGTGGGTTCCCATGCCCTCCTCCAGGGGATCTCCCCAACCCAGAGATTGAACTAGAGTCACGTTATGTGTCTGGAGGTTCCACCGAGACTTGAACTTGGATCACTGGATTCAGAGTCTAGAGTGCTAATCACTACACCATGGAACCCTCGTGTACTAGTCATCATTATATTCTTATACTCACATTATATCCTTTACTCACTATATATGGAATATCAAGTATAGTAGTCAGTACAGTCTTATACACACAGAAAAAATTGATAAAGTAAAAACCTAGTTTTACTTTAAACTGTTTTGGTGAAACATAGTTATTAATTGTATTGAATTTTAACCCTTGAGTACACTTCGTTTTAATATTCTATATGACAAAATGGCAAACATACAGAAAGTGTCTCTGCTGCTTACTGAAGTAAAATGGTTTTCTCAAGAAAAATCCCTTGTATAATTGCTGTAGTTGCAAGCTGAATTAGCCACTTTCTTATACAACATAAGTTTTTACTAGGCAAAAACCATAAACTGTGCTTATTCAGACTTGAGTATTTGGCAGATAATTTTCCAAAAAAAAACAAAGTGAGACTGTGACTTCAAGGGAAACAACTGCTAGCGTTTGCTGCCAATAATAAAATTCTAAGTTTCAAATGAAAGCTCAAACTTCAGAAAACTTTTATCTGCCACTGTGGGCTTAACGGTTTTCTAATAATTGAATACTTTTTTGATGGGATCATTGGTGAATGTTGATATTAACAAATGTGATTCTTTTGGTATCATAAATTTTATAATTTCTGAACCAGTATTTTCCAGATGACTAATGTATGATGTTACAAGGTCATGCAGGGAAAGAGCTATTCCAAGTACAAGATGGGTAAACAGATTACAATTTAATAAAGTATGAAAAGTTCATTGATATGGTTTCAGATTTCACATTACAACTAAGTTGTAAGAAAGTGCCCTTTGCTGGGCTTTGGTGTAGTGTCAAATAAGAATGTCCACTGTTATCTGAAAAGGCCATTAAGATACTCTTCCCTTTTATGCTCCACATCTTTGTGAGGCTGGTTTTTTTAAATACTTGAACAAAAAAACCCAGAAATTCAACAGATTGAATAATACTGAAGCAGATATGAGAATGAGCTGTCTTCTAAGGCAGATACTGACAGACTTGCAAAAATATAAAAATCGTTTCTTTTCACTGTTTTTTGCTTGTTTGTTTGTTTTGGAAAATGTTTTCATTAAAATAGGTTATATTAATATGTGAAAAAAATTAAAGTTTTAGTCACTCAGTCATATCTGACTCTTTGTGACCCCACGGACTATACAGTCCATGGAATTCTACAGGTCAGAATACTGGAGTGGGTACCCCTTTCCTGGGTTTCAAATCTAGGTCTCCTGCATTGCAAGCGGATTCTTTACCAGTTGAGCCACAAAGGAGGCCCAAGAGCTTATCCCCATCTTCCCAAACCAGGGTTTGAATCCAGGCCTCCTGCACTGCAGGTAAATTCTTTACTGTCTGAACCACCAGGGAAGACCAAGGTAATATGTGTTATTATTTTTTTGCCCCAAGAGTTTTTGTTTGAGTATTTTGTTTGCAACACACTACATTGGAGGAGAAAGAGGCTGAGGATCTCAAAGGCACAGAGTTAAAACCACATTTCCCACAGAACTTTGGAACAGCTATGAAGGGGCGTGTGATAAGATTCCCAAGACAAAAAGTAGTACAGAGGTTTCTACAAAGTGATACAAAGCTCAGTTACAAATACATATTCTGCAATTCAGAAACTGATACCTCTCTTAATGAAGGAAAACATTATAGCAAAAAAGAAAAAGTGGTATGCTGAATGAGGAGACAAATCAACAAGCAAAAAGCTTCTAATATTTTGAAAGAAAAACTTCAAAGACAAGTGCTCATTACAATCCATAAGATAAAATCAGTTATTTGGTAGGACTGTCACAAATCTACACACATTTTTTAATTAATTTTTTTAACTGCATCCTATGAGGGTATACTTAGTATTATAGGAAACTGACTTTGTTTCACAGTTACTATATACCAAATTTATATTTCTGAACTTTTTTTAATTACTTAGTAAATACATTTTTTAAAAATATGCTTATTTTTAACTCAATATAGTCAACATCAATAAATAATACCCACATGAGATTTGGAAAGAGTAGACTTAACAGAGGTGGTAAGAAGGGGTTGAGCTCTGCTATATTTGGGGAGTAGAAACAACATGATTTCTTAGAAGGCTAAATGTGGGATAAGAGATAGAGGAGACAAGGATGACTGTACAATGGGAAGGAGCATATAAATGTAGGTTAAATGTTTTTCACATTGAATAAGCAATTTTTTTTTAACCTACTCAGTAGCAAAGTGTTTGATTTTATCAGAAGATCTCAGTTTTTAAATATAACCAGAGAGCATCAGATATAGCCCTATATTTTATTTATTTTTATTTTTTTATTATAAATTTATTTATTTTAATTGGAGGCTAATTACTTTACAATAATGTATTGGTTTTGCCATATATCAACATGAATCTGCCATGGGTATACACGTGTTCCCCATCCTGAACCCCCCTCCCACTTCCCTCCCCATATCATCCCTCTGGGTCATCCCAGTGCACCAGCCCCAAGCATCCTGTATCATGCATCGAACTTGGACTGGCGATTCATTTCATATATGATATTATACATGTTTCAATGCCATTCTCCCAAATCATCCCACCCTCTCCCTCTCCCAATAAACACTTCAAGTGTTTATATCTCTTCAATAAACACTTCAAGAATGTCCTAACCTAGAACAAGACATACAGAGTTATATTAATTATTTTTGGGTAGCATTTGGAAAACAATAGCCTCTTCATTATGACATGAGAAATCAGCCTTGTATTTAGTTTACTGACAAGAAAATTGACACATATTGTTTATTTCAGGCTTCCTACAGTTCATACTAACTAAATACATGCAGATGTATCTGGCTTACCAAAGAAATCAATTTCTATTGATGAATCTACTTTATTTTTTTTAATTTTATTTTATTTTTAAACTTTACAATATTGTATTGGTTTTGCCAAATATCGAAATGAATCCGCCACAGGTATACACATGTTCCCCATCCTGAACCCTCCTCCCTCCTCCCTCCCCATACCATCCCTCTGGGTCGTCCCAGTGCACCAGCCCCAAGCATCCAGTATTGAGCATCAAACCTGGACTGGCGACTCGTTTCATATATGATATTATACGTATTTCAATGCCATTCTCCCAAATCATCCCACCCTCTCCCTCTCCCACAGAGTCCAAAAGACTGTTCTATACATCAGTGTCTCTTAATTGAAAGAATTAAAGTAAGCGTCGTTCTTAATCTTACAGGTATCTAATCTTTACCCTTAGTAAGCTCAGCAAAAGGTTTTCTGCCCTCAACATACTTTTTTCTCTTAGTTGAATCATTTGGCATTGATCTTGGTTCATTCTATTATTCAAGCCTTAAAACTCGTCTTTCTCTACCCCCTTCCTCATTTCCCACCCAAATATACTTCAGATTTATTTTATATCAGCAGCATTTAGTCCTTATCACACAATGGCTCCAACCCTTTAATAGTTGCCTATCATCTTGCACCAGATAATAAAAATTAGAATTTTTTTTCTTGCATGTAAGAATACTTTAGGTAAAACAAACCATTATAGAGACATGAGGCATAATTTTACTCTCTGTGTGATAAATATAAACTCCTTACCTAGGAAGACTCTATAGTGACTAAGCATACGTACTTTAGAATAAAAGAGAACAGCTGAATTAGGCTCTGCTACTAATTATCAGCTATGCTTTTAATAATTAAACTTCACTAGGTTTCAGCCTCCTTAGATTAAAATAAAAGGGAATAATACCACCTACTGCATAGGTCAGTGGTAAAAATAAGCTAGATGGTAGATATAAGACATTAAAAATGTACCTGGCACATAGTACATTTGCACCCACCAAGACCCTGATGCTGGGAAAGATTGAAGGCAGGAGGAGACAGGAACCACAGAGGATGAAATGGTTGGATGGCATCACCTACTCAACGGACACGTTTGAGCAAGCTCTGGGAGACGGTGAAGGACAGGAAGCATGGAGTGCTGCAGTCCATGGAGTCGCAAAGAGCTGCACGCAACTGAGCGACTGAACAACAGCAGCAACAACAGAGATGCATTTTTTTCTGTCCTAAATGTTAGCGTTATTTAACACATTTAATGATTCAAACAAACTTTCTAATGCATCAGAAATGAATCTTAATGTAGATTCAGGAGTGCTGACAAGATCCATGTCTTCATTTTCTTAAAGCAAATTATATTTGGAGTATCAACCCTTGTTTTTTAATGAGCTATTTAATCACATTCATTGTTTAGCTCTTCTTCAGGGTCATACCTGAACCCAGGGGGCATGTCATGCCCAGAAGGTAGGGGATAAAGTCTCTTATTTCTCTGCTACTATGGTCATAAAGAGCCCTTGAAGTCACATCTCTATGTTTTTTTTCGCCCACAGAGGAGGAAGGAATCCTTTGGTCAAGCTAGGAACTCTGGTGCTTCCCCTTCACCTCCTTAGGCACGCCCATGCAGAGGAACCCACTTTTGGGGAAAAAATGTATATGTGTGCATGTGTACATATATATATGTGTATATATGTGTATATGTGTGTATACATATATATGTGTGTGTGTGTGTGTGTGTGTATAAGATTCTCCCCCTTATCTTTTGACCCCAGATAATTCTTTATAGTCTCTTTATATGAATTTAGGCTTTAAAAATAGATAGGCATTATCTTTTAGAAGTTTCTAGGACTGAGCAAAAACGGAGATTAAAAAAAAACATGCAAAGACCCTATGACACTGCCTTAAAAGGTGTAATATAGGGGGAAATATTTCAATAATTTATACCTGAATAAACTATCTTCCAGATCCCCTCATTTCAGGACCCTGATTCCCTGTCATGCGAGCACCATCCACTACAACCAACCTTTCCCCACACACAATGCAGCCACCTTCATGTAAACACTTGGACACAGAGTTGGGTAAAATGGCAGGGAAGGAAGAAAAGATCTGGGAAGAGGTTTCTAAACAGCTAGAAATGAGCTCGGGCCATTTGGGAAGAAAATTCCAAGATGCTGATCTTGGCATGTGGATTAGGAGGGTCAGAACACATCCTCTTGGCTCCTCACCAACAGCATGGGTGTACCCAAAAGAAATTAGAGAGGAGTCCTTAAAAAGTAAATAATTCAGAGGTAGGCAGCTCCTAGAATGGTACCAGTTCCTCTTCCCTAGTTATCCATTCTCTTCTTGCTCTTACTGAGTGCTGCAGCCAGACTCTGCCTTTCCCTACATAAGCCTAAGCCAAATGCATTTTGTTATGTAAACTCTTCAGGTACATTCTC
Source organism: Bos mutus (assembly GCF_027580195.1). Classification (NCBI taxonomy): domain Eukaryota; kingdom Metazoa; phylum Chordata; class Mammalia; order Artiodactyla; family Bovidae; genus Bos; species Bos mutus. The sequence goes on along the minus strand of NC_091642.1, from coordinate 44,002,009 downwards.
CACATCTATTTATTCACTCGCAATGTCTCCATTTAAATAATTAATGGTGGCATAAAATTTAAATTTTTTTTTCAATGATTAAAAAGAGAAAAATCTATGAAACCATTATCTCTGCTACTCTCATTAAGATAAGAGTTATATTCTCATCAATTAGGTATCTTTAACATCACCATAACTCTAGGAGTATGTGCAGAAGATAGGCAAATCACTTTAGCTCAGTGAATCTTCTCACATTTTCATCTGTAACACAGATATAACAATTTGAGGCTGAATAATCATGGGGTGGCTAAGAGTCGGACATGACTGAGCGACTTCACTTTCACTTTTCACTTTCATGCATTGGAGAAGGAAATGGCAACCCACTCCAGTGTTCTTGCCTGGAGAATCCCAGGGACGGGGGAGCCTGGTGGGCTGCCGTCTATGGGGTCCCACAGAGTCGGACACAACTGAAGCGACTCAGCAGCAGCAATCTTAAACAAACACCATTAAATAATATGAGAGAATGTATGTGAAATTGCTTTTCAAATTAAAGCCCTAGACAAATATCAGTGGTCAAGTTTCATGTTAAAATAACAAAAATCCTAAAAGTATTATTTTGAAAACCATCCTCTAAAACTACGTTATAGTCAACTATAAACTTTTAGATTTGATTATAAAGTTTTCAATTCTGCAGATTCATTTTCTAAAGCAACTGTCAACCTCTTAGGCCAGATCCTTGCTCAAAATGTCCTAGGTCAGTTTCCAAATTTAAAAAAAAAAAAATCAGGTTAAATAAGTTATGTACTGAGATCCAAGAAATCAATGAATTATTATAAATTACAATAAAATATACACAACAAATATATCATTTTAAGTGCACAGTGCAATGGCACTAAGAACATTCACATTGTTGTACAACCATCACCACTATCCACCTACAGAACATGTTCGTCCTCCCAAACTGAAATGCTGCACCCATTAAAAAATAACTCTTCATCTCTCTCCTTCTAGCCTCTGGCAGCCACCATTCTACTCTTTGATTCTATGAATTTCAGTATTTTAGATATCTTATATAGGTAGAATCATGTAGCATTTTTCTTTCTGTTGACTTATTTCACTGAACATAATGTCCTCAAGGGCCATCCATGTTGCATATTTCAGATTTTCCTTCTTTTTTTCTAGGTTGAAGAGTATTCCATCACACACACACACACACACACACACACATGAGTATATATATAGATATCACAGTTTATCTATACACTCATTGATTGACAGATATTTAGGTTGTTTCTACATCTCTGCTATTGCAAATAGTGCCACAGTAAACACAGGAATGCCAGTATCTCTTAAAAGATCCTGATTTCAATTCTTCCCAATACGTATCCAGAAATGGGATTGCTGGATCATACGGAGGCTCTATTTTGATTTTTTGAGGAAACTCTATATTGTTTTTCACAGTAGCAACTGTACCATTTTGCATCCCTTCAAACAGTGTGCAAAAGTTTCAAAAGTTTCCATTTCTCCATATCCTCATGAACACTTTTTTTTTTTTAATAACAGCCATTCTAACAGGATGAAGTGAAATCTCACTGTGGTTTTATCAGTCTTTGAATTCCCACATATTTATGTAAACTTCTTTAAGATTCAGCTGAAGGACAAACCCTTGAGAAATGGTTCCTGGCAACTTCCTTTCTCTATCTAAGTAGGTATCTTGCCTAAATAGCACCTACACTTTTACTTTGCTGCTGCTGCTGCTAAGTTACTTCAGTCATGTCCGACTCTGTGCGACCCCATAGACGGCAGCCCACCAGGCTCCCCCGTCCCTGGGATTCTCCAGGCAAGAACACTGGAGTGGGTGTTAATATATTTGCCTTCTCAAAATAATGTATAAACTCTGTGAAAGCCCTATAGTATAGTAACTACGAGCATGGATTTTAGAATCATAAAATAAAAAGATAATTTTGAAACCCAGTGCCTCCACTTCCTGGCTATGTAACTATGGGCAAGTTATTTAACACCAGAAAGTTCATATTCCTTAGTCAGGGAATGAAAACAACAAAATCTAGCTCTTGGAGCAGAGTGTTAATAAATAAATATATATATATATATATACATAAATGTGGTCCTTGGTGTGAGTTCTTTTGGAGGTCGCCATTAGCCCTACTATAGAGCCTCTGGACTCCAGGGATGGATCAACTCAGGCAAAACAACTAACAGCGAATGAGAACAGGACCACTTATCAGCACACAATTTGACTAAACTTTTACTGGATATTGTCTTGCCCACCAGAGAAAGACCCAGTTTTACCCACTGCCAGTTCCTCCCATCAGGAAGCTTGCACAAGTCCCTTAGCCTCTTCTACCAGAGAGCAGACAGGAAAATCAAGAATTGAAATTCTGCAGCTTCAAAGACCATGATCATAGAAAGTTAATAAAAATGAAATGCAGAGGATTATGTTCCAGATGAAGAACAAGATAAAACCGAAGAAAAACAACTAAATAAAATGGAGATAGACAATCTTCCTAATAGAAGCTGAATGTATTAAGAAGAGGTGGCAAGAATACACAGTAGAATGATACAAAAAAAGTCTTAATGACCCAGATAACTATGATGGTATGTCACTCACCTACAGACAGACATCCTGGGATACAAAGTCAAGCGGACCTTAGGAAGCATCACTATGAACAAAGTTAGTGGAGGTGATGGAATTCCAACTGAGCTATTTCAAATCCTAAAAGATAATGCTGTGAAAGTGCTGCACTCGATATGCCAGCAAATTTGAAAAATTCAGCAGTGGCACAGGACTGGAAAAGGTCAGTTTCACTCCAATCCCAAAGAATGACAATGTCAAAGAATGTTCAAACTACCACACAACTGCACTCATCTCACACACTAGCAAAGTAATGCTCAAAATTCTCCAAGCCAGGCTTCAAAAGTATGTCAACCAAGAACATCCAGATGTTCAAGCTGGATTTAGCAAAGGCAGAAGAACCAGAGTTCAAATTGTCAACATCTGTTGGATCATAGAAAAAGCAAGAGAGTTCCAGAAAAACATCTATTTTTGTTTTATTGTGCTAAAGCCTTTGAAAGTGTGGATCATAATAAACTGTGGAGAATTCTTCAAGAGATGGGAATACCAGACCACCTTACCTGCCTCCTGAGAAACTTGTATGCAGGTCAAGAATCAACACTTAGAACCAGACATGCAACAATGGACTGGTTTCAAATTGAGAAAGTAATACATCAAGGCTGTATATTGTCTTGCTGCTTGTTTAACTTATATGCTGCATACACCATGCGAAATATTGGGCTGGATGGAGCACAAGCTGGAATCAAGATTGCCAGGAGAAATATTAATAACTTCAGATATGCAGATGACACCACCCTTATGGCAGAAAGTGAAGAGGAACTAAAGAGCCTCTTGATGAAAAGAAAGAGGAGAGTGAAAAAGCTGTCCTAAAACTCAACATTCAAAAAACAAAGATCATGGCATCTGGTCCCATTACTTCATGACAAATATATGGGAAACAATGGAAACAGTAACAGACCTTATTTTCTTGGGTTCCAAAATCACTGCAGGTGGTGACTGTAGCCATGAAATTAAAAGAAACGCTTACTCCTTGGAAGAAAAGCTGTGGCAAACCTAGACAGCATATTAAAAAGCAAAGGTCCATATATTTACTTTGCCAGCAAAGGTCCATATATTTAAAACTATGGTTTTTCTAGTAGTCATGTATGGAGATGAGATTTGGACCATAAAGAAAGCTGAGCCCTGGAGAATTGATGATTTTGAACTGTGGTGTTGGAGAAGACTCTTGAGAGTCCTTTGGACTGCAAAGAGATTAAGCCAGTCACTCCTAACGGTTATCAGTCATTATTCATTGGAAGGACTGATGTTGAAGCTGAAGCTCCAATACTTTGGCTACCTGATGAAAAGAACTGACTCACTGGAAACCTGATGCTGGGAAAGATTGAAGGCAGGAGGAAAAGGAGATGACAGGATGAGATGTTTGGATGGCATCACCATCTTGATGGACATGACTTTGTTCAAGCTCCGGGATTTGGTGAGGGACAGGGACGCCTGGCGTGCTGTGGTTCATGAGGTTGCAAATAGTCGGACGTGACAGAGCACCTGAGCTGAAATAAGACAACCTTCCAGAATTATAATTCAGAATAATGATAGTAAAGATGATCCAGGATCTTGGAAAAGGAATGGAGAAGATGAAAGAAACGTTTGTCAAAGACCTAGATGAACTAAAGGACAAACAGAGATGGATAAAACATTCAGAGGAGTTAATAACAGAATAACTGAAGCAGAAGTACTGATAAGTGACTTATAAAATGGAATGGTAAAAATCACTGCTGCAAAACAGAATATAGAAAACAGAATGAAAGGAATGAAGACACTCTAAAGAGCTCTGGGGCAACATTAAGCAGAACAACATTAACAGTATAGGGGTCCCACAGGGAGAAGAGAGAGAGAAAGAACCCGAGAAAATATTGGAAGGGATAAATGCTGAAAACTTCCTTAACGTGGGAAAAGAAATAGTCAAACAAGTCCAGGAAGCACAGAGTCCCAGGCAAGAAAAACACAAGGAGGAACACACTGAGACATATAGTAATCAAACTGGCAAAAGTTACAGACAAAGATAAAATATTAAAAGCAACAAGGGAAAAACAACAAATAACATACAAGGGAACACTCAAAAGGTTATAAGCTTATTTCTCAACAGAAACTGTACAAGCCAGAAGAGAATGGAACAATATATTTAAAGTGATAAAGAGAACTTATAACTAAGAATACCCTAGACAGCAAGACTTTTGTCCAGATAGGAAAAAGAAATCAAAAGCTTTACAGACAAGCAAAAATTAGGAGAATTCAGCATCACCAAACCAGCTTTACAAAAAATGCTGAAGGAACTTCTCTAGGCAAGGAACACAAGAGAAGGAAAAGACCTACAAAAAATAAACCACAAACAATCAAGAAAATTACAGTGGGATCACAAATTAGTATCTAAAATATAAATGGATGAAATGCACCAACAAAAGACATAGACTGGCTGGGTGGGTACAAAAACAAGACCTGTATATATGCTTTCTACAAGAGACCCACCTCAGACCTAGAGACTAAGAGCTGGACACTTAGAGACCGAAACTAGAGATGGGAGATGGTATTCCATGCAAATGGAAATCAGAAATAAGCTAGAATAACAATACTGGTAGCAGAAAAAAAAATTCTTTAAAACAAAGATTGTCCTAAGAGATGAAGAATACTATGTAATGATTCATGGTCCAAACCAAGAAAAAGATGTAACAATTTTAAGTATATATGCACCCAACACAGGAGTACCTCAATATGTAAGGCTAAAATTATCCACAATAAAGGAAGAAACTGACAGTAACACAGTAACAGTGGGGAAGTTTAACACCCCACTTTCGTCAATGGGCAGATGATCAAAACAGAAAATTAATAAAGAAATAATGGCCTTAAATGACACTTTGGACTAGTTGGACTTAATTGATAATTTATACAGCATTGTATCCAAAGGCAGCAGACTACACATTCTTCTGAAGTGCACCTGGAACATTCTTCAGGATTGACCACATGCTGGGCCCAGGGTGAGCCTTAGTACATTTAAGAAAATTGAAATCATATCAAATATCTTTTTGGATTACAACACTATGAGGTTAGAATAAATCACAAGAAAAAAGAAAGCTATAAAAACCATGAACACATGGCAGCCAAACATTATGCTACTAAATAACCAATGGATCATTGAAGAAATCAAAGAGGAGGTAAAAAAAAAAAAAAAAACTAGATAAAAATGAAAATGAAAGCACCTATGTGCTTTCTCAAAGTCCAAAACCTATGAGATGCAGCAAAAGCAGTTCTAAGAGGGAAGTTTATAGCAATACAGTCTCACTTCAAGAAACAAGAAAAATCTCAAATAAACAACCTAACACTATACCTAAAACAACTAGAGAAAGAACAAATAAAATCTAAAGTTAGTAGAAGGGAAGAAATCATAAAGAGAAATAAATGAAATACAAAGAAAATGATTGCAAAGATCAATGAAACCAAAAGCCAGTTCTTTGAAAAGATAAATAAAATTGATAAATCTTTAGCTAGACTCATCAAACAAAAAAAAAAAGTGGACTCATATCAGTAAAACTAGAAATGAAAAAGGAGAAGTTACAACTGCCTCCACAGAAATACAAAGGATCATAGTAGACTACTATGAGCAATTGTGTGCCAATAAAATGAACAACCTGGAAGAAATGGACAAATTCTTATAAAAGTACAATCTCCCAAAATTAAACTGAGAAGAAATAGAAAATATGAACAGACCAATCATAAGCACTGAAATTGAAACTGTGATTTAAAAACTCCCAACAAAAGTTCAGGGCATGATGGCTTCACAGGCAAATTCTATCAAACATTTAGAGAAGAGTTAACACATATCCTTCAGAAATTGTTTCAACAAACTACAGAAGAAGGAAAACTTCCAAATTCATTATCATCACCCTGACACCAAAGCCAGACAAAGATATCACAAAAAAAGAAAAGTACAGGACAATATCACAGATGAACATAGATAAAAAATCCTCAACAAAACACTAGCAATCTGTATCCAACAATATACTAAAAAGATCATTCACCATGATCCAGTGGGATTCATCCCAGGGATGCAAGGATTTTTTCAGTATCTGCATCAGTCAGTGTGATATACCACATCAAGAAATTAAAGAATAAAAACCATATGATCATCTCAATAGATGGAAAAATAGTTTTTGACACAATTCAGCACCCCTTTATGGTAAAAACTCTCCAGAAAGTGAGCATGGAGGGAACATACGTCAACATAACAAAGGCCATATACAACAATCCTACAGCTAACATCATACTCAATGGTGAAAAGATGAAAGCATTTCCTGGAAGATCAGGAACAAGACAAGGATGTTCACTGTTGTCATTTTTATTTATCATAGTTTTGGAAGTCCTAGCTATGGCAATCAGAGAAGAAAACAAACTAAAGGCAATCCAAAATGAAAAATAAGAATTGAAACTCTCACTGTTTGCAGATATGATGCTATATATTCATTTCAGTTCAGTCCAGTCGCTCAGTCATGTCTTTGCGACCCCACGGACTGCAGCATGACAGGCTTCCATATCCATCACCAACTCCCGGAACTTATTCTAACTCATGTCCATTGAGTCGGTTATGCCATTTAACCATCTCATCCTCTGTCGTCCCCTGCTCCTCTCACCTTCAATCTTTCCCAGCATCAGGGTCGTTTCCAATGAGTCAGTTCTTCACATCAGGTGGCCAAGTTTTGGAGTTCCAGCTTCAGCATCAGTCCTTCCAATGAATAATCAGGACTGATTTCCTTTAGAATGGACTTTGCAGTCCAAGGGACTCTCAAGAGTCTTTTCCAATACCACAGTTCAAAAGCATCAATTCTTCAGCACTCAGTTTTCTCTATAGTCCAACTCTCACATTCATACATGACCACTGGAAAAACGTTAGCTTTAACTAGATGGACGTTTGCTGGTAAAGTAATGTCTCTGATTTTTAATAAGCTGTCTAGTTTGGTCATAACTTTCCTTCCAAGAAGTAAGTGTCTTTTAATTTGATGGCTACAGGCACCATCTGCACTGATTTTGGAGCCCCCCAAAAATAAAGTCTGTCACTGTTTCCATTGTTTCCACATCGATTTTCCATGAAGTTATGGGACCAGATGCCATGATCTTAGTTTTCTGAATGTTGAGTTTTTTTTTTTTTATATACATAAGACATCTTTTTAATCCATCAGATAATTACACAGACTATGAGGACGTTTTGGCAACTACTATAAAACATTGTCCTCTGGTGTTGAGGTAGTTCCATATTTATTTATTTATTTATTTATCTTTTTTTGTTGTTGATACTATTTTTATTTTATTTTATTTTTTAACTTTACAATATTGTATTGGTTTTGCCATATATCAACATGAATCTGCCACAGGTATACATGTGTTCCCCATCCTGAACCCCCCTTCCTCCTCCCTCCCCGTACCATCCCTCTGGGTCATCCCAGTGCACCAGCCCCAAGCATCCAGTATCATGAATGTTGAGTTTTAAGTCAACTTTTTAACTCTCCTCTTTCACTTTTAACAAGAGGCTCATTAGTTCTTCTTTGCTTTCTGCCATAAGTATGGTGTCAGATGATCCTAAAGATGATACCAGAAAACATCTAGAACTCAATGAATCTGGGAAGGTTGCAGGTTACAAAATTAATACACAAAAATCTGTTGCATGTCTATGCACTTACAATAGAAGGTGGGAAAGAGAAATTCAAGAAACAATTCCATTTACCATTGTATCAAAAACAATAAAATATTTAGGAATAAACCTACCTAAGAAGATAGAAGACCTGTACTCTGAAAATTATAAAACACTAATGAAAGAAATCAAAGACATGAACAGATGGAAATACATACCATATCTGTAGATTGGAAGAATCAATACTGTCAAGATGACTATACTACCCAAAGCAATCTACAGATTCAATGCAATCCCTATCCAATTACTAAGCCTTTTTTCAGAGCACTAGAACAAAAAATCTTAAAATCTATATGGAGACACAAAAATCCCAAATAGCCAAAGCATTTTTGAGAAAGAAAAACAGAGCTGGAGGAAGTAGGTTCCTTGGTTTCAGACTATACTACAAAGCTACAGTCAGCAAAACAGTATGGTACTGGCAGAAAAACAGAATTATAGATCAATAATCAATAAACCGGGGAAAATTCTGAAAGAGATGGGAATACCAGACCACCTGACCTGCCTCTTGAGAAATCTGTATGCAGGTCAGGAAGCAACAGTTAGAACTGGACATGGAACAACAGACTGGTTTCAAATAGGAAAAGGAGTACGTCAAGGCTGTATGTTGTCACCCTGCTTATTTAATTATATGCAGAGTACATCATGAGAAATGCTGGGCTGGAAGAAGCACAAGATGGAATCAAGATTGCAGGGAGAAATATCAATAACCTTAGACATGCAGATGACAACACCCTTATGGCAGAAAGTGAAGAGGAACTAAAAAGTCCCTTGATGAAAGTGAAAGTGGAGAGGGAAAAAGTTGGCTTAAAGCTCAACATTCAGAAAACGAAGATCATGGCATCTGGTCCCATCACTTCATGGCAAATAGATGGGGAAACAGTGGAAACAGTGTCAGACTTTATTTTTTGGGCTCCAAAATCACTGCAAATGGTGATTGCAGCCATGAAATTAAAAGACGTTTACTCCTTGGAAGGAAAGTTATGACCAACCTAGATAGCATTTTCAAAAGCAGAGACATTACTTTGCCAACAAAGGTCTGTCTAGTCAAGGCTATGGTTTTTCCTGTGGTCAAGTATGGCTGTGAGAGTTGGACTGTGAAGAAAGCTGAGAGTTGAAGAATTGATGCTTTTGAACTGTGGTGTTGGAGAAGACTCTTGAGAGTCCTTTGGACTGCAAGGAGATCCAATCAGTCCATTCTAAAGGAGATCAGTTCTGTGTGTTTTTTGGAAGGACTGATGCTGAACCTGAAACTCCAGTACTTTGTCCACCTCATGCAAAGAGTTGACTCACTGGAAAAGACCCTGATGCTGGGAGGGATTGAGGGCAGGAGCAGAAGGGGACGACATAGGATGAGATGGCTGGATGGCATCACCGACTCAATGGACATGAGTTTGAGTGAACTCCGGGAGTTGGTGATGGACAGGAGGGCCTGGCGTGCTGCAATTCATGGGGTCGCAAAGAATTGGACACAATTGAGTGACTGAACTGAACTGACTGAATAGGAACAGGATAGAAAACCCAGAAATAAACCCATGCACCTATGGTCAATTAATCTATGACAAAGGAGGAAAGGCTGCATAATGTTGGAAAGAGCCTCTTCAATAAATGGTGCTTACAAAACTGGATAGCTATATGTTAAAAAAAAAAAAAAAAAAGTGAAATTAGATCATTCTTTAACACCACACAAAAAATAAGCTCAAAATGGATTAGAGACATAAATGTGAAACTGGGCACTAGAAAACTCTTAAAAGAAAACAGGCAGAACAATATCTTTTTTGATCCATCTTCCAGATTAATGGAAATTAAAATAAACAAATGGGACCTATTTAAACCCAAAAGGATTTGTTCAGCAAGGGAAACAATAAAAAAGACAAGCCACATTTTGGGAGAAAAGTTTGCAAATGATGTGACCAACAAGGGATTAGTCTCCAAAATTTATAAATAGCTCACGACACTTAACATAATCAAAACAAATAACCCAATCAAAAAGTGAGAAGATGACCTAAATAGATATTTCTTGAGAAAAGATATACAGCCATCCAAGAGACATGTGAACATCACTGGTGGGAATGTAAATTGGTACAGGCACTATGGAGAACAGTATGCTGCTGCTGCTGCTGCTGCTAAGTCACTTCAGTTGTGTTGGACTCTGTGCGACCCCATAGATGGCAGCCCACCAGGCTCCCCCGTCCCTGGGATTCTCCAGGCAAGAACACTGGAGTGGGTTGCCATTTCCTTCTCCAATGCATGAAAGTGGAAAGTCAAAGTGAAGTCGCTCAGCCGTGTCTGACTCTTAGCGACCCCATGGACTGTACCCTACCAGGCTCCTCCGTCCATAGGATTTTCCAGGCAAGAGTACGAACATTGCCTTCTCCGGGAGAACAGTATGAGGGTTCCTTTAAAAAAACTAAAAATGGAACTGCCATAGGACTCTGTAATCTCACTCCTGGGCATATATATAAAAAAAAAAAAGATCCAAAAGGATACATGCCCCCAGTATTCATTCCAGCACTGTTTACAATAGCCAAGACAGGGAAACAACCTAAATGTCCATTGACAGAGAAATGGATGAAGACTATGTTGTACGTATACACAATGGAATGGATTACTACTCAGACATTAAAAAGAATGAAATAATGCCATTTGCTTAAACATAGATGAACCTAGAGACTGTAATACTGAGTGAAGTAAGTCAGACAGAGGAGAAGAAATATCAAACAACATCCCTTATACGTGCAATCTAAAAAGAAATGACACCAATGAATTCACAAGACAGAAACAGACTCACAGTCTTAAAGAGCAAGCTCGGGTTGCTGGGTAAGAAAAACGAGGGGAAGCGATAGTTAAGGAGTTTGGGATGGACATGTACACACTGCTGTACTTCAGGGCGATAACCAACAAGGGCATACTGTACGGCACATGAAACCCTGGTCAATGTTATGTGGGAGCCTGGAAAGGAGGGGAGTTTGCAGGGAGAACACACACATGTATTTGTATGGCTGAGTCCCTTTGCTGTTCACCTGAAATTATTATAACATTGTTAATCGGCTGCTGCTGCTGCTGCTAAGTCACTTCAGTCGTGTCTGACCCTGTGCGACCCCACAGATGGCAGCCCACCAAGCTCCCCCGTCCCTGGGATTCTCAAGGCAAGAATACTGGAGTGGGTTGCCATTTCCTTCTCCAATGCATGAAAGTGAAAAGTGAAAGTGAAGTCGCTCAGTTGTGTCCGACTCTTGTCGACCCCGTGAACTGCAGCCTACCAGGCTCCTCCGTCCACGGGATTTTCCAGGCAAGAGTACTGGAGGGGGTGCCATTGCCTTCTCGGAAATGCTTTCTCTAACACTGACTTATTCAGAAGACCACATTGTACGTGATCTTTGCTTTGTAAATCTTACAATGGCCTACACCTGAAGAAAACTAAAATCGGATGAGTTTTTAAACAAATAAGCAAATTATATCTGGTGTTAAAACCAAAAAAGGGAGTGTTAGGACATATTTCTCCATTTTAAATATATGACACCACACTAATGATTGAGAATCAGCCTAAAAGGTTCTGCCCAGATTTTCTACCCAATCTTTAAAACTTTGTGATGAGTGATCCCCTGGTCTCATAGGCTAAGCTTTCTCTACAGTACTGTTTGTCCACAGGCTGTCCTTTGTACCCAGGAAGGATACACCTTCACTGCACGGGGATGTCCTCTGTACTACATCTCTTGTTCCTACTAATGAAATGCCAATAGTAGTCCTTGTCATTGTGAGAAGCAAAAATCTTCCAGGGATGGTACTGCCCAAGGATTAGAACCACCACTCTGCAATTTCATTATTTTCCCAATTCACTAGGTGAGTTCACTAACTGTTCTGCCTGAAATCTCAAACCCCTGGTACTTACTCAACCTTGCATCTTGCAGTGTCTAGATAACTGTTGCCCAGTAATTTGAACACTGAAAGGCCATCCATTTAAAGTGCTTCTGCAACCTAGCTGTCTATACATTGACAAATGGGATCTAGGACTCTTCATCCTTATTTTACGGCTGATTCCAAAGACAAATTATTCAAAACAGTACTTATGAATTCTATTAACAAACAGTCCACACCAAAAGAAGGGTTCTACAGACAAATAACTGGGATTTGGAAGTTACAGAAAATTAAAATTTTTTCTTGACTACAAGGTTTATCAGAGCCTTCATCTTGAATGAAAAACTGATAAGCTAACCACGGAGAGAAGAGAAATAGTAATTTGTAAACTTATTTAACTAGGTAACCCCTATATGCAGGTCAGGAAGCAACAGTTAGAACTGAATATGGAACAACAGACTGGCTCCAAATAGGAAAAGGAGTACATCAAGGCTGTATACTGTCACCCTGCTTATTTAACTTATATTCAGAGTACATCATGAGAAACGTTGGGCTGGAAGAAGCACAAGCTGGAATCAAGATTGCCGGGAGAAATATCAATAATCTCATATATGCAGATGACACCACCCTTATGGCAGAAAGTGAAGAAGAACTAAAAAGCCTCTTGATGAAAGTGAAAGAGGAGAGTGAAAAGGTTGGCTTAAAGCTCAACATTCAGAAAACAAAGATCATGGCATCTGGTCCCATCACTTCATGGGAAATAGATGGGGAAACAGTGGAAACAGTGTCAGACTTTATTTTTGGGGGCTCCAAAATCACTGCAGATAGTGACTGCAGCCATGAAATAAAAAGACACTTACTCCTTGGAAGGAAAGTTTGACCAACCTAGATAGCATATTAAAAAGCAGAGACATTACTTTGCCAACAAAGGTCCATCTAGTCAAGGCTGTGGTTTTTCCGATGGTCATGTATGGCTGTGAGAGTTGGACTGTGAAGAAAGCTGAGCGCTGAAGAATTGATGCTTTTGAACTGTGGTGTTGGAGAAGACGCTTGAGAGTCCCTTGGACTGCAAGGAGATCCAACCAGTCCATTCTAAAGGAGATCAGCCCTGGGATTTCTTTGGAAGGAATGATGCTAAAGCTGAAACTCCAGTACTTTGGCCACCTCATGTGAAGAGTTGACTCACTGGAAAAGACTCTGATGCTGGGAGGGATCAGGGGCAGGAGGAAAAGGGGACGACAGAGGATGAGATGGCTGGATGGCATCACTGACTCGATGGATGTGACTGAGTGAACTCTGGGAGATGGTGATGGACAGGGAGGCCTGGCGTGCTGCGATTCATGGGGTTGCAAAGAGTCGGACATGACTGAGCGACTGAACTGAACTGAATATGAAAGATGAGCATAGATGCTGGGTAGAGAGCCATATGGACCTCTGTCAGGACTGGAAATAACACACAGCCTGACATTGAGTGCATGAAGAAAATCCATTATTTGGGAGGAAAAAATCAAACCACTCTCACTTACTTTATGTCAATTAAAGTACCATTATATTTTATCGTCTTTAAGCATTTAGTAAATTTATCTCAGCCTTCACATACTTTTGTGATCATTAAAATTTAAGCTTGCCATTTTAGCTACAGCCATAAATGTCAGAGGCTCCTAAGATAGACAATGTTAAATGTTTATTCAAGCATAATGGTGTTTTTAAGATATGACATATACCTTTAATATCAACAATTTTTTACAACTAGTACTATGTTCCAAGCGCAGTGCTATATTGATTTTAATCCCAACCATCTTGATTAGTTACTATTTGAATCTGAATAAGTTAATAGAACTGAGTCTATTTTCTCATGAATGAAATGGTGATGATAGAATATTGTATGAATTAAGTTATTTTATTGTTCAATAGTTCTCACATTTCCTCATCATCTATATTATGCACATAAGAAGATAGAACCTTTAAGACCTCTCTGAAACAACATTACCTCTCTGGGTCAAAGTGGCAGAGCCTGGACTCAACCCCAGAGCTGAAGCTCTAGTGGGAACTCTCAAACAACATCTTAGATTCCTTAACTAGAAGACATTAGAAAGTTACATAAATATAGTGAAGTGAAGTTGTTCAGTCGTGTCCAACTCTGAGATCCCATGGGATCAGGCTTCTCCGTCCATGGGATTTGTTCAGGCAAGAGCACTAGAGCGGGTTGCCATTTCCTTCTCCAGAGGATCTTCCTGACCCAGGGATCGAACCCAGGTCTCCTGCATTGTAGGCAGATGCTTTTACCGTCTGAGCCAATAAGCCTGATGCTATTACCTCTGAAATTTAGCCTCTGCATTGTACATTTCTCCTGTTCTACTAGAGTGAGGCTACCGCAGAGGAAGCTAGTGGCTCTTTCAAAAAGTAAAGCTATTTCTACCACCAGCCTATAAAAGTCACAGTGACCTGAGATATAAGGTTGCAAGATGACTAAAATTGTGAAAGCCTGGACAGAAGGGGCAGAAGTCCTTTTGGCTCACATGTCAGAATACAGTTTGTTCGAAGACAAGACGTTGTACTTTTTTTTAAATGGAATTTGTACTGCCAGTACTTTAGTTAGGCTAATCTAACCTTGTCAGCAGTTTGCAAGCAGTGCTTTGGCAAAAGGTATACTATTTGTGGCCACCACTCCCCTGACCTCAGACTGTGACCTGAACCTCAAGCCCAATCTTCAATGACTAAAGTATAATTCAACATGAGCATGTTGACAAGAGACCCTGTTATCTCACATAAAAATGTATTAGAAATGTACTGGTCCTGAAAATCTGGTTTAGAAAAATATTCAGGAAAATAAAATGTACATGTGTAAATTCTAAAAATCCTATTTGTTGGATTCTTAAGTGAGTTAGATTAAGTGACAAAAGTTGATGTTTTAAAAAAAGACTATGGCTTACAATGGCAGTTGTGACGTATGTGCAACATGTATAGATATTTTGTCAGGGAGCAAACCTTGGTTCTGTCTCCCATTGTGAAGAATTCTGGCTTTAAAATACTATAAAGAACAGTGTGGAGATTCCTTAAAAAACTGGAAATAGAACTGACTTATGATCCAGCAATCCCACTGCTGGGCATACACACTGAGGAAACCAGAAGGGAAAGAGACACGTGTACCCCAATGTTCATCGCAGCACTGTTTATAATAGCTAGGACATGGAAGCAACCTAGATGTCCATCAGCAGATGAATGGATAAGAAAGCGGTGGTACATATACACAATGGAGTATTACTCAGCCATTAAAAAGAATACATTTGAATCAGTTCCAATGAGGTGGATTAAACTGGAGCCTATTGTACAGAGTGAAGTAAGCCAGAAAGAAAAACACCAATACAGTATACTAACGCATATATACGGAATTTAGAAAGATGGTAACAATGACCCTGTGTACGAGACAGCAAAAGAGACACTGATGTATAGATCAGTCTTATGGACTCTGTGGGAGAGGGAGAGGGTGGGAAGATTTGGGAGAATGGCCTTGAAACATGTATAATATCATATATGAAACGAGTCACCAGTCCAGGTTTGATGCACAGTACTGGATGCTTGGGGCTGGTGCACTGGGACGACCCAGAGGGAGGGTATGGGGAGGGAGGAGGGAGGAGGGTTCAGGATGGGGAACACATGTATACCTGTGGCGGATTCATTTCGATATTTGGCAAAACTAATACAATATTGTAAAGTTTAAAAATAAAATTAAATTTAAAAAAGTACATATTAAGAAGTGGTATTCTTGGAACTAACTATGCATGTGATGACACAGCCTTTTTGGTACTATGCAAGGCTTTGAGAAATCAGAGGGGAAAAAATAAAGATACATTTCACACCTTACAGTTTAAAGAGGTTATAGGCATGGATAAGTAATAAATAATTTAAAATGTGGTTAAGTCTTATTAAAGAAGGAATCACATGAGGTTTGGGAACAAGAAAAAAAATGTATCAAAATAAATTCAGGTTAAGAGAAGATATCAAGAAAGGAAATGGGAATATCCAGGAGAAAGAAAGAGAAACAGATAATAGCTAGCTTCAAAATACTAGACTATGGGCATTCCAAGAACTGAGTGTAGTCTATATAAAGGCACAGAGATATGAAATAGCACTTTAAATGTGGGAGCAACATGTGATCTGATATGCCTGGAGTGTAGGACTGGACAGGAAAGAAGTAAAAGGAGACCTGAAGAGATGAGGCAGTGATTAGTCATGAAGGGCCACGATAGTAATTGAGTCAGAAAAAAAATAGAATGGAAAATATATCCTGTAACTTGCTTGCAAAATGTTTCCAGAAAGTTTATTAAAAAAGCAAGACCATTGTATTTTACAGGACTCTATGCTGAAACTCCAGTACTTTGGCCACCTCATGCGAAGAGTTGACTCATTGGAAAAGACTCTGATGCTGGGAGGGATTGGGGGCAGGAGGAGAAGGGGACGACAGAGGATGAGATGGCTGGATGGCATCACTGACTCGATGGGCGTGAGTCTGGGTGAACTCCGGGAGTTGGTGATGGACAGGGAGGCCTGGCGTGCTGCGATTCATGGGGTCGCAAAAGTCGGACACGACTGAGCGACTGATCTGATGCTCAATCTTATAAGAATTGCAAGGCAATTTTATCTTGTGCTGCTAAAACAATCAGTCATTTAATAGCTGAGAAGCCAAGTCACCAATTGGCTTTCCTTTTCTCATTAGTGATAACAAAAATAATGACTACTCTGTGAGTTGCTACATGCCTGGCACCATTCTTCACATGCATTAACTCACTCTATGTGCTCTACATGTATTAACACCACAATCATGAAAATTAAATTACTTATTGCATGTAGAGCAACCATTCTTATTATTATGTCCATTTTGCAAATGAGAAGAGTAAGTCATGGAGATGAGAAGAAACTTGACCAAGATGCATAGTTTGCCAGTAGTGAAGCTGAGAGTTGAGCAAGATATACCCTGGAGGACTACTCCTCATAGCCCTGAGAATAATACCAGATATAGAAGACATTTGAATCTTAAATGAACGAATGAACAAATATCTCTGAGGTGATATTAAAAACAGATACAAATACTTTGGCATTTCTCCCATCAAGGGATGAAGGCTAATTTCCTTCCACTGAATCTGGGTTAACTTGGTGACTTGCTTTGAATCAAAGGAATAGGGTCAAAATGCCATTTCTGGATCTAACCCTTTAAAAGGTGTATAATTTCACTTTGGGGCTATTGAAAGGCAGCAACCAAGCTGTAAGGTAGCTCAGCCTAGCCTACTGCATGGAGACAGAAATTTGGAGAGACCATGGAGGATATGACGCCATCTTGGATGTTCCAGCTATAACCAGACCTCAGCTATACCACATGGAGCTCCAGGATTGGCCGCTGAGTCTAGTAAACCCAGAGAATCGTGGGAAACATTGTATCACTGTTGTTTTAAACCACTACATTTTGGGGTGGTTCTTGCCTTGAAAATCCCAGGGACGGGGAAGCCTGGTTGGGCTGCTGTCTCTGGGGTCGCACAGAGTCGGACACGACTGAAGCGACTTAGCAGCAGTAGCAGCAGCAGGGCATACAACCATCTCTGTGGCAGTGTGTATTCTTGCCTGCTAAGCCACGTCAGCCATGTCCAACTCTGCGACTTCATGGACTGTATAGCCTCTCCGGCCCCTCTGTCCATGGGATTTTCCAGGCAAGAATACTGAAGTGGGTTGCCATTTACCTCCTCCAAAAACAAACTTCTGTCATAATTAATCTATAGCCCAGTCAAACAAAGCTGTCACTGCCATAGGCAGTGAATGATATTCAGAAGTGCAAAGTGACCATTTTTTGTTTTTTTTTTTTTAAAAGAACACTTCAGTTTCAGGAAATTAATTTTCAAAGAAAACCCATGTCTGTTTTGCAATGACTTTTCTTCTAGGAAGTTTCTCAAAAATTGAAGAACACAATTATCTCCTCTCTCTTATTTCCTCCAACAGTCTTAAGGCCTTCTATCATCTGGAAAGTCAAATGAGCTAATAACAGGAAAACTACAAAGTTTCAGATGGCCACAGTCACACACAAAAACTTTTATAAACAAAACCAGTTCTTTTCAAAGCACATTTATTATCTCAACCAATTCTCTTTTGACACACAGATCTGCCAGTGGGAACATGTTGCCAATTTTCTTTCAGAGAAAACACCTGTGTCCTTTAAAACATCAAAACAACTCAGAAATAAGTAACAATGTTAATCCATCAAGTGGTTGTTTGGGTAACATGATAATTTAATAGCATGAATGTAGGCCCAGCAATTTACATCCCTTCATAAGAAAACATGTCTTTCTTAACCCACGGGTAAATCATGATTACCTCAACACTGCAGTAAACTCACATAAGGTTGGGCTATAAAATGTGTATGAAGTCATAGAAAATGTTACTGATGTAATAGCATGATAGGGACCCCAGCTCAAGTCTAAGTGGTGTTTTAGAACCCAGTATCCATACATGCACAACCATGTCTGGAAGACTAGTAGACAGCTCTCAGAAGTCTACTGGCATGAGGGGTTGATTATCCTTCTGGGAGAAAATTCATCTTAAATAAAGATGAAGTCAGAAAATCTCAAACCAATATCAAAGCCTTGGTCAACGGAGGGAGACACAAATCTCCTAGTACTGTATAGTATTGGCCATTTGGATTTGTCCTGGAGAAGGAAGACCTAGAGACATAAAATCCCTCCTCTGTGTGACTTACATCTTTCCACTAAAAGTCTTGTAAGCTATTAGGATGTGAGGTGGAACAGGAGGCAGAATCTCTAATAGAAATAAACACAAGGAAAGAGAGGCAAACCTCCTATTTCAGCAGCAAATACATAATGAGCTTTTAGACGCATGGAAATTTTGCACGGTAATCTCACTAAAAATGCTGGAATTGGAGAGAAGAGAAGTAGTGAACACCATGTGGTAGGAGGAAGATGTACTAATGATACCACATGGGAAATGAATTTGAGAATTCCAGAAATAGGCAGGCAACTGGCAAGGGCAGCTGGATGGAGAGAGCGCCTCTAATGTCCCGGATAACGTGTCTACTACATCTGACCAGTGGAACTTCGGGATTTCAGCTCATAACAATAACAGTAGATGGGGCTAGCAAATTGGAGCTAATGAACTCCTGTGTTCATAAATTATTAACCCATTTTCTGAAACACATCAGGAAATGAATCAATGAGATTTTCCAAAGGCAGAAACTATTATGCTTTAAAACATGTGTATGATGACTTTAATTATTATGATCCTAACTTTTAACTCATCCTCATAGAACTTCCTGTCATGATTGAAAAGGTGACGAAACTACGATGGAGAGCCAGCAGAACGTCACACAGCAGCACAGGGGTCGAAAACACAGACTGGTGAGTCTTCCCTGGTGGTCCGCTGGGTAAGAATCTGGCTGCCAATGCAAGGATTTGATCCCTGGCCTTGGAAGATTCTATACACTGTGGGGAAACTCAGCCTGTTTGCCACAACTACTGAGCCTGGGCTCTAGGGCCCGTGAGCTGTAACTACTGAGCCCATACTCCACAATTACTAAAGCCTGTGCACTCGAGAGCCCATGTGCCCAGAGCCATGGGCCAGTTCTCCACAGCAAGAGAAGCCATCGCAATAAGAAGCCCACGCACCACAAGGAAGAGTAGCCCCTGCTCACCACTGCTGGAGGAAGCTCAACCTCCCCAGTGAAGACCCAGCGTAACCATGAATAAATAAACACAAACAGGAAACAAAAGACGGACTGGCTCCAGTCAGACCTCCGTCAGTGCCTGGCCCTGCCACTTAATCGCTTTGTGGCCCACCTGACTTACGGAGGAAAGGCTAACATTGATTATTTTACAACACTACTGTGAGGATCACGGGAAATGAGGCGCTACAAGCACACTGGGCATGCGATGAATAATAACAATCTCAAATCCAGAATGCTCACATTTTTCTACGTGGTACACTGTCTTCAAAGATGCTTCAAAACAAATCTTCTCCCTCTGTCTACAGCCTTGTCAAAACCCTTAAGAAAAGATGGAGTTTATTTCCACACAAATAAGGGATGAGAATTGCTTTGACCAACAGAACAGCTGTGCCAATTCTGGGACCAGGTCATGAGAGGTCTGCCACATTTAGTTCCCACCCTCTTGAAATCTAGCCAGCCTTTACAAAGCTCTGGCTAAGACCGGTGAGTTACCATGCATAGAGGTCCCAGCTATTCCAGCCACCCTGAGGAAACCAAGACACACATGAAACCCTAGCTGAGCTCACAGGTAAACACAGCTAGCAGCTAACATGCAGAGCAGTAGAAGCACCTAATTGAGCCCAGCCAACACATACAGTCACGAGAAATGATAAATCATTGTTTTAAGCATCCAAGATTTGGTCTGTTATGCTGCAATAGATAAAGGAAACAATCTATAAGGTCATGTATGTCACTGTTAGTGTCACCAATATTAACTCTTCCCCCTTCCCCTTCCTTCATGTCACAGCAGCCATTGTGATCTTTGGAGTTTTCAGATATATGATGGGGCACAGGATCATCACACATGCTACCTCCTCTGCCTGGAACATGTGCCCAGCAACCCCTCCATCACTCAGGCCCATTCACGGTATATCTCCTTTTTCTCTAAGTAACTCCTACTTATACTTGTGGTCTCAGAGACCTGGCTGACTCTTACTAGCCTTATTAGTCCACAGACTAATTCAGATGCTTGCCATTTACTCTTATAAAAGACTAATTTATTTATAGTTTATCATCATTATAATTATTCGTGTAATTATTTAACGTATGTCTTCCTTTTACCCTCTAAGTTTACTGAAGGTGCTACGCTCAAATTTTTTTTTTTTTTTTTTTATCTAGTGGGACTTCCCTGGTGGCTCAGACAGTAAAGAATCTATCTGCAGTGCAAGAGACTTGAGTTGGATTCCTGAGTCAGAAAGATCCTCTGGAGAAGGAAATGGCAACCCACTTCAGTACTCTTGCCTGGAGAAATCCATGGATAGAGGAGCCTGGCAGACTCATGGGGTCACAAAGAGTCAGACATGACTGAGCAACTAACCCTTCCATTTTTCAAATGCTTTATATTAACTGATTGAGTTAATGAACCAAAAGGTTGGTGGCAGTAAAGCCAAAATTAAAAGCTGTGTCTCCTGACCTATAAATTCCTCATCTTGTTCTCAAAATTTACCATTCTATTTGCTTTTGTGAGTAATCGGTAGGAGGTTTTATTTAGAATATTTTCTGCATTTTAAATTCAGGATATAGGTTGTTATCATTTTTAGAGGAGGAGATTTTAAATAATTAACACATATCAAAATACAGAACTTGTATTAGTTACTGATTTATCCTTCTCTGAAATCCTCAGATTATTCTATAATTCTTGTTTGAAAAACTTTACTTCCCATCTCCCCATAGAAATACAGAAAGGGAGCAGCACTTAAATGGGAAAGTGGGAATCTGGCAAATGCAGTAGAGAAAACCATTGTTCAGTGGAAAGCTCTCCGGAGGTGGGACAGAGCAGATCCAGTAGACTTGGCCCCAGCTCCGGGGGCTCATCTCCCCCATCCCCAATCTTGCTGACAAAATATAATCAAACTTGGACATAATTAAGCTCTGATTCCATCATTTAGAAGGTAGCCTAAGTCACATTACGTAATCTTTGGCAGATCACCTCCACCTATAAAACTGGACTAAAAACTATTTCCTAGAAGAATTACAAGAATTAAAGTGCTTTGTAAAATATAAACCATAATTTACATATATGGTATCACACAAAATTCTTTTTCAAAAAATCAAAAGCAATATATTTTTTGTTTCTGTTGTACAAAAAGTTATATCTTTCTAATATAAAAGATGAAGACTGAAAAAAAAAAAAAAAAAACACTTCCAGAAGCAGATTTCCCACAGGTGTGCAGGCCAGTAGTGTGCAATTACGGGAGTGTCACTCATGTTTTAGTGCCTGTAACGATTGCTGCAATTGCACAGGGCTTGGCCTGGGAATTCTTATGCTGTGGCAACAATTCCATTGCTCACCCTGGTACCTCTAATGGAATTTGGATAGCACAGTTTTGACATTCTTCTCACTCCATAACCTGCATCAAATTTTAGAACCCAGGTGCCCATGTGTGGCATTAACTCTATTGTTCCCCAGGAGTGACCGCAGCTGCTTTCCCTAAGTGGAGACCTACTCTTGAGCCAACAGGAGGAAAGATAAGTACTACATGGTAACAGCAGCAGATCAGTGTCAAGTCCATACAAAACTTTGTTTCCTATAGATGGAAGTGCATTTAAAGTCATGGACACACAGCTCTAACAATGCAGTTTGGTTTATCACACTGAGAGATCTAGACTCATGGAACTCAAGTGAAAAAAGAAACCTTCAGAGACAGTGATTCATGCTAATTTTCCTGTTTGCAGACAATTATTTTCTCTCTGCTTCAGGCTCTCAGAACACTTTCTATCTCTTCTAGAACGTCTCACATATGGACATGAATCATACTTGTGACTGTGTCTGTTTCCAAAGTGGTACTTGAGGCCAGCAACTTATCTTATTCATCTCAGGGTGAGTCAGATGTAACAAAGCCTCCTTGAGTCAGCCCTGTACTCACCCTGACCAGACTTGAAACCAGTCTTATCCACAGCAAAGCATATAAAAGAAAACTAACTAAAGAAGAAAAAGTTTAAAAATATGTGATTGTGTAGGCTTCTATTATTTTTAAAAAGTCCAGATAATGTCATAAAAGTCCACATAAAGACAATGACAAGTAAATGCAAAGTTTTATTTACAAACAGATGTTGATGTTGGTTTCATTCTGCTGCTGCTGCTGCTGCTAAATCACTTCAGTTGTGTCCAACTCTGTGAGACCCCATAGATGGCAGCCTACCAGGCTCCCCCGTCCCTGGGATCCTCCAGGCAAGAACACTGGAGTGGGCTGCCATTTCCTTCTCCAATGCATGAAAGTGAAAAGTGAAAGTGAAGTTGCTCAGTCGTGTCTGACCCTCAGTGACCCCATGAACTGCAGCCTTCCAGGCTCCTCCATCCATGGGATTTTCCAGGCAAGAGTACTGGAGTGGGGTGCCATTGCCTTCTCCGTGGTTTCATTCTAGCCCCTGCCTATTCTGTGTTGATATCAACTGAAGTATTTGGGGGTAGGAAAAAAAAACGAAAGCAACAGGCCCTGGATATCCTGAGCAGTTATAGAGAAAGGCCAGTAATGCTGCTTCTATGCGGACAAAGCTGGGATAATGTGATCAGACACCCCAATTCCATTTGTACAAGATTGTTTCTTATACAAGTGACTCAAGGACTTCATTTTGTCATGGCATTAAATTCAATGTGTGTGTCTGTATTTTACTACATGCTGCTTTTTCTCTGACAAAAACTCATTATGAAAGTCAGCCACTTAGACAGAAGCTTGTTTTGAATTTACTATGTAGACATCTCTAGTCAGTATGCGGAGAAAGGAAAATGACTTCTGACAAGAATAAACCCTCAGTAGAAACTGTGGGTACTTCCTTTCTGATGATGCTCTGGGAAGTAACTGAAGTGGGTAGCATTAAAGGAGAATCTCAAGAATTAGCTTTAAAAAAAGATGACTGTATTGTTTGATTATACAGGATAAAGTATTTATTTCTTTTTGGATCACCAAGAAAAATAATTTAGAGTACTTTTATGAGAGATATTAGGTGTAAAGCCAGTTAATTAACTCTGAATATTGTCACTTGCACACTTCTTAGGCCTGTTATCCATTGGTACAGACTTGCCAATTACATAATGAGAGAATGTTTTTTACTGATGCAACAAAGGAAACTTCTCACTGTTCAGCACTGCATATGGAGCCAATCAGAATGATTCCAAAATCTAATTCTATTACCCCAAACTTACTGGTAAGTAGCAATGGATATATATGTTCTGAAGGTAGCCTGTGTGATGGTATTAAGAGGTGAGGCTTTCAGGAGGTGAGGAAGTCATGAGAGCAGGGCCCTCATGAATGGGATTAGTGCTTTATAAAAGAAGCCCTAAGGCGCTCCCTCACCCCTTTTACCATGTGAGGATGCAGTGAGGAAACAGACATGGAAGGCAACCCTCAGCTGACCATGCTGGCAACTAACATCAGGCTTCCAAACCCCAGAACTATAAGAAGTAAAATCCTGTTATTTGTAAGTTACTACTCTGTGGTATTCTGTGACAGCAGCCCCAAAGGACTACAGTTAAATCTAAATATATATGCCTTTTTAAATATTTGTATGTAAGCCAAGACATGGCATCAACCTAACTGCCCATCAACAGATGAACAGATAAAGAAGATGTGGTACATATATACAATGGAATATTGCTCAGCCA
The DNA here is from genome assembly GCF_027580195.1 of Bos mutus. Lineage (NCBI taxonomy): Eukaryota > Metazoa > Chordata > Mammalia > Artiodactyla > Bovidae > Bos > Bos mutus. The sequence goes on along the minus strand of NC_091642.1, from coordinate 43,977,483 downwards.
TAAAAAATAGTGAAATAATGTCATTTGTAGCAAGATGGATGGACCCAGAAATTATCATATTAAGTGAAGTAAGTCAAAGATAGAGACAAATATCATGTGACATTGCTTACATGTGGAATCTAAAAAAGTGATAACAGATGAACTTGTTTACAAAATAGAAATGGACATACACACAGAAAATAAATGTATACTTACCAAAGGAGAAAAGGTGGGGGGATAAATTAGGAGTCTAGGATTAGCAGATACAAGCTGCTATATATAAAATAGATAAACCACAAGGTTGCATATAGTATAAGGAAATATATTCAATATCTTATGATAAACTGTAATGGAAGATAATCTGAAATATATATATATATATGTATAACTGAGTCACTCTCCTGCATACCAGAAACTAACACAATATTATAAATCAACTATATTTCAATTAAAAAATTGATATGTATATGCAGACATATATTTTTAAAAGCATACTTTTGTTACCATGTTTAATCTTCTTTAACCTTTCTGTGATGGTTAAAAATGTATAAAATGTATAGTCACCCCTCAGAATCTACAGGTTTTGTATTCAAGTATTCAACTAACCACAGATACAAATATTTGGAAAACATTTTTTTCAGAAATTTCCCAAAAACAATGTGTGAATTTGCCACACACCAGCAACTATTTATATATTTTTTATATTGTATTTACAAATATTTAAAGAGTATTTAGCTTGAACTAGCAATTATAAGTAATCTAGAGATGATTTGAAGTGTACAAGAGGAGCGTATAGGCAAATACTAAGCCATTTTGTATAAGAGACGTGAGCATCCAAGGATTCTGGTATCTGAGGGGGATCTTGAAACAAACCCCTGTAGATACCAAGGAATAACTGTGCTTAGAAGCATACAGGAAAAAAAAAAAACATAAAAACTAAATTATGTCAACTCAGTTATACACTTTATTGAGAAAAAAAAAAACTAGTTCTCTAGGACAATTTATCAATACAAAAAAAAAAAAAGTGAGTTTATTTTCAAAATGTTAACTGGTCTTTCAATCACTGAAGAGCCAGCACCCTTCTGAATGTTCATCCTACCAACTTCTGAGTGTGTTTTTGGCCTAATTATGAGAAACAGTCATTTAACTAAATAATTCGAATGTGGATACTGTTGTCATGCAGTGGGAGACAGGAGTAAAACAAAGTCTTTGAATTGCTTTATGAAAAAGTTACTGCTTGGACTATGTATGAAGCAAAGCAATGCTGGTCATGAAGTGCATAAAAAATCTACAGATGGAAATCCTCTCGGTGCAATCTTCTAGAAATGAGTTTACTATTCTCTACATTTCTGTGGCAAATGCTATTATGGAAAGCTATCTGATGGTCACGGACCCGTGATTACAGAGATTGGGTGCTAGCGTAATAAAGAAGTGAATTTTGTGGTTTTTAAAAATGCATATTTCACTTGGAAGCCTGAACTTTTGAAAACCAAACTGAGTTAAAATATAGAATATAATCAACAAATTCTGGACAAAAAAATGTTGCTCCACAAATAGTACCTGTTTACAGTGATAAGCCCGGCAGTAATACGTACACTCTGCCACTGGGGGAGAGTGGAGGCCGATTAATAGCTTCAAAAGAATGAAGCAGCTGGGCCAAAGTGGAGATGACTCTCAGTTGCGAGTGTGTCTCATGGTGAAAGTGAAGTCCGACGCTGTAAAGAATACTAGTACGTAAGAACCTGGAATGCTGGGTCCATGAATGAAGGTAAATTGGACATGGTCAGGCAGGAGATGGCAAGGGTGAACATCGACAGCTTAGGAATCAGTGAACTAAATGGATGGGAATTGGTGAATTTAATTCCGATGACCATAGTATCTACTACTGTGGTTACTTACCCTTAGAAGAAATGGAGTAGCCCTCATAGCCAACAAAAGTCCAAAATGCAGTACTTGGGTGAAATCTCAAAAACAACAGAATGATTTCAGTTTGTTTCCAAGGCAAACCATTCAACATCACAGTAATCTAGTCAATGACCAAACCACTGATGCTGAAGCTGAAGATGACCTTCTATGAAGAACTATAAGACCTTCCAAAAGTAACACCAACAAAAGATATCCTTTTCATCATAGAAGATTGGAATGCAAAAGTAGGAAGTCAAGAGGTACCTGCAGTAACAGGCAAGTTTGGCCTTGGAGGACAAAATGAAGCAGGGCAAAGGCTAACAGAGTTTTGTCCAGAGAACACGTTGGTCATAGCAAACATCCTTTGCAAAAACACAAGAGATGGCTACACATCAACATCACCACATGGTCAAAAAGGAAATAAAATTGATTATATTCTTTGCAACTGAAGATGGAGAAGCTCTATACTATTAGCAAAAACAAGACTGAGAGCTGACTGTAGCTCAGATCATGAGCTCTTTATTGCAAAATTCAGGATTAAATTTAAGAAAGGAGGGAAAACCACTAGGCCATTCATGTATGATCTAAGTCAAATCCCTTTTGATTATACAGTGGAGGTGATAAATAGATTCAAGGGACTAGATCTGGTAGATAGGGTGCCTGAAGAACTATGGACGGAGGTTTGTGATATTGTACAGAAGGCAGTGACCAAAATCATCCCAGAGAAAAAGAAACACAAGAAGACAAAGCGGTTTTCTGAGGAAGCTTTACAAATAGTCAAGGAAAGAAGACAAGCAAAAAGCAAGGGAGAAAGGGAAAGCTATCCCCAACCGAATGCAGAATTCCATAGAATAGCAAGGAGAGAGTAAAAAAGAAAAGAAAAGAAAAGAAAAGCCTTCTTAAGTGAACAATGCAAAGAAATAGAGGAAAACAATAGAATGGGAAAGACGAGAGATTTCTTCAAGAAAATTGGAGATATCAAAGGAATATTTCATGCAAGGATGGGCACAATAAAGGACAGAAACAGTATGGACCTACCAGAAGCAGAAAAGATTAAGAAGAGGTGGCAAGAATACACAGAGCTATACAAAAAAGGTCTTAATGACCCGGATAACCATGATGGTGTGGTCACTCACCTAGAACCAGACATCCTGGAGTGTGAAGTCAAGAGGGAATTAGGAAGCATTACTATGAACAAAGCCAGTGAAGGTGATGGAACTTCAGCTGAGCTATTTAAAATCCTAAAAGATGATGTTGTTAAAGTGATGCACTCAATACATCAGCAAATATGAAAAACTCAGCAGTGGCCACAGGACTGGAAAAGGTCAGTTTTCGTTTCAATCCCAAAGAAGGGCAATGTCAAAGAATGTTCTAACTACTTCACAGTTACACTTATTTCATATGCTAGCAAAGTTATGCTGAAAATCCTTCAAGTTAGGCTTCAGCAGTACATGAACTGAGAACTTCCAGATGTACAAGCTGGGTTTAGAAAAGGAAGAGGAACCAGAGATCAAATTGCCAACATTCCTTGGAGCGTAGAAAAACATCTATCTCTGCTTCATTGATTATGCTAAAGCCTTTGACTGTGTGGATAACAATGAACTAGAAAATTCTTAAAGAAGTAAGAACAGCAGACCACCTTACTTGTCTCCTGAGAAACCTGTATTCGGATCAAGAAGCAACAGTTAGAACCAGATATGGAATAACTAACTGGTTCAAAATTGGGAAAGGAGTTAACAAAACAGTATATTGTCACCTTGCTTATTGAACTTATATGCAGAGTATATCATGTGAAATGCCAGGCTGGATGACTCACAAGCTGGAATCAAGACTCCCAGGAGAAATATCAACAACCTCAGATATACAGATGATACTATTCTAGGGCAGAAAGTGAAGATAAACTAAAAAACCTCTTGAAGAGGGTGAAAGAGGAGCATGTAAAAGCTGGCTTAACACTCAACATTAAACAAACTAAGATCACGGCATCTGGTCCCATCACTTCATGGCAAACAGATGGGGAAAAAGTGGAAGAGGTGACCAATTTTATTTTCTGGGGCTCCAAAATCACTGTGGACAGTGACTGCAGTCATGAAATTAAGACACTTGCTCCTTGGAAGGAAATTTATGACAAATTTAGACAAAGTATTAAAAAGCAGAGAAATCACTCTGCCAACAAAGGTCTGTCTAGTCAAAGCTATGGTTTTTCCAGCAGTCATGTATGGATGTGAGAATTTGACTATAAAGAAGGCTGAGCACCGAAGAATTGATGCTTTTGAACTGTGGTGCTGGAGAAAACTCTTGAGAGTCCCTTGGACTGCAAGGAGATCCAACCAGTCCATCCTAAAGGAAATCAGTCCTGAATATTCACTGTAAGGACTGATGCTGAAGCTGAAACTCCAATACTTTGGCCACCTGATGCGAAGAGCTGACTCACTGGAAAAGACCCTGATGCTGGGAAAGATTGAAAGCAGGAGGAAAAGGGGATGGCAGAGGATGAGATGGTTGGATGGCATCACCGACTCATGGGACATGAGTTTGAGCAAACAGGGAGATAGAGAGAAACATGGAAGCCTGGCATGCTGCAGTCCATGGGGTAGCAAAGAGTCGGACATGACTTAGCAAGTGAACAGCAACAAAGTGTTAGAGACCATGATACATTTATTTGGTGGGTAGATAGGAAATTTACATTTTAAAAAATCGGAAAAAAAGGCTTCTGTGGTTGCTTCAATTTTTTAAGACAGGAATCTACCTTTACTCACAGCACTTAATCAGATTACTTCAATACTTTTGGCAGACTGAAAACCTTGAAAATATAACCTGTAGACTAAACCTAAATTCACAGAAAAGAGACCGTTAGCCAGTGTTTTATTTTATGTGTCCCTTCTACCAACCTCTAAAAGACCCTAGACATGATATAAGCGTGAGGAGCTTATCTGTGAGACAATCACAAAAACCAATGGTCAGGATGGGAGCACAGTCTAGGGCATTCTAATTATGAAGCACATTTCCACTTTGTGTAACTGGAGCTTGATTCTTCTGGGAAATACTGGGAACCAGGGTAGAACATAGAATTAAACCTTAGAATGCTCCCCAACCCCAGGTTGCTTGGGTATGCAGGCACCAGGTCCTATTGGTCTCTGGGTGAGAGCTGCTTCCAAAGGTATGATCACCCTGGCACTTCTAGCTTGCCACATGGGAAGGCAGTGTATGCTCTGGTAGCAATAGGAAAGCATCTTCAAGCAAACAAGTGCTGGTCCTGGCAGTTGGGAGTCTGTGTGGGAAAGGAAAGCCATGTGGGTGGGATACTGACATCATTTGCTACACAAAGTAACTGGCTGATATGAGTGAAGTGAAATTAACATTAATTTGCCTAAGTGCCTATATATAAGCAATTCAAGAACAAACATTAAAAAAACAGAAATATCAAGACATACTCAGAAATGGGTAAGAAACTAAAGCACACATGTAAGCCTTATGAGGTGTGACAAGGTTCATCCTCATACCTGCAAGATTAGGCACCTGCCTCTGGAGTCTGATTTAAGACAGAAAAGTCCATTAACCAAATATTTTCTCTAAGGCCTCCCTGTCCCAGTATCTACAATGTTTCCATTTGAAACTCATCACTTTGGGTAACCTATGTTTGTGTGTGTGTGTGTGTGTGTGCGTGCGCGCGCGCGCGCGCGTGTGTGTGTGTGTGTAAATGCATATTATCTATATGAGTTTCCCTGGTGGCCAAGTGGTAAAGAATCCACCTGCCAATGAAGGAGACGAAAGGGACATGGCTTTGATCCCTGGGTCAGGAAGATTCCCTGGAGAAGGAAATGGAAACCCACTCCAATATTTTTGCCGGTAAATCCCATGGATAGAGGAACCTGGAGGTCTATAGTCCACAGAGTCACAAAAGACTCAGACAGGACTTAGCGACTAAACAACATCTAAACACACGCAAGCTCTCACACGTGGTGGGGGTGGGGCAAATGTATTAATTTCTGGAAGATTAGTTTAATAATTTTGAGCTATAGTGTTAGAGAAATCTCTTGAGAGTCCCTTGGACTGCAAGGAGATCAAACCAGTCAATCCTAAAGGAAATCAGTCCTGAATATTCACTAGAAGGACTGATGTCGAAGCTGAAAATCCAATACGTTGGCCACCTGATGCAAAGAATTGACTCCTTAGAAAAGACTGATGCTGGGAAAGACTGAAGGCAGGAGGAGATGGGGACAACAGAGGATGAGATGGTTGGATGGCATCACAGAGTCGATGGACATGAGTTTGAGCAAGCTCTGGGAGATGGTGATGGACAGGGAAGTCTGGTGTGCTGCAATTTATGGTGTCACAAAGAGTTGGACACGACTAAACAACTGAACTGAACTAAACTGAGTTTAATAATTAGTTATCTTGAAGAAATGGAATGCAGAAAAGTACTAATTTTTAAAGGGACTTCTTCTCCCCTTAATGAAAAGATAGGAAAGCTTTAGATCCCATGTTCCACACACCTTCAGATAGCATATTTAGATAAGAAGCCAAAGGCCATGAGGCACTGGGAAATATTCTCTGGGGGAAATAAAAGGAAAATAAAAGAATTAGAGGAGGAGGAGCAGGCTAAAAGGACTCTGGAGATAATGTTTATTCCTGTCAGCTCTACTGGATAGCTGTGCAGGGCCACACTGAAATGAACAACTCCAGATGGTATCATTCTTATAAAATACAAAATGAATTGTGTCTGTGGAGTCGTGAAATATGACGTCCTTATACACATGGTTGCAATGTTTTCCCCTTAAGCTTGAGTATTACTTCAAAATTAACTTTATTAAGTCATTTTTAAGTAAATATATTTTAAATGTTCCTTAAAAGCTGAAGGATACCTGATCAATCAAAACATTTTTAAAGCTCATTAGATGAGCTCTCTATTTAAAGAGAATCTGGAGTGCATTTTTAAAAAGTCTTTCAAAAGCCAAATCAACGTGTTTGGTATATTCTGACTATCACATATAGTGGGGTTTTTTTTCATTACATCTTAGAATGTTTCTCACGTTCACCAATTACTGGCAGTATGGCCTGAGATACTTGGCCACTCTGGAGGACAGCATCCTTATCTCTTCATGAATCCATCCAACACTCATCTGACCCCAGGTGATGCTTGGTATTTCTAGTGTTCCTAAAAAATATAGTTGGAAAAGAGTTGGATTTGATGGAACGGTATCCTATTATTTTATGTCTTTTTCATCTAGCCAGCCAGGCTCTCACAGAGCGGAAGTCAGTCCTAAGCAAGAGGAAGAGGATGAATACTATGATAATTGCTGTTTTCAAGAGACTTCATTTCTAAGGCCCAGAGCTTTGGCCTTAGACTCTGGCCCACCCTAGTCCCAGAATCCAGCAAGCGTCGGGCACACAGTTGGAGCTCAAATAATATGTGCTCAATTAATTAAATAACTGCCTGTACACAATCCTCTGATAAGAATGGAAATAAATATGATTAACTTCATTCTAAAGTGGGAAGATTGAATCAAATAAATTACATAATTATTCCTAGTGATAAACAACTGGTAAGTGTTAGAATCTATGCTTATATGAATTTTCTAGAGAGAAAAAACAACTGCTCTTTTTCACTATATGTTTTCTATAATGTGAGTAACATATATTTTACCATAATTTGCTGTAGCTGGTGATAAATCACATGCCTTTTTGTAGGAAGGAAGTGGGTTAAAGGACCAGTAAAGATCTATTTAGATGCTGGGGGCTTTGGAGTTTTAGCACTTTTTCAAAGCATTAATAATCCCAGTTCAAGTGAACATAAAATTTGCTTCCACAACATGATTTGCAGATAATGAATTTAAGCAAAGATGGTGAAAATATTCAAAAAATTACTTCACAGTCCTATGATATTTTGATGTTATCTGTCTCTCTACTTCTTTCCTGATCTCTTGTATAAATTACCTAACTTCTACTTTCTCTATGAAAGCATTTTTGAAAAAGTTGGATATCCATGTATTCTTAGTGAAGCAGAACAGTCTGCTGAAGAATGCAAAAGGCAACAGTTTTACTGTGTTCCCTAAGCATGCAGACTGGTGGCAATGGAACAGAGAATCGTATTTAGAAAATTCCCCATATAAGCTAAGCAAGATAAGAAGTAGTCTCTAAAGTCTGACCAGTAACTAAGATTTAGTGAATTTGTCTGCCTGGCATTTGCATTTGCTCTTAAACTCGGCTCAAATCTTTCCACAAACACACACTGGCAACGGGTCTTCATTTTACCACTAAGTAGCTAAAGTGAATGAATGAAGGCCAAAGGAAAGTACAAGACTTTTACTTCAACACAGGGACAGACTCAGTACAATGAAATGTGAAGAAGAGAACTTATTTTTAAAAACTAATTATGCAGAGAAATGAGAGTATGAAAATCATGAATTATTCCATAACTAAGGGATAGATTCAAAAATTTGTTATAAAGATTCTGTTACTTTTATTAATTTGGTAATTATTCAGGCTATGAATACAGATAAACAGTTACAGATATGATAGATTAAAATGTCAAAAACTTGAAAAATAACTACCTAGAACCCTCACATTAAACTTTGACTGTACTACACTTTCAAGGAGAGAAGGTTGAGTCTCTCCTAAGCAACACCCACCACCAAAAATGAAATTCCTGAAATACAGTCTTCGGGAAACTAATACTAAAAATAATCTCAACCTACAACTATGGCATTATTCAATGACAAAATTTAGAATTTTAAAATCCTATCATAGCACAAATTAAAAATATTTATCCTGTTTAATAACTATGAAAGGGAGATGGAAATCTTTTAAAGTCAATCCTCATTACTGAAGAATTTAAATAATCAGAGATTAGAGATTATTACACATAAATTCTAGTTAACCAATATTTTATTGCACATCTTCCTAAAAACTTGGAACAAAAATAACTATCCCACTTTAAGATGTCAAAGAATATTTTACAGAAATGTTTACACAACATTTTAGTTTTCAACTAATTTTAATTTCTTAAAACAAGTGATTACAGAAATAGACTACGACCCTAAGGAAATAGGCCCCTAATGATATTGCCAATATTCAACCATTTTGATCCCAAATCCAATCATTTCATACAGTTTCAACCTAGTACAAATCAGTTCAGTCTATAAACATATATTGAGCATCTGTTATCTAATAGTTGCTGTGGGGAATACAAAGATTAATGAAACAAAGATGTTACTTGTTTATAAAGAAATTATAGCACATAAGGATTTACCAGTAAGCATGTGCTAAGCATAAATTAACAATGCTGAAAGAAATTTTAGCTTTTTTCAAAGAATTTGAAAAATATATAAATCATGTAGTTATTTCTATTTTTTGCCACAAGGGATGAATGTATTATTAAAGTAAATGGAGTTCAGCTTACTGAACTATAACTTGCAGACTCAAAAAGCTACTTAGAATTGCAATGCTTAAATATTTACTATAGGCCAAATACTGGTCTTGTCTCTATTAATCTTACAAAAACTCTATGAAGTTGGAATAATATCTTGATGTTACAGATAAACTAAGACAAAGGGGGGGGGGAAAGAATAGTTACTCAAACAGTGGCTAATAAATTGCAAAACTGTGATTGAAATCTGGTAGCCTGCAATGCGGGAGACCTGGGTTCGATCCTGGGTTGGAAAGATTCCCTGTTCCAGCTACCTATTCCAGTATTCTGGCCTGGCGAATTCCATGGAAAGAGGAGCTTGGCAGGTGACAGTTCATGGGGTCGCAGAGTCAGACACAACTGAGCAACTTTCACTTTCACTTTTAAAAGTCAGGTTCAAAACCTTCAGTTCAGTTCAGTCATTCAGTAGTGTCCAAGTCTTTGAGACCCCATGGACTGCAGCATGCCAGGCCTTTCTGTCCATCACCAACTCCCAGAGTTTACTCAAACTCATGTCCATTGAGTCGGTGATGCCATCCAACCATCTCATCCTCTGTTGTCCCCTTCTCCTCCTGCTCTCAATCTTTCCCTGCATCAGGGTCTTTTCAAATGAGTCAGTTCTTAGCGTCAGGTGGCCAAAGTACTGGAGTCAACATCAGTCCTTCCAGTGAACATTCAGGACTGCTTTCCTTTAAGATGGACTGGTTGGATCTTCTTGCAGTCCAAGGGACTCTCAAGAGTCTTCTCCAATACCACAGTTCAAAAGCATCAGTGCTTCGGTTCTCAGCTTTCTTTATAGTCCAACTCACATCCGTACATGACTACTGGAAAAACCATAGCCTTGACTAGATGGACCTTTGCTGGCAAAGTAATGTCTCTGCTTTTTAATATGCTGTGTAGGTTGGTCATAGCTTTTCTTTCAAGGAGGAAGTGTCTTTTAATTTCATGGCTGCAGTCACCATCTGCAGTGATTTTGAAACCCAAAAAAATAAAGTCTGCCACTGTTTCCCCATCTATTTGCCATGAAGTGATGGGACCGGATGCCATGATCTTAGTTTTCTGAATTCTTAACCACTTCTAAAGCACTACCCTGCTTTGCTTTGGGTATTTAGGTGCAATTTTCTAATACTCTATGGAAAGTGCTGCATTTGGGAAATAAGCCGAGAATTTTGTTGTTTAGTCACTGAGCAAGGAAGTGAAAGTTGCTCAGTTGTGTCCAACTCTCTGAGACCCCATGGACTGTAGCCTACTCCAGGCTTCTCTGTCCATGGAATTCTCCAGGCAATAATACTGGAGTGGTTACCCATTCCCTTCTCCAGGGGATCTTCCTAATCCAGGGATGGAACTCAGATCTCCTGTATTATAGGCAGATTCTTTACCCCCTGAGCCATCAGGGAAGCCTAGAATTGGGGTGCAGCAAAAAAGTAGATATGAAACATATAATGCAATTGAAGAATGTGCCAAGACCAACTAGCTACAAAATTTGCAAAGACAAGATAAAAATGAAGGTCTCCTTGTTCAAAATGCAGGGGCAAAAGTTCACTAAAGATTACTAAAATATAAAACTCTAAAAGAAAATTATAAAACTCTTTCTTTCCTCTCTCCACTTGTCATATGTTTCTTATTTGCTATTTAATCTTGTATTCTTTCAAACACAGGGATGTTTCCAGGCAAGTACAAATCCCTATAATCCCCTGCACTGCCTACCCCATGGACCAAGACCAGACCAGTGCAAGTCACTGGCTGCCTGCCCCACCCTCTCCTGCCAGCTGTTGGATATACGTGCTGTACCCCAGCCAGACTCAGAGAACTCAACTCAGATATCTCCTTTTCCCACAAGTCCACCCTACCAACCCATGGTGGAAGAGGCATTGCAACCTTTTAGCTGGAATGTGTGAGGTGCTTGCATAGGAGCAGCGAGTGGACAAGAGTCTCTTTTGGAGGACTTCCCTTGTGGCCCAGTGGCTGAGACTCTGCGCTTCTAACGAAGTGGGCCTAAGTTCAATCTCTGCTCAGGGAACTAAATACCACATGCCACAGCTAAGACCTGGTGCAGCCAAATAAATAAAAATATTTTTAAAAGTTAATAAAAAGAGGATCCTCCTAGCTGAGCCCCATCAAGTCACCACAGTGTTGAGAGTCTGTGACCGGAATGGCAAGTGTACATGTCCATGCCCAGGCTCCCATTGGAGGCAGTGGTAGGAAGTGTGGAGGGAAGGACATGCAGGGGCCAGGGGTGTGAGGGACCCTGAGCCAGCTCTCAGAATGCGGGAAGGCCTAAAGAGGTGGGGTCACTGATAAGCCAGGCTCCAAGTGGCTTCACTGTCCCATCGAATTCTAATTATACAAACTTAATGGTAAAATTATTGAGAATTTCAAGACAGTGGTCACAGAGCATTAAAGTGCAAGCAATGGACTCTTCTGAGCTCCAAGCCCTGTGTGATTCCATTGGCCTCTGGCCCTCAGAGGGGCCATGACTCAAAATAGCCCAGAGAGTAAATAAATGGACAGGGCACCCTGGTTATTACTGAAAGGGGATATGGGGCATCCTCACAGGAAACAAAGTCAGAAAGGTTGGGAGAAATCCACGAAAGTCAAAGTGTTAGTCACTCAGTTGTGTCCAACTCTTTGCAACCCCATGAACTATAGCCTGTCCAGCTCCTGTGCCCGTGGAATTCTCCAGTGGGTTGCCATTTCCTTCTCCAGGGGGTTATCCAAACCCAGGGATTGAACTTTGGTCTCCTGCATTGCTGGCGGATTCTTTACCATCTGACCCACTCGGGAAGCCAGGGAAAAATCTGAGAGTCTACAGCAAAACAAAAAATGGGCACTCAAGAAATCAGAAGAGTCAACTAATTACTACCAGTTGAGAAGAAGCTTCTGAGAATAAAGCCAAAGGTCAGAAGACCAACAGTTCTATAGTAAACAACTGTCTTCTGGTTCAGAGAAAGGAGAAAATGATCAGGAGCCATTTGCATGGCAAGCAGGTAGTTTTGCTTGGCTGGTGGAGAGAAGTGGAGTGAGGGGAGTAGAGGGATGCAAGCTCAGTGGCTCAAAGCAGTTGGGAAGTAGATGTTTAAACCTCAGAAATCACAACCTTATAACCATAGATATTTGTGGGGACAGAGTTTGGAGGAACATGAAAGAGTACTTTTTTGGAGTAGGGGTTAGCAATGGGTGGGGACAGGGAAGCCTGGCATGCTGCAGTCCATGGGTTGCAAAGAGTTGGAAACGAATTGGCAACTGAACAAAAACAGGCGATGGCGAACCATTCATCTGATCCATATGGTGCTTCATTAAAATAAATCTGACTGCATTATAGAGGACTGTGCTGGAGGAGAAACTGACAGGAGGAATATCACATGGCACAACAAAGAGACGATAGTAGGGCAAGAGAAAGGTAAGGCAGTCTGAAAGAACAGATAACCAGTGAAAACTGATTTGATAAATTGGGGAAAAGCATGTGGATGAAGGAGTTATTAAAAAAAAAAAATCCCCCAGGTTTAAACCCTGGTATACTGGGAAGTCAATGGCACAGCTCACAAGTAGAGAAAAGCAGATGGTGGGACAGATTTGACAAAACGCTGATTTCAATTTAAACATGTGTTTTTAGGCACTACAATATGCCCCCAGGCAAGCTGCAGATAGGCATTCAGGAGTGCAGGAGTGGGGACCCAGTTAGAGATACTAACAAGTGAACAATCCACCTAGGAATCATTTACTAAGAATGACGGTTAAAGAAATGGGGTTCGGAAAGTGTGAGGAAGAAGCAGCAGAAGAGCAAAGGATGAAGGAAAAAGCCCTGGGAAGTATAAGCAGATGGAAAAGGAGAGGAAGAGGAGGAATCATAAAAGAAGTTAGAGGATACCTATCCAATTATTAACTAATGATTTATTTCTGATGACACATGGAAGAAATAAGACCTCATTAATAAAGAAACTTGTTTCTGACCATTACTGAAAATCTAATGTCTAGAGGACTTCCTTTGAAAAGCACTGAAAACACAACAGCAATTAATTAATCCACATCATGTCACTTGACTGGGGGTAATTTAACACTTTATTTCCTAATAATGCAAATAATGATATTTACAAAAGCCCCTTAAGGAAGAGAGTTAAAGTATTACTGTCAGAACTGCCTTGTCTTAGGAACAAAGCCATCACAAACATTTGTTCATTGTTTGTGAAGTTGGCATGTGATTGGTTGGGGGAGGTATGAAAAAGTACACAGTGAAACATGGATTATCCTGGATTGTTCAGGGAAGAATCCTTTCATAGTGCTTTGGTTTTCTTTGTAAAATAACTGGGGAATAAGAAACAGTTTTTCCTTCAATTCCTTAGTATTGAAAATGCTTTTTTTTAAAAGCATCTAGGTTGTTTCTAGAATAATTAGTAAGACATAACATTATAACTCACAGACACAGCCCTATTCTCCAGTTAATAATCTATAGGTTTGATTTAACAGTAATGCAATTTATGTGTATAATAGTAATTTATCTTTACTAAATACATAAAGTGTTTATCTCCTTTCTCTTTTCACTACTGTATAGGTCAGATTACATAAATAGGCACAGGGTTTTGCTCTTTGTTTCTTGTTTCATGAGAAATTTCTCATTCCATCTTCTATTTTCCCTTGGAGTGTAGTTCAGGGTGAACAAATGATGATAAGGCAGATGAGCTAAATAATAAGACCTTGAAGTTCAAAGGCTATATATTTCTTTTTATCTCCTATACTTAGGTTTGTGAAACTTTCCACTGTCCCTATAGAAGTTTTGTTTAGAATGCTTACTGTTTTCTAGATAGAAAGCAGTCACAAAAATAACACAACTTCTTTTTTCTTTTTTTTTCCTCGATTATTTATTTATTTATTTATTTTTAAAGTTTATATTATTTTTAAACTTTACATAATTGTATTAGTTTTGCCAAATATCAAAATGAATCCACCACAGGTTTATACAGAACGTTCACAGATAGGCCAAAATTGATGACCAAAGAGCTGGCCTATGATAAGCAATGCATTTCAAGTTATGGTAACCCAGGACACATCAAACACAATACCAAATGCATATAATGCAAATGGCAGGATTCCTAGTTACGGCTAGAAACTACAGCCACATAGAGACCAACAGTATAAAGGTGACGGGTTTCCCTCACAGCTCAGTTGGTAAAGTATCTGCCCGCAATGCAGGAGACCCTGGTTCAATTCCTGTGTTGGGAAGATCCCCTGGAGAAGGGAAAGGCTACTCTGGCCTGGAGAATTCCATGGACTGTATAATCCATGGGTTCACAAAGAGCTGGACACAACTGAGCGACTTTCACTTCACTTCACTTCAAAGGAACACAAACTTACAGGGAAGAATATCAGAGGCAGAGATGTAAACACAGGTGGCCCACAGCACCTGAGATGCAGAGCACACTCACCACAGATACATATTGAAAAACGCTCTTCTCAGTCACTTAGCGATCAGCATTGGTGGTGTCAGTTTTTACAAAGACAGAAATGTATTAAGAAAGGTACAATCATAACATGTCACTATCAAAACGAAATGCTTACACTGAAGCTGAATATTCACAGACTGAAAGTCATATTGCAAAATTCAGTTTGAAAGCATTTGAAAACAATCAGTTCATAAAAGAAAAAGACTCAATAAATATTATAAATATGAATACAGCAATAAAATTATTCATTGGA